>NW_027362772.1:223344450-224721533 GCF_046119375.1 Phyllobates terribilis
AACTCTCCTGGGGTACCCTCACAAATATTATTCCCTCATTTAGTGGATATTTTCACAAAACAGTGAAATTTTCAAAAAGCCAGAAAATTGGCTGAAAACGACTAAATATCAAGGACTCATTGGGCGAAACGCTCTGGAACTGAAATCGGAACGCTCACTGACTTTTGCCCTATCTGAAAGTCTGATAAACGCCGGAAAAATGACTAAGTCCAAAAGAAAAATTATTTCAACTTTTTTCAATTTTACCCCCGTGGGATATATATTCTACCCACAGACATTTGGAACTCTCCTGGGGTACCCTCACACATATTATTCCCTCATTTAGTGGATATTTTCACAAAAAAGTGAAATTTTCAAAAATCCAGAAAATTGGCTGAAAACGACTAAATATCAAGGAGTCATTGGGCGAATCGCTCTGGAACTGAAATCGAAACGCTCAATGACATTTGCCCTATCTGAAAGTCTGATAAACGCCGGAAAAATGACTAAGTCCAAAAGAAAAATTATTTCAACTTATTTCAATTTTACCCCCGTGGGATATATATTCTACCCACACACATTGGGAACTCTCCTGGGGTACCCTCACACATATTATTCCCTCATTTAGTGGATATTTTCACAAAAAAGTGAAATTTTCAAAAATCCAGAAAATTGGCTGAAAACGACTAAATATCAAGGACTCATTGGGCGAATCGCTCTGGAACTGAAATCGGAACGCTCACTGACATTTGCCCTATCTGAAATGCTGATAAACGCCGGAAAAATGACTAAGTCCAAAAGAAAAATTATTTCAACTTTTTTCAATTTTACCCCCGTGGGATATATATTCTACCCACACACGTTGGGAACTCTCCTGCGGTACCCTCACACATATTATTCCCTCATTTAGGGGATATTTTCACAAAAAAGTGAAATTTTCAAAAATCAAGAAAATTGGCTGAAAACGACTAAATATCAAGGACTCATTGGGCGAATCGCTCTAGAACTGAAATCGGAACGCTCACTGACATTTGCCCTATCTGCAAATCTGATAAACGCCGGAGAAATGACTAAGTCCAAAAGAAAAATTATTTCAACTTTTTTAATTTTACCCCCGTGGGATATATATTCTATCCAAACACATTGGGAACTCTCCTGGGGTACCCTCACACATATTATTCCCTCATTTAGTGGATATTTTCACAAAAAAGTGAAATTTTCAAAAAGCAAGAAAATTGGCTGAAAACGACTAAATATCAAGGACTCATTGGGCGAATCGCTCTGGAACTGAAATCAGAACGCTCACTGACATTTGCCCTATCTGAAAGTCTGATAAACGCTGGAAAAATGACTAAGTCCAAAAGAAAAATTATTTCAACTTTTTTCAATTTTACCCCCGTGGGATATATATTCTACCCACACACATTGGGAACTATCCTGGGGTACCCTCACACATATTATTCCCTCATTTAGTGGATATTTTCACAAAAAAGTGAAATTTTCAAAAATTCAGAAAATTGGCTGAAAACGACTAAATATCAAGGACTCATTGGGCGAATCGCTCTGGAACTGAAATTGGAACGCTCACTGACATTTGCCCTATCTGAAAGTCTGATAAACGCCGGAAAAACGACATTCCAAAAGAAACATTTTTTCAACTTTTTTCAATTTTACCCCCGTGGGATATATATTCTACCCAAACACATTGGGAGCTCTCCTGGGGTACCCTCACACACATTATTCCCTCATTTAGTGGATATTTTCACAAAAAAGTGAAATTTTCAAAAAGCCAGAAAATTGGCTGAAAACGACTAAATATCAAGGACTCATTGGGCGAATCGCTCTGGAACTGAAATCAGAACGCTCACTGACATTTGCCCTATCTGAAAGTCTGATAAACGCCGGAAAAATGACTAAGTCCAAAAGAAAAATTATTTCAACTTTTTTCAATTTTACCCCCGTGGGATTTATATTCTACCCACACACATTGGGACCTCTCCTGGGGTACCCTCACAAATATTATTCCCTCATTTAGTGGATATTTTCACAAAACAGTGAAATTTTCAAAAATTCAGAAAATTGGCTGAAAACGACTAAATATCAAGGACTCATTGGGCGAATCGCTCTGGAACTGAAATTGGAACGCTCACTGACATTTGCCCTATCTGAAAGTCTGATAAACGCCGGAAAAATGACTTAGTCCAAAAGAAAAATTTTTTCAACTTTTTTCAATTTTACCCCCGTGGGATATATATTCTACCCAAACACATTGGGAGCTCTCCTGGGGTACCCTCACACATATTATTCCCTCATTTAGTGGATATTTTCACAAAAAAGTGAAATTTTCAAAAAGCCAGAAAATTGGCTGAAAACGACTAAATATCAAGGACTCATTGGGCGAATCGCTCTGGAACTGAAATCAGAACGCTCACTGACATTTGCCCTATCTGAAAGTCTGATAAACGCCGGAAAAATGACTAAGTCCAAAAGAAAAATTATTTCAACTTTTTTCAATTTTACCCCCGTGGGATATATATTCTACCCACACACATTGGGAACTATCCTGGGGTACCCTCACACATATTATTCCCTCATTTAGTGGATATTTTCACAAAAAAGTGAAATTTTCAAAAATTCAGAAAATTGGCTGAAAACGACTAAATATCAAGGACTCATTGGGCGAATCGCTCTGGAACTGAAATTGGAACGCTCACTGACATTTGCCCTATCTGAAAGTCTGATAAACGCCGGAAAAACGACATTCCAAAAGAAACATTTTTTCAACTTTTTTCAATTTTACCCCCGTGGGATATATATTCTACCCAAACACATTGGGAGCTCTCCTGGGGTACCCTCACACACATTATTCCCTCATTTAGTGGATATTTTCACAAAAAAGTGAAATTTTCAAAAAGCCAGAAAATTGGCTGAAAACGACTAAATATCAAGGACTCATTGGGCGAATCGCTCTGGAACTGAAATCAGAACGCTCACTGACATTTGCCCTATCTGAAAGTCTGATAAACGCCGGAAAAATGACTAAGTCCAAAAGAAAAATTATTTCAACTTTTTTCAATTTTACCCCCGTGGGATTTATATTCTACCCACACACATTGGGACCTCTCCTGGGGTACCCTCACAAATATTATTCCCTCATTTAGTGGATATTTTCACAAAACAGTGAAATTTTCAAAAATTCAGAAAATTGGCTGAAAACGACTAAATATCAAGGACTCATTGGGCGAATCGCTCTGGAACTGAAATTGGAACGCTCACTGACATTTGCCCTATCTGAAAGTCTGATAAACGCCGGAAAAATGACTTAGTCCAAAAGAAAAATTTTTTCAACTTTTTTCAATTTTACCCCCGTGGGATATATATTCTACCCAAACACATTGGGAGCTCTCCTGGGGTACCCTCACACATATTATTCCCTCATTTAGTGGATATTTTCACAAAAAAGTGAAATTTTCAAAAAGCCAGAAAATTGGCTGAAAACGACTAAATATCAAGGACTCATTGGGCGAATCGCTCTGGAACTGAAATCGGAACGCTCACTGACATTTGCCCTATCTGAAAGTCTGATAAGCGCTGGAAAAATGACTAAGTCCAAAAGAAAAATTATTTCAACTTTTTTCAATTTTACCCCCGTGGGATATATATTCTACCCACACACATTGGGAACTCTCCTGGGGTACCCTCACAAATATTATTCCCTCATTTAGTGGATATTTTCACAAAACAGTGAAATTTTCAAAAAGCCAGAAAATTGGCTGAAAACGACTAAATATCAAGGACTCATTGGGCGAATCGCTCTGGAACGGAAATCGGAATGCTCACTGACATTTGCCCTATCTGAAAGTCTGATAAACGCCGGAAAAATGACTAAGTCCAAAAAAAAATTTTTTTAATCTTTTTTCAATTTTACCCCCGTGGGATATATATTCTACCCACACACATTTGGAACTCTCCTGGGGTACCCTCACACATATTATTCCCTCATTTAGTGGATATTTTCACAAAAAAGTTAAATATTCAAAAATCCAGAAAATTGGCTGAAAACGACTAAATATCAAGGACTCATTGGGCGAAACGCTCTGGAACTGAAATCGGAACGCTCACTGACATTTGCCCTATCTGAAAGTCTGATAAACGCCGGAAAAATGACTAAGTCCAAAAGAAAAATTGTTTCAACTTTTTTCAATTTTACCCCCGTGGGATATATATTCTACCCACACACATTGGGAACTCTCCTGGGGTACCCTCACAAATATTATTCCCTCATTTAGTGGATATTTTCACAAAACAGTGAAATTTTCAAAAAGCCAGAAAATTGGCTGAAAACGACTAAATATCAAGGACTCATTGGGCGAATCGCTCTGGAATGGAAATCGGAATGCTCACTGACATTTGCCCTATCTGAAAGTCTGATAAACGCCGGAAAAATGACTAAGTCCAAGAAAAAATTTTTTTAATCTTTTTTCAATTTTACTCCCGTGGGATATATATTCTACCCACACACATTTGGAACTCTCCTGGGGTACCCTCACACATATTATTCCCTCATTTAGTGGATATTTTCACAAAAAAGTGAAATTTTCAAAAATCCAGAAAATTGGCTGAAAACGACTAAATATCAAGGAGTCATTGGGCGAATCGCTCTGGAACTGAAATCGGAACGCTCACTGACATTTGCCCTATCTGAAAGTCTGATAAACGCTGGAAAAATGAATAAGTCCTAAAGAAAAATTTTTTCAACTTTTTTCAATTTTACCCCCGTGGGATATATATTCTACCCAAACACATTGGGAGCTCTCCTGGGGTACCCTCACACATATTATTCCCTCATTTAGTGGATATTTTCACAAAAAAGTGAAATTTTCAAAAATCAAGAAAATTGGCTGAAAACGACTAAATATCAAGGACTCATTGGGCGAATCGCTCTAGAACTGAAATCGGAACGCTCACTGACATTTGCCCTATCTGCAAATCTGATAAACGCCGGAAAAATGACTAAGTCCAAAAGAAAAATTATTTCAACTTTTTTCAATTTTACCCCTGTGGGATATATATTCTACCCACACACATTGGGAACTCTCCTGGGGTACCCTCACACATATTATTCCCTCATTTAGTGGATATTTTCACAAAAAAGTGAAATTTTCAAAAATCAAGAAAATTGGCTGAAAACGACTAAATATCAAGGACTCATTGGGCGAATCGCTCTGGAACTGAAATCGGAACGCTCACTGACATTTGCCCTATCTGAAAGTCTGATAAGCGCTGGAAAAATGACTAAGTCCAAAAGAAAAATTATTTCAACTTTTTTCAATTTTACCCCCGTGGGATATATATTCTACCCACACACATTGGGAACTCTCCTGGGGTACCTTCACAAATATTATTCCCTCATTTAGTGGATATTTTCACAAAACAGTGAAATTTTCAAAAAGCCAGAAAATTGGCTGAAAACGACTAAATATCAAGGATTCATTGGGCGAATCGCTCTGGAACGGAAATCGGAATGCTCACTGACATTTGCCCTATCTGAAAGTCTGATAAACGCCGGAAAAATGACTAAGTCCAAAAAAAAATTTTTTTAATCTTTTTTCAATTTTACCCCCGTGGGATATATATTCTACCCACACACATTTGGAACTCTCCTGGGGTACCCTCACACATATTATTCCCTCATTTAGTGGATATTTTCACAAAAAAGTTAAATATTCAAAAATCCAGAAAATTGGCTGAAAACGACTAAATATCAAGGACTCATTGGGCGAAACGCTCTGGAACTGAAATTGGAACGCTCACTGACATTTGCCCTATCTGAAAGTCTGATAAACGCCGGAAAAATGACTAAGTCCAAAAGAAAAATTATTTCAACTTTTTTCAATTTTACCCCCGTGGGATATATATTCTACCCACAGACATTTGGAACTCTCCTGGGGTACCCTCACACATATTATTCCCTCATTTAGTGGATATTTTCACAAAAAAGTGAAATTTTCAAAAATCCAGAAAATTGGCTGAAAACGACTAAATATCAAGGAGTCATTGGGCGAATCGCTCTGGAACTGAAATCGAAACGCTCAATGACATTTGCCCTATCTGAAAGTCTGATAAACGCCGGAAAAATGACTAAGTCCAAAAGAAAAATTATTTCAACTTTTTTCAATTTTACCCCTGTGGGATATATATTCTACCCACACACATTGGGAACTCTCCTGGGGTACCCTCACACATATTATTCCCTCATTTAGTGGATATTTTCACAAAAAAGTGAAATTTTCAAAAATCAAGAAAATTGGCTGAAAACGACTAAATATCAAGGACTCATTGGGCGAATCGCTCTGGAACTGAAATCGGAACGCTCACTGACATTTGCCCTATCTGAAAGTCTGATAAGCGCTGGAAAAATGACTAAGTCCAAAAGAAAAATTATTTCAACTTTTTTCAATTTTACCCCCGTGGGATATATATTCTACCCACACACATTGGGAACTCTCCTGGGGTACCTTCACAAATATTATTCCCTCATTTAGTGGATATTTTCACAAAACAGTGAAATTTTCAAAAAGCCAGAAAATTGGCTGAAAACGACTAAATATCAAGGATTCATTGGGCGAATCGCTCTGGAACGGAAATCGGAATGCTCACTGACATTTGCCCTATCTGAAAGTCTGATAAACGCCGGAAAAATGTCTAAGTCCAAAAAAAAATTTTTTTAATCTTTTTTCAATTTTACCCCCGTGGGATATATATTCTACCCACACACATTTGGAACTCTCCTGGGGTACCCTCACACATATTATTCCCTCATTTAGTGGATATTTTCACAAAAAAGTTAAATATTCAAAAATCCAGAAAATTGGCTGAAAACGACTAAATATCAAGGACTCATTGGGCGAAACGCTCTGGAACTGAAATTGGAACGCTCACTGACATTTGCCCTATCTGAAAGTCTGATAAACGCCGGAAAAATGACTAAGTCCAAAAGAAAAATTATTTCAACTTTTTTCAATTTTACCCCCGTGGGATATATATTCTACCCACAGACATTTGGAACTCTCCTGGGGTACCCTCACACATATTATTCCCTCATTTAGTGGATATTTTCACAAAAAAAGTGAAATTTTCAAAAATCCAGAAAATTGGCTGAAAACGACTAAATATCAAGGAGTCATTGGGCGAATCGCTCTGGAACTGAAATCGAAACGCTCAATGACATTTGCCCTATCTGAAAGTCTGATAAACGCCGGAAAAATGACTAAGTCCAAAAGAAAAATTATTTCAACTTATTTCAATTTTACCCCCGTGGGATATATATTCTACCCACACACATTGGGAACTCTCCTGGGGTACCCTCACACATATTATTCCCTCATTTAGTGGATATTTTCACAAAAAAGTGAAATTTTCAAAAATCCAGAAAATTGGCTGAAAACGACTAAATATCAAGGACTCATTGGGCGAATCGCTCTGGAACTGAAATCGGAACGCTCACTGACATTTGCCCTATCTGAAATGCTGATAAACGCCGGAAAAATGACTAAGTCCAAAAGAAAAATTATTTCAACTTTTTTCAATTTTACCCCCGTGGGATATATATTCTACCCACACACGTTGGGAACTCTCCTGCGGTACCCTCACACATATTATTCCCTCATTTAGGGGATATTTTCACAAAAAAGTGAAATTTTCAAAAATCAAGAAAATTGGCTGAAAACGACTAAATATCAAGGACTCATTGGGCGAATCGCTGTGGAACTGAAATCGGAACACTCACTGACATTTGCCCTATCTGAAAGTCTGATAAACTCCGGAAAAATGACTTAGTCCAAAATAAAAATTTTTTCAACTTTTTTCAATTTTACCCCCGTGGGATATATATTCTACCCAAACACGTTGGGAACTCTCCTGGGGTACCCTCACACATATTATTCCCTCATTTAGTGGATATTTTCACAAAAAAGTGAAATTTTCAAAAATCAAGAAAATTGGCTGAAAACGACTAAATATCAAGGACTCACTGGGCGAATCGCTCTGGAACTGAAATCGGAACGCTCACTGACATTTGCCCTATCTGAAAGTCTGATAAACGCTGGAAAAATGACTAAGTCCAAAAGAAAAATTATTTCAACTTTTTTCAATTTTACCCCTGTGTGATATATATTCTACCCACACACATTGGGAACTCTCCTGGGGTACCCTCACACATATTATTCCCTCATTTAGTGGATATTTTCACAAAAAAGTGAAATTTTCAAAAATCAAGAAAATTGGCTGAAAACGACTAAATATCAAGGACTCATTGGGCGAATCGCTCTGGAACTGAAATCGGAACGCTCACTGACATTTGCCCTATCTGAAAGTCTGATAAGCGCTGGAAAAATGACTAAGTCCAAAAGAAAAATTATTTCAACTTTTTTCAATTTTACCCCCGTGGGATATATATTCTACCCACACACATTGGGAACTCTCCTGGGGTACCCTCACAAATATTATTCCCTCATTTAGTGGATATTTTCACAAAACAGTGAAATTTTCAAAAAGCCAGAAAATTGGCTGAAAACGACTAAATATCAAGGACTCATTGGGCGAATCGCTCTGGAACGGAAATCGGAATGCTCACTGACATTTGCCCTATCTGAAAGTCTGATAAACGCCGGAAAAATGACTAAGTCCAAAAAAAAATTTTTTTAATCTTTTTTCAATTTTACCCCCGTGGGATATATATTCTACCCACACACATTTGGAACTCTCCTGGGGTACCCTCACACATATTATTCCCTCATTTAGTGGATATTTTCACAAAAAAGTTAAATATTCAAAAATCCAGAAAATTGGCTGAAAACGACTAAATATCAAGGACTCATTGGGAGAAACGCTCTGGAACTGAAATCGGAACGCTCACTGACATTTGCCCTATCTGAAAGTCTGATAAACGCCGGAAAAATGACTAAGTCCAAAAGAAAAATTATTTCAACTTTTTTCAATTTTACCCCCGTGGGATATATATTCTACCCACAGACATTTGGAACTCTCCTGGGGTACCCTCACACATATTATTCCCTCATTTAGTGGATATTTTCACAAAAAAGTGAAATTTTCAAAAATCCAGAAAATTGGCTGAAAACGACTAAATATCAAGGAGTCATTGGGCGAATCGCTCTGGAACTGAAATCGAAACGCTCAATGACATTTGCCCTATCTGAAAGTCTGATAAACGCCGGAAAAATGACTAAGTCCAAAAGAAAAATTATTTCAACTTATTTCAATTTTACCCCCGTGGGATATATATTCTACCCACACACGTTGGGAACTCTCCTGCGGTACCCTCACACATATTATTCCCTCATTTAGGGGATATTTTCACAAAAAAGTGAAATTTTCAAAAATCAAGAAAATTGGCTGAAAACGACTAAATATCAAGGACTCATTGGGCGAATCGCTCTAGAACTGAAATCGGAACGCTCACTGACATTTGCCCTATCTGCAAATCTGATAAACGCCGGAAAAATGACTAAGTCCAAAAGAAAAATTATTTCAACTTTTTTAATTTTACCCCCGTGGGATATATATTCTATCCAAACACATTGGGAACTCTCCTGGTGTACCCTCACACATATTATTCCCTCATTTAGTGGATATTTTCACAAAAAAGTGAAATTTTCAAAAAGCCAGAAAATTGGCTGAAAACGACTAAATATCAAGGACTCATTGGGCGAATCGCTCTGGAACTGAAATCAGAACGCTCACTGACATTTGCCCTATCTGAAAGTCTGATAAACGCTGGAAAAATGACTAAGTCCAAAAGAAAAATTATTTCAACTTTTTTCAATTTTACCCCCGTGGGATATATATTCTACCCACACACATTGGGAACTATCCTGGGGTACCCTCACACATATTATTCCCTCATTTAGTGGATATTTTCACAAAAAAGTGAAATTTTCAAAAATTCAGAAAATTGGCTGAAAACGACTAAATATCAAGGACTCATTGGGCGAATCGCTCTGGAACTGAAATTGGAACGCTCACTGACATTTGCCCTATCTGAAAGTCTGATAAACGCCGGAAAAACGACATTCCAAAAGAAACATTTTTTCAACTTTTTTCAATTTTACCCCCGTGGGATATATATTGTACCCAAACACATTGGGAGCTCTCCTGGGGTACCCTCACACACATTATTCCCTCATTTAGTGGATATTTTCACAAAAAAGTGAAATTTTCAAAAAGCCAGAAAATTGGCTGAAAACGACTAAATATCAAGGACTCATTGGGCGAATCGCTCTGGAACTGAAATCAGAACGCTCACTGACATTTGCCCTATCTGAAAGTCTGATAAACGCCGGAAAAATGACTAAGTCCAAAAGAAAAATTATTTCAACTTTTTTCAATTTTACCCCCGTGGGATATATATTCTACCCACACACATTGGGATCTCTCCTGGGGTACCCTCACAAATATTATTCCCTCATTTAGTGGATATTTTCACAAAACAGTGAAATTTTCAAAAATTCAGAAAATTGGCTGAAAACGACTAAATATCAAGGACTCATTGGGCGAATCGCTCTGGAACTGAAATTGGAACGCTCACTGACATTTGCCCTATATGAAAGTCTGATAAACGCCGGAAAAATGACTTAGTCCAAAAGAAAAATTTTTTCAACTTTTTTCAATTTTACCCCCGTGGGATATATATTCTACCCAAACACATTGGGAGCTCTCCTGGGGTACCCTCACACATATTATTCCCTCATTTAGTGGATATTTTCACAAAAAAGTGAAATTTTCAAAAAGCCAGAAAATTGGCTGAAAACGACTAAATATCAAGGACTCATTGGGCGAATCGCTCTGGAACTGAAATTGGAACGCTCACTGACATTTGCCCTATCTGAAAGTCTGATAAACGCCGGAAAAATGACTTAGTCGAAAAGAAAAATTTTTTCAACTTTTTTCAATTTTACCCCCGTGGGATATATATTCTACCCAAACACATTGGGAGCTCTCCTGGGGTACCCTCACACATATTATTCCCTCATTTAGTGGATATTTTCACAAAAAAGTGAAATTTTCAAAAATCCAGAAAATTGGCTGAAAACGACTAAATATCAAGGACTCATTGGGCGAATCGCTCTGGAACTGAAATCGGAACGCTCACTGACATTTGCCCTATCTGAAATGCTGATAAACGCCGGAAAAATGACTAAGTCCAAAAGAAAAATTATTTAAACTTTTTTCAATTTTACCCCCTTGGGATATATATTCTACCCACACACATTTGGAACCCTCCTGGGGTTCCCTCACACATATTATTCCCTCATTTAGTGGATATTTTCACAAAAAAGTGAAATTTTCAAAAATCCAGAAAATTGGCTGAAAACGACTAAATAACAAGGACTCATTGGGTGAATCGCTCTGGAACTGAAATCGGAACACTCACTGACATTTGCCCTATCTGAAAGTCTGATAAACGCCAGAAAAATGACTTAGTCCAAAATAAAAATTTTTTCAACTTTTTTCAATTTTACCCCCGTGGGATATATATTCTACCCAAACACGTTGGGAACTCTCCTGGGGTACCCTCACACATATTATTCCCTCATTTAGTGGATATTTTCACAAAAAAGTGAAATTTTCAAAAATCAAGAAAATTGGCTGAAAACGACTAAATATCAAGGACTCATTGGGCGAATCGCTCTGGAACTGAAATCGGAACGCTCACTGACATTTGCCCTATCTGAAAGTCTGATAAGCGCTGGAAAAATGACTAAGTCCAAAAGAAAAATTATTTCAACTTTTTTCAATTTTACCCTTGTGGGATATATATTCTACCCACACACATTGGGAACTCTCCTGGGGTACCCTCACACATATTATTCCCTCATTTAGTGGATATTTTCACAAAAAAGTGAAATTTTCAAAAATCCAGAAAATTGGCTGAAAACGACTAAATATCAAGGATTCATTGGGCGAATCGCTCTGGAACTGAAATCGGAACGCTCACTGACATTTGCCCTATCTGAAAGTCTGATAAACGCCGGAAAAATGACTAAGTCCAAAAGAAAAATTATTTCAACTTTTTTCAATTTTACCCCCGTGGGATATATATTCTACCCACACACGTTGGGAACTCTCCTGCGGTACCCTCACACATATTATTCCCTCATTTAGGGGATATTTTCACAAAAAAGTGAAATTTTCAAAAATCAAGAAAATTGGCTGAAAACGACTAAATATCAAGGACTCATTGGGCGAATCGCTCTAGAACTGAAATCGGAACGCTCACTGACATTTGCCCTATCTGCAAATCTGATAAACACCGGAAAAATGACTAAGTCCAAAAGAAAAATTATTTCAACTTTTTTAATTTTACCCCCGTGGGATATATATTCTATCCAAACACATTGGGAACTCTCCTGGGGTACCCTCACACATATTATTCCCTCATTTAGTGGATATTTTCACAAAAAAGTGAAATTTTCAAAAAGCCAGAAAATTGGCTGAAAACGACTAAATATCAAGGACTCATTGGGCGAATCGCTCTGGAACTGAAATCAGAACGCTCACTGACATTTGCCCTATCTGAAAGTCTGATAAACGCTGGAAAAATGACTAAGTCCAAAAGAAAAATTATTTCAACTTTTTTCAATTTTACCCCCGTGGGATATATATTCTACCCACACACATTGGGAACTATCCTGGGGTACCCTCACACATATTATTCCCTCATTTAGTGGATATTTTCACAAAAAAGTGAAATTTTCAAAAATTCAGAAAATTGGCTGAAAACGACTAAATATCAAGGACTCATTGGGCGAATCGCTCTGGAACTGAAATTGGAACGCTCACTGACATTTGCCCTATCTGAAAGTCTGATAAACGCCGGAAAAATGACTTAGTCGAAAAGAAAAATTTTTTCAACTTTTTTCAATTTTACCCCCGTGGGATATATATTCTACCCAAACACATTGGGAGCTCTCCTGGGGTACCCTCACACATATTATTCCCTCATTTAGTGGATATTTTCACAAAAAAGTGAAATTTTCAAAAATCCAGAAAATTGGCTGAAAACGACTAAATATCAAGGACTCATTGGGCGAATCGCTCTGGAACTGAAATCGGAACGCTCACTGACATTTGCCCTATCTGAAATGCTGATAAACGCCGGAAAAATGACTAAGTCCAAAAGAAAAATTATTTAAACTTTTTTCAATTTTACCCCCTTGGGATATATATTCTACCCACACACATTTGGAACTCTCCTGGGGTTCCCTCACACATATTATTCCCTCATTTAGTGGATATTTTCACAAAAAAGTGAAATTTTCAAAAATCCAGAAAATTGGCTGAAAACGACTAAATAACAAGGACTCATTGGGTGAATCACTCTGGAACTGAAATCGGAACACTCACTGACATTTGCCCTATCTGAAAGTCTGATAAACACCAGAAAAATGACTTAGTCCAAAATAAAAATTTTTTCATACTTTTTTCAATTTTACCCCCGTGGGATATATATTCTACCCAAACACGTTGGGAACTCTCCTGGGGTACCCTCACACATATTATTCCCTCATTTAGTGGATATTTTCACAAAAAAGTGAAATTTTCAAAAATCCAGAAAATTGGCTGAAAACGACTAAATATCAAGGACTCATTGGGCGAATCGCTCTGGAACTGAAATCGGAACGCTCACTGACATTTGCCCTATCTGAAAGTCTGATAAGCGCTGGAAAAATGACTAAGTCCAAAAGAAAAATTATTTCAACTTTTTTCAATTTTACCCTTGTGGGATATATATTCTACCCACACACATTGGGAACTCTCCTGGGGTACCCTCACACATATTATTCCCTCATTTAGTGGATATTTTCACAAAAAAGTGAAATTTTCAAAAATCCAGAAAATTGGCTGAAAACGACTAAATATCAAGGACTCATTGGGCGAATCGCTCTGGAACTGAAATCGGAACGCTCACTGACATTTGCCCTATCTGAAAGTCTGATAAACGCCGGAAAAATGACTAAGTCCAAAAGAAAAATTATTTCAACTTTTTTCAATTTTACCCCCGTGGGATATATATTTTACCCACACACATTGGGAACTCTCCTGGGGTACCCTCACAAATATTATTCCCTCATTTAGTGGATATTTTCACAAAAAAGTGAAATTTTCAAAAATCCAGAAAATTGGCTGAAAACGACTAAATATCAAGGACTCATTGGGCGAAATGCTCTGGAACTGAAATCGGAACGCTCACTGACATTTGCCCTATCTGAAAGTCTGATAAACGCCGGAAAAATAACTAAGTCCAAAAGAAAAATTATTTCAACTTTTTTCAATTTTACCCCCGTGGGATATATATTTTACCCAAACACATTGGGAACTCTCCTGGGGTACCCTCACAAATATTATTCCCTCATTTAGTGGATATTTTCACAAAACAGTGACATTTTCAAAAAGCCAGAAAATTGGCTGAAAACGACTAAATATCAAGGACTCATTGGGCGAATCGCTCTAGAACTGAAATCGGAACGCTCACTGACATTTGCCCTATCTGCAAATCTGATAAACGCCGGAAAAATGACTAAGTCCAAAAGAAAAATTATTTCAACTTTTTTAATTTTACCCCCGTGGGATATATATTCTATCCAAACACATTGGGAACTCTCCTGGGGTACCCTCACACATATTATTCCCTCATTTAGTGGATATTTTCACAAAAAAGTGAAATTTTCAAAAAGCCAGAAAATTGGCTGAAAACGACTAAATATCAAGGACTCATTGGGCGAATCGCTCTGGAACTGAAATCAGAACGCTCACTGACATTTGCCCTATCTGAAAGTCTGATAAACGCTGGAAAAATGACTAAGTCCAAAAGAAAAATTATTTCAACTTTTTTCAATTTTACCCCCGTGGGATATATATTCTACCCACACACATTGGAAACTATCCTGGGGTACCCTCACACATATTATTCCCTCATTTAGTGGATATTTTCACAAAAAAGTGAAATTTTCAAAAATTCAGAAAATTGGCTGAAAACGACTAAATATCAAGGACTCATTGGGCGAATCGCTCTGGAACTGAAATTGGAACGCTCACTGACATTTGCCCTATCTGAAAGTCTGATAAACGCCGGAAAAACGACATTCCAAAAGAAACATTTTTTCAACTTTTTTCAATTTTACCCCCGTGGGATATATATTCTACCCAAACACATTGGGAGCTCTCCTGGGGTACCCTCACACACATTATTCCCTCATTTAGTGGATATTTTCACAAAAAAGTGAAATTTTCAAAAAGCCAGAAAATTGGCTGAAAACGACTAAATATCAAGGACTCATTGGGCGAATCGCTCTGGAACTGAAATCAGAACGCTCACTGACATTTGCCCTATCTGAAAGTCTGATAAACGCGAGAAAAATGACTAAGTCCAAAAGAAAAATTATTTCAACTTTTTTCAATTTTACCCCCGTGGGATATATATTCTACCCACACACATTGGGACCTCTCCTGGGGTACCCTCACAAATATTATTCCCTCATTTAGTGGATATTTTCACAAAACAGTGAAATTTTCAAAAATTCAGAAAATTGGCTGAAAACGACTAAATATCAAGGACTCATTGGGCGAATCGCTCTGGAACTGAAATTGGAACGCTCACTGACATTTGCCCTATCTGAAAGTCTGATAAACGCCGGAAAAATGACTTAGTCCAAAAGAAAAATTTTTTCAACTTTTTTCAATTTTACCCCCGTGGGATATATATTCTACCCAAACACATTGGGAGCTCTCCTGGGGTACCCTCACACATATTATTCCCTCATTTAGTGGATATTTTCACAAAAAAGTGAAATTTTCAAAAAGCCAGAAAATTGGCTGAAAACGACTAAATATCAAGGACTCATTGGGCGAATCGCTCTGGAACTGAAATTGGAACGCTCACTGACATTTGCCCTATCTGAAAGTCTGATAAACGCCGGAAAAATGACTTAGTCGAAAAGAAAAATTTTTTCAACTTTTTTCAATTTTACCCCCGTGGGATATATATTCTACCCAAACACATTGGGAGCTCTCCTGGGGTACCCTCACACATATTATTCCCTCATTTAGTGGATATTTTCACAAAAAAGTGAAATTTTCAAAAATCCAGAAAATTGTCTGAAAACGACTAAATATCAAGGACTCATTGGGCGAATCGCTCTGGAACTGAAATCGGAACGCTCACTGACATTTGCCCTATCTGAAATGCTGATAAACGCCGGAAAAATGACTAAGTCCAAAAGAAAAATTATTTAAACTTTTTTCAATTTTACCCCCTTGGGATATATATTCTACCCACACACATTTGGAACTCTCCTGGGGTTCCCTCACACATATTATTCCCTCATTTAGTGGATATTTTCACAAAAAAGTGAAATTTTCAAAAATCCAGAAAATTGGCTGAAAACGACTAAATAACAAGGACTCATTGGGTGAATCGCTCTGGAACTGAAATCGGAACACTCACTGACATTTGCCCTATCTGAAAGTCTGATAAACGCCAGAAAAATGACTTAGTCCAAAATAAAAATTTTTTCAACTTTTTTCAATTTTACCCCCGTGGGATATATATTCTACCCAAACACGTTGGGAACTCTCCTGGGGTACCCTCACACATATTATTCCCTCATTTAGTGGATATTTTCACAAAAAAGTGAAATTTTCAAAAATCAAGAAAATTGGCTGAAAACGACTAAATATCAAGGACTCATTGGGCGAATCGCTCTGGAACTGAAATCGGAACGCTCACTGACATTTGCCCTATCTGAAAGTCTGATAAGCGCTGGAAAAATGACTAAGTCCAAAAGAAAAATTATTTCAACTTTTTTCAATTTTACCCTTGTGGGATATATATTCTACCCACACACATTGGGAACTCTCCTGGGGTACCCTCACACATATTATTCCCTCATTTAGTGGATATTTTCACAAAAAAGTGAAATTTTCAAAAATCCAGAAAATTGGCTGAAAACGACTAAATATCAAGGACTCATTGGGCGAATCGCTCTGGAACTGAAATCGGAACGCTCACTGACATTTGCCCTATCTGAAAGTCTGATAAACGCCGGAAAAATTACTAAGTCCAAAAGAAAAATTATTTCAACTTTTTTCAATTTTACCCCCGTGGGATATATATTTTACCCACACACATTGGGAACTCTCCTGGGGTACCCTCACAAATATTATTCCCTCATTTAGTGGATATTTTCACAAAAAAGTGAAATTTTCAAAAATCCAGAAAATTGGCTGAAAACGACTAAATATCAAGGACTCATTGGGCGAAATGCTCTGGAACTGAAATCGGAACGCTCACTGACATTTGCCCTATCTGAAAGTCTGATAAACGCCGGAAAAATGACTAAGTCCAAAAGAAAAATTATTTCAACTTTTTTCAATTTTACCCCCGTGGGATATATATTTTACGCACACACATTGGGAACTCTCCTGGGGTACCCTCACAAATATTATTCCCTCATTTAGTGGATATTTTCACAAAACAGTGAAATTTTCAAAAAGCCAGAAAATTGGCTGAAAACGACTAAATATCAAGGACTCATTGGGCGAATCGCTCTGGAACGGAAATCGGAATGCTCACTGACATTTGCCCTATCTGAAAGTCTGATAAACGCCGGAAAAATGACTAACTCCAAAAAAAAATTTTTTTAATCTTTTTTCAATTTTACCCCCGTGGGATATATATTCTACCCACACACATTTGGAACTCTCCTGGGGTACCCTCACACATATTATTCCCTCATTTAGTGGATATTTTCACAAAAAAGTGAAATTTTCAAAAATTCAGAAAATTGGCTGAAAACGACTAAATATCAAGGACTCATTGGGCGAAACGCTCTGGAAATGAAATCGGAACGCTCACTGACATTTGCCCTATCTGAAATTGTGATAAACGCCGGAAAAATGACTAAGTCCAAAAGAAAAATTATTTCAACTTTTTTCAATTTTACCCCCGTGGGATATATATTCTACCCACACACATTTGGAACTCTCCTGGGGTACCCTCACACATATTATTCCCTCATTTAGTGGATATTTTCACAAAAAAGTGACATTTTCAAAAATCCAGGAAATTGGCTGAAAACGACTAAATATCAAGGACTCATTGGGCGAATCGCTCTGGAACTGAAATTGGAACGCTCACTGACATTTGCCCTATCTGAAAGTCTGATAAACGCCGGAAAAATGACTTAGTCCAAAAGAAACATTTTTTCAACTTTTTTCAATTTTACCCCCGTGGGATATATATTCTACCCAAACACATTGGGAGCTCTCCTGGGGTACCCTCACACATATTATTCCCTCATTTAGTGGATATTTTCACAAAAAGGTGAAATTTTCAAAAATCTAGAAAATTGGCTGAAAACGACTAAATATCAAGGACTCATTGGGCGAATCGCTCTGGAACTGAAATCGGAACGCTCACTGACATTTGCCCTATCTGAAAGTCTGATAAACGCTGGAAAAATGACTAAGTCCAAAAGAAAAATTTTTTCAACTTTTTTCAATTTTACCCCCGTGGGATATATATTCTACCCAAACACATTGGGAGCTCTCCTGGGGTACCCTCACACATATTATTCCCTCATTTAGTGGATATTTTCACAAAAAAGTGAAATTTTCAAAAATACAGGAAATTGGCTGAAAACGACTAAATATCAAGGACTCATTGGGCGAATCGCTCTGGAACGGAAATCGGAATGCTCACTGACATTTGCCCTATCTGAAAGTCTGATAAACGCCGGAAAAATGACTAAGTCCAAAAAAAAAATTTTTTCAACTTTTTTCAATTTTACCCCCGTGGGATATATATTCTACCCACACACATTTGGAACTCTCCTGGGGTACCCTCACACATATTATTCCCTCATTTAGTGGATATTTTCACAAAAAAGTGAAATTTTCAAAAATCCAGAAGATTGGCTGAAAACGACTAAATATCAAGGACTCATTGGGCGAATCGCTCTAGAACTGAAATCGGAACGCTCACTGACATTTGCCCTATCTGCAAATCTGATAAATGCCGGAAAAATGACTAAGTCCAAAAGAAATATTATTTAATCTTTTTTCAATTTTACCCCCGTGGGATATATATTCTACCCACACACGTTGGGAACTCTCCTGGGGTACCCTCACACATATTATTCCCTCATTTAGTGGATATTTTCACAAAAAAGTGAAATTTTCAAAAATCAAGAAAATTGGCTGAAAAAGACTAAATATCAAGGACTCATTGGGCGAATCGCTCTGGAACTGAAATTGGAACGCTCACTGACATTTGCCCTATCTGAAAGTCTGATAAACGCCGGAAAAATGACAGTCCAAAAGAAAAATTTTTTCAACTTTTTTCAATTTTACCCCCGTGGGATATATATTCTACCCAAACACATTGGGAGCTCTCCTGGGGTACCCTCACACATATTATTCCCTCATTTAGTGGATATTTACACAAAAAAGTGAAATTTTCAAAAATCCAGAAAATTGGCTGAAAACGACTAAATATCAAGGACTGATTGGGCGAATCGCTCTGGAACTGAAATCGGAACGCTCACTGACATTTGCCCTATCTGAAAGTCTGATAAACGCCGGAAAAATGACTAAGTCCAAAAGAAAAATTTTTTCAACTTTTTTCAATTTTACCCCCGTGGGATATATATTCTACCCAAACACATTGGGAGCTCTCCTGGGGTACCCTCACACAGATTATTCCCTCATTTAGTGGATATTTTCACAAAAAAGTGAAATTTTCAAAAATCCAGAAAATTGGCTGAAAACGACTAAATATCAAGGACTCATTGGGCGAATCGCTCTGGAACTGAAATCGGAACGCTCACTGACATTTGCCCTATCTGAAAGTCTGATAAATGCCGGAAAAATGACTGAGTCCAAAAAAAAAATTTTTTCATCTTTTTTCAATTTTACCCCCGTGGGATATATATTCTACCCACACACATTTGGAACTCTCCTGGGGTACCCTCACACATATTATTCCCTCATTTAGTGGATATTTTCACAAAAAAGTGAAATTTTCAAAAATCAAGAAAATTGGCTGAAAACGACTAAATATCAAGGACTCATTGGGCGAATCGCTCTAGAACTGAAATCGGAACGCTCACTGACATTTGCCCTATCTGCAAATCTGATAAACGCCGGAAAAATTACTAAGTCCAAAAGAAATATTATTTCATCTTTTTTCAATTTTACCCCCTTGGGATATATATTCTACCCACACACATTGGGAACTCTCCTGGGGTACCCTCACACATATTATTCCCTCATTTAGTGGATATTTTCACAAAAAAGTGAAATTTTCAAAAATTCAGAAAATTGGCTGAAAACGACTAAATATCAAGGACTCATTGGGCGAATCGCTCTGGAACTGAAATTGGAACGCTCACTGACATTTGCCCTATCTGAAAGTCTGATAAACGCCGGAAAAATGACTTAGTCCAAAAGAAACATTTTTTCAACTTTTTTCAATTTTACCCCCGTGGGATATATATTCTACCCAAACACATTGGGATCTCTCCTGGGGTACCCTCACACATATTATTCCCTCATTTAGTGGATATTTTCACAAAAAGGTGAAATTTTCAAAAATCTAGAAAATTGGCTGAAAACGACTAAATATCAAGGACTCATTGGGCGAATCGCTCTGGAACTGAAATCGGAACGCTCACTGACATTTGCCCTATCTCAAAGTCTGATAAACGCTGGAAAAATGACTAAGTCCAAAAGAAAAATTTTTTCAACTTTTTTCAATTTTACCCCCGTGGGATATATATTCTACCCAAACACATTGGGAGCTCTCCTGGGGTACCCTCACACATATTATTCCCTCATTTAGTGGATATTTTCACAAAAAAGTGAAATTTTCAAAAATACAGGAAATTGGCTGAAAACGACTAAATATCAAGGACTCATTGGGCGAATCGCTCTGGAACGGAAATCGGAATGCTCACTGACATTTGCCCTATCTGAAAGTCTGATAAACGCCGGAAAAATGACTAAGTCCAAAAAAAAAATTTTTTCAACTTTTTTCAATTTTACCCCCGTGGGATATATATTCTACCCACACACATTTGGAACTCTCCTGGGGTACCCTCACACATATTATTCCCTCATTTAGTGGATATTTTCACAAAAAAGTGAAATTTTCAAAAATCCAGAAGATTGGCTGAAAACGACTAAATATCAAGGACTCATTGGGCGAATCGCTCTAGAACAGAAAACGGAACGCTCACTGACATTTGCCCTATCTGCAAATCTGATAAATGCCGGAAAAATGACTAAGTCCAAAAGAAATATTATTTAATCTTTTTTCAATTTTACCCCCTTGGGATATATATTCTACCCACACACATTGGCAACTCTCCTGGGGTACCCTCACACATATTATTCCCTCATTTAGTGGATATTTTCACAAAAAAGTGAAATTTTCAAAAATCAAGAAAATTGGCTGAAAAAGACTAAATATCAAGGACTCATTGGGCGAATCGCTCTGGAACTGAAATTGGAACGCTCACTGACATTTGCCCTATCTGAAAGTCTGATAAACGCCGGAAAAATGACAGTCCAAAAGAAAAATTTTTTCAACTTTTTTCAATTTTACCCCCGTGGGATATATATTCTACCCAAACACATTGGGAGCTCTCCTGGGGTACCCTCACACATATTATTCCCTCATTTAGTGGATATTTACACAAAAAAGTGAAGTTTTCAAAAATCCAGAAAATTGGCTGAAAACGACTAAATATCAAGGACTGATTGGGCGAATCGCTCTGGAACTGAAATCGGAACGCTCACTGACATTTGCCCTATCTGAAAGTCTGATAAACGCCGGAAAAATGACTAAGTCCAAAAGAAAAATTTTTTCAACTTTTTTCAATTTTACCCCCGTGGGATATATATTCTACCCAAACACATTGGGAGCTCTCTTGGGGTACCCTCACACAGATTATTCCCTCATTTAGTGGATATTTTCACAAAAAAGTGAAATTTTCAAAAATCCAGAAAATTGGCTGAAAACGACTAAATATCAAGGACTCATTGGGCGAATCGCTCTGGAACTGAAATCGGAACGCTCACTGACATTTGCCCTATCTGAAAGTCTGATAAATGCCGGAAAAATGACTGAGTCCAAAAAAAAAATTTTTTCATCTTTTTTCAATTTTACCCCCGTGGGATATATATTCTACCCACACACATTTGGAACTCTCCTGGGGTACCCTCACACATATTATTCCCTCATTTAGTGGATATTTTCACAAAAAAGTGAAATTTTCAAAAATCAAGAAAATTGGCTGAAAACGACTAAATATCAAGGACTCATTGGGCGAATCGCTCTAGAACTGAAATCGGAACGCTCACTGACATTTGCCCTATCTGCAAATCTGATAAACGCCGGAAAAATGACTAAGTCCAAAAGAAATATTATTTCATCTTTTTTCAATTTTACCCCCTTGGGATATATATTCTACCCACACACATTGGGAACTCTCCTGGGGTACCCTCACACATATTATTCCCTCATTTAGTGGATATTTTCACAAAAAAGTGAAATTTTCAAAAATTCAGAAAATTGGCTGAAAACGACTAAATATCAAGGACTCATTGGGCGAATCGCTCTGGAACTGAAATTGGAAAGCTCACTGACATTTGCCCTATCTGAAAGTCTGATAAACGCCGGAAAAATGACTTAGTCCAAAAGAAACATTTTTTCAACTTTTTTCAATTTTACCCCCGTGGGATATATATTCTACCCAAACACATTGGGAGCTCTCCTGGGGTACCCTCACACAGATTATTCCCTCATTTAGTGGATATTTTCACAAAAAAGTGAAATTTTCAAAAATCCAGAAAATTGGCTGAAAACGACTAAATATCAAGGACTCATTGGGAGAATCGCTCTGGAACTGAAATCGGAACGCTCACTGACATTTGCCCTATCTGAAAGTCTGATAAATGCCGGAAAAATGACTGAGTCCAAAAAAAAAATTTTTTCATCTTTTTTCAATTTTACCCCCGTGGGATATATATTCTACCCACACACGTTGGGAACTCTCCTGGGGTACCCTCACACATATTATTCCCTCATTTAGTGGATATTTTCACAAAAAAGTGAAATTTTCAAAAATCAAGAAAATTGGCTGAAAAAGACTAAATATCAAGGACTCATTGGGCGAATCGCTCTGGAACTGAAATTGGAACGCTCACTGACATTTGCCCTATCTGAAAGTCTGATAAACGCCGGAAAAATGACAGTCCAAAAGAAAAATTTTTTCAACTTTTTTCAATTTTACCCCCGTGGGATATATATTCTACCCAAACACATTGGGAGCTCTCCTGGGGTACCCTCACACATATTATTCCCTCATTTAGTGGATATTTACACAAAAAAGTGAAATTTTCAAAAATCCAGAAAATTGGCTGAAAACGACTAAATATCAAGGACTGATTGGGCGAATCGCTCTGGAACTGAAATCGGAACGCTCACTGACATTTGCCCTATCTGAAAGTCTGATAAACGCCGGAAAAATGACTAAGTCCAAAAGAAAAATTTTTTCAACTTTTTTCAATTTTACCCCCGTGGGATATATATTCTACCCAAACACATTGGGAGCTCTCCTGGGGTACCCTCACACAGATTATTCCCTCATTTAGTGGATATTTTCACAAAAAAGTGAAATTTTCAAAAATCCAGAAAATTGGCTGAAAACGACTAAATATCAAGGACTCATTGGGCGAATCGCTCTGGAACTGAAATCGGAACGCTCACTGACATTTGCCCTATCTGAAAGTCTGATGAATGCCGGAAAAATGACTGAGTCCAAAAAAAAAATTTTTTCATCTTTTTTCAATTTTACCCCCGTGGGATATATATTCTACCCACACACGTTGGGAACTCTCCTGGGGTACCCTCACACATATTATTCCCTCATTTAGTGGATATTTTCACAAAAAAGTGAAATTTTCAAAAATCAAGAAAATTGGCTGAAAAAGACTAAATATCAAGGACTCATTGGGCGAATCGCTCTGGAACTGAAATTGGAACGCTCACTGACATTTGCCCTATCTGAAAGTCTGATAAACGCCGGAAAAATGACAGTCCAAAAGAAAAATTTTTTCAACTTTTTTCAATTTTACCCCCGTGGGATATATATTCTACCCAAACACATTGGGAGCTCTCCTGGGGTACCCTCACACATATTATTCCCTCATTTAGTGGATATTTACACAAAAAAGTGAAATTTTCAAAAATCCAGAAAATTGGCTGAAAACGACTAAATATCAAGGACTGATTGGGCGAATCGCTCTCGAACTGAAATCGGAACGCTCACTGACATTTGCCCTATCTGAAAGTCTGATAAACGCCGGAAAAATGACTAAGTCCAAAAGAAAAATTATTTCAACTTTTTTCAATTTTACCCCCGTGGGATATATATTCTACCCACACACATTGGGAACTCTCCTGGGGTACCCTCACACATATTATTCCCTCATTTAGTGGATATTTTCACAAAAAAGTGAAATTTTCAAAAATCCAGAAAATTGGCTGAAAACGACTAAATATCAAGGACTCATTGGGCGAAACGCTCTGGAAATGAAATCGGAACGCTCACTGACATTTGCCCTATCTGAAAGTCTGATAAACGCCGGAAAAATGACTAAGTCCAAAAGAAAAATTATTCAACTTTTTTCAATTTTACCCCCGTGGGATATATATTCTACCCACACACATTGGGAACTCTCCTGGGGTACCCTCACAAATATTATTCCCTCATTTAGTGGATATTTTCACAAAACAGTGAAATTTTCAAAAATTCAGAAAATTGGCTGAAAACGACTAAATATCAAGGACTCATTGGGCGAATCGCTCTGGAACGGAAATCGGAACGCTCACTGACATTTGCCCTATCTGAAAGTCTGATAAACGCTGGAAAAATGACTAAGTCCAAAAGAAAAATTATTTCAACTTTTTTCAATTTTTACCCCCGTGGGATATATATTCTACCCACACACATTGGGAACTATCCTGGGGTACCCTCACACATATTATTCCCTCATTTAGTGGATATTTTCACAAAAAAGTGAAATTTTCAAAAATTCAGAAAATTGGCTGAAAACGACTAAATATCAAGGACTCATTGGGCGAATCGCTCTGGAACTGAAATTGGAATGCTCACTGACATTTGCCCTATCTGAAAGTCTGATAAACGCCGGAAAAACGACATTCCAAAAGAAACATTTTTTCAACTTTTTTCAATTTTACCCCCGTGGGATATATATTCTACCCAAACACATTGGGAGCTCTCCTGGGGTACCCTCACACACATTATTCCCTCATTTAGTGGATATTTTCACAAAAAAGTGAAATTTTCAAAAAGCCAGAAAATTGGCTGAAAACGACTAAATATCAAGGACTCATTGGGCGAATCGCTCTGGAACTGAAATCAGAACGCTCACTGACATTTGCCCTATCTGAAAGTCTGATAAATGCCGGAAAAATGACTAAGTCCAAAAGAAAAATTATTTCAACTTTTTTCAATTTTACCCCCGTGGGATATATATTCTACCCACACACATTGGGACCTCTCCTGGGGTACCCTCACAAATATTATTCCCTCATTTAGTGGATATTTTCACAAAACAGTGAAATTTTCAAAAATTCAGAAAATTGGCTGAAAACGACTAAATATCAAGGACTCATTGGGCGAATCGCTCTGGAACTGAAATTGGAACGCTCACTGACATTTGCCCTATCTGAAAGTCTGATAAACGCCGGAAAAATGACTTAGTCCAAAAGAAAAATTTTTTCAACTTTTTTCAATTTTACCCCCGTGGGATATATATTCTACCCAAACACATTGGGAGCTCTCCTGGGGTACCCTCACACATATTATTCCCTCATTTAGTGGATATTTTCACAAAAAAGTGAAATTTTCAAAAAGCCAGAAAATTGGCTGAAAACGACTAAATATCAAGGACTCATTGGGCGAATCGCTCTGGAACTGAAATTGGAACGCTCACTGACATTTGCCCTATCTGAAAGTCTGATAAACGCCAGAAAAATGACTTAGTCGAAAAGAAAAATTTTTTCAACTTTTTTCAATTTTACCCCCGTGGGATATATATTCTACCCAAACACATTGGGAGCTCTCCTGGGGTACCCTCACACATATTATTCCCTCATTTAGTGGATATTTTCACAAAAAAGTGAAATTTTCAAAAATCCAGAAAATTGGCTGAAAACGACTAAATATCAAGGACTCATTGGGCGAATCGCTCTGGAACTGAAATCGGAACGCTCACTGACATTTGCCCTATCTGAAATGCTGATAAACGCCGGAAAAATGACTAAGTCCAAAAGAAAAATTATTTCAACTTTTTTCAATTTTACCCCCGTGGGATATATATTCTACCCACACACATTGGGACCTCTCCTGGGGTACCCTCACAAATATTATTCCCTCATTTAGTGGATATTTTCACAAAACAGTGAAATTTTCAAAAATTCAGAAAATTGGCTGAAAACGACTAAATATCAAGGACTCATTGGGCGAATCGCTCTGGAACTGAAATTGGAACGCTCACTGACATTTGCCCTATCTGAAAGTCTGATAAACGCCGGAAAAATGACTTAGTCGAAAAGAAAAATTTTTTCAACTTTTTTCAATTTTACCCCCGTGGGATATATATTCTACCCAAACACATTGGGAGCTCTCCTGGGGTACCCTCACACATATTATTCCCTCATTTAGTGGATATTTTCACAAAAAAGTGAAATTTTCAAAAATCCAGAAAATTGGCTGAAAACGACTAAATATCAAGGACTCATTGTGCGAATCGCTCTGGAACTGAAATCGGAACGCTCACTGACATTTGCCCTATCTGAAAGTCTGATAAATGCCGGAAAAATGACTGAGTCCAAAAAAAAAATTTTTTCATCTTTTTTCAATTTTACCCCCGTGGGATATATATTCTACCCACACACGTTGGGAACTCTCCTGGGGTACCCTCACACATATTATTCCCTCATTTAGTGGATATTTTCACAAAAAAGTGAAATTTTCAAAAATCAAGAAAATTGGCTGAAAAAGACTAAATATCAAGGACTCATTGGGCGAATCGCTCTGGAACTGAAATTGGAACGCTCACTGACATTTGCCCTATCTGAAAGTCTGATAAACGCCGGAAAAATGACAGTCCAAAAGAAAAATTTTTTCAACTTTTTTCAATTTTACCCCCGTGGGATATATATTCTACCCAAACACATTGGGAGCTCTCCTGGGGTACCCTCACACATATTATTCCCTCATTTAGTGGATATTTACACAAAAAAGTGAAATTTTCAAAAATCCAGAAAATTGGCTGAAAACGACTAAATATCAAGGACTGATTGGGCGAATCGCTCTGGAACTGAAATCGGAACGCTCACTGACATTTGCCCTATCTGAAAGTCTGATAAACGCCGGAAAAATGACTAAGTCCAAAAGAAAAATTATTTCAACTTTTTTCAATTTTACCCCCGTGGGATATATATTCTACCCACACACATTGGGAACTCTCCTGGGGTACCCTCACACATATTATTCCCTCATTTAGTGGATATTTTCACAAAAAAGTGAAATTTTCAAAAATCCAGAAAATTGGCTGAAAACGACTAAATATCAAGGACTCATTGGGCGAAACGCTCTGGAAATGAAATCGGAACCCTCACTGACATTTGCCCTATCTGAAAGTCTGATAAACGCCGGAAAAATGACTAAGTCCAAAAGAAAAATTATTCAACTTTTTTCAATTTTACCCCCGTGGGATATATATTCTACCCACACACATTGGGAACTCTCCTGGGGTACCCTCACAAATATTATTCCCTCATTTAGTGGATATTTTCACAAAACAGTGAAATTTTCAAAAATTCAGAAAATTGGCTGAAAACGACTAAATATCAAGGACTCATTGGGCGAATCGCTCTGGAACGGAAATCGGAACGCTCACTGACATTTGCCCTATCTGAAAGTCTGATAAACGCTGGAAAAATGACTAAGTCCAAAAGAAAAATTATTTCAACTTTTTTCAATTTTACCCCCGTGGGATATATATTCTACCCACACACATTGGGAACTATCCTGGGGTACCCTCACACATATTATTCCCTCATTTAGTGGATATTTTCACAAAAAAGTGAAATTTTCAAAAATTCAGAAAATTGGCTGAAAACGACTAAATATCAAGGACTCATTGGGCGAATCGCTCTGGAACTGAAATTGGAACGCTCACTGACATTTGCCCTATCTGAAAGTCTGATAAACGCCGGAAAAACGACATTCCAAAAGAAACATTTTTTCAACTTTTTTCAATTTTACCCCCGTGGGATATATATTCTACCCAAACACATTGGGAGCTCTCCTGGGGTACCCTCACACACATTATTCCCTCATTTAGTGGATATTTTCACAAAAAAGTGAAATTTTCAAAAAGCCAGAAAATTGGCTGAAAACGACTAAATATCAAGGACTCATTGGGCGAATCGCTCTGGAACTGAAATCAGAACGCTCACTGACATTTGCCCTATCTGAAAGTCTGATAAACGCCGGAAAAATGACTAAGTCCAAAAGAAAAATTATTTCAACTTTTTTCAATTTTACCCCCGTGGGATATATATTCTACCCACACACATTGGGACCTCTCCTGGGGTACCCTCACAAATATTATTCCCTCATTTAGTGGATATTTTCACAAAACAGTGAAATTTTCAAAAATTCAGAAAATTGGCTGAAAACGACTAAATATCAAGGACTCATTGGGCGAATCGCTCTGGAACTGAAATTGGAACGCTCACTGACATTTGCCCTATCTGAAAGTCTGATAAACGCCGGAAAAATGACAGTCCAAAAGAAAAATTTTTTCAACTTTTTTCAATTTTACCCCCGTGGGATATATATTCTACCCAAACACATTGGGAGCTCTCCTGGGGTACCCTCACACATATTATTCCCTCATTTAGTGGATATTTACACAAAAAAGTGAAATTTTCAAAAATCCAGAAAATTGGCTGAAAACGACTAAATATCAAGGACTGATTGGGCGAATCGCTCTGGAACTGAAATCGGAACGCTCACTGACATTTGCCCTATCTGAAAGTCTGATAAACGCCGGAAAAATGACTAAGTCCAAAAGAAAAATTATTTCAACTTTTTTCAATTTTACCCCCGTGGGATATATATTCTACCCACACACATTGGGAACTCTCCTGGGGTACCCTCACACATATTATTCCCTCATTTAGTGGATATTTTCACAAAAAAGTGAAATTTTCAAAAATCCAGAAAATTGGCTGAAAACGACTAAATATCAAGGACTCATTGGGCGAAACGCTCTGGAAATGAAATCGGAACCCTCACTGACATTTGCCCTATCTGAAAGTCTGATAAACGCCGGAAAAATGACTAAGTCCAAAAGAAAAATTATTCAACTTTTTTCAATTTTACCCCCGTGGGATATATATTTTACCCACACACATTGGGAACTCTCCTGGGGTACCCTCACAAATATTATTCCCTCATTTAGTGGATATTTTCACAAAACAGTGAAATTTTCAAAAATTCAGAAAATTGGCTGAAAACGACTAAATATCAAGGACTCATTGGGCGAATCGCTCTGGAACGGAAATCGGAACGCTCACTGACATTTGCCCTATCTGAAAGTCTGATAAACGCTGGAAAAATGACTAAGTCCAAAAGAAAAATTATTTCAACTTTTTTCAATTTTACCCCCGTGGGATATATATTCTACCCACACACATTGGGAACTATCCTGGGGTACCCTCACACATATTATTCCCTCATTTAGTGGATATTTTCACAAAAAAGTGAAATTTTCAAAAATTCAGAAAATTGGCTGAAAACGACTAAATATCAAGGACTCATTGGGCGAATCGCTCTGGAACTGAAATTGGAACGCTCACTGACATTTGCCCTATCTGAAAGTCTGATAAACGCCGGAAAAACGACATTCCAAAAGAAACATTTTTTCAACTTTTTTCAATTTTACCCCCGTGGGATATATATTCTACCCAAACACATTGGGAGCTCTCCTGGGGTACCCTCACGCACATTATTCCCTCATTTAGTGGATATTTTCACAAAAAAGTGAAATTTTCAAAAAGCCAGAAAATTGGCTGAAAACGACTAAATATCAAGGACTCATTGGGCGAATCGCTCTGGAACTGAAATCAGAACGCTCACTGACATTTGCCCTATCTGAAAGTCTGATAAACGCCGGAAAAATGACTAAGTCCAAAAGAAAAATTATTTCAACTTTTTTCAATTTTACCCCCGTGGGATATATATTCTACCCACACACATTGGGACCTCTCCTGGGGTACCCTCACAAATATTATTCCCTCATTTAGTGGATATTTTCACAAAACAGTGAAATTTTCAAAAATTCAGAAAATTGGCTGAAAACGACTAAATATCAAGGACTCATTGGGCGAATCGCTCTGGAACTGAAATTGGAACGCTCACTGACATTTGCCCTATCTGAAAGTCTGATAAACGCCGGAAAAATGACTTAGTCCAAAAGAAAAATTTTTTCAACTTTTTTCAATTTTACCCCCGTGGGATATATATTCTACCCAAACACATTGGGAGCTCTCCTGGGGTACCCTCACACATATTATTCCCTCATTTAGTGGATATTTTCACAAAAAAGTGAAATTTTCAAAAAGCCAGAAAATTGGCTGAAGACGACTAAATATCAAGGACTCATTGGGCGAATCGCTCTGGAACTGAAATTGGAACGCTCACTGACATTTGCCCTATCTGAAAGTCTGATAAACGCCGGAAAAATGACTTAGTCGAAAAGAAAAATTTTTTCAACTTTTTTCAATTTTACCCCCGTGGGATATATATTCTACCCAAACACATTGGGAGCTCTCCTGGGGTACCCTCACACATATTATTCCCTCATTTAGTGGATATTTTCACAAAAAAGTGAAATTTTCAAAAATCCAGAAAATTGGCTGAAAACGACTAAATATCAAGGACTCATTGGGCGAATCGCTCTGGAACTGAAATCGGAACGCTCACTGACATTTGCCCTATCTGAAATGCTGATAAACGCCGGAAAAATGACTAAGTCCAAAAGAAAAATTATTTCAACTTTTTTCAATTTTACCCCCGTGGGATATATATTCTACCCACACACATTGGGACCTCTCCTGGGGTACCCTCACAAATATTATTCCCTCATTTAGTGGATATTTTCACAAAACAGTGAAATTTTCAAAAATTCAGAAAATTGGCTGAAAACGACTAAATATCAAGGACTCATTGGGCGAATCGCTCTGGAACTGAAATTGGAACGCTCACTGACATTTGCCCTATCTGAAAGTCTGATAAACGCCGGAAAAATGACTTAGTCGAAAAGAAAAATTTTTTCAACTTTTTTCAATTTTACCCCCGTGGGATATATATTCTACCCAAACACATTGGGAGCTCTCCTGGGGTACCCTCACACATATTATTGCCTCATTTAGTGGATATTTTCACAAAAAAGTGAAATTTTCAAAAATCCAGAAAATTGGCTGAAAACGACTAAATATCAAGGACTCATTGGGCGAATCGCTCTGGAACTGAAATCAGAACGCTCACTGACATTTGCCCTATCTGAAAGTCTGATAAACGCCGGAAAAATGACTAAGTCCAAAAGAAAAATTATTTCAACTTTTTTCAATTTTACCCCCGTGGGATATATATTCTACCCACACACATTGGGACCTCTCCTGGGGTACCCTCACAAATATTATTCCCTCATTTAGTGGATATTTTCACAAAACAGTGAAATTTTCAAAAATTCAGAAAATTGGCTGAAAACGACTAAATATCAAGGACTCATTGGGCGAATCGCTCTGGAACTGAAATTGGAACGCTCACTGACATTTGCCCTATCTGAAAGTCTGATAAACGCCGGAAAAATGACTTAGTCCAAAAGAAAAATTTTTTCAACTTTTTTCAATTTTACCCCCGTGGGATATATATTCTACCCAAACACATTGGGAGCTCTCCTGGGGTACCCTCACACATATTATTCCCTCATTTAGTGGATATTTTCACAAAAAAGTGAAATTTTCAAAAAGCCAGAAAATTGGCTGAAAACGACTAAATATCAAGGACTCATTGGGCGAATCACTCTGGAACTGAAATTGGAACGCTCACTGACATTTGCCCTATCTGAAAGTCTGATAAACGCCGGAAAAATGACTTAGTCGAAAAGAAAAATTTTTTCAACTTTTTTCAATTTTACCCCCGTGGGATATATATTCTACCCAAACACATTGGGAGCTCTCCTGGGGTACCCTCACACATATTATTCCCTCATTTAGTGGATATTTTCACAAAAAAGTGAAATTTTCAAAAATCCAGAAAATTGGCTGAAAACGACTAAATATCAAGGACTCATTGGGCGAATCGCTCTGGAACTGAAATCGGAACGCTCACTGACATTTGCCCTATCTGAAATGCTGATAAACGCCGGAAAAATGACTAAGTCCAAAAGAAAAATTATTTCAACTTTTTTCAATTTTACCCCCGTGGGATATATATTCTACCCACACACATTGGGACCTCTCCTGGGGTACCCTCACAAATATTATTCCCTCATTTAGTGGATATTTTCACAAAACAGTGAAATTTTCAAAAATTCAGAAAATTGGCTGAAAACGACTAAATATCAAGGACTCATTGGGCGAATCGCTCTGGAACTGAAATTGGAACGCTCACTGACATTTGCCCTATCTGAAAGTCTGATAAACGCCGGAAAAATGACTTAGTCCAAAAGAAAAATTTTTTCAACTTTTTTCAATTTTACCCCCGTGGGATATATATTCTACCCAAACACATTGGGAGCTCTCCTGGGGTACCCTCACACATATTATTCCCTCATTTAGTGGATATTTTCACAAAAAAGTGAAATTTTCAAAAAGCCAGAAAATTGGCTGAAAACGACTAAATATCAAGGACTCATTGGGCGAATCGCTCTGGAACTGAAATTGGAACGCTCACTGACATTTGCCCTATCTGAAAGTCTGATAAACGCCGGAAAAATGACTTAGTCGAAAAGAAAAATTTTTTCAACTTTTTTCAATTTTACCCCCGTGGGATATATATTCTACCCAAACACATTGGGAGCTCTCCTGGGGTACCCTCACACATATTATTCCCTCATTTAGTGGATATTTTCACAAAAAAGTGAAATTTTCAAAAATCCAGAAAATTGGCTGAAAACGACTAAATATCAAGGACTCATTGGGCGAATCGCTCTGGAACTGAAATCGGAACGCTCACTGACATTTGCCCTATCTGAAATGCTGATAAACGCCGGAAAAATGACTAAGTCCAAAAGAAAAATTATTTAAACTTTTTTCAATTTTACCCCCTTGGGATATATATTCTACCCACACACATTTGGAACTCTCCTGGGGTTCCCTCCCACATATTATTCCCTCATTTAGTGGATATTTTCACAAAAAAGTGAAATTTTCAAAAATCCAGAAAATTGGCTGAAAACGACTAAATAACAAGGACTCATTGGGTGAGTCGTTCTGGAACTGAAATCGGAACACTCACTGACATTTGCCCTATCTGAAAGTCTGATAAACGCCAGAAAAATGACTTAGTCCAAAATAAAAATTTTTTCAACTTTTTTCAATTTTACCCCCGTGGGATATATATTCTACCCAAACACGTTGGGAACTCTCCTGGGGTACCCTCACACATATTATTCCCTCATTTAGTGGATATTTTCACAAAAAAGTGAAATTTTCAAAAATCAAGAAAATTGGCTGAAAACGACTAAATATCAAGGACTCATTGGGCGAATCGCTCTGGAACTGAAATCGGAACGCTCACTGACATTTGCCCTATCTGAAAGTCTGATAAGCGCTGGAAAAATGACTAAGTCCAAAAGAAAAATTATTTCAACTTTTTTCAATTTTACCCTTGTAAGATATATATTCTACCCACACACATTGGGAACTCTCCTGGGGTACCCTCACACATATTATTCCCTCATTTAGTGGATATTTTCACAAAAAATGAAATTTTCAAAAATCCAGAAAATTGGCTGAAAACGACTAAATATCAAGGACTCATTGGGCGAATCGCTCTGGAACTGAAATCGGAACGCTCACTGACATTTGCCCTATCTGAAAGTCTGATAAACGCCGGAAAAATGACTAAGTCCAAAAGAAAAATTATTTCAACTTTTTTCAATTTTACCCCCGTGGGATATATATTTTACCCACACACATTGGGAACTCTCCTGGGGTACCCTCACAAATATTATTCCCTCATTTAGTGGATATTTTCACAAAAAAGTGAAATTTTCAAAAATCCAGAAAATTGGCTGAAAACGACTAAATATCAAGGACTCATTGGGCGAAATGCTCTGGAACTGAAATCGGAAAGCTCACTGACATTTGCCCTATCTGAAAGTCTGATAAACGCCGGAAAAATGACTAAGTCCAAAAGAAAAATTATTTCAACTTTTTTCAATTTTACCCCCGTGGGATATATATTCTACCCACACACATTGGGACCTCTCCTGGGGTACCCTCACAAATATTATTCCCTCATTTAGTGGATATTTTCACAAAACAGTGAAATTTTCAAAAATTCAGAAAATTGGCTGAAAACGACTAAATATCAAGGACTCATTGGGCGAATCGCTCTGGAACTGAAATTGGAACGCTCACTGACATTTGCCCTATCTGAAAGTCTGATAAACGCCGGAAAAATGACTTAGTCCAAAAGAAAAATTTTTTCAACTTTTTTCAATTTTACCCCCGTGGGATATATATTCTACCCAAACACATTGGGAGCTCTCCTGGGGTACCCTCACACATATTATTCCCTCATTTAGTGGATATTTTCACAAAAAAGTGAAATTTTCAAAAAGCCAGAAAATTGGCTGAAAACGACTAAATATCAAGGACTCATTGGGCGAATCACTCTGGAACTGAAATTGGAACGCTCACTGACATTTGCCCTATCTGAAAGTCTGATAAACGCCGGAAAAATGACTTAGTCGAAAAGAAAAATTTTTTCAACTTTTTTCAATTTTACCCCCGTGGGATATATATTCTACCCAAACACATTGGGAGCTCTCCTGGGGTACCCTCACACATATTATTCCCTCATTTAGTGGATATTTTCACAAAAAAGTGAAATTTTCAAAAATCCAGAAAATTGGCTGAAAACGACTAAATATCAAGGACTCATTGGGCGAATCGCTCTGGAACTGAAATCGGAACGCTCACTGACATTTGCCCTATCTGAAATGCTGATAAACGCCGGAAAAATGACTAAGTCCAAAAGAAAAATTATTTCAACTTTTTTCAATTTTACCCCCGTGGGATATATATTCTACCCACACACATTGGGACCTCTCCTGGGGTACCCTCACAAATATTATTCCCTCATTTAGTGGATATTTTCACAAAACAGTGAAATTTTCAAAAATTCAGAAAATTGGCTGAAAACGACTAAATATCAAGGACTCATTGGGCGAATCGCTCTGGAACTGAAATTGGAACGCTCACTGACATTTGCCCTATCTGAAAGTCTGATAAACGCCGGAAAAATGACTTAGTCCAAAAGAAAAATTTTTTCAACTTTTTTCAATTTTACCCCCGTGGGATATATATTCTACCCAAACACATTGGGAGCTCTCCTGGGGTACCCTCACACATATTATTCCCTCATTTAGTGGATATTTTCACAAAAAAGTGAAATTTTCAAAAAGCCAGAAAATTGGCTGAAAACGACTAAATATCAAGGACTCATTGGGCGAATCGCTCTGGAACTGAAATTGGAACGCTCACTGACATTTGCCCTATCTGAAAGTCTGATAAACGCCGGAAAAATGACTTAGTCGAAAAGAAAAATTTTTTCAACTTTTTTCAATTTTACCCCCGTGGGATATATATTCTACCCAAACACATTGGGAGCTCTCCTGGGGTACCCTCACACATATTATTCCCTCATTTAGTGGATATTTTCACAAAAAAGTGAAATTTTCAAAAATCCAGAAAATTGGCTGAAAACGACTAAATATCAAGGACTCATTGGGCGAATCGCTCTGGAACTGAAATCGGAACGCTCACTGACATTTGCCCTATCTGAAATGCTGATAAACGCCGGAAAAATGACTAAGTCCAAAAGAAAAATTATTTAAACTTTTTTCAATTTTACCCCCTTGGGATATATATTCTACCCACACACATTTGGAACTCTCCTGGGGTTCCCTCCCACATATTATTCCCTCATTTAGTGGATATTTTCACAAAAAAGTGAAATTTTCAAAAATCCAGAAAATTGGCTGAAAACGACTAAATAACAAGGACTCATTGGGTGAATCGTTCTGGAACTGAAATCGGAACACTCACTGACATTTGCCCTATCTGAAAGTCTGATAAACGCCAGAAAAATGACTTAGTCCAAAATAAAAATTTTTTCAACTTTTTTCAATTTTACCCCCGTGGGATATATATTCTACCCAAACACGTTGGGAACTCTCCTGGGGTACCCTCACACATATTATTCCCTCATTTAGTGGATATTTTCACAAAAAAGTGAAATTTTCAAAAATCAAGAAAATTGGCTGAAAACGACTAAATATCAAGGACTCATTGGGCGAATCGCTCTGGAACTGAAATCGGAACGCTCACTGACATTTGCCCTATCTGAAAGTCTGATAAGCGCTGGAAAAATGACTAAGTCCAAAAGAAAAATTATTTCAACTTTTTTCAATTTTACCCTTGTGGGATATATATTCTACCCACACACATTGGGAACTCTCCTGGGGTACCCTCACACATATTATTCCCTCATTTAGTGGATATTTTCACAAAAAATGAAATTTTCAAAAATCCAGAAAATTGGCTGAAAACGACTAAATATCAAGGACTCATTGGGCGAATCGCTCTGGAACTGAAATCGGAACGCTCACTGACATTTGCCCTATCTGAAAGTCTGATAAACGCCGGAAAAATGACTAAGTCCAAAAGAAAAATTATTTCAACTTTTTTCAATTTTACCCCCGTGGGATATATATTTTACCCACACACATTGGGAACTCTCCTGGGGTACCCTCACAAATATTATTCCCTCATTTAGTGGATATTTTCACAAAAAAGTGAAATTTTCAAAAATCCAGAAAATTGGCTGAAAACGACTAAATATCAAGGACTCATTGGGCGAAATGCTCTGGAACTGAAATCGGAAAGCTCACTGACATTTGCCCTATCTGAAAGTCTGATAAACGCCGGAAAAATGACTAAGTCCAAAAGAAAAATTATTTCAACTTTTTTCAATTTTACCCCCGTGGGATATATATTCTACCCACACACATTGGGACCTCTCCTGGGGTACCCTCACAAATATTATTCCCTCATTTAGTGGATATTTTCACAAAACAGTGAAATTTTCAAAAATTCAGAAAATTGGCTGAAAACGACTAAATATCAAGGACTCATTGGGCGAATCGCTCTGGAACTGAAATTGGAACGCTCACTGACATTTGCCCTATCTGAAAGTCTGATAAACGCCGGAAAAATGACTTAGTCCAAAAGAAAAATTTTTTCAACTTTTTTCAATTTTACCCCCGTGGGATATATATTCTACCCAAACACATTGGGAGCTCTCCTGGGGTACCCTCACACATATTATTCCCTCATTTAGTGGATATTTTCACAAAAAAGTGAAATTTTCAAAAAGCCAGAAAATTGGCTGAAAACGACTAAATATCAAGGACTCATTGGGCGAATCGCTCTGGAACTGAAATTGGAACGCTCACTGACATTTGCCCTATCTGAAAGTCTGATAAACGCCGGAAAAATGACTTAGTCGAAAAGAAAAATTTTTTCAACTTTTTTCAATTTTACCCCCGTGGGATATATATTCTACCCAAACACATTGGGAGCTCTCCTGGGGTACCCTCACACATATTATTCCCTCATTTAGTGGATATTTTCACAAAAAAGTGAAATTTTCAAAAATCCAGAAAATTGGCTGAAAACGACTAAATATCAAGGACTCATTGGGCGAATCGCTCTGGAACTGAAATCGGAACGCTCACTGACATTTGCCCTATCTGAAATGCTGATAAACGCCGGAAAAATGACTAAGTCCAAAAGAAAAATTATTTAAACTTTTTTCAATTTTACCCCCTTGGGATATATATTCTACCCACACACATTTGGAACTCTCCTGGGGTTCCCTCCCACATATTATTCCCTCATTTAGTGGATATTTTCACAAAAAAGTGAAATTTTCAAAAATCCAGAAAATTGGCTGAAAACGACTAAATAACAAGGACTCATTGGGTGAATCGTTCTGGAACTGAAATCGGAACACTCACTGACATTTGCCCTATCTGAAAGTCTGATAAACGCCAGAAAAATGACTTAGTCCAAAATAAAAATTTTTTCAACTTTTTTCAATTTTACCCCCGTGGGATATATATTCTACCCAAACACGTTGGGAACTCTCCTGGGGTACCCTCACACATATTATTCCCTCATTTAGTGGATATTTTCACAAAAAAGTGAAATTTTCAAAAATCAAGAAAATTGGCTGAAAACGACTAAATATCAAGGACTCATTGGGCGAATCGCTCTGGAACTGAAATCGGAACGCTCACTGACATTTGCCCTATCTGAAAGTCTGATAAGCGCTGGAAAAATGACTAAGTCCAAAAGAAAAATTATTTCAACTTTTTTCAATTTTACCCTTGTGGGATATATATTCTACCCACACACATTGGGAACTCTCCTGGGGTACCCTCACACATATTATTCCCTCATTTAGTGGATATTTTCACAAAAAATGAAATTTTCAAAAATCCAGAAAATTGGCTGAAAACGACTAAATATCAAGGACTCATTGGGCGAATCGCTCTGGAACTGAAATCGGAACGCTCACTGACATTTGCCCTATCTGAAAGTCTGATAAACGCCGGAAAAATGACTAAGTCCAAAAGAAAAATTATTTCAACTTTTTTCAATTTTACCCCCGTGGGATATATATTTTACCCACACACATTGGGAACTCTCCTGGGGTACCCTCACAAATATTATTCCCTCATTTAGTGGATATTTTCACAAAAAAGTGAAATTTTCAAAAATCCAGAAAATTGGCTGAAAACGACTAAATATCAAGGACTCATTGGGCGAAATGCTCTGGAACTGAAATCGGAAAGCTCACTGACATTTGCCCTATCTGAAAGTCTGATAAACGCCGGAAAAATGACTAAGTCCAAAAGAAAAATTATTTCAACTTTTTTCAATTTTACCCCCGTGGGATATATATTTTACCCACACACATTGGGAACTCTCCTGGGGTACCCTCACAAATATTATTCCCTCATTTAGTGGATATTTTCACAAAACAGTGAAATTTTCAAAAAGCCAGAAAATTGGCTGAAAACGACTAAATATCAAGGACTCATTGGGCGAATCGCTCTGGAACGGAAATCGGAATGCTCACTGACATTTGCCCTATCTGAAAGTCTGATAAACGCCGGAAAAATGACTAAGTCCAAAAAAAAATTTTTTTAATCTTTTTTCAATTTTACCCCCGTGGGATATATATTTTACCCACACACATTTGGAACTCTCCTGGGGTACCCTCACACATATTATTCCCTCATTTAGTGGATATTTTCACAAAAAAGTGAAATTTTCAAAAATTCAGAAAATTGGCTGAAAACGACTAAATATCAAGGACTCTTTGGGCGAAACGCTCTGGAAATGAAATCGGAACGCTCACTGACATTTGCCCTATCTGAAATTCTGATAAACGCCGGAAAAATGACTAAGTCCAAAAGAAAAATTATTTCAACTTTTTTCAATTTTACCCCCGTGGGATATATATTCTACCCACACACATTTGGAACTCTCCTGGGGTACCCTCACACATATTATTCCCTCATTTAGTGGATATTTTCACAAAAAAAGTGACATTTTCAAAAATCCACGAAATTGGCTGAAAACGACTAAATATCAAGGACTCATTGGGCGAATCGCTCTGGAACGGAAATCGGAATGCTCACTGACATTTGCCCTATCTGAAAGTCTGATAAACGCCGGAAAAATGACTAAGTCCAAAAAAAAATTTTTTTCGTCTTTTTTCAATTTTACCCCCGTGGGATATATATTCTACCCACACACATTTGGAACTCTCCTGGGGTACCCTCACACATATTATTCCCTCATTTAGTGGATATTTTCACAAAAAAGTGAAATTTTCAAAAATCAAGAAAATTGGCTGAAAACGACTAAATATCAAGGACTCATTGGGCGAATCGCTCTAGAACTGAAATCGGAACGCTCACTGACATTTGCCCTATCTGCAAATCTGATAAACGCCGGAAAAATGACTAAGTCCAAAAGAAATATTATTTCATCTTTTTTCAATTTTACCCCCTTGGGATATATATTCTACCCACACACATTGGGAACTCTCCTGGGGTACCCTCACACATATTATTCCCTCATTTAGTGGATATTTTCACAAGAAAGTGAAATTTTCAAAAATTCAGAAAATTGGCTGAAAACGACTAAATATCAAGGACTCATTGGGCGAATCGCTCTGGAACTGAAATTGGAACGCTCACTGACATTTGCCCTATCTGAAAGTCTGATAAACGCCGGAAAAATGACTTAGTCCAAAAGAATCATTTTTTCAACTTTTTTCAATTTTACCCCCGTGGGATATATATTCTACCCAAACACATTGGGAGCTCTCCTGGGGTACCCTCACACATATTATTCCCTCATTTAGTGGATATTTTCACAAAAAGGTGAAATTTTCAAAAATCTAGAAAATTGGCTGAAAACGACTAAATATCAAGGACTGATTGGGCGAATCACTCTGGAACTGAAATCAGAACGCTCACTGACATTTGCCCTATCTGAAAGTCTGATAAACGCTGGAAAAATGACTAAGTCCAAAAGAAAAATTTTTTCAACTTTTTTCAATTTTACCCCCGTGGGATATATATTCTACCCAAACACATTGGGAGCTCTCCTGGGGTACCCTCACACATATTATTCCCTCATTTAGTGGATATTTTCACAAAAAAGTGAAATTTTCAAAAATACAGGAAATTGGCTGAAAACTACTAAATATCAAGGACTCATTGGGCGAGTCGCTCTGGAACGGAAATCGGAATGCTCACTGACATTTGCCCTATCTGAAAGTCTGATAAACGCCGGAAAAATGACTAAGTCCAAAAAAAAAATTTTTTCGTCTTTTTTCAATTTTACCCCCGTGGGATATATATTCTACCCACACACATTTGGAACTCTCCTGGGGTACCCTCACACATATTATTCCCTCATTTAGTGGATATTTTCACAAAAAAGTGAAATTTTCAAAAATCCAGAAGATTGGCTGAAAACGACTAAATATCAAGGACTCATTGGGCGAATCGCTCTAGAACTGAAATTGGAACGCTCACTGACATTTGCCCTATCTGCAAATCTGATAAACGCCGGAAAAATGACTAAGTCCAAAAGAAATATTATTTCATCTTTTTTCAATTTTACCCCCTTGGGATATATATTCTACCCACACACATTGGGAACTCTCCTGGGGTACCCTCACACATATTATTCCCTCATTTAGTGGATATTTTCACAAAAAAGTGAAATTTTCAAAAATCAAGAAAATTGGCTGAAAAAGACTAAATATCAAGGACTCATTGGGCGAATCGCTCTGGAACTGAAATTGGAACGCTCACTGACATTTGCCCTATCTGAAAGTCTGATAAACGCCGGAAAAATGACTTAGTCCAAAAGAAAAATTTTTTCAACTTTTTTCAATTTTACCCCCGTGGGATATATATTCTACCCAAACACATTGGGAGCTCTCCTGGGGTACCCTCACACATATTATTCCCTCATTTAGTGGATATTTACACAAAAAAGTGAAATTTTCAAAAATCCAGAAAATTGGCTGAAAACGACTAAATATCAAGGACTCATTGGGCGAAACGCTCTGGAACTGAAATCGGAACGCTCACTGACATTTGCCCTATCTGAAAGTCTGATAAACGCCGGAAAAATGACTAAGTCCAAAAGAAAAATTATTCAACTTTTTTCAATTTTACCCCCGTGGGATATATATTCTACCCACACACATTGGGAACTCTCCTGGGGTACCCTCACAAATATTATTCCCTCATTTAGTGGATATTTTCACAAAACAGTGAAATTTTCAAAAATTCAGAAAATTGGCTGAAAACGACTAAATATCAAGGACTCATTGGGCGAATCGCTCTGGAACGGAAATCGGAATGCTCACTGACATTTGCCCTATCTGAAAGTCTGATAAACGCCGGAAAAATGACTAAGTTCAAAAAAAAATTTTTTTCGTCTTTTTTCAATTTTACCCCCGTGGGATATATATTCTACCCACACACATTTGGAACTCTCCTGGGGTACCCTCACACATATTATTCCCTCATTTAGTGGATATTTTCACAAAAAAGTGAAATTTTCAAAAATCAAGAAAATTGGCTGAAAACGACTAAATATCAAGGACTCATTGGGCGAATCGCTCTAGAACTGAAATCGGAACGCTCACTGACATTTGCCCTCTCTGCAAATCTGATAAACGCCGGAAAAATGACTAAGTCCAAAAGAAATATTATTTCATCTTTTTTCAATTTTACCCCCTTGGGATATATATTCTACCCACACACATTGGGAACTCTCCTGGGGTACCCTCACACATATTATTCCCTCATTTAGTGGATATTTTCACAAAAAAGTGAAATTTTCAAAAATTCAGAAAATTGGCTGAAAACGACTAAATATCAAGGACTCATTGGGCGAATCGCTCTGGAACTGAAATTGGAACGCTCACTGACATTTACCCTATCTGAAAGTCTCATAAACACCGGAAAAATGACTAAGTCCAAAAGAAAAATTATTTCAACTTTTTTCAATTTTACCCCCGTGGGATATATATTCTACCCACACACATTTGGAACTCTCCTGGGGTACCCTCACACATATTATTCCCTCATTTAGTGGATATTTTCACAAAAAAGTGACATTTTCAAAAATCCAGGAAATTGGCTGAAAACGACTAAATATCAAGGACTCATTGGGCGAATCGCTCTGGAACGGAAATCGGAATGCTCACTGACATTTGCCCTATCTGCAAATCTGATAAACGCCAGAAAAATGACTAAGTCCAAAAGAAATATTATTTCATCTTTTTTCAATTTTACCCCCTTGGGATATATATTCTACCCACACACATTGGGAACTCTCCTGGGGTACCCTCACACATATTATTCCCTCATTTAGTGGATATTTTCACAAAAAAGTGAAATTTTCAAAAATTCAGAAAATTGGCTGAAAACGACTAAATATCAAGGACTCATTGGGCGAATCGCTCTGGAACTGAAATTGGAACGCTCACTGACATTTGCCCTATCTGAAAGTCTGATAAACGCCGGAAAAATGACTTAGTCCAAAAGAAACATTTTTTCAACTTTTTTCAATTTTACCCCCGTGGGATATATATTCTACCCAAACACATTGGGAGCTCTCCTGGGGTACCCTCACACATATTATTCCCTCATTTAGTGGATATTTTCACAAAAAAGTGAAATTTTCAAAAATACAGGAAATTGGCTGAAAACGACTAAATATCAAGGACTCATTGGGCGAATCGCTCTGGAACGGAAATCGGAATGCTCACTGACATTTGCCCTATCTGAAAGTCTGATAAACGCCGGAAAAATGACTAAGTCCAAAAAAAAAATTTTTTCGTCTTTTTTCAATTTTACCCCCGTGGGATATATATTCTACCCACACACATTTGGAACTCTCCTGGGGTACCCTCACACATATTATTCCCTCATTTAGTGGATATTTTCACAAAAAAGTGAAATTTTCAAAAATTCAGAAAATTGGCTGAAAACGACTAAATATCAAGGACTCATTGGGCAAATCGCTCTGGAACTGAAATTGGAACGCTCACTGACATTTGCCCTATCTGAAGGTCTGATAAACGCTGGAAAAATGACTAAGTCCAAAAGAAAAATTTTTTCAACTTTTTTCAATTTTACCCCCGTGGGATATATATTCTACCCAAACACATTGGGAGCTCTCCTGGGGTACCCTCACACAGATTATTCCCTCATTTAGTGGATATTTTCACAAAAAAGTGAAATTTTCAAAAATCCAGAAAATTGGCTGAAAACGACTAAATATCAAGGACTCATTGGGCGAATCGCTCTGGAACTGAAATCGGAACGCTCACTGACATTTGCCCTATCTGAAAGTCTGATAAATGCCGGAAAAATGACTGAGTCCAAAAAAAAAATTTTTTCATCTTTTTTCAATTTTACCCCCGTGGGATATATATTCTACCCACACACGTTGGGAACTCTCCTGGGGTACCCTCACACATATTATTCCCTCATTTAGTGGATATTTTCACAAAAAAGTGAAATTTTCAAAAATCAAGAAAATTGGCTGAAAACGACTAAATATCAAGGACTCATTGGGCGAATCGCTCTAGAACTGAAATCGGAACGCTCACTGACATTTGCCCTCTCTGCAAATCTGATAAACGCCGGAAAAATGACTAAGTCCAAAAGAAATATTATTTCATCTTTTTTCAATTTTACCCCCTTGGGATATATATTCTACCCACACACATTGGGAACTCTCCTGGGGTACCCTCACACATATTATTCCCTCATTTAGTGGATATTTTCACAAAAAAGTGAAATTTTCAAAAATTCAGAAAATTGGCTGAAAACGACTAAATATCAAGGACTCATTGGGCGAATCGCTCTGGAACTGAAATTGGAACGCTCACTGACATTTACCCTATCTGAAAGTCTCATAAACACCGGAAAAATGACTATGTCCAAAAGAAAAATTATTTCAACTTTTTTCAATTTTACCCCCGTGGGATATAAATTCTACCCAAACACATTGGGAGCTCTCCTGGGGTACCCTCACACATATTATTCCCTCATTTAGTGGATATTTTCACAAAAAAGTGAAATTTTCAAAAATCAAGAAAATTGGCTGAAAACGACTAAATATCAAGGACTCATTGGGCGAATCGCTCTAGAACTGAAATCGGAACGCTCACTGACATTTGCCCTATCTGCAAATCTGATAAACGCCGGAAAAATGACTAAGTCCAAAAGAAATATTATTTCATCTTTTTTCAATTTTACCCTCTTGGGATATATATTCTACCCACACACATTGGGAACTCTCCTGGGGTACCCTCACACATATTATTCCCTCATTTAGTGGATATTTTCACAAAAAAGTGAAATTTTCAAAAATTCAGAAAATTGGCTGAAAACGACTAAATATCAAGAACTCATTGGGCGAATCGCTCTGGAACTGAAATTGGAACGCTCACTGACATTTGCCCTATCTGAAAGTCTGATAAACGCCGGAAAAATGACTTAGTCCAAAACAAACATTTTTTCAACTTTTTTCAATTTTACCCCCGTGGGATATATATTCTACCCAAACACATTGGGAGCTCTCCTGGGGTACCCTCACACATATTATTCCCTCATTTAGTGGATATTTTCACAAAAAGGTGAAATTTTCAAAAATCTAGAAAATTGGCTGAAAACGACTAAATATCAAGGACTCATTGGGCGAATCGCTCTGGAACTGAAATCGGAACGCTCACTGACATTTGCCCTATCTGAAAGTCTGATAAACGCCGGAAAAATGACGTAGTCCAAAAGAAAAATTTTTTCAACTTTTTTCAATTTTACCCCCGTGGGATATATATTCTACCCAAACACATTGGGAGCTCTCCTGGGGTACCCTCACACATATTATTCCCTCATTTAGTGGATATTTTCACAAAAAAGTGAAATTTTCAAAAATCCAGGAAATTGGCTGAAAACGACTAAATATCAAGGACTCATTGGGCGAATCGCTCTGGAATGGAAATCGGAATGCTCACTGACATTTGCCCTATCTGAAAGTCTGATGAACGGCGGAAAAATGACTAAGTCCAAAAAAAAATTTTTTTCGTCTTTTTTCAATTTTACCCCCGTGGGATATATATTCTATCCACACACATTTGGAACTCTCCTGGGGTACCCTCACACATATTATTCCCTCATTTAGTGGATATTTACACAAAAAAGTGAAATTTTCAAAAATCCAGAAAATTGGCTGAAAACGACTAAATATCAAGGACTCATTGGGCGAATCGCTCTGGAACTGAAATCGGAACGCTCACTGATATTTGCCCTATCTGAAAGTCTGATAAACGCCGGAAAAATGACTAAGTCCAAAAGAAAAATTATTTCAACTTTTTTCAATTTTACCCCCGTGGGATATATATTCTACCCACACACATTTGGAACTCTCCTGGGGTACCCTCACACATATTATTCTCTCATTTAGTGGATATTTTCACAAAAAAGTGATATTTTCGAAAATCCAGAAAATTGGCTGAAAACGACTAAATATCAAGGACCCATTGGGCGAATCGCTCTAGAACTGAAATCGGAACGCTCACTGACATTTGCCCTCTCTGCAAATCTGATAAACGCCGGAAAAATGACTAAGTCCAAAAGAAATATTATTTCATCTTTTTTCAATTTTACCCCCTTGGGATATATATTCTACCCACACACATTGGGAACTCTCCTGGGGTACCCTCACACATATTATTCCCTCATTTAGTGGATATTTTCACAAAAAAGTGAAATTTTCAAAAATTCAGAAAATTGGCTGAAAACGACTAAATATCAAGGACTCATTGGGCGAATCGCTCTGGAACTGAAATTGGAACGCTCACTGACATTTACCCTATCTGAAAGTCTCATAAACGCCGGAAAAATGACTAAGTCCAAAAGAAAAATTATTTCAACTTTTTTCAATTTTACCCCCGTGGGATATAAATTCTACCCAAACACATTGGGAGCTCTCCTGGGGTACCCTCACACATATTATTCCCTCATTTAGTGGATATTTTCACAAAAAAGTGAAATTTTCAAAAATCAAGAAAATTGGCTGAAAACAACTAAATATCAAGGACTCATTGGGCGAATCGCTCTAGAACTGAAATCGGAACGCTCACTGACATTTGCCCTATCTGCAAATCTGATAAACGCCGGAAAAATGACTAAGTCCAAAAGAAATATTATTTCATCTTTTTTCAATTTTACCCCCTTGGGATATATATTCTACCCACACACATTGGGAACTCTCCTGGGGTACCCTCACACATATTATTCCCTCATTTAGTGGATATTTTCACAAAAAAGTGAAATTTTCAAAAATTCAGAAAATTGGCTGAAAACGACTAAATATCAAGAACTCATTGGGCGAATCGCTCTGGAACTGAAATTGGAACGCTCACTGACATTTGCCCTATCTGAAAGTCTGATAAACGCCGGAAAAATGACTTAGTCCAAAACAAACATTTTTTCAACTTTTTTCAATTTTACCCCCGTGGGATATATATTCTACCCAAACACATTGGGAGCTCTCCTGGGGTACCCTCACACATATTATTCCCTCATTTAGTGGATATTTTCACAAAAAGGTGAAATTTTCAAAAATCAAGAAAATTGGCTGAAAACGACTAAATATCAAGGACTCATTGGGCAAATCGCTCTAGAACTGAAATCGGAACGCTCACTGACATTTGCCCTATCTGAAGGTCTGATAAACGCTGGAAAAATGACTAAGTCCAAAAGAAAAATTTTTTCAACTTTTTTCAATTTTACCCCCGTGGGATATATATTCTACCCAAACACATTGGGAGCTCTCCTGGGGTACCCTCACACAGATTATTCCCTCATTTAGTGGATATTTTCACAAAAAAGTGAAATTTTCAAAAATCCAGAAAATTGGCTGAAAACGACTAAATATCAAGGACTCATTGGGCGAATCGCTCTGGAACTGAAATTGGAACGCTCACTGACATTTGCCCTATCTGAAAGTCTGATAAACGCTGGAAAAATGACTAAGTCCAAAAGAAAAATTATTTCAACTTTTTTCAATTTTACCCCTGTGGGATATATATTCTACCCACACACATTGGGAACTCTCCTGGGGTACCCTCACACATATTATTCCCTCATTTAGTGGATATTTTCACAAAAAAGTGAAATTTTCAAAAATCAAGAAAATTGGCTGAAAAAGACTAAATATCAAGGACTCATTGGGCGAATCGCTCTGGAACTGAAATTGGAACGCTCACTGACATTTGCCCTATCTGAAAGTCTGATAAACGCCGGAAAAATGACTTAGTCCAAAAGAAAAATTTTTTCAACTTTTTTCAATTTTACCCGCGTGGGATATATATTCTACCCAAACACATTGGGAGCTCTCCTGGGGTACCCTCACACATATTATTCCCTCATTTAGTGGATATTGTCACAAAAAAGTGAAATTTTCAAAAATCCAGGAAATTGGCTGAAAACGACTAAATATCAAGGACTCATTGGGCGAATCGCTCTGGAATGGAAATCGGAATGCTCACTGACATTTGCCCTATCTGAAAGTCTGATGAACGGCGGAAAAATGACTTAGTCCAAAAAAAAATTTTTTTCGTCTTTTTTCAATTTTACCCCCGTGGGATATATATTCTATCCACACACATTTGGAACTCTCCTGGGGTACCCTCACACATATTATTCCCTCATTTAGTGGATATTTACACAAAAAAGTGAAATTTTCAAAAATCCAGAAAATTGGCTGAAAACGACTAAATATCAAGGACTCATTGGGCGAATCGCTCTGGAACTGAAATCGGAACGCTCACTGACATTTGCCCTATCTGAAAGTCTGATAAACGCCGGAAAAATGACTAAGTCCAAAAGAAAAATTATTTCAACTTTTTTCAATTTTACCCCCGTGGGATATATATTCTACCCACACACATTGGGAACTCTCCTGGGGTACCCTCACACATATTATTCCCTCATTTAGTGGATATTTTCACAAAAAAGTGAAATTTTCAAAAATCCAGAAAATTGGCTGAAAACGACTAAATATCAAGGACTCATTGGGCGAATCGCTCTGGAACTGAAATCGGAACGCTCACTGACATTTGCCCTATCTGAAAGTCTGATAAACGCCGGAAAAATGAGTAATTCCAAAAAAAAATTTTTTTCGTCTTTTTTCAATTTTACCCCCGTGGGATATATATTCTACCCACACACATTTGGAACTCTCCTGGGGTACCCTCACACATATTATTCCCTCATTTAGTGGATATTTTCACAAAAAAGTGAAATTTTCAAAAATCAAGAAAATTGGCTGAAAACGAATAAATATCAAGGACTCATTGGGCGAATCGCTCTAGAACTGAAATCGGAACGCTCACTGACATTTGCCCTATCTGCAAATCTGATAAACGCCGGAAAAATGACTAAGTCCAAAAGAAATATTATTTCATCTTTTTTCAATTTTACCCCCGTGGGATATATATTCTACCCACACACATTTGGAACTCTCCTTGGGTACCCTCACACATATTATTCCCTCATTTAGTGGATATTTTCACAAAAAAGTGACATTTTCAAAAATTCAGAAAATTGGCTGAAAACGACTAAATATCAAGGACGCATTGGGCGAATCGCTCTGAAACTGAAATTGGAACGCTCACTGACATTTGCCCTATCTGAAAGTCTGATAAACGCCGGAAAAATGACAGTCCAAAAGAAAAATTTTTTCAACTTTTTTCAATTTTACCCCCGTGGGATATATATTCTACCCAAACACATTGGGAGCTCTCCTGGGGTACCCTCACACATATTATTCCCTCATTTAGTGGATATTTTCACTAAAAAGTGAAATTTTCAAAAATCCAGGAAATTGGCTGAAAACGACTAAATATCAAGGACACATTGGGCGAATCGCTCTGGAACGGAAATCGGAATGCTCACTGACATTTGCCCTATCTGAAAGTCTGATAAACGCCGGAAAAATTACTGAGTCCAAAAAAAAATTTTTTTCATCTTTTTTCAATTTTACCCCCGTGGGATATATATTCTACCCACACACATTTGGAACTCTCCTGGGGTTCCCTCACACATATTATTCCCTCATTTAGTGGATATTTTCACAAAAAAGTGAAATTTTCCAAAATTCAGAAAATTGGCTGAAAACGACTAAATATCAAGGACTCATTGGGCGAATCGCTCTAGAACTGAAATCGGAACGCTCACTGACATTTGCCCTATCTGCAAATCTGAAAAACGCCGGAAAAATGACTAAGTCGAAAAGAAAAATTATTTCATCTTTTTTCAATTTTACCCCCTTGGGATATATATTCTACCCACACACATTGGGAACTCTCCTGGGGTACCCTCACACATATTATTCCCTCATTTAGTGGATATTTTCACAAAAAAGTGAAATTTTCAAAAATTCAGAAAATTGGCTGAAAACGACTAAATATCAAGGACTCATTGGGCGAATCGCTCTGGAACTGAAATTGGAACGCTCACTGACATTTGCCCTATCTGAAAGTCTGATAAACGCCGGAAAAATGACTTAGTCCAAAACAAACATTTTTTCAACTTTTTTCAATTTTACCTCCGTGGGATATATATTCTACCCAAACACATTGGGAGCTCTCCTGGGGTACCCTCACACATATTATTCCCTCATTTAGTGGATATTTTCACAAAAAGGTGAAATTTTCAAAAATCTAGAAAATTGGCTGAAAACGACTAAATATCAAGGACTCATTGGGCGAATCGCTCTGGAACTGAAATCGGAACGCTCACTGACATTTGCCCTATCTGAAGGTCTGATAAACGCTGGAAAAATGACTAAGTCCAAAAGAAAAATTTTTTCAACTTTTTTCAATTTTACCCCCGTGGGATATATATTCTACCCAAACACATTGGGAGCTCTCCTGGGGTACCCTCACACAGATTATTCCCTCATTTAGTGGATATTTTCACAAAAAAGTGAAATTTTCAAAAATCCAGAAAATTGGCTGAAAACGACTAAATATCAAGGACTCATTGGGCGAATCGCTCTGGAACTGAAATCGGAACGCTCACTGACATTTGCCCTATCTGAAAGTCTGATAAATGCCGGAAAAATGACTGAGTCCAAAAAAAAAATTTTTTCATCTTTTTTCAATTTTACCCCCGTGGGATATATATTCTACCCACACACGTTGGGAACTCTCCTGGGGTACCCTCACACATATTATTCCCTCATTTAGTGGATATTTTCACAAAAAAGTGAAATTTTCAAAAATCAAGAAAATTGGCTGAAAAAGACTAAATATCAAGGACTCATTGGGCGAATCGCTCTGGAACTGAAATTGGAACGCTCACTGACATTTGCCCTATCTGAAAGTCTGATAAACGCCGGAAAAATGACTAAGTCCAAAAGAAAAATTTTTTCAACTTTTTTCAATTTTACCCCCGTGGGATATATATTCTACCCAAACACATTGGGAGCTCTCCTGGGGTACCCTCACACATATTATTCCCTCATTTAGTGGATATTTACACAAAAAAGTGAAATTTTCAAAAATCCAGAAAATTGGCTGAAAACGACTAAATATCAAGGACTCATTGGGCGAATCGCTCTGGAACTGAAATCGGAACGCTCACTGACATTTGCCCTATCTGAAAGTCTGATAAACGCCGGAAAAATGACTAAGTCCAAAAGAAAAATTATTTCAACTTTTTTCAATTTTACCCCCGTGGGATATATATTCTACCCACACACATTGGGAACTCTCCTGGGGTACCCTCACACATATTATTCCCTCATTTAGTGGATATTTTCACAAAAAAGTGAAATTTTCAAAAATCCAGAAAATTGGCTGAAAACGACTAAATATCAAGGACTCATTGGGCGAAACGCTCTGGAAATGAAATCGGAACGCTCACTGACATTTGCCCTATCTGAAAGTCTGATAAACGCCGGAAAAATGACTAAGTCCAAAAGAAAAATTATTTCAACTTTTTTCAATTTTACCCCCGTGGGATATATATTCTACCCACACACATTGGGAACTCTCCTGGGGTACCCTCACAAATATTATTCCCTCATTTAGTGGATATTTTCACAAAACAGTGAAATTTTCAAAAATTCAGAAAATTGGCTGAAAACGACTAAATATCAAGGACTCATTGGGCGAATCACTCTGGAACGGAAATCGGAATGCTCACTGACATTTGCCCTATCTGAAAGTCTGATAAACGCCGGAAAAATGACTAAGTCCAAAAAAAAATTTTTTTCGTCTTTTTTCAATTTTACCCCCGTGGGATATATATTCTACCCAAACACATTGGGAGCTCTCCTGGGGTACCCTCACACATATTATTCCCTCATTTAGTGGATATTTTCACAAAAAAGTGAAATTTTCAAAAATCAAGAAAATTGGCTGAAAACGACTAAATATCAAGGACTCATTGGGCGAATCGCTCTAGAACTGAAATCGGAACGCTCACTGACATTTGCCCTATCTGCAAATCTGATAAACGCCGGAAAAATGACTAAGTCCAAAAGAAATATTATTTCATCTTTTTTCAATTTTACCCCCGTGGGATATATATTCTACCCACACACATTTGGAACTCTCCTTGGGTACCCTCACACATATTATTCCCTCATTTAGTGGATATTTTCACAAAAAAGTGACATTTTCAAAAATTCAGAAAATTGGCTGAAAACGACTAAATATCAAGGACTCATTGGGCGAATCGCTCTGAAACTGAAATTGGAACGCTCACTGACATTTGCCCTATCTGAAAGTCTGATAAACGCCGGAAAAATGACAGTCCAAAAGAAAAATTTTTTCAACTTTTTTCAATTTTACCCCCGTGGGATATATATTCTACCCAAACACATTGGGAGCTCTCCTGGGGTACCCTCACACATATTATTCCCTCATTTAGTGGATATTTTCACTAAAAAGTGAAATTTTCAAAAATCCAGAAAATTGGCTGAAAACGACTAAATATCAAGGACTCATTGGGCGAATCGCTCTAGAACTGAAATCGGAACGCTCACTGACATTTGCCCTATCTGCAAATCTGAAAAACGCCGGAAAAATGACTAAGTCGAAAAGAAAAATTATTTCATCTTTTTTCAATTTTACCCCCTTGTGATATATATTCTACCCACACACATTGGGAACTCTCCTGGGGTACCCTCACACATATTATTCCCTCATTTAGTGGATATTTTCACAAAAAAGTGAAATTTTCAAAAATTCAGAAAATTGGCTGAAAACGACTAAATATCAAGGACTCATTGGGCGAATCGCTCTGGAACTGAAATTGGAAAGCTCACTGACATTTGCCCTATCTGAAAGTCTGATAAACGCCAGAAAAATGACTTAGTCCAAAAGAAAAATTTTTTCAACGTTTTTCAATTTTACCCCCGTGGGATATATATTCTACCCAAACACATTGGGAGCTCTCCTGGGGTACCCTCACACATATTATTCCCTCATTTAGTGGATATTTTCACAAAAAAGTGAAATTTTCAAAAATACAGGAAATTGGCTGAAAACGACTAAATATCAAGGACTCATTGGGCGAATCGCTCTGGAACGGAAATCGGAATGCTCACTGACATTTGCCCTATCTGAAAGTCTGATAAATGCCGGAAAAATGACTAAGTCCAAAAAAAAATTTTTTTCGTCTTTTTTCAATTTTACCCCCGTGGGATATATATTCTACCCACACACATTTGGAACTCTCCTGGGGTACCCTCACACATATTATTCCCTCATTTAGTGGATATTTTCATAAAAAAGTGAAATTTTCAAAAATCAAGAAAATTGGCTGAAAACGATTAAATATCAAGGACTCATTGGGCGAATCGCTCTAGAACTGAAATCGGAACGCTCACTGACATTTGCCCTATCTGCAAATCTGATAAACGCCGGAAAAATGACTAAGTCCAAAAGAAATATTATTTCATCTTTTTTCAATTTTACCCCCTTGGGATATATATTCTACCCACACACATTGGGAACTCTCCTGGGGTACCCTCACACATATTATTCCCTCATTTAGTGGATATTTTCACAAAAAAGTGAAATTTTCAAAAATTCAGAAAATTGGCTGAAAACGACTAAATATCAAGGACTCATTGGGCGAATCGCTCTGGAACTGAAATGGGAACGCTCACTGACATTTGCCCTATCTGAAAGTCTGATAAACGCCGGAAAAATGACTTAGTCCAAAACAAACATTTTTTCAACTTTTTTCAATTTTACCCCCTTGGGATATATATTCTACCCAAACACATTGGGAGCTCTCCTGGGGTACCCTCACACATATTATTCCCTCATTTAGTGGATATTTTCACAAAAAGGTGAAATTTTCAAAAATCTAGAAAATTGGCTGAAAACGACTAAATATCAAGGACTCATTGGGCGAATCGCTCTGGAACTGAAATCGGAACGCTCACTGACATTTGCCCTATCTGAAGGTCTGATAAACGCTGGAAAAATGACTAAGTCCAAAAGAAAAATTTTTTCAACTTTTTTCAATTTTACCCCCGTGGGATATATATTCTACCCAAACACATTGGGAGCTCTCCTGGGGTACCCTCACACAGATTATTCCCTCATTTAGTGGATATTTTCACAAAAAAGTGAAATTTTCAAAAATCCAGAAAATTGGCTGAAAACGACTAAATATCAAGGACTCATTGGGCGAATCGCTCTGGAACTGAAATCGGAACGCTCACTGACATTTGCCCTATCTGAAACTCTGATAAATGCCGGAAAAATGACTGAGTCCAAAAAAAAAATTTTTTCATCTTTTTTTCAATTTTACCCCCGTGGGATATATATTCTACCCACACACGTTGGGAACTCTCCTGGGGTACCCTCACACATATTATTCCCTCATTTAGTGGATATTTTCACAAAAAAGTGAAATTTTCAAAAATCAAGAAAATTGGCTGAAAAAGACTAAATATCAAGGACTCATTGGGCGAATCGCTCTGGAACTGAAATTGGAACGCTCACTGACATTTGCCCTATCTGAAAGTCTGATAAACGCCGGAAAAATGACTTAGTCCAAAAGAAAAATTTTTTCAACTTTTTTCAATTTTACCCCCGTGGGATATATATTCTACCCAAACACATTGGGAGCTCTCCTGGGGTACCCTCACACATATTATTCCCTCATTTAGTGGATATTTTCACAAAAAAGTGAAATTTTCAAAAATCCAGAAAATTGGCTGAAAACGACTAAATATCAAGGACTCATTGGGCGAAACGCTCTGGAAATGAAATCGGAACGCTCACTGACATTTGCCCTATCTGAAAGTCTGATAAACGCCGGAAAAATGACTAAGTCCAAAAGAAAAATTATTTCAACTTTTTTCAATTTTACCCCCGTGGGATATATATTCTACCCACACACATTGGGAACTCTCCTGGGGTACCCTCACAAATATTATTCCCTCATTTAGTGGATATTTTCACAAAACAGTGAAATTTTCAAAAATTCAGAAAATTGGCTGAAAACGACTAAATATCAAGGACTCATTGGGCGAATCGCTCTGGAACGGAAATCGGAATGCTCACTGACATTTGCCCTATCTGAAAGTCTGATAAACGCCGGAAAAATGACTAAGTCCAAAAAAAAATTTTTTTCGTCTTTTTTCAATTTTACCCCCGTGGGATATATATTCTACCCACACACATTTGGAACTCTCCTGGGGTACCCTCACACATATTATTCCCTCATTTAGTGGATATTTTCACAAAAAAGTGAAATTTTCAAAAATCAAGAAAATTGGCTGAAAACGACTAAATATCAAGGACTCATTGGGCGAATCGCTCTAGAACTGAAATCGGAACGCTCACTGACATTTGCCCTATCTGCAAATCTGATAAACGCCGGAAAAATGACTAAGTCCAAAAGAAATATTATTTCATCTTTTTTCAATTTTACCCCCTTGGGATATATATTCTACCCACACACATTGGGAACTCTCCTGGGGCACCCTCACACATATTATTCCCTCATTTAGTGGATATTTTCACAAAAAAGTGAAATTTTCAAAAATTCAGAAAATTGGCTGAAAACGACTAAATATCAAGGACTCATTGGGCGAATCGCTCTGGAACTGAAATTGGAACGCTCACTGACATTTACCCTATCTGAAAGTCTCATAAACGCCGGAAAAATGACTAAGTCCAAAAGAAAAATTATTTCAACTTTTTTCAATTTTACCCCCGTGGGATATATATTCTACCCAAACACATTGGGAGCTCTCCTGGGGTACCCTCACACATATTATTCCCTCATTTAGTGGATATTTTCACAAAAAGGTGAAATTTTCAAAAATCTAGAAAATTGGCTGAAAATGACTAAATATCAAGGACTCATTGGGCGTATCGCTCTGGAACTGAAATTGGAACGCTCACTGACATTTACCCTATCTGAAAGTCTGATAAACGCTGGAAAAATGACTAAGTCCAAAAGAAAAATTTTTTCAACTTTTTTCAATTTTACCCCCGTGGGATATATATTCTACCCAAACACATTGGGAGCTCTCCTGGGGTACCCTCACACATATTATTCCCTCATTTAGTGGATATTTTCACAAAAAAAGTGAAATTTTCAAAAATACAGGAAATTGGCTGAAAACGACTAAATATCAAGGACTCATTGGGCGAATCGCTCTGGAACGGAAATCGGAATGCTCACTGACATTTGCCCTATCTGAAAGTCTGATAAACGCCGGAAAAATGACTAAGTCCAAAAAAAAATTTTTTTCGTCTTTTTTTAATTTTACCCCCGTGGGATATATATTCTACCCACACACATTGGGAACTCTCCTGGGGTACCCTCACACATATTATTCCCTCATTTAGTGGATATTTTCACAAAAAAGTGAAATTTTCAAAAATTCAGAAAATTGGCTGAAAACGACTAAATATCAAGGACTCATTGGGCGAATCGCTCTGGAACGGAAATCGGAATGCTCACTGACATTTGCCCTATCTGAAAGTCTGATAAACGCCGGAAAAATGACTAAGTCCAAAAAAAAATTTTTTTCGTCTTTTTTCAATTTTACCCCCGTGGGATATATATTCTACCCACACACATTTGGAACTCTCCTGGGGTACCCTCACACATATTATTCCCTCATTTAGTGGATATTTTCATAAAAAAGTGAAATTTTCAAAAATCAAGAAAATTGGCTGAAAACGACTAAATATCAAGGACTCATTGGGCGAATCGCTCTAGAACTGAAATCGGAACGCTCACTGACATTTGCCCTATCTGCAAATCTGATAAACGCCGGAAAAATGACTAAGTCCAAAAGAAATATTATTTCATCTTTTTTCAATTTTACCCCCTTGGGATATATATTCTACCCACACACATTGGGAACTCTCCTGGGGTACCCTCACACATATTATTCCCTCATTTAGTGGATATTTTCACAAAAAAGTGAAATTTTCAAAAATTCAGAAAATTGGCTGAAAACGACTAAATATCAAGGACTCATTGGGCGAATCGCTCTGGAACTGAAATGGGAACGCTCACTGACATTTGCCCTATCTGAAAGTCTGATAAACGCCGGAAAAATGACTTAGTCCAAAACAAACATTTTTTCAACTTTTTTCAATTTTACCCCCTTGGGATATATATTCTACCCAAACACATTGGGAGCTCTCCTGGGGTACCCTCACAAATATTATTCCCTCATTTAGTGGATATTTTCACAAAACAGTGAAATTTTCAAAAATCCAGAAAATTGGCTGAAAACGACTAAATATCAAGGACTCATTGGGCGAAACGCTCTGGAAATGAAATCGGAACGCTCACTGACATTTGCCCTATCTGAAAGTCTGATAAACGCCGGAAAAATGACTAAGTCCAAAAGAAAAATTATTTCAACTTTTTTCAATTTTACCCCCGTGGGATATATATTCTACCCACACACATTGGGAACTCTCCTGGGGTACCCTCACAAATATTATTCCCTCATTTAGTGGATATTTTCACAAAACAGTGAAATTTTCAAAAATTCAGAAAATTGGCTGAAAACGACTAAATATCAAGGACTCATTGGGCGAATCGCTCTGGAATGGAAATCGGAATGCTCACTGACATTTGCCCTATCTGAAAGTCTGATAAACGCCGGAAAAATGACTAAGTCCAAAAAAAAATTTTTTTCGTCTTTTTTCAATTTTACCCCCGTGGGATATATATTCTACCCACACACATTTGGAACTCTCCTGGGGTACCCTCACACATATTATTCCCTCATTTAGTGGATATTTTCACAAAAAAGTGAAATTTTCAAAAATCAAGAAAATTGGCTGAAAACGACTAAATATCAAGGACTCATTGGGCGAATCGCTCTAGAACTGAAATCGGAACGCTCACTGACATTTGCCCTATCTGCAAATCTGATAAACGCCGGAAAAATGACTAAGTCCAAAAGAAATATTATTTCATCTTTTTTCAATTTTACCCCCTTGGGATATATATTCTACCCACACACATTGGGAACTCTCCTGGGGTACCCTCACACATATTATTCCCTCATTTAGTGGATATTTTCACAAAAAAGTGAAATTTTCAAAAATTCAGAAAATTGGCTGAAAACGACTAAATATCAAGGACTCATTGGGCGAATCGCTCTGGAACTGAAATTGGAACGCTCACTGACATTTACCCTATCTGAAAGTCTCATAAACGCCGGAAAAATGACTAAGTCCAAAAGAAAAATTATTTCAACTTTTTTCAATTTTACCCCCGTGGGATATATATTCTACCCAAACACATTGGGAGCTCTCCTGGGGTACCCTCACACATATTATTCCCTCATTTAGTGGATATTTTCACAAAAAGGTGAAATTTTCAAAAATCTAGAAAATTGGCTGAAAATGACTAAATATCAAGGACTCATTGGGCGTATCGCTCTGGAACTGAAATTGGAACGCTCACTGACATTTACCCTATCTGAAAGTCTGATAAACGCTGGAAAAATGACTAAGTCCAAAAGAAAAATTTTTTCAACTTTTTTCAATTTTACCCCCGTGGGATATATATTCTACCCAAACACATTGGGAGCTCTCCTGGGGTACCCTCACACATATTATTCCCTCATTTAGTGGATATTTTCACAAAAAAAGTGAAATTTTCAAAAATACAGGAAATTGGCTGAAAACGACTAAATATCAAGGACTCATTGGGCGAATCGCTCTGGAACGGAAATCGGAATGCTCACTGACATTTGCCCTATCTGAAAGTCTGATAAACGCCGGAAAAATGACTAAGTCCAAAAAAAAATTTTTTTCGTCTTTTTTCAATTTTACCCCCGTGGGATATATATTCTACCCACACACATTGGGAACTCTCCTGGGGTACCCTCACACATATTATTCCCTCATTTAGTGGATATTTTCACAAAAAAGTGAAATTTTCAAAAATTCAGAAAATTGGCTGAAAACGACTAAATATCAAGGACTCATTGGGCGAATCGCTCTGGAACTGAAATTGGAACGCTCACTGACATTTGCCCTATCTGAAAGTCTGATAAACGCCGGAAAAATGACTTAGTCCAAAACAAACATTTTTTCAACTTTTTTCAATTTTACCCCCGTGGGATATATATTCTACCCAAACACATTGGGAGCTCTCCTGGGGTACCCTCACACATATTATTCCCTCATTTAGTGGATATTTTCACAAAAAGGTGAAATTTTCAAAAATCTAGAAAATTGGCTGAAAACGACTAAATATCAAGGACTCATTGGGCGAATCGCTCTGGAACTGAAATCGGAACGCTCACTGACATTTGCCCTATCTGAAGGTCTGATAAACGCTGGAAAAATTACTAAGTCCAAAAGAAAAATTTTTTCAACTTTTTTCAATTTTACCCCCGTGGGATATATATTCTACCCAAACACATTGGGAGCTCTCCTGGGGTACCCTCACACAGATTATTCCCTCATTTAGTGGATATTTTCACAAAAAAGTGAAATTTTCAAAAATCCAGAAAATTGGCTGAAAACGACTAAATATCAAGGACTCATTGGGCGAATCGCTCTGGAACTGAAATCGGAACGCTCACTGACATTTGCCCTATCTGAAAGTCTGATAAATGCCGGAAAAATGACTGAGTCCAAAAAAAAATTTTTTTCATCTTTTTTCAATTTTACCCCCGTGGGATATATATTCTACCCACACACGTTGGGAACTCTCCTGGGGTACCCTCACACATATTATTCCCTCATTTAGTGGATATTTTCACAAAAAAGTGAAATTTTCAAAAATCAAGAAAATTGGCTGAAAAAGACTAAATATCAAGGACTCATTGGGCAAATCGCTCTGGAACTGAAATTGGAACGCTCACTGACATTTGCCCTATCTGAAAGTCTGATAAACGCCGGAAAAATGACTTAGTCCAAAAGAAAAATTTTTTCAACTTTTTTCAATTTTACCCCCGTGGGATATATATTCTACCCAAACACATTGGGAGCTCTCCTGGGGTACCCTCACACATATTATTCCCTCATTTAGTGGATATTTTCACAAAAAAGTGAAATTTTCAAAAATCCAGGAAATTGGCTGAAAACGACTAAATATCAAGGACTCATTGGGCGAATCGCTCTGGAATGGAAATCGGAATGCTCACTGACATTTGCCCTATCTGAAAGTCTGATGAACGGCGGAAAAATGACTAAGTCCAAAAAAAAATTTTTTTCGTCTTTTTTCAATTTTACCCCCGTGGGATATATATTCTATCCACACACATTTGGAACTCTCCTGGGGTACCCTCACACATATTATTCCCTCATTTAGTGGATATTTACACAAAAAAGTGAAATTTTCAAAAATCCAGAAAATTGGCTGAAAACGACTAAATATCAAGGACTCATTGGGAGAATCGCTCTGGAACTGAAATCGGAACGCTCACTGACATTTGCCCTATCTGAAAGTCTGATAAACGCCGGAAAAATGACTAAGTCCAAAAGAAAAATTATTTCAACTTTTTTCAATTTTACCCCCGTGGGATATATATTCTACCCACACACATTTGGAACTCTCCTGGGGTACCCTCACACATATTATACTCTCATTTAGTGGATATTTTCACAAAAAAGTGATATTTTCGAAAATCCAGAAAATTGGCTGAAAATGACTAAATATCAAGGACTCATTGGGCGAATCGCTCTGGAACTGAAATCGGAACGCTCACTGACATTTGCCCTATCTGAAAGTCTGATAAACGCTGGAAAAATGACTAAGTCCAAAAGAAAAATTATTTCAACTTTTTTCAATTTTACCCCTGTGGGATATATATTCTACCCACACACATTGGGAACTCTCCTGGGGTACCCTCACACATATTATTCCCTCATTTAGTGGATATTTTCACAAAAAAGTGAAATTTTCAAAAATCAAGAAAATTGGCTGAAAAAGACTAAATATCAAGGACTCATTGGGCGAATCGCTCTGGAACTGAAATTGGAACGCTCACTGACATTTGCCCTATCTGAAAGTCTGATAAACGCCGGAAAAATGACTTAGTCCAAAAGAAAAATTTTTTCAACTTATTTCAATTTTACCCCCGTGGGATATATATTCTACCCAAACACATTGGGAGCTCTCCTGGGGTACCATCACACATATTATTCCCTCATTTAGTGGATATTTTCACAAAAAAGTGAAATTTTCAAAAATCCAGGAAATTGGCTGAAAACGACTAAATATCAAGGACTCATTGGGCGAATCGCTCTGGAATGGAAATCGGAATGCTCACTGACATTTGCCCTATCTGAAAGTCTGATGAACGGCGGAAAAATAACTAAGTCCAAAAAAAAATTTTTTTCGTCTTTTTTCAATTTTACCCCCGTGGGATATATATTCTATCCACACACATTTGGAACTCTCCTGGGGTACCCTCACACATATTATTCCCTCATTTAGTGGATATTTACACAAAAAAGTGAAATTTTCAAAAATCCAGAAAATTGGCTGAAAACGACTAAATATCAAGGACTCATTGGGCGAATCGCTCTGGAACTGAAATCGGATCGCTCACTGACATTTGCCCTATCTGAAAGTCTGATAAACGCCGGAAAAATGACTAAGTCCAAAAGAAAAATTATTTCAAATTTTTTCAATTTTACCCCTGTGGGATATATATTCTACCCACACACATTGGGAACTCTCCTGGGGTACCCTCACACATATTATTCTCTCATTTAGTGGATATTTTCACAAAAAAGTGATATTTTCGAAAATCCAGAAAATTGGCTGAAAACGACTAAATATCAAGGACTCATTGGGCGAATCGCTCTGGAACTGAAATCGGAACGCTCACTGACATTTGCCCTATCTGAAAGTCTGATAAACGCTGGAAAAATGACTAAGTCCAAAAGAAAAATTATTTCAACTTTTTTCAATTTTACCCCCGTGGGATATATATTCTACCCACACACATTGGGAACTCTCCTGGGGTACCCTCACAAATATTATTCCCTCATTTAGTGGATATTTTCACAAAACAGTGAAATTTTCAAAAATTCAGAAAATTGGCTGAAAACGACTAAATATCAAGGACTCATTGGGCGAATCTCTCTGGAACTGAAATCGGAACGCTCACTGACATTTGCCCTATCTGAAAGTCTGATAAACGCCGGAAAAATGACTAAGTCCAAAAGAAAAATTATTTCAACTTTTTTCAATTTTACCCCCGTGGGATATATATTCTACCCACACACATTGGGAACTCTCCTGGGGTACCCTCACAAATATTATTCCCTCATTTAGTGGATATTTTCACAAAACAGTGAAATTTTCAAAAATTCAGAAAATTGGCTGAAAACGACTAAATATCAAGGACTCATTGGGCGAATCGCTCTGGAACTGAAATTGGAACGCTCACTGACATTTGCCCTATCTGAAAGTCTGATAAACGCCCGAAAAATGACTTAGTCCAAAAGAAAAATTTTTTCAACTTTTTCCAATTTTACCCCCGTGGGATATATATTCTACCCAAACACATTGGGAGCTCTCCTGGGGTACCCTCACACATATTATTCCCTCATTTAGTGGATATTTTCACAAAAAAGTGAAATTTTCAAAAATCCAGGAAATTGGCTGAAAACGAATAAATATCAAGGACTCATTGGGCGAATCGCTCTGGAACGGAAATCGGAATGCTCACTGACATTTGCCCTATCTGAAAGTCTGATAAACGCCCGAAAAATGACTTAGTCCAAAAGAAAAATTTTTTCAACTTTTTCCAATTTTACCCCCGTGGGATATATATTCTACCCAAACACATTGGGAGCTCTCCTGGGGTACCCTCACACATATTATTCCCTCATTTAGTGGATATTTTCACAAAAAAGTGAAATTTTCAAAAATCAAGAAAATTGGCTGAAAAAGACTAAATATCAAGGACTTATTGGGCAAATCGCTCTGGAACTGAAATTGGAACGCTCACTGACATTTGCCCTATCTGAAAGTCTGATAAACGCCGGAAAAATGACTTAGTCCAAAAGAAAAATTTTTTCAACTTTTTTCAATTTTACCCCCGTGGGATATATATTCTACCCAAACACATTGGGAGCTCTCCTGGGGTACCCTCACACATATTATTCCCTCATTTAGTGGATATTTTCACAAAAAAGTGAAATTTTCAAAAATCCAGGAAATTGGCTGAAAACGACTAAATATCAAGGACTCATTGGGCGAATCGCTCTGGAATGGAAATCGGAATGCTCACTGACATTTGCCCTATCTGAAAGTCTGATGAACGGCGGAAAAATGACTAAGTCCAAAAAAAAATTTTTTTCGTCTTTTTTCAATTTTACCCCCGTGGGATATATATTCTATCCACACACATTTGGAACTCTCCTGGGGTACCCTCACACATATTATTCCCTCATTTAGTGGATATTTACACAAAAAAGTGAAATTTTCAAAAATCCAGAAAATTGGCTGAAAACGACTAAATATCAAGGACTCATTGGGCGAATCGCTCTGGAACTGAAATCGGAACGCTCACTGACATTTGCCCTATCTGAAAGTCTGATAAACGCCGGAAAAATGACTAAGTCCAAACGAAAAATTATTTCAACTTTTTTCAATTTTACCCCCGTGGGATATATATTCTACCCACACACATTTGGAACTCTCCTGGGGTACCCTCACACATATTATACTCTCATTTAGTGGATATTTTCACAAAAAAGTGATATTTTCGAAAATCCAGAAAATTGGCTGAAAATGACTAAATATCAAGGACTCATTGGGCGAATCGCTCTGGAACTGAAATCGGAACGCTCACTGACATTTGCCCTATCTGAAAGTCTGATAAACGCTGGAAAAATGACTAAGTCCAAAAGAAAAATTATTTCAACTTTTTTCAATTTTACCCCTGTGGGATATATATTCTACCCACACACATTGGGAACTCTCCTGGGGTACCCTCACACATATTGTTCCCTCATTTAGTGGATATTTTCACAAAAAGTGAAATTTTCAAAAATCAAGAAAATTGGCTGAAAAAGACTAAATATCAAGGACTCATTGGGCGAATCGCTCTGGAACTGAAATTGGAACGCTCACTGACATTTGCCCTATCTGAAAGTCTGATAAACGCCGGAAAAATGACTTAGTCCAAAAGAAAAATTTTTTCAACTTATTTCAATTTTACCCCCGTGGGATATATATTCTACCCAAACACATTGGGAGCTCTCCTGGGGTACCATCACACATATTATTCCCTCATTTAGTGGATATTTACACAAAAAAGTGAAATTTTCAAAAATCCAGAAAATTGGCTGAAAACGACTAAATATCAAGGACTCATTGGGCGAATCGCTCTGGAACTGAAATCGGAACGCTCACTGACATTTGCCCTATCTGAAAGTCTGATAAACGCCGGAAAAATGACTAAGTCCAAAAGAAAAATTATTTCAACTTTTTTCAATTTTACCCCTGTGGGATATATATTCTACCCACACACATTGGGAACTCTCCTGGGGTACCCTCACACATATTATTCTCTCATTTAGTGGATATTTTCACAAAAAAGTGATATTTTCGAAAATCCAGAAAATTGGCTGAAAACGACTAAATATCAAGGACTCATTGGGCGAATCGCTCTGGAACTGAAATCGGAACGCTCACTGACATTTGCCCTATCTGAAAGTCTGATAAACGCTGGAAAAATGACTAAGTCCAAAAGAAAAATTATTTCAACTTTTTTCAATTTTACCCCCGTGGGATATATATTCTACCCACACACATTGGGAACTCTCCTGGGGTACCCTCACAAATATTATTCCCTCATTTAGTGGATATTTTCACAAAACAGTGAAATTTTCAAAAATTCAGAAAATTGGCTGAAAACGACTAAATATCAAGGACTCATTGGGCGAATCTCTCTGGAACTGAAATCGGAACGCTCACTGACATTTGCCCTATCTGAAAGTCTGATAAACGCCGGAAAAATGACTAAGTCCAAAAGAAAAATTATTTCAACTTTTTTCAATTTTACCCCCGTGGGATATATATTCTACCCACACACATTGGGAACTCTCCTGGGGTACCCTCACAAATATTATTCCCTCATTTAGTGGATATTTTCACAAAACAGTGAAATTTTCAAAAATTCAGAAAATTGGCTGAAAACGACTAAATATCAAGGACTCATTGGGCGAATCGCTCTGGAACTGAAATTGGAACGCTCACTGACATTTGCCCTATCTGAAAGTCTGATAAACGCCCGAAAAATGACTTAGTCCAAAAGAAAAATTTTTTCAACTTTTTCCAATTTTACCCCCGTGGGATATATATTCTACCCAAACACATTGGGAGCTCTCCTGGGGTACCCTCACACATATTATTCCCTCATTTAGTGGATATTTTCACAAAAAAGTGAAATTTTCAAAAATCCAGGAAATTGGCTGAAAACGAATAAATATCAAGGACTCATTGGGCGAATCGCTCTGGAACGGAAATCGGAATGCTCACTGACATTTGCCCTATCTGAAAGTCTGATAAACGCCGGAAAAATGACTAAGTCCAAAAAAAATTTTTTTTCGTCTTTTTTCAATTTTACCCCCGTGGGATATATATTCTACCCACAAACATTTGGAACTCTCCTGGGGTACCCTCACACATATTATTCCCTCATTTAGTGGATATTTTCACAAAAAAAGTGAAATTTTCAAAAATCCAGAAAATTGGCTGAAAACGACTAAATATCAAGGACTCATTGGGCGAATCTCTCTGGAACTGAAATCGGAACGCTCACTGACATTTGCCCTATCTGAAAGTCTCATAAACGCCGGAAAAATGACTAAGTCCAAAAGAAAAATTATTTCAACTTTTTTCAATTTTACCCCCGTGGGATATATATTCTACCCACACACATTGGGAACTCTCCTGGGGTACCCTCACAAATATTATTCCCTCATTTAGTGGATATTTTCACAAAACAGTGAAATTTTCAAAAATTCAGAAAATTGGCTGAAAACGACTAAATATCAAGGACTCATTGTGCGAATCGCTCTGGAACTGAAATTGGAACGCTCACTGACATTTGCACTATCTGAAAGTCTGATAAACGCCCGAAAAATGACTTAGTCCAAAAGAAAAATTTTTTCAACTTTTTTCAATTTTATCCCCTGGGATATATATTCTACCCAAACACATTGGGAGCTCTCCTGGGGTACCCTCACACATATTATTCCCTCATTTAGTGGATATTTTCACAAAAAAGTGAAATTTTCAAAAAGCCAGAAAATTGGCTGAAAACGACTAAATATCAAGGACTAATTGGGCGAATCGCTCTGGAACGGAAATCGGAATGCTCACTGACATTTGCCCTATCTGAAAGTCTGATAAACGCCGGAAAAATGACTAAGTCCAAAAAAAAATTTTTTTAATCTTTTTTCAATTTTACCCCCGTGGGATATATATTCTACCCACACACATTTGGACCTCTCCTGGGGTACCCTCACACATATTATTCCCTCATTTAGTGGATATTTTCACAAAAAAGTGAAATTTTCAAAAATCCAGAAAATTGGCTGAAAACGACTAAATATCAAGGAGTCATTGGGCGAATCGCTCTGGAACTGAAATCGAAACGCTCAATGACATTTGCCCTATCTGAAAGTCTGATAAACGCCGGAAAAATGACTAAGTCCAAAAGAAAAATTATTTCAACTTATTTCAATTTTACCCCCGTGGGATATATATTCTACCCACACATATTGGGAACTCTCCTGGGGTACCCTCACACATATTATTCCCTCATTTAGTGGATATTTTCACAAAAAAGTGAAATTTTCAAAAATCCAGGAAATTGGCTGAAAACGACTAAATATCAAGGACTCATTGGGCGAATCGCTCTGGAACGGAAATCGGAATGCTCACTGACATTTGCCCTATCTGAAAGTCTGATAAACGCCGGAAAAATGACTAAGTCCAAAAAAAAATTTTTTCAACTTTTTTCAATTTTACCCCTGTGGGATATATATTCTACCCACACACATTGGGAACTCTCCTGGGGTACCCTCACACATATTATTCCCTCATTTAGTGGATATTTTCACAAAACAGTGAAATTTTCAAAAATTCAGAAAATTGGCTGAAAACGACTAAATATCAAGGACTCATTGGGCGAATCGCTCTGGAACTGAAATTGGAACGCTCACTGACATTTGCCCTATCTGAAAGTCTGATAAACGCCGGAAAAACGACAGTCCAAAAGAAACATTTTTTTAACTTTTTTCAATTTTACCCCCGTGGGATATATATTCTACCCAAACACATTGGGAGCTCTCCTGGGGTACCCTCACACATTTTATTCCCTCATTTAGTGGATATTTTCCCAAAAAAGTGAAATTTTCAAAAATCCAGAAAATTGGCTGAAAACGACTAAATATCAAGGACTCATTGGGCGAATCGCTCTGGAACTGAAATCGGAACGCTCACTGACATTTGCCCTATCTGAAAGTCTGATAAACGCCGGAAAAATGACTAAGTCCAAAAGAAAAATTATTTCAACTTTTTTCAATTTTACCCCCGTGGGATATATATTCTACCCACACACATTGGGAACTCTCCTGGGGTACCCTCACAAATATTATTCCCTCATTTAGTGGATATTTTCACAAAACAGTGAAATTTTCAAAAATCCAGAAAATTGGCTGAAAACGACTAAATATCAAGGACTCATTGGGCGAATCGCTCTGGAACTGAAATTCGAACGCTCACTGACATTTGCCCTATCTGAAAGTCTGATAAACGCCGGAAAAATGACTTAGTCCAAAAGAAAAATTTTTTCAATTTTACCCCCGTGGGATATATATTCTACTCAAACACATTGGGAGCTCTCCTGGGGTACCCTCACACATATTATTCCCTCATTTAGTGGATATTTTCACAAAAAAGTGAAATTTTCAAAAAGCCAGAAAATTGGCTGAAAACGACTACATATCAAGGACTCATTGGGCGAAACGCTCTGGAACTGAAATCGGAACGCTCACTGACATTTGCCCTATCTGAAAGTCTGATAAACGCCGGAAAAATGACTAAGTCCAAAAGAAAAATTATTTCAACTTATTTCAATTTTACCCCCGTGGGATATATATTCTACCCACACATATTGGGAACTCTCCTGGGGTACCCTCACACATATTATTCCCTCATTTAGTGGATATTTTCACAAAAAAGTGAAATTTTCAAAAATCCAGGAAATTGGCTGAAAACGACTAAATATCAAGGACTCATTGGGCGAATCGCTCTGGAACGGAAATCGGAATGCTCACTGACATTTGCCCTATCTGAAAGTCTGATAAACGCCGGAAAAATGACTTAGTCCAAAACAAACATTTTTTCAACTTTTTTCAATTTTACCCCCGTGGGATATATATTCTACCCACACACATTTGGAACTCTCCTGGGGTACCCTCACACATATTATTCTCTCATTTAGTGGATATTTTCACAAAAAAGTGATATTTTCGAAAATCCAGAAAATTGGCTGAAAACGACTAAATATCAAGGACTCATTGGGCGAATCGCTCTGGAACTGAAATCGGAACGCTCACTGACATTTGCCCTATCTGAAAGTCTGATAAACGCTGGAAAAATGACTTAGTCCAAAAGAAAAATTATTTCAACTTTTTTCAATTTTACCCCTGTGGGATATATATTCTACCCACACACATTGGGAACTCTCCTGGGGTACCCTCACACATATTATTCCCTCATTTAGTGGATATTTTCACAAAAAAGTGAAATTTTCAAAAATCAAGAAAATTGGCTGAAAAAGACTAAATATCAAGGACTCATTGGGCGAATCGCTCTGGAACTGAAATTGGAACGCTCACTGACATTTGCCCTATCTGAAAGTCTGATAAACGCCGGAAAAATGACTTAGTCCAAAAGAAAAATTTTTTCAACTTTTTTCAATTTTACCCCCGTGGGATATATATTCTACCCAAACACATTGGGAGCTCTCCTGGGGTACCCTCACACATATTATTCCCTCATTTAGTGGATATTTTCACAAAAAAGTGAAATTTTCAAAAATCCAGGAAATTGGCTGAAAACAACTAAATATCAAGGACTCATTGGGCGAATCGCTCTGGAATGGAAATCGGAATGCTCACTGACATTTGCCCTATCTGAAAGTCTGATGAACGGCGGAAAAATGACTAAGTCCAAAAAAAAATTTTTTTCGTCTTTTTTCAATTTTACCCCCGTGGGATATATATTCTATCCACACACATTTGGAACTCTCCTGGGGTACCCTCACACATATTATTCCCTCATTTAGTGGATATTTACACAAAAAAGTGAAATTTTCAAAAATCCAGAAAATTGGCTGAAAACGACTAAATATCAAGGACTCATTGGGCGAATCGCTCTGGAACTGAAATCGGAACGCTCACTGACATTTGCCCTATCTGAAAGTCTGATAAACGCCGGAAAAATGACTAAGTCCAAAAGAAAAATTATTTCAACTTTTTTCAATTTTACCCCTGTGGGATATATATTCTACCCACACACATTGGGAACTCTCCTGGGGTACCCTCACACATATTATTCCCTCATTTAGTGGATATTTTCACAAAAAAGTGAAATTTTCAAAAATCCAGAAAATTGGCTGAAAACGACTAAATATCAAGGACTCATTGGGCGAATCTCTCTGGAACTGAAATCGGAACGCTCACTGACATTTGCCCTATCTGAAAGTCTGATAAACGCCGGAAAAATGACTAAGTCCAAAAGAAAAATTATTTCAACTTTTTTCAATTTTACCCCCGTGGGATATATATTCTACCCACACACATTGGGAACTCTCCTGGGGTACCCTCACAAATATTATTCCCTCATTTAGTGGATATTTTCACAAAACAGTGAAATTTTCAAAAATTCAGAAAATTGGCTGAAAACGACTAAATATCAAGGACTCATTGGGCGAATCGCTCTGGAACTGAAATTGGAACGCTCACTGACATTTGCCCTATCTGAAAGTCTGATAAACGCCCGAAAAATGACTTAGTCCAAAAGAAAAATTTTTTCATCTTTTTCCAATTTTACCCCCGTGGGATATATATTCTACCCAAACACATTGGGAGCTCTCCTGGGGTACCCTCACACATATTATTCCCTCATTTAGTGGATATTTTCACAAAAAAGTGAAATTTTCAAAAATCCAGGAAATTGGCTGAAAACGAATAAATATCAAGGACTCATTGGGCGAATCGCTCTGGAACGGAAATCGGAATGCTCACTGACATTTGCCCTATCTGAAAGTCTGATAAACGCCGGAAAAATGACTAAGTCCAAAAAAAATTTTTTTTCGTCTTTTTTCAATTTTACCCCCGTGGGATATATATTCTACCCACAAACATTTGGAACTCTCCTGGGGTACCCTCACACATATTATTCCCTCATTTAGTGGATATTTTCACAAAAAAAGTGAAATTTTCAAAAATCCAGAAAATTGGCTGAAAACGACTAAATATCAAGGACTCATTGGGCGAATCTCTCTGGAACTGAAATCGGAACGCTCACTGACATTTGCCCTATCTGAAAGTCTCATAAACGCCGGAAAAATGACTAAGTCCAAAAGAAAAATTATTTCAACTTTTTTCAATTTTACCCCCGTGGGATATATATTCTACCCACACACATTGGGAACTCTCCTGGGGTACCCTCACAAATATTATTCCCTCATTTAGTGGATATTTTCACAAAACAGTGAAATTTTCAAAAATTCAGAAAATTGGCTGAAAACGACTAAATATCAAGGACTCATTGTGCGAATCGCTCTGGAACTGAAATTGGAACGCTCACTGACATTTGCCCTATCTGAAAGTCTGATAAACGCCCGAAAAATGACTTAGTCCAAAAGAAAAATTTTTTCAACTTTTTTCAATTTTACCCCCTGGGATATATATTCTACCCAAACACATTGGGAGCTCTCCTGGGGTACCCTCACACATATTATTCCCTCATTTAGTGGATATTTTCACAAAAAAGTGAAATTTTCAAAAAGCCAGAAAATTGGCTGAAAACGACTAAATATCAAGGACTAATTGGGCGAATCGCTCTGGAACGGAAATCGGAATGCTCACTGACATTTGCCCTATCTGAAAGTCTGATAAACGCCGAAAAAATGACTAAGTCCAAAAAAAAATTTTTTCAACTTTTTTCAATTTTACCCCTGTGGGATATATATTCTACCCACACACATTGGGAACTCTCCTGGGGTACCCTCACACATATTATTCCCTCATTTAGTGGATATTTTCACAAAAAAGTGAAATTTTCAAAAATTCAGAAAATTGGCTGAAAACGACTAAATATCAAGGACTCATTGGGCGAATCGCTCTGGAACTGAAATTGGAATGCTCACTGACATTTGCCCTATCTGAAAGTCTGATAAACGCCGGAAAAACGACAGTCCAAAAGAAACATTTTTTTAACTTTTTTCAATTTTACCCCCGTGGGATATATATTCTACCCAAACACATTGGGAGCTCTCCTGGGGTACCCTCACACATTTTATTCCCTCATTTAGTGGATATTTTCACAAAACAGTGAAATTTTCAAAAATCCAGAAAATTGGCTGAAAACGACTAAATATCAAGGACTCATTGGGCGAATCGCTCTGGAACTGAAATTCGAACGCTCACTGACATTTGCCCTATCTGAAAGTCTGATAAACGCCGGAAAAATGACTTAGTCCAAAAGAAAAATTTTTTCAATTTTACCCCCGTGGGATATATATTCTACCCAAACACATTGGGAGCTCTCCTGGGGTACCCTCACACATATTATTCCCTCATTTAGTGGATATTTTCACAAAAAAGTGAAATTTTCAAAAATTCAGAAAATTGGCTGAAAACGACTAAATATCAAGGACTCATTGGCGAAACGCTCTGGAACTGAAATCGGAACGCTCACTGACATTTGCCCTATCTGAAAGTCTGATAAACGCCGGAAAAATGACTAAGTCCAAAAGAAAAATTATTTCAACTTATTTCAATTTTACCCCCGTGGGATATATATTCTACCCACACATATTGGGAACTCTCCTGGGGTACCCTCACACATATTATTCCCTCATTTAGTGGATATTTTCACAAAAAAGTGAAATTTTCAAAAATTCAGAAAATTGGCTGAAAACGACTAAATATCAAGGACTCATTGGGCGAATCGCTCTGGAACTGAAATCGGAACGCTCACTGACATTTGCCCTATCTGAAAGTCTGATAAACGCCGGAAAAATGACTAAGTCCAAAAGAAAAATTATTTCAACTTTTTTCAATTTTACCCCCGTGGGATATATATTCTACCCAAACACATTGGGAACTCTCCTGGGGTATCCTCACACATATTATTCCCTCATTTAGTGGATATTTTCACAAAAAAGTGAAATTTTCAAAAAGCCAGAAAATTGGCTGAAAACGACTACATATCAAGGACTCATTGGGCGAAACGCTCTGGAACTGAAATCGGAACGCTCACTGACATTTGCCCTATCTGAAAGTCTGATAAACGCCGGAAAAATGACTAAGTCCAAAAGAAAAATTATTTCAACTTATTTCAATTTTACCCCCGTGGGATATATATTCTACCCACACATATTGGGAACTCTCCTGGGGTACCCTCACACATATTATTCCCTCATTTAGTGGATATTTTCACAAAAAAGTGAAATTTTCAAAAATTCAGAAAATTGGCTGAAAACGACTAAATATCAAGGACTCATTGGGCGAATCGCTCTGGAACTGAAATTGGAACGCTCACTGACATTTGCCCTATCTGAAAGTCTGATAAACGCCCGAAAAATGACTTAGTCCAAAAGAAAAATTTTTTCAACTTTTTCCAATTTTACCCCCGTGGGATATATATTCTACCCAAACACATTGGGAGCTCTCCTGGGGTACCCTCACACATATTATTCCCTCATTTAGTGGATATTTTCACAAAAAAGTGAAATTTTCAAAAATCCAGGAAATTGGCTGAAAACGAATAAATATCAAGGACTCATTGGGCGAATCGCTCTGGAACGGAAATCGGAATGCTCACTGACATTTGCCCTATCTGAAAGTCTGATAAACGCCGGAAAAATGACTAAGTCCAAAAAAAATTTTTTTTCGTCTTTTTTCAATTTTACCCCCGTGGGATATATATTCTACCCACAAACATTTGGAACTCTCCTGGGGTACCCTCACACATATTATTCCCTCATTTAGTGGATATTTTCACAAAAAAAGTGAAATTTTCAAAAATCCAGAAAATTGGCTGAAAACGACTAAATATCAAGGACTCATTGGGCGAATCTCTCTGGAACTGAAATCGGAACGCTCACTGACATTTGCCCTATCTGAAAGTCTCATAAACGCCGGAAAAATGACTAAGTCCAAAAGAAAAATTATTTCAACTTTTTTCAATTTTACCCCCGTGGGATATATATTCTACCCACACACATTGGGAACTCTCCTGGGGTACCCTCACAAATATTATTCCCTCATTTAGTGGATATTTTCACAAAACAGTGAAATTTTCAAAAATTCAGAAAATTGGCTGAAAACGACTAAATATCAAGGACTCATTGTGCGAATCGCTCTGGAACTGAAATTGTAACGCTCACTGACATTTGCCCTATCTGAAAGTCTGATAAACGCCCGAAAAATGACTTAGTCCAAAAGAAAAATTTTTTCAACTTTTTTCAATTTTACCCCCGTGGGATATATATTCTACCCAAACACATTAGGAGCTCTCCTGGGGTACCCTCACACATATTATTCCCTCATTTAGTGGATATTTTCACAAAAAAGTGAAATTTTCAAAAATCAAGAAAATTGGCTGAAAACGACTAAATATCAAGGACTCATTGGGCGAATCGCTCTGGAACGGAAATCGGAATGCTCACTGACATTTTCCCTATCTGAAAGTCTGATAAACGCCGGAAAAATGACTAAGTCCATAAAAAAAATTTTTCAACTTTTTTCAATTTTACCCCCGTGGGATATATATTCTACCCACACACATTTGGAACTCTCCTGGGGTACCCTCACACATATTATTCCCTCATTTAGTGGATATTTTCACAAAAAAGTGAAATTTTCAAAAATCCAGAAAATTGGCTGAAAACGACTAAATATCAAGGACTCATTGGGTGAATCGCTCTGGAACTGAAATCGAAATGCTCAATGACATTTGCACTATCTGAAAGTCTGATAAACGCCGGAAAAATGACTAAGTCCAAAAGAAAAATTATTTCAACTTATTTCAGTTTTACCCCCGTAGGATATATATTCTACCCACACACATTGGGAACTCTCCTGGGGTACCCTCACACATATTATTCCCTCATTTAGTGGATATTTTCACAAAAATGTGAAATTTTCAAAAATTCAGAAAATTGGCTGAAAACGACTAAATATCAAGGACTCATTGGGCGAATCGCTCTGGAACTGAAATCGGAACGCTCACTGACATTTCCCCTATCTGAAAGTCTGATAAACGCCGGAAAAATGAGTAAGTCCAAAGAAAAATTTTTTTCAACTTTTTTCAATTTTACCCCCGTGGGATATATATTCTACCCACACACATTTGGAACTCTCCTGGGGTACCCTCACACATATTATTCCCTCATTTAGTGGATATTTTCACAAAAAAGTGACATTTTCAAAAATTCAGAAAATTGTTTGAAAACGACTAAATATCAAGGACTCATTGGGCGAAACGCTCTGGAACTGAAATCGGAACGCTCACTGACATTTGCCCTATCTGAAAGTCTGATAAACGCCGGAAAAATGACTAAGTCCAAAAGAAAAATTATTTAAACTTTTTTCAATTTTACCCCCGTGGGATATATATTCTACCCAAACACATTTGGAACTCTCCTGGGGTACCCTCACACATATTTTTCCTTCATTTAGTGGATATTTTCACAAAAAAGTGAAATTTTCAAAAATCAAGAAAATTGGCTGAAAACGACTAAATATCAAGGACTCATTGGGCGAATCGCTCTGGAACTGAAATTGGAATGCTCACTGACATTTGCCCTATCTGAAAGTCTGATAAACGCCGGAAAAATGACTAAGTCCAAAAGAAAAATTATTTCAACTTTTTTCAATTTTACCCCCGTGGGATATATATTCTACCCAAACACATTTGGAACTCTCCTGGGGTACCCTCCACATATTATTCCCTCATTTACTGGATATTTTCACAAAAAAGTGAAATTTTCAAAAAGCCAGAAAATTGGCTGAAAACGACTAAATATCAAGGACTCATTGGGCGAATCGCTCTGGAACGGAAATTGGAATGCTCACTGACATTTGCCCTATCTGAAAGTCTGATAAACGCCGGAAAAATGACTAAGTCCAAAAAAAAATTTTTTTTCATCTTTTTTCAATTTTACCCCCGTGGGATATATATTCTACCCACACACATGTGGAACTCTCCTGGGGTACCCTCACACATATTATTCCCTCATTTAGTGGATATTTTCACAAAAAAGTGAAATTTTCAAAAATCAAGAAAATTGGCTGAAAACGACTAAATATCAAGGACTCATTGGGGGAATCGCTCTAGAACTGAAATCGGAACGCTCACTGACATTTGCCCTATCTGAAAATCTGATAAACGCCGGAAAAATGACTAAGTCCAAAAGAAAAATTATTTCAACTTTTTTCAATTTTACCCCCGTGGGATATATATTCTACCCAAACACATTTGGAACTCTCCTGGGGTACCCTCACACATATTATTCCCTCTGTTAGTGGATATTTTCACAAAAAAGTGAAATTTTCAAAAATCCAGAAAATTGGCTGAAAACGACTAAATATCAAGGACTCATTGGGCGAATCGCTCTGGAACTGAAATCGAAATGCTCAATGACATTTGCCCTATCTGAAAGTCTGATAAACGCCGGAAAAATGACTAAGTCCAAAAGAAAAATTATTTCAACTTATTTCAATTTTACCCCCGTAGGATATATATTCTACCCACACACATTGGGAACTCTCCTGGGATACCCTCACACATATTATTCCCTCATTTAGTGGATATTTCACAAAAATGTGAAATTTTCAAAAATTCAGAAAATTGGCTGAAAACGACTAAATATCAAGGACTCATTGGGCGAATCGCTCTGGAACTGAAATCGGAACGCTCACTGACATTTCCCCTATCTGAAAGTCTGATAAACGCCGGAAAAATGAGTAAGTCCAAAAAAAAATTTTTTTCAACTTTTTTCAATTTTACCCCCGTGGGATATATATTCTACCGACACACATTTGGAACTCTCCTGGGGTACCCTCACACATATTATTCCCTCATTTAGTGGATATTTTCACAAAAAAGTGACATTTTCAAAAATTCAGAAAATTGGCTGAAAACGACTAAATATCAAGGACTCATTGGGCGAATCGCTCTGGAACTGAAATCGGAACGCTCACTGACATTTGCCCTATCTGAAAGTCTGATAAACGCCGGAAAAATGACTAAGTCCAAAAGAAAAATTATTTAAACTTTTTTCAATTTTACCACCGTGGGATATATATTCTACCCACACACATTTGGAACTCTCCTGGGGTACCCTCACACATATTATTCCCTCATTTAGTGGATATTTTCACAAAAAAGTGAAATTTTCAAAAATCCAGAAAATTGGCTGAAAATGACTAAATATCAAGGACTCATTGGGCGAATCGCTCTGGAACTGAAATCGAAACGCTCAATGACATTTGCCCTATCTGAAAGTCTGATCAACGCCGGAAAAACGACAGTCCAAAAGAAAAATTTTTTCAACTTTTTTCAATTTTACCCCCGTGGGATATATATTCTACCCAAACACATTGGGAGCTCTCCTGGGGTACCCTCACACATATTTTTCCCTCATTTAGTGGATATTTTCACAAAAAAGTGAAATTTTCAAAAATCAAGAAAATTGGCTGAAAACGACTAAATATCAAGGACTCATTGGGCGAATCGCTCTGGAACTGAAATTGGAATGCTCACTGACATTTGCCCTATCTGAAAGTCTGATAAACGCCGGAAAAATGACTAAGTCCAAAAGAAAAATTATTTCAACTTTTTTCAATTTTACCCCCGTGGGATATATATTCTACCCAAACACATTTGGAACTCTCCTGGGGTACCCTCACACATATTATTTCCTCATTTAGTGGATATTTTCACAAAAAAGTGACATTTTCAAAAAGCCAGAAAATTGGCTGAAAACGACTAAATATCAAGGACTCATTGGGCGAATCGCTCTGGAACGGAAATCGGAATGCTCACTGACATTTGCCCTATCTGAAAGTCTGATAAACGCCGGAAAAATGACTAAGTCCAAAAAAAAATTTTTTTCATCTTTTTTCAATTTTACCCCCGTGGGATATATATTCTACCCACACACATGTGGAACTCTCCTGGGGTACCCTCACACATATTATTCCCTCATTTAGTGGATATTTTCACAAAAAAGTGAAATTTTCAAAAATCAAGAAAATTGGCTGAAAACGACTAAATATCAAGGACTCATTGGGCGAATCGCTCTGGAACTGAAATCGGAACGCTCACTGACATTTGCCCTATCTGAAAGTCTGATAAACGCCGGAAAAATGACTAAGTCCAAAAGAAAAATTATTTAAACTTTTTTCAATTTTACCACCGTGGGATATATATTCTACCCACACACATTTGGAACTCTCCTGGGGTACCCTCACACATATTATTCCCTCATTTAGTGGATATTTTCACAAAAAAGTGAAATTTTCAAAAATCCAGAAAATTGGCTGAAAATGACTAAATATCAAGGACTCATTGGGCGAATCGCTCTGGAACTGAAATCGAAACGCTCAATGACATTTGCCCTATCTGAAAGTCTGATCAACGCCGGAAAAACGACAGTCCAAAAGAAAAATTTTTTCAACTTTTTTCAATTTTACCCCCGTGGGATATATATTCTACCCAAACACATTGGGAGCTCTCCTGGGGTACCCTCACACATATTTTTCCCTCATTTAGTGGATATTTTCACAAAAAAGTGAAATTTTCAAAAATCAAGAAAATTGGCTGAAAACGACTAAATATCAAGGACTCATTGGGCGAATCGCTCTGGAACTGAAATTGGAATGCTCACTGACATTTGCCCTATCTGAAAGTCTGATAAACGCCGGAAAAATGACTAAGTCCAAAAGAAAAATTATTTCAACTTTTTTCAATTTTACCCCCGTGGGATATATATTCTACCCAAACACATTTGGAACTCTCCTGGGGTACCCTCACACATATTATTTCCTCATTTAGTGGATATTTTCACAAAAAAGTGAAATTTTCAAAAAGCCAGAAAATTGGCTGAAAACGACTAAATATCAAGGACTCATTGGGCGAATCGCTCTGGAACGGAAATCGGAATGCTCACTGACATTTGCCCTATCTGAAAGTCTGATAAACGCCGGAAAAATGACTAAGTCCAAAAAAAAATTTTTTTCATCTTTTTTCAATTTTACCCCCGTGGGATATATATTCTACCCACACACATGTGGAACTCTCCTGGGGTACCCTCACACATATTATTCCCTCATTTAGTGGATATTTTCACAAAAAAGTGAAATTTTCAAAAATCAAGAAAATTGGCTGAAAACGACTAAATATCAAGGACTCATTGGGGGAATCGCTCTAGAACTGAAATCGGAACGCTCACTGACATTTGCCCTATCTGAAAATCTGATAAACGCCGGAAAAATGACTAAGTCCAAAAGAAAAATTATTTCAACTTTTTTCAATTTTACCCCCGTGGGATATATATTCTACCCACACACATTTGGAACTCTCCTGGGGTACCCTCACACATATTATTCCCTCATTTAGTGGATATTTTCACAAAAAAGTGAAATTTTCAAAAATCCAGAAAATTGGCTGAAAACGACTAAATATCAAGGACTCATTGGGCGAATCGCTCTGGAACTGAAATCGAAATGCTCAATGACATTTGCCCTATCTGAAAGTCTGATCAACGCCGGAAAAACGACAGTCCAAAAGAAAAATTTTTTCAACTTTTTTCAATTTTACCCCCGTGGGATATATATTCTACCCAAACACATTGGGAGCTCTCCTGGGGTACCCTCACACATATTTTTCCCTCATTTAGTGGATATTTTCACAAAAAAGTGAAATTTTCAAAAATCAAGAAAATTGGCTGAAAACGACTAAATATCAAGGACTCATTGGGCGAATCGCTCTGGAACTGAAATTGGAATGCTCACTGACATTTGCCCTATCTGAAAGTCTGATAAACGCCGGAAAAATGACTAAGTCCAAAAGAAAAATTATTTCAACTTTTTTCAATTTTACCCCCGTGGGATATATATTCTACCCAAACACATTTGGAACTCTCCTGGGGTACCCTCACACATATTATTCCCTCATTTAGTGGATATTTTCACAAAAAAGTGAAATTTTCAAAAAGCCAGAAAATTGGCTGAAAACGACTAAATATCAAGGACTCATTGGGTGAATCGCTCTGGAACTGAAATCGGAACGCTCACTGACATTTCCCCTATCTGAAAGTCTGATAAACGCCGGAAAAATGAGTAAGTGAAAAAAAAAATTTTTTTCAACTTTTTTCAATTTTACCCCCGTGGGATATATATTCTACCCACACACATTTGGAACTCTCCTGGGGTACCCTCACACATATTATTCCCTCATTTAGTGGATATTTTCACAAAAAAGTGACATTTTCAAAAATTCAGAAAATTGGCTGAAAACGACTAAATATCAAGGACTCATTGGGCGAATCGCTCTGGAACTGAAATCGGAACGCTCACTGACATTTGCCCTATCTGAAAGTCTGATAAACGAGGGAAAAATGACTAAGTCCAAAAGAAAAATTATTTCAACTTTTTTCAATTTTACCCCCGTGGGATATATATTCTACCCACACACGTTGGGAACTCTCCTGGGGTACCCTCACACATTTTATTCCCTCATTTAGTGGATATTTTCACAAAAAAGTGAAATTTTCAAAAATCAAGAAAATTGGCTGAAAACGACTAAATATCAAGGACTCATTGGGCGAATCGCTCTGGAACTGAAATCGGAACGCTCACTGACATTTGCCCTATCTGAAAGTCTGATAAACGCCGGAAAAATGACTAAGTCCAAAAGAAAAATTATTTCAACTTTTTTCAATTTTACCCCCGTGGGATATATATTCTACCCACACACGTTGGGAACTCTCCTGGGGTACCCTCACACATATTATTCCCTCATTTAGTGGATATTTTCACAAAAAAGTGAAATTTTCAAAAATCAAGAAAATTGGCTGAAAACGACTAAATATCAAGGACTCATTGGGCGAATCGCTCTGGAACTGAAATCGGAACGCTCACTGACATTTGCCCTATCTGAAAGTCTGATAAACGCCGGAAAAATGACTAAGTCCAAAAGAAAAATTATTTCAACTTTTTTCAATTTTACCCCCGTGGGATATATATTCTACCCACACACATTGGGAGCTCTCCTGGGGTACCCTCACACATATTATTCCCTCATTTAGTGGATATTTTCACAAAAAAGTGACATTTTCAAAAAGCCAGAAAATTGGCTGAAAACGACTAAATATCAAGGACTCATTGGGCGAATCGCTCTGTAACGGAAATCGGAATGCTCACTGACATTTGCCCTATCTGAAAGTCTGATAAACGCCTGAAAAATGACTAAGTCCAAAAGAAAAATTATTTCAACTTTTTTCAATTTTACCCCCGTGGGATATATATTCTACCCACACACGTTGGGAACTCTCCTGGGGTACCCTCACACATATTATTCCCTCATTTAGAGGATATTTTCACAAAAAAGTGAAATTTTCAAAAATCCAGAAAATTGACTGAAAACGACTAAATATCAAGGACTCATTGGGCGAATCACTCTGGAATGGAAATCGGAATGCTCACTGACATTTGCCGTATCTGAAAGTCTGATAAACGCCGGAAAAATGACTTACTCCAAAAGAAAAATTTTTTCAACTTTTTTCAATTTTACCCCCGTGGGATATATATTCTACCCAAACACATTGGGAGCTCTCCTGGGGTACCCTCACAGATATTATTCCCTCATTTAGTGGATATTTTCACAAAAAAGTGACATTTTCAAAAAGCCAGAAAATTGGCTGAAAACGACTAATATCAAGGACTCATTGGGCGAATCGCTCTGGAACGGAAATCGGAATGCTCACTGACATTTGCCCTATCTGAAAGTCTGATAAACGCCGGAAAAACGACAGTCCAAAAGAAAAATTTTTTCAACTTTTTTCAATTTTACCCCCATGGGATATATATTCTACCCAAACACATTGGGAGCTCTCCTGGGGTACCCTCACACATATTTTTCCCTCATTTAGTGGATATTTTCACCAAAAAGTGAAATTTTCAAAAATCAAGAAAATTGGCTGAAAACGACTAAATATCAAGGACTCATTGGGCGAATCGCTCTGGAACTGAAATTGGAACGCTCACTGACATTTGCCCTATCTGAAAGTCTGATAAACGCCGGAAAAATGACTAAGTCCAAAAGAAAAATTATTTCAACTTTTTTCAATTTTACCCCCGTGGGATATATATTCTACCCACACACGTTGGGAACTCTCCTGGGGTACCCTCACACATATTATTCCCTCATTTAGTGGATATTTTCACAAAAAAGTGACATTTTCAAAAATCAAGAAAATTGGCTGAAAACGACTAAATATCAAGGACTCATTGGGCGAATCGCTCTGGAACTGAAATCGGAATGCTCACTGACATTTGCCCTATCTGAAAGTCTGATAAACGCCGGAAAAATGACTAAGTCCAAAAGAAAAATTATTTCAACTTTTTTCAATTTTACCCCCGTGGGATATATATTCTACCCACACACATTGGGAACTCTCCTGGGGTACCCTCACAAATATTATTCCCTCATTTAGTGGATATTTTCACAAAAAAGTGAAGTTTTCAAAAATTCAGAAAATTGGCTGAAAACGACTAAATATCAAGGACTCAATGGGCGAATCGCTCTGGAACTGAAATTGGAACGCTCACTGACATTTGCCCTATCTGAAAGTCTGATAAACGCCGGAAAAATGACTTAGTCCAAAAGAAAAATTTCTTCAACTTTTTTCAATTTTACCCCCGTGGGATATATATTCTACCGAAACACATTGGGAGCTCTCCTGGGGTACCCTCACACATATTATTCCCTCATTTAGTGGATATTTTCACAAAAAAGTGAAATTTTCAAAAATCCAGAAAACTGGCTGAAAACGACTAAATATCAAGGACTCATTGGGCGAATCGCTCTGGAACGGAAATCGGAATGCTCACTGACATTTGCCCTATCTGAAAGTCTGATAAACGCCGGAAAAATGACTAAGTCCAAAAGAGAAATTATTTCAACTTTTTTCAATTTTACCCCCGTGGGATATATATTCTACCCACACATGTTGGGAACTCTCCTGGGGTACCCTCACACATATTATTCCCTCATTTAGTGGATATTTTCACAAAAAAGTGAAGTTTTCAAAAATTCAGAAAATTGGCTGAAAACGACTAAATATCAAGGACTCAATGGGCGAATCGCTCTAGAACTGAAATCGGAACGCTCACTGACATTTGCCCTATCTGAAAGTCTGATAAACGCCGGAAAAATGAATTAGTCCAAAAGAAAAAATTTTTCATCTTTTTTCAGTTTTACCCCCGTGGGATATATATTCTACCGAAACACATTGGGAGCTGTCCTGGGGTACCCTCACACATATTATTCCCTCATTTAGTGGATATTTTCACAAAAAAGTGAAATTTTCAAAAATCCAGAAAATTGGCTGAAAACGACTAAATATCAAGGACTTATTGGGCGAATCGCTCTGGAACTGAAATCGAAACGCTCAATGACATTTGCCCTATCTGAAAGTCTGATAAACGCCGGAAAAATGACTAAGTTCAAAAGAAAAATTATTTCAACTTATTTCAATTTTACCCCCGTGGGATATATATTCTACCCACACACATTGGGAACTTTCCTGGGGTACCCTCACACATATTATTCCCTCATTTAGAGGATATTTTTACAAAAAAGTGACATTTTCGAAAAGCCAGAAAATTGGCTGAAAACGACTAATATCAAGGACTCATTGGGCGAATCGCTCTGGAACGGAAATCGGAATGCTCACTGACATTTGCCCTATCTGAAAGTCTGATAAACGCCGGAAAAACGACAGTCCAAAAGAAAAATTTTTTCAACTTTTTTCAATTTTACCCCCGTGGGATATATATTCTACCCAAACACATTGGGAGCTCTCCTGGGGTACCCTCACACATATTTTTCCCTCATTTAGTGGATATTTTCACCAAAAAGTGAAATTTTCAAAAATCAAGAAAATTGGCTGAAAACGACTAAATATCAAGGACTCATTGGGCGAATCGCTCTGGAACTGAAATTGGAACGCTCACTGACATTTGCCCTATCTGAAAGTCTGATAAACGCCGGAAAAATGACTAAGTCCAAAAGAAAAATTATTTCAACTTTTTTCAATTTTACCCCCGTGGGATATATATTCTACCCACACACGTTGGGAACTCTCCTGGGGTACCCTCACACATATTATTCCCTCATTTAGTGGATATTTTCACAAAAAAGTGACATTTTCAAAAATCAAGAAAATTGGCTGAAAACGACTAAATATCAAGGACTCATTGGGCGAATCGCTCTGGAACTGAAATCGGAATGCTCACTGACATTTGCCCTATCTGAAAGTCTGATAAACGCCGGAAAAATGACTAAGTCCAAAAGAAAAATTATTTCAACTTTTTTCAATTTTACCCCCGTGGGATATATATTCTACCCACACACATTGGGAACTCTCCTGGGGTACCCTCACAAATATTATTCCCTCATTTAGTGGATATTTTCACAAAAAAGTGAAGTTTTCAAAAATTCAGAAAATTGGCTGAAAACGACTAAATATCAAGGACTCATTGGGCGAATCGCTCTGGAACTGAAATTGGAACGCTCACTGACATTTGCCCTATCTGAAAGTCTGATAAACGCCGGAAAAATGACTTAGTCCAAAAGAAAAATTTCTTCAACTTTTTTCAATTTTACCCCCGTGGGATATATATTCTACCGAAACACATTGGGAGCTCTCCTGGGGTACCCTCACACATATTATTCCCTCATTTAGTGGATATTTTCACAAAAAAGTGAAATTTTCAAAAATCCAGAAAACTGGCTGAAAACGACTAAATATCAAGGACTCATTGGGCGAATCGCTCTGGAACGGAAATCGGAATGCTCACTGACATTTGCCCTATCTGAAAGTCTGATAAACGCCGGAAAAATGACTAAGTCCAAAAGAAAAATTATTTCAACTTTTTTCAATTTTACCCCCGTGGGATATATATTCTACCCACACATGTTGGGAACTCTCCTGGGGTACCCTCACACATATTATTCTCTCATTTAGTGGATATTTTCACAAAAAAGTGAAATTTTCAAAAATCAAGAAAATTGGCTGAAAACGACTAAATATCAAGGACTCATTGGGCGAATCGCTCTAGAACTGAAATCGGAACGCTCACTGACATTTGCCCTATCTGAAAGTCTGATAAACGCCGGAAAAATGAATTAGTCCAAAAGAAAAAATTTTTCATCTTTTTTCAGTTTTACCCCCGTGGGATATATATTCTACCGAAACACATTGGGAGCTGTCCTGGGGTACCCTCACACATATTATTCCCTCATTTAGTGGATATTTTCACAAAAAAGTGAAATTTTCAAAAATCCAGAAAATTGGCTGAAAACGACTAAATATCAAGGACTTATTGGGCGAATCGCTCTGGAACTGAAATCGAAACGCTCAATGACATTTGCCCTATCTGAAAGTCTGATAAACGCCGGAAAAATGACTAAGTTCAAAAGAAAAATTATTTCAACTTATTTCAATTTTACCCCCGTGGGATATATATTCTACCCACACACATTGGGAACTTTCCTGGGGTACCCTCACACATATTATTCCCTCATTTAGAGGATATTTTTACAAAAAAGTGACATTTTCGAAAAGCCAGAAAATTGGCTGAAAGTGACTAAATATCAAGGACTCATTGGGCGAATCACTCTGGAACGGAAATCGGAATGCTCACTGACATTTGCCCTATCTGAAAGTCTGATAAACGCCGGAAAAATGACTTAGTCCAAAAGAAAAATTTTTTCAACTTTTTTCAATTTTACCCCCGTGGGATATATATTCTACCCAAACACATTGGGAGCTCTCCTGGGGTACCCTCACAAATATTATTCCCTCATTTAGTGGATATTTTCACAAAAAAGTGACATTTTCAAAAAGTCAGAAAATTGGCTGAAAACGACTAAATATCAAGGACTCATTGGGCGAATCGCTCTGGAACTGAAATTGGAACGCTCACTGACATTTGCCCTATCTGAAAGTCTGATAAACGCCGGAAAAATGACTTAGTCCAAAAGAAAAATTTCTTCAACTTTTTTCAATTTTACCCCCGTGGGATATATATTCTACCGAAACACATTGGGAGCTCTCCTGGGGTACCCTCACACATATTATTCCCTCATTTAGTGGATATTTTCACAAAAAAGTGAAATTTTCAAAAATCCAGAAAACTGGCTGAAAACGACTAAATATCAAGGACTCATTGGGCGAATCGCTCTGGAACGGAAATCGGAATGCTCACTGACATTTGCCCTATCTGAAAGTCTGATAAACGCCGGAAAAATGACTAAGTCCAAAAGAAAAATTATTTCAACTTTTTTCAATTTTACCCCCGTGGGATATATATTCTACCCACACATGTTGGGAACTCTCCTGGGGTACCCTCACACATATTATTCTCTCATTTAGTGGATATTTTCACAAAAAAGTGAAATTTTCAAAAATCAAGAAAATTGGCTGAAAACGACTAAATATCAAGGACTCATTGGGCGAATCGCTCTAGAACTGAAATCGGAACGCTCACTGACATTTGCCCTATCTGAAAGTCTGATAAACGCCGGAAAAATGAATTAGTCCAAAAGAAAAAATTTTTCATCTTTTTTCAGTTTTACCCCCGTGGGATATATATTCTACCGAAACACATTGGGAGCTGTCCTGGGGTACCCTCACACATATTATTCCCTCATTTAGTGGATATTTTCACAAAAAAGTGAAATTTTCAAAAATCCAGAAAATTGGCTGAAAACGACTAAATATCAAGGACTTATTGGGCGAATCGCTCTGGAACTGAAATCGAAACGCTCAATGACATTTGCCCTATCTGAAAGTCTGATAAACGCCGGAAAAATGACTAAGTTCAAAAGAAAAATTATTTCAACTTATTTCAATTTTACCCCCGTGGGATATATATTCTACCCACACACATTGGGAACTTTCCTGGGGTACCCTCACACATATTATTCCCTCATTTAGAGGATATTTTTACAAAAAAGTGACATTTTCGAAAAGCCAGAAAATTGGCTGAAAGTGACTAAATATCAAGGACTCATTGGGCGAATCACTCTGGAACGGAAATCGGAATGCTCACTGACATTTGCCCTATCTGAAAGTCTGATAAACGCCGGAAAAATGACTTAGTCCAAAAGAAAAATTTTTTCAACTTTTTTCAATTTTACCCCCGTGGGATATATATTCTACCCAAACACATTGGGAGCTCTCCTGGGGTACCCTCACAAATATTATTCCCTCATTTAGTGGATATTTTCACAAAAAAGTGACATTTTCAAAAAGTCAGAAAATTGGCTGAAAACGACTAAATATCAAGGACTCATTGGGCGAATCGCTCTGGAACGGAAATCGGAATGCTCACTGACATTTGCTCTATCTGAAAGTCTGATAAACGCCTGAAAAATGACTAAGTCCAAAAGAAAAATTATTTCAACTTTTTTCAATTTTACCCCCGTGGGATATATATTCTACCCACACACGTTGGGAACTCTCCTGGGGTACCCTCACACATATTATTCCCTCATTTAGAGGATATTTTCACAAAAAAGTGAAATTTTCAAAAATTCAGAAAATTGGCTGAAAACGACTAAATATCAAGGACTCATTGGGCGAATCGCTCTAGAACTGAAATTGGAACGCTCACTGACATTTGCCCTATCTGAAAATCTGATAAACGCCGGAAAAATGACTAAGTCCAAAAGAAAAATTATTTCAACTTTTTTCAATTTTACCCCCGTGGGATATATATTCTACCCAAACACATTTGGAACTCTCCTGGGGTACCCTCACACATATTATTCCCTCATTTAGTGGATATTTTCACAAAAAAGTGAAATTTTCAAAAATCCAGAAAATTGGCTGAAAACGACTAAATATCAAGGACTCATTGGGCGAATCACTCTGGAACGGAAATCGGAATGCTCACTGACATTTGCCGTATCTGAAAGTCTGATAAACGCCGGAAAAATGACTTACTCCAAAAGAAAAATTTTTTCAACTTTTTTCAATTTTACCCCCGTGGGATATATATTCTACCCAAACACATTTGGAACTCTCCTGGGGTACCCTCACACATATTATTCCCTCATTTAGTGGATATTTTCACAAAAAAGTGAAATTTTCAAAAATCAAGAAAATTGGCTGAAAACGACTAAATATCAAGGACTCATTGGGCGAATCGCTCTAGAACTGAGATCGGAACGCTCACTGACATTTGCCCTATCTGAAAATCTGATAAACGCCCGAAAAATGACTAAGTCCAAAAGAAAAATTATTTCAACTTTTTTCAATTTTACCCCCGTGGGATATATATTCTACCCAAACACATTTGGAACTCTCCTGGGGTACCCTCACACATATTATTCCCTCATTTATTGGATATTTTCACAAAAAAGTGAAATTTTCAAAAATCCAGAAAATTGGCTGAAAACGACTAAATATCAAGGACTCATTGGGGGAATCACTCTGGAACTGAAATCGGAACGCTCACTGACATTTGCGCTATCTGAAAGTCTGATAAACGCCGGAAAAATGACTAAGTCCAAAAGAAAAATTATTTCAACTTTTTTCACTTTTACCCCCGTGGGATATATATTCTACCCACACACATTGGGAACTCTCCTGGGGTACCCTCACACATATTATTCCCTCATTTAGTGGATATTTTCACAAAAAAGTGAAATTTTCAAAAATTCAGAAAATTGGCTGAAAACAACTAAATATCAAGGACTCATTGGGCGAATCGCTCTGGAACTGAAATTGGAACGCTCACTGACATTTGCCCTATCTGAAAGTCTGATAAATGCCGGAAAAATGAATTAGTCCAAAAGAAAAAATTTTTCAACTTTTTTCAATTTTACCCCCGTGGGATATATATTCTACCCAAACACATTGGGAGCTGTCCTGGGGTACCCTCACACATATTATTCCCTCATTTAGTGGATATTTTCACAAAAAAGTGAAATTTTCAAAAATCCAGAAAATTGGCTGAAAACGACTAAATATCAAGGACTTATTGGGCGAATCGCTCTGGAACTGAAATCGAAACGCTCAATGACATTTGCCCTATCTGAAAGTCTGATAAACGCCGGAAAAATGACTAAGTTCAAAAGAAAAATTATTTCAACTTATTTCAATTTTACCCCCGTGGGATATATATTCTACCCAAACACATTGGGAGCTCTCCTGGGGTACCCTCACACATATTATTCCCTCATTTAGTGGATATTTTCACAAAAAAGTGACATTTTCAAAAAGCCAGAAAATTGGCTGAAAACGACTAAATATCAAGGACTCATTGGGCGAATCGCTCTGGAACGGAAATCGGAATGCTCACTGACATTTGCTCTATCTGAAAGTCTGATAAACGCCTGAAAAATGACTAAGTCCAAAAGAAAAATTATTTCAACTTTTTTCAATTTTACCCCCGTGGGATATATATTCTACCCACACACGTTGGGAACTCTCCTGGGGTACCCTCACACATATTATTCCCTCATTTAGAGGATATTTTCACAAAAAAGTGAAATTTTCAAAAATCAAGAAAATTGGCTGAAAACGACTAAATATCAAGGACTCATTGGGGGAATCGCTCTAGAACTGAAATCGGAACGCTCACTGACATTTGCCCTATCTGAAAATCTGATAAACGCCGGAAAAATTACTAAGTCCAAATGAAAAATTATTTCAACTTTTTTCAATTTTACCCCCGTGGGATATATATTCTACCCACACACGTTGGGAACTCTCCTGGGGTACCCTCACACATATTATTCCCTCATTTAGAGGATATTTTCACAAAAAAGTGAAATTTTCAAAAATTCAGAAAATTGGCTGAAAACGACTAAATATCAAGGACTCATTGGGCGAATCGCTCTAGAACTGAGATCGGAACGCTCACTGACATTTGCCCTATCTGAAAATCTGATAAACGCCGGAAAAATGACTAAGTCCAAAAGAAAAATTATTTCAACTTTTTTCAATTTTACCCCCGTGGGATATATATTCTACCCAAACACATTTGGAACTCTCCTGGGGTACCCTCACACATATTATTCCCTCATTTAGTGGATATTTTCACAAAAAAGTGAAATTTTCAAAAATCCAGAAAATTGGCTGAAAACGACTAAATATCAAGGACTCATTGGGCGAATCACTCTGGAATGGAAATCGGAATGCTCACTGACATTTGCCGTATCTGAAAGTCTGATAAACGCCGGAAAAATGACTTACTCCAAAAGAAAAATTTTTTCAACTTTTTTCAATTTTACCCCCGTGGGATATATATTCTACCCAACACATTGGGAGCTCTCCTGGGGTACCCTCACACATATTATTCCCTCATTTAGTGGATATTTTCACAAAAAAGTGAAATTTTCAAAAAGCCAGAAAATTGGCTGAAAACGACTAATATCAAGGACTCATTGGGTGAATCGCTCTGGAACGGAAATCGGAATGCTCACTGACATTTGCCCTATCTGAAAGTCTGATAAACGCCGGAAAAACGACAGTCCAAAAGAAAAATTTTTTCAACTTTTTTCAATTTTACCCCCGTGGGATATATATTCTACCCAAACACATTGGGAGCTCTCCTGGGGTACCCTCACACATATTTTTCCCTCATTTAGTGGATATTTTCACAAAAAAGTGAAATTTTCAAAAATCAAGAAAATTGGCTGAAAACGACTAAATATCAAGGACTCATTGGGCGAATCGCTCTGGAACTGAAATTGGAACGCTCACTGACATTTGCCCTATCTGAAAGTCTGATAAACGCCGGAAAAATGACTAAGTCCAAAAGAAAAATTATTTCAACTTTTTTCAATTTTACCCCCGTGGGATACATATTTTACCCACACACGTTGGGAACTCTCCTGGGGTACCCTCACACATATTATTCCCTCATTTAGTGGATATTTTCACAAAAAAGTGACATTTTCAAAAATCAAGAAAATTGGCTGAAAACGACTAAATATCAAGGACTCATTGGGCGAATCGCTCTGGAACTGAAATCGGAATGCTCACTGACATTTGCCCTATCTGAAAGTCTGATAAACGCCGGAAAAATGACTAAGTCCAAAAGAAAAATTATTTCAATTTTTTTCAATTTTACCCCCGTGGGATATATATTCTACCCACACACATTGGGAACTCTCCTGGGGTACCCTCACAAATATTATTCCCTCATTTAGTGGATATTTTCACAAAAAAGTGAAATTTTCAAAAATTCAGAAAATTGGCTGAAAACGACTAAATATCAAGGACTCATTGGGCGAATCGCTCTGGAACTGAAATTGGAACGCTCACTGACATTTGCCCTATCTGAAAGTCTGATAAACGCCGGAAAAATGACTTAGTCCAAAAGAAAAATTTCTTCAACTTTTTTCAATTTTACCCCCGTGGGATATATATTCTACCCAAACACATTGGGAGCTCTCCTGGGGTACCCTCACACATATTATTCCCTCATTTAGTGGATATTTTCACAAAAAAGTGAAATTTTCAAAAAGCCAGAAAATTGGCTGAAAACGACTAAATATCAAGGACTCATTGGGCGAATCGCTCTGGAACGGAAATCGGAATGCTCACTGACATTTGCCCTATCTGAAAGTCTGATAAACGCCGGAAAAATGACTAAGTCCAAAAGAAAAATTATTTCAACTTTTTTCAATTTTACCCCCGTGGGATATATATTCTACCCACACATGTTGGGAACTCTCCTGGGGTACCCTCACACATATTACTCCCTCATTTAGTGGATATTTTCACAAAAAAGTGAAATTTTCAAAAATCAAGAAAATTGGCTGAAAACGACTAAATATCAAGGACTCATTGGGCGAATCGCTCTAGAACTGAGATCGGAACGCTCACTGACATTTGCCCTATCTGAAAATCTGATAAACGCCGGAAAAATGACTAAGTCCAAAAGAAAAATTATTTCAACTTTTTTCAATTTTACCCCCGTGGGATATATATTCTACCAAACACATTTGGAACTCTCCTGGGGTACCCTCACACATATTATTCCCTCATTTAGTGGATATTTTCACAAAAAAGTGAAATTTTCAAAAATCCAGAAAATTGGCTGAAAACGACTAAATATCAAGGACTCATTGGGCGAATCACTCTGGAATGGAAATCGGAATGCTCACTGACATTTGCCGTATCTGAAAGTCTGATAAACGCCGGAAAAATGACTTACTCCAAAAGAAAAATTTTTTCAACTTTTTTCAATTTTACCCCCGTGGGATATATATTCTACCCAACACATTGGGAGCTCTCCTGGGGTACCCTCACACATATTATTCCCTCATTTAGTGGATATTTTCACAAAAAAGTGAAATTTTCAAAAAGCCAGAAAATTGGCTGAAAATGACTAAAATCAAGGACTCATTGGGTGAATCGCTCTGGAACGGAAATCGGAATGCTCACTGACATTTGCCCTATCTGAAAGTCTGATAAACGCCGGAAAAACGACAGTCCAAAAGAAAAATTTTTTCAACTTTTTTCAATTTTACCCCCGTGGGATATATATTCTACCCAAACACATTGGGAGCTCTCCTGGGGTACCCTCACACATATTTTTCCCTCATTTAGTGGATATTTTCACAAAAAAGTGAAATTTTCAAAAATCAAGAAAATTGGCTGAAAACGACTAAATATCAAGGACTCATTGGGCGAATCGCTCTGGAACTGAAATTGGAACGCTCACTGACATTTGCCCTATCTGAAAGTCTGATAAACGCCGGAAAAATGACTAAGTCCAAAAGAAAAATTATTTCAACTTTTTTCAATTTTACCCCCGTGGGATATATATTTTACCCACACACGTTGGGAACTCTCCTGGGGTACCCTCACACATATTATTCCCTCATTTAGTGGATATTTTCACAAAAAAGTGACATTTTCAAAAATCAAGAAAATTGGCTGAAAACGACTAAATATCAAGGACTCATTGGGCGAATCGCTCTGGAACTGAAATCGGAATGCTCACTGACATTTGCCCTATCTGAAAGTCTGATAAACGCCGGAAAAATGACTAAGTCCAAAAGAAAAATTATTTCAATTTTTTTCAATTTTACCCCCGTGGGATATATATTCTACCCACACACATTGGGAACTCTCCTGGGGTACCCTCACAAATATTATTCCCTCATTTAGTGGATATTTTCACAAAAAAGTGAAATTTTCAAAAATTCAGAAAATTGGCTGAAAACGACTAAATATCAAGGACTCATTGGGCGAATCGCTCTGGAACTGAAATTGGAACGCTCACTGACATTTGCCCTATCTGAAAGTCTGATAAACGCCGGAAAAATGACTTAGTCCAAAAGAAAAATTTCTTCAACTTTTTTCAATTTTACCCCCGTGGGATATATATTCTACCCAAACACATTGGGAGCTCTCCTGGGGTACCCTCACACATATTATTCCCTCATTTAGTGGATATTTTCACAAAAAAGTGAAATTTTCAAAAAGCCAGAAAATTGGCTGAAAACGACTAAATATCAAGGACTCATTGGGCGAATCGCTCTGGAACGGAAATCGGAATGCTCACTGACATTTGCCCTATCTGAAAGTCTGATAAACGCCGGAAAAATGACTAAGTCCAAAAGAAAAATTATTTCAACTTTTTTCAATTTTACCCCCGTGGGATATATATTCTACCCACACATGTTGGGAACTCTCCTGGGGTACCCTCACACATATTATTCCCTCATTTAGTGGATATTTTCACAAAAAAGTGAAATTTTCAAAAATCAAGAAAATTGGCTGAAAACGACTAAATATCAAGGACTCATTGGGCGAATCGCTCTAGAACTGAGATCGGAACGCTCACTGACATTTGCCCTATCTGAAAATCTGATAAACGCCCGAAAAATGACTAAGTCCAAAAGAAAAATTATTTCAACTTTTTTCAATTTTACCCCCGTGGGATATATATTCTACCCAAACACATTTGGAACTCTCCTGGGGTACCCTCACACATATTATTCCCTCATTTATTGGATATTTTCACAAAAAAGTGAAATTTTCAAAAATCCAGAAAATTGGCTGAAAACGACTAAATATCAAGGACTCATTGGGGGAATCACTCTGGAACTGAAATCGGAACGCTCACTGACATTTGCGCTATCTGAAAGTCTGATAAACGCCGGAAAAATGACTAAGTCCAAAAGAAAAATTATTTCAACTTTTTTCACTTTTACCCCCGTGGGATATATATTCTACCCACACACATTGGGAGCTGTCCTGGGGTACCCTCACACATATTATTCCCTCATTTAGTGGATATTTTCACAAAAAAGTGAAATTTTCAAAAATCCAGAAAATTGGCTGAAAACGACTAAATATCAAGGACTTATTGGGCGAATCGCTCTGGAACTGAAATCGAAACGCTCAATGACATTTGCCCTATCTGAAAGTCTGATAAACGCCGGAAAAATGACTAAGTTCAAAAGAAAAATTATTTCAACTTATTTCAATTTTACCCCCGTGGGATATATATTCTACCCAAACACATTGGGAGCTCTCCTGGGGTACCCTCACACATATTATTCCCTCATTTAGTGGATATTTTCACAAAAAAGTGACATTTTCAAAAAGCCAGAAAATTGGCTGAAAACGACTAAATATCAAGGACTCATTGGGCGAATCGCTCTGGAACGGAAATCGGAATGCTCACTGACATTTGCTCTATCTGAAAGTCTGATAAACGCCTGAAAAATGACTAAGTCCAAAAGAAAAATTATTTCAACTTTTTTCAATTTTACCCCCGTGGGATATATATTCTACCCACACACGTTGGGAACTCTCCTGGGGTACCCTCACACATATTATTCCCTCATTTAGAGGATATTTTCACAAAAAAGTGAAATTTTCAAAAATTCAGAAAATTGGCTGAAAACGACTAAATATCAAGGACTCATTGGGCGAATCGCTCTAGAACTGAGATCGGAACGCTCACTGACATTTGCCCTATCTGAAAATCTGATAAACGCCGGAAAAATGACTAAGTCCAAAAGAAAAATTATTTCAACTTTTTTCAATTTTACCCCCGTGGGATATATATTCTACCCAAACACATTTGGAACTCTCCTGGGGTACCCTCACACATATTATTCCCTCATTTAGTGGATATTTTCACAAAAAAGTGAAATTTTCAAAAATCCAGAAAATTGGCTGAAAACGACTAAATATCAAGGACTCATTGGGCGAATCACTCTGGAACGGAAATCGGAATGCTCACTGACATTTGCCGTATCTGAAAGTCTGATAAACGCCGGAAAAATGACTTACTCCAAAAGAAAAATTTTTTCAACTTTTTTCAATTTTACCCCCGTGGGATATATATTCTACCCACACACGTTGGGAACTCTCCTGGGGTACCCTCACACATATTATTCCCTCATTTAGAGGATATTTTCACAAAAAAGTGAAATTTTCAAAAATCAAGAAAATTGGCTGAAAACGACTAAATATCAAGGACTCATTGGGGGAATCGCTCTAGAACTGAAATCGGAACGCTCACTGACATTTGCCCTATCTGAAAATCTGATAAACGCCGGAAAAATTACTAAGTCCAAATGAAAAATTATTTCAACTTTTTTCAATTTTACCCCCGTGGGATATATATTCTACCCACACACGTTGGGAACTCTCCTGGGGTACCCTCACACATATTATTCCCTCATTTAGAGGATATTTTCACAAAAAAGTGAAATTTTCAAAAATTCAGAAAATTGGCTGAAAACGACTAAATATCAAGGACTCATTGGGCGAATCGCTCTAGAACTGAGATCGGAACGCTCACTGACATTTGCCCTATCTGAAAATCTGATAAACGCCGGAAAAATGACTAAGTCCAAAAGAAAAATTATTTCAACTTTTTTCAATTTTACCCCCGTGGGATATATATTCTACCCAAACACATTTGGAACTCTCCTGGGGTACCCTCACACATATTATTCCCTCATTTAGTGGATATTTTCACAAAAAAGTGAAATTTTCAAAAATCCAGAAAATTGGCTGAAAACGACTAAATATCAAGGACTCATTGGGCGAATCACTCTGGAATGGAAATCGGAATGCTCACTGACATTTGCCGTATCTGAAAGTCTGATAAACGCCGGAAAAATGACTTACTCCAAAAGAAAAATTTTTTCAACTTTTTTCAATTTTACCCCCGTGGGATATATATTCTACCCAACACATTGGGAGCTCTCCTGGGGTACCCTCACACATATTATTCCCTCATTTAGTGGATATTTTCACAAAAAAGTGAAATTTTCAAAAAGCCAGAAAATTGGCTGAAAACGACTAATATCAAGGACTCATTGGGTGAATCGCTCTGGAACGGAAATCGGAATGCTCACTGACATTTGCCCTATCTGAAAGTCTGATAAACGCCGGAAAAACGACAGTCCAAAAGAAAAATTTTTTCAACTTTTTTCAATTTTACCCCCGTGGGATATATATTTTACCCACACACGTTGGGAACTCTCCTGGGGTACCCTCACACATATTATTCCCTCATTTAGTGGATATTTTCACAAAAAAGTGACATTTTCAAAAATCAAGAAAATTGGCTGAAAACGACTAAATATCAAGGACTCATTGGGCGAATCGCTCTGGAACTGAAATCGGAATGCTCACTGACATTTGCCCTATCTGAAAGTCTGATAAACGCCGGAAAAATGACTAAGTCCAAAAGAAAAATTATTTCAATTTTTTTCAATTTTACCCCCGTGGGATATATATTCTACCCACACACATTGGGAACTCTCCTGGGGTACCCTCACAAATATTATTCCCTCATTTAGTGGATATTTTCACAAAAAAGTGAAATTTTCAAAAATTCAGAAAATTGGCTGAAAACGACTAAATATCAAGGACTCATTGGGCGAATCGCTCTGGAACTGAAATTGGAACGCTCACTGACATTTGCCCTATCTGAAAGTCTGATAAACGCCGGAAAAATGACTTAGTCCAAAAGAAAAATTTCTTCAACTTTTTTCAATTTTACCCCCGTGGGATATATATTCTACCCAAACACATTGGGAGCTCTCCTGGGGTACCCTCACACATATTATTCCCTCATTTAGTGGATATTTTCACAAAAAAGTGAAATTTTCAAAAAGCCAGAAAATTGGCTGAAAACGACTAAATATCAAGGACTCATTGGGCGAATCGCTCTGGAACGGAAATCGGAATGCTCACTGACATTTGCCCTATCTGAAAGTCTGATAAACGCCGGAAAAATGACTAAGTCCAAAAGAAAAATTATTTCAACTTTTTTCAATTTTACCCCCGTGGGATATATATTCTACCCACACATGTTGGGAACTCTCCTGGGGTACCCTCACACATATTACTCCCTCATTTAGTGGATATTTTCACAAAAAAGTGAAATTTTCAAAAATCAAGAAAATTGGCTGAAAACGACTAAATATCAAGGACTCATTGGGCGAATCGCTCTAGAACTGAGATCGGAACGCTCACTGACATTTGCCCTATCTGAAAATCTGATAAACGCCGGAAAAATGACTAAGTCCAAAAGAAAAATTATTTCAACTTTTTTCAATTTTACCCCCGTGGGATATATATTCTACCCAAACACATTTGGAACTCTCCTGGGGTACCCTCACACATATTATTCCCTCATTTAGTGGATATTTTCACAAAAAAGTGAAATTTTCAAAAATCCAGAAAATTGGCTGAAAACGACTAAATATCAAGGACTCATTGGGCGAATCACTCTGGAATGGAAATCGGAATGCTCACTGACATTTGCCGTATCTGAAAGTCTGATAAACGCCGGAAAAATGACTTACTCCAAAAGAAAAATTTTTTCAACTTTTTTCAATTTTACCCCCGTGGGATATATATTCTACCCAACACATTGGGAGCTCTCCTGGGGTACCCTCACACATATTATTCCCTCATTTAGTGGATATTTTCACAAAAAAGTGAAATTTTCAAAAAGCCAGAAAATTGGCTGAAAACGACTAAAATCAAGGACTCATTGGGTGAATCGCTCTGGAACGGAAATCGGAATGCTCACTGACATTTGCCCTATCTGAAAGTCTGATAAACGCCGGAAAAACGACAGTCCAAAAGAAAAATTTTTTCAACTTTTTTCAATTTTACCCCCGTGGGATATATATTCTACCCAAACACATTGGGAGCTCTCCTGGGGTACCCTCACACATATTTTTCCCTCATTTAGTGGATATTTTCACAAAAAAGTGAAATTTTCAAAAATCAAGAAAATTGGCTGAAAACGACTAAATATCAAGGACTCATTGGGCGAATCGCTCTGGAACTGAAATTGGAACGCTCACTGACATTTGCCCTATCTGAAAGTCTGATAAACGCCGGAAAAATGACTAAGTCCAAAAGAAAAATTATTTCAACTTTTTTCAATTTTACCCCCGTGGGATATATATTTTACCCACACACGTTGGGAACTCTCCTGGGGTACCCTCACACATATTATTCCCTCATTTAGTGGATATTTTCACAAAAAAGTGACATTTTCAAAAATCAAGAAAATTGGCTGAAAACGACTAAATATCAAGGACTCATTGGGCGAATCGCTCTGGAACTGAAATCGGAATGCTCACTGACATTTGCCCTATCTGAAAGTCTGATAAACGCCGGAAAAATGACTAAGTCCAAAAGAAAAATTATTTCAATTTTTTTCAATTTTACCCCCGTGGGATATATATTCTACCCACACACATTGGGAACTCTCCTGGGGTACCCTCACAAATATTATTCCCTCATTTAGTGGATATTTTCACAAAAAAGTGAAATTTTCAAAAATTCAGAAAATTGGCTGAAAACGACTAAATATCAAGGACTCATTGGGCGAATCGCTCTGGAACTGAAATTGGAACGCTCACTGACATTTGCCCTATCTGAAAGTCTGATAAACGCCGGAAAAATGACTTAGTCCAAAAGAAAAATTTCTTCAACTTTTTTCAATTTTACCCCCGTGGGATATATATTCTACCCAAACACATTGGGAGCTCTCCTGGGGTACCCTCACACATATTATTCCCTCATTTAGTGGATATTTTCACAAAAAAGTGAAATTTTCAAAAAGCCAGAAAATTGGCTGAAAACGACTAAATATCAAGGACTCATTGGGCGAATCGCTCTGGAACGGAAATCGGAATGCTCACTGACATTTGCCCTATCTGAAAGTCTGATAAACGCCGGAAAAATGACTAAGTCCAAAAGAAAAATTATTTCAACTTTTTTCAATTTTACCCCCGTGGGATATATATTCTACCCACACATGTTGGGAACTCTCCTGGGGTACCCTCACACATATTATTCCCTCATTTAGTGGATATTTTCACAAAAAAGTGAAATTTTCAAAAATCAAGAAAATTGGCTGAAAACGACTAAATATCAAGGACTCATTGGGCGAATCGCTCTAGAACTGAGATCGGAACGCTCACTGACATTTGCCCTATCTGAAAATCTGATAAACGCCCGAAAAATGACTAAGTCCAAAAGAAAAATTATTTCAACTTTTTTCAATTTTACCCCCGTGGGATATATATTCTACCCAAACACATTTGGAACTCTCCTGGGGTACCCTCACACATATTATTCCCTCATTTATTGGATATTTTCACAAAAAAGTGAAATTTTCAAAAATCCAGAAAATTGGCTGAAAACGACTAAATATCAAGGACTCATTGGGGGAATCACTCTGGAACTGAAATCGGAACGCTCACTGACATTTGCGCTATCTGAAAGTCTGATAAACGCCGGAAAAATGACTAAGTCCAAAAGAAAAATTATTTCAACTTTTTTCACTTTTACCCCCGTGGGATATATATTCTACCCACACACATTGGGAGCTGTCCTGGGGTACCCTCACACATATTATTCCCTCATTTAGTGGATATTTTCACAAAAAAGTGAAATTTTCAAAAATCCAGAAAATTGGCTGAAAACGACTAAATATCAAGGACTTATTGGGCGAATCGCTCTGGAACTGAAATCGAAACGCTCAATGACATTTGCCCTATCTGAAAGTCTGATAAACGCCGGAAAAATGACTAAGTTCAAAAGAAAAATTATTTCAACTTATTTCAATTTTACCCCCGTGGGATATATATTCTACCCAAACACATTGGGAGCTCTCCTGGGGTACCCTCACACATATTATTCCCTCATTTAGTGGATATTTTCACAAAAAAGTGACATTTTCAAAAAGCCAGAAAATTGGCTGAAAACGACTAAATATCAAGGACTCATTGGGCGAATCGCTCTGGAACGGAAATCGGAATGCTCACTGACATTTGCTCTATCTGAAAGTCTGATAAACGCCTGAAAAATGACTAAGTCCAAAAGAAAAATTATTTCAACTTTTTTCAATTTTACCCCCGTGGGATATATATTCTACCCACACACGTTGGGAACTCTCCTGGGGTACCCTCACACATATTATTCCCTCATTTAGAGGATATTTTCACAAAAAAGTGAAATTTTCAAAAATTCAGAAAATTGGCTGAAAACGACTAAATATCAAGGACTCATTGGGCGAATCGCTCTAGAACTGAGATCGGAACGCTCACTGACATTTGCCCTATCTGAAAATCTGATAAACGCCGGAAAAATGACTAAGTCCAAAAGAAAAATTATTTCAACTTTTTTCAATTTTACCCCCGTGGGATATATATTCTACCCAAACACATTTGGAACTCTCCTGGGGTACCCTCACACATATTATTCCCTCATTTAGTGGATATTTTCACAAAAAAGTGAAATTTTCAAAAATCCAGAAAATTGGCTGAAAACGACTAAATATCAAGGACTCATTGGGCGAATCACTCTGGAACGGAAATCGGAATGCTCACTGACATTTGCCGTATCTGAAAGTCTGATAAACGCCGGAAAAATGACTTACTCCAAAAGAAAAATTTTTTCAACTTTTTTCAATTTTACCCCCGTGGGATATATATTCTACACAAACACATTGGGAGCTCTCCTGGGGTACCCTCACACATATTATTCCCTCATTTAGTGGATATTTTCACAAAAAAGTGAAATTTTCAAAAATCCAGAAAATTGGCTGAAAACGACTAAATATCAAGGACTCATTGGGCGAATCGCTCTGGAACGGAAATCGGAATGCTCACTGACATTTGCCCTATCTGAAAGTCTGATAAACGCCGGAAAAACGACAGTCCAAAAGAAAAATTTTTTCAACTTTTTTCAATTTTACCCCCGTGGGATATATATTCTACCCAAACACATTGGGAGCTCTCCTGGGGTACCCTCACACATATTTTTCCCTCATTTAGTGGATATTTTCACAAAAAAGTGAAATTTTCAAAAATCAAGAAAATTGGCTGAAAACGACTAAATATCAAGGACTCATTGGGCGAACCGCTCTGGAACTGAAATTGGAACGCTCACTGACATTTGCCCTATCTGAAAGTCTGATAAACGCCGGAAAAATGACTAAGTCCAAAAGAAAAATTATTTCAACTTTTTTCAATTTTACCCCCGTGGGATATATATTCTACCCAAACACATTTGGAACTCTCCTGGGGTACCCTCACACATATTATTTCCTCATTTAGTGGATATTTTCACAAAAAAGTGAAATTTTCAAAAAGCCAGAAAATTGGCTGAAAACGACTAAATATCAAGGACTCATTGGGCGAATCGCTCTGGAACGGAAATCGGAATGCTCACTGACATTTGCCCTATCTGAAAGTCTGATAAACGCCGGAAAAATGACTAAGTCCAAAAAAAAATTTTTTTCATCTTTTTTCAATTTTACCCCCGTGGGATATATATTCTACCCACACACATGTGGAACTCTCCTGGGGTACCCTCACACATATTATTCCCTCATTTAGTGGATATTTTCACAAAAAAGTGAAATTTTCAAAAATCAAGAAAATTGGCTGAAAACGACTAAATATCAAGGACTCATTGGGCGAATCGCTCTGGAACTGAAATCGAAATGCTCAATGACATTTGCCCTATCTGAAAGTCTGATAAACGCCGGAAAAATGACTAAGTCCAAAAGAAAAATTATTTCAACTTATTTCAATTTTACCCCCGTAGGATATATATTCTACCCACACACATTGGGAACTCTCCTGCGGTACCCTCACAAATATTATTCCCTCATTTAGTGGATATTTTCACAAAAAAGTGAAATTTTCAAAAATTCAGAAAATTGGCTGAAAACGACTAAATATCAAGGACTCATTGGGCGAATCGCTCTGGAACTGAAATTCGAACGCTTACTGACATTTGCCCTATCTGAAAGTCTGATAAACGCCGGAAAAATGACTTAGTCCAAAAGAAAAATTTTTTCAACTTTTTTCAATTTTACCCCCGTGGGATATATATTCTACCCAAACACATTGGGAGCTCTCCTGGGGTACCCTCACACATATTATTCCCTCATTTAGTGGATATTTTCACAAAAAAGTGAAATTTTCAAAAAGCCAGAAAATTGGCTGAAAATGACTAAATATCAAGGACTCATTGGGCGAATCGCTCTGGAACGGAAATCGGAATGCTCACTGACAATTGCCCTATCTGAAAGTCTGATAAACGCCGGAAAAATGACTAAGTCCAAAAGAAAAATTATTTCAACTTTTTTCAATTTTACCCCCGTGGGATATATATTCTACCCACACATGTTGGGAACTCTCCTGGGGTACCCTCACACATATTATTCCCTCATTTAGTGGATATTTTCACAAAAAAGTGAAATTTTCAAAAATCAAGAAAATTGGCTGAAAACGACTAAATATCAAGGACTCATTGGGCGAATCGCTCTAGAACTGAGATCGGAACGCTCACTGACATTTGCCCTATCTGAAAATCTGATAAACGCCGGAAAAATGACTAAGTCCAAAAGAAAAATTATTTCAACTTTTTTCAATTTTACCCCCGTGGGATATATATTCTACCCAAACACATTTGGAACTCTCCTGGGGTACCCTCACACATATTATTCCCTCATTTATTGGATATTTTCACAAAAAAGTGAAATTTTCAAAAATCCAGAAAATTGGCTGAAAACGACTAAATATCAAGGACTCATTGGGGGAATCACTCTTGAACTGAAATCGGAACGCTCACTGACATTTGCCCTATCTGAAAGTCTGATAAACGCCGGAAAAATGACTAAGTCCAAAAGAAAAATTATTTCAACTTTTTTCAATTTTACCCCCGTGGGATATATATTCTACCCACACACATTGGGAACTCTCCTGGGGTACCCTCACACATATTATTCCCTCATTTAGTGGATATTTTCACAAAAAAGTGAAATTTTCAAAAATTCAGAAAATTGGCTGAAAACAACTAAATATCAAGGACTCATTGGGCGAATCGCTCTGGAACTGAAATTGGAACGCTCACTGACATTTGCCCTATCTGAAAGTCTGATAAATGCCGGAAAAATGAATTAGTCCAAAAGAAAAAAATTTTCAACTTTTTTCAATTTTACCCCCGTGGGATAGATATTCTACCCAAACACATTGGGAGCTGTCCTGGGGTACCCTCACACATATTATTCCCTCATTTAGTGGATATTTTCACAAAAAAGAGAAATTTTCAAAAATCCAGAAAATTGGCTGAAAACGACTAAATATCAAGGACTCATTGGGCGAATCGCTCTGGAACTGAAATCGAAACGCTCAATGACATTTGCCCTATCTGAAAGTCTGATAAACGCCGGAAAAATGACTAAGTTCAAAAGAAAAATTATTTCAACTTATTTCAATTTTACCCCCGTGGGATATATATTCTACGCACACACATTGGGAACTTTCCTGGGGTACCCTCACACATATTATTCCCTCATTTAGTGGATATTTTCACAAAAAAGTGACATTTTCAAAAAGCCAGAAAATTGGCTGAAAACGACTAAATATCAAGGACTCATTGGGCGAATCACTCTGGAACGGAAATCGGAATGGTCACTGACATTTGCCCTATCTGAAAGTCTGATAAACGCCGGAAAAATGAATTAGTCCAAAAGAAAAATTTTTTCAACTTTTTTCAATTTTACCCCCGTGGGATATATATTCTACCCAAACACATTGGGAGCTCTCCTGGGGTACCCTCACACATATTATTCCCTCATTTAGTGGATATTTTCACAAAAAAGTGACATTTTCAAAAAGCCAGAAAATTGGCTGAAAACGACTAAATATCAAGGACTCATTGGGCGAATCACTCTGGAACGGAAATCGGAATGCTCACTGACATTTGCTCTATCTGAAAGTCTGATAAACGCCTGAAAAATGACTAAGTCCAAAAGAAAAATTATTTCAACTTTTTTCAATTTTACCCCCGTGGGATATATATTCTACCCACACACGTTGCGAACTCTCCTGGGGTACCCTCACACATATTATTCCCTCATTTAGAGGATATTTTCACAAAAAAGTGAAATTTTCAAAAATTCAGAAAATTGGCTGAAAACGACTAAATATCAAGGACTCATTGGGCGAATCGCTCTAGAACTGAGATCGGAACGCTCACTGACATTTGCCCTATCTGAAAATCTGATAAACGCCGGAAAAATGACTAAGTCCAAAAGAAAAATTATTTCAACTTTTTTCAATTTTACCCCCGTGGGATATATATTCTACCCAAACACATTTGGAACTCTCCTGGGGTACCCTCACACATATTATTCCCTCATTTAGTGGATATTTTCACAAAAAAGTGAAATTTTCAAAAAGCCAGAAAATTGGCTGAAAACGACTAAATATCAAGGACTCATTGGGCGAATCGCTCTGGAACGGAAATCGGAATGCTCACTGACATTTGCCCTATCTGAAAGTCTGATAAACGCCGGAAAAACGACAGTCCAAAAGAAAAATTTTTTCAACTTTTTTCAATTTTACCCCCGTGGGATATATATTCTACCCAAACACATTGGGAGCTCTCCTGGGGTACCCTCACACATATTTTTCCCTCATTTAGTGGATATTTTCACAAAAAAGTGAAATTTTCAAAAATCAAGAAAATTGGCTGAAAACGACTAAATATCAAGGACTCATTGGGCGAATCGCTCTGGAACTGAAATTGGAACGCTCACTGACATTTGCCCTATCTGAAAGTCTGATAAACGCCGGAAAAATGACTAAGTCCAAAAGAAAAATTATTTCAACTTTTTTCAATTTTACCCCCGTGGGATATATATTCTACCCACACACATGTGGAACTCTCCTGGGGTACCCTCACACATATTATTCCCTCATTTAGTGGATATTTTCACAAAAAAGTGAAATTTTCAAAAATCAAGAAAATTGGCTGAAAACGTCTAAATATCAAGGACTCATTGGGGGAATCGCTCTAGAACTGAAATCGGAACGCTCACTGACATTTGCCCTATCTGAAAATCTGATAAACGCCGGAAAAATGACTAAGTCCAAAAGAAAAATTATTTCAACTTTTTTCAATTTTACCCCCGTGGGATATATATTCTACCCAAACACATTTGGAACTCTCCTGGGGTACCCTCACACATATTATTCCCTCATTTAGTGGATATTTTCACAAAAAAGTGAAATTTTCAAAAATCCAGAAAATTGGCTGAAAACGACTAAATATCAAGGACTCATTGGGCGAATCGCTCTGGAACTGAAATCGAAATGCTCAATGACATTTGCCCTATCTGAAAGTCTGATAAACGCCGGAAAAATGACTAAGTCCAAAAGAAAAATTATTTCAACTTATTTCAATTTTACCCCCGTAGGATATATATTCTACCCACACACATTGGGAACTCTCCTGGGGTACCCTCACAAATATTATTCCCTCATTTAGTGGATATTTTCACAAAAAAGTGAAATTTTCAAAAATTCAGAAAATTGGCTGAAAACGACTAAATATCAAGGACTCATTGGGCTAATCACTCTGGAACTGAAATTCGAACGCTCACTGACATTTGCCCTATCTGAAAGTCTGATAAACGCCGGAAAAATGACTTAGTCCAAAAGAAAAAATTTTTCAACTTTTTTCAATTTTACCCCCGTGGGATATATATTCTACCCAAACACATTGGGAGCTCTCCTGGGGTACCCTCACACATATTATTCCCTCATTTAGTGGATATTTTCACAAAAAAGTGAAATTTTCAAAAAGCCAGAAAATTGGCTGAAAACGACTAAATATCAAGAACTCATTGGGCGAATCGCTCTGGAACGGAAATCGGAATGCTCACTGACAATTGCCCTATCTGAAAGTCTGATAAACGCCGGAAAAATGACTAAGTCCAAAAGAAAAATTATTTCAACTTTTTTCAATTTTACCCCCGTGGGATATATATTCTACCCACACATGTTGGGAACTCTCCTGGGGTACCCTCACACATATTATTCCCTCATTTAGTGGATATTTTCACAAAAAAGTGAAATTTTCAAAAATCAAGAAAATTGGCTGAAAACGACTAAATATCAAGGACTCATTGGGCGAATCGCTCTAGAACTGAGATCGGAACGCTCACTGACATTTGCCCTATCTGAAAATCTGATAAACGCCGGAAAAATGACTAAGTCCAAAAGAAAAATTATTTCAACTTTTTTCAATTTTACCCCCGTGGGATATATATTCTACCCAAACACATTTGGAACTCTCCTGGGGTACCCTCACACATATTATTCCCTCATTTAGTGGATATTTTCACAAAAAAGTGAAATTTTCAAAAATCCAGAAAATTGGCTGAAAACGACTAAATATCAAGGACTCATTGGGCGAATCGCTCTGGAACTGAAATCGAAATGCTCAATGACATTTGCCCTATCTGAAAGTCTGATAAACGCCGGAAAAATGACTAAGTCCAAAAGAAAAATTATTTCAACTTATTTCAATTTTACCCCCGTAGGATATATATTCTACCCACAAACATTGGGAACTCTCCTGGGGTACCCTCACAAATATTATTCCCTCATTTAGTGGATATTTTCACAAAAAAGTGAAATTTTCAAAAATTCAGAAAATTGGCTGAAAACGACTAAATATCAAGGACTCATTGGGCGAATCACTCTGGAACTGAAATTCGAACGCTCACTGACATTTGCCCTATCTGAAAGTCTGATAAACGCCGGAAAAATGACTTAGTCCAAAAGAAAAATTTTTTCAACTTTTTTCAATTTTACCCCCGTGGGATATATATTCTACCCAAACACATTGGGAGCTCTCCTGGGGTACCCTCACACATATTATTCCCTCATTTAGTGGATATTTTCACAAAAAAGTGAAATTTTCAAAAAGCCAGAAAATTGGCTGAAAACGACTAAATATCAAGAACTCATTGGGCGAATCGCTCTGGAACGGAAATCGGAATGCTCACTGACAATTGCCCTATCTGAAAGTCTGATAAACGCCGGAAAAATGACTAAGTCCAAAAGAAAAATTATTTCAACTTTTTTCAATTTTACCCCCGTGGGATATATATTCTACCCACACATGTTGGGAACTCTCCTGGGGTACCCTCACACATATTATTCCCTCATTTAGTGGATATTTTCACAAAAAAGTGAAATTTTCAAAAATCAAGAAAATTGGCTGAAAACGAATAAATATCAAGGACTCATTGGGCGAATCGCTCTAGAACTGAGATCGGAACGCTCACTGACATTTGCCCTATCTGAAAATCTGATAAACGCCGGAAAAATGACTAAGTCCAAAAGAAAAATTATTTCAACTTTTTTCAATTTTACCCCCGTGGGATATATATTCTACCCAAACACATTTGGAACTCTCCTGGGGTACCCTCACACATATTATTCCCTCATTTATTGGATATTTTCACAAAAAAGTGAAATTTTCAAAAATTCAGAAAATTGGCTGAAAACAACTAAATATCAAGGACTCATTGGGCGAATCGCTCTGGAACTGAAATTGGAACGCTCATTGACATTTGCCCTATCTGAAAGTCTGATAAATGCCGGAAAAATGAATTAGTCCAAAAGAAAAAAATTTTCAACTTTTTTCAATTTTACCCCCGTGGGATAGATATTCTACCCAAACACATTGGGAGCTGTCCTGGGGTACCCTCACACATATTATTCCCTCATTTAGTGGATATTTTCACAAAAAAGTGAAATTTTCAAAAATCCAGAAAATTGGCTGAAAACGACTAAATATCAAGGACTCATTGGGCGAATCGCTCTGGAACTGAAATCGAAACGCTCAATGACATTTGCCCTATCTGAAAGTCTGATAAACGCCGGAAAAATGACTAAGTTCAAAAGAAAAATTATTTCAACTTATTTGAATTTTACCCCCGTGGGATATATATTCTACGCACACACATTGGGAACTTTCCTGGGGTACCCTCACACATATTATTCCCTCATTTAGTGGATATTTTCACAAAAAAGTGACATTTTCAAAAAGCCAGAAAATTGGCTGAAAATGACTAAATATCAAGGACTCATTGGGCGAATCACTCTGGAACGGAAATCGGAATGGTCACTGACATTTGCCCTATCTGAAAGTCTGATAAACGCCGGAAAAATGAATTAGTCCAAAAGAAAAATTTTTTCAACTTTTTTCAATTTTACCCCCGTGGGATATATATTCTACCCAAACACATTGGGAGCTCTCCTGGGGTACCCTCACACATATTATTCCCTCATTTAGTGGATATTTTCACAAAAAAGTGACATTTTCAAAAAGCCAGAAAATTGGCTGAAAACGACTAAATATCAAGGACTCATTGGGCGAATCGCTCTGGAACGGAAATCGGAATGCTCACTGACATTTGCCCTATCTGAAAGTCTGATAAACGCCGGAAAAATGACTAAGTCCAAAAGAAAAATTATTTCAACTTTTTTCAATTTTACCCCCGTGGGATATATATTCTACCCACACACATTGGGAACTCTCCTGGGGTACCCTCACACATATTATTCCCTCATTTAGTGGATATTTTCACAAAAAAGTGAAATTTTCAAAAATTCAGAAAATTGGCTGAAAACAACTAAATATCAAGGACTCATTGGGCGAATCGCTCTGGAACTGAAATTGGAACGCTCACTGACATTTGCCCTATCTGAAAGTCTGATAAATGCCGGAAAAATGAATTAGTCCAAAAGAAAAAAATTTTCAACTTTTTTCAATTTTACCCCTGTGGGATATCTATTCTACCCAAACACATTGGGAGCTGTCCTGGGGTACCTTCACACATATTATTCCCTCATTTAGTGGATATTTTCACAAAAAAGTGAAATTTTCAAAAATCCAGAAAATTGGCTGAAAACGACTAAATATCAAGGACTCATTGGGCGAATCGCTCTGGAACTGAAATCGAAACGCTCAATGACATTTGCCCTATCTGAAAGTCTGATAAACGCCGGAAAAATGACTAAGTTCAAAAGAAAAATTATTTCAACTTATTTCAATTTTACCCCTGTGGGATATATATTCTACCCACACACATTGGGAACTTTCCTGGGGTACCCTCACACATATTATTCCCTCATTTAGTGGATATTTTCACAAAAAAGTGACATTTTCAAAAAGCCAGAAAATTGGCTGAAAACGACTAAATATCAAGGACTCATTGGGCGAATCGCTCTGGAACTGAAATCGAAATGCTCAATGACATTTGCCCTATCTGAAAGTCTGATAAACGCCGGAAAAATGACTTAGTCCAAAAGAAAAATTTTTTCAACTTTTTTCAATTTTACCCCCGTGGGATATATATTCTACCCAAACACATTGGGAGCTCTCCTGGGGTACCCTCACACATATTATTCCCTCATTTAGTGGATATTTTCACAAAAAAGTGAAATTTTCAAAAAGCCAGAAAATTGGCTGAAAACGACTAAATATCAAGGACTCATTGGGCGAATCGCTCTGGAACGGAAATCGGAATGCTCACTGACAATTGCCCTATCTGAAAGTCTGATAAACGCCGGAAAAATGACTAAGTCCAAAAGAAAAATTATTTCAACTTTTTTCAATTTTACCCCCGTGGGATATATATTCTACCCACACATGTTGGGAACTCTCCTGGGGTACCCTCACACATATTATTCCCTCATTTAGTGGATATTTTCACAAAAAAGTGAAATTTTCAAAAATCAAGAAAATTGGCTGAAAACGACTAAATATCAAGGACTCATTGGGCGAATCGCTCTAGAACTGAGATCGGAACGCTCACTGACATTTGCCCTATCTGAAAATCTGATAAACGCCGGAAAAATGACTAAGTCCAAAAGAAAAATTATTTCAACTTTTTTCAATTTTACCCCCGTGGGATATATATTCTACCCAAACACATTTGGAACTCTCCTGGGGTACCCTCACACATATTATTCCCTCATTTATTGGATATTTTCACAAAAAAGTGAAATTTTCAAACATTCAGAAAATTGGCTGAAAACAACTAAATATCAAGGACTCATTGGGCGAATCGCTCTGGAACTGAAATTGGAACGCTCACTGACATTTGCCCTATCTGAAAGTCTGATAAATGCCGGAAAAATGAATTAGTCCAAAAGAAAAAAATTTTCAACTTTTTTCAATTTTACCCCCGTGGGATAGATATTCTACCCAAACACATTGGGAGCTGTCCTGGGGTACCCTCACACATATTATTCCCTCATTTAGTGGATATTTTCACAAAAAAGTGAAATTTTCAAAAATCCAGAAAATTGGCTGAAAACGACTAAATATCAAGGACTCATTGGGCGAATCGCTCTGGAACTGAAATCGAAACGCTCAATGACATTTGCCCTATCTGAAAGTCTGATAAACGCCGGAAAAATGACTAAGTTCAAAAGAAAAATTATTTCAACTTATTTCAATTTTACCCCCGTGGGATATATATTCTACGCACACACATTGGGAACTTTCCTGGGGTACCCTCACACATATTATTCCCTCATTTAGTGGATATTTTCACAAAAAAGTGACATTTTCAAAAAGCCAGAAAATTGGCTGAAAACGACTAAATATCAAGGACTCATTGGGCGAATCACTCTGGAACGGAAATCGGAATGGTCACTGACATTTGCCCTATCTGAAAGTCTGATAAACGCCGGAAAAATGAATTAGTCCAAAAGAAAAATTTTTTCAACTTTTTTCAATTTTACCCCCGTGGGATATATATTCTACCCAAACACATTGGGAGCTCTCCTGGGGTACCCTCACACATATTATTCCCTCATTTAGTGGATATTTTCACAAAAAAGTGACATTTTCAAAAAGCCAGAAAATTGGCTGAAAACGACTAAATATCAAGGACTCATTGGGCGAATCGCTCTGGAACGGAAATCGGAATGCTCACTGAAATTTGCCCTATCTGAAAGTCTGATAAACGCCGGAAAAATGACTAAGTCCAAAAGAAAAATTATTTCAACTTTTTTCAATTTTACCCCCGTGGGATATATATTCTACCCACACACATTGGGAACTCTCCTGGGGTACCCTCACACATATTATTCCCTCATTTAGTGGATATTTTCACAAAAAAGTGAAATTTTCAAAAATTCAGAAAATTGGCTGAAAACAACTAAATATCAAGGACTCATTGGGCGAATCGCTCTGGAACTGAAATTGGAACGCTCACTGACATTTGCCCTATCTGAAAGTCTGATAAATGCCGGAAAAATGAATTAGTCCAAAAGAAAAAAATTTTCAACTTTTTTCAATTTTACCCCTGTGGGATATATATTCTACCCAAACACATTGGGAGCTGTCCTGGGGTACCTTCACACATATTATTCCCTCATTTAGTGGATATTTTCACAAAAAAGTGAAATTTTCAAAAATCCAGAAAATTGGCTGAAAACGACTAAATATCAAGGACTCATTGGGCGAATCGCTCTGGAACTGAAATCGAAACGCTCAATGACATTTGCCCTATCTGAAAGTCTGATAAACGCCGGAAAAATGACTAACTTCAAAAGAAAAATTATTTCAACTTATTTCAATTTTACCCCTGTGGGATATATATTCTACCCACACACATTGGGAACTTTCCTGGGGTACCCTCACACATATTATTCCCTCATTTAGTGGATATTTTCACAAAAAAGTGACATTTTCAAAAAGCCAGAAAATTGGCTGAAAACGACTAAATATCAAGGACTCATTGGGCGAATCACTCTGGAACGGAAATCGGAATGGTCACTGACATTTGCCATATCTGAAAATCTGATAAACGCCGGAAAAATGACTAAGTCCAAAAGAAAAATTATTTCAACTCTTTTCAATTTTACCCCCGTGGGATATATATTCTACCCAAACACATTTGGAACTCTCCTGGGGTACCCTCACACATATTATTCCCTCATTTATTGGATATTTTCACAAAAAAGTGAAATTTTCAAAAATCCAGAAAATTGGCTGAAAACGACTAAATATCAAGGACTCATTGGGCGAATCGCTCTGGAACTGAAATCGGAACGTTCACTGACATTTGCCCTATCTGAAAGTCTGAAAACCCCAGAAAAATGACTAAGTCCAAAAAAAAATTTTTTTCATCTTTTTTCAATTTTACCCCCGTGAGATATATATTCTACCCACACACATTTGGAACTCTCCTGGCGTACCCTGACACATATTATTCCCTCATTTAGTGGATATTTTCACAAAAAAGTGACATTTTCAAAAAGCCAGAAAATTGGCTGAAAACGACTAAATATCAAGGACTCATTGGGCGAATCGCTCTGGAACTGAAATCGGAATGCTCACTGACATTTGCCCTATCTGAAAATCTGATAAACGCCGGAAAAATGACTAAGTCCAAAAGAAAAATTATTTCAACTCTTTTCAATTTTACCCCCGTGGGATATATATTCTACCCAAACACATTTGGAACTCTCCTGGGGTACCCTCACACATATTATTCCCTCATTTATTGGATATTTTCACAAAAAAGTGAAATTTTCAAAAATCCAGAAAATTGGCTGAAAACGACTAAATATCAAGGACTCATTGGGCGAATCGCTCTGGAACTGAAATCGAAACGCTCAATGACATTTGCCCTATCTGAAAGTCTGATAAACGCCGGAAAAATGACTTAGTCCAAAAGAAAAATTTTTTCAACTTTTTTCAATTTTACCCCCGTGGGATATATATTCTACCCAAACACATTGGGAGCTCTCCTGGGGTACCCTCACACATATTATTCCCTCATTTAGTGGATATTTTCACAAAAAAGTGACATTTTCAAAAAGCCAGAAAATTGGCTGAAAACGACTAAATATCAAGGACTCATTGGGCGAATCGCTCTGGAACTGAAATCGGAATGCTCACTGACATTTGCCCTATCTGAAAATCTGATAAACGCCGGAAAAATGACTAAGTCCAAAAGAAAAATTATTTCAACTTTTTTCAATTTTACCCCCGTGGGATATATATTCTACCCAAACACATTTGGAACTCTCCTGGGGTACCCTCACACATATTATTCCCTCATTTATTGGATATTTTCACAAAAAAGTGAAATTTTCAAAAATCCAGAAAATTGGCTGAAAATGACTAAATATCAAGGACTCATTGGGCGAATCGCTCTGGAACTGAAATCGGAACGTTCACTGACATTTGCCCTATCTGAAAGTCTGATAAACGCCAGAAAAATGACTAAGTCCAAAAAAAAATTTTTTTCATCTTTTTTCAATTTTACCCCCGTGAGATATATATTCTACCCACACACATTTGGAACTCTCCTGGCGTACCCTGACACATATTATTCCCTCATTTAGTGGATATTTTCACAAAAAAGTGAAATTTTCAAAAATCCAGAAAATTGGCTGAAAACGACTAAATATCAAGGACTCATTGGGCGAATCACTCTGGAACGGAAATCGGAATGCTCACTGACATTTGCCCTATCTGAAAGTCTGATAAACGCCGGAAAAATGACTAAGTCCAAAAAAAAATTTTTTTCGTCTTTTTTCAATTTTACCCCCGTGGGATATATATTCTACCCAAACACATTGGGAGCTCTCCTGGGGTACCCTCACACATATTATTCCCTCATTTAGTGGATATTTTCACAAAAAAGTGAAATTTTCAAAAATCCAGAAAATTGGCTGAAAACGACTAAATATCAAGGACTCATTGGGCGAATCGCTCTGGAACTGAAATCGGAACGCTCACTGACATTTGCCCTATCTGAAAGTCTGATAAACGCCGGAAAAATGACTAAGTCCAAAAGAAAAATTATTTCAACTTTTTTCAATTTTACCCACGTGGGATATATATTCTACCCACACACGTTGGGAACTCTCCTGCGGTACCCTCACACATATTATTCCCTCATTTAGTGGATATTTTCACAAAAAAGTGAAATTTTCAAAAATCAAGAAAATTGGCTGAAAACGACTAAATATCAAGGACTCATTGGGCGAATCGCTCTGGAACGGAAATCGGAATGCTCACTGACATTTGCCCTATCTGAAAGTCTGATAAACGCCGGAAAAATAACTAAGTCCAAAAGAAAAATTATTTCAACTTTTTTCAATTTTACCCTCGTGGGATATATATTCTACCCAAACACATTTGGAACTCTCCTGGGGTACCCTCACACATATTATTCCCTCATTTAGTGGATATTTTCACAAAAAAGTGAAATTTTCAAAAATCCAGAAAATTGGCTGAAAACGACTAAATATCAAGGACTCATTGGGAGAATCGCTCTGGAACTGAAATCGGAACGCTCACTGACATTTGCCCTATCTGAAAGTCTGATAAACGCCGGAAAAATGACTAAGTCCAAAAGAAAAATTATTTCAACTTTTTTCAATTTTACCCCCGTGGGATATATATTCTACCCACACACGTTGGGAACTCTCCTGCGGTACCCTCACACATATTATTCCCTCATTTAGTGGATATTTTCACAAAAAAGTGAAATTTTCAAAAATCAAGAAAATTGGCTGAAAACTACTAAATATCAAGGACTCATTGGGCAAAACGCTCTGGAACTGAAATCGGAACGCTCACTGACATTTGCCCTATCTGAAAGTCTGATAAACGCCGGAAAAATGAATAAGTCCAAAAGAAAAATTATTTCAACTTTTTTCAATTTTACCCCCGTGGGATATATATTCTACCCACACACATTTGGAACTCTCCTGGGGTACCCTCACACATTTTATTCCCTAATTTAGTGGATATTTTCACAAAAAAGTGAAATTTTCAAAAATCCAGAAAATTGGCTGAAAACGACTAAATATCAAGGACTCATTGGGCGAATCGCTCTGGAACTGAAATCGGAACGCTCACTGACATTTGCCCTATCTGAAAGTCTGATAAACGCCGGAAAAATGACTAAGTCAAAAAAAATTTTTTTTTAATCTTTTTTCAATTTTACCCACGTGGGATATATATTCTACCCACACACATTTGGAACTCTCCTGGGGTACCCTCACACATATTATTCCCTCATTTAGTGGATATTTTCACAAAAAAGTGAAATTTTCAAAAATCCAGAAAATTGGCTGAAAACGACTAAATATCAAGGACTCATTGGGAGAATCGCTCTGGAACTGAAATCGGAACGCTCACTGACATTTGCCCTATCTGAAAGTCTGATAAACGCCGGAAAAATGACTAAGTCCAAAAGAAAAATTATTTCAACTTTTTTCAATTTTACCCCCGTGGGATATATATTCTACCCACACATTGGGAACTCTCCTGGGGTACCCTCACACATATTATTCCCTCATTTAGTGGATATTTTCAAAAAAAAGTGAAATTTTCAAAAATCAAGAAAATTGGCTGAAAATGACTAAATATCAAGGAAACATTGGGCGAATCGCTCTGGAACTGAAATCGGAACGCTCACTGATATTTGCCCTATCTGAAAGTCTGATAAACGCCGGAAAAATGACTAAGACCAAAAGAAAAATTTTTTCAACTTTTTTCAATTTTACCCCCGTGGGATATATATTCTACCCAAACACATTGGGAGCTCTCCTGGGGTACCCTCACACATATTATTCCCTCATTTAGTGGATATTTTCACAAAAAAGTGAAATTTTCAAAAATCCAGAAAATTGGCTGAAAACGACTAAATATCAAGGACTCATTGGGCGAATCGCTCTGGAACTGAAATCGGAACGCTCACTGACATTTGCCCTATCTGAAAGTCTGATAAACGCCGGAAAAATGAATAAGTCCAAAAGAAAAATTATTTCAACTTTTTTCAATTTTACCCCCGTGGGATATATATTCTACCCACACACATTTGGAACTCTCCTGGGGTACCCTCACACATTTTATTCCCTAATTTAGTGGATATTTTCACAAAAAAGTGAAATTTTCAAAAATCCAGAAAATTGGCTGAAAACGACTAAATATCAAGGACTCATTGGGCGAATCGCTCTGGAACTGAAATCGGAACGTTCACTGACATTTGCCCTATCTGAAAGTCTGATAAACGCCAGAAAAATGACTAAGTCCAAAAAAAAATTTTTTTCATCTTTTTTCAATTTTACCCCCGTGAGATATATATTCTACCCACACACATTTGGAACTCTCCTGGCGTACCCTGACACATATTATTCCCTCATTTAGTGGATATTTTCACAAAAAAGTGAAATTTTCAAAAATCCAGAAAATTGGCTGAAAACGACTAAATATCAAGGACTCATTGGGCGAATCACTCTGGAACGGAAATCGGAATGCTCACTGACATTTGCCCTATCTGAAAGTCTGATAAACGCCGGAAAAATGACTAAGTCCAAAAAAAAATTTTTTTCGTCTTTTTTCAATTTTACCCCCGTGGGATATATATTCTACCCAAACACATTGGGAGCTCTCCTGGGGTACCCTCACACATATTATTCCCTCATTTAGTGGATATTTTCACAAAAAAGTGAAATTTTCAAAAATCCAGAAAATTGGCTGAAAACGACTAAATATCAAGGACTCATTGGGCGAATCGCTCTGGAACTGAAATCGGAACGCTCACTGACATTTGCCCTATCTGAAAGTCTGATAAACGCCGGAAAAATGACTAAGTCCAAAAGAAAAATTATTTCAACTTTTTTCAATTTTACCCACGTGGGATATATATTCTACCCACACACGTTGGGAACTCTCCTGCGGTACCCTCACACATATTATTCCCTCATTTAGTGGATATTTTCACAAAAAAGTGAAATTTTCAAAAATCAAGAAAATTGGCTGAAAACGACTAAATATCAAGGACTCATTGGGCGAATCGCTCTGGAACGGAAATCGGAATGCTCACTGACATTTGCCCTATCTGAAAGTCTGATAAACGCCGGAAAAATAACTAAGTCCAAAAGAAAAATTATTTCAACTTTTTTCAATTTTACCCTCGTGGGATATATATTCTACCCAAACACATTTGGAACTCTCCTGGGGTACCCTCACACATATTATTCCCTCATTTAGTGGATATTTTCACAAAAAAGTGAAATTTTCAAAAATCCAGAAAATTGGCTGAAAACGACTAAATATCAAGGACTCATTGGGAGAATCGCTCTGGAACTGAAATCGGAACGCTCACTGCCATTTGCCCTATCTGAAAGTCTGATAAACGCCTGAAAAATGACTAAGTCCAAAAGAAAAATTATTTCAACTTTTTTCAATTTTACCCCCGTGGGATATATATTCTACCCACACATTGGGAACTCTCCTGGGGTACCCTCACAAATATTATTCCCTCATTTAGTGGATATTTTCAAAAAAAAGTGAAATTTTCAAAAATCAAGAAAATTGGCTGAAAATGACTAAATATCAAGGACACATTGGGCGAATCGCTCTGGAACTGAAATCGGAACGCTCACTGATATTTGCCCCATCTGAAAGTCTGATAAACGCCGGAAAAATGACTAAGTCCAAAAGAAAAATTTTTTCAACTTTTTTCAATTTTACCCCCGTGGGATATATATTCTACCCAAACACATTGGGAGCTCTCCTGGGGTACCCTCACACATATTATTCCCTCATTTAGTGGATATTTTCACAAAAAAGTGAAATTTTCAAAAATCCAGAAAATTGGCTGAAAACGACTAAATATCAAGGACTCATTGGGCGAATCGCTCTGGAACTGAAATCGGAACGCTCACTGACATTTGCCCTATCTGAAAGTCTGATAAACGCCGGAAAAATGACTAAGTCCAAAAGAAAAATTATTTCAACTTTTTTCAATTTTACCCCCGTGGGATATATATTCTACCCACACACGTTGGGAACTCTCCTGCGGTACCCTCACACATATTATTCCCTCATTTAGTGGATATTTTCACAAAAAAGTGAAATTTTCAAAAATCAAGAAAATTGGCTGAAAACTACTAAATATCAAGGACTCATTGGGCAAAACGCTCTGGAACTGAAATCGGAACGCTCACTGACATTTGCCCTATCTGAAAGTCTGATAAACGCCGGAAAAATGAATAAGTCCAAAAGAAAAATTATTTCAACTTTTTTCAATTTTACCCCCGTGGGATATATATTCTACCCACACACATTTGGAACTCTCCTGGGGTACCCTCACACATTTTATTCCCTAATTTAGTGGATATTTTCACAAAAAAGTGAAATTTTCAAAAATCCAGAAAATTGGCTGAAAACGACTAAATATCAAGGACTCATTGGGCGAATCGCTCTGGAACTGAAATCGGAACGCTCACTGACATTTGCCCTATCTGAAAGTCTGATAAACGCCGGAAAAATGACTAAGTCAAAAAAAATTTTTTTTTAATCTTTTTTCAATTTTACCCACGTGGGATATATATTCTACCCACACACATTTGGAACTCTCCTGGGGTACCCTCACACATATTATTCCCTCATTTAGTGGATATTTTCACAAAAAAGTGAAATTTTCAAAAATCAAGAAAATTGGCTGAAAACGACTAAATATCAAGGACTCATTGGGCGAATCGCTCTGGAACGGAAATCGGAATGCTCACTGACATTTGCCCTATCTGAAAGTCTGATAAACGCCGGAAAAATAACTAAGTCCAAAAGAAAAATTATTTCAACTTTTTTCAATTTTACCCTCGTGGGATATATATTCTACCCAAACACATTTGGAACTCTCCTGGGGTACCCTCACACATATTATTCCCTCATTTAGTGGATATTTTCACAAAAAAGTGAAATTTTCAAAAATCCAGAAAATTGGCTGAAAACGACTAAATATCAAGGACTCATTGGGAGAATCGCTCTGGAACTGAAATCGGAACGCTCACTGACATTTGCCCTATCTGAAAGTCTGATAAACGCCTGAAAAATGACTAAGTCCAAAAGAAAAATTATTTCAACTTTTTTCAATTTTACCCCCGTGGGATATATATTCTACCCACACATTGGGAACTCTCCTGGGGTACCCTCACAAATATTATTCCCTCATTTAGTGGATATTTTCAAAAAAAAGTGAAATTTTCAAAAATCAAGAAAATTGGCTGAAAATGACTAAATATCAAGGACACATTGGGCGAATCGCTCTGGAACTGAAATCGGAACGCTCACTGACATTTGCCCTATCTGAAAGTCTGATAAACGCCGGAAAAATGAATAAGTCCAAAAGAAAAATTATTTCAACTTTTTTCAATTTTACCCCCGTGGGATATATATTCTACCCACACACATTTGGAACTCTCCTGGGGTACCCTCACACATATTATTCCCTCATTTAGTGGATATTTTCACAAAAAAGTGAAATTTTCAAAAATCCAGAAAATTGGCTGAAAACTACTAAATATCAAGGACTCATTGGGCGAAACGCTCTGGAACTGAAATCGGAACGCTCACTGACATTTGCCCTATCTGAAAGTCTGATAAACGCCGGAAAAATAACTAAGTCCAAAAGAAAAATTATTTCAACTTTTTTCAATTTTACCCCCGTGGGATATATATTCTACCCAAACACATTTGGAACTCTCCTGGGGTACCCTCACACATATTATTCCCTCATTTAGTGGATATTTTCACAAAAAAGTGAAATTTTCAAAAATCAAGAAAATTGGCTGAAAACGACTAAATATCAAGGACTCATTGGGCGAATCGCTCTGGAACGGAAATCGGAATGCTCACTGACATTTGCCCTATCTGAAAGTCTGATAAACGCCGGAAAAATAACTAAGTCCAAAAGAAAAATTATTTCAACTTTTTTCAATTTTACCCTCGTGGGATATATATTCTACCCAAACACATTTGGAACTCTCCTGGGGTACCCTCACACATATTATTCCCTCATTTAGTGGATATTTTCACAAAAAAGTGAAATTTTCAAAAATCCAGAAAATTGGCTGAAAACGACTAAATATCAAGGACTCATTGGGAGAATCGCTCTGGAACTGAAATCGGAACGCTCACTGACATTTGCCCTATCTGAAAGTCTGATAAACGCCTGAAAAATGACTAAGTCCAAAAGAAAAATTATTTCAACTTTTTTCAATTTTACCCCCGTGGGATATATATTCTACCCACACATTGGGAACTCTCCTGGGGTACCCTCACAAATATTATTCCCTCATTTAGTGGATATTTTCAAAAAAAAGTGAAATTTTCAAAAATCAAGAAAATTGGCTGAAAATGACTAAATATCAAGGACACATTGGGCGAATCGCTCTGGAACTGAAATCGGAACGCTCACTGATATTTGCCCCATCTGAAAGTCTGATAAACGCCGGAAAAATGACTAAGTCCAAAAGAAAAATTTTTTCAACTTTTTTCAATTTTACCCCCGTGGGATATATATTCTACCCAAACACATTGGGAGCTCTCCTGGGGTACCCTCACACATATTATTCCCTCATTTAGTGGATATTTTCACAAAAAAGTGAAATTTTCAAAAATCCAGAAAATTGGCTGAAAACGACTAAATATCAAGGACTCATTGGGCGAATCGCTCTGGAACTGAAATCGGAACGCTCACTGACATTTGCCCTATCTGAAAGACTGATAAACGCCGGAAAAATGACTAAGTCCAAAAGAAAAATTATTTCAACTTTTTTCAATTTTACCCCCGTGGGATATATATTCTACCCACACACGTTGGGAACTCTCCTGCGGTACCCTCACACATATTATTCCCTCATTTAGTGGATATTTTCACAAAAAAGTGAAATTTTCAAAAATCAAGAAAATTGGCTGAAAACTACTAAATATCAAGGACTCATTGGGCAAAACGCTCTGGAACTGAAATCGGAACGCTCACTGACATTTGCCCTATCTGAAAGTCTGATAAACGCCGGAAAAATGAATAAGTCCAAAAGAAAAATTATTTCAACTTTTTTCAATTTTACCCCCGTGGGATATATATTCTACCCACACACATTTGGAACTCTCCTGGGGTACCCTCACACATTTTATTCCCTAATTTAGTGGATATTTTCACAAAAAAGTGAAATTTTCAAAAATCCAGAAAATTGGCTGAAAACGACTAAATATCAAGGACTCATTGGGCGAATCGCTCTGGAACTGAAATCGGAACGCTCACTGACATTTGCCCTATCTGAAAGTCTGATAAACGCCGGAAAAATGACTAAGTCAAAAAAAATTTTTTTTTAATCTTTTTTCAATTTTACCCACGTGGGATATATATTCTACCCACACACATTTGGAACTCTCCTGGGGTACCCTCACACATATTATTCCCTCATTTAGTGGATATTTTCACAAAAAAGTGAAATTTTCAAAAATCCAGAAAATTGGCTGAAAACTACTAAATATCAAGGACTCATTGGGCGAAACGCTCTGGAACTGAAATCGGAACGCTCACTGACATTTGCCCTATCTGAAAGTCTGATAAACGCCGGAAAAATAACTAAGTCCAAAAGAAAAATTATTTCAACTTTTTTCAATTTTACCCCCGTGGGATATATATTCTACCCAAACACATTTGGAACTCTCCTGGGGTACCCTCACACATATTATTCCCTCATTTAGTGGATATTTTCACAAAAAAGTGAAATTTTCAAAAATCCAGAAAATTGGCTGAAAACGACTAAATATCAAGGACTCATTGGGAGAATCGCTCTGGAACTGAAATCGGAACGCTCACTGACATTTGCCCTATCTGAAAGTCTGATAAACGCCTGAAAAATGACTAAGTCCAAAAGAAAAATTATTTCAACTTTTTTCAATTTTACCCCCGTGGGATATATATTCTACCCACACATTGGGAACTCTCCTGGGGTACCCTCACAAATATTATTCCCTCATTTAGTGGATATTTTCAAAAAAAAGTGAAATTTTCAAAAATCAAGAAAATTGGCTGAAAATGACTAAATATCAAGGACACATTGGGCGAATCGCTCTGGAACTGAAATCGGAACGCTCACTGACATTTGCCCTATCTGAAAGTCTGATAAACGCCGGAAAAATGAATAAGTCCAAAAGAAAAATTATTTCAACTTTTTTCAATTTTACCCCCGTGGGATATATATTCTACCCACACACATTTGGAACTCTCCTGGGGTACCCTCACACATATTATTCCCTCATTTAGTGGATATTTTCACAAAAAAGTGAAATTTTCAAAAATCCAGAAAATTGGCTGAAAACTACTAAATATCAAGGACTCATTGGGCGAAACGCTCTGGAACTGAAATCGGAACGCTCACTGACATTTGCCCTATCTGAAAGTCTGATAAACGCCGGAAAAATAACTAAGTCCAAAAGAAAAATTATTTCAACTTTTTTCAATTTTACCCCCGTGGGATATATATTCTACCCAAACACATTTGGAACTCTCCTGGGGTACCCTCACACATATTATTCCCTCATTTAGTGGATATTTTCACAAAAAAGTGAAATTTTCAAAAATCAAGAAAATTGGCTGAAAACGACTAAATATCAAGGACTCATTGGGCGAATCGCTCTGGAACGGAAATCGGAATGCTCACTGACATTTGCCCTATCTGAAAGTCTGATAAACGCCGGAAAAATAACTAAGTCCAAAAGAAAAATTATTTCAACTTTTTTCAATTTTACCCTCGTGGGATATATATTCTACCCAAACACATTTGGAACTCTCCTGGGGTACCCTCACACATATTATTCCCTCATTTAGTGGATATTTTCACAAAAAAGTGAAATTTTCAAAAATCCAGAAAATTGGCTGAAAACGACTAAATATCAAGGACTCATTGGGAGAATCGCTCTGGAACTGAAATCGGAACGCTCACTGACATTTGCCCTATCTGAAAGTCTGATAAACGCCTGAAAAATGACTAAGTCCAAAAGAAAAATTATTTCAACTTTTTTCAATTTTACCCCCGTGGGATATATATTCTACCCACACATTGGGAACTCTCCTGGGGTACCCTCACAAATATTATTCCCTCATTTAGTGGATATTTTCAAAAAAAAGTGAAATTTTCAAAAATCAAGAAAATTGGCTGAAAATGACTAAATATCAAGGACACATTGGGCGAATCGCTCTGGAACTGAAATCGGAACGCTCACTGATATTTGCCCCATCTGAAAGTCTGATAAACGCCGGAAAAATGACTAAGTCCAAAAGAAAAATTTTTTCAACTTTTTTCAATTTTACCCCCGTGGGATATATATTCTACCCAAACACATTGGGAGCTCTCCTGGGGTACCCTCACACATATTATTCCCTCATTTAGTGGATATTTTCACAAAAAAGTGAAATTTTCAAAAATCCAGAAAATTGGCTGAAAACGACTAAATATCAAGGACTCATTGGGCGAATCGCTCTGGAACTGAAATCGGAACGCTCACTGACATTTGCCCTATCTGAAAGTCTGATAAACGCCGGAAAAATGACTAAGTCCAAAAGAAAAATTATTTCAACTTTTTTCAATTTTACCCCCGTGGGATATATATTCTACCCACACACGTTGGGAACTCTCCTGCGGTACCCTCACACATATTATTCCCTCATTTAGTGGATATTTTCACAAAAAAGTGAAATTTTCAAAAATCAAGAAAATTGGCTGAAAACTACTAAATATCAAGGACTCATTGGGCAAAACGCTCTGGAACTGAAATCGGAACGCTCACTGACATTTGCCCTATCTGAAAGTCTGATAAACGCCGGAAAAATGAATAAGTCCAAAAGAAAAATTATTTCAACTTTTTTCAATTTTACCCCCGTGGGATATATATTCTACCCACACACATTTGGAACTCTCCTGGGGTACCCTCACACATTTTATTCCCTAATTTAGTGGATATTTTCACAAAAAAGTGAAATTTTCAAAAATCCAGAAAATTGGCTGAAAACGACTAAATATCAAGGACTCATTGGGCGAATCGCTCTGGAACTGAAATCGGAACGCTCACTGACATTTGCCCTATCTGAAAGTCTGATAAACGCCGGAAAAATGACTAAGTCAAAAAAAATTTTTTTTTAATCTTTTTTCAATTTTACCCACGTGGGATATATATTCTACCCACACACATTTGGAACTCTCCTGGGGTACCCTCACACATATTATTCCCTCATTTAGTGGATATTTTCACAAAAAAGTGAAATTTTCAAAAATCCAGAAAATTGGCTGAAAACTACTAAATATCAAGGACTCATTGGGCGAAACGCTCTGGAACTGAAATCGGAACGCTCACTGACATTTGCCCTATCTGAAAGTCTGATAAACGCCGGAAAAATAACTAAGTCCAAAAGAAAAATTATTTCAACTTTTTTCAATTTTACCCCCGTGGGATATATATTCTACCCAAACACATTTGGAACTCTCCTGGGGTACCCTCACACATATTATTCCCTCATTTAGTGGATATTTTCACAAAAAAGTGAAATTTTCAAAAATCCAGAAAATTGGCTGAAAACGACTAAATATCAAGGACTCATTGGGAGAATCGCTCTGGAACTGAAATCGGAACGCTCACTGACATTTGCCCTATCTGAAAGTCTGATAAACGCCGGAAAAATGACTAAGTCCAAAAGAAAAATTATTTCAACTTTTTTCAATTTTACCCCCGTGGGATATATATTCTACCCACACATTGGGAACTCTCCTGGGGTACCCTCACAAATATTATTCCCTCATTTAGTGGATATTTTCAAAAAAAAGTGAAATTTTCAAAAATCAAGAAAATTGGCTGAAAATGACTAAATATCAAGGACACATTGGGCGAATCGCTCTGGAACTGAAATCGGAACGCTTACTGATATTTGCCCTATCTGAAAGTCTGATAAACGCCGGAAAAATGACTAAGACCAAAAGAAAATTTTTTTCAACTTTTTTCAATTTTACCCCCGTGGGATATATATTCTACCCAAACACATTGGGAGCTCTCCTGGGGTACCCTCACACATATTATTCCCTCATTTAGTGGATATTTTCACAAAAAAGTGAAATTTTCAAAAATCCAGAAAATTGGCTGAAAACGACTAAATATCAAGGACTCATTGGGCGAATCGCTCTGGAACTGAAATCGGAACGCTCACTGACATTTGCCCTATCTGAAAGTCTGATAAACGCCGGAAAAATGACTAAGTCCAAAAGAAAAATTATTTCAACTTTTTTCAATTTTACCCCCGTGGGATATATATTCTACCCACACACGTTGGGAACTCTCCTGCGGTACCCTCACACATATTATTCCCTCATTTAGTGGATATTTCCACAAAAAAGTGAAATTTTCAAAAATCAAGAAAATTGGCTGAAAACTACTAAATATCAAGGACTCATTGGGCAAAACGCTCTGGAACTGAAATCGGAACGCTCACTGACATTTGCCCTATCTGAAAGTCTGATAAACGCCGGAAAAATGAATAAGTCCAAAAGAAAAATTATTTCAACTTTTTTCAATTTTACCCCCGTGGGATATATATTCTACCCACACATTGGGAACTCTCCTGGGGTACCCTCACAAATATTATTCCCTCATTTAGTGGATATTTTCAAAAAAAAGTGAAATTTTCAAAAATCAAGAAAATTGGCTGAAAATGACTAAATATCAAGGACACATTGGGCGAATTGCTCTGGAACTGAAATCGGAACGCTCACTGATATTTGCCCTATCTGAAAGTCTGATAAACGCCGGAAAAATGACTAAGACCAAAAGAAAATTTTTTTCAACTTTTTTCAATTTTACCCCCGTGGGATATATATTCTACCCAAACACATTGGGAGCTCTCCTGGGGTACCCTCACACATATTATTCCCTCATTTAGTGGATATTTTCACAAAAAAGTGAAATTTTCAAAAATCCAGAAAATTGGCTGAAAACGACTAAATATCAAGGACTCATTGGGCGAATCGCTCTGGAACTGAAATCGGAACTCTCACTGACATTTGCCCTATCTGAAAGTCTGATAAACGCCGGAAAAATGACTAAGTCCAAAAGAAAAATTATTTCAACTTTTTTCAATTTTACCCCCGTGGGATATATATTCTACCCACACACGTTGGGAACTCTCCTGCGGTACCCTCACACATATTATTCCCTCATTTAGTGGATATTTTCACAAAAAAGTGAAATTTTCAAAAATCAAGAAAATTGGCTGAAAACTACTAAATATCAAGGACTCATTGGGCAAAACGCTCTGGAACTGAAATCGGAACGCTCACTGACATTTGCCCTATCTGAAAGTCTGATAAACGCCGGAAAAATGAATAAGTCCAAAAGAAAAATTATTTCAACTTTTTTCAATTTTACCCCCGTGGGATATATATTCTACCCACACACATTTGGAACTCTCCTGGGGTACCCTCACACATTTTATTCCCTAATTTAGTGGATATTTTCACAAAAAAGTGAAATTTTCAAAAATCCAGAAAATTGGCTGAAAACGACTAAATATCAAAGACTCATTAGGCGAATCGCTCTGGAACTGAAATCGGAACGCTCACTGACATTTGCCCTATCTGAAAGTCTGATAAACGCCGGAAAAATGACTAAGTCAAAAAAAAATTTTTTTTAATCTTTTTTCAATTTTACCCACGTGGGATATATATTCTACCCACACACATTTGGAACTCTCCTGGGGTACCCTCACACATATTATTCCCTCATTTAGTGGATATTTTCACAAAAAATTGAAATTTTCAAAAATCCAGAAAATTGGCTGAAAACTACTAAATATCAAGGACTCATTGGGCGAAACGCTCTGGAACTGAAATCGGAACGCTCACTGACATTTGCCCTATCTGAAAGTCTGATAAACGCCGGAAAAATAACTAAGTCCAAAAGAAAAATTATTTCAACTTTTTTCAATTTTACCCCCGTGGGATATATATTCTACCCAAACACATTTGGAACTCTCCTGGGGTACCCTCACACATATTATTCCCTCATTTAGTGGATATTTTCACAAAAAAGTGAAATTTTCAAAAATCCAGAAAATTGGCTGAAAACGACTAAATATCAAGGACTCATTGGGAGAATCACTCTGGAACTGAAATCGGAACGCTCACTGACATTTGCCCTATCTGAAAGTCTGATAAACGCCGGAAAAATGACTAAGTCCAAAAGAAAAATTATTTCAACTTTTTTCAATTTTACCCCCGTGGGATATATATTCTACCCACACATTGGGAACTCTCCTGGGGTACCCTCACAAATATTATTCCCTCATTTAGTGGATATTTTAAAAAAAAAGTGAAATTTTCAAAAATCAAGAAAATTGGCTGAAAATGACTAAATATCAAGGACACATTGGGCGAATCGCTCTGGAACTGAAATCGGAACGCTCACTGATATTTGCCCTATCTGAAAGTCTGATAAACGCCGGAAAAATGACTAAGTCCAAAAGAAAAATTTTTTCAACTTTTTTCAATTTTACCCCCGTGGGATATATATTCTACCCAAACACATTGGGAGCTCTCCTGGGGTACCCTCACACATATTATTCCCTCATTTAGTGGATATTTTCACAAAAAAGTGAAATTTTCAAAAATCCAGAAAATTGGCTGAAAACGACTAAATATCAAGGACTCATTGGGCGAATCGCTCTGGAACTGAAATCGGAACGCTCACTGACATTTGCCCTATCTGAAAGTCTGATAAACGCCGGAAAAATGACTAAGTCCAAAAGAAAAATTATTTCAACTTTTTTCAATTTTACCCCCGTGGGATATATATTCTACCCACACACGTTGGGAACTCTCCTGCGGTACCCTCACACATATTATTCCCTCATTTAGTGGATATTTTCACAAAAAAGTGAAATTTTCAAAAATCAAGAAAATTGGCTGAAAACTACTAAATATCAAGGACTCATTGGGCAAAACGCTCTGGAACTGAAATCGGAACGCTCACTGACATTTGCCCTATCTGAAAGTCTGATAAACGCCGGAAAAATGAATAAGTCCAAAAGAAAAATTATTTCAACTTTTTTCAATTTTACCCCCGTGGGATATATATTCTACCCACACACATTTGGAACTCTCCTGGGGTACCCTCACACATTTTATTCCCTAATTTAGTGGATATTTTCACAAAAAAGTGAAATTTTCAAAAATCCAGAAAATTGGCTGAAAACGACTAAATATCAAGGACTCATTGGGCGAATCGCTCTGGAACTGAAATCGGAACGCTCACTGACATTTGCCCTATCTGAAAGTCTGATAAACGCCGGAAAAATAACTAAGTCCAAAAGAAAAATTATTTCAACTTTTTTCAATTTTACCCCCGTGGGATATATATTCTACCCAAACACATTTGGAACTCTCCTGGGGTACCCTCACACATATTATTCCCTCATTTAGTGGATATTTTCACAAAAAAGTGAAATTTTCAAAAATCCAGGAAATTGGCTGAAAACGACTAAATATCAAGGACTCATTGGGAGAATCGCTCTGGAACTGAAATCGGAACGCTCACTGACATTTGCCCTATCTGAAAGTCTGATAAACGCCGGAAAAATGACTAAGTCCAAAAGAAAAATTATTTCAACTTTTTTCAATTTTACCCCCGTGGGATATATATTCTACCCACACACATTGGGAACTCTCCTGGGGTACCCTCACAAATATTATTCCCTCATTTAGTGGATATTTTCAAAAAAAAGTGAAATTTTCAAAAATCAAGAAAATTGGCTGAAAACGACTAAATATCAAGGACTCATTGGGCGAATCGCTCTGGAACTGAAATCGGAACGCTCACTGATATTTGCCCTATCTGAAAGTCTTATAAACGCCGGAAAAATGACTAAGTCCAAAAGAAAAATTTTTTCAACTTTTTTTAATTTTACCCCCGTGGGATATATATTCTACCCAAACACATTGGGAGCTCTCCTGGGGTACCCTCACACATATTATTCCCTCATTTAGTGGATATTTTCACAAAAAAGTGAAATTTTCAAAAATCCAGAAAATTGGCTGAAAACGACTAAATATCAAGGACTCATTGGGCGAATCGCTCTGGAACTGAAATCGGAACGCTCACTGACATTTGCCCTATCTGAAAGTCTGATAAACGCCGGAAAAATGACTAAGTCCAAAAGAAAAATTATTTCACCTTTTTTCAATTTTACCCCCGTGGGATATATATTCTACCCACACACGTTGGGAACTCTCCTGCGGTACCCTCACACATATTATTCCCTCATTTAGTGGATATTTTCACAAAAAAGTGAAATTTTCAAAAATCAAGAAAATTGGCTGAAAACGACTAAATATCAAGGACTCATTGGGCGAATCGCTCTGGAACGGAAATCGGAATGCTCACTGACATTTGCCCTATCTGAAAGTCTGATAAACGCCGGAAAAAGGACTAAGTCAAAAAAAAATTTTTTTTAATCTTTTTTCAATTTTACCCCCGTGGGATATATATTCTACCCACACACATTTGGAACTCTCCTGGGGTACCCTCACACATATTATTCCCTCATTTAGTGGATATTTTCACAAAAAAGTGAAATTTTCAAAAATCCAGAAAATTGGCTGAAAACGACTAAATATCAAGGACTCATTGGGCGAAACGCTCTGGAACTGAAATCGGAACGCTCACTGACATTTGCCCTATCTGAAAGTCTGATAAACGCCGGAAAAATGAATAAGTCCAAAAGAAAAATTATTTCAACTTTTTTCAATTTTACCCCCGTGGGACATATATTCTACCCACACACATTTGGAACTCTCCTGGGGTACCCTCACACATATTATTCCCTAATTTAGTGGATATTTTCACAAAAAAGTGAAATTTTCAAAAATCCAGAAAATTGGCTGAAAACGACTAAATATCAAGGACTCATTGGGCGAATCGCTCTGGAACTGAAATCGGAACGCTCACTGACATTTGCCCTATCTGAAAGTCTGATAAACGCCGGAAAAATGACTAAGTCCAAAAGAAAAATTATTTCAACTTTTTTAAATTTTACCCCCGTGGGATATATATTCTACCCAAACACATTTGGAACTCTCCTGGGGTACCCTCACACATATTATTCCCTCATTTAGTGGATATTTTCACAAAAAAGTGAAATTTTCAAAAATCCAGAAAATTGGCTGAAAACGACTAAATATCAAGAACTCATTGGGAGAATCGCTCTGGTACTGAAATCGGAACGCTCACTGACATTTGCCCTATCTGAAAGTCTGATAAACGCCGGAAAAATGACTAAGTCCAAAAGAAAAATTATTTCAACTTTTTTCAATTTTACCCCCGTGGTATATATATTCTACCCACACACATTGGGAACTCTCCTGGGGTACCCTCACAAATATTATTCCCTCATTTAGTGGATATTTTAAAAAAAAAGTGAAATTTTCAAAAATCAAGAAAATTGGCTGAAAACGACTAAATATCAAGGACTCATTAGGCGAATCGCTCTGGAACTGAAATCGGAACGCTCACTGATATTTGCCCTATCTGAAAGTCTGATAAACGCCGGAAAAATGACTAAGTCCAAAAGAAAAATTATTTAAACTTTTTTCAATTTTACCCCCGTGGGATATATATTCTACCCACACACATTTGGAACTCTCCTGGGGCACCCTCACACATATTATTCCCTCATTTGGTGGATATTTTCACAAAAAAGAGAAATTTTCAAAAATTCAGAAAATTGGCTGAAAACGACTAAATATCAAGGACTAATTGGGCGAATCGCTCTGGAACTGAAATCGGAACGCTCACTGACATTTGCCCTATCTGAAAGTCTGATAAACGCCGGAAAAATGACTAAGTCCAAAAGAAAAATTATTTCAACTTTTTTCAATTTTACCCCCGTGGGATATATATTCTACCCACACACGTTGGGAACTCGCCTGCGGTACCCTCACACATATTATTCCCTCATTTAGTGGATATTTTCACAAAAAAGTGAAATTTTCAAAAATCAAGAAAATTGGCTGAAAACGACTAAATATCAAGGACTCATTGGGCGAATCGCTCTGGAACGGAAATCGGAATGCTCACTGACATTTGCCCTATCTGAAAGTCAGATAAACGCCGAAAAATGATTAAGTAAAAAAAATATTTTTTTTAATATTTTTTCAATTTTACCCCCGTGGGATATATATTCTACCCACACACATTTGGAACTCTCCTGGGGTACCCTCACACATATTATTCCCTCATTTAGTGGATATTTTCACAAAAAAGTGAAATTTTCAAAAATCCAGAAAATTGGCTGAAAACGACTAAATATCAAGGACTCATTGGGCGAATCGCTCTGGAACTGAAATCGGAACGCTCACTGACATTTGCCCTATCTGAAATTCTGATAAACGCCGGAAAAATGACTAAGTCCAAAAGAAAAATTATTTCAACTTTTTTCAATTTTACCCCCGTGGGATATATATTCTACCCAAACACATTTGGAACTCTCCTGGGGTACCCTCACACATATTATTCCCTCATTTAGTGGATATTTTCACAAAAAAGTGAAATTTTCAAAAATCCAGAAAATTGGCTGAAAACGACTAAATATCAAGGACTCATTGGGCGAATCGCTCTGGAACTGAAATCGGAACGCTCACTGACATTTGCCCTATCTGAAAGTCTGATAAACGCCGGAAAAATGACTAAGTCCAAAAGAAAAATTATTTCAACTTTTTTCAATTTTACCCCCGTGGGATATATATTCTACCCACACACATTGGGAACTCTCCTGGGGTACCCTCACACATATTATTCCCTCATTTAGTGGATATTTTCACAAAAAAGTGAAATTTTCAAAAATCCAGAAAATTGGCTGAAAACGACTAAATATCAAGGACTCATTGGGCGAATCGCTCTGGAACGGAAATCGGAATGCTCACTGACATTTGCCCTATCTGAAAGTCTGATAAACGCCGGAAAAAGGACTAAGTCAAAAAAAAATTTTTTTTAATCTTTTTTCAATTTTACCCCCGTGGGATATATATTCTACCCACACACATTTGGAACTCTCCTGGGGTACCCTCACACATATTATTCCCTCATTTAGTGGATATTTTCACAAAAAAGTGAAATTTTCAAAAATCCAGAAAATTGGCTGAAAACGACTAAATATCAAGGACTCATTGGGCGAAACGCTCTGGAACTGAAATCGGAACGCTCACTGACATTTGCCCTATCTGAAAGTCTGATAAACGCCGGAAAAATGAATAAGTCCAAAAGAAAAATTATTTCAACTTTTTTCAATTTTACCCCCGTGGGACATGTATTCTACCCACACACATTTGGAACTCTCCTGGGGTACCCTCACACATATTATTCCCTAATTTAGTGTATATTTTCACAAAAAAGTGAAATTTTCAAAAATCCAGAAAATTGGCTGAAAACGACTAAATATCAAGGACTCATTGGGCGAATCGCTCTGGAACTGAAATCGGAACGCTCACTGACATTTGCCCTATCTGAAAGTCTGATAAACGCCGGAAAAATGACTAAGTCCAAAAGAAAAATTATTTCAACTTTTTTCAATTTTACCCCCGTGGGATATATATTCTACCCAAACACATTTGGAACTCTCCTGGGGTATCCTCACACATATTATTCCCTCATTTAGTGGATATTTTCACAAAAAAGTGAAATTTTCAAAAATCCAGAAAATTGGCTGAAAACGACTAAATATCAAGGACTCATTGGGCGAATCGCTCTGGAACTGAAATCGGAACGCTCACTGACATTTGCCTTATCTGAAAGTCTGATAAACGCCGGAAAAATGACTAAGTCCAAAAGAAAAATTATTTCAACTTTTTTCAATTTTACCCCCGTGGGATATATATTCTACCCACACACATTGGGAACTCTCCTGGGGTACCCTCACACATATTATTCCCTCATTTAGTGGATATTTTCACAAAAAAGTGAAATTTTTGAAAAATCAAGAAAATTGGCTGAAAACGACTAAATATCAAGGACTCATTGGGCGAATCGCTCTGGAACTGAAATCGGAACGCTCACTGACATTTGCCCTATCTGAAAGTCTGATAAACGCCGGAAAAATGACTAAGTCCAAAAGAAAAATTATTTCAACTTTTTTCAATTTTACCCCCGTGGGATATATATTCTACCCACACACGTTGGGAACTCTCCTGGGGTACCCTCACACATATTATTCCCTCATTTAGTGGATATTTTCACAAAAAAGTGAAATTTTCAAAAATCAAGAAAATTGGCTGAAAACGACTAAATATCAAGGACTCATTGGGCGAATCGCTCTGGAACTGAAATCGGAACGCTCACTGACATTTGCCCTATCTGAAAGTCTGATAAACGCCGGAAAAATAACTAAGTCCAAAAGAAAAATTATTTCAACTTTTTTCAATTTTACCCCCGTGGGATATATATTCTACCCAAACACATTTGGAACTCTCCTGGGGTACCCTCACAAATATTATTCCCTCATTTAGTGGATATTTTAAAAAAAAAGTGAAATTTTCAAAAATCAAGAAAATTGGCTGAAAACGACTAAATATCAAGGACTCATTAGGCGAATCGCTCTGGAACTGAATCGAAACGCTCACTGACATTTGCCCTATCTGAAAGTCTGATAAACGCCGGAAAAATGACTAAGTCCAAAAAAAAAATTATTTCAACTTTTTTCAATTTTACCCCCTTGGGATATATATTCTACCCACACACGTTGGGAACTCTCCTGGGGTACCCTCACACATATTATTCCCTCATTTAGTGGATATTTTCACAAAAAAGTGAAATTTTCAAAAATCAAGTAAATTGGCAGAAAACGACTAAATATCAAGGACTCATTGGGCGAATCGCTCTAGAACTGAAATCGGAAAGCTCACTGACATTTGCCCTATCTGAAAATCTGATAAACGCCGGAAAAATGACTAAGTCCAAAAGAAAAATTATTTCAACTTTTTTCAATTTTACCCCCGTGGGATATATATTCTACCCACACACGTTGGGAACTCTCCTGCGGTACCCTCACACATATTATTCCCTCATTTAGTGGATATTTTCACAAAAAAGTGAAATTTTCAAAAATCAAGAAAATTGGCTGAAAACGACTAAATATCAAGGACTCATTGGGAGAATCGCTCTGGAACTGAAATCGGAACGCTCACTGACATTTGCCCTATCTGAAAGTCTGATAAACGCCGAAAAATGATTAAGTCAAAAAAAATTTTTTTTTAATATTTTTTCAATTTTACCCCCGTGGGATATATATTCTACCCACACACATTTGGAACTCTCCTGGGGTACCCTCACACATATTATTCCCTCATTTAGTGGATATTTTCACAAAAAAGTGAAATTTTCAAAAATCCAGAAAATTGGCTGAAAACGACTAAATATCAAGGACTCATTGGGCGAATCGCTCTGGAACTGAAATCGGAATGCTCACTGACATTTGCCCTATCTGAAAGTCTGATAAACGCCGGAAAAATAACTAAGTCCAAAAGAAAAATTATTTCAACTTTTTTCAATTTTACCCCCGTGGGATATATATTCTACCCACACACATTTGGAACTCTCCTGGGGTACCCTCACACATATTATTCCCTCATTTAGTGGATATTTTCACAAAAAAGTGAAATTTTCAAAAATCCAGAAAATTGGCTGAAAACGATTAAATATCAAGGACTCATTGGGCGAATCGCTCTGGAACTGAAATCGGAATGCTCATTGACATTTGCCCTATCTGAAAGTCTGATAAACGCCGGAAAAATGACTAAGTCCAGAAGAAAAATTTTTTCAACTTTTTTCAATTTTACCCCCGTGGGATATATATTCTACCCACACACATTGGGAACTCTCCTGGGGTACCCTCACACATATTATTCCCTCATTTAGTGGATATTTTCACAAAAAAGTGAAATTTTCAAAAATCCAGAAAATTGGCTGAAAATGACGAAATATCAAGGACTCATTGGGCGAATCGCTCAGGAACTGAAATTAGAAAGCTCACTGACATTTGCCCTATCTGAAAGTCTGATAAACACCGGAAAAATGACTAAGTCCAGAAAAAAATTTTTTCAACTTTTTTCAATTTTACCCCCGTGGGATATATATTCTACCCACACACATTGGGAACTCTCCTGGGGTACCCTCACACATATTATTCCCTCATTTAGTGGATATTTTCACAAAAAAGTGAAATTTTCAAAAATCCAGAAAATTGGCTGAAAATGACGAAATATCAAGGACTCATTGGGCGAATCGCTCAGGAACTGAAATTAGAAAGCTCACTGACATTTGCCCTATCTGAAAGTCTGATAAACACCGGAAAAATGACTAAGTCCAGAAAAAAATTTTTTCAACTTTTTTCAATTTTACCCCCGTGGGATATATATTCTACCCACACACATTGGGAACTCTCCTGGGGTACCCTCACACATATTATTCCCTCATTTAGTGGATATTTTCACAAAAAAATGAAATTTTCAAAAATCCAGAAAATTGGCTGAAAACGACTAAATATCAAGGACTCATTGGGCGAATTGCTCTGGAACTGAAATTGGAACGCTCACTGACATTTGCCCTATCTGAAAGTCTGATAAACACTGGAAAAATGACTAAGTCCAAAAATAAATTTTTTTCAACTTTTTTCAATTTTACCCTCGTGGGATATATATTCTACCCACACACATTTGGAACTCTCCTGGGGTACCCTCACACATATTATTCCCTCATTTAGTGGATATTTTCACAAAAAAGAGAAATTTTCAAAAATTCAGAAAATTGGCTGAAAACGACTAAATATCAAGGACTCATTGGGCGAATCGCTCGGGAACTGAAATTGGAACGCTCACTGACATTTGCCCTATCTGAAAGTCTGATAAACGCCGGAAAAATGACTAAGTCCAAAAAAAATTTTTTTTCAACTTTTTTCAGTTTTACCCCCGTGGGATATATATTCTAACCACACACAATGGGAACTCTCCTGGGGTACCCTAACACATATTATTCCCTCATTTAGTGGATATTTTCACAAAAAAGTGAAATTTTCAAAAATCCAGAAAATTGGCTGAAAACGACTAAATATCAAGGACTCATTGGGCGAATTGCTCTGGAACTGAAATTGGAACGCTCACTGACATTTGCCCTATCTGAAAGTCTGATAAACACTGGAAAAATGACAGTCCAAAAAAAAATTTTTTTCAACTTTTTTCAATTTTACCCTCGTGGGATATATATTCTACCCACACACATTTGGAACTCTCCAGGGGTACCCTCACACTTATTATTCCCTCATTTAGTGGATATTTTCACAAAAAAGTGAAATTTTCAAAAATCCAGAAAATTGGCTGAAAACGATTAAATATCAAGGACTCATTGGGCGAATCGCTCTGGAACTGAAATCGGAATGCTCATTGACATTTGCCCTATCTGAAAGTCTGATAAACCCCGGAAAAATGACTAAGCCCAGAAGAAAAATTTTTTCATCTTTTTTCAATTTTACCCCCGTGGGATATATATTCTACCCAAACACATTGGGAGCTCTCCTGGGTTACCCTCACACATATTATTCCCTCATTTAGTGGATATTTTCACAAAAAAGTGAAATTTTCAAAAATCCAGAAAATTGGCTGAAAACGACTAAATATCAAGAAGTCATTGAGCGAATCGCTCTGGAACTAAAATCGGAATGCTCACTGACATTTGCCCTATCTGAAAGTCTGATAAACGCCGGAAAAATGACTAAGTCCCCAAAAAAATTTTTTTCATCTTTTTTCAATTTTACCCCCGTGGGATATATATTCTACCCAAACACATTGGGAGCTCTCCTGGGTTACCCTCACACATATTATTCCCTCATTTAGTGGATATTTTCACAAGAAAGTGAAATTTTCAAAAATCCAGAAAATTGGCTGAAAACGACTAAATATCAAGGACTCATTGGGCGAATCGCTCTTGAACTGAAATTAGAACGCTCACTGACATTTGCCCTATCTGAAAGTCTGATAAACGCCGGAAAAATGACTAAGTCCAAAAGAAAAATTTTTCAACTTTTTTCAATTTTACCCCCGTGGGATATATATTCTACCCACACACATTGGGAACTCTCCTGGGGTACCCTCACACATATTATTCCCTCATTTAGTGGATATTTTCACAAAAAAGTGAAATTTTCAAAAATTCAGAAAATTGGCTGAAAACGACTAAATATCAAGGACTCATTGGGCGAATCGCTCTGGAACTGAAATTGGAACGCTCACTGACATTTACCCTATCTGAAAGTCTGCTAAACGCCGGAAAAATGACTAAGTCCAAAAAAAAAAAAATTTTTCAACTTTTTTCAATTGTACCCCCGTGGGATATATATTCTACCCACACACATTTGGAACTCTCCTGGGGTACCCTCACACATATTATTCCCTCATTTAGTGGATATTTTCACAAAAAAGTGAAATTTTCAAAAATCCAAAATATTGGCTGAAAACAACTAGATATCAATGACTCATTGGGTGAATCGCTCTGGAACTGAAATTGGAATGCTCACTGACATTTGCCCAATCTGAAAGTCTGATAAACGCCGGAAAAATGACTAAGTCCAAAAAAAAAAAAAATTTTCAACTTTTTTCAATTGTACCCCCGTGGGATATATATTCTACCCACACACATTTGGAACTCTCCTGGGGTACCCTCACACATATTATTCCGTCATTTAGTGGATATTTTCACAAAAAAGTGAAATTTTCAAAAATCCAAAATATTGGCTGAAAACGACTAAATATCAAGGACTCATTGGTCGAATCGCTCTGGAACTGAAATCGGATCGCTCACTGACATTTGCCCTATCTGAAAGTCTGATAAATGCTGGAAAAATGACTAAGTCCAAAAGAAAAATTATTTCAACTTTTTTCAATTTTACCCCAGTGGGATATATATTCTACCCACACACATTGGGAACTCTCCTGGGGTACCCTCACACATATTATTCCCTCATTTAGTAGATATTTTCACAAAAAAGTGAAATTTTCAAAAATTCTGAAAATTGGCTGAAAACGACTAAATATCAAGGACTCATTGGCTGAATCGCTCTGGAGCTGAAATCGGAATGCTCACTGACATTTGCACTATCTGAAAGTCTGATAAACGCCGGAAAAATGACAAAGTCCAAAAAAAAAAAAATTATTCAACTTTTTTCAATTTTACCCCCGTGGGATATATATTCTACCCACACACATTTGGAACTCTCCTTGGGTTCCCTCACACATATTATTCCCTCATTTAGTGGATATTTTCACAAAAAAGTGAAATTTTCAAAAATCCAGAAAATTGGCTGAAAACGACTAAATATCAAGGACTCATTGGGCGCATCGCTCTGGAACTGAAATCGGAACGCTCACTGACATTTGCCCTCTCTGAAAGTCTGATAAACGCCGGAAAAATGACTAAGTCCAAAAAAAAATTTTTTTCATCTTTTTTCAATTGTACCCCCGTGGGATATATATTCTACCCACACACATTTGGAACTCTCCTGGGGTACCCTCACACATATTATTCCCTCATTTAGTGGATATTTTCACAAAAAAGTGAAATTTTCAAAAATCCAAAATATTGGCTGAAAACAACTAGATATCAATGACTCATTGGGTGAATCGCTCTGGAACTGAAATTGGAATGCTCACTGACATTTGCCCAATCTGAAAGTCTGATAAACGCCGGAAAAATGACTAAGTCCAAAAGAAAAATTTTTCAACTTTTTTCAATTTTACCCCCGTGGGATATATATTCTACCCACACACATTGGGAACTCTCCTGGGGTACCCTCACACATATTATTCCCTCATTTAGTGGATATTTTCACAAAAAAGTGAAATTTTCAAAAATTCTGAAAATTGGCTGAAAACGACTAAATATCAAGGACTCATTGGGCGAATCGCTCTGGAACTGAAATTGGAACGCTCACTGACATTTACCCTATCTGAAAGTCTGATAAACGCCGGAAAAATGACTAAGTCCAAAAAAAAAAAAAATTTTCAACTTTTTTCAATTGTACCCCCGTGGGATATATATTCTACCCACACACATTTGGAACTCTCCTGGGGTACCCTCACACATATTATTCCGTCATTTAGTGGATATTTTCACAAAAAAGTGAAATTTTCAAAAATCCAAAATATTGGCTGAAAACGACTAAATATCAAGGACTCATTGGTCGAATCGCTCTGGAACTGAAATCGGATCGCTCACTGACATTTGCCCTATCTGAAAGTCTGATAAATGCTGGAAAAATGACTAAGTCCAAAAGAAAAATTATTTCAACTTTTTTCAATTTTACCCCAGTGGGATATATATTCTACCCACACACATTGGGAACTCTCCTGGGGTACCCTCACACATATTATTCCCTCATTTAGTAGATATTTTCACAAAAAAGTGAAATTTTCAAAAATTCTGAAAATTGGCTGAAAACGACTAAATATCAAGGACTCATTGGCTGAATCGCTCTGGAGCTGAAATCGGAATGCTCACTGACATTTGCACTATCTGAAAGTCTGATAAACGCCGGAAAAATGACAAAGTCCAAAAAAAAAAAAATTATTCAACTTTTTTCAATTTTACCCCCGTGGGATATATATTCTACCCACACACATTTGGAACTCTCCTTGGGTTCCCTCACACATATTATTCCCTCATTTAGTGGATATTTTCACAAAAAAGAGAAATTTTCAAAAATCCAGAAAATTGGCTGAAAACGACTAAATATCAAGGACTCATTGGGCGAATCGCTCTGGAACTGAAATTGGAACGCTCACTGACATTTACCCTATCTGAAAGTCTGATAAACGCTGGAAAAATGACTAAGTCCAAAAAAAAAAAATTTTTCATCTTTTTTCAATTTTACCCCTGTGGGATATATATTCTACCCACACACATTTGGAACTCTCCTGGGGTACCCTCACACATATTATTCCCTCATTTAATGGATATTTTCACAAAAAAGTGAAATTTTCAAAAATCCAGAAAATTGGCTGAAAACGACTAAATATCAAGGACTCATTGGGCGCATCGCTCTGGAACTGAAATCGGAACGCTCACTGACATTTGCCCTCTCTGAAAGTCTGATAAACGCCGGAAAAATGACTAAGTCCAAAAAAAAATTTTTTTCATCTTTTTTCAATTGTACCCCCGTGGGATATATATTCTACCCACACACATTTGGAACTCTCCTGGGGTACCCTCACACATATTATTCCCTCATTTAGTGGATATTTTCACAAAAAAATGAAATTTTCAAAAATCCAGAAAATTGGCTGAAAACGACTAAATATCAAGGACTCATTGGGCGAATCGCTCTGGAACTGAAATCGGAATGCTCACTGACATTTGCCCTATCTGAAAGTCTGCTAAACGCCGGAAAAATGACTAAGTCCAAAAAAAAAAAAATTTTTCAACTTTTTTCAATTGTACCCCCGTGGGATATATATTCTACCCACACACATTTGGAACTCTCCTGGGGTACCCTCACACATATTATTCCCTCATTTAGTGGATATTTTCACAAAAAAGTGAAATTTTCAAAAATCCAAAATATTGGCTGAAAACAACTAGATATCAATGACTCATTGGGTGAATCGCTCTGGAACTGAAATTGGAATGCTCACTGACATTTGCCCAATCTGAAAGTCTGATAAACGCCGGAAAAATGACTAAGTCCAAAAGAAAAATTTTTCAACTTTTTTCAATTTTACCCCCGTGGGATATATATTCTACCCACACACATTGGGAACTCTCCTGGGGTACCCTCACACATATTATTCCCTCATTTAGTGGATATTTTCACAAAAAAGTGAAATTTTCAAAAATTCAGAAAATTGGCTGAAAACGACTAAATATCAAGGACTCATTGGGCGAATCGCTCTGGAACTGAAATTGGAACGCTCACTGACATTTACCCTATCTGAAAGTCTGATAAACGCTGGAAAAATGACTAAGTCCAAAAAAAAAAATTTTTCATCTTTTTTCAATTTTACCCCTGTGGGATATATATTCTACCCACACACATTTGGAACTCTCCTGGGGTACCCTCACACATATTATTCCCTCATTTAATGGATATTTTCACAAAAAAGTGAAATTTTCAAAAATCCAGAAAATTGGCTGAAAACGACTAAATATCAAGGACTCATTGGGCGCATCGCTCTGGAACTGAAATCGGAACGCTCACTGACATTTGCCCTCTCTGAAAGTCTGATAAACGCCGGAAAAATGACTAAGTCCAAAAAAAAATTTTTTTCATCTTTTTTCAATTGTACCCCCGTGGGATATATATTCTACCCACACACATTTGGAACTCTCCTGGGGTACCCTCACACATATTATTCCCTCATTTAGTGGATATTTTCACAAAAAAATGAAATTTTCAAAAATCCAGAAAATTGGCTGAAAACGACTAAATATCAAGGACTCATTGGGCGAATCGCTCTGGAACTGAAATCGGAATGCTCACTGACATTTGCCCTATCTGAAAGTCTGCTAAACGCCGGAAAAATGACTAAGTCCAAAAAAAAAAAAATTTTTCAACTTTTTTCAATTGTACCCCCGTGGGATATATATTCTACCCACACACATTTGGAACTCTCCTGGGGTACCCTCACACATATTATTCCCTCATTTAGTGGATATTTTCACAAAAAAGTGAAATTTTCAAAAATCCAAAATATTGGCTGAAAACAACTAGATATCAATGACTCATTGGGTGAATCGCTCTGGAACTGAAATTGGAATGCTCACTGACATTTGCCCAATCTGAAAGTCTGATAAACGCCGGAAAAATGACTAAGTCCAAAAAAAAAAAAAATTTTCAACTTTTTTCAATTGTACCCCCGTGGGATATATATTCTACCCACACACATTTGGAACTCTCCTGGGGTACCCTCACACATATTATTCCGTCATTTAGTGGATATTTTCACAAAAAAGTGAAATTTTCAAAAATCCAAAATATTGGCTGAAAACGACTAAATATCAAGGACTCATTGGTCGAATCGCTCTGGAACTGAAATCGGATCGCTCACTGACATTTGCCCTATCTGAAAGTCTGATAAATGCTGGAAAAATGACTAAGTCCAAAAGAAAAATTATTTCAACTTTTTTCAATTTTACCCCAGTGGGATATATATTCTACCCACACACATTGGGAACTCTCCTGGGGTACCCTCACACATATTATTCCCTCATTTAGTAGATATTTTCACAAAAAAGTGAAATTTTCAAAAATTCTGAAAATTGGCTGAAAACGACTAAATATCAAGGACTCATTGGCTGAATCGCTCTGGAGCTGAAATCGGAATGCTCACTGACATTTGCACTATCTGAAAGTCTGATAAACGCCGGAAAAATGACAAAGTCCAAAAAAAAAAAAATTATTCAACTTTTTTCAATTTTACCCCCGTGGGATATATATTCTACCCACACACATTTGGAACTCTCCTTGGGTTCCCTCACACATATTATTCCCTCATTTAGTGGATATTTTCACAAAAAAGAGAAATTTTCAAAAATCCAGAAAATTGGCTGAAAACGACTAAATATCAAGGACTCATTGGGCGAATCGCTCTGGAACTGAAATCGGAACGCTCACTGACATTTGCCCTATCTGAAAGTCTGATAAACGCCGGAAAAATGACTAAGTCCAAAAAAAAAATTTTTTCCACTTTTTTCAATTTTACCCTCGTGGGATATATATTCTACCCACACACATTTGGAACTCTCCTGGTTTACCCTCACACACATTATTCCCTCATTTAGTGGATATTTTCACAAAAAAGTGAAATTTTCAAAAATCCAGAAAATTGGCTGAAAACGACTAAATATCAAGGACTCATTGGGCGAATTGCTCTGGAACTGAAATTGGAACGCTCACTGACATTTGCCCTATCTGAAAGTCGGATAAACACTGGAAAAATGACTAAGTCCAAAAAAAAATTTTTTTCAACTTTTTTCAATTTTACCCTCGTGGGATATATATTTTACCCACACACATTTGGAACTCTCCTGGGGTACCCTCACACATATTATTCCCTCATTTAGTGGATATTTTCACAAAAAAGTGAAATTTTCAAAAATCCAGAAAATTGGCTGAAAACGACTAAATATCAAGGACTCATTGGGCGAATCGCTCTGGAATTGAAATCGGAACGCTCACTGACATTTGCCCTATCTGAAAGTCTGATAAACGCTGGAAAAATGACTAAGTCCAAAAAAAAATTTTTTCATCTTTTTTCAGTTTTAACCCCGTGGGATATATATTCTACCCACACACATTTGGAACTCTCCTGGGGTACCTTCACACATATTATTCCCTCATTTAGTGGATATTTTCACAAAAAAGTGAAATTTTCAAAAATCCAGAAAATTGGCTGAAAACGACTAAATATCAAGGACTCATTGGGCGAATCGCTCTGGAACTGAAATCGGAACGCTCACTGACATTTGCCCTATCTGAAAGTCTGATAAACGCTGGAAAAATGACTGTGTCCAAAAAAAAATTTTTTTCAACTTTTTTCAATTTTACCCTCGTGGGATATATATTCTACCCACACACACTTGGAACTCTCCTGGTTTACCCTCACACATATTATTCCCTCATTTAGTGGATATTTTCACAAAAAAGTGAAATTTTCAAAAATCCAGAAAATTGGCTGAAAACGACTAAATATCAAGGACTCATTGGGCGAATTGCTCTGGAACTGAAATTGGAAGGCTCACTGTCATTTGCCCTATCTGAAAGTCTGATAAACACTGGAAAAATGACTAAGTCAAAAAAAAAATTTTTTTCATCTTTTTTCAATTTTACCCCTGTGGGATATATATTCTACCCAAACACATTGGGAGCTCTCCTGGGGTACCTTCACACATATTATTCCCTCATTTAGTGGATATTTTCACAAAAAAATGAAATTTTCAAAAATCCAGAAAATTGGCTGAAAACGACTAAATATCAAGGACTCATTGGGCGAATCGCTCTGGAGCTGAAATCGGAACGCTCACTGACATTTGCACTATCTGAAAGTCTGATAAACGCCGGAAAAATGACTAAGTCCAAAAAAAAAAAAATTATTCAACTTTTTTCAATTTTACCCCCGTGGGATATATATTCTACCCACACACATTTGGAACTCTCCTGGGGTACCCTCACACATATTATTCCCTCATTTAGTGGATATTTTCACAAAAACATGAAATTTTCAAAAATCCAGAAAATTGGCTGAAAACGACTAAATATCAAGGACTCATTGGGCGAATCGCTCTGGAACTGAAATCGGAACGCTCACTGACATTTGCCCTATCTGAAAGTCTGATAAACGCTGGAAAAATGACTAAGTCCAAAAAAAAATTTTTTCATCTTTTTTCAGTTTTAACCCCGTGGGATATATATTCTACCCACACACATTTGGAACTCTCCTGGGGTACCTTCACACATATTATTCCCTCATTTAGTGGATATTTTCACAAAAAAGTGAAATTTTCAAAAATCCAGAAAATTGGCTGAAAACGACTAAATATCAAGGACTCATTGGGCGAATCGCTCTGGAACTGAAATCGGAACGCTCACTGACATTTGCCCTATCTGAAAGTCTGATAAACGCTGGAAAAATGACTATGTCCAAAAAAAAATTTTTTTCAACTTTTTTCAATTTTACCCTCGTGGGATATATATTCTACCCACACACACTTGGAACTCTCCTGGTTTACCCTCACACATATTATTCCCTCATTTAGTGGATATTTTCACAAAAAAGTGAAATTTTCAAAAATCCAGAAAATTGGCTGAAAACGACTAAATATCAAGGACTCATTGGGCGAATTGCTCTGGAACTGAAATTGGAAGGCTCACTGTCATTTGCCCTATCTGAAAGTCTGATAAACACTGGAAAAATGACTAAGTCAAAAAAAAAATTTTTTTCATCTTTTTTCAATTTTACCCCTGTGGGATATATATTCTACCCAAACACATTGGGAGCTCTCCTGGGGTACCTTCACACATATTATTCCCTCATTTAGTGGATATTTTCACAAAAAAATGAAATTTTCAAAAATCCAGAAAATTGGCTGAAAACGACTAAATATCAAGGACTCATTGGGCGAATCGCTCTGGAGCTGAAATCGGAACGCTCACTGACATTTGCACTATCTGAAAGTCTGATAAACGCCGGAAAATTGACTAAGTCCAAAAAAAAAAAAATTATTCAACTTTTTTCAATTTTACCCCCGTGGGATATATATTCTACCCACACACATTTGGAACTCTCCTGGGGTACCCTCACACATATTATTCCCTCATTTAGTGGATATTTTCACAAAAACATGAAATTTTCAAAAATCCAGAAAATTGGCTGAAAACGACTAAATATCAAGGACTTATTGGGCGAAACGCTCTGGAACTGAAATCGGATCGCTCACTGACATTTGCCCTATCTGAAAGTCTGATAAATGCCGGAAAAATGACTAAGTCCAAAAGAAAAATTATTTCAACTTTTTTCAATTTTACCCCCGTGGGATATATATTCTACCCACACACATTGGGAACTCTCCTGGGGTACCCACACACATATTATTCCCTCATTTAGTGGATATTTTCACAAAAAAGTGAAATTTTCAAAAATTCTGAAAATTGGCTGAAAACGACTAAATATCACGGACTCATTGGCCGAATCGCTCTGGAGCTGAAATCGGAACGCTCACTGACATTTGCACTATCTGAAAGTCTGATAAACGCCGGAAAAATGACAAAGTCCAAAAAAAAAAAAATTATTCAACTTTTTTCAATTTTACCCCCGTGGGATATATATTCTACCCACACACATTTGGAACTCTCCTGGGGTACCCTCACACATATTATTCCCTCATTTAGTGGATATTTTCACAAAAAAGTGAAATTTTCAAAAATCCAGAAAATTGGCTGAAAACGACTAAATATCAAGGACTCATTGGGCGAATCGCTCTGGAACTGAAATCGGAACGCTCACTGACATTTGCCCTATCTGAAAGTCTGATAAACGCCGGAAAAATGACTAAGTCCAAAAAAAAAATTTTTTCCACTTTTTTCAATTTTACCCTCGTGGGATATATATTCTACCCACACACATTTGGAACTCTCCTGGTTTACCCTCACACACATTATTCCCTCATTTAGTGGATATTTTCACAAAAAAGTGAAATTTTCAAAAATCCAGAAAATTGGCTGAAAACGACTAAATATCAAGGACTCATTGGGCGAATTGCTCTGGAACTGAAATTGGAACGCTCACTGACATTTGCCCTATCTGAAAGTCGGATAAACACTGGAAAAATGACTAAGTCCAAAAAAAAATTTTTTTCAACTTTTTTCAATTTTACCCTCGTGGGATATATATTTTACCCACACACATTTGGAACTCTCCTGGGGTACCCTCACACATATTATTCCCTCATTTAGTGGATATTTTCACAAAAAAGTGAAATTTTCAAAAATCCAGAAAATTGGCTGAAAACGACTAAATATCAAGGACTCATTGGGCGAATCGCTCTGGAACTGAAATCGGAACGCTCACTGACATTTGCCCTATCTGAAAGTCTGATAAACGCTGGAAAAATGACTATGTCCAAAAAAAAAATTTTTCATCTTTTTTCAGTTTTACCCCCGTGGGATATATATTCTACCCACACACATTTGGAACTCTCCTGGGGTACCTTCACACATATTATTCCCTCATTTAGTGGATATTTTCACAAAAAAGTGAAATTTTCAAAAATCCAGAAAATTGGCTGAAAACGACTAAATATCAAGGACTCATTGGGCGAATCGCTCTGGAACTGAAATCGGAACGCTCACTGACATTTGCACTATCTGAAAGTCTGAAAAACGCCGGAAAAATGACTAAGTCCAAAAAAAAATTTTTTTCAACTTTTTTCAATTTTACCCTCGTGGGATATATATTCTACCCACACACATTTGGAACTCTCCTGGTTTACCCTCACACATATTATTCCCTCATTTAGGGAATATTTTCACAAAAAAGTGAAATTTTCAAAAATCCAGAAAATTGGCTGAAAACGACTAAATATCAAGGACTCATTGGGCGAATTGCTCTGGAACTGAAATTGGAAGGCTCACTGTCATTTGCCCTATCTGAAAGTCTGATAAACACTGGAAAAATGACTAAGTCAAAAAAAAAATTTTTTTCATCTTTTTTCAATTTTACCCCTGTGGGATATATATTCTACCCAAACACATTGGGAGCTCTCCTGGGGTACCTTCACACATACTATTCCCTCATTTAGTGGATATTTTCACAAAAAAATGAAATTTTCAAAAATCCAGAAAATTGGCTGAAAACGACTAAATATCAAGGACTCATTGGGCGAATCGCTCTGGAACTGAAATTGGAAGGCTCACTGTCATTTGCCCTATCTGAAAGTCTGATAAACACTGGAAAAATGACTAAGTCAAAAAAAAAATTTTTTTCATCTTTTTTCAATTTTACCCCTGTGGGATATATATTCTACCCAAACACATTGGGAGCTCTCCTGGGGTACCTTCACACATATTATTCCCTCATTTAGTGGATATTTTCACAAAAACATGAAATTTTCAAAAATCCAGAAAATTGGCTGAAAACGACTAAATATCAAGGACTTATTGGGCGAAACGCTCTGGAACTGAAATCGGATCGCTCACTGACATTTGCCCTATCTGAAAGTCTGATAAATGCCGGAAAAATGACTAAGTCCAAAAGAAAAATTATTTCAACTTTTTTCAATTTTACCCCCGTGGGATATATATTCTACCCACACACATTGGGAACTCTCCTGGGGTACCCACACACATATTATTCCCTCATTTAGTGGATATTTTCACAAAAAAGTGAAATTTTCAAAAATTCTGAAAATTGGCTGAAAACGACTAAATATCACGGACTCATTGGCCGAATCGCTCTGGAGCTGAAATCGGAACGCTCACTGACATTTGCACTATCTGAAAGTCTGATAAACGCCGGAAAAATGACTAAGTCCAAAAAAAAAAAAATTATTCAACTTTTTTCAATTTTACCCCCGTGGGATATATATTCTACCCACACACATTTGGAACTCTCCTGGGGTACCCTCACACATATTATTCCCTCATTTAGTGGATATTTTCACAAAAAAGTGAAATTTTCAAAAATCCAGAAAATTGGCTGAAAACGACTAAATATCAAGGACTCATTGGGCGAATCGCTCTGGAACTGAAATCGGAACGCTCACTGACATTTGCCCTATCTGAAAGTCTGATAAACGCCGGAAAAATGACTAAGTCCAAAAAAAAAATGTTTTCAACTTTTTTCAATTTTACCCCCGTGGGATATAAATTCTACCCAAACACATTGGGAGCTCTCCTGGGGTACCTTCACACATATTATTCCCTCATTTAGTGGATATTTTCACAAAAAAAATGAAATTTTCAAAAATCCAGAAAATTGGCTGAAAACGACTAAATATCAAGGACTCATTGGGCGAATCGCTCTGGAACTGAAATCGGAACGCTCACTGACATTTGCCCTATCTGAAAGTCTGATAAACGCCGGAAAAATGACTAAGTCCAAAAAAAAAATGTTTTCAACTTTTTTCAATTTTACCCCCGTGGGATATATATTCTACCCAAACACATTGGGAGCTCTCCTGGGGTACCTTCACACATATTATTCCCTCATTTAGTGGATATTTTCACAAAAAAAATGAAATTTTCAAAAATCCAGAAAATTGGCTGAAAACGACTAAATATCAAGGACTCATTGGGCGAATCGCTCTGGAACTGAAATCGGAACGCTCACTGACATTTGCCCTATCTGAAAGTCTGATAAACGCCGGAAAAATGACTAAGTCCAAAAAAAAATTTTTTTCCACTTTTTTTAATTTTACCCTCGTGGGATATATATTCTACCCACAAACATTTGGAACTCTCCTGGGGTACCCTCACACATATTATTCCCTCATTTAGTGGATATTTTCACAAAAAAGTGAAATTTTCAAAAATCCAGAAAATTGGCTGAAAACGACTAAATATCAAGGACTCATTGTGCGAATTGCTCTGGAACTGAAATTGGAATGCTCACTGACATTTTCCCAATCTGAAAGTCTGATAAACGCCGGAAAAATGACTAAGTCCAAAAAAAAAATGTTTTCAACTTTTTTCAATTTTACCCCCGTGGGATATATATTCTACCCAAGCACATTGGGAGCTCTCCTGGGGTATCCTCACACATATTATTCCCTCATTTAGTGGATGTTTTCACAAAAAAGTGAAATTTTCAAAAATCCAGAAAATTGGCTGAAAACGACTAAATATCAAGGACTCATGGGGCGAATCGCTCTGTAACTGAAATCGGAACGCTCACTGACATTTGCCCTATCTGAAAGTCTGATAAACGCCGGAAAAATAACTAAGTCCAAAAAAAAAATGTTTTCAACTTTTTTCAATTTTAACCCCGTGGGATATATATTCTACCCAAACACATTGGGAACTCTCCTGGGTTACCCTCACACATATTATTCCCTCATTTAGTGGATATTTTCACAAAAACGTGAAATTTTCAAAAATCCAGAAAATTGGCTGAAAACGACTAAATATCAAGGACTCATTGGGCGAATCGCTCTGGAACTGAAATCGGATCGCTCACTGACATTTGCCCTATCTGAAAGTCTGATAAATGCCGGAAAAATGACTAAGTCCAAAAAAAAAATGTTTTCAACTTTTTTCAATTTTACCCCCGTGGGATATATATTCTACCCAAGCACATTGGGAGCTCTCCTGGGGTATCCTCACACATATTATTCCCTCATTTAGTGGATGTTTTCACAAAAAAGTGAAATTTTCAAAAATCCAGAAAATTGGCTGAAAACGACTAAATATCAAGGACTCATGGGGCGAATCGCTCTGTAACTGAAATCGGAACGCTCACTGACATTTGCCCTATCTGAAAGTCTGATAAACGCCGGAAAAATAACTAAGTCCAAAAAAAAAATGTTTTCAACTTTTTTCAATTTTAACCCCGTGGGATATATATTCTACCCAAACACATTGGGAACTCTCCTGGGGTACCCTCACACATATTATTCCCTCATTTAGTGGATATTTTCACAAAAACGTGAAATTTTCAAAAATCCAGAAAATTGGCTGAAAACGACTAAATATCAAGGACTCATTGGGCGAATCGCTTTGGAACTGAAATCGGATCGCTCACTGACATTTGCCCTATCTGAAAGTCTGATAAACGCCGGAAAAATGACTAAGTCCAAAAGAAAAATTATTTCAACTTTTTTCAATTTTACCCCCGTGGGATATATATTCTACCCACACACATTGGAACTCTCCTGGGGTACCCTCACACATATTATTCCCTCATTTAGTGGATGTTTTCACAAAAAAATGAAATTTTCAAAAATCCAGAAAATTGGCTGAAAACGACTAAATATCAAGGACTCATTGGGCAAATCGCTCTGGAACTGAAATCGGAACACTCACTGACATTTGCCCTATCTGAAAGTCTGATAAACGCTGGAAAATGACTAAGTCCAAAAAAAAAATTTTTCATCTTTTTTCAGTTTTACCCCCGTGGGATATATATTCTACCCACACACATTTGGAACTCTCCTGGGGTACCTTCACACATATTATTCCCTCATTTAGTGGATATTTTCACAAAAAAGTGAAATTTTCAAAAATCCAGAAAATTGGCTGAAAACGACTAAATATCAAGGACTCATTGGGTGAATCGCTCTGGAACTGAAATCGGAACGCTCACTGACATTTGCACTATCTGAAAGTCTGAAAAACGCCGGAAAAATGACTAAGTCCAAAAAAAAATTTTTTTCAACTTTTTTCAATTTTACCCCCGTGGGATATATATTCTACCCACACACATTGGGAACTCTCCTGGGGTACCCTCACACATATTATTCCCTCATTTAGTTGATATTTTCACAAAAAAGTGAAATTTTCAAAAATTCTGAAAATTGGCTGAAAACGACTAAATATCAAGGACTCATTGGGCGAATCGCTCTAGAGCTGAAATCGGAACGCTCACTGACATTTGCACTATCTGAAAGTCTGATAAACGCCGGAAAAATGACTAAGTCCAAAAAAAAAAAATTTTTCAACTTTTTTCAATTTTACCCCCGTGGGATATATATTCTACCTACACACATTTGGAACTCTCCTGGGGTACCCTCACACATATTATTCCCTCATTTAGTGGATATTTTCACAAAAAAGAGAAATTTTCAAAAATCCAGAAAATTGGCTGAAAACGACTAAATATCAAGGACACATTGGGCGGATCGCTCTGGAACTGAAATCGGAACGCTCACTGACATTTGCCCTATCTGAAAGTCTGATAAACGCCGGAAAAATGACTAAGTCCAAAAGAAAAATTATTTCAACTATTTTCAATTTTACCCCCGTGGGATATATATTCTACCCACACACATTGGAACTCTCCTGGGGTACCCTCACACATATTATTCCCTCATTTACTGGATATTTTTACAAAAACGTGACAATTTCAAAAATCCAGAAAATTGGCTGAAAACGACTAAATATCAAGGACTCATTGGGCGAATCGCTCTGGAACTGAAATCGGATCGCTCACTGACATTTGCCCTATCTGAAAGTCTGATAAATGCCGGAAAAATGACTAAGTCCAAAAAAAAAATTTTTTCAACTTTTTTCAATTTTACCCTCGTGGGATATATATTTTACCCACACACATTTGGAACTCTCCTGGCGTACCCTCACACATATTATTCCCTCATTTAGTGGATATTTTCACAAAAAAGTGAAATTTTCTAAAATCCAGAAAATTGGCTGAAAACGACTAAATATCAAGGACTCATTGGGCGAATCGCTCTGGAACTGAAATCGGAACGCTCACTGACATTTGCCCTATCTGAAAGTCTGATAAACGCTGGAAAATGACTAAGTCCAAAAATAAAATTTTTCATCTTTTTTCACTTTTACCCCCGTGGGATATATATTCTACCCACACACATTTGGAACTCTCCTGGGGTACCTTCACACATATTATTCCCTCATTTAGTGGATATTTTCACAAAAAAGTGAAATTTTCAAAAATCCAGAAAATTGGCTGAAAACGACTAAATATCAAGGACTTATTGGGCGAATCGCTCTGGAACTGAAATCGGAACGCTCACTGACATTTGCACTATCTGAAAGTCTGATAAACGCTGGAAAAATGACTAAGTCCAAAAAAAAAATTTTTTCATCTTTTTTCAATTTTACCCCTGTGGGATATATATTCTACCCACACACATTTGGAACTCTCCTGGGGTATCCTCACACATATTATTCCCTCATTTAGTGGATATTTTCACAAAAAAGTGAAATTTTCAAAAATCCAGAAAATTGGCTGAAAACGACTAAATATCAAGGACTCATTGGGCGAATTGCTCTGGAACTGAAATTGGAACGCTCACTGACATTTCCCCTATCTGAAAGTCTGATAAACACTGGAAAAATGACTAAGTCCAAAAAAAAAATTTTTTCAACTTTTTTCAATTTTACCCTCGTGGGATATATATTTTACCCACACACATTTGGAACTCTCCTGGGGTACCCTCACACATATTATTCCCTCATTTAGTGGATATTTTCACAAAAAAGTGAAATTTTCAAAAATCCAGAAAATTGGCTGAAAACGACTAAATATCAAGGACTCATTGGGCGAATCGCTCTGGAACTGAAATTGGAAGGCTCACTGACATTTGCCCTATCTGAAAGTCTGATAAACACTGGAAAAATGACTAAGTCCAAAAGAAAAATTATTTGAACTTTTTTCAATTTTACCCCCGTGGGATATATATTCTACCCACACACACTGGGAACTCTCCTGGGGTACCCTCACACATATTATTCCCTCATTTAGTAGATATTTTCACAAAAAAGTGAAATTTTCAAAAATTCTGAAAATTGGCTGAAAACGACTAAATATCAAGGACTCATTGGGCGAATCGCTCTAGAGCTGAAATCGGAACGCTCACTGACATTTGCACTATCTGAAAGTCTGATAAACGCCGGAAAAATGACTAAGTCCAAAAAAAAAAAATTTTTCAACTTTTTTCAATTTTACCCCCGTGGGATATATATTCTACCTACACACATTTGGAACTCTCCTGGGGTACCCTCACACATATTATTCCCTCATTTAATGGATATTTTCACAAAAAAGTGAAATTTTCAAAAATCCAGAAAATTGGCTGAAAACGACTAAATATCAAGGACTCATTGGGCGAATCGCTCTGGAACTGAAATCGGAACGCTCACTGACATTTGCCCTATCTGAAAGTCTGATAAACACTGGAAAAATGACTAAATCCAAAAAAAAAAATTTTTCAACTTTTTTCAATTTTACCCTCGTGGGATATATATTTTACCCACACACATTTGGAACTCTCCTGGGGTACCCTCACACATATTATTCCCTCATTTAGTGGATATTTTCACAAAAAAGTGAAATTTTCAAACATGCAGAAAATTGGCTGAAAACGACTAAATATCAAGAAATCATTGGGCGAATCGCTCTGGAACTGAAATTGGAAGGCTCACTGACATTTGCCCTATCTGAAAGTCTGATAAACGCTGGAAAAATGACTAAGTCCAAAAAAAAAATTTTTCATCTTTTTTCAGTTTTACCCCCGTGGGATATATATTCTACCCACACACATTTGGAACTCTCCTGGGGTACCTTCACACATATTATTCCCTCATTTAGTGGATATTTTCACAAAAAAGTGAAATTTTCAAAAATCCAGAAAATTGGCTGAAAACGACTAAATATCAAGGACTCATTGGGCGAATTGCTCTGGAACTGAAATTGGAAGGCTCACTGACATTTGCCCTATCTGAAAGTCTGATAAACACTGGAAAAATGACTAAGTCCAAAAAAAAATTTTTTTCAACTTTTTTCAATTTTACCCTCGTGGGATATATATTCTACCCACACACATTTGGAACTCTCCTGGGGTACCCTCACACATATTATTCCCTCATTTAGTGGATATTTTCACGAAAAAGTGAAATTTTCAAAAATCCAAAATATTGGCTGAAAACGACTAAATATCAAGGACTCATTGGGCGAATTGCTCTGGAACTGAAATTGGAACGCTCACTGACATTTCCCCTATCTGAAAGTCTGATAAACACTGGAAAAATGACTAAGTCCAAAAAAAAAATTTTTTCAACTTTTTTCAATTTTACCCTCGTGGGATATATATTTTACCCACACACATTTGGAACTCTCCTGGGGTACCCTCACACATATTATTCCCTCATTTAGTGGATATTTTCACAAAAAAGTGAAATTTTCAAAAATCCAGAAAATTGGCTGAAAACGACTAAATATCAAGGACTCATTGGGCGAATCGCTCTGGAACTGAAATTGGAAGGCTCACTGACATTTGCCCTATCTGAAAGTCTGATAAACACTGGAAAAATGACTAAGTCCAAAAGAAAAATTAATTGAACTTTTTTCAATTTTACCCCCGTGGGATATATATTCTACCCACACACATTGGGAACTCTCCTGGGGTACCCTCACACATATTATTCCCTCATTTAGTAGATATTTTCACAAAAAAGTGAAATTTTCAAAAATTCTGAAAATTGGCTGAAAACGACTAAATATCAAGGACTCATTGGGCGAATCGCTCTAGAGCTGAAATCGGAACGCTCACTGACATTTGCACTATCTGAAAGTCTGATAAACGCCGGAAAAATGACTAAGTCCAAAAAAAAAAAATTTTTCAACTTTTTTCAATTTTACCCCCGTGGGATATATATTCTACCTACACACATTTGGAACTCTCCTGGGGTACCCTCACACATATTATTCCCTCATTTAATGGATATTTTCACAAAAAAGTGAAATTTTCAAAAATCCAGAAAATTGGCTGAAAACGACTAAATATCAAGGACTCATTGGGCGAATTGCTCTGGAACTGAAATTGGAAGGCTCACTGACATTTGCCCTATCTGAAAGTCTGATAAACACTGGAAAAATGACTAAGTCCAAAAAAAAATTTTTTTCAACTTTTTTCAATTTTACCCTCGTGGGATATATATTCTACCCACACACATTTGGAACTCTCCTGGGGTACCCTCACACATATTATTCCCTCATTTAGTGGATATTTTCACGAAAAAGTGAAATTTTCAAAAATCCAAAATATTGGCTGAAAACGACTAAATATCAAGGACTCATTGGGCGAATCGCTCTGGAACTGAAATCGGAACGCTCACTGACATTTGCCCTATCTGAAAGTCTGATAAACGCTGGAAAAATGACTAAGTCCAAAAAAAAATGTTTTCATCTTTTTTCAATTTTACCCCTGTGGGATATATATTCTACCCACACACATTTGGAACTCTCCTGGGGTACCCTCACACATATTATTCCCTCATTTAATGGATATTTTCACAAAAAAGTGAAATTTTCAAAAATCCAGAAAATTGGCTGAAAACGACTAAATATCAAGGACTCATTATGCAAATCGCTCTGGAACTGAAATCGGAACGCTCACTGACATTTGCCCTATCTGAAAGTCTGATAAACGCTGGAAAATGACTAAGTCCAAAAAAAAAATTTTTCATCTTTTTTCAATTTTACCCCTGTGGGATATATATTCTACCCACACACATTTGGAACTCTCCTGGGGTACCCTCACACATATTATTCCCTCATTTAATGGATATTTTCACAAAAAAGTGAAATTTTCAAAAATCCAGAAAATTGGCTGAAAACGACTAAATATCAAGGACTCATTGGGCGAATCGCTCTGGAACTGAAATCGGAACGCTCACTGACATTTGCCCTCTCTGAAAGTCTGATAAACGCCGGAAAAATGACTAAGTCCAAAAAAAATTTTTTTTCATCTTTTTTCAATTTTACCCCCGTGGGATATATATTCTACCCACACACATTTGGAACTCTCCTGGGGTACCCTCACACATATTATTCCCTCATTTAGTGGATATTTTCACAAAAAAGTGAAATTTTCAAAAATCCAGAAAATTGGCTGAAAACGACTAAATATCAAGGACCCATTGGGCGAATTGCTCTGGAACTGAAATTGGAAGGCTCACTGACATTTGCCCTATCTGAAAGTCTGATAAACACTGGAAAAATGACTAAGTCCAAAAAAAAATTTTTTTCAACTTTTTTCAATTTTACCCTCGTGGGATATATGTTCTACCCACACACATTTGGAACTCTCCTGGGGTACCCTCACACATATTATTCCCTCATTTAGTGGATATTTTCACGAAAAAGTGAAATTTTCAAAAATCCAGAAAATTGGCTGAAAACGACTAAATATCAAGGACTCATTATGCAAATCGCTCTGGAACTGAAATCGGAACGCTCACTGACATTTGCCCTATCTGAAAGTCTGATAAACGCTGGAAAATGACTAAGTCCAAAAAAAAAATTTTTCATCTTTTTTCAGTTTTACCCCCGTGGGATATATATTCTACCCACACACATTTGGAACTCTCCTGGGGTACCTTCACACATATTATTCCCTCATTTAGTGGATATTTTCACAAAAAAGTGAAATTTTCAAAAATCCAGAAAATTGGCTGAAAACGACTAAATATCAAGGACTCATTGGGCGAATTGCTCTGGAAATGAAATTGGAAGGCTCACTGACATTTGCCCTAACTGAAAGTCTGATAAACACTGGAAAAATGACTAAGTCCAAAAAAAAAATTTTTTCATCTTTTTTCAATTTTACCCCTGTGGGATATATATTCTACCCACACACATTTGGAACTCTCCTGGGGTACCCTCACACATATTATTCCCTCATTTAATGGATATTTTCACAAAAAAGTGAAATTTTCAAAAATCCAGAAAATTGGCTGAAAACGACTAAATATCAAGGACTCATTGGGCGAATCGCTCTGGAACTGAAATCGGAACGCTCACTGACATTTGCCCTCTCTGAAAGTCTGATAAACGCCGGAAAAATGACTAAGTCCAAAAATAAAATTTTTTCATCTTTTTTCAATTTTACCCCTGTGGGATATATATTCTACCCACACACATTTGGAACTCTCCTGGGGTACCCTCACACATATTATTCCCTCATTTAATGGATATTTTCACAAAAAAGTGAAATTTTCAAAAATCCAGAAAATTGGCTGAAAACGACTAAATATCAAGGACTCATTGGGCGAATCGCTCTGGAACTGAAATCGGAACGCTCACTGACATTTGCCCTATCTGAAAGTCTGATAAACGCTGGAAAAATGACTAAGTCCAAAAAAAAAATTTATCATCTTTTTTCAGTTTTACCCCCGTGGGATATATATTCTACCCACACACATTTGGAACTCTCCTGGGGTACCTTCACACATATTATTCCCTCATTTAGTGGATATTTTCACAAAAAAGTGAAATTTTCAAAAATCCAGAAAATTGGCTGAAAACGACTAAATATCAAGGACTCATTGGGCGAATCGCTCTGGAACTGAAATCGGAACGCTCACTGACATTTGCACTATCTGAAAGTCTGAAAAACGCTGGAAAAATGACTAAGTCCAAAAAAAAATTTTTTTCAACTTTTTTCAATTTTACCCTCGTGGGATATATATTCTACCCACACACATTTGGAACTCTCCTGGTTTACCCTCACACATATTATTCCCTCATTTAGTGGATATTTTCACAAAAAAGTGAAATTTTCAAAAATCCAGAAAATTGACTGAAAACGACTAAATATCAAGGACTCATTGGGCGAATTGCTCTGGAACTGAAATTGGAAGGCTCACTGACATTTGCCCTATCTGAAAGTCTGATAAACACTGGAAAAATGACTAAGTCCAAAAAAAATTTTTTTTCAACTTTTTTCAATTTTACCCTCGTGGGATATATATTCTACCCACACACATTTGGAACTCTCCTGGGGTACCCTCACACATATTATTCCCTCATTTAGTGGATATTTTCACGAAAAAGTGAAATTTTCAAAAATCCAAAATATTGGCTGAAAACGACTAAATATCAAGGACTCATTGGGCGAATCGCTCTGGAACTGAAATCGGAACGCTCACTGACATTTGCCCTCTCTGAAAGTCTGATAAACGCCGGAAAAATGACTAAGTCCAAAAAAAATTTTTTTTCATCTTTTTTCAATTTTACCCCCGTGGGATATATATTCTACCCACACACATTTGGAACTCTCCTGGGGTACCCTCACACATATTATTCCCTCATTTAATGGATATTTTCACAAAAAAGTGAAATTTTCAAAAATCCAGAAAATTGGCTGAAAACGACTAAATATCAAGGACTCATTGGGCGAATCGCTCTGGAACTGAAATCGGAACGCTCACTGACATTTGCCCTCTCTGAAAGTCTGATAAACGCCGGAAAAATGACTAAGTCCAAAAAAAAATTTTTTTCATCTTTTTTCAATTTTACCCCTGTGGGATATATATTCTACCCACACACATTTGGAACTCTCCTGGGGTACCCTCACACATATTATTCCCTCATTTAATGGATATTTTCACAAAAAAGTGAAATTTTCAAAAATCCAGAAAATTGGCTGAAAACGACTAAATATCAAGGACTCATTGGGCGAATCGCTCTGGAACTGAAATCGGAACGCTCACTGACATTTGCCCTCTCTGAAAGTCTGATAAACGCCGGAAAAATGACTAAGTCCAAAAAAAAATTTTTTTCATCTTTTTTCAATTTTACCCCCGTGGGATATATATTCTACCCACACACATTTGGAACTCTCCTGGGGTACCCTCACACATATTATTCCCTCATTTAGTGGATATTTTCACAAAAAAGTGAAATTTTCAAAAATCCAGAAAATTGGCTGAAAAGGACTAAATATCAAGGACTCATTGGGCGAATTGCTCTGGAACTGAAATTGGAACGCTCACTGACATTTGCCCTATCTGAAAGTCTGATAAACACTGGAAAAATGACTAAATCCAAAAAAAAAATTTTTTCATCTTTTTTCAATTTTACCCTCGTGGGATATATATTTTACCCACACACATTTGGAACTCTCCTGGGGTACCCTCACACATATTATTCCCTCATTTAGTGGATATTTTCACAAAAAAGTGAAATTTTCAAACATGCAGAAAATTGGCTGAAAACGACTAAATATCAAGGACTCATTGGGCGAATCGCTCTGGAACTGAAATCGGAACGCTCACTGACATTTGCCCTATCTGAAAGTCTGATAAACACTGGAAAAATGACTAAGTCCAAAAAAAAATTTTTTTCAACTTTTTTCAATTTTACCCTCGTGGGATACATATTCTACCCACACACATTTGGAACTCTCCTGGGGTACCCTCACACATATTATTCCCTCATTTAGTGGATATTTTCACGAAAAAGTGAAATTTTCAAAAATCCAAAACATTGGCTGAAAATGACTAAATATCAAGGACTCATTGGGCGAATCGCTCTGGAACTGAAATTGGAATGCTCACTGACATTTGCCCTATCTGAAAGTCTGATAAACGCTGGAAAAATGACTAAGTCCTAAAAAAAAATTTTTCATCTTTTTTCAGTTTTACCCCCGTGGGATATATATTCTACCCACACACATTTGGAACTCTCCTGGGGTACCCTCACACATATTATTCCCTCATTTAATGGATATTTTCACAAAAAAGTGAAATTTTCAAAAATCCAGAAAATTGGCTGAAAACGACTAAATATCAAGGACTCATTGGGCGAATCGCTCTGGAACTGAAATTGGAACGCTCACTGACATTTGCCCTATCTGAAAGTCTGATAAACGCTGGAAAAATGACTAAGTCCTAAAAAAAAATTTTTCATCTTTTTTCAGTTTTACCCCCGTGGGATATATATTCTACCCACACACATTTGGAACTCTCCTGGGGTACCTTCACACATATTATTCCCTCATTTAGTGGATATTTTCACAAAAAAGTGAAATTTTCAAAAATCCAGAAAATTGGCTGAAAACGACTAAATATCAAGGACTCATTGGGCGAATCGCTCTGGAACTGAAATCGGAACGCTCACTGACATTTGCACTATCTGAAAGTCTGAAAAACGCCGGAAAAATGACTAAGTCCAAAAAAAAATTTTTTTCAACTTTTTTCAATTTTACCCTCGTGGGATATATATTTTACCCACACACATTTGGAACTCTCCTGGGGTACCCTCACACATATTATTCCCTCATTTAGTGGATATTTTCACGAAAAAGTGAAATTTTCAAAAATCCAAAATATTGGCTGAAAACGACTAAATATCAAGGACTCATTGGGCGAATCGCTCTGGAACTGAAATCGGAACGCTCACTGACATTTGCCCTATCTGAAAGTCTGATAAACGCTGGAAAAATGACTAAGTCCAAAAAAAAAATGTTTTCATCTTTTTTCAATTTTACCCCTGTGGGATATATATTCTACCCACACACATTTGGAACTCTCCTGGGGTACCCTCACACATATTATTCCCTCATTTAATGGATATTTTCACAAAAAAGTGAAATTTTCAAAAATCCAGAAAATTGGCTGAAAACGACTAAATATCAAGGACTCATTATGCAAATCGCTCTGGAACTGAAATCGGAACGCTCACTGACATTTGCCCTATCTGAAAGTCTGATAAACGCTGGAAAATGACTAAGTCCAAAAAAAAAATTTTTCATCTTTTTTCAATTTTACCCCTGTGGGATATATATTCTACCCACACACATTTGGAACTCTCCTGGGGTACCCTCACACATATTATTCCCTCATTTAATGGATATTTTCACAAAAAAGTGAAATTTTCAAAAATCAAGAAAATTGGCTGAAAACGACTAAATATCAAGGACCCATTGGGCGAATTGCTCTGGAACTGAAATTGGAAGGCTCACTGACATTTGCCCTATCTGAAAGTCTGATAAACACTGGAAAAATGACTAAGTCCAAAAAAAAATTTTTTTCAACTTTTTTCAATTTTACCCTCGTGGGATATATGTTCTACCCACACACATTTGGAACTCTCCTGGGGTACCCTCACACATATTATTCCCTCATTTAGTGGATATTTTCACGAAAAAGTGAAATTTTCAAAAATCCAAAATATTGGCTGAAAACGACTAAATATCAAGGACTCATTGGGCGAATCGCTCTGGAACTGAAATCGGAACGCTCACTGACATTTGCCCTCTCTGAAAGTCTGATAAACGCCGGAAAAATGACTAAGTCCAAAAAAAATTTTTTTTCATCTTTTTTCAATTTTACCCCCGTGGGATATATATTCTACCCACACACATTTGGAACTCTCCTGGGGTACCCTCACACATATTATTCCCTCATTTAATGGATATTTTCACAAAAAAGTGAAATTTTCAAAAATCCAGAAAATTGGCTGAAAACGACTAAATATCAAGGACTCATTATGCAAATCGCTCTGGAACTGAAATCGGAACGCTCACTGACATTTGCCCTATCTGAAAGTCTGATAAACGCTGGAAAATGACTAAGTCCAAAAAAAAAATTTTTCATCTTTTTTCAGTTTTACCCCCGTGGGATATATATTCTACCCACACACATTTGGAACTCTCCTGGGGTACCTTCACACATATTATTCCCTCATTTAGTGGATATTTTCACAAAAAAGTGAAATTTTCAAAAATCCAGAAAATTGGCTGAAAACGACTAAATATCAAGGACTCATTGGGCGAATTGCTCTGGAAATGAAATTGGAAGGCTCACTGACATTTGCCCTAACTGAAAGTCTGATAAACACTGGAAAAATGACTAAGTCCAAAAAAAAAATTTTTTCATCTTTTTTCAATTTTACCCCTGTGGGATATATATTCTACCCACACACATTTGGAACTCTCCTGGGGTACCCTCACACATATTATTCCCTCATTTAATGGATATTTTCACAAAAAAGTGAAATTTTCAAAAATCCAGAAAATTGGCTGAAAACAACTAAATATCAAGGACTCATTGGGCGAATCGCTCTGGAACTGAAATCGGAACGCTCACTGACATTTGCCCTCTCTGAAAGTCTGATAAACGCCGGAAAAATGACTAAGTCCAAAAAAAAAATTTTTCATCTTTTTTCAGTTTTACCCCCGTGGGATATATATTCTACCCACACACATTTGGAACTCTCCTGGTTTACCCTCACACATATTATTCCCTCATTTAGTGGATATTTTCACAAAAAAGTGAAATTTTCAAAAATCCAGAAAATTGGCTGAAAACGACTAAATATCAAGGACTCATTGGGCGAATTGCTCTGGAACTGAAATTGGAAGGCTCACTGACATTTGCCCTATCTGAAAGTCTGATAAACACTGGAAAAATGACTAAGTCCAAAAAAAATTTTTTTTCAACTTTTTTCAATTTTACCCTCGTGGGATATATATTCTACCCACACACATTTGGAACTCTCCTGGGGTACCCTCACACATATTATTCCCTCATTTAGTGGATATTTTCACGAAAAAGTGAAATTTTCAAAAATCCAAAATATTGGCTGAAAACGACTAAATATTAAGGACTCATTGGGCGAATCGCTCTGGAACTGAAATCGGAACGCTCACTGACATTTGCCCTCTGAAAGTCTGATAAACGCCGGAAAAATGACTAAGTCCAAAAAAAATTTTTTTTCATCTTTTTTCAATTTTACCCCCGTGGGATATATATTCTACCCACACACATTTGGAACTCTCCTGGGGTACCCTCACACATATTATTCCCTCATTTAATGGATATTTTCACAAAAAAGTGAAATTTTCAAAAATCCAGAAAATTGGCTGAAAACGACTAAATATCAAGGACTCATTGGGCGAAACGCTCTGGAACTGAAATCGGAACGCTCACTGACATTTGCCCTCTCTGAAAGTCTGATAAACGCCGGAAAAATGACTAAGTCCAAAAAAAAAATTTTTTCATCTTTTTTCAATTTTACCCCTGTGGGATATATATTCTACCCACACACATTTGGAACTCTCCTGGGGTACCCTCACACATATTATTCCCTCATTTAATGGATATTTTCACAAAAAAGTGAAATTTTCAAAAATCCAGAAAATTGGCTGAAAACGACTAAATATCAAGGACTCATTGGGCGAATCGCTCTGGAACTGAAATCGGAACGCTCACTGACATTTGCCCTCTCTGAAAGTCTGATAAACGCCGGAAAAATGACTAAGTCCAAAAAAAATTTTTTTTCATCTTTTTTCAATTTTACCCCCGTGGGATATATATTCTACCCACACACATTTGGAACTCTCCTGGGGTACCCTCACACATATTATTCCCTCATTTAATGGATATTTTCACAAAAAAGTGAAATTTTCAAAAATCCAGAAAATTGGCTGAAAACGACTAAATATCAAGGACTCATTATGCAAATCGCTCTGGAACTGAAATCGGAACGCTCACTGACATTTGCCCTATCTGAAAGTCTGATAAACGCTGGAAAATGACTAAGTCCAAAAAAAAAATTTTTCATCTTTTTTCAGTTTTACCCCCGTGGGATATATATTCTACCCACACACATTTGGAACTCTCCTGGGGTACCTTCACACATATTATTCCCTCATTTAGTGGATATTTTCACAAAAAAGTGAAATTTTCAAAAATCCAGAAAATTGGCTGAAAATGACTAAATATCAAGGACTCATTGGGCGAATTGCTCTGGAAATGAAATTTGAAGGCTCACTGACATTTGCCCTAACTGAAAGTCTGATAAACACTGGAAAAATGACTAAGTCCAAAAAAAAAATTTTTTCATCTTTTTTCAATTTTACCCCTGTGGGATATATATTCTACCCACACACATTTGGAACTCTCCTGGGGTACCCTCACACATATTATTCCCTCATTTAATGGATATTTTCACAAAAAAGTGAAATTTTCAAAAATCAAGAAAATTGGCTGAAAACGACTAAATATCAAGGACTCATTGGGCGAATCGCTCTGGAACTGAAATCGGAACGCTCACTGACATTTGCCCTCTCTGAAAGTCTGATAAACGCCGGAAAAATGACTAAGTCCAAAAAAAAAATTTTTTCATCTTTTTTCAATTTTACCCCTGTGGGATATATATTCTACCCACACACATTTGGAACTCTCCTGGGGTACCCTCACACATATTATTCCCTCATTTAATGGATATTTTCACAAAAAAGTGAAATTTTCAAAAATCCAGAAAATTGGCTGAAAACGACTAAATATCAAGGACTCATTATGCAAATCGCTCTGGAACTGAAATCGGAACGCTCACTGACATTTGCCCTATCTGAAAGTCTGATAAACGCTGGAAAATGACTAAGTCCAAAAAAAAAATTTTTCATCTTTTTTCAGTTTTACCCCCGTGGGATATATATTCTACCCACACACATTTGGAACTCTCCTGGGGTACCTTCACACATATTATTCCCTCATTTAGTGGATATTTTCACAAAAAAGTGAAATTTTCAAAAATCCAGAAAATTGGCTGAAAATGACTAAATATCAAGGACTCATTGGGCGAATTGCTCTGGAAATGAAATTTGAAGGCTCACTGACATTTGCCCTAACTGAAAGTCTGATAAACACTGGAAAAATGACTAAGTCCAAAAAAAAAATTTTTTCATCTTTTTTCAATTTTACCCCTGTGGGATATATATTCTACCCACACACATTTGGAACTCTCCTGGGGTACCCTCACACATATTATTCCCTCATTTAATGGATATTTTCACAAAAAAGTGAAATTTTCAAAAATCAAGAAAATTGGCTGAAAACGACTAAATATCAAGGACTCATTGGGCGAATCGCTCTGGAACTGAAATCGGAACGCTCACTGACATTTGCCCTCTCTGAAAGTCTGATAAACGCCGGAAAAATGACTAAGTCCAAAAAAAAAATTTTTTCATCTTTTTTCAATTTTACCCCTGTGGGATATATATTCTACCCACACACATTTGGAACTCTCCTGGGGTACCCTCACACATATTATTCCCTCATTTAATGGATATTTTCACAAAAAAGTGAAATTTTCAAAAATCCAGAAAATTGGCTGAAAACGACTAAATATCAAGGACTCATTGGGCGAATCGCTCTGGAAATGAAATCGGAACGCTCACTGACATTTGCCCTATCTGAAAGTCTGATAAACGCTGGAAAAATGACTAAGTCCAAAAAAAAAATTTATCATCTTTTTTCAGTTTTACCCCCGTGGGATATATATTCTACCCACACACATTTGGAACTCTCCTGGGGTACCTTCACACATATTATTCCCTCATTTAGTGGATATTTTCACAAAAAAGTGAAATTTTCAAAAATCCAGAAAATTGGCTGAAAACGACTAAATATCAAGGACTCATTGGGCGAATCGCTCTGGAACTGAAATCGGAACGCTCACTGACATTTGCACTATCTGAAAGTCTGAAAAACGCTGGAAAAATGACTAAGTCCAAAAAAAAATTTTTTTCAACTTTTTTCAATTTTACCCTCGTGGGATATATATTCTACCCACACACATTTGGAACTCTCCTGGTTTACCCTCACACATATTATTCCCTCATTTAGTGGATATTTTCACAAAAAAGTGAAATTTTCAAAAATCCAGAAAATTGGCTGAAAACGACTAAATATCAAGGACTCATTGGGCGAATTGCTCTGGAACTGAAATTGGAAGGCTCACTGACATTTGCCCTATCTGAAAGTCTGATAAACACTGGAAAAATGACTAAGTCCAAAAAAAATTTTTTTTCAACTTTTTTCAATTTTACCCTCGTGGGATATATATTCTACCCACACACATTTGGAACTCTCCTGGGGTACCCTCACACATATTATTCCCTCATTTAGTGGATATTTTCACGAAAAAGTGAAATTTTCAAAAATCCAAAATATTGGCTGAAAACGACTAAATATCAAGGACTCATTGGGCGAATCGCTCTGGAACTGAAATCGGAACGCTCACTGACATTTGCCCTCTCTGAAAGTCTGATAAACGCCGGAAAAATGACTAAGTCCAAAAAAAATTTTTTTTCATCTTTTTTCAATTTTACCCCCGTGGGATATATATTCTACCCACACACATTTGGAACTCTCCTGGGGTACCCTCACACATATTATTCCCTCATTTAATGGATATTTTCACAAAAAAGTGAAATTTTCAAAAATCCAGAAAATTGGCTGAAAACGACTAAATATCAAGTACTCATTGGGCGAATCGCTCTGGAACTGAAATCGGAACGCTCACTGACATTTGCCCTCTCTGAAAGTCTGATAAACGCCGGAAAAATGACTAAGTCCAAAAAAAAATTTTTTTCATCTTTTTTCAATTTTACCCCTGTGGGATATATATTCTACCCACACACATTTGGAACTCTCCTGGGGTACCCTCACACATATTATTCCCTCATTTAATGGATATTTTCACAAAAAAGTGAAATTTTCAAAAATCCAGAAAATTGGCTGAAAAGGACTAAATATCAAGGACTCATTGGGCGAATTGCTCTGGAACTGAAATTGGAACGCTCACTGACATTTGCCCTATCTGAAAGTCTGATAAACACTGGAAAAATGACTAAATCCAAAAAAAAAATTTTTTCAACTTTTTTCAATTTTACCCTCGTGGGATATATATTTTACCCACACACATTTGGAACTCTCCTGGGGTACCCTCACACATATTATTCCCTCATTTAGTGGATATTTTCACAAAAAAGTGAAATTTTCAAACATGCAGAAAATTGGCTGAAAACGACTAAATATCAAGGACTCATTGGGCGAATCGCTCTGGAACTGAAATCGGAACGCTCACTGACATTTGCCCTATCTGAAAGTCTGATAAACGCTGGAAAAATGACTAAGTCCAAAAAAAAAATTTTTCATCTTTTTTCAGTTTTACCCCCGTGGGATATATATTCTACCCACACACATTTGGAACTCTCCTGGGGTACCTTCACACATATTATTCCCTCATTTAGTGGATATTTTCACAAAAAAGTGAAATTTTCAAAAATCCAGAAAATTGGCTGAAAACGACTAAATATCAAGGACTCATTGGGCGAATCGCTCTGGAACTGAAATCGGAACGCTCACTGACATTTGCATTATCTGAAAGTCTGAAAAACGCTGGAAAAATGACTAAGTCCAAAAAAAAATTTTTTTCAACTTTTTTCAATTTTACCCTCGTGGGATATATATTCTACCCACACACATTTGGAACTCTCCTGGTTTACCCTCACACATATTATTCCCTCATTTAGTGGATATTTTCACAAAAAAGTGAAATTTTCAAAAATCCAGAAAATTGGCTGAAAACGACTAAATATCAAGGACTCATTGGGCGAATTGCTCTGGAACTGAAATTGGAAGGCTCACTGACATTTGCCCTATCTGAAAGTCTGATAAACACTGGAAAAATGACTAAGTCCAAAAAAAAATTTTTTTCAACTTTTTTCAATTTTACCCTCGTGGGATACATATTCTACCCACACACATTTGGAACTCTCCTGGGGTACCCTCACACATATTATTCCCTCATTTAGTGGATATTTTCACGAAAAAGTGAAATTTTCAAAAATCCAAAATATTGGCTGAAAATGACTAAATATCAAGGACTCATTGGGCGAATCGCTCTGGAACTGAAATTGGAATGCTCACTGACATTTGCCCTATCTGAAAGTCTGATAAACGCTGGAAAAATGACTAAGTCCTAAAAAAAAATTTTTCATCTTTTTTCAGTTTTACCCCCGTGGGATATATATTCTACCCACACACATTTGGAACTCTCCTGGGGTACCCTCACACATATTATTCCCTCATTTAATGGATATTTTCACAAAAAAGTGAAATTTTCAAAAATCCAGAAAATTGGCTGAAAACGACTAAATATCAAGGACTCATTGGGCGAATCGCTCTGGAACTGAAATTGGAACGCTCACTGACATTTGCCCTATCTGAAAGTCTGATAAACGCTGGAAAAATGACTAAGTCCTAAAAAAAAATTTTTCATCTTTTTTCAGTTTTACCCCCGTGGGATATATATTCTACCCACACACATTTGGAACTCTCCTGGGGTACCTTCACACATATTATTCCCTCATTTAGTGGATATTTTCACAAAAAAGTGAAATTTTCAAAAATCCAGAAAATTGGCTGAAAACGACTAAATATCAAGGACTCATTGGGCGAATCGCTCTGGAACTGAAATCGGAACGCTCACTGACATTTGCACTATCTGAAAGTCTGAAAAACGCCGGAAAAATGACTAAGTCCAAAAAAAAATTTTTTTCAACTTTTTTCAATTTTACCCTCGTGGGATATATATTTTACCCACACACATTTGGAACTCTCCTGGGGTACCCTCACACATATTATTCCCTCATTTAGTGGATATTTTCACGAAAAAGTGAAATTTTCAAAAATCCAAAATATTGGCTGAAAACGACTAAATATCAAGGACTCATTGGGCGAATCGCTCTGGAACTGAAATCGGAACGCTCACTGACATTTGCCCTATCTGAAAGTCTGATAAACGCTGGAAAAATGACTAAGTCCAAAAAAAAAATGTTTTCATCTTTTTTCAATTTTACCCCTGTGGGATATATATTCTACCCACACACATTTGGAACTCTCCTGGGGTACCCTCACACATATTATTCCCTCATTTAATGGATATTTTCACAAAAAAGTGAAATTTTCAAAAATCCAGAAAATTGGCTGAAAACGACTAAATATCAAGGACTCATTATGCAAATCGCTCTGGAACTGAAATCGGAACGCTCACTGACATTTGCCCTATCTGAAAGTCTGATAAACGCTGGAAAATGACTAAGTCCAAAAAAAAAATTTTTCATCTTTTTTCAATTTTACCCCTGTGGGATATATATTCTACCCACACACATTTGGAACTCTCCTGGGGTACCCTCACACATATTATTCCCTCATTTAATGGATATTTTCACAAAAAAGTGAAATTTTCAAAAATCCAGAAAATTGGCTGAAAACGACTAAATATCAAGGACTCATTGGGCGAATCGCTCTGGAACTGAAATCGGAACGCTCACTGACATTTGCCCTCTCTGAAAGTCTGATAAACGCCGGAAAAATGACTAAGTCCAAAAAAAATTTTTTTTCATCTTTTTTCAATTTTACCCCCATGGGATATATATTCTACCCACACACATTTGGAACTCTCCTGGTTTACCCTCACACATATTATTCCCTCATTTAGTGGATATTTTCACAAAAAAGTGAAATTTTCAAAAATCCAGAAAATTGGCTGAAAACGACTAAATATCAAGGACCCATTGGGCGAATTGCTCTGGAACTGAAATTGGAAGGCTCACTGACATTTGCCCTATCTGAAAGTCTGATAAACACTGGAAAAATGACTAAGTCCAAAAAAAATTTTTTTTCAACTTTTTTCAATTTTACCCTCGTGGGATATATGTTCTACCCACACACATTTGGAACTCTCCTGGGGTACCCTCACACATATTATTCCCTCATTTAGTGGATATTTTCACGAAAAAGTGAAATTTTCAAAAATCCAAAATATTGGCTGAAAACGACTAAATATCAAGGACTCATTGGGCGAATCGCTCTGGAACTGAAATCGGAACGCTCACTGACATTTGCCCTATCTGAAAGTCTGATAAACGCTGGAAAAATGACTAAGTCCAAAAAAAAAATGTTTTCATCTTTTTTCAATTTTACCCCTGTGGGATATATATTCTACCCACACACATTTGGAACTCTCCTGGGGTACCCTCACACATATTATTCCCTCATTTAATGGATATTTTCACAAAAAAGTGAAATTTTCAAAAATCCAGAAAATTGGCTGAAAACGACTAAATATCAAGGACTCATTGGGCGAATCGCTCTGGAACTGAAATCGGAACGCTCACTGACATTTGCCCTCTCTGAAAGTCTGATAAACGCCGGAAAAATGACTAAGTCCAAAAAAAATTTTTTTTCATCTTTTTTCAATTTTACCCCCGTGGGATATATATTCTACCCACACACATTTGGAACTCTCCTGGGGTACCCTCACACATATTATTCCCTCATTTAATGGATATTTTCACAAAAAAGTGAAATTTTCAAAAATCCAGAAAATTGGCTGAAAACGACTAAATATCAAGGACTCATTATGCAAATCGCTCTGGAACTGAAATCGGAACGCTCACTGACATTTGCCCTATCTGAAAGTCTGATAAACGCTGGAAAATGACTAAGTCCAAAAAAAAAATTTTTCATCTTTTTTCAGTTTTACCCCCGTGGGATATATATTCTACCCACACACATTTGGAACTCTCCTGGGGTACCTTCACACATATTATTCCCTCATTTAGTGGATATTTTCACAAAAAAGTGAAATTTTCAAAAATCCAGAAAATTGGCTGAAAACGACTAAATATCAAGGACTCATTGGGCGAATTGCTCTGGAAATGAAATTGGAAGGCTCACTGACATTTGCCCTAACTGAAAGTCTGATAAACACTGGAAAAATGACTAAGTCCAAAAAAAAAATTTTTTCATCTTTTTTCAATTTTACCCCTGTGGGATATATATTCTACCCACACACATTTGGAACTCTCCTGGGGTACCCTCACACATATTATTCCCTCATTTAATGGATATTTTCACAAAAAAGTGAAATTTTCAAAAATCCAGAAAATTGGCTGAAAACGACTAAATATCAAGGACTCATTGGGCGAATCGCTCTGGAACTGAAATCGGAACGCTCACTGACATTTGCCCTCTCTGAAAGTCTGATAAACGCTGGAAAAATGACTAAGTCCAAAAAAAAAATTTTTCATCTTTTTTCAGTTTTACCCCCGTGGGATATATATTCTACCCACACACATTTGGAACTCTCCTGGTTTACCCTCACACATATTATTCCCTCATTTAGTGGATATTTTCACAAAAAAGTGAAATTTTCAAAAATCCAGAAAATTGGCTGAAAACGACTAAATATCAAGGACTCATTGGGCGAATTGCTCTGGAACTGAAATTGGAAGGCTCACTGACATTTGCCCTATCTGAAAGTCTGATAAACACTGGAAAAATGACTAAGTCCAAAAAAAATTTTTTTTCAACTTTTTTCAATTTTACCCTCGTGGGATATATATTCTACCCACACACATTTGGAACTCTCCTGGGGTACCCTCACACATATTATTCCCTCATTTAGTGGATATTTTCACGAAAAAGTGAAATTTTCAAAAATCCAAAATATTGGCTGAAAACGACTAAATATTAAGGACTCATTGGGCGAATCGCTCTGGAACTGAAATCGGAATGCTCACTGACATTTGCCCTCTCTGAAAGTCTGATAAACGCCGGAAAAATGACTAAGTCCAAAAAAAATTTTTTTTCATCTTTTTTCAATTTTACCCCCGTGGGATATATATTCTACCCACACACATTTGGAACTCTCCTGGGGTACCCTCACACATATTATTCCCTCATTTAATGGATATTTTCACAAAAAAGTGAAATTTTCAAAAATCCAGAAAATTGGCTGAAAACGACTAAATATCAAGGACTCATTGGGCGAATCGCTCTGGAACTGAAATCGGAACGCTCACTGACATTTGCCCTCTCTGAAAGTCTGATAAACGCCGGAAAAAAGACTAAGTCCAAAAAAAAAATTTTTTCATCTTTTTTCAATTTTACCCCTGTGGGATATATATTCTACCCACACACATTTGGAACTCTCCTGGGGTACCCTCACACATATTATTCCCTCATTTAATGGATATTTTCACAAAAAAGTGAAATTTTCAAAAATCCAGAAAATTGGCTGAAAACGACTAAATATCAAGGACTCATTGGGCGAATCGCTCTGGAACTGAAATCGGAACGCTCACTGACATTTGCCCTCTCTGAAAGTCTGATAAACGCCGGAAAAATGACTAAGTCCAAAAAAAAATTTTTTTCATCTTTTTTCAATTTTACCCCCGTGGGATATATATTCTACCCACACACATTTGGAACGCTCCTGGGGTACCCTCACACATATTATTCCCTCATTTAGTGGATATTTTCACAAAAAAGTGAAATTTTCAAAAATCCAGAAAATTGGCTGAAAACGACTAAATATCAAGGACTCATTGGGCGAATTGCTCTGGAACTGAAATTGGAACGCTCACTGACATTTGCCCTACCTGAAAGTCTGATAAACACTGGAAAAATGACTAAATCCAAAAAAAAAAATTTTTCAACTTTTTTCAATTTTACCCTCGTGGGATATATATTCTACCCACACACATTTGGAACTCTCCTGGGGTACCCTCACACATATTATTCCCTCATTTAGTGGATATTTTCACGAAAAAGTGAAATTTTCAAAAATCCAAAATATTGGCTGAAAATGACTAAATATCAAGGACTCATTGGGCGAATCGCTCTGGAACTGAAATCGGAACGCTCACTGAGATTTGCCCTATCTGAAAGTCTGATAAACGCTGGAAAAATGACTAAGTCCAAAAAAAAAATGTTTTCATCTTTTTTCAATTTTACCCCTGTGGGATATATATTCTACCCACACACATTTGGAACTCTCCTGGGGTACCCTCACACATATTATTCCCTCATTTAATGGATATTTTCACAAAAAAGTGAAATTTTCAAAAATCCAGAAAATTGGCTGAAAACGACTAAATATCAAGGACTCATTGGGCGAATCGCTCTGGAACTGAAATTGGAACGCTCACTGACATTTGCCCTATCTGAAAGTCTGATAAACGCTGGAAAAATGACTAAGTCCTAAAAAAAAATTTTTCATCTTTTTTCAGTTTTACCCCCGTGGGATATATATTCTACCCACACACATTTGGAACTCTCCTGGGGTACCTTCACACATATTATTCCCTCATTTAGTGGATATTTTCACAAAAAAGTGAAATTTTCAAAAATCCAGAAAATTGGCTGAAAACGACTAAATATCAAGGACTCATTGGGCGAATCGCTCTGGAACTGAAATCGTAACGCTCACTGACATTTGCACTATCTGAAAGTCTGAAAAACGCCGGAAAAATGACTAAGTCCAAAAAAAAATTTTTTTCAACTTTTTTCAATTTTACCCTCGTGGGATATATATTCTACCCACACACATTTGGAACTCTCCTGGTTTACCCTCACACATATTATTCCCTCATTTAGTGGATATTTTCACAAAAAAGTGAAATTTTCAAAAATCCAGAAAATTGGCTGAAAACGACTAAATATCAAGGACTCATTGGGCGAATTGCTCTGGAACTGAAATTGGAAGGCTCACTGACATTTGCCCTATCTGAAAGTCTGATAAACACTGGAAAAATGACTAAGTCCCAAAAAAATTTTTTTTCATCTTTTTTCAATTTTACCCCCGTGGGATATATATTCTACCCACACACATTGGGAACTCTCCTGGGGTACCCTCACACATATTATTCCCTCATTTAGTAGATATTTTCACAAAAAAGTGAAATTTTCAAAAATTCTGAAAATTGGCTGAAAACGACTAAATATCAAGGACTCATTGGGCGAATCGCTCTGGAACTGAAATTGGAATGCTCACTGACATTTGCCCTATCTGAAAGTCTGATAAACGCCAGAAAAATGACTAAGTCCAAAAAAAAAATTTTTTTTCAACTTTTTTCAATTTTACCCCCGTGGGATATATATTCTACCCAAACACATTGGGAGCTCTCCTGGGGTATCCTCACACATATTATTCCCTCATTTAGTGGATATTTTCACAAAAAAGTGAAATTTTCAAAAATCCAAAATATTTTTCTGAAAACGACTAAATATCAAGGACTCATTGGGCGAATCGCTCTGGAACTGAAATCGGAACGCTCACTGACATTTGCCCTATCTGAAAGTCTGATAAACGCCGGAAAAATGACTAAGTCCAAAAAATATTTTTTTTCAACTTTTTTCATTTTTACCCCCGTGGGATATATATTCTACCCACACACATTGGGAGCTCTCCTGGGGTATCCTCACACATATTATTCCCTCATTTAGTGGATATTTTCACAAAAAAGTGAAATTTTCAAAAATCCAGAAAATTGCCTGAAAACGACTAAATATCAAGGACTCATTGGGCGAATCGCTCTGGAACTGAAATCGGAACGCTCACTGACATTTGCACTATCTGAAAGTCTGATAAACGCCGGAAAAATGACTAAGTCCAAAAGAAAAATTTTTTCAACTTTTTTCAATTTTACCCCCGTGGGATATATATTCTACCCCCACACATTGGGAACTCTCCTGGGGTACCCTCACACATATTATTCCCTCATTTAGTGGATATTTTCACAAAAAAGTGAAATTTTTAAAAAACCAGAAAATTGGCTGAAAACGATTAATTATCAAGGACTCATTGGGCGAATCGCTCTGGAACTGAAATTGGAATGCTCACTGACATTTGCCCTATCTGAAAGTCTGATAAACGCCAGAAAAATGACTAAGTCCAAAAAAAAAATTTTTTTTCAACTTTTTTCAATTTTACCCCCGTGGGATATATATTCTACCCAAACACATTGGGAGCTCTCCTGGGGTATCCTCACACATATTATTCCCTCATTTAGTGGATATTTTCACAAAAAAGTGAAATTTTCAAAAATCCAAAATATTTTTCTGAAAACGACTAAATATCAAGGACTCATTGGGCGAATCGCTCTGGAACTGAAATCGGAACGCTCACTGACATTTGCCCTATCTGAAAGTCTGATAAACGCCGGAAAAATGACTAAGTCCAAAAAATATTTTTTTTCAACTTTTTTCATTTTTACCCCCGTGGGATATATATTCTACCCACACACATTGGGAGCTCTCCTGGGGTATCCTCACACATATTATTCCCTCATTTAGTGGATATTTTCACAAAAAAGTGAAATTTTCAAAAATCCAGAAAATTGCCTGAAAACGACTAAATATCAAGGACTCATTGGGCGAATCGCTCTGGAACTGAAATCGGAACGCTCACTGACATTTGCACTATCTGAAAGTCTGATAAACGCCGGAAATATGACTAAGTCCAAAAAAATTTTTTTTTCAATTTTACCCCCGTGGGATATATATTCTACCCAAACACATTGGGAGCTCTCTTGGGGTACCCTCACACATATTATTCCCTCATTTAGTGGATATTTTCACAAAAAGAGAAATTTTCAAAAATCCAGAAAATCGGCTGAAAACGACCAAATATCAAGGACTCATTGGGCGAATCGCTCTGGAACTGAAATCGGAACGCTCACTGACATTTGAACTATCTGAAAGTCTGATAAACGCCGGAGAAATGACTAAGTCCAAAAGAAAAATTTTTTAAAGTTTTTTCAATTTTACCCCCGTGGGATAAATATTCTACCCACACACATTTGGAACTCTCCTGGGGTACGTTCACACATATTATTCCCTCATTTAGTGGATATTTTCACAAAAAAGTGAAATTTTCAAAAATCCAGAAAATCGGCTGAAAACGACCAAATATCAAGGAATCATTGGGCGAATCGCTCTGGAACTGAAATTGGAACACTCACTGACATTTGCCCTATCTGAAAGTCTGATAAACACCGGAAAAATGACTAAGTCCAAAAAAAAATTTTTTTCAACTTTTTTCAATTTTACCCCCGTGGCATATATTTTCTATCCAAACACATTGGGAACTCTCCTGGGGTACCTTCACACATATTATTCCCTCATTTAGTGGATATTTTCACAAAAAAGAGAAATTTTCAAAAATCTATAAAATTGGCTGAAAACGACTAAATATCAAGGACTCATTGGGCGAATCGCTCTGGAACTGAAATCGGAATGCTCACTGATATTTGCCCTATCTGAAAGTCTGATAAACGCCAGAAAAATGACTAAGTCCAAAAGAAAATTTTTTTTAACTTTTTTCAATTTTACCCCCGTGGGATATATATTCTACCCCCACACATTGGGAACTCTCCTGGGGTACCCTCACACATATTGTTCCCTCATTTAGTGGATGTTTTCACAAAAAAGTGAAATTTTCAAAAATCCAGAAAATTGTCTGAAAACGACTAAATATCAAGGACTCATTGGGCGAATCGCTCTGGAATTGAAATCGGAATGCTTACTGACATTTGCACTATCTGAAAGTCTGATAAACGCCTAAAAAATGACTAAGTCCAAAAAATATGAAAAAAATTTCAACTTTTTTCAATTTTACCCCCGTGGGATATATATTCTACCCACACACATTTGGAACTCTCCTGGGGTACCCTCACACCTATTATTCCCTCATTTAGTGGATATTTTCACAAAAAAGTGAAATTTTCAAAAATCCAGACAATTAGCTGAAAACGACTAAATATCAAGGACTCATTGAGCGAATCGCTCTGGAACTGAAATCGGAACGCTCACTGACATTTGCACTATCTGAAGGTCTGAAAAAAGCCGGAAAAATGACTAAGTCCAAAAAAAATTTTTTTTCAACTTTTTTCGATTTTACCCCCGTGTGATATATATTCTACCCAAACACATTGGGAGCTCTCTTGGGGTACCCTCACACATATTATTCCCTCATTTACTGGATATTTTCACAAAAAAGAGAAATTTTCAAAAATCCAGAAAATTGGCTGAAAACGACTAAATATCAAGGACTCATTGGGCGAATCGCTCTGGAACTGAAATCGGAACGCTCACTGACATTTGCCCTATCTGAAAGTCTGATAAACGCCGGTAAAATGACTAAGTCCAAAAAAAAAATTTTTTCATCTTTTTTCAATTTTACCCCCGTGGGATATATATTCTACCCACACACATTTGGAACTCTCCTGGGGTACCTTCACACATATTATTCCCTCATTTAGTGGATATTTTCACAAAAAAGTGAAATTTTCAAAAATCCAAAATATTGGCTGAAAACGACTAAATATCAAGGACTCATTGGGTGAATCGCTCTGGAACTGGAATCGGAACGCTCACTGACATTTGCCCTATCTGAAAGTCTGATAAACGCCGGAAAAATGACTAAGTCCAAAAAAAAAATAATTTTTCAACTTTTTTTAATTTTACCCCCGTGGGATATATGTTCTACCCACACACATTTGGAACTCTCCTGGGGTACCCTCACACATATTATTCCCTCATTTAGTGGATATTTTCACGAAAAAGTGACATTTTCAAAAATCCAAAATATTGGCTGAAAACGACTAAATATCAAGGACTCATTGGGCGAATCGCTCTGGAACTGAAATCGGAATGCTCACTGATATTTGCCCTATCTGAAAGTCTGATAAAAGCCAGAAAAATGACTAAGTCCAAAAGAAAAATTTTTTAAACTTTTTTCAATTTTACCCCCGTGGGATATATATTCTACCCCCACACATTGGGAACTCTCCTGGGGTACCCTCACACATATTGTTCCCTCATTTAGTGGATGTTGTCACAAAAAAGTGAAATTTTCAAAAATCCAGAAAATTGTCTGAAAACGACTAAATATCAAGGACTCATTGGGCGAATCGCTCTGGAATTGAAATCGGAATGCTCACTGACATTTGCCCTATCTGAAAGTCTGATAAACGCCGGAAAAATGACTAAGTCCCAAAAAAATTTTTTTTCAACTTTTTTCAATTTTACCCCTGTGTGATATATATTCTACCCAAACACATTGGGAGCTCTCTTGGGGTACCCTCAAACATATTATTCCCTCATTTAGTGGATATTTTCACAAAAAAATAGAAATTTTCAAAAATCCAGAAAATTGGCTGAAAACGACTAAATATCAAGGACTCATTGGGCGAATCGCTCTGGAACTGAAATCGGAACGCTCACTGACATTTCCCCTATCTGAAAGTCTGATAAACGCCGGAGAAATGACTAAGTCCAAAAGAAAAATTTTTTAAACTTTTTTCAATTTTACCTCCGTGGGATAAATATTCTACCCACACACATTGGGAACTCTCCTGGGGTACGCTCACACATATTATTCCCTCATTTAGAGGATATTTTCACAAAAAAAGTTAAATTTCCAAAAATTCAGAAAATTGGCTGAAAACGACTAAATATCAAGGACTCATTGGGCGAATCGCTCTGGAACTGAAATCGGAACGCTCACTGACATTTGCACTATCTGAAAGTCTGATAAACACTGGAAAAATGACTAAATCCAAAAAAAAAAATTTTTCAACTTTTTTCAATTTTACCCTCGTGGGATATATATTTTACCCACACACATTTGGAACTCTCCTGGGGTACCCTCACACATATTATTCCCTCATTTAGTGGATATTTTCACAAAAAAGTGAAATTTTCAAACATGCAGAAAATTGGCTGAAAACGACTAAATATCAAGGACTCATTGGGCGAATCGCTCTGGAACTGAAATCGGAACGCTCACTGACATTTGCCCTATCTGAAAGTCTGATAAACGCTGGAAAAATGACTAAGTCCAAAAAAAAAATGTTTTCATCTTTTTTCAATTTTACCCCTGTGGGATATATATTCTACCCACACACATTTGGAACTCTCCTGGGGTACCCTCACACATATTATTCCCTCATTTAGTGGATATTTTCACAAAAAAGTGAAATTTTCAAAAATCCAGAAAATTGGCTGAAAACGACTAAATATCAAGGACTCATTGGGCGAATCGCTCTGGAACTGAAATCGGAACGCTCACTGACATTTGCACTATCTGAAAGTCTGAAAAACGCCGGAAAAATGACTAAGTCCAAAAAAAAATTTTTTTCAACTTTTTTCAATTTTACCCCCGTGGGATATATATTCTACCCACACACATTTGGAACTCTCCTGGGGTACCCTCACACATATTATTCCCTCATTTAATGGATATTTTCACAAAAAAGTGAAATTTTCAAAAATCCAGAAAATTGGCTGAAAACGACTAAATATCAAGGACTCATTGGGCGAATCGCTCTGGAACTGAAATCGGAACGCTCACTGACATTTGCACTATCTGAAAGTCTGATAAACACTGGAAAAATGACTAAATCCAAAAAAAAAAATTTTTCAACTTTTTTCAATTTTACCCTCGTGGGATATATATTTTACCCACACACATTTGGAACTCTCCTGGGGTACCCTCACACATATTATTCCCTCATTTAGTGGATATTTTCACAAAAAAGTGAAATTTTCAAACATGCAGAAAATTGGCTGAAAACGACTAAATATCAAGGACTCATTGGGCGAATCGCTCTGGAACTGAAATCGGAACGCTCACTGACATTTGCCCTATCTGAAAGTCTGATAAACGCTGGAAAAATGACTAAGTCCAAAAAAAAAATGTTTTCATCTTTTTTCAATTTTACCCCTGTGGGATATATATTCTACCCACACACATTTGGAACTCTCCTGGGGTACCCTCACACATATTATTCCCTCATTTAGTGGATATTTTCACAAAAAAGTGAAATTTTCAAAAATCCAGAAAATTGGCTGAAAACGACTAAATATCAAGGACTCATTGGGCGAATCGCTCTGGAACTGAAATCGGAACGCTCACTGACATTTGCACTATCTGAAAGTCTGAAAAACGCCGGAAAAATGACTAAGTCCAAAAAAAAATTTTTTTCAACTTTTTTCAATTTTACCCCCGTGGGATATATATTCTACCCACACACATTTGGAACTCTCCTGGGGTACCCTCACACATATTATTCCCTCATTTAATGGATATTTTCACAAAAAAGTGAAATTTTCAAAAATCCAGAAAATTGGCTGAAAACGACTAAATATCAAGGACTCATTGGGCAAATCGCTGTGGAACTGAAATTGGAATGCTCACTGACATTTGCCCAATCTGAAAGTCTGATAAACGCCGGAAAAATGACTAAGTCCAAAAAAAATTTTTTTTCAACTTTTTTCAATTTTACCCCCGTGGGATATATATTCTACCCAAACACATTGGGAGCTCTCCTGGGGTATCCTCACACATATTATTCCCTCATTTAGTAGATATTTTCACAAAAAAGTTAAATTTTAAAAAATCCAGAAAATTGGCTGAAAATGACTAAATATCAAGGACTCATTGGTCGAATCGCTCTGGAACTGAAATCGGAATGCTCACTGACATTTTCCCTATCTGAAAGTCTGATAAACGCCGGAAAAATGACTAAGTCCAAAAAAAAAATGTTTTCAACTTTTTTCAATTTTACCCCCGTGGGATATATATTCTACCCAAACACATTGGGAACTCTCCTGGGGTACCCTCACACATATTATTCCCTCATTTAGTGGATATTTTCACAAAAACGTGAAATTTTCAAAAATCCAGAAAATTGGCTGAAAACGACTAAATATCAAGGACTCATTGGGCGAATCGCTCTGGAACTGAAATCGGAACGCTCACTGACATTTGCCCAATCTGGAAGTCTGATAAATGCCGGAAAAATGACTAAGTCCAAAAGAAAAATTATTTCAACTTTTTTCAATTTTACCCCCGTGGGATATATATTCTACCCACACACATTGGGAACTCTCCTGGGGTACCCTCACACATATTATTCCCTCATTTAGTAGATATTTTCACAAAAAAGTGAAATTTTCAAAAATTCTGAAAATTGGCTGAAAACGACTAAATATCAAGGACTCATTGGGCGAATCGCTCTGGAACTGAAATTGGAATGCTCACTGACATTTGCCCTATCTGAAAGTCTGATAAACGCCAGAAAAATGACTAAGTCCAAAAAAAAAATTTTTTTTCAACTTTTTTCAATTTTACCCCCGTGGGATATATATTCTACCCAAACACATTGGGAGCTCTCCTGGGGTATCCTCACACATATTATTCCCTCATTTAATGGATATTTTCACAAAAAAGTGAAATTTTCAAAAATCCAGAAAATTGGCTGAAAACGACTAAATATCAAGGACTCATTGGGCGAATCGCTCTGGAACTGAAATCGGAACGCTCACTGACATTTGCACTATCTGAAAGTCTGATAAACACTGGAAAAATGACTAAATCCAAAAAAAAAAATTTTTCAACTTTTTTCAATTTTACCCTCGTGGGATATATATTTTACCCACACACATTTGGAACTCTCCTGGGGTACCCTCACACATATTATTCCCTCATTTAGTGGATATTTTCACAAAAAAGTGAAATTTTCAAACATGCAGAAAATTGGCTGAAAACGACTAAATATCAAGGACTCATTGGGCGAATCGCTCTGGAACTGAAATCGGAACGCTCACTGACATTTGCCCTATCTGAAAGTCTGATAAACGCTGGAAAAATGACTAAGTCCAAAAAAAAAATGTTTTCATCTTTTTTCAATTTTACCCCTGTGGGATATATATTCTACCCACACACATTTGGAACTCTCCTGGGGTACCCTCACACATATTATTCCCTCATTTAGTGGATATTTTCACAAAAAAGTGAAATTTTCAAAAATCCAGAAAATTGGCTGAAAACGACTAAATATCAAGGACTCATTGGGCGAATCGCTCTGGAACTGAAATCGGAACGCTCACTGACATTTGCACTATCTGAAAGTCTGAAAAACGCCGGAAAAATGACTAAGTCCAAAAAAAAATTTTTTTCAACTTTTTTCAATTTTACCCCCGTGGGATATATATTCTACCCACACACATTTGGAACTCTCCTGGGGTACCCTCACACATATTATTCCCTCATTTAATGGATATTTTCACAAAAAAGTGAAATTTTCAAAAATCCAGAAAATTGGCTGAAAACGACTAAATATCAAGGACTCATTGGGCAAATCGCTGTGGAACTGAAATTGGAATGCTCACTGACATTTGCCCAATCTGAAAGTCTGATAAACGCCGGAAAAATGACTAAGTCCAAAAAAAATTTTTTTTCAACTTTTTTCAATTTTACCCCCGTGGGATATATATTCTACCCAAACACATTGGGAGCTCTCCTGGGGTATCCTCACACATATTATTCCCTCATTTAGTAGATATTTTCACAAAAAAGTTAAATTTTAAAAAATCCAGAAAATTGGCTGAAAATGACTAAATATCAAGGACTCATTGGTCGAATCGCTCTGGAACTGAAATCGGAATGCTCACTGACATTTTCCCTATCTGAAAGTCTGATAAACGCCGGAAAAATGACTAAGTCCAAAAAAAAAATGTTTTCAACTTTTTTCAATTTTACCCCCGTGGGATATATATTCTACCCAAACACATTGGGAACTCTCCTGGGGTACCCTCACACATATTATTCCCTCATTTAGTGGATATTTTCACAAAAACGTGAAATTTTCAAAAATCCAGAAAATTGGCTGAAAACGACTAAATATCAAGGACTCATTGGGCGAATCGCTCTGGAACTGAAATCGGAACGCTCACTGACATTTGCCCAATCTGGAAGTCTGATAAATGCCGGAAAAATGACTAAGTCCAAAAGAAAAATTATTTCAACTTTTTTCAATTTTACCCCCGTGGGATATATATTCTACCCACACACATTGGGAACTCTCCTGGGGTACCCTCACACATATTATTCCCTCATTTAGTAGATATTTTCACAAAAAAGTGAAATTTTCAAAAATTCTGAAAATTGGCTGAAAACGACTAAATATCAAGGACTCATTGGGCGAATCGCTCTGGAACTGAAATTGGAATGCTCACTGACATTTGCCCTATCTGAAAGTCTGATAAACGCCAGAAAAATGACTAAGTCCAAAAAAAAAATTTTTTTTCAACTTTTTTCAATTTTACCCCCGTGGGATATATATTCTACCCAAACACATTGGGAGCTCTCCTGGGGTATCCTCACACATATTATTCCCTCATTTAGTGGATATTTTCACAAAAAAGTGAAATTTTCAAAAATCCAAAATATTTTTCTGAAAACGACTAAATATCAAGGACTCATTGGGCGAATCGCTCTGGAACTGAAATCGGAACGCTCACTGACATTTGCCCTATCTGAAAGTCTGATAAACGCCGGAAAAATGACTAAGTTCAAAAAATATTTTTTTTCAACTTTTTTCATTTTTACCCCCGTGGGATATATATTCTACCCACACACATTGGGAGCTCTCCTGGGGTATCCTCACACATATTATTCCCTCATTTAGTGGATATTTTCACAAAAAAGTGAAATTTTCAAAAATCCAGAAAATTGCCTGAAAACGACTAAATATCAAGGACTCATTGGGCGAATCGCTCTGGAACTGAAATCGGAACGCTCACTGACATTTGCACTATCTGAAAGTCTGATAAACGCCGGAAAAATGACTAAGTCCAAAAGAAAAATTTTTTCAACTTTTTTCAATTTTACCCCCGTGGGATATATATTCTACCCCCACACATTGGGAACTCTCCTGGGGTACCCTCACACATATTATTCCCTCATTTAGTGGATATTTTCACAAAAAAGTGAAATTTTTAAAAAACCAGAAAATTGGCTGAAAACGATTAAATATCAAGGACTCATTGGGCGAATCGCTCTGGAACTGAAATCGGAATGTTCACTGACATTTGCCCTATCTGAAAGTCTGATAAACGCCGGAAATATGACTAAGTCCAAAAAAATTTTTTTTTCAATTTTACCCCCGTGGGATATATATTCTACCCAAACACATTGGGAGCTCTCTTGGGGTACCCTCACACATATTATTCCCTCATTTAGTGGATATTTTCACAAAAAGAGAAATTTTCAAAAATCCAGAAAATCGGCTGAAAACGACCAAATATCAAGGACTCATTGGGCGAATCGCTCTGGAACTGAAATCGGAACGCTCACTGACATTTGAACTATCTGAAAGTCTGATAAACGCCGGAGAAATGACTAAGTCCAAAAGAAAAATTTTTTAAAGTTTTTTCAATTTTACCCCCGTGGGATAAATATTCTACCCACACACATTTGGAACTCTCCTGGGGTACGTTCACACATATTATTCCCTCATTTAGTGGATATTTTCACAAAAAAGTGAAATTTTCAAAAATCCAGAAAATCGGCTGAAAACGACCAAATATCAAGGAATCATTGGGCGAATCGCTCTGGAACTGAAATTGGAACACTCACTGACATTTGCCCTATCTGAAAGTCTGATAAACGCCGGAAAAATGACTAAGTCCAAAAGAAAAATTTTTTCAACTTTTTTCAATTTTACCCCCGTGGGATATATATTCTACCCCCACACATTGGGAACTCTCCTGGGGTACCCTCACACATATTATTCCCTCATTTAGTGGATATTTTCACAAAAAAGTGAAATTTTTAAAAAACCAGAAAATTGGCTGAAAACGATTAAATATCAAGGACTCATTGGGCGAATCGCTCTGGAACTGAAATCGGAATGTTCACTGACATTTGCCCTATCTGAAAGTCTGATAAACGCCGGAAATATGACTAAGTCCAAAAAAATTTTTTTTTCAATTTTACCCCCGTGGGATATATATTCTACCCAAACACATTGGGAGCTCTCTTGGGGTACCCTCACACATATTATTCCCTCATTTAGTGGATATTTTCACAAAAAGAGAAATTTTCAAAAATCCAGAAAATCGGCTGAAAACGACCAAATATCAAGGACTCATTGGGCGAATCGCTCTGGAACTGAAATCGGAACGCTCACTGACATTTGAACTATCTGAAAGTCTGATAAACGCCGGAGAAATGACTAAGTCCAAAAGAAAAATTTTTTAAAGTTTTTTCAATTTTACCCCCGTGGGATAAATATTCTACCCACACACATTTGGAACTCTCCTGGGGTACGTTCACACATATTATTCCCTCATTTAGTGGATATTTTCACAAAAAAGTGAAATTTTCAAAAATCCAGAAAATCGGCTGAAAACGACCAAATATCAAGGAATCATTGGGCGAATCGCTCTGGAACTGAAATTGGAACACTCACTGACATTTGCCCTATCTGAAAGTCTGATAAACACCGGAAAAATGACTAAGTCCAAAAAAAAATTTTTTTCAACTTTTTTCAATTTTACCCCCGTGGCATATATTTTCTATCCAAACACATTGGGAACTCTCCTGGGGTACCTTCACACATATTATTCCCTCATTTAGTGGATATTTTCACAAAAAAGAGAAATTTTCAAAAATCTATAAAATTGGCTGAAAACGACTAAATATCAAGGACTCATTGGGCGAATCGCTCTGGAACTGAAATCGGAATGCTCACTGATATTTGCCCTATCTGAAAGTCTGATAAACGCCAGAAAAATGACTAAGTCCAAAAGAAAAATTTTTTAAACTTTTTTCAATTTTACCCCCGTGGGATATATATTCTACCCCCACACATTGGGAACTCTCCTGGGGTACCCTCACACATATTGTTCCCTCATTTAGTGGATGTTTTCACAAAAAAGTGAAATTTTCGAAAATCCAGAAAATTGTCTGAAAACGACTAAATATCAAGGACTCATTGGGCGAATCGCTCTGGAATTGAAATCGGAATGCTTACTGGCATTTGCACTATCTGAAAGTCTGATAAACGCCTAAAAAATGACTAAGTCCAAAAAATATGAAAAAAATTTCAACTTTTTTCAATTTTACCCCCGTGGGATATATATTCTACCCACACACATTTGGAACTCTCCTGGGGTACCCTCACACCTATTATTCCCTCATTTAGTGGATATTTTCACAAAAAAGTGAAATTTTCAAAAATCCAGACAATTAGCTGAAAACGACTAAATATCAAGGACTCATTGAGCGAATCGCTCTGGAACTGAAATCGGAACGCTCACTGACATTTGCACTATCTGAAGGTCTGAAAAAAGCCGGAAAAATGACTAAGTCTAAAAAAAATTTTTTTTCAACTTTTTTCGATTTTACCCCCGTGTGATATATATTCTACCCAAACACATTGGGAGCTCTCTTGGGGTACCCTCACACATATTATTCCCTCATTTACTGGATATTTTCACAAAAAAGAGAAATTTTCAAAAATCCAGAAAATTGGCTGAAAACGACTAAATATCAAGGACTCATTGGGTGAATCGCTCTGGAACTGGAATCGGAACGCTCACTGACATTTGCCCTATCTGAAAGTCTGATAAACGCCGGAAAAATGACTAAGTCCAAAAAAAAAATAATTTTTCAACTTTTTTTAATTTTACCCCCGTGGGATATATGTTCTACCCACACACATTTGGAACTCTCCTGGGGTACCCTCACACATATTATTCCCTCATTTAGTGGATATTTTCACGAAAAAGTGACATTTTCAAAAATCCAAAATATTGGCTGAAAACGACTAAATATCAAGGACTCATTGGGCGAATCGCTCTGGAACTGAAATCGGAATGCTCACTGATATTTGCCCTATCTGAAAGTCTGATAAAAGCCAGAAAAATGACTAAGTCCAAAAGAAAAATTTTTTAAACTTTTTTCAATTTTACCCCCGTGGGATATATATTCTACCCCCACACATTGGGAACTCTCCTGGGGTACCCTCACACATATTGTTCCCTCATTTAGTGGATGTTGTCACAAAAAAGTGAAATTTTCAAAAATCCAGAAAATTGTCTGAAAACGACTAAATATCAAGGACTCATTGGGCGAATCGCTCTGGAATTGAAATCGGAATGCTCACTGACATTTGCCCTATCTGAAAGTCTGATAAACGCCGGAAAAATGACTAAGTCCCAAAAAAATTTTTTTTCAACTTTTTTCAATTTTACCCCTGTGTGATATATATTCTACCCAAACACATTGGGAGCTCTCTTGGGGTACCCTCAAACATATTATTCCCTCATTTAGTGGATATTTTCACAAAAAAATAGAAATTTTCAAAAATCCAGAAAATTGGCTGAAAACGACTAAATATCAAGGACTCATTGGGCGAATCGCTCTGGAACTGAAATCGGAACGCTCACTGACATTTCCCCTATCTGAAAGTCTGATAAACGCCGGAGAAATGACTAAGTCCAAAAGAAAAATTTTTTAAACTTTTTTCAATTTTACCTCCGTGGGATAAATATTCTACCCACACACATTGGGAACTCTCCTGGGGTACGCTCACAAATATTATTCCCTCATTTAGAGGATATTTTCACAAAAAAAGTTAAATTTCCAAAAATTCAGAAAATTGGCTGAAAACGACTAAATATCAAGGACTCATTGGGCGAATCGCTCTGGAACTGAAATCGGAACGCTCACTGACATTTGCACTATCTGAAAGTCTGATAAACACTGGAAAAATGACTAAATCCAAAAAAAAAAATTTTTCAACTTTTTTCAATTTTACCCTCGTGGGATATATATTTTACCCACACACATTTGGAACTCTCCTGGGGTACCCTCACACATATTATTCCCTCATTTAGTGGATATTTTCACAAAAAAGTGAAATTTTCAAACATGCAGAAAATTGGCTGAAAACGACTAAATATCAAGGACTCATTGGGCGAATCGCTCTGGAACTGAAATCGGAACGCTCACTGACATTTGCCCTATCTGAAAGTCTGATAAACGCTGGAAAAATGACTAAGTCCAAAAAAAAAATGTTTTCATCTTTTTTCAATTTTACCCCTGTGGGATATATATTCTACCCACACACATTTGGAACTCTCCTGGGGTACCCTCACACATATTATTCCCTCATTTAGTGGATATTTTCACAAAAAAGTGAAATTTTCAAAAATCCAGAAAATTGGCTGAAAACGACTAAATATCAAGGACTCATTGGGCGAATCGCTCTGGAACTGAAATCGGAACGCTCACTGACATTTGCACTATCTGAAAGTCTGAAAAACGCCGGAAAAATGACTAAGTCCAAAAAAAAATTTTTTTCAACTTTTTTCAATTTTACCCCCGTGGGATATATATTCTACCCACACACATTTGGAACTCTCCTGGGGTACCCTCACACATATTATTCCCTCATTTAATGGATATTTTCACAAAAAAGTGAAATTTTCAAAAATCCAGAAAATTGGCTGAAAACGACTAAATATCAAGGACTCATTGGGCAAATCGCTGTGGAACTGAAATTGGAATGCTCACTGACATTTGCCCAATCTGAAAGTCTGATAAACGCCGGAAAAATGACTAAGTCCAAAAAAAATTTTTTTTCAACTTTTTTCAATTTTACCCCCGTGGGATATATATTCTACCCAAACACATTGGGAGCTCTCCTGGGGTATCCTCACACATATTATTCCCTCATTTAGTAGATATTTTCACAAAAAAGTTAAATTTTAAAAAATCCAGAAAATTGGCTGAAAATGACTAAATATCAAGGACTCATTGGTCGAATCGCTCTGGAACTGAAATCGGAATGCTCACTGACATTTTCCCTATCTGAAAGTCTGATAAACGCCGGAAAAATGACTAAGTCCAAAAAAAAAATGTTTTCAACTTTTTTCAATTTTACCCCCGTGGGATATATATTCTACCCAAACACATTGGGAACTCTCCTGGGGTACCCTCACACATATTATTCCCTCATTTAGTGGATATTTTCACAAAAACGTGAAATTTTCAAAAATCCAGAAAATTGGCTGAAAACGACTAAATATCAAGGACTCATTGGGCGAATCGCTCTGGAACTGAAATCGGAACGCTCACTGACATTTGCCCTATCTGGAAGTCTGATAAATGCCGGAAAAATGACTAAGTCCAAAAGAAAAATTATTTCAACTTTTTTCAATTTTACCCCCGTGGGATATATATTCTACCCACACACATTGGGAACTCTCCTGGGGTACCCTCACACATATTATTCCCTCATTTAGTAGATATTTTCACAAAAAAGTGAAATTTTCAAAAATTCTGAAAATTGGCTGAAAACGACTAAATATCAAGGACTCATTGGGCGAATCGCTCTGGAACTGAAATTGGAATGCTCACTGACATTTGCCCTATCTGAAAGTCTGATAAACGCCAGAAAAATGACTAAGTCCAAAAAAAATATTTTTTTTCAACTTTTTTCAATTTTACCCCCGTGGGATATATATTCTACCCAAACACATTGGGAGCTCTCCTGGGGTATCCTCACACATATTATTCCCTCATTTAGTGGATATTTTCACAAAAAAGTGAAATTTTCAAAAATCCAAAATATTTTTCTGAAAACGACTAAATATCAAGGACTCATTGGGCGAATCGCTCTGGAACTGAAATCGGAACGCTCACTGACATTTGCCCTATCTGAAAGTCTGATAAACGCCGGAAAAATGACTAAGTTCAAAAAATATTTTTTTTCAACTTTTTTCAATTTTACCCCCGTGGGATATATATTCTACCCACACACATTGGGAGCTCTCCTGGGGTATCCTCACACATATTATTCCCTCATTTAGTGGATATTTTCACAAAAAAGTGAAATTTTCAAAAATCCAGAAAATTGCCTGAAAACGACTAAATATCAAGGACTCATTGGGCGAATCGCTCTGGAACTGAAATCGGAACGCTCACTGACATTTGCACTATCTGAAAGTCTGATAAACGCCGGAAAAATGACTAAGTCCAAAAGAAAAATTTTTTCAACTTTTTTCAATTTTACCCCCGTGGGATATATATTCTATCCCCACACATTGGGAACTCTCCTGGGGTACCCTCACACATATTATTCCCTCATTTAGTGGATATTTTCACAAAAAAGTGAAATTTTTAAAAAACCAGAAAATTGGCTGAAAACGATTAAATATCAAGGACTCATTGGGCGAATCGCTCTGGAACTGAAATCGGAATGTTCACTGACATTTGCCCTATCTGAAAGTCTGATAAACGCCGGAAATATGACTAAGTCCAAAAAAATTTTTTTTTCAATTTTACCCCCGTGGGATATATATTCTACCCAAACACATTGGGAGCTCTCTTGGGGTACCCTCACACATATTATTCCCTCATTTAGTGGATATTTTCACAAAAAGAGAAATTTTCAAAAATCCAGAAAATCGGCTGAAAACGACCAAATATCAAGGAATCATTGGGCGAATCGCTCTGGAACTGAAATTGGAACACTCACTGACATTTGCCCTATCTGAAAGTCTGATAAACACCGGAAAAATGACTAAGTCCAAAAAAAAATTTTTTTCAACTTTTTTCAATTTTACCCCCGTGGCATATATTTTCTATCCAAACACATTGGGAACTCTCCTGGGGTACCTTCACACATATTATTCCCTCATTTAGTGGATATTTTCACAAAAAAGAGAAATTTTCAAAAATCTATAAAATTGGCTGAAAACGACTAAATATCAAGGACTCATTGGGCGAATCGCTCTGGAACTGAAATCGGAATGCTCACTGATATTTGCCCTATCTGAAAGTCTGATAAACGCCAGAAAAATGACTAAGTCCAAAAGAAAAATTTTTTAAACTTTTTTCAATTTTACCCCCGTGGGATATATATTCTACCCCCACACATTGGGAACTCTCCTGGGGTACCCTCACACATATTGTTCCCTCATTTAGTGGATGTTTTCACAAAAAAGTGAAATTTTCAAAAATCCAGAAAATTGTCTGAAAACGACTAAATATCAAGGACTCATTGGGCGAATCGCTCTGGAATTGAAATCGGAATGCTTACTGACATTTGCACTATCTGAAAGTCTGATAAACGCCTAAAAAATGACTAAGTCCAAAAAATATAAAAAAAATTTCAACTTTTTTCAATTTTACCCCCGTGGGATATATATTCTACCCACACACATTGGGAGCTCTCTTGGGTTACCCTCACACATATTATTCCCTCATTTACTGGATATTTTCACAAAAAAGAGAAATTTTCAAAAATCCAAAAAATTGGCTGAAAACGACTAAATATCAAGGACTCATTGGGCGAATCGCTCTGGAACTGAAATCGGAACGCTCACTGACATTTGCCCTATCTGAAAGTCTGATAAACGCCGGTAAAATGACTAAGTCCAAAAAAAAAATTTTTTCATCTTTTTTCAATTTTACCCCCGTGGGATATATATTCTACCCACACACATTTGGAACTCTCCTGGGGTACCTTCACACATATTATTCCCTCATTTAGTGGATATTTTCACGAAAAAGTGACATTTTCAAAAATCCAAAATATTGGCTGAAAACGACTAAATATCAAGGACTCATTGGGCGAATCGCTCTGGAACTGAAATCGGAATGCTCACTGATATTTGCCCTATCTGAAAGTCTGATAAAAGCCAGAAAAATGACTAAGTCCAAAAGAAAAATTTTTTAAACTTTTTTCAATTTTACCCCCGTGGGATATATATTCTACCCCCACACATTGGGAACTCTCCTGGGGTACCCTCACACATATTGTTCCCTCATTTAGTGGATGTTTTCACAAAAAAGTGAAATTTTCAAAAATCCAGAAAATTGGCTGAAAACGACTAAATATCAAGGACTCATTGGGAGTATCGCTCTGGAACTGAAATCGGAACGCTCACTGACATTTGCCCTATCTGAAAGTCTGATAAACGCCGGCAAAATGACTAAGTCCAAAAAAAAATTTTTTTCATCTTTTTTCAATCTTACCCCCATGGGATATATATTCTACCCACACACATTTGGAACTCTCCTGGGGTACCTTCACACATATTATTCCCTCATTTAGTGGATATTTTCACAAAAAAGTGAAATTTTCAAAAATCCATAATATTGGCTGAAAACGACTAAATATCAAGGACTCATTGGGTGAATCGCTCTGGAACTGAAATCGGAACGCTCACTGACATTTGCCCTATCTGAAAGTCTGATAAACGCCGGAAAAATGACTAAGTCCAAAAAAAAAAAAATTTTTCAACTTTTTTCAATTTTCCCCCCGTGGAATATATATTCTACCCACACACATTGGGAACTCTCCTGGGGTACCCTCACACATATTGTTCCCTCATTTAGTGGATGTTTTCACAAAAAAGTGAAATTTTCAAAAATCCAGAAAATTGTCTGAAAACGACTAAATATCAAGGACTCATTGGGCGAATCGCTCTGGAATTGAAATCGGAATGCTCACTGACATTTGCACTATCTGAAAGTCTGATAAACGCCGAAAAAATGACTAAGTCCAAAAAATATAAAAAAAATTTCAACTTTTTTCAATTTTACCCCCGTGGGATATATATTCTACCCACACACATTTGGAACTCTTCTGGGGTACCCTCACACCTATTATTCCCTCATTTAGTGGATATTTTCACAAAAAAGTGAAATTTTCAAAAATCCAGAAAATTAGCTGAAAACGACTAAATATCAAGGACTCATTGAGCGAATCGCTCTGGAACTGAAATCGGAACGCTCACTGACATTTGCACTATCTGAAAGTCTGAAAAAAGCCGGAAAAATGACTAAGTCCAAAAAAAATTTTTTTTCAACTTTTTTCGATTTTACCCCCGTGTGATATATATTCTACCCAAACACATTGGGAGCTCTCTTGGGGTACCCTCACACATATTATTCCCTCATTTACTGGATATTTTCACAAAAAAGAGAAATTTTCAAAAATCCAGAAAATTGGCTGAAAACGACTAAATATCAAGGACTCATTGGGAGTATCGCTCTGGAACTGAAATCGGAACGCTCACTGACATTTGCCCTATCTGAAAGTCTGATAAACGCCGGCAAAATGACTAAGTCCAAAAAAAAATTTTTTTCATCTTTTTTCAATTTTACCCCCGTGGGATATATATTCTACCCACACACATTTGGAACTCTCCTGGGGTACCTTCACACATATTATTCCCTCATTTAGTGGATATTTTCACAAAAAAGTGAAATTTTCAAAAATCCATAATATTGGCTGAAAACGACTAAATATCAAGGACTCATTGGGTGAATCGCTCTGGAACTGAAATCGGAACGCTCACTGACATTTGCACTATCTGAAAGTCTGATAAACGCCGAAAAAATGACTAAGTCCAAAAAATATAAAAAAAATGTCAACTTTTTTCAATTTTACCCCCGTGGGATATATATTCTACCCACACACATTTGGAACTCTCCTGGGGTACCCTCACACCTATTATTCCCTCATTTAGTGGATATTTTCACAAAAAAGTGAAATTTTCAAAAATCCAGAAAATTAGCTGAAAACGACTAAATATCAAGGACTCATTGAGCGAATCGCTCTGGAACTGAAATCGGAACGCTCACTGACATTTGCACTATCTGAAAGTCTGAAAAAAGCCGGAAAAATGACTAAGTCCAAAAAAAATTTTTTTTCAACTTTTTTCGATTTTACCCCCGTGGGATATATATTCTACCCACACACATTTGGAACTCTCCTGGGGTACCTTCACACATATTATTCCCTCATTTAGTGGATATTTTCACAAAAAAGTGAAATTTTCAAAAATCCAAAATATTGGCTGAAAACGACTAAATATCAAGGACTCATTGGGTGAATCGCTCTGGAACTGAAATCGGAACGCTCACTGACATTTGCCCTATCTGAAAGTCTGATAAACGCCGGAAAAATGACTAAGTCCAAAAAAAAAAAAATTTTTTCAACTTTTTTCAATTTTACCCCCGTGGAATATATATTCTACCCACACACATTTGGAACTCTCCTGGGGTACGTTCACACATATTATTCCCTCATTTAGTGAATATTTTCACAAAAAAGTGAAATTTTCAAAAATCCAGAAAATCGGCTGAAAACGACCAAATATCAAGGACTCATTGGGTGAATCGCTCTGGAACTGAAATTGGAACGCTCACTGACATTTGCCCTATCTGAAAGTCTGATAAACGCCGGAAAAATGACTAAGTCCAAAAAAAAAAAAATTTTTTCAACTTTTTTCAATTTTACCCCCGTGGCATATATTTTCTATCCAAACACATTGGGAACTCTCCTGGGGTACCTTCACACATATTATTCCCTCATTTAGTGGATATTTTCACAAAAAAGAGAAATTTTCAAAAATCCATAAAATTGGCTGAAAACGACTAAATATCAAGGATTCATTGGGCGAATCGCTCTGGAACTGAAATCGGAATGCTCACTGACATTTGCACTATCTGAAAGTCTGATAAACGCCGGAAAAATGACAGTCCAAAAAAAAAATAATTTTTCAAATTTTTTTAATTTTACCCCCGTGGGATATATGTTCTACCCACACACATTTGGAACTCTCCTGGGGTACCCTCACACATATTATTCCCTCATTTAGTGGATATTTTCACGAAAAAGTGACATTTTCAAAAATCCAAAATATTGGCTGAAAACGACTAAATATCAAGGACTCATTGGGCGAATCGCTCTGGAACTGAAATCGGAATGCACACTGACATTTGCCCTATCTGAAAGTCTGATAAACGCCGGAAAAATGACTAAGTCCCAAAAAAATTTTTTTTCAACTTTTTACAATTTTACCCCTGTGTGATATATATTCTACCCAAACACATTGGGAGCTCTCTTGGGGTACCCTCAAACATATTATTCCCTCATTTAGTGGATATTTTCACAAAAAAATAGAAATTTTCAAAAATCCAGAAAATTGGCTGAAAACGACTAAATATCAAGGACTCATTGGGCGAATCGCTCTGGAACTGAAATCGGAACGCTCACTGACATTTCCCCTATCTGAAAGTCTGATAAACGCCGGAGAAATGACTAAGTCCAAAAGAAAAATTTTTTAAACTTTTTTCAATTTTACCTCCGTGGGATAAATATTCTACCCACACACATTGGGAACTCTCCTGGGGTACGCTCACACATATTATTCCCTCATTTAGAGGATATTTTCACAAAAAAAGTTAAATTTCCAAAAATTCAGAAAATTGGCTGAAAACAACTAAATATCAAGGACTCATTGGGCGAATCGCTCTGGAACTGAAATCGGAACGCTCACTGACATTTGCACTATCTGAAAGTCTGATAAACGCCGAAAAAATGACTAAGTCCAAAAAATAAAAAAAAAATTTCAACTTTTTTCAATTTTACCCCCGTGGGATATATATTCTACCCACACACATTTGGAACTCTCCTGGGGTACCCTCACACCTATTATTCCCTCATTTAGTGGATATTTTCACAAAAAAGTGAAATTTTCAAAAATCCAAAAAATTAGCTGAAAACGACTAAATATCAAGGACTCATTTAGCGAATCGCTCTGGAACTGAAATCGGAATGCTCACTGACATTTGCACTATCTGAAAGTCTGAAAAAAGCCGGAAAAATGACTAAGTCCAAAAAAAATTTTTTTTCAACTTTTTTCGATTTTACCCCCGTGTGATATATATTCTACCCAAACACATTGGGAGCTCTCTTGGGGTACCCTCACACATATTATTCCCTCATTTAGTGGATATTTTCACAAAAAAGAGAAATTTTCAAAAATCCAGAAAATTGGCTGAAAACGACTAAATATCAAGGACTCATTGGGCGAATCACTCTGGAACTGAAATCGGAATCCACACTGACATTTGCCCTATCTGAAAGTCTGATAAACGCCGGAAAAATGACTAAGTCCAAAAAAATTTTTTTTTCAACTTTTTTCGATTTTACCCCCGTGTGATATATATTCTACCAAAACACATTGGGAGCTCTCTTGGGGTACCCTCACACATATTATTCCCTCATTTAGTGGATATTTTCACAAAAAAGTGAAATTTTCAAAAATCCAGAAAATTGGCTGAAAGCGACTAAATATCAAGGACTCATTGGGCGAATCGCTCTGGAACTGAAATTGGAACACTCACTGACATTTGCCCTATCTGAAAGTCTGATAAACACCGGAAAAATGACTAAGTCCAAAAAAAAATTTTTTTCAATTTGTTTCAATTTTACCCCCGTGGCATATATTTTCTATCCAAACACATTGGGAACTCTCCTGGGGTACCTTCACACATATTATTCCCTCATTTAGAGGATATTTTCACAAAAAAAGTTAAATTTCCAAAAATTCAGAAAATTGGCTGAAAACGACTAAATATCAAGGACTCATTGGGAGAATCGCTCTGGAACTGAAATTGGAACACTCACTGACATTTGCCCTATCTGAAAGTCTGATAAACACCTGAAAAATGAATGAGTCCAATAAAAAATTTTTTTCAACTTTTTTCAATTTTACCCGCGTGGGATATATGTTCTACCCACACACATTTGGAACTCTCCTGGGGTACCCTCACACATATTATTCCCTCATTTAGTGGATATTTTCACAAAAAAGTTAAATTTCCAAAAATTCAGAAAATTGGCTGAAAACGACTAAATATCAAGGACTCATTGGGCGAATCGCTCTGGAACTGAAATCGGAACGCTCACTGACATTTGCCCTATCTGAAAGTCTGATAAACGCCGGCAAAATGACTAAGTCCAAAAAAAAAATTTTTTCAACTTTTTTTAATTTTACCCCCGTGGGATATATGTTCTACCCACACACATTTGGAACTCTCCTGGGGTACCCTCACACATATTATTCCCTCATTTAGTGGATATTTTCACGAAAAAGTGACATTTTCAAAAATCCAAAATATTGACTGAAAACGACTAAATATCAAGGACTCATTGGGCGAATCGCTCTGGAACTGAAGTCGGAATCCACACTGACATTTGCCCTATCTGAAAGTCTGATAAACGCTGGAGAAATGACTAAGTCCAAAAGAAAAATTTTTTCAACTTTTTTCAATTTTACCCCCGTGGGATATATATTCTAACCACACACATTGGGAACTCTCCTGGGGTAACCTCACACATATTATTCCCTCATTTAGTGGATATTTTCACAAAAAAAGTTAAATTTCCAAAAATTCAGAAAATTGGCTGAAAACGACTAAATATCAAGGACTCATTGGGCGAATCGCTCTGGAACTGAAATCGGAACGCTCACTGACATTTGCCCTATCTGAAAGTCTGATAAACACCGGAAAAATGACTGAGTCCAAAAAAAAATTTTTTTCAACTTTTTTCAATTTTACCCCGTGGGATATATATTCTACCCACACACATTTGGAACTCTCCTGGGGTACCTTCACACATATTATTCCCTCATTTAGTGGATATTTTCACAAAAAAGTGAAATTTTCAAAAATCCAGAAAATTGGCTGAAAACGACTAAATATCAAGGACTCATTGGGCGAATCGCTCTGGAACTGAAATCGGAATGCTCTCTGACATTTGCACTATCTGAAAGCCTGATAAACGCCGGAAAAATGACTAAGTCCAAAAAAAAAATAATTTTTCAACTTTTTTTAATTTTACCCGCGTGGGATATATGTTCTACCCACACACATTTGGAACTCTCCTGGGGTACCCTCACACATATTATTCCCTCATTTAGTGGATATTTTCACAAAAAAGTGAAATTTTCAAAAATCCAGAAAATTTGCTGAAAACGACTAAATATCAAGGACTCATTGGGCGAATCGCTCTGGAACTGAAATCGGAACGCTCACTGACATTTGCCCTATCTGAAAGTCTGATAAACGCCGGAGAAATGACTAAGTCCAAAAGAAAAATTTTTTAAACTTTTTTCAATTTTACCCCCGTGGGATATATATTCTACCCAAACACATTGGGAACTCTCCTGGGGTACCCTCACACATATTATTCCCTCATTTAGTGGATATTTTCACAAAAAAGTGAAATTTTCAAAAATCCAGAAAATTGGCTGAAAACGACTAAATATCAAGGACTCATTGGGCGAATCGCTCTGGAACTGAAATCGGAACGCTCACTGACATTTGCACTATCTGAAAGTCTGAAAAACGCCGGAAAAATGACTGAGTCCAAAAAAAATTTTTTTTCAACTTTTTTCAATTTTACCCCCGTGGGATATATATTCTACCCACACACATTTGGAACTCTCCTGTGGTACCCTCACACATATTATTCCCTCATTTAGTGGATATTTTCACGAAAAAGGGACATTTTCAAAAATCCAAAATATTGGCTGAAAACGACTAAATATCAAGGACTCATTGGGCGAATCGCTCTGGAACTGAAATCGGAATCCACACTGACATTTGCCCTATCTGAAAGTCTGATAAACGCTGGAGAAATGACTAAGTCCAAAAGAAAAATTTTTTCAACTTTTTTCAATTTTACCCTCGTGGGATATATATTCTAACCACACACATTGGGAACTCTCCTGGGGTAACCTCACACATATTATTCCCTCATTTAGTGGATATTTTCACAAAAAAGTTAAATTTCCAAAAATTCAGAAAATTGGCTGAAAACGACTAAATATCAAGGACTCATTGGGCGAATCGCTCTGGAACTGAAATCGGAACGCTCACTGACATTTGCCCTATCTGAAAGTCTGATAAACGCCGGAAAAATGACTAAGTCCAAAAGAAAAATTTTTTAAACTTTTTTCAATTTTACCTCCGTGGGATATATATTCTACCCACACACATTGGGAACTCTCCTGGGGTACCCTCACACATATTATTCCCTCATTTAGTGGATATTTTCACAAAAAGAGAAATTTTCAAAAATCCTGAAAATTGGCTGAAAACGACTAAATATCAAGGACTCATTGGGCGAATCGCTCTGGAACTGAAATCGGAACGCTCACTGACATTTGCCCTATCTGAAAGTCTGATAAACACTGGAAAAATGACTGAGTCCAAAAAAAAATTTTTTTCAACTTTTTTCAATTTTCCCCCGTGGGATATATATTCTACCCACACACATTTGGAACTCTCCTGTGGTACCCTCACACATATTATTCCCTCATTTAGTGGATATTTTCACGAAAAAGTGACATTTTCAAAAATCCAAAATATTGGCTGAAAACGACTAAATATCAAGGACTCATTGGGCGAATCGCTCTGGAACTGAAATCGGAATGCACACTGACATTTGCCCTATCTGAAAGTCTGATAAACGCCGGAAAAATGACTAAGTCAAAAAAAAAATTTTTTTCAACTTTTTTCAATTTTACCCCTGTGTGATATATATTCTACCCAAACACATTGGGAGCTCTCCTGGGGTATCCTCACACATATTATTCCCTCATTTAGTGGATATTTTCACAAAAAAGTGAAATTTTCAAAAATCCAAAATATTTTTCTGAAAACGACTAAATATCAAGGACTCATTGGGCGAATCGCTCTGGAACTGAAATCGGAACGCTCACTGACATTTGCCCTATCTGAAAGTCTGATAAACGCCGGAAAAATGACTAAGTTCAAAAAATATTTTTTTTCAACTTTTTTCATTTTTACCCCCGTGGGATATATATTCTACCCACACACATTGGGAGCTCTCCTGGGGTATCCTCACACATATTATTCCCTCATTTAGTGGATATTTTCACAAAAAAGTGAAATTTTCAAAAATCCAGAAAATTGCCTGAAAACGACTAAATATCAAGGACTCATTGGGCGAATCGCTCTGGAACTGAAATCGGAACGCTCACTGACATTTGCACTATCTGAAAGTCTGATAAACGCCGGAAAAATGACTAAGTCCAAAAGAAAAATTTTTTCAACTTTTTTCAATTTTACCCCCGTGGGATATATATTCTACCCCCACACATTGGGAACTCTCCTGGGGTACCCTCACACATATTATTCCCTCATTTAGTGGATATTTTCACAAAAAAGTGAAATTTTTAAAAAACCAGAAAATTGGCTGAAAACGATTAAATATCAAGGACTCATTGGGCGAATCGCTCTGGAACTGAAATCGGAATGTTCACTGACATTTGCCCTATCTGAAAGTCTGATAAACGCCGGAAATATGACTAAGTCCAAAAAAATTTTTTTTTCAATTTTACCCCCGTGGGATATATATTCTACCCAAACACATTGGGAGCTCTCTTGGGGTACCCTCACACATATTATTCCCTCATTTAGTGGATATTTTCACAAAAAGAGAAATTTTCAAAAATCCAGAAAATCGGCTGAAAACGACCAAATATCAAGGACTCATTGGGCGAATCGCTCTGGAACTGAAATCGGAACGCTCACTGACATTTGAACTATCTGAAAGTCTGATAAACGCCGGAGAAATGACTAAGTCCAAAAGAAAAATTTTTTAAAGTTTTTTCAATTTTACCCCCGTGGGATAAATATTCTACCCACACACATTTGGAACTCTCCTGGGGTACGTTCACACATATTATTCCCTCATTTAGTGGATATTTTCACAAAAAAGTGAAATTTTCAAAAATCCAGAAAATCGGCTGAAAACGACCAAATATCAAGGAATCATTGGGCGAATCGCTCTGGAACTGAAATTGGAACACTCACTGACATTTGCCCTATCTGAAAGTCTGATAAACACCGGAAAAATGACTAAGTCCAAAAAAAAATTTTTTTCAACTTTTTTCAATTTTACCCCCGTGGCATATATTTTCTATCCAAACACATTGGGAACTCTCCTGGGGTACCTTCACACATATTATTCCCTCATTTAGTGGATATTTTCACAAAAAAGAGAAATTTTCAAAAATCTATAAAATTGGCTGAAAACGACTAAATATCAAGGACTCATTGGGCGAATCGCTCTGGAACTGAAATCGGAATGCTCACTGATATTTGCCCTATCTGAAAGTCTGATAAACGCCAGAAAAATGACTAAGTCCAAAAGAAAAATTTTTTAAACTTTTTTCAATTTTACCCCCGTGGGATATATATTCTACCCCCACACATTGGGAACTCTCCTGGGGTACCCTCACACATATTGTTCCCTCATTTAGTGGATGTTTTCACAAAAAAGTGAAATTTTCAAAAATCCAGAAAATTGTCTGAAAACGACTAAATATCAAGGACTCATTGGGCGAATCGCTCTGGAATTGAAATCGGAATGCTTACTGACATTTGCACTATCTGAAAGTCTGATAAACGCCTAAAAAATGACTAAGTCCAAAAAATATAAAAAAAATTTCAACTTTTTTCAATTTTACCCCCGTGGGATATATATTCTACCCACACACATTGGGAGCTCTCTTGGGTTACCCTCACACATATTATTCCCTCATTTACTGGATATTTTCACAAAAAAGAGAAATTTTCAAAAATCCAAAAAATTGGCTGAAAACGACTAAATATCAAGGACTCATTGGGCGAATCGCTCTGGAACTGAAATCGGAACGCTCACTGACATTTGCCCTATCTGAAAGTCTGATAAACGCCGGTAAAATGACTAAGTCCAAAAAAAAAATTTTTTCATCTTTTTTCAATTTTACCCCCGTGGGATATATATTCTACCCACACACATTTGGAACTCTCCTGGGGTACCTTCACACATATTTTTCCCTCATTTAGTGGATATTTTCACGAAAAAGTGACATTTTCAAAAATCCAAAATATTGGCTGAAAACGACTAAATATCAAGGACTCATTGGGCGAATCGCTCTGGAACTGAAATCGGAATGCTCACTGATATTTGCCCTATCTGAAAGTCTGATAAAAGCCAGAAAAATGACTAAGTCCAAAAGAAAAATTTTTTAAACTTTTTTCAATTTTACCCCCGTGGGATATATATTCTACCCCCACACATTGGGAACTCTCCTGGGGTACCCTCACACATATTGTTCCCTCATTTAGTGGATGTTTTCACAAAAAAGTGAAATTTTCAAAAATCCAGAAAATTGGCTGAAAACGACTAAATATCAAGGACTCATTGGGAGTATCGCTCTGGAACTGAAATCGGAACGCTCACTGACATTTGCCCTATCTGAAAGTCTGATAAACGCCGGCAAAATGACTAAGTCCAAAAAAAAATTTTTTTCATCTTTTTTCAATCTTACCCCCATGGGATATATATTCTACCCACACACATTTGGAACTCTCCTGGGGTACCTTCACACATATTATTCCCTCATTTAGTGGATATTTTCACAAAAAAGTGAAATTTTCAAAAATCCATAATATTGGCTGAAAACGACTAAATATCAAGGACTCATTGGGTGAATCGCTCTGGAACTGAAATCGGAACGCTCACTGACATTTGCCCTATCTGAAAGTCTGATAAACGCCGGAAAAATGACTAAGTCCAAAAAAAAAAAAATTTTTCAACTTTTTTCAATTTTCCCCCCGTGGAATATATATTCTACCCACACACATTGGGAACTCTCCTGGGGTACCCTCACACATATTGTTCCCTCATTTAGTGGATGTTTTCACAAAAAAGTGAAATTTTCAAAAATCCAGAAAATTGTCTGAAAACGACTAAATATCAAGGACTCATTGGGCGAATCGCTCTGGAATTGAAATCGGAATGCTCACTGACATTTGCACTATCTGAAAGTCTGATAAACGCCGAAAAAATGACTAAGTCCAAAAAATATAAAAAAAATTTCAACTTTTTTCAATTTTACCCCCGTGGGATATATATTCTACCCACACACATTTGGAACTCTTCTGGGGTACCCTCACACCTATTATTCCCTCATTTAGTGGATATTTTCACAAAAAAGTGAAATTTTCAAAAATCCAGAAAATTAGCTGAAAACGACTAAATATCAAGGACTCATTGAGCGAATCGCTCTGGAACTGAAATCGGAACGCTCACTGACATTTGCACTATCTGAAAGTCTGAAAAAAGCCGGAAAAATGACTAAGTCCAAAAAAAATTTTTTTTCAACTTTTTTCGATTTTACCCCCGTGTGATATATATTCTACCCAAACACATTGGGAGCTCTCTTGGGGTACCCTCACACATATTATTCCCTCATTTACTGGATATTTTCACAAAAAAGAGAAATTTTCAAAAATCCAGAAAATTGGCTGAAAACGACTAAATATCAAGGACTCATTGGGAGTATCGCTCTGGAACTGAAATCGGAACGCTCACTGACATTTGCCCTATCTGAAAGTCTGATAAACGCCGGCAAAATGACTAAGTCCAAAAAAAAATTTTTTTCATCTTTTTTCAATTTTACCCCCGTGGGATATATATTCTACCCACACACATTTGGAACTCTCCTGGGGTACCTTCACACATATTATTCCCTCATTTAGTGGATATTTTCACAAAAAAGTGAAATTTTCAAAAATCCATAATATTGGCTGAAAACGACTAAATATCAAGGACTCATTGGGTGAATCGCTCTGGAACTGAAATCGGAACGCTCACTGACATTTGCACTATCTGAAAGTCTGATAAACGCCGAAAAAATGACTAAGTCCAAAAAATATAAAAAAAATTTCAACTTTTTTCAATTTTACCCCCGTGGGATATATATTCTACCCACACACATTTGGAACTCTCCTGGGGTACCCTCACACCTATTATTCCCTCATTTAGTGGATATTTTCACAAAAAAGTGAAATTTTCAAAAATCCAGAAAATTAGCTGAAAACGACTAAATATCAAGGACTCATTGAGCGAATCGCTCTGGAACTGAAATCGGAACGCTCACTGACATTTGCACTATCTGAAAGTCTGAAAAAAGCCGGAAAAATGACTAAGTCCAAAAAAAATTTTTTTTCAACTTTTTTCGATTTTACCCCCGTGGGATATATATTCTACCCACACACATTTGGAACTCTCCTGGGGTACCTTCACACATATTATTCCCTCATTTAGTGGATATTTTCACAAAAAAGTGAAATTTTCAAAAATCCAAAATATTGGCTGAAAACGACTAAATATCAAGGACTCATTGGGTGAATCGCTCTGGAACTGAAATCGGAACGCTCACTGACATTTGCCCTATCTGAAAGTCTGATAAACGCCGGAAAAATGACTAAGTCCAAAAAAAAAAAAATTTTTTCAACTTTTTTCAATTTTACCCCCGTGGAATATATATTCTACCCACACACATTTGGAACTCTCCTGGGGTACGTTCACACATATTATTCCCTCATTTAGTGAATATTTTCACAAAAAAGTGAAATTTTCAAAAATCCAGAAAATCGGCTGAAAACGACCAAATATCAAGGACTCATTGGGTGAATCGCTCTGGAACTGAAATTGGAACGCTCACTGACATTTGCCCTATCTGAAAGTCTGATAAACGCCGGAAAAATGACTAAGTCCAAAAAAAAAAAAATTTTTTCAACTTTTTTCAATTTTACCCCCGTGGCATATATTTTCTATCCAAACACATTGGGAACTCTCCTGGGGTACCTTCACACATATTATTCCCTCATTTAGTGGATATTTTCACAAAAAAGAGAAATTTTCAAAAATCCATAAAATTGGCTGAAAACGACTAAATATCAAGGATTCATTGGGCGAATCGCTCTGGAACTGAAATCGGAATGCTCACTGACATTTGCACTATCTGAAAGTCTGATAAACGCCGGAAAAATGACTAAGTCCAAAAAAAAAATAATTTTTCAAATTTTTTTAATTTTACCCCCGTGGGATATATGTTCTACCCACACACATTTGGAACTCTCCTGGGGTACCCTCACACATATTATTCCCTCATTTAGTGGATATTTTCACGAAAAAGTGACATTTTCAAAAATCCAAAATATTGGCTGAAAACGACTAAATATCAAGGACTCATTGGGCGAATCGCTCTGGAACTGAAATCGGAATGCACACTGACATTTGCCCTATCTGAAAGTCTGATAAACGCCGGAAAAATGACTAAGTCCCAAAAAAATTTTTTTTCAACTTTTTACAATTTTACCCCTGTGTGATATATATTCTACCCAAACACATTGGGAGCTCTCTTGGGGTACCCTCAAACATATTATTCCCTCATTTAGTGGATATTTTCACAAAAAAATAGAAATTTTCAAAAATCCAGAAAATTGGCTGAAAACGACTAAATATCAAGGACTCATTGGGCGAATCGCTCTGGAACTGAAATCGGAACGCTCACTGACATTTCCCCTATCTGAAAGTCTGATAAACGCCGGAGAAATGACTAAGTCCAAAAGAAAAATTTTTTAAACTTTTTTCAATTTTACCTCCGTGGGATAAATATTCTACCCACACACATTGGGAACTCTCCTGGGGTACGCTCACACATATTATTCCCTCATTTAGAGGATATTTTCACAAAAAAAGTTAAATTTCCAAAAATTCAGAAAATTGGCTGAAAACAACTAAATATCAAGGACTCATTGGGCGAATCGCTCTGGAACTGAAATCGGAACGCTCACTGACATTTGCACTATCTGAAAGTCTGATAAACGCCGAAAAAATGACTAAGTCCAAAAAATAAAAAAAAAATTTCAACTTTTTTCAATTTTACCCCCGTGGGATATATATTCTACCCCCACACATTGGGAACTCTCCTGGGGTACCCTCACACATATTATTCCCTCATTTAGTGGATATTTTCACAAAAAAGTGAAATTTTTAAAAAACCAGAAAATTGGCTGAAAACGATTAAATATCAAGGACTCATTGGGCGAATCGCTCTGGAACTGAAATCGGAATGTTCACTGACATTTGCCCTATCTGAAAGTCTGATAAACGCCGGAAATATGACTAAGTCCAAAAAAATTTTTTTTTCAATTTTACCCCCGTGGGATATATATTCTACCCAAACACATTGGGAGCTCTCTTGGGGTACCCTCACACATATTATTCCCTCATTTAGTGGATATTTTCACAAAAAGAGAAATTTTCAAAAATCCAGAAAATCGGCTGAAAACGACCAAATATCAAGGACTCATTGGGCGAATCGCTCTGGAACTGAAATCGGAACGCTCACTGACATTTGAACTATCTGAAAGTCTGATAAACGCCGGAGAAATGACTAAGTCCAAAAGAAAAATTTTTTAAAGTTTTTTCAATTTTACCCCCGTGGGATAAATATTCTACCCACACACATTTGGAACTCTCCTGGGGTACGTTCACACATATTATTCCCTCATTTAGTGGATATTTTCACAAAAAAGTGAAATTTTCAAAAATCCAGAAAATCGGCTGAAAACGACCAAATATCAAGGAATCATTGGGCGAATCGCTCTGGAACTGAAATTGGAACACTCACTGACATTTGCCCTATCTGAAAGTCTGATAAACACCGGAAAAATGACTAAGTCCAAAAAAAAATTTTTTTCAACTTTTTTCAATTTTACCCCCGTGGCATATATTTTCTATCCAAACACATTGGGAACTCTCCTGGGGTACCTTCACACATATTATTCCCTCATTTAGTGGATATTTTCACAAAAAAGAGAAATTTTCAAAAATCTATAAAATTGGCTGAAAACGACTAAATATCAAGGACTCATTGGGCGAATCGCTCTGGAACTGAAATCGGAATGCTCACTGATATTTGCCCTATCTGAAAGTCTGATAAACGCCAGAAAAATGACTAAGTCCAAAAGAAAAATTTTTTAAACTTTTTTCAATTTTACCCCCGTGGGATATATATTCTACCCCCACACATTGGGAACTCTCCTGGGGTACCCTCACACATATTGTTCCCTCATTTAGTGGATGTTTTCACAAAAAAGTGAAATTTTCAAAAATCCAGAAAATTGTCTGAAAACGACTAAATATCAAGGACTCATTGGGCGAATCGCTCTGGAATTGAAATCGGAATGCTTACTGACATTTGCACTATCTGAAAGTCTGATAAACGCCTAAAAAATGACTAAGTCCAAAAAATATAAAAAAAATTTCAACTTTTTTCAATTTTACCCCCGTGGGATATATATTCTACCCACACACATTGGGAGCTCTCTTGGGTTACCCTCACACATATTATTCCCTCATTTACTGGATATTTTCACAAAAAAGAGAAATTTTCAAAAATCCAAAAAATTGGCTGAAAACGACTAAATATCAAGGACTCATTGGGCGAATCGCTCTGGAACTGAAATCGGAACGCTCACTGACATTTGCCCTATCTGAAAGTCTGATAAACGCCGGTAAAATGACTAAGTCCAAAAATAAAATTTTTTCATCTTTTTTCAATTTTACCCCCGTGGGATATATATTCTACCCACACACATTTGGAACTCTCCTGGGGTACCTTCACACATATTATTCCCTCATTTAGTGGATATTTTCACGAAAAAGTGACATTTTCAAAAATCCAAAATATTGGCTGAAAACGACTAAATATCAAGGACTCATTGGGAGTATCGCTCTGGAACTGAAATCGGAACGCTCACTGACATTTGCCCTATCTGAAAGTCTGATAAACGCCGGCAAAATGACTAAGTCCAAAAAAAAATTTTTTTCATCTTTTTTCAATCTTACCCCCATGGGATATATATTCTACCCACACACATTTGGAACTCTCCTGGGGTACCTTCACACATATTATTCCCTCATTTAGTGGATATTTTCACAAAAAAGTGAAATTTTCAAAAATCCATAATATTGGCTGAAAACGACTAAATATCAAGGACTCATTGGGTGAATCGCTCTGGAACTGAAATCGGAACGCTCACTGACATTTGCCCTATCTGAAAGTCTGATAAACGCCGGAAAAATGACTAAGTCCAAAAAAAAAAAAATTTTTCAACTTTTTTCAATTTTCCCCCCGTGGAATATATATTCTACCCACACACATTGGGAACTCTCCTGGGGTACCCTCACACATATTGTTCCCTCATTTAGTGGATGTTTTCACAAAAAAGTGAAATTTTCAAAAATCCAGAAAATTGTCTGAAAACGACTAAATATCAAGGACTCATTGGGCGAATCGCTCTGGAATTGAAATCGGAATGCTCACTGACATTTGCACTATCTGAAAGTCTGATAAACGCCGAAAAAATGACTAAGTCCAAAAAATATAAAAAAAATTTCAACTTTTTTCAATTTTACCCCCGTGGGATATATATTCTACCCACACACATTTGGAACTCTTCTGGGGTACCCTCACACCTATTATTCCCTCATTTAGTGGATATTTTCACAAAAAAGTGAAATTTTCAAAAATCCAGAAAATTAGCTGAAAACGACTAAATATCAAGGACTCATTGAGCGAATCGCTCTGGAACTGAAATCGGAACGCTCACTGACATTTGCACTATCTGAAAGTCTGAAAAAAGCCGGAAAAATGACTAAGTCCAAAAAAAATTTTTTTTCAACTTTTTTCGATTTTACCCCCGTGTGATATATATTCTACCCAAACACATTGGGAGCTCTCTTGGGGTACCCTCACACATATTATTCCCTCATTTACTGGATATTTTCACAAAAAAGAGAAATTTTCAAAAATCCAGAAAATTGGCTGAAAACGACTAAATATCAAGGACTCATTGGGAGTATCGCTCTGGAACTGAAATCGGAACGCTCACTGACATTTGCCCTATCTGAAAGTCTGATAAACGCCGGCAAAATGACTAAGTCCAAAAAAAAATTTTTTTCATCTTTTTTCAATTTTACCCCCGTGGGATATATATTCTACCCACACACATTTGGAACTCTCCTGGGGTACCTTCACACATATTATTCCCTCATTTAGTGGATATTTTCACAAAAAAGTGAAATTTTCAAAAATCCATAATATTGGCTGAAAACGACTAAATATCAAGGACTCATTGGGTGAATCGCTCTGGAACTGAAATCGGAACGCTCACTGACATTTGCACTATCTGAAAGTCTGATAAACGCCGAAAAAATGACTAAGTCCAAAAAATATAAAAAAAATTTCAACTTTTTTCAATTTTACCCCCGTGGGATATATATTCTACCCACACACATTTGGAACTCTCCTGGGGTACCCTCACACCTATTATTCCCTCATTTAGTGGATATTTTCACAAAAAAGTGAAATTTTCAAAAATCCAGAAAATTAGCTGAAAACGACTAAATATCAAGGACTCATTGAGCGAATCGCTCTGGAACTGAAATCGGAACGCTCACTGACATTTGCACTATCTGAAAGTCTGAAAAAAGCCGGAAAAATGACTAAGTCCAAAAAAAATTTTTTTTCAACTTTTTTCGATTTTACCCCCGTGGGATATATATTCTACCCACACACATTTGGAACTCTCCTGGGGTACCTTCACACATATTATTCCCTCATTTAGTGGATATTTTCACAAAAAAGTGAAATTTTCAAAAATCCAAAATATTGGCTGAAAACGACTAAATATCAAGGACTCATTGGGTGAATCGCTCTGGAACTGAAATCGGAACGCTCACTGACATTTGCCCTATCTGAAAGTCTGATAAACGCCGGAAAAATGACTAAGTCCAAAAAAAAAAAAATTTTTTCAACTTTTTTCAATTTTACCCCCGTGGAATATATATTCTACCCACACACATTTGGAACTCTCCTGGGGTACGTTCACACATATTATTCCCTCATTTAGTGAATATTTTCACAAAAAAGTGAAATTTTCAAAAATCCAGAAAATCGGCTGAAAACGACCAAATATCAAGGACTCATTGGGTGAATCGCTCTGGAACTGAAATTGGAACGCTCACTGACATTTGCCCTATCTGAAAGTCTGATAAACGCCGGAAAAATGACTAAGTCCAAAAAAAAAAAAATTTTTTCAACTTTTTTCAATTTTACCCCCGTGGCATATATTTTCTATCCAAACACATTGGGAACTCTCCTGGGGTACCTTCACACATATTATTCCCTCATTTAGTGGATATTTTCACAAAAAAGAGAAATTTTCAAAAATCCATAAAATTGGCTGAAAACGACTAAATATCAAGGATTCATTGGGCGAATCGCTCTGGAACTGAAATCGGAATGCTCACTGACATTTGCACTATCTGAAAGTCTGATAAACGCCGGAAAAATGACTAAGTCCAAAAAAAAAATAATTTTTCAAATTTTTTTAATTTTACCCCCGTGGGATATATGTTCTACCCACACACATTTGGAACTCTCCTGGGGTACCCTCACACATATTATTCCCTCATTTAGTGGATATTTTCACGAAAAAGTGACATTTTCAAAAATCCAAAATATTGGCTGAAAACGACTAAATATCAAGGACTCATTGGGCGAATCGCTCTGGAACTGAAATCGGAATGCACACTGACATTTGCCCTATCTGAAAGTCTGATAAACGCCGGAAAAATGACTAAGTCCCAAAAAAATTTTTTTTCAACTTTTTACAATTTTACCCCTGTGTGATATATATTCTACCCAAACACATTGGGAGCTCTCTTGGGGTACCCTCAAACATATTATTCCCTCATTTAGTGGATATTTTCACAAAAAAATAGAAATTTTCAAAAATCCAGAAAATTGGCTGAAAACGACTAAATATCAAGGACTCATTGGGCGAATCGCTCTGGAACTGAAATCGGAACGCTCACTGACATTTCCCCTATCTGAAAGTCTGATAAACGCCGGAGAAATGACTAAGTCCAAAAGAAAAATTTTTTAAACTTTTTTCAATTTTACCTCCGTGGGATAAATATTCTACCCACACACATTGGGAACTCTCCTGGGGTACGCTCACACATATTATTCCCTCATTTAGAGGATATTTTCACAAAAAAAGTTAAATTTCCAAAAATTCAGAAAATTGGCTGAAAACAACTAAATATCAAGGACTCATTGGGCGAATCGCTCTGGAACTGAAATCGGAACGCTCACTGACATTTGCACTATCTGAAAGTCTGATAAACGCCGAAAAAATGACTAAGTCCAAAAAATAAAAAAAAAATTTCAACTTTTTTCAATTTTACCCCCGTGGGATATATATTCTACCCACACACATTTGGAACTCTCCTGGGGTACCCTCACACCTATTATTCCCTCATTTAGTGGATATTTTCACAAAAAAGTGAAATTTTCAAAAATCCAAAAAATTAGCTGAAAACGACTAAATATCAAGGACTCATTTAGCGAATCGCTCTGGAACTGAAATCGGAATGCTCACTGACATTTGCACTATCTGAAAGTCTGAAAAAAGCCGGAAAAATGACTAAGTCCAAAAAAAATTTTTTTTCAACTTTTTTCGATTTTACCCCCGTGTGATATATATTCTACCCAAACACATTGGGAGCTCTCTTGGGGTACCCTCACACATATTATTCCCTCATTTAGTGGATATTTTCACAAAAAAGAGAAATTTTCAAAAATCCAGAAAATTGGCTGAAAACGACTAAATATCAAGGACTCATTGGGCGAATCACTCTGGAACTGAAATCGGAATCCACACTGACATTTGCCCTATCTGAAAGTCTGATAAACGCCGGAAAAATGACTAAGTCCAAAAAAATTTTTTTTTCAACTTTTTTCGATTTTACCCCCGTGTGATATATATTCTACCAAAACACATTGGGAGCTCTCTTGGGGTACCCTCACACATATTATTCCCTCATTTAGTGGATATTTTCACAAAAAAGTGAAATTTTCAAAAATCCAGAAAATTGGCTGAAAGCGACTAAATATCAAGGACTCATTGGGCGAATCGCTCTGGAACTGAAATTGGAACACTCACTGACATTTGCCCTATCTGAAAGTCTGATAAACACCGGAAAAATGACTAAGTCCAAAAAAAAATTTTTTTCAATTTGTTTCAATTTTACCCCCGTGGCATATATTTTCTATCCAAACACATTGGGAACTCTCCTGGGGTACCTTCACACATATTATTCCCTCATTTAGAGGATATTTTCACAAAAAAAGTTAAATTTCCAAAAATTCAGAAAATTGGCTGAAAACGACTAAATATCAAGGACTCATTGGGAGAATCGCTCTGGAACTGAAATTGGAACACTCACTGACATTTGCCCTATCTGAAAGTCTGATAAACACCTGAAAAATGAATGAGTCCAATAAAAAATTTTTTTCAACTTTTTTCAATTTTACCCGCGTGGGATATATGTTCTACCCACACACATTTGGAACTCTCCTGGGGTACCCTCACACATATTATTCCCTCATTTAGTGGATATTTTCACAAAAAAGTTAAATTTCCAAAAATTCAGAAAATTGGCTGAAAACGACTAAATATCAAGGACTCATTGGGCGAATCGCTCTGGAACTGAAATCGGAACGCTCACTGACATTTGCCCTATCTGAAAGTCTGATAAACGCCGGCAAAATGACTAAGTCCAAAAAAAAAATTTTTTCAACTTTTTTTAATTTTACCCCCGTGGGATATATGTTCTACCCACACACATTTGGAACTCTCCTGGGGTACCCTCACACATATTATTCCCTCATTTAGTGGATATTTTCACGAAAAAGTGACATTTTCAAAAATCCAAAATATTGACTGAAAACGACTAAATATCAAGGACTCATTTGGCGAATCGCTCTGGAACTGAAGTCGGAATCCACACTGACATTTGCCCTATCTGAAAGTCTGATAAACGCTGGAGAAATGACTAAGTCCAAAAGAAAAATTTTTTCAACTTTTTTCAATTTTACCCCCGTGGGATATATATTCTAACCACACACATTGGGAACTCTCCTGGGGTAACCTCACACATATTATTCCCTCATTTAGTGGATATTTTCACAAAAAAAGTTAAATTTCCAAAAATTCAGAAAATTGGCTGAAAACGACTAAATATCAAGGACTCATTGGGCGAATCGCTCTGGAACTGAAATCGGAACGCTCACTGACATTTGCCCTATCTGAAAGTCTGATAAACACCGGAAAAATGACTGAGTCCAAAAAAAAATTTTTTTCAACTTTTTTCAATTTTACCCCGTGGGATATATATTCTACCCACACACATTTGGAACTCTCCTGGGGTACCTTCACACATATTATTCCCTCATTTAGTGGATATTTTCACAAAAAAGTGAAATTTTCAAAAATCCAGAAAATTGGCTGAAAACGACTAAATATCAAGGACTCATTGGGCGAATCGCTCTGGAACTGAAATCGGAATGCTCTCTGACATTTGCACTATCTGAAAGCCTGATAAACGCCGGAAAAATGACTAAGTCCAAAAAAAAAATAATTTTTCAACTTTTTTTAATTTTACCCGCGTGGGATATATGTTCTACCCACACACATTTGGAACTCTCCTGGGGTACCCTCACACATATTATTCCCTCATTTAGTGGATATTTTCACAAAAAAGTGAAATTTTCAAAAATCCAGAAAATTTGCTGAAAACGACTAAATATCAAGGACTCATTGGGCGAATCGCTCTGGAACTGAAATCGGAACGCTCACTGACATTTGCCCTATCTGAAAGTCTGATAAACGCCGGAGAAATGACTAAGTCCAAAAGAAAAATTTTTTAAACTTTTTTCAATTTTACCCCCGTGGGATATATATTCTACCCAAACACATTGGGAACTCTCCTGGGGTACCCTCACACATATTATTCCCTCATTTAGTGGATATTTTCACAAAAAAGTGAAATTTTCAAAAATCCAGAAAATTGGCTGAAAACGACTAAATATCAAGGACTCATTGGGCGAATCGCTCTGGAACTGAAATCGGAACGCTCACTGACATTTGCACTATCTGAAAGTCTGAAAAACGCCGGAAAAATGACTGAGTCCAAAAAAAATTTTTTTTCAACTTTTTTCAATTTTACCCCCGTGGGATATATATTCTACCCACACACATTTGGAACTCTCCTGTGGTACCCTCACACATATTATTCCCTCATTTAGTGGATATTTTCACGAAAAAGTGACATTTTCAAAAATCCAAAATATTGGCTGAAAACGACTAAATATCAAGGACTCATTGGGCGAATCGCTCTGGAACTGAAATCGGAATCCACACTGACATTTGCCCTATCTGAAAGTCTGATAAACGCTGGAGAAATGACTAAGTCCAAAAGAAAAATTTTTTCAACTTTTTTCAATTTTACCCTCGTGGGATATATATTCTAACCACACACATTGGGAACTCTCCTGGGGTAACCTCACACATATTATTCCCTCATTTAGTGGATATTTTCACAAAAAAGTTAAATTTCCAAAAATTCAGAAAATTGTCTGAAAACGACTAAATATCAAGGACTCATTGGGCGAATCGCTCTGGAACTGAAATCGGAACGCTCACTGACATTTGCCCTATCTGAAAGTCTGATAAACGCCGGAAAAATGACTAAGTCCAAAAGAAAAATTTTTTAAACTTTTTTCAATTTTACCTCCGTGGGATATATATTCTACCCACACACATTGGGAACTCTCCTGGGGTACCCTCACACATATTATTCCCTCATTTAGTGGATATTTTCACAAAAAGAGAAATTTTCAAAAATCCTGAAAATTGGCTGAAAACGACTAAATATCAAGGACTCATTGGGCGAATCGCTCTGGAACTGAAATCGGAACGCTCACTGACATTTGCCCTATCTGAAAGTCTGATAAACACCGGAAAAATGACTGAGTCCAAAAAAAAATTTTTTTCAACTTTTTTCAATTTTCCCCCGTGGGATATATATTCTACCCACACACATTTGGAACTCTCCTGTGGTACCCTCACACATATTATTCCCTCATTTAGTGGATATTTTCACGAAAAAGTGACATTTTCAAAAATCCAAAATATTGGCTGAAAACGACTAAATATCAAGGACTCATTGGGCGAATCGCTCTGGAACTGAAATCGGAATGCACACTGACATTTGCCCTATCTGAAAGTCTGATAAACGCCGGAAAAATGACTAAGTCAAAAAAAAAATTTTTTTCAACTTTTTTCAATTTTACCCCTGTGTGATATATATTCTACCCAAACACATTGGGAGCTCTCTTGGGGTACCCTCAAACATATTATTCCCTCATTTAGTGGATATTTTCACAAAAAAATAGAAATTTTCAAAAATCCAGAAAATTGGCTGAAAACGACTAAATATCAAGGACTCATTGGGCGAATCGCTCTGGAACTGAAATCGTAACGCTCACTGACATTTGCCCTATCTGAAAGTCTGATAAACGCCGGAGAAATGACTAAGTCCAAAAGAAAAATGTTTTAAACTTTTTTCAATTTTACCTCCGAGGAATAAATATTCTACCCACACACATTGGGAACTCTCCTGGGGTACGCTCACACATATTATTCCCTCATTTAGAGGATATTTTTACAAAAAAAGTTAAATTTCCAAAAATTCAGAAAATTGGCTGAAAACGACTAAATATCAAGGACTCATTGGGCGAATCGCTCTGGAACTGAAATTGGAACACTCACTGACATTTGCCCTATCTGAAAGTCTGATAAACACCTGAAAAATGACTGAGTCCCAAAAATTTTTTTTTCAACTTTTTTCAATTTTACCCCCGTGGGATATATATTCTACCCACACACATTTGGAACTCTCCTGTGGTACCCTCACACATATTATTCCCTCATTTAGTGGATATTTTCACGAAAAAGTGACATTTTCAAAAATCCAAAATATTGGCTGAAAACGACTAAATATCAAGGACTCATTGGGCGAATCGCTCTGGAACTGAAATCGGAATGCTCACTGATATTTGCCCTATCTGAAAGTCTGATAAACGCCGGAAAAATGACTAAGTCCAAAAGAAAAATTTTTTAAACTTTTTTCAATTTTACCCCCGTGGGATATATATTCTACCCCCACACATTGGGAACTCTCCTGGGGTACCCTCACACATATTATTCCCTCATTTAGTGGATGTTTTCACAAAAAAGTGAAATTTTCAAAAATCCAGAAAATTGGCTGAAAACGACTAAATATCAAGGACTCATTGGTAGAGATGAGCGTTGTTCTACTCGAACTGTTCGCCAATCTCAAATTCGAGCTGTTTTGGGCGGTGTTCGAGCCGGTCGGCGAACACGAACAATTTGAGAAAAATTCGGCTGTTCGAGGTTATGTTCGATAACTGTTCGTGCACCAAAATCATAACTGGATTTTTTCTCAGTAATGATGAAAATTAATGTTAATACGCAGTTTGAGTGTACAGCGGGGCGGGGGGAGGGGCAGGGGATGGATCTCTGCAGGAACAATGAAGATCTCCATTTTTTTTTCTCTTTCCCGCATTTGCAGTGGGGAGGTGCCTATCAGCAGCGCACACACGGAGCGAGGTGCTTTTTTTCACACAAGCAAGGGCATGTGTGATTGGCAGTGTATGTCACATGTCCTTGCCCTATAAGACCAAGCCATTTTCCCCGTCGCCACCATTTTCTCACTGCTGCAGCTGCGTGTTAGACGGCACCGCTGTTGCTGTGTGCGCTATACCTTGTTAATTTCAAGCCAATTTTCGCACAAATATACAGATAGCTTGGGAGTAGGGAATAGTTGTGATTGCAGTCCTTTTAAGGACTAGGTTACAGCATTTCCTACGACTTTTATCAGGCAGGTCTGTGCTCTTAAATAGATAGATTGTGGGAGTAAAGACTAATTGTAATTGGAGTCCTTTTCAGGACTAGGTTACATCAGTTCCTATCAGTTTTTGCCAGGCAGGTCTGTGCCAGTGCTGTGCAAGTTTTTTTCACAGCATTTGGCTGAATCTAGCAAAGCTAATCCTTTTTGGCCTATTGCAGAGTGTGTTAGTCAGTGGAGTAGCCTATCTGTGTTGCAAGATATACCACCTGTGTATAGAATACCAATTTTTTTACTGCACCTAGTGAAGTAAAATCTTTTGGGCATAGCATCATTCTATTAGTCCATCTATACTGACCTCCATCAGGTTGCAAACTGAATATAATTTTTTTCTGCATCTAGCTCTGAAAAAATATTTGGGCTTCTAGCGGTGTGTGGGACTTGGTCTATTAGTCCATCTATACTGACCTCCATCAGGTTGCAAATTAAAAATAATTTTTTTCTGCATCTAGCTCTGAAAAAATATTTGGGCTTCTAGCAGCGTGTGGGACTTGTTCTATTAGTCCATCTATACTGACCTCCATCAGGTTGCAAATTAAAAATAATTTTTTTCTGCATCTAGCTCTGAAAAAATATTTGGGCTTCTAGCAGTGTGTGGGACTTGGTCTATTAGTCCATCTATACTGACCTCCATCAGGTTGCAAATTAAAAATAATTTTTTTCTGCATCTAGCTCTGAAAAAATATTTGGGCTTCTAGCAGTGTGTGGGACTTGGTCTATTAGTCCATCTATACTGACCTCCATCAGGTTGCAAATTGAATAAAAAAATTTTCTGCATCTAGCTCTGAAAAAATATTTGGGCTTCTAGCGGTGTGTGGGACTTGGTCTATTAGTCCATCTATACTGACCTCCATCAGGTTGCAAATTAAAAATAATTTTTTTTCTGCATCTAACCCAGCCAATAGTTTTGGCCTAATACCACAGTTTGGCCACTCAGCTCTGCTCGGTTACCATCCATTGTTTTTTTGTGCAAACAACTCCAGAGTTGTGAATTAGTTAACCACCAAAATGAGTGGAAAAAGGCCTGCTGCTGGTGGAAAGGGGAATAGGCGTGTTGGGAAGGGGAAAAAAGGTTGTGTCCGTGGGGTAGGTGCAGAAGAAAGACCATCTTCCAGCCAAACTAAAATGTCTACTTCTTTTAGCGGACAATGTGATAAGATCCCTTTCTTACGGCCACGCCAATCGCTACAAATTCCAGATGAGGCACAAAAACAGCAGGTGCTTCAACGGATATCAAGTGCTCCTTTAAGTGGGCTCTCCTCCACATCAACTTCAACATCACAAATACTCCAGTCCTCAAAGGTGTCACCCAAATCGCACTTGCTTCCTCACAGCTCCCAAATCTCCAGCTGCCCGTCTGAGTATGAGGTAGAACAGATGGTTGAGTCTGCAGAGCTGTTTACTCATACTATAGCCTGGGAATCAGAGGTCGACTCCAGCGCTTCTGTGAATCCAGACGAGGAAATGATCTGCACTGATGCCCAGAATCTTTATGAGTCGGATCCAGGACCAGACGCAGAAGGTTCTGACCATAATGTAGACCCTCATTCCCAAACTGTAACTCCTGTTGGTGGAGACAATGAGGAAGACGATGATAAGACTCAAATACCTGATTGGAGCGACAACTTTAGTTTTTTGTCAGGGCAGGAACAGGTTGGCTCTGAGGACGACGGGTGTGATAACGCACAGGGTGATGATGATGAGGTCGGAGATCCCACTTACTGTCAACCCACAGTCAGCCAAGAGATGAGGTAAGCAGAGGAGGTGGAGGAAGATGCTAGTGACGACGAGGTCAGGTTGCGCCTTCCTGGACAGAGACGTAGTACTGGAAGCACGTCAACAACTGCATCCTCAAACACAACTCTGCCTCTCACCACAAGTCGTGGTGGCTCTTCAGGTCGCATGGGTGCTAAGCCTTGCATAGCCTGGGCATTTTTTCAGATCGATAAAGATGACCCAACTCGTGTTATCTGTAACATTTGTCAGCAAAAGCTAAGTAGAGGCCAAAAAATACATAGTTTGAGTACTTCATGCATGAACCGGCACATGGACATGAAGCATAAGTTGCAGTGGGAAGCTCAGTGTGCTACAATGCGGTATAGCCGGCCGGGCCAACAACCGTCTGCAATATCTTGTGCATCCGCTGCCTCTTCATCCTCTGTGACTGGGGGGACAGCAGTCACACCTGTTTTGGGGCGCAGACCTGCCACCTCTTTACCCGCAACAGCCAGCGTGATTGGCAGGTCATCATTTTCTTTGGAGGTGGTAACACCAGCTGGTCTTGAGCGCTGTCCGACATCGATAGCACCACCTTTGGATCAAGGCAACCTAACATGTCCGCCTGCATCTTCCTCACAGACCGGCAGTTTGCCGGGGACACCCTTATCAACCCCGTCTAAGCACAATAGCCAGCCTTCGGTCCCTCAGATGTGGACAAGTAAAAGACCATTTCCTCCTAGCCATGAGAAAGCTAAGAGGTTGAATTTCACCATCTGCAAGCTCTTGGCTACAGAAATGCTGCCTTTCCGCCTGGTGGACACAGAGGATTTTCGAGACCTTATGTCCGTCGCAGTGCCCCAGTACCAGATGCCCAGTCGGCACTACTTCTCAAAGAAAGGTGTGCCTGCGCTCCACCAGCATGTCGCACACAACATCACCGCTTCTTTGAGAAACTCTGTGTGTGACAGGGTGCATTTCACCACAGACACTTGGACGAGTAGGCATGGACAGGGGCGTTACATGTCGCTGACTGGGCACTGGGTAACTATGGTGACAGCAGGACAAGGGGCTGCTGTCCAAGTCTTGCCGTCCCCACGAGTTGTGCGTCAATCCTCTTTATGTCATTTTTCCTCCACTGCTTCTGCCTCCTCAACCTCCTCTCGGTCTTCCACCTGCACCCAAAGCCTGTCTGGTCATGCCACAAGCTTTCTAACTGCGCAGAAGGGATCCTGCACACCTCCTTACTATGCTGGCAGTAGGGCTCAACGTCATCAGGCGGTTTTTACATTGAAATGTCTGGGAAATGTGAGTCACACAGCTGAGGAGTTGTGGTCAGCTCTGGAGAACCAATTTCATGAATGGTTGTCTCCACTGGACCTGAAACCAGGGAAGGCCGTGTGCGACAATGCTGCAAACCTGGGTGCGGCCCTTCGCCGGGGCAATGTCACACACGTGCCTTGTATGGCTCACGTGTTGAACCTGGTTGTCCAGCAATTTTTAGCCCACTATCCCAGACTAGATGGCCTTCTGCAGAGGGCACGGTCGCTGTGTGCTCACTTCCGCCGTTCGCATCCCGCAGCTCAGCGACTTACATCTCTACAGAAGTCGTTGGGCCTGCCACTTCACCGGCTAAAATGCGATGTGCCTACCCGGTGGAATTCAACTCTGCACATGTTGCAGCGACTGTGGCAGCACCGACAAGCCCTGGTGCAATACGTTCTGACGTATAGCCTGGGCCAACGAGATTCAGAGGTGGGGCAAATCACGCTGGAGGAGTGGTCTCAGATCAGGGACCTATGCACCCTTCTGCACAGTTTTGAAATGGCGACGAAGATGTTTAGTGCTGACGATGCCATTATCAGCATGACTATTCCGGGGATTTACATGCTGGAGCACATGTTAAACAGAATTCGGAGTCAGGTGGTGGCACAAGAGGAGGTGGAGGAAGTAGAGGAAGAGGAGTTGTATGCGGAAGGGCTAACATCTGCAAGGTCCAGACGGTCGGCAGCACCAAGGCGGCAGGCATGTGAGGGTGGGGGAGATGGTTTAACCAGGGCGCATGGTAGCAGCCAAACTAGTGAGGAAGGTGCAGGAGCCCAGGAAGAAGTGGAGGACGAACTGATGGAAGACTCATCAGATGAGGGAGACCTTGATCACATTTCTGTTGTGCGAGGTTGGGGGGAGAGGACAGAGGAAGGAAGCATGATTGTTACCTCGCCACCAACACAACAGGGACTTGGTGCTCCTGGATGCGCAACACACATGAGTGCCTTCTTGCTGCACTACCTGCAACATGACCCTCGAATTGTGAGAATTAGAAATAATCCTGACTACTGGGTTGCCACACTGTTAGATCCCCGGTACAAAAGTAAATTTGCAGAAATTATTCCTGCCATAGAAAGGGATGCACGCATGCAGGAGTATCAGCAGAGACTGTTGCAGAATCTTACATGTGCTTTTCCACAAAATACCAGTGGTGCACGTAGTGAATCTCACAGTTCCAACTTGCCAACCGTGGGACCGTCAAGTGTTCAGCACTCAAACCGTAACAGAACCACAGTATCTGCTGGTAACATCAATTTTGCGGAATCATTTCACCACTTTTTTAGCCCATCCTTTGCAAGGCCACAGGAGACAAGAAGTCTGACACATAGTCAACGCCTAGAGACGATGGTACAGGAGTATCTCCAAGTAAACATTGAAGCCACGACTGTGTCACTGGACCCTTGCTCTTTTTGGGCTTCCAATCTGGATAAATGGCCGGAGCTAGCCACTTACGCCTTGGAGATCTTGTCATGCCCCGCAGCCAGCGTTCTGTCTGAACGTGTGTTCAGCGCTGCTAGTGGTGTGCTGACAGATAAGCGCACGCGGCTCTCCACTGATAATGTAGACAGACTCACGTTCATAAAGATGAACAAATCATGGATCCGAAACGACTTTTCTACCCCTGTGTCATCCTGGGGAGAGTAAAAGCTTGATGATTGGTTAAAATCACCCTACCAACCGTTTTAAGCTTTCAAATTACTAATCATGTTTATCTGTATCTTGACTGGAAAATAATTTGGGCTTTGTAGCAGTGTGCAGCACTGATCCTATTAGGCCATCTATAATAAGCTTCACCAGATTTAAAATTAAAAATAATTTTTAGCTGCATCTAGCCCGGAAAATAATTTTGGGGCTCCGAGATGCGCAAGACACATAAGTGCCTTCTTGCTGCACTACCTGCAGCATGACCCTCATATTGTCAGAATTCGAAGTAATCATGACTACTGGGTTGCCACACTCTTAGATCCCCCAAACTTTTCGATCAACCTTTTCATTTTAATAAAGACCAAAAAAATGGTCATTTTTGAAATTATAAGCATTAGCAGGTTGTTAGAAACTGAAATCAAACAGTTTTCAACTCAAAACTTTATTCTAGGTGATGTTACATTTTCACATAGGACCCCTTGTTCGAAAGGAGCTTCTGAACTCTCTCGTCCATTGAATTTGTCAGGTTTTGGATGGTTTCTGCTTCAATTGTTTTGCATGAGGACAGAATACCCTCCCAGAGCTGTTGCTTAGATGTGAACTGCCTCCCGCCATCATAGACACTCCTTTTAATGATGCTCCAAAGGTTCTGAATGGGGTAGAGGTCAGGGGAGCATGGGGGTCACACCATAAGTTTGTCCCCTTTTATGCCCATATCAGCCAGAGATGCAGATGTTTTATGTGCAGCATGAGATGGTGCATTATCATGCAGAAAAATGATCTTGCTGTGAAATACACGGTTCTTCTTCTTGAACCATGGCAGGAAGTGCTGTTTGAGAAAATCCACATACATTATGGAGTTCATCTTTAGCGCCTTCAGGGATCCTAAAGGGGCCGACAATCTCTCTCCCCATGATTCCAGCCCAAAACATTACTCCACCTCCTCCTTGTTGGCGCTGTAGCCGTGTTTGCGTGGGGTGTCCATCAACCAGCCATCCTCCACTCCATTCATCTGGACCATCGAGCGCTGCACGGCACTCATCCGTGAACAAAACAGTTTTGAAATCAGTCTTCATGTAATGTTTGGCCCACTGGAGCCGTTTCTGCTTGTGTGAAGTGGATAGAGGAGGTCGACAGGATGGCGTATGCACAGCTGCAAACCTCTGAAGGACCCTGCATCTTGTTGTTCGGGGGACGTTGGAGGCACAAGCAGCTTCAAAAACTTGTCTGCTGCTATGACAAGGCTTTTTTGCCGCTGCTCTTTCAACCTGACGTAATTGCCTGTAGGAAAGAGTCCTCAATTTGCCCTTATCAGCACGCACACGTGTGTACTGTGAATCAGCTACATACTTCTTGATTGCCAAGACACTTCATCCTGATCATCGCACAATGTTGATTGTAGTCATGCCTTGACCTAAACACTCCACAATTTGTTGCTTCTCAGCAGCCGACACATCCTTTTTCTTTCCCATTTTGGCAGAAAATGTAGGCTGCTTAATAATGTGAGAGAGCCTTCTTAAGTAGTCTTGCCTTTCATTGGACACACCTGCCAAACTAATTAGCACAGGTGTCTGCAATTGCTTACAGTGATATAAAGAGCCCTGACACACATCACCATCAATGAGTTTAACTGACAAACAAACAAATTCTTCCCTTATCACTCCTAAACACTTTTTGCATAATAATTTGGAACGCGGTGTACATGTGCTTTTCCACAAAACACCAGTGGTTCACGTAGTGAATCTTACAGTTCTAACTTGCCAACCGTGGTCTGTATGGAATTGTTCAATAAAGGGCCCAAAATTAAGATAACATAGATGGGAGAGGTCTCTATGAATAGGAATTCCTAAGTATTTGATACCCTGTGAGGGCCAGGCAAAGGGAAAGTTGGACTGGATGGAATCCTATATGGATTTAGGGAGGGAGACATCGAGGGCCTCAGACTTCGCTGCATTGATTTTAAAATTTTACCATGTAACAAAGTGATCTATTTCAGCCATAACAGCAGGGATGGATATATGTGATTGAGTGATATATACTAGGACATCATCAGCAAATAGAGAGCACTTGTACTCGGTGCCTCCCACCTCAATCCACCTAATATTGGGGTTATGGCGAATTGATGAGAGCAGGTGCTCCGTCACTAGGATGTATAAGAGAGGGGACAGAGGACATCCCTGCCTTGTCCCATTGGTGATTGTGAAAGGTGATGAAAATGTTCTGACGCACCCCCTGGGCCTTGGGACACCCGGAGCCGGACCCTTTTTGGTGGATGCTGGTGGTTGTAGTCTTCGTGGCGGCTATCCGGTTCCGTGGCTCAGGGCGGTCAAACCAGTGGCGGAACTATTTATGTGGTTTTGATGTTTAAATGTCCGACTACGCCACCCGTGGATTGCGGTCAGAGTGAACCGCCGCTACAGGGCAGACCGCTAAGGCTGGTGTTGTGGGTGCAGCAGAGCATAGCATAACTCCCCACGGGAGGAGTATAGCCTCAGGGCAGTGTATGCGGAGGATGGGGGTGATGGTGCAGGGCAGCAGCAGTAACGACACGGAGTCAGTGATGCAGTTCAGGGCCTTTACTCACAGTTCTTATTATCCAGACCACGTCTGCAGGTAACGGCTGCCCACGTCGTACTGTGCTCACCAGGTGAGGGGCTCAGACAACTCCCAGATAACTTTGGAGCGCTTCACAGGACCCCCTTTGTGTGTCCTTTGTCTGGCCTTTCTTACCAACACTTCTGTCCGGCTGCCTCGGGCCTCCTCTTGGTAAACTTGGCGCCAGTTTCCCTGACCCTATGTGGTGCCTTCCTAGCGGGTGGAGCAAGGGGCTGCGCCACATAAAATGTCAGAGCCTCCGGTTTCTAGCTGAGGGTCGTTTCCTGCCTCCACTAGTTCGGGGACCGGTCTCCCCCTTTGGCCTGACCCCTCCACGCAGGTGGATTCGGGCGTGCGGTGGCGACTCGCCCGTCCGCACCCCTGGGATCCCTTCATTCCTCGTTCCTGGAGCCTTCTCCGCTCCTCTTCCTTCCTTCTCCCTCTTGCAGGCCTGGGCCTCTGTTACTAGGCCCGCCTCCGGAGCAGAGCTCATGCAGAGCCCCTGCTCCCTGCCACTTCTGCTCAGACTTCTCTGCACTGAACTAAGATGGTGCCCACCTTTTATACTCCCTTCTCAATGCACCCAGGAACTGCTTCCTCCCTGCTCCTGCACTGCAGGGTTCCCCTTCCTCAGTGTTCCCTCCCCCCACTCCAGCCAGGGACAGGGACTGTCGTGCCCATCTCAGGGGCATATTGGTCGCCCTGCCCCACGGCAATGTGGTGTAATGCATGCAGGTGTCGGGTCCTGATCCACACTCCATCCTTATCTGAGAGTGAGATATCACACCTCTGGGTGAGGTGCAATACGTCTGTAGCAACCGAGCCCTCGGTGCTACAGTTCCATTCATCTTCAGCCTAGGTGACGTATTGTGATACAGGGCCGTGATTTTGGCTATAAAAGGGTCCCCTAGACCCCTACCCCAAGCTTTTTAAGAGAATCATATATGGCGTGCCAGGAGACTCTATGGAATGCTTTCTCAGCATCCAACGAGAGTATCTACTTAAAAATTTTTAACTGCATCTAGCCCAGGAAATACTTTGTGCCTAGTAGCAGTGTCTGCTAGTCAGCGGATTATCCCGGCTGTTAAGCAAGCTACACCACCTGTAGTTTGGACACTTAATTTTTTCAAAGGAAATGCTTCGGGACCACGGGATACTTAGTGAAGAGCATCAGGAGGCACCCCAAGGCATAGGGGCTGGGACTGGCACTAGGATGCCTTGCGGTGGACAGCCGAGCTCGATCCTTATAAAAGCTTTTTAACTGCAGCAGCTTTAGTGGACGCTACTGGAGCTGGAATTACGCGGCTGCTGGCATGAGACTTGCCCTCCAATAGATCCTTGTAAATGGATTTAAAGTGTATTCATTCAAATTAGAGGGACAATTTAAATTAAAAAGCTTAGAGCTGCCTCCACCACAGGGGGGCTCTCTCGACCCACCAGCGGACAGGCACCAGTATTGGGAGAGGGGGGCTGGCCGTCAGGGTTCACCGCGGCTCTGGCACAAACCCGGCGACACGGAGGTGGCACGGGCAGGAGCGGACTGGCCGTCTCGGCTTCTCACTTTTTGGATTTTAGAAGGGCATGACATGCCTATATCTGTGTCTCCCCCTCCTTTTACTCCTCCACCTCTTTTCTTTTCGCATGACTATATGTACTTGTCACTTTTCCATGTGTTAGTTGTGTCTTCTGAGCAGTTTGTCAGCTTTTGGACACCTTTGAAGGTGTTTTCTATGTGTTTCTATGTGTTTTTGTTTGCCTGCCATTGGTTTTAACAGTGTTCGAAGGTGTTCGACGAACAGTTCGACGAACAGTTCGGCGAACACACGGGTGTTCGACGAACCGTACCGAACTCGAACACTACGGGGGTGGCTCAACACTACTCATTGGGCGAATCGCTCTGGAACTGAAATCGGAATGCTCACTGACATTTGCACTATCTGAAAGTCTGATAAACGCCGGAAAAATGACTAAGTCCAAAAAAAAAATAATTTTTCAACTTTTTTTAATTTTACCCCTGTGGGATATATGTTCTACCCACACACATTTGGAACTCTCCTGGGGTACCCTCACACATATTATTCCCTCATTTAGTGGATATTTTCCCGAAAAAGTGACATTTTCAAAAATCCAAAATATTGGCTGAAAACGACTAAATATCAAGGACTCATAGGGCGAATCGCTCTGGAACTGAAATCGGAATGCACACTGACATTTGCCCTATCTGAAAATCTGATAAACGCCGGAAAAATGACTAAGTCCAAAAAATATTTTTTTTCAACTTTTTTCAATTTTACCCCTGTGTGATATATATTCTACCCAAACACATTGGGAGCTCTCTTGGGGTACCCTCAAACATATTATTCCCTCATTTAGTGGATATTTTCACAAAAAAATAGAAATTTTCAAAAATCCAGAAAATTGGCTGAAAACGACTAAATATCAAGGACTCATTGGGCGAATCGCTCTGGAACTGAAATCGGAACGCTCACTGACATTTGCCCTATCTGAAAGTCTGATAAACGACGGAGAAATGACTAAGTCCAAAAGAAAAATTTTTTAAACTTTTTTCAATTTTACCTCCGTGGGATAAATATTCTATCCACACACATTGGGAACTCTCCTGGGGTACGCTCACACATATTATTCCCTCATTTAGAGGATATTTTCACAAAAAAAGTTAAATTTCCAAAAATTCAGAAAATTGGCTGAAAACGACTAAATATCAAGGACTCATTGGGCGAATCGCTCTGGAACTGAAATTGGAACACTCACTGACATTTGCCCTATCTGAAAGTCTGATAAACACCTGAAAAATGACTGAGTCCAAAAAAAATTTTTTTTCAACTTTTTTCAATTTTACCCCCGTGGGATATATATTCTACCCACACACATTTGGAACTCTCCTGTAGTACCCTCACACATATTATTCCCTCATTTAGTGGATATTTTCACGAAAAAGTGACATTTTCAAAAATCCAAAATATTGGCTGAAAACGACTAAATATCAAGGACTCATTGGGCGAATCGCTCTGGAACTGAAATTGGAACACACACTGACATTTGCCCTATCTGAAAGTCTGATAAACGCCGGAAAAATGACTAAGTCCAAAAAAAATTTTTTTTCAACTTTTTTTGATTTTACCCCCGTGTGATATATATTCTACCCAAACACATTGGGAGCTCTCTTGGGGTACCCTCACACATATTATTACCTCATTTAGTGGATATTTTCACAAAAAAGTGAAATTTTCAAAAATCCAGAAAATTGGCTGAAAACGACTAAATATCAAGGACTCATTGGGCGAATCGCTCTGGAACTGAAATCGGAATGCTCTCTGACATTTGCACTATCTGAAAGTCTGATAAACGCCGGAAAAATGACTAAGTCCAAAAAAAAAATAATTTTTCAACTTTTTTTAATTTTACCCGCGTGGGATATATGTTCTACCCACACACATTTGGAACTCTCCTGGGGTACCCTCACACATATTATTCCCTCATATAGTGGATATTTTCACAAGAAAGTGAAATTTTCAAAAATCCAGAAAATTTGCTGAAAACGACTAAATATCAAGGACTCATTGGGCGAATCGCTCTGGAACTGAAATCGGAACGCTCACTGACATTTGCCCTATCTGAAAGTCTGATAAACGCCGGAGAAATTACTAAGTCCAAATGAAAAATTTTTTAAACTTTTTTCAATTTTACCCCCGTGGGATAAATAATCTACCCACACACATTGGGAACTCTCCTGGGGTACCCTCACACATATTATTCCCTCATTTAGTGGATATTTTCACAAAAAAGTGAAATTTTCAAAAATCCAGAAAATTGGCTGAAAACGACTAAATATCAAGGACTCATTGGGCGAATCGCTCTGGAACTGAAATCGGAACGCTCACTGACATTTGCACTATCTGAAAGTCTGAAAAAAGCCGGAAAAATGACTAAGTCTAAAAAAAAAATTTTTTCAACTTTTTTCAATTTTACCCCCGTGGCATATATATTCTATCCAAACACACTGGGAACTCTCCTGGGGTACCTTCACACATATTATTCCCTCATTTAGTGGATATTTTCACAAAAAAGAGAAATTTTCAAAAATCCATAAAATTGGCTGAAAACGACTAAATGTCAAGGACTCATTGGGCGAATCGCTCTGCAACTGAAATCGGAATGCTCACTGATATTTGCCCTATCTGAAAGTCTGATAAACGCCGGAAAAATGACTAAGTCCAAAAAAAAAATTTTGTAAACTTTTTTCAATTTTACCCACGTGGGGTATATATTCTACCCACGCACATTTGGAACTCTCCTGGGGTACCCTCACACATATTATTCCCTCATTTAGTGGATGTTTTCACAAAAAAGTGAAATTTTCAAAAATCCAGAAAATTGTCTGAAAACGACTAAATATCAAGGACTCATTGGGCGAATCGCTCTGGAACTGAAATCGGAATCCACACTGACATTTGCCCTATCTGAAAGTCTGATAAACGCTGGAGAAATGACTAAGTCCAAAAGAAAAATTTTTTCAACTTTTTTCAATTTTACCCCCGTGGGATATATATTCTAACCACACACATTGGGAACTCTCCTGGGGTAACCTCACACATATTATTCCCTCATTTAGTGGATATTTTCACAAAAAAGTTCAATTTCCAAAAATTCAGAAAATTGGCTGAAAACGACTAAATATCAAGGACTCATTGGGCGAATCGCTCTGGAACTGAAATCGGAACGCTCACTGACATTTGCCCTATCTGAAAGTCTGATAAACACCGGAAAAATGACTGAGTCCAAAAAAAAATTTTTTTCAACTTTTTTCAATTTTACCCCGTGGGATATATATTCTACCCACACACATTTGGAACTCTCCTGTGGTACCCTCACACATATTATTCCCTCATTTAGTGGATATTTTCACGAAAAAGTGACATTTTCAAAAATCCAAAATATTGGCTGAAAACGACTAAATATCAAGGACTCATTGGGCGAATCGCTCTGGAACTGAAATCGGAACGCACACTGACATTTGCCCTATCTGAAAGTCTGAAAAAAGCCGGAAAAATGACTAAGTCCAAAAAAAAAAATTTTTTCAACTTTTTTCAATTTTACCCCCGTGGCAAATATATTCTATCCAAACACATTGGGAACTCTCCTGGGGTACCTTCACACATATTATTCCCTCATTTAGTGGATATTTTCACAAAAAAGAGAAATTTTCAAAAATCCATAAAATTGGCTGAAAACGACTAAATGTCAAGGACTCATTGGGCGAATCGCTCTGCAACTGAAATCGGAATGCTCACTGATATTTGCCCTATCTGAAAGTCTGATAAACGCCGGAAAAATGACTAAGTCGAAAAAAAAAATTTTGTAAACTTTTTTCAATTTTACCCACGTGGGGTATATATTCTACCCACGCACATTTGGAACTCTCCTGGGGTACCCTCACACATATTATTCCCTCATTTAGTGGATGTTTTCACAAAAAAGTGAAATTTTCAAAAATCCAGAAAATTGTCTGAAAACGACTAAATATCAAGGACTCATTGGGCGAATCGCTCTGGAACTGAAATCGGAATGCTCACTGACATTTGCACTATCTGAAAGTCTGATAAACGCCGGAAAAATGACTAAGTCCAAAAAAAAAATAATTTTTCAACTTTTTTTAATTTTACCCCCGTGGGATATATGTTCTACCCACACACATTTGGAACTCTCCTGGGGCACCCTCACACATATTATTCCCTCATTTAGTGGATATTTTCACGAAAAAGTGACATTTTCAAAAATCCAAAATATTGACTGAAAACGACTAAATATCAAGGACTCATTGGGCGAATCGCTCTGGAACTGAAATCGGAATCCACACTGACATTTGCCCTATCTGAAAGTCTGATAAACGCTGGAGAAATGACTAAGTCCAAAAGAAAAATTTTTTCAACTTTTTTCAATTTTACCCCCGTGGGATATATATTCTAACCACACACATTGGGAACTCTCCTGGGGTAACCTCACACATATTATTCCCTCATTTAGTGGATATTTTCACAAAAAAGTTCAATTTCCAAAAATTCAGAAAATTGGCTGAAAACGACTAAATATCAAGGACTCATTGGGCGAATCGCTCTGGAACTGAAATCGGAACGCTCACTGACATTTGCCCTATCTGAAAGTCTGATAAACACCGGAAAAATGACTGAGTCCAAAAAAAAATTTTTTTCAACTTTTTTCAATTTTACCCCGTGGGATATATATTCTACCCACACACATTTGGAACTCTCCTGTGGTACCCTCACACATATTATTCCCTCATTTAGTGGATATTTTCACGAAAAAGTGACATTTTCAAAAATCCAAAATATTGGCTGAAAACGACTAAATATCAAGGACTCATTGGGCGAATCGCTCTGGAACTGAAATCGGAACGCACACTGACATTTGCCCTATCTGAAAGTCTGAAAAAAGCCGGAAAAATGACTAAGTCCAAAAAAAAAAATTTTTTCAACTTTTTTCAATTTTACCCCCGTGGCAAATATATTCTATCCAAACACATTGGGAACTCTCCTGGGGTACCTTCACACATATTATTCCCTCATTTAGTGGATATTTTCACAAAAAAGAGAAATTTTCAAAAATCCATAAAATTGGCTGAAAACGACTAAATGTCAAGGACTCATTGGGCGAATCGCTCTGCAACTGAAATCGGAATGCTCACTGATATTTGCCCTATCTGAAAGTCTGATAAACGCCGGAAAAATGACTAAGTCGAAAAAAAAAATTTTGTAAACTTTTTTCAATTTTACCCACGTGGGGTATATATTCTACCCACGCACATTTGGAACTCTCCTGGGGTACCCTCACACATATTATTCCCTCATTTAGTGGATGTTTTCACAAAAAAGTGAAATTTTCAAAAATCCAGAAAATTGTCTGAAAACGACTAAATATCAAGGACTCATTGGGCGAATCGCTCTGGAACTGAAATCGGAATGCTCACTGACATTTGCACTATCTGAAAGTCTGATAAACGCCGGAAAAATGACTAAGTCCAAAAAAAAAATAATTTTTCAACTTTTTTTAATTTTACCCCCGTGGGATATATGTTCTACCCACACACATTTGGAACTCTCCTGGGGCACCCTCACACATATTATTCCCTCATTTAGTGGATATTTTCACGAAAAAGTGACATTTTCAAAAATCCAAAATATTGACTGAAAACGACTAAATATCAAGGACTCATTGGGCGAATCGCTCTGGAACTGAAATCGGAATCCACACTGACATTTGCCCTATCTGAAAGTCTGATAAACGCTGGAGAAATGACTAAGTCCAAAAGAAAAATTTTTTCAACTTTTTTCAATTTTACCCCCGTGGGATATATATTCTAACCACACACATTGGGAACTCTCCTGGGGTAACCTCACACATATTATTCCCTCATTTAGTGGATATTTTCACAAAAAAGTTCAATTTCCAAAAATTCAGAAAATTGGCTGAAAACGACTAAATATCAAGGACTCATTGGGCGAATCGCTCTGGAACTGAAATCGGAACGCTCACTGACATTTGCCCTATCTGAAAGTCTGATAAACACCGGAAAAATGACTGAGTCCAAAAAAAAATTTTTTTCAACTTTTTTCAATTTTACCCCGTGGGATATATATTCTACCCACACACATTTGGAACTCTCCTGTGGTACCCTCACACATATTATTCCCTCATTTAGTGGATATTTTCACGAAAAAGTGACATTTTCAAAAATCCAAAATATTGGCTGAAAACGACTAAATATCAAGGACTCATTGGGCGAATCGCTCTGGAACTGAAATCGGAACGCACACTGACATTTGCCCTATCTGAAAGTCTGAAAAAAGCCGGAAAAATGACTAAGTCCAAAAAAAAAAATTTTTTCAACTTTTTTCAATTTTACCCCCGTGGCATATATATTCTATCCAAACACATTGGGAACTCTCCTGGGGTACCTTCACACATATTATTCCCTCATTTAGTGGATATTTTCACAAAAAAGAGAAATTTTCAAAAATCCATAAAATTGGCTGAAAACGACTAAATGTCAAGGACTCATTGGGCGAATCGCTCTGCAACTGAAATCGGAATGCTCACTGATATTTGCCCTATCTGAAAGTCTGATAAACGCCGGAAAAATGACTAAGTCGAAAAAAAAAATTTTGTAAACTTTTTTCAATTTTACCCACGTGGGGTATATATTCTACCCACGCACATTTGGAACTCTCCTGGGGTACCCTCACACATATTATTCCCTCATTTAGTGGATGTTTTCACAAAAAAGTGAAATTTTCAAAAATCCAGAAAATTGTCTGAAAACGACTAAATATCAAGGACTCATTGGGCGAATCGCTCTGGAACTGAAATCGGAATGCTCACTGACATTTGCACTATCTGAAAGTCTGATAAACGCCGGAAAAATGACAGTCCAAAAAAAAAATAATTTTTCAACTTTTTTTAATTTTACCCCCGTGGGATATATGTTCTACCCACACACATTTGGAACTCTCCTGGGGTACCCTCACACATATTATTCGCTCATTAAGTGGATATTTTCACGAAAAAGTGACATTTTCAAAAATCCAAAATATTGGCTGAAAACGACTAAATATCAAGGACTCATTGGGCGAATCGCTCTGGAACTGAAATCGGAACGCACACTGACATTTGCCCTATCTGAAAGTCTGATAAACGCCGGAAAAATGACTAAGTCCAAAAAAAATTTTTTTTCAACTTTTTTCGATTTTACCCCCGTGTGATATATATTCTACCCAAACACATTGGGAGCTCTCTTGGGGTACCTTCACACATATTATTCCCTCATTTAGTGGATATTTTCACAAAAAAGTGAAATTTTCAAAAATCCAGAAAATTGGCTGAAAACGACTAAATATCAAGGACTCATTGGGCGAATCGCTCTGGAACTGAAATCGGAATGCTCTCTGACATTTGCACTATCTGAAAGTCTGATAAACGCCAGAAAAATGACTAAGTCCAAAAAAATAATAATTTTTCAACTTTTTTTAATTTTACAGGCGTGGGATATATGTTCTACCCACACACATTTGGAACTCTCCTGGGGTACCCTCACACATATTATTCCCTCATTTAGTGGATATTTTCACAAAAAAGTGAGATTTTCATAAATCCAGAAAATTGGCTGAAAACGACTAAATATCAAGGACTCATTGGGTGAATCGCTCTGGAACTGAAATCGGAACGCTCACTGACATTTGCCCTATCTGAAAGTCTGATAAACGCCGGAGAAATGACTAAGTCCAAAAGAAAAATTTTTTAAACTTTTTTCAATTTTACCCCCGTGGGATAAATATTATACCCACACACATTGGGAACTCTCCTGGGGTACCCTCACACATATTATTCCCTCATTTAGGGGATATTTTCACAAAAAAGTGAAATTTTCAAAAATCCCGAAAATTGGCTGAAAACGACTAAATATCAAGGAATCATTAGGCGAATCGCTCTGGAACTGAAATTGGAACGCTCACTGACATTTGCACTATCTGAAAGTCTGATAAACGCCGGAAAAATGACTAAGTCCAAAAAATAAAAAAAATTTTTCAACTTTTTTCAATTTTACCCCCGTGGGATATATATTCTACCCACACACATTTGGAACTCTCCTGTGGTACCCTCACACATATTATTCCCTCATTTAGTGGATATTTTCACGAAAAAGTGACATTTTCAAAAATCCAAAATATTGGCTGAAAACGACTAAATATCAAGGACTCATTGGGCGAATCACTCTGGAACTGAAATCGAAATGCACACTGACATTTGCCCTATCTGAAAGTCTGATAAACGCCGGAAAAATTACTAAGTCCAAAAAAAATTTTTTTTCAACTTTTTTCAATTTTACCCCCGTGTGATATATATTCTACCCAAACACATTGGGAGCTCTCTTGGGGTACCCTCACACATATTATTCCCTCATTTAGTGGATATTTTCACAAAAAAGTGAAATTTTCAAAAATCCAGAAAATTGGCTGAAAACGACTAAATATCAAGGACTCATTGGGCGAATCGCTCTGGAACTGAAATCGGAATGCTCACTGACATTTGCACTATCTGAAAGTCTGATAAACGCCGGAGAAATGACTAAGTCCAAAAAAAAAATTTTTTAAACTTTTTTCAATTTTACCCCCGTGGAATATATATTTTACCCACACACATTGGGAACTCTCCTGGGGTACCCTCACACATATTATTCCCTCATTTAGTGGATATTTTCACAAAAAAGTGAAATTTTCAAAAATCCAGAAAATTGGCTGAAAACGACTAAATATCAAGGAATCATTGGGCGAATCGCTTTGGAACTGAAATTGGAACACTCACTGAAATTTGCCCTATCTGAAAGTCTGATAAACACCGGAAAAATGACTGAGTCCAAAAAAAAAAAATAATTTTCAACTTTTTTTTAATTTTACCCCCGTGGGATATATATTCTACCCACACACATTTGGAACTCTCCTGTGGTACCCTCACACATATTATTCCCTCATTTAGTGGATATTTTCACGAAAAAGTGACACTTTCAAAAATCCAGAAAATTGGCTGAAAACGACTAAATATCAAGGACTCATTGGGCGAATAGCTCTGGAACTGAATTCGGAATGCTCACTGACATTTGCCCTATCTGAAAGTCTGATAAACGCCGGAAAAATGAGTAAGTACAAAAAAAAAATTTTTTTCAACTTTTTTCAATTTTAACCCTGTGGGATATATATTCTACTCACACACATTTGTAACTCTCCTGGGGTACACTCACACATATTATTCCCTCATTTAGTGGATATTTTCACAAAAAAGTGAAATTTTCAAAAATCCAGAAAATTGCCTGAAAACGACGAAATATCAAGGACTCATCCGGTGAATTGCTCTGGTACTGAAATCGGAACACTCACTGACATTTCCCCTATCTGAAAGTCTGATAAACGCCGGAAAAATGACTAAGTCCAAAAAAAAAAAAATTTTCAACTTTTTTCAATTTTACCCCCGTGGGTCATATATTCTACCCACACACATTTGGAACTCTCCTGGGGTACCCTCACACATATTATTCCCTCATTTAGTGGATATTTTCACAAAAAAGTGATATTTTCAAAAATCCAGAAAATTGGCTGAAAACGACTAAATATCAAGGACTCATTGGGCGAATCGCTCTGGAACTGAAATCGGAACGCTCACTGACATTTGCCCTATCTGAAAGTCTGATAAACGCCGGAGAAATGACTAAGTCCAAAAAAAAATTTTTTCAACTTTTTTTAATTTTACCCCCGTGGGATATATATTCTACCCACACACATTTGAAGCTCTCCTGGGGAACCCTCACACATATTATTCCCTCATTTAGTGAATATTTCCACAAAAAAAGTGAAATTTTAAAAAATCCAGAAAATTGGCTGAATACGACTAAATATCAAGGACTTATCCGGCGAATCGCTCTGGAACTGAAATCGGAACGCTCACTGACATTTCCCCTATCTGAAAGTCTGATAAACTCCGAAAAAATGACTAAGTCGAAAAAAAAAAATTTTTCAACTTTTTTCAATTTTAACCCTTAGGGATATATATTCTACCCACACACATTTGTAACTCTCCTGGGGTACCCTAACCCATATTATTCCCTCATTTAGTGGATATTTTCACAAAAAAGTGAAATTTTTAAAAATCCAGAAATTTGGCTGAAAACGACTAAATATCAAGGATTCAGTGGGCAAATCGCTCTGGAACTGAAATCGGAATGCTCACTGACATTTCCCCTATCTGAAAGTCTGATAAACGCTGGAAAAATGACAAAGTCCAAAAAAAATTTTTTTTCAACTTTTTTCAATTTTACCCCCGTGGGATATATATTCTACCCACACCCATTTGGAACTGTCCTGTGGTACCCTCACACATATTATTCCCTCATTTAGTGGATATTTTCACAAAAAAGTGACATTTTCAAAAATCCAGTAAATTGGCTGAAAACGACTAAATATCAAGGACTCATTGGGCGAATCGCTCTGGAACTGAAATCGGAATGCTCACTGACATTTGCCCTATCTGAAAGTCTGATAAACGCCGGAAAAATGACTAAGTCCAAAAAAAAAAATGTTTTCAACTTTTTTCAATTTTACCCCCGTGGGATATACAGTTATATGAAAAAGTTTGGGCACCCCTATTGATCTTAAGCTTAATGTTTTATAAAAATTGGTGTTTTTGCAACAGCTATTTCAGTTTGATATATGTAATAACTGTTGGACACAGTAATGTTTCTGCCTTGAAATGAGGTTTATTGTACTAATAGAAAATGTGCAATCTGCATTCAAACAAAATTTGACAGGTGCATAAGTATGGGCACCCTTATCATTTTCTTATTTTAAATACTCCTACCTACTTTTTACTGACGTACTAAAGCACTTTTTTGGGTTTTGTAACCTCATTGAGCTTTGAACTTCATAGCCAGGTGTATGCAATCATGAGAAAAGCTACTTAAAGTGGCCACTTGCAAGTTGTTCTCCTGTTTGAATCTCCTCTGAAGAGTGGCATCATGGGCTCCTCAAAACAACTGTCAAATGATCTGAAAACAAAGATTATTCAACATAGTTGTTCAGGGGAAGGATACAAAAAGCTGTCTCAGAGATTTAACCTGTCAGTTTCCACTGTGAGGAACATAGTAAGGAAATGGAAGAACACAGGGACAGTTCTTGTTAAGGCCAGAAGTGGCAGGCCAAGAAAAACATCAGAAAGGCAGAGAAGAAGAATGGTGAGATCAGTCAAGGACAATCCTCAGACCACCTCCAGAGAGCTGCATCATCAACTTGCTGCAGATGGTGTCACTGTGCATCGGTCAACTATACAACGCACTTTGCACAAGGAGAAGCTGTATGGGAGAGTGATGCGAAAGAAGACGTTTCTGCAAGCACGCCACAAACAGAGTCGGCTGAGGTATGCAAAAGCACATTTGGAGAAGCCAATTTCTTTTTGGAAGAAGGTCCTGTGGACTGATGAAACCAAGATTGAGTTGTTTGGTCATACAAAAAGGCATTATGCATGGCGGCAAAAAACACAGCATTCCAAGAAAAACACTTGCTACCCACAGTAAAATTTGGTGGAGGTTCCATCATGCTTTGGGGTTGTGTGGCCAATGCCGGCACCGGGAATCTTGTTAAAGTTGAGGGACGCATGGATTCCACTCAGTATCAGCAGATTCTTGACAATAATGTTCAAGAATCAGTGATAAAGTTGAAGTTACACAGGGGATGGATCTTTCAGCAAGACAATGATCCAAAACACCGCTCCAAATCTATTCAGGCATTCATGCAGAGGAACAATTACAATGTTCTGGAATGGCCATCCCAGTCCCCAGACCTGAATATCATTGAACATCTGTGGGATCATTTGAAGAGGGCTGTCCATGCTCGGCGACCATCAAACTTAACTGAACTGGAATTGTTTTGAGAAGAGGAATGGTCAAAAATACCTTCATCCAGGATCCAGGAACTCATTAAAAGCTACAGGAAGCGACTAGAGGCTGTTATTTTTGCAAAAGGAGGATCTACTAAATATTAATGTCACTTTTCTGGTGAGGTGCCCATACTTATGCACCTGTCAAATTTTGTTTGAATGCAGATTGCACATTTTCTGTTAGTACAATAAACCTCATTTCAAGGCAGAAACATTACTGTGTCCAACAGTTAATACATATACCAAACTGAAATAGCTGTTGCAAAAACACCAATTTTTATAAAACATTAAGCTTAAGATTAATAGGGGTGCCCAAACTTTTTCATATAACTGTATATTCTACCCACACACATTTGGAACTCGCTTGGGGTACCCTCACACATATTATTCCTTCATTTAGTGGATATTTTCACAAAAAAGTGAAATTTTCAAAAATCCAGAAAATTGGCTGAAAGCGACTCAATATCAAGGACTCATTGGGCGAATCACTCTTGAACTGAAATCGGAACACTCACTGACATTTCCCCTATCTGAAAGTCTGATAAACGATGGAAAAATGACAAAGTTCAAAAAAAAAATTTTTTCAACTTTTTTCAATTTTACCCCCGTGATATATATATTCTACCCACACACATTTGGAACTCTCCTGGGGTACCATCACACATATTATTCCCTCATTTAGTGGATATTTTCACAAAAAAGTGAAATTTTCAAAAATCCAGAAAATTGGCTGAAAACGACTAAACATCAAGGACTCATTGGGCGAATCGCTCTTGAACTAAAATCGGAATGCTCACTGACATTTCCCCTATCTGAAAGTCTGATAAACGCTGGAAAAATGACAAAGTCCAAAAAAATATTTTTTTCAACTTTTTTCAATTTTACCCCCGTGGGATATATATTCTACCCACACCCATTTGGAACTGTCCTGTGGTACCTTCACACATATTATTCCCTCATTTAGTGGATATTTTCACAAAAAAGTGAAATTTTCAAAAATCCAGAAAATTGGCTGAAAGCGACTAAATATCAAGGACTCATTGGGCGAATCGCTCTTGAACTGAAATCGGAACACTCACTGACATTTCAACTATCTGAAAGTCTGATAAACGAAGGAAAAATGACAAAGTTCAAAAAAAAATTTTTTTCAACTTTTTTCAATTTTACCCCCGTGATGTATATATTCTACCCACACACATTTGGAACTCTCCTGTGGTACCCTCACAAATATTATTCCTTCATTTAGTGGATATTTTCACAAAAAAGTGAAATTTCTAAAAATCCAGAAAATTGGCTGAAAACGACTAATTATCAAGGACTTATTGGGCGAATCGCTCTGGAACTGAAATCGGAACGCTCACTGACATTTCCCCTATCTGAAAGCCTGATAAACGCCGGAAAAATGACTAAGTCCAAAAAAGAATGTTTTCAACTTTTTTTAATTTTACCCCCGTGGGATATATATTCTACCCACACACATTGGGAACTCTCCTGGGGTACCCTCACACATATTATTCCCTCATTTAGTGGATATTTTCACAAAAAAGTTAAATTTCCAAAAATTCAGAAAATTGGCTGAAAACGACTAAATATCAAGGACTCATTGGGCGAATCGCTCTGGAGCTGAAATCGGAACGCTCACTGACATTTGCCCTATCTGAAAGTCTGATAAATAGTGTTGAGCATTCCGATACTGAAATATCGGGTATCGGCCGATATTCGCGGTATCGGAATTCCGATACTTAATTCCGATACTTTTACAATATCGAATACCGGAATCGGAAGTTCCCATAATGCCTGCGCTCTGCCGTTTCTCTGAAGGATGACAAGCTGGATGGCAGCGCTCAGCTGCGATCCAGCCTGTCATCAGAATGCCATCCCAGCGTGGGAGAATTCTCCTGATTGTTTAAAAGCCGGCGCGCGGTAAAAAGCCGCCGGCTTTTAAACAAGCACACGACCCCATACTACTTCCCCGCAGCCTCCCACCCCGATCCTCTGCTCCCCTCGCCACCTCCCATCCCAATCGTAAGTTAGGTCCGGGCGGGGAGCGCAGCACCAAGGAGCGGGGAGCGAAGGACCCGGGCGGGGAAGCCGGCAGTGAAAATACTTCACCGCCGGCTTTCCAGTTCTGTGCTGCGCTTTCCCGCCGGTTATTTCAAATGAACAGCTGAGGTATCAGGTGATGCCAATCAGCTGTTCATTTGAAGTCGCCGCCCTCAGAGGGTTCATGTGAGTTCATGCTTGACTGCATGAACTCACATGAACTTTCCCACTGCCGCACAGGTCAGCCTCACCTCCCAGACCCGTCATGATTGGTGTGTGTGGGTGTCTGTGCGATGTGTGCGGGTGTGTGCGGTGCCTGTGCGATGTGCGCGGGTGTGCACGGTGTCTGTGTGATGTGTGCGGGTGTGTGCGTGCAGGCAGACATAGGCCGATGTGACACTACTACTCCCATCGGCCTACGTCTGTCCCCCGTCCACTCGTGCCAGCAGGATCAGCTCGATGGGAGCAGTAGTTCCCATCAGCCTGATCCTGCTATATAAATTGCCCTACTGTGTCCCCAATAAATTTTAAATACATGTCATTGGTGGCCAGTGGTTACCTACAATAAATTAGTTCATACATTACCTGTCCCCGCCGATCGCCACCTAAAATAAAGTAAAAAATAGAAAACTACACCTATACTCACCTAGACACCTAGTTCCCCGAAGCCATCGATCTCTTGTAATAAAATATAAAATAATAAACCACAACCTTATCCTTACCCCTCCGTAGTAGTCCACGAGTGTCCCACGATGATCTCCAGTTCAGAGCAGCCACATAGAATGTGACCGCTCTGAACCGCTGCCGCCGCTAGAATGATGGGGCCGTAAAGCAGCCCCGTCATTGCATAAGCGGGTTCACCGGAGTTCAGGCAGCGCTGCTCCGGTCAACTCCTTTACGGCCCTGCTGTATCGTGAGAAATTCCCACGGTACAGCAGTGCCGTAAAGGAGGTCTCCGGAGCTGCGCTGCATGAATGCACTCCGGTGACCTCAGTCAGTGGCTCCCGCTGCCGAGAGCGGACGTGTTCCCGGCAGTGTGAGCTTACAGCAGCCATGCACAGCTGTCACCATCTCCAGATGTGACAGCTGTGCATGGGAGATCAGCGCAGGAACGTGGACAGGTAACTATTTTTTTTTAGTAAACTAAGAATTTAATAAAATTGTGTGTTTTATTTCAAATAAATTATTTTTTTCTGGGTGTAGTGTGTTTTTTCTTTTTAACACTTTGTAGGTTAGTAATGGGGGTGTCTTATAGACGCCCATCATTACTAACCTGGGCTTCATGGCAGCTGGCGCTGACATGAACCCCAGCCCTATTACCCCCTGCCACCGCATCAGGGCAGCGTGGAAGAGCGAGGCTAAGTGCCAGAATTGGCGCATCCTATGGATGCGCCATTTCTGGGGCGACTGACGGCTGGTGTTTCTAGCCTGGGAGGGGGCCAATATTCATGGCACCCTTCCTGGGCTATTAATATCAGCCCCAAGCTGTCTGCCTAGCCTTTGCTAGCTATTAAAATAGGGGGGACCCCACGTCATTTTTTTGGGGGGTCCCCCATTTTAATAGCTAGTAAAGGCTAGGTATTCAGCTGGGGGCTGATATTAGTAGCCTGGGAAGCTCCGTATGTATTACCCCCTTCCCAGGCTTCAAACATCTTCCCCAGCCGTCTGCTTAACCTCCGCTAGAGACTAAAATTATGGGGGATCCCACGCCAATTTTTTTTTTAAATAAATCCTTTATTTTAACACTAAATGACATTTGAGGAGTTTATAAAGATGCAGTCCCTAAATTATTATTTATTTTTTAATTAATTTTTCCCAAAAATTTTGACGTGGGCTTTGCCATATTTTTGTATGCCAGCCAGGTACAGCATCCAGCTTCTATGAACGCGCCATTTTCCGGGGTGGCTGCGGACTGCAATTTGCAACGAGGGGGGGCCCAGAAAGCTTGGGTCTCCCTGCGCTGCAGATTCCATCCCCCAGCTACCTAGTTGTACCTGGCTGGACACAAAAATAGGGCGAAGCCCCACATATTTTTTTTTTTAATTATTTCATGAAATTCATGAAATAATAAAGAAAAAAAGGGCTTCCATATATTGTTGTGTCCGGCCAGGTACAAATAGGCAGCTGGTGGTTGGGGGCAGCCCGTTCCTGCCTGCTGTACCTGACTGGACACAAATATAGTGCAAAGCCCCACGTCAATTTTTTTTTAATTATTTCAGGAAATTCATGAAATAATTAAAAAAAAATTGATGTGGGGCTGCGTCCTATATTTGTGTCCAGCCAGGTACAGCAGGCAGGAACGGGCTGCCCCCAACCACCAGCTGCCTATTTGTACCTGGCCGAACACAACAATATAGGGAAGCCCTTTTTTTTAAAAATTATTTCATGAAATAATTAAAAAAAAATTGACGTGGCGCTTCGCACTATATTTGGGTCCAGCCAGGTACAGCAGGCAGGAACGGGCTGCCCCCAACCACGAGCTGCCTATTTGTACCTGGCCGGACACAACAATATAGGGAAGCCCTTTTTTTCTTAATTATTTCATGAATTTCATGAAATAATTTAAAAAAAAAATACGTGGGGCTTCACCCTATTTTTGTGTCCAGCCAGGTACAGCAGGCAGGAACAGGCTGCCCCCAACCACCAGCTGCCTATTTGTACCTGGCCGGACACAACAATATAGGGAAGCCCTTTTTTTCTTAATTATTTCATGAATTTCATGAAATAATTAAAAAAAAAAATACGTGGGGCTTCGCCCTATTTTTGTGTCCAGCCAGGTACAACTAGGCAGCTGGGGGCTGGAATCTGCAGCGCAGGGAGGCCCAAGCTTTCTGGGCCCCACCCGCTGCAAATTGCAGTCCGCAGCCGCCCCGGAAAATGGCGCGTTCATAGAAGCGCCATCTTCTGGCGCTGTACCCAACTCATCCAGGGCCCTGGTGCGGTGGCTCACTGGGTAATAAAGGGGTTAAGGCCAGCTTGGCATTATCAGCTGGCCCTAAGCCTGAAATTCATGGGGTCACGCCAATATTAGACATGACCACCATGAATTTCTAGTAAAGTATTTAAAAAAAACACAACACCCAGAATAAAGTCCTTTAATTGAAATAAAGACACAATTCTTTATTGTTCTAAATTAAACTATACTTACCATCACGCCCATTCCAGCTGAAGCCAACGATCTCCTGCAATAAAAGAAAAATAATAAACCAACCTCATCCTTACCTTCCCATGGATCCCACGACAGCTTCAGCTCTGCTACATCGAGATGACAGGCTGGACCGCAGCAGAACGCTGCCATCCAGCCTGTCATCCCGCAGACACTGAGAAGCGCAGGCATGCTTGCGCTCCTCAGTGTCTCTCTGTGACGGCATAAAGATGAGCCGAGTTCATGTCCAATGAACTCAGCTCACCTCATGCACGTCACTGACAGCGTGGGAAAATTCTCCTGCACTCAGCGCTTCAGCGTGAGAATTCTCCCACGCTGTCAGTGATGTACATGAAGTGAGCTGAGTTCATTGGACATGAGCTCACCTCATGCACGTCACTGACAGCGTGGGGAAATTCTCACGCTGAAGCGCTGAGTGCAGGAGAATTTTCCCAAACTGTCAGTGACGTGCATGAGGTGAGGTCATGTCCAATGAACTCGGCTCACCTCATGCACGTCACTGACAGCGTGGGAAAATTCTCCTGCACTCAGCGCTTCAGCGTGAGAATTCTCCCACGCTGTCAGTGACGTGCATGAGGTGAGCCGAGTTCATTGTCGGCTCATCTGGATGCCGTCACAGAGAGACACTGAGGAGCGCAAGCAAGACTGCGCTTCTCAGTGTCTGCGGGATGACAGGCTGGATGACAGCGTTCTGCTGCGGTCCAGCCTGTCATCTCGATGTAGCAGAGCTGGAGCCGTCTTGGGAACCATGGAAAGGTAAGGATGATGTTGCTTTATTATTTTTCTTTTATTGCAGGAGATCGTTGGCTTCAGCTGGAATGGGCGTGACGGTAAGTATGGTTTAATTTAGAACAATAAAGAATTGTGTGTTTATTTCAATTAAAGTGTAAAGAAAGGAGAGAACAAGGCGCAATGGGTGACTCAGTATTGCAATTGTAGAGGGGTGTGGGAATGGCTACTAACCTTATGAAGTTGTGCACCTCTGCACAACCCCAGTGTAAAGCTCCACAAGCTCCGCTCTGTTGGTGGCTGTCATCTAATTCCAGCGGCGTTCACAGATCCTGATCTCTTGATGGTATATCACGTGGTCAGGTTAGTGGCATGTAATGCCGAGATAGACGCCCAGCTTCACCAACACCCCCGGCAACATTCCGGAGGGGTTAAGGCAGCGCAGCTTGGAAAACCAGGGTAGTGATTCTAATTAAATTGCTCCCACAGGTGAAAAAACAATAGGTTAAAGGCAGCTCTACCGCACCCCAACAGGGGGAAAAGGACAATCAATGGATATGAATAGCGGTACCAGAGCGCCAATAACAGGGCAAAAATATTAAAAGGACTAATTTATTAATACACACACACACAACGCGTTTCGGTGGACACAGCCACCTTCATCAGGTGTGACAAGCAGCAAACAATTGATCCTTATATACATTTGACTAGATATACAATTACTTAAAAGGGGTGGGGCCAGATACAGAGTAATACTTCTATATTAACCCCTTGAGTTCATATATGCTCAATAGAGTAAAAAGGATTGCTATAAATTAATGCCTAATGAAGCATAAAGGGTTCTTATAAAAAGGATTCACTGTATAAAAACTTGTGAATCCTATAATCATAAATAATAATTTTTACATACAACATAAAACAATATATAAATATAAAGTTATAAAATTACAATCAGTTTCTATCATTATAAGTAGGGAAAAGTAGACAAAGAAAGGAAAGGGAAAAAAAAAATAATCAAAAAAAAAAATTTTTTTTAGAAAAAAAAAAAAAAAACCACAGAACAAAGTGAAATTATTAAATGGGACAGCTGGACAGAAAGACAATCCTCGACCTAACAAGGATTGTTCAGCTTCAGATAGCACATAGCTAGAAATATTAAAAATACCCCCACAACCGATAGGGGTTTCTATCTGCAGGGAATTTGTATTCTGGTTCATTGGCAAGATTTCATTTTCTTTATATTTGGATTGTGTCTCAATTTCGGCATTTGGACTATTTTTGTTATTGAGGCCTCAGGTTTTTCCACTCCCTCTACATCCCCTAAATTTCTTTTTCGTTTTGGACAACGTCCGGGGACCACGTGGAAAAAATGTGTAATTTTCGTTTTATTAGTTTGAGATGCAACTGCATTCTGTGTTTGAGAATTTATCAAGATACTATTTTCATACAAAATCGGAGATAATTCCAAGGATGTCATTCTGTTTATAGGGGGTTTTATGTGGTTTATACCACTTATTTTATCAGAGGGTCTCCCTTGATTAAAAATATTCAGTGTATCCGCTAACGGGATCTGTCCAGATAACTCCCCAGCAATAGGAGTCTGTATTGCACTAGAAAGCTCTGAGATATTAGATCCACTATGGGATATCTCCTGTGTGTTAATATGTAATGTGAAGTTCAGTTCATCAATATCTGCTACTTGTGTGGAAATAGTAGGCGGATTAGCAATAAATTCTACATCTGCTGCTTGTGTGGATAAAATAGGTGGATCAGTAATCAGTATGGAGGGAGGAGTAATTTCCATACACATTCCCTCTATTTTAAGGTCATTATTTTTTTCCAAATTAGAATTAAATGCAGTATTTTTCTTGTAATTATTGTTAATGGATAACTTCTTTTTATGAGTCTCATATATTGCTTGTTGTTTTTTATTCATAAAAAACTGTTTTTGAAAACTATTCACTTGTTTTGTATGGTTATCAGTATCATTGCTTAGAATAGGGGATGATGGATTATCCCTAGTTGTTCTCTGCATAGAGATGATGGGAACAGGTGAAATTTGAAGTGGTGATTGGATTTTTTCTTTTTTAGAGTCTTTTATATCTCTTTCAAATTTTTTTTTCATCAACAGATAAGAACTGTGTTTAAGACTTTAAAATCTAAATTGCTGGATCATTATGGACTTTTATGTGACCAATAGAGAGAAATTTAGATTATCTCTGATCAATACAGCCCTTAGTAAAGACTTTAAAGATGGCGACAGATGCATATATAATAATCCAACTATGCTGGATGATATAGATCAAAAAAGGTTAAGTGGACTGTTTTTTAACTTAGAAAATAATAGCAAAATAGAAATAACTAATCACGTAGACACGATGTTTTTAGAACATTACATTAAGGATAACATAATACCTAAGGGATTGAGAATGAATCTCAATTCATCCTTTCCTCAGGATATTGTTTTTACTGAAAGATGGGACAGGTGTATTTCTGATTGCTCAACAACACTGATCAGATTGTTGATTGATTAAAGGAATACTCTGGCTATGCATGCTGTAGAAACAATAGCTAAAATTAAAGGGGATTTGGAGTTCTTTTCTTCATCTACGGAATATTTTGCCACAGATAATGAGGTAAAACTAAGACTGGCTAAGTTTGAAAATGATTTAATAAATAAAAAAGCAAAAAAATTTGAAAGAGATATAAAAGACTCTAAAAAAGAAAAAATCCAATCACCACTTCAAATTTCACCTGTTCCCATCATCTCTATGCAGAGAACAACTAGGGATAATCCATCATCCCCTATTCTAAGCAATGATACTGATAACCATACAAAACAAGTGAATAGTTTTCAAAAACAGTTTTTTATGAATAAAAAACAACAAGCAATATATGAAACTCATAAAAAGAAGTTATCCATTAACAATAATTACAAGAAAAATACTGCATTTAATTCTAATTTGGAAAAAAATAATGACCTTATAATAGAGGGAATGTGTATGGAAATTACTCCTCCCTCCATACTGATTACTGATCCACCTATTTTATCCACACAAGCAGCAGATGCAGAATTTATTGCTAATCCGCCTACTATTTCCACACAAGTAGCAGATATTGATGAACTGAACTTCACATTACATATTAACACACAGGAGATATCCCATAGTGGATCTAATATCTCAGAGCTTTCTAGTGCAATACAGACTCCTATTGCTGGGAAGTTATCTGGACAGATCCCGTTAGCGGATACACTGAATATTTTTAATCAAGGGAGACCCTCTGATAAAATAAGTGGTATAAACCACATAAAACCCCCTATAAACAGAATGACATCCTTGGAATTATCTCCGATTTTGTATGAAAATAGTATCTTGATAAATTCTCAAACACAGAATGCAGTTGCATCTCAAACTAATAAAACGAAAATTACACATTTTTTCCACGTGGTCCCCGGACGTTGTCCAAAACGAAAAAGAAATTTAGGGGATGTAGAGGGAGTGGAAAAACCTGAGGCCTCAATAACAAAAATAGTCCAATTGCCGAAATTGAGACACAATCCAAATATAAAGAAAATGAAATCTTGCCAATGAACCAGAATACAAATTCCCTGCAGATAGAAACCCCTATCGGTTGTGGGGGTATTTTTAATATTTCTAGCTATGTGCTATCTGAAGCTGAACAATCCTTGTTAGGTCGAGGATTGTCTTTCTGTCCAGCTGTCCCATTTAATAATTTCACTTTGTTCTGTGTTTTTTTTTTTTTTTTCTAAAAAAAATTTTTTTTTTTTGATTATTTTTTTTTTTCCCTTTCCTTTCTTTGTCTACTTTTCCCTACTTATAATGATAGAAACTGATTGTAATTTTATAACTTTATATTTATATATTGTTTTATGTTGTATGTAAAAATTATTATTTATGATTATAGGATTCACAAGTTTTTATACAGTGAATCCTTTTTATAAGAACCCTTTATGCTTCATTAGGCATTAATTTATAGCAATCCTTTTTACTCTATTGAGCATATATGAACTCAAGGGGTTAATATAGAAGTATTACTCTGTATCTGGCCCCACCCCTTTTAAGTAATTGTATATCTAGTCAAATGTATATAAGGATCAATTGTTTGCTGCTTGTCACACCTGATGAAGGTGGCTGTGTCCACCGAAACGCGTTGTGTGTGTGTGTGTGTGTGTGTGTGTGTGTGTGTGTGTGTGTGTGTGTGTGTGTGTGTGTGTGTGTGTGTGTGCGTGCGTGCGTGCGTGTGTGCGTGTGCGTGTGCGTGTGCGTGTGCGTGTGCGTGTGCGTGTGCGTGTGCGTGTGCGTATTAATAAATTAGTCCTTTTAATATTTTTGCCCTGTTATTGGCGCTCTGGTACCGCTATTCATATCCATTGATTGTCCTTTTCCCCCTGTTGGGGTGCGGTAGAGCTGCCTTTAACCTATTGTTTTTTCACCTGTGGGAGCAATTTAATTAGAATCACTACCCTTGTTTTCCAAGCTGCGCTGCCTTAACCCCTCCGGAATGTTGCCGGGGGTGTTGGTGAAGCTGGGCGTCTATCTCGGCATTACATGCCACTAACCTGACCACGTGATATACCATCAAGAGATCAGGATCTGTGAACGCCGCTGGAATTAGATGACAGCCACCAACAGAGCGGAGCTTGTGGAGCTTTACACTGGGGTTGTGCAGAGGTGCACAACTTCATAAGGTTAGTAGCCATTCCCACACCCCTCTACAATTGCAATACTGAGTCACCCATTGCGCCTTGTTCTCTCCTTTCTTTACATATTGAGTCTGCTATTGCTGGGGGCTTAGCCTCAAGACCAGGAGCTGCAAATTGGGTGACCCAGATTGTTCTACACATCGAGAGACGGAAAAACCTTGCAGAATCATCAACAGATAAGAACTGTGTTTAAGACTTTAAAATCTCAATTGCTGGATCATTATGGACTTTTATGTGACCAATAGAGAGAAATTTAGATTATCTCTGATCAATACAGCCCTTAGTAAAGACTTTAAAGATGGCGACAGATGCATATATAATAATCCAACTATGCTGGATGATATAGATCAAAAAAGGTTAAGTGGACTGTTTTTTAACTTAGAAAATAATAGCAAAATAGAAATAACTAATCACATAGACACGAAGTTTTTAGAACATTACATTAAGGATAACATAATACCTAAGGGATTGAGAATGAATCTCAATTCATCCTTTCCTCAGGATATTGTTTTTACTGAAAGATGGGACAGGTGTATTTCTGATTGCTCAACAACACTGATCAGATTGTTGATTGATAAAAGGAATACTCTGGCTATGCATGCTGTAGAAACAATAGCTAAAATTAAAGGGGATTTGGAGTTCTTTTCTTCATCTACGGAATATTTTGCCACAGATAATTAGGTAAAACTAAGACTGGCTAAGTTTGAAAATGATTTAATAAATAAAAAAGCAAAAAAAATTGAAAGAGATATAAAAGACTCTAAAAAAGAAAAAATCCAATCACCACTTCAAATTTCACCTGTTCCCATCATCTCTATGCAGAGAACAACTAGGGATAATCCATCATCCCCTATTCTAAGCAATGATACTGATAACCATACAAAACAAGTGAATAGTTTTCAAAAACAGTTTTTTATGAATAAAAAACAACAAGCAATATATGAGACTCATAAAAAGAAGTTATCCATTAACAATAATTACAAGAAAAATACTGCATTTAATTCTAATTTGGAAAAAAATAATGACCTTATAATAGAGGGAATGTGTATGGAAATTACTCCTCCCTCCATACTGATTACTGATCCACCTATTTTATCCACACAAGCAGCAGATGTAGAATTTATTGCTAATCCGCCTACTATTTCCACACAAGTAGCAGATATTGATGAACTGAACTTCACATTACATATTAACACACAGGAGATATCCCATAGTGGATCTAATATCTCAGAGCTTTCTAGTGCAATACAGACTCCTATTGCTGGGGAGTTATCTGGACAGATCCCGTTAGCGGATACACTGAATATTTTTAATCAAGGGAGACCCTCTGATAAAATAAGTTGTATAAACCACATAAAACCCCCTATAAACAGAATGACATCCTTGGAATTATCTCCGATTTTGTATGAAAATAGTATCTTGATAAATTCTCAAACACAGAATGCAGTTGCATCTCAAACTAATAAAACGAAAATTACACATTTTTTCCACGTGGTCCCCGGACGTTGTCCAAAACGAAAAAGAAATTTAGGGGATGTAGAGGGAGTGGAAAAACCTGAGGCCTCAATAACAAAAATAGTCCAAATGCCGAAATTGAGACACAATCCAAATATAAAGAAAATGAAATCTTGCCAATGAACCAGAATACAAATTCCCTGCAGATAGAAACCCCTATCGGTTGTGGGGGTATTTTTAATATTTCTAGCTATGTGCTATCTGAAGCTGAACAATCCTTGTTAGGTCGAGGATTGTCTTTCTGTCCAGCTGTCCCATTTAATAATTTCACTTTGTTCTGTGGTTTTTTTTTTTTTTTTCTAAAAAAAAATTTTTTTTTTTTTGATTATTTTTTTTTTTCCCTTTCCTTTCTTTGTCTACTTTTCCCTACTTATAATGATAGAAACTGATTGTAATTTTATAACTTTATATTTATATATTGTTTTATGTTGTATGTAAAAATTATTATTTATGATTATAGGATTCACAAGTTTTTATACAGTGAATCCTTTTTATAAGAACCCTTTATGCTTCATTAGGCATTAATTTATAGCAATCCTTTTTACTCTATTGAGCATATATGAACTCAAGGGGTTAATATAGAAGTATTACTCTGTATCTGGCCCCACCCCTTTTAAGTAATTGTATATCTAGTCAAATGTATATAAGGATCAATTGTTTGCTGCTTGTCACACCTGATGAAGGTGGCTGTGTCCACCGAAACGCGTTGTGTGTGTGTGTGTATTAATAAATTAGTCCTTTTAATATTTTTGCCCTGTTATTGGCGCTCTGGTACCGCTATTCATATCCATTGATTATTTCAATTAAAGGACTTTATTCTGGGTGTTTGTGTTTTTTTTTTAACTTTCACTATGGGGTTAGTAATGGGGGTGTCTTATAGACGCCTCTCCATTACTAACCTGGGCTTGATGTCAGCTGGCATTATAAGCTGACATCAACCCCAGCCCTATTACCCCACTGCCACCGCTACAGGGCAGTGGGAAGAGCGAGGCTAAGTGCCAGAATTGGCGCATCCTATGGATGCGCCATTTCTGGGGCGGCTGACGGCTGGTGTTTCTAGCCTGGGAGGGGGCCAATATTCATGGCTCCCTTCCTGGGCTATTAATATCAGCCCCCAGCTGTCTGCCTAGCCTTTGCTAGCTATTAATAAAGGGGGACCCCACGTCATTTTTTTGGGGGGGGTCCCCCATTTTAATAGCTAGTAAAGGCTAGGTATTCAGCTGGGGGCTGATATTAGTAGCCTGGGAAGCTCCGTGGGTATTACCCCCTTCCCAGGCTTCAAACATCTGCCCCAGCTGTCTGCTTAACCTCCGCTAGAGACTAAAATTAAGGGGAACCCCACGTCAATTTTTTTTTAAATAAATCCTTTATTTCAACACTAAATGACAAGTACAGTAATCAACACTATCACCGTACTTCATATATATGTGACTAACATGTTTCTATCTATCTAATCTATGTGTGATTCTCTATTCCTTCTATTCTAAATTGTCGGATACAGATGCTGAATTGCCGGCCGGCTTTCTTAAAGAGACGGTGCATGAAAACACTATTATTTTTTTATATAAATCCTTTACACTAAATGACAAGTACAGTAACCAACACTGTCACTGTACTTCATATATATGTGACTGACATGTTTCTATCTATCTAATCTATGTGTGATGCTCTATTCTGTCTGTTATAAATTGTCGGGTACTGCTGCTGAATTGCCGGCCGGCTTTTTTAAAGAGACGGTGCATGAAAACACTAATATTTTTTTAAATAAATCCTTTACACTAAATGACAAGTACAGTAAGCAACACTGTCACTATACTTCATATATATGTGACTGACATGTTTCTCTCCATCTAATCTATGTGTGAAGCTCTATTCTCTCTGTTGTAAATTGTCGGGTACCGGTGTATGCGCTGATGAATTGCCGGCTTTTCGCATACATTCTACATTATTCTTAGTTGTTTTACTTCATGTAGAATTAACCTACAAGGAAAGAAAGGGTTTATTTTCATTCCGATATTAGTGTCCCATTGACTTGCATTGGTTTCCGGTATCGGAATCGGCGATATCCGATACTTTTTGAGTATCGGTCCGATCCAATCCGATACGATATTTCCTGATATCGGAAGGTATCGCTCAACACTACTGATAAACGACGGAAAAATCACTAAGTCCAAAAGAAATTTTTTTTCAACTTTTTTCAATTTTAACCCTGTGGGATATATATTCTACTCACACACATTTGTAACTCTCCTGGGGTACACTCACACATATTATTCCCTCATTTAGTGGATATTTTCACAAAAAAGTGAAATTTTCAAAAATCCAGAAAATTGCCTGAAAACGACGAAATATCAAGGTCTCATCCGGCGAATCGCTCTGGTACTGAAATCGGAACACTCACTGACATTTCCCCTATCTGAAAGTCTGATAAACGCCGGAAAAATGACTAAGTCCAAAAAAAAAATGTTTTCAACTTTTTTCAATTTTACCCCCATGAGATATATATTCTACCCACACACTTTTGGAACTCTCCTGGGGTACCCTCACACATATTATTCCCTCATTTAGTGGATATTTCCACAAAAAAAGTGAAATTTTCAAAAATCCAGAAAATTGGCTGAAAACGACTAAATATCAAGGACTCATTGGGCGAATCGCTCTTGAACTGAAATCGGAACGCTCACTGTCATTTCCCCTATCTGAAAGTCTGATAAACGCCGGAAAAATGACAAAGTCCAAAAAAAAATTTTTTTCCACTTTTTTCAATTTTACCCCCGTGGGATATATACTCTACCCACACACATTTAGAACTCTCCTGGGGTACCCTCACACATATTATTTCCTCATTTAGTGGATATTTTCACAAAAAAGTGAAATTTTCAAAAATCCAGAAAATTTGCTGAAAACGACTAAATATCAAGGACTCATTGGGCGAATCGATCTTGAACTGAAAATGGAACGCTCACTATCATTTCCCCTATCTGAAAGTCTGATAAACGCCGGAAAAATGACTAAGTCCAAAAAAAAAATGTTTTCAAGTTTTTTCAATTTTACCCCCCTGGGATATATATTCTACCCACACACATTTGGAACTCTCCTGGGGTACCCTCACACATATTAATCCCTCATTTAGTGGATATTTTCACAAAAAAGTGAAATTTTCAAAAATCCAGAAAATTGGCTGAAAACGACTAAATATCAAGGACTCATTGGGCGAATCGCTCTTGAACTGAAATCGGAATGCTCACTGACATTTCCCCTATTTGAAAGTCTGATAAACGCCGGAAAAATGACTAAGTCCAAAAAAAAAATGTTTTCAACTTTTTTCAATTTTACCCCCATGGGATATATATTCTACACACACCCATTTGGTACTCTCCTGTGGTAACCTCACACATATTATTCCCTCATTTAGTGGATATTTTCACAAAAAATTGAAATTTTCAAAAATCCAGAAAATTGGCTGAAAACGACTAAATATCAAGGACTCATTGGGCGAATCGCTCTTGAACTGAAATCGGAACGCTCACTGTCATTTCCCCTATCTGAAAGTCTGATAAACGCCGGAAAAATGACTAAGTCCAAAAAAAAAATGTTTTCAACTTTTTTCAATTTAACCCCCGTGGGATATATTCTACCCACACACATTTGGAACTCTCCTGGGGTACCCTCACACATATTAATCCCTCATTTAGTGGATATTTTCACAAAAAAGTGAAATTTTCAAAAATCCAGAAAATTGGCTGAAAACGACTAAATATCAAGGACTCATTGGGCAAATCGCTCTTGAACTGAAATCGCAATGCTCACTGACATTTCCCCTATCTGAAAGTCTGATAAACGCCGGAAAAATGACTAAGTCCAAAAAAAAAATGTTTTCAACTTTTTTCAATTTTACCCCCATGAGATATATATTCTACCCACACACTTTTGGAACTCTCCTGGGGTACCCTCACACATATTATTCCCTCATTTAGTGGATATTTCCACAAAAAAAGTGAAATTTTCAAAAATCCAGAAAATTGGCTGAAAACGACTAAATATCAAGGACTCATTGGGCGAATCGCTCTTGAACTGAAATCGGAACGCTCACTGACATTTCCCCTATCTGAAAGTCTGATAAACGCCGGAAAAATGACTAAGTCCAAAAAAAAAATGTTTTCAAGTTTTTTCAATTTTACCCCCCTGGGATATGTATTCTACCCACAAACATTTGGAACTCTCCTGGGGTACCCTCACACATATTAATCCCTCATTTAGTGGATATTTTCACAAAAAAGTGAAATTTTCAAAAATCCAGAAAATTGGCTGAAAACGACTAAATATCAAGGACTCATTGGGCGAATCGCTCTTGAACTGAAATCGGAATGCTCACTGACATTTCCCCTATTTGAAAGTCTGATAAACGCCGGAAAAATGACTGAGTCCAAAAAAAAAATGTTTTCAAGTTTTTTCAATTTTACCCCCCTGGGATATATATTCTACCCACAAACATTTGGAACTCTCCTGGGGTACCCTCACACATATTAATCCCTCATTTAGTGGATATTTTCACAAAAAAGTGAAATTTTCAAAAATCCAGAAAATTGGCTGAAAACGACTAAATATCAAGGACTCATTGGGCGAATCGCTCTTGAACTGAAATCGGAATGCTCACTGACATTTCCCCTATTTGAAAGTCTGATAAACGCCGGAAAAATGACAGTCCAAAAAAAAATTTTTTTCCACTTTTTTCAATTTTACCCCCGTGGGATATATATTCTACCCACACACATTTAGAACTCTCCTGGGGTACCCTCACACATATTATTTCCTCATTTAGTGGATATTTTCACAAAAAAGTGAAATTTTCAAAAATCCAGAAGATTTGCTGAAAATGACTAAATATCAAGGACTCATTGGGCGAATCGCTCTTGAACTGAAATCGGAACGCTCACTGACATTTCCCCTATCTGAAAGTCTGATAAACGCCGGAAAAATGACAAAGTCCAAAAAAAAATTTTTTTCCACTTTTTTCAATTTTACCCCCGTGGGATATATATTCTACCCACACACATTTAGAACTCTCCTGGGGTACCCTCACACATATTATTTCCTCATTTAGTGGATATTTTCACAAAAAAGTGAAATTTTCAAAAATCCAGAAAATTTGCTGAAAACGACTAAATATCAAGGACTCATTGGGCGAATCGATCTTGAACTGAAATTGGAACGCTCACTATCATTTCCCCTATCTGAAAGTCTGATAAACGCCGGAAAAATGAGTAAGTACAAAAAAAATTTTTTTTTCAACTTTTTTAAATTTTAACCCTGTGGGATATATATTCTACTCATACACATTTGTAACTCTCCTGGGGTACACTCACACATATTATTCCCTCATTTAGTGGATATTTTCACAAAAAAGTGAAATTTTCAAAAATCCAGAAAATTGCCTGAAAACGACGAAATATCAAGGACTCATCCGGCGAATCGCTCTGGTACTGAAATCGGAACACTCACTGACATTTCCCCTATCTGAAAGTCTGATAAACGCCGGAAAAATGACTAAGTCCAAAAAAATAATGTTTTCAACTTTTTTCAATTTTACCCCCATGAGATATATATTCTACCCAAACACTTTTGGAACTCTCCTGGGGTACCCTCACACATATTATTCCCTCATTTAGTGGATATTTCCACAAAAAAAGTGAAATTTTCAAAAATCCAGAAAATTGGCTGAAAACGACTAAATATCAAGGACTCATTGGGCGAATCGCTCTTGAACTGAAATCGGAACGCTCACTGACATTTCCCCTATCTGAAAGTCTGATAAACGCCGGAAAAATGACTAAGTCCAAAAAAAAATGTTTTCAAGTTTTTTCAATTTTACCCCCCTGGGATATATATTCTACCCACAAACATTTGGAACTCTCCTGGGGTACCCTCACACATATTAATCCCTCATTTAGTGGATATTTTCACAAAAAAGTGAAATTTTCAAAAATCCAGAAAATTGGCTGAAAACGACTAAATATCAAGGACTCATTGGGCGAATCGCTCTTGAACTGAAATCGGAATGCTCACTGACATTTCCCCTATTTGAAAGTCTGATAAACGCCGGAAAAATGACTAAGTCCAAAAAAAAAATGTTTTCAACTTTTTTCAATTTTACCCCCATGGGATATATATTCTACACACACCCATTTGGTACTCTCCTGTGGTAACCTCACACATATTATTCCCTCATTTAGTGGATATTTTCACAAAAAATTGAAATTTTCAAAAATCCAGAAAATTGGCTGAAAACGACTAAATATCAAGGACTCATTGGGCGAATCGCTCTTGAACTGAAATCGGAATGCTCACTGTCATTTCTCCTATCTGAAAGCCTGATAAACGCCGGAAAAATGACAAAGTCCAAAAAAAAAAATTATTTCAACTTTTTTCAATTTTACCCCCGTGGGATATATATTCTACTCACACACATTTGGAACTCTCCTGGGGTACCCTCACACATATTATTCCCTCATTTAGTGGATATTTTCACAAAAAAGTGAAATTTTCAAAAATCCAGAAAATTGGCTGAAAACGACTAAATATCAAGGACTCATTGGGCGAATCGCTCTTGAACTGAAATCGGAACGCTCACTGACATTTCCCCTATCTGAAAGTCTGATAAACGCCGGAAAAATGACAAAGACCAAAAAAAAATTTTTTTCCACTTTTTTCAATTTTACCCCCGTGGGATATATATTCTACCCACACACATTTAGAACTCTCCTGGGGTACCCTCACACATATTATTTCCTCATTTAGTGGATATTTTCACAAAAAAGTGAAATTTTCAAAAATCCAGAAAATTTGCTGAAAACGACTAAATATCAAGGACTCATTGGGCAAATCGATCTTGAACTGAAATTGGAACGCTCACTATCATTTCCCCTATCTGAAAGTCTGATAAACGCCGGAAAAATTACTAAGTCCAAAAAAAAATGTTTTCAACTTTTTTCAATTTTATCCCCATGGGATATATATTCTACCCACACCCATTTGGTACTCTCCTGTGGTAACCTCACACATATTATTCCCTCATTTAGTGGATATTTTCACAAAAAATTGAAATTTTCAAAAATCCAGAAAATTGGCTGAAAACGACTAAATATCAAGGACTCATTGGGCGAATCGCTCTTGAACTGAAATCGGAACGCTCACTGTCATTTCCCCTATCTGAAAGTCTGATAAACGCCGGAAAAATGACTAAGTCCAAAAAAAAAATGTTTTCAACTTTTTTCAATTTTATCCCCATGGAATATATATTCTACCCACACCCATTTGGTACTCTCCTGTTGTAACCTCACACATATTATTCCCTCATTTAGTGGATATTTTCACAAAAAAGTGAAATTTTCAAAAATCCAGAAAATCGGTTGAAAACGACTAAATATCAAGGACTCATTGGGCGAATCGCTCTGGAACTGAAATCGGAATGCTCACTGTCATTTCCCCTATCTGAAAGCCTGATAAACGCCAGAAAAATGACAAAGTCCAAAAAAAAAAATTATTTCAACTTTTTTCAATTTTACCCCCGTGGGATATATATTCTACTCACACACATTTGGAACTCTCCTGGGGTACCATCAAACATATTATTCCCTCATTTAGTGGATATTTTCACAAAAAAGTGAAATTTTCAAAAATCCAGAAAATTGGCTGAAAACGACTAAATATCAAGGACTCATTGGGCGAATCGCTCTTGAACTGAAATCGGAACGCTCACTGACATTTCCCCTATCTTAAAGTCTGATAAACTATGGAAAAATGACAAAGTTCCAAAAAAAATTTTTTTCAACTTTTTTCAATTTTACCCCTGTGTGATATATATATTCTACCCACACACATTTGGAACTCTCCTGTGGTACCCTCACAAATATTATTCCTTCATTTAGTGGATATTTTCACAAAAAAGTGAAATTTCTAAAAATCAAGAAAATTGGCTGAAAACGACTAATTATCAAGGACTCATTGGGCGAATCGCTCTGGAACTGAAATCGGAACGCTCACTAACATTTCCCCTATCTGAAAGCCTGATAAACGCCGGAAAAATGACGAAGTCCAAAAAAAAATGTTTTCAACTTTTTTCAATTTTACACCCGTGATATATATATTCTACCCACACCCATTTGGAACTCTCCTGTGGTACCCTCACACATATTAATCCCTCATTTAGTGGATATTTTCACAAAAAAGTGAAATTTTCAAAAATCCAGAAAATTGGCTGAAAACGACTAAATATCAAGGACTCATTGGGCGAATCGCTCTTGAACTGAAATCGGAACGCTCACTGACATTTCCACTATCTGAAAGTCTGATAAACGCCGGAAAAATGACAAAGTCCAAAAAAAAAATTTTTTCCACTTTTTTCAATTTTACCCCCGTGGGATATATATTCTACCCACACACATTTGGAACTCTCCTGGGGTACCCTCACACATGTTATTCCCTCATTTAGTGGATATTTTCACAAAAAAGTGAAATTTTAAAAAATCCAGAAAATTTGCTGAAAACGACTAAATATCAAGGACTCATTGGGCGAATCGCTCTTGAACTGAAATTGGAACGCTCACTGTCATTTCCCCTATCTGAAAGTCTGATAAACGCCGGAAAAATGACTAAGTCCAAAAAAAAAATGTTTTCAACTTTTTTCAATTTTACCCCCATGATATATATATTCTACCCACACCAATTTGGAACTCTCCTGTGGTACCCTCACACATATTATTCCCTCATTTAGTGGATATTTTCACAAAAAAGTGAAATTTTCAAAAATCCAGAAAATTGGCTGAAAACGACTAAACATCAAGGACTCATTGGGCGAATCGCTCTTGAACTGAAATCGGAACGCTCACTGACATTTCCCCTATCTGAAAGTCTGATAAACGCCGGAAAAATGACTAAGTCCAAAAAAAAAATGTTTTCAACTTTTTTCAATTTTACCCCCGTGGGATATATATTCTACCAACACACATTTGGAACTCGCTTGGGGTACCCTCACACATATTATTCCCTCATTTAGTGGATATTTTCACAAAAAAGTGAAATTTTCAAAAATCCAGAAAATTGGCTGAAAGCGACTAAATATTAAGGACTCATTGGGCGAATCGCTCTTGAACTGAAATCGGAACACTCACTGACATTTCCCCTATCTGAAAGTCTGATAAACGATGGAAAAATGACAAAGTTCAAAAAAAAATTTTTTTCAACTTTTTTCAATTTTACCCTCGTGATATATATATTCTACCCACATACATTTGGAACTCTCCTGTGGTACCTCACAAATATTATTCCTTCATTTAGTGGATATTTTCACAAAAAAGTGAAATTTCTAAAAATCCAGAAAATTGGCTGAAAACGACTAATTATCAAGGACTCATTGGGCGAATCGCTCTGGAACTGAAATCGGAACGCTCACTGACATTTCCCCTATCTGAAAGCCTGATAAACGTCGGAAAAATGACTAAGTCCAAAAAAAAATGTTTTCAACTTTTTTCAATTTTACCCCCGTGATATATAGATTCTACGCACACCCATTTGGAACTCTCCTCTGGTACCCTCACACATTTTAATCCCTCATTTAGTGGATATTTTCACAAAAAAGTGAAATTTTCAAAAATCCAGAAAATTGGCTGAAAACGACTAAATATCAAGGACTCATTGGGCGAATCGCTCTTGAACTGAAATCGGAATGCTCACTGACATTTCCCCTATCTGAAAGTCTGATAAACGCCGGAAAAATGACTAAGTCCAAAAAAAAAATGTTTTCAACTTTTTTCAATTTTACCCCCATGGGATATATATTCTACCCACACCCATTTGGTACTCTCCTGTGGTAACCTCACACATATTATTCCCTCATTTAGTGGATATTTTCACAAAAAAGTGAAATTTTCAAAAATCCAGAAAATTGGCTGAAAACGATTAAATATCAAGGACACATTGGGCGAATGGCTCTGGAACTGAAATCGGAACGCTCACTGTCATTTCCCCTATCTGAAAGTCTGATAAAAGCCGGAAAAATGACTAAGTCCAAAAAAAAAATGTTTTCAACTTTTTTCAATTTTACCCTCGTGGGATATATATTCTACCCACACACATTTGGAACTCTCCTGGGGTACCCTCACACATATTATTCCCTCATTTAGTGGATATTTTCACAAAAAGTGAAATTTTCAAAAATCCAGAAAATTGGCTGAAAACGACTAAATATCAAGGACTCATTGGGCAAATCGTTCTTGAACTGAAATCGGAATGCTCACTGACATTTCCCCTATCTGAAAGTCTGATAAACGCCGGAAAAATGACAAAGTCCAAAAAAAAAATTTTTTCCACTTTTTTCAATTTTACCCCCGTGGGATATATATTCTACCCACACACATTTGGAACTCTCCTGGGGTACCCTCACACATATTATTCCCTCATTTAGTGGATATTTTCACAAAAAAGTGAAATTTTCAAAAATCCAGAAAATTGTCTGAAAACGACTAAATATCAAGGAGTCATTGGGCGAATCGCTCTTGAACTGAAATCGGAAAGCTCACTGACATTTCCCCTATCTGAAAGTCTGATAAACGCCGGAAAAATGACAAAGTCCAAAAAAAGAATTTTTTCAACTTTTTTCAATTTTACACCCGTGGGATATATATTCTACCCACACACATTTGGAACTCTACTGGGGTACCCTCACACATATTATTCCTTCATTTAGTGGATATTTTCACAAAAAAGTGAAATTTTCAAAAATCCAGAAAATTGGCTGAAAACGACTTAATATCAAGGACTCATTGGACGAATCGCTCTTGAACTGAAATCGGAATGCTCACTGACATTTCCCCTATCTGAAAGTCTGATAAACACCGGAAAATGACTAAGTCCAAAAAAAATTTTTTTCAACTTTTTTCAATTTTACCCCCGTGGGATATAAATTCTACTCACACACATTTGGAACTCTCCTGGGGTGCCATCAAACAAATTATTCCGTCATTTAGTGGATATTTTCACAAAAAAGTGAAATTTTCAAAAATCCAGAAAATTGGCTGAAAACGACTAAATATCAAGGACTCATTGGGCGAATCGCTCTTGAACTGAAATCGGAACGCTCACTGACATTTCCCCTATCTGAAAGTCTGATAAACGCTGGAAAAATGACAAAGTCCAAAAAAAAAATGTTTTCAACTTTTTTCAATTTTACCCCCGTGGGATATATATTCTACCCACACCCATTTGGAACTCTCCTGTGGTAACCTCACACATATTATTCCCTCATTTAGTGGATATTTTCACAAAAAAGTGAAATTTTCAAAAATCCAGAAAATTGGCTGAAAACGACTAAATATCAAGGACTCATTGGGCAAATCGCTCTTGAACTGAAATCGGAACGCTCACTGATATTTCCCCTATCTAAAAGTCTGATAAACGCCGGAAAAATGACTAAGTCCAAAAAAAAATGTTTTCAACTTTTTTCAATTTTACCCCCGTGATATATAGATTCTACGCACACCCATTTGGAACTCTCCTCTGGTACCCTCACACATTTTAATCCCTCATTTAGTGGATATTTTCACAAAAAAGTGAAATTTTCAAAAATCCAGAAAATTGGCTGAAAACGACTAAATATCAAGGACTCATTGGGCGAATCGCTCTTGAACTGAAATCGGAATGCTCACTGACATTTCCCCTATCTGAAAGTCTGATAAACGCCGGAAAAATGACTAAGTCCAAAAAAAAAATGTTTTCAACTTTTTTCAATTTTACCCCCATGGGATATATATTCTACCCACACCCATTTGGTACTCTCCTGTGGTAACCTCACACATATTATTCCCTCATTTAGTGGATATTTTCACAAAAAAGTGAAATTTTCAAAAATCCAGAAAATTGGCTGAAAACGATTAAATATCAAGGACACATTGGGCGAATGGCTCTGGAACTGAAATCGGAACGCTCACTGTCATTTCCCCTATCTGAAAGTCTGATAAAAGCCGGAAAAATGACTAAGTCCAAAAAAAAAATGTTTTCAACTTTTTTCAATTTTACCCTCGTGGGATATATATTCTACCCACACACATTTGGAACTCTCCTGGGGTACCCTCACACATATTATTCCCTCATTTAGTGGATATTTTCACAAAAAAGTGAAATTTTCAAAAATCCAGAAAATTGTCTGAAAACGACTAAATATCAAGGAGTCATTGGGCGAATCGCTCTTGAACTGAAATCGGAAAGCTCACTGACATTTCCCCTATCTGAAAGTCTGATAAACGCCGGAAAAATGACAGTCCAAAAAAAGAATTTTTTCAACTTTTTTCAATTTTACACCCGTGGGATATATATTCTACCCAAACACATTTGCAACTCTACTGGGGTACCCTCACACATATTATTCCCACATTTAGTGGATATTTTAACAAAAAAGTGAAATTTTAAAAAATCCAGAAAATTGGCTGAAAACGACTAAATATCAAGGACTCATTGGGCAAATCGTTCTTGAACTGAAATCGGAATGCTCACTGACATTTCCCCTATCTGAAAGTCTGATAAACGCCGGAAAAATGACAAAGTCCAAAAAAAAAATTTTTTCCACTTTTTTCAATTTTACCCCCGTGGGATATATATTCTACCCACACACATTTGGAACTCTCCTGGGGTACCCTCACACATATTATTCCCTCATTTAGTGGATATTTTCACAAAAAAGTGAAATTTTCAAAAATCCAGAAAATTGGCTGAAAATGACTAAATATCAAGGACTCATTGGGCGAATCGCTCTTGAACTGAAATCGGAACGCTCACTGACATTTCCCCTATCTGAAAGTCTGATAAACGCTGGAAAAATGACAAAGTCCAAAAAAAAAATGTTTTCAACTTTTTTCAATTTTACCCCCGTGGGATATATATTCTACCCACACCCATTTGGAACTCTCCTGTGGTAACCTCACACATATTATTCCCTCATTTAGTGGATATTTTCACAAAAAAGTGAAATTTTCAAAAATCCAGAAAATTGGCTGAAAACGACTAAATATCAAGGACTCATTGGGCAAATCGCTCTTGAACTGAAATCGGAACGCTCACTGACATTTCCCCTATCTAAAAGTCTGATAAACGCCGGAAAAATGACTAAGTCCAAAAAAAAAATGTTTTCAACTTTTTTCAATTTTACCCCCGTGGGATATATATTCTACCCACACCCATTTGGAACTCTCCTGGGGTACCCACACACATATCATTCCCTCATTTAGTGGATATATTCACAAAAAAGTGAAATTTTCAAAAATCCAGAAAATTGGCTGAAAACGACTAAATATCAAGGACTCATTGGGCGAATCGCTCTGGAACTGAAATCGGAACACTCACTGTCATTTCCCCTATCTGAAAGTCTGATAAAAGCCGGAAAAATGTCTAAGTCCAAAAAAAAAATGTTTTCAACTTTTTTCAATTTTACCCCCGTGGGATATATATTCTACTCACACACATTTGGAACTCTCCTGGGGTACCATCAAACATATTATTCCCTCATTTAGTGGATATTTTCATAAAAAAGTGAAATTTTCAAAAATCCAGAAAATTGGCTGAAAACGACTAAATATCAAGGACTCATTGGGCGAATCGCTCTGGAACTGAAATCGGAACGCTCACTGTCATTTCCCCTTCCTGAAAGTCTGATTAACGCCGGAAAAATGACAAAGTCCAAAAAAAAAAATTTTTCCACTTTTTTCAATTTTACCCCCGTGGGATATATATTCTACCCACACACATTTGGAACTCTACTGGGGTACCCTCACACATATTATTCCTTCATTTAGTGGATATTTTCACAAAAAAGTGAAATTTTCAAAAATCCAGAAAATTGGCTGAAAACGACTAAACATCAAGGACTCATTGGGCGAATCGCTCTTGAACTGAAATCGGAACTCTCACTGACATTTCCCCTTTCTGAAAGTCTGATAAACGCCGGAAAAATGACTAAGTCCAAAAAAAAATGCTTTTAACTTTTTTCAATTTTACCCCCGTGGGATATATATTCTACCCACAAACATTTGTAATTCTCCTGGGGTACCCTCACACATATTATTCCCTCATTTAGTGGATATTTTCACAAAAAAGTAAAATTTTCATGAATCCAGAAAATTGGGTGAAAACGACTAAATATCAAGGACTCATTGGGCGAATCGCTCTGGGACTGAAATCGGAACGCTCACTGACATTTCCCCTATGTGAAAGTCTGATAAACGCTGGAAAAATGACAAAGTGCAAAAAAAAATTTTTTTCAACTTTTTTCAATTTTACACCCGTGGGATATATATTCTACCCACACCCATTTGGAACTCTCCTGTGGTAACCTCACACATATTATTCCCTCATTTAGTGGATATTTTCACAAAAAAGTGAAATTTTCAAAAATCCAGAAAATTGGCTGAAAACGACTAAATATCAAGGACTCATTGGGCGAATCGCTTTTGAACTGAAATTGGAACGCTCACTGTCATTTCCCCTATCTGAAAGTCTGATAAACGCCGGAAAAATGACTAAGTCCAAAAAAAAATGTTTTCAACTTTTTTCAATTTTACCGTCGTGAGATATATATTCTACCCACACACATTTGGAACTCTCCTGGGGTACCATCAATCATATTATTCCCTCATTTAGTGGATATTTTCACAAAAAAGTATAATTTTCAAAAATCCAGAAAATTGGCTGAAAACTACTAAATATCAAGGACTCATTGGGCGAATCGCTCTGGAACTGAAATTGGAATGCTCACTGACATTTCCCCTATCTGAAAGTCTGATAAGCACCGGAAAAATGACTAAGTACAAAAAAAAATGTTTTCAACTTTTTTAAATTTTACCCCCGTGGGATATATATTCTACCCACACACATTTGGAACTCTCCTGGGGTACCCTCACACATATTATTCCCTCATTTAGTGGATATTATCACAAAAAAGTGAAATTTTCAAAAATCCAGAAAATTGGCTGAAAACAACTAAACATCAAGGACTCATTGGGCGAATCGCTCTGGGACTGAAATCGGAACGCTCACTGACATTTCCCCTATCTGAAAGTCTGATAAACGCCGGAAAAATGACTAAGTCCAAAAAAAAGTGCTTTTAACTTTTTTCAATTTTACCCCCGTGGGATATATATTCTACCCACAAACATTTGTAATTCTCCTGGGGTACTCTCACACATATTATTCCCTCATTTAGTGGATATTTTCACAAAAAAGTGAAATTTTCATAAATCCAGAAAATTGGGTGAAAACGACTAAATATCAAGGACTCATTGGGCGAATCGCTCTGGGACTGAAATCGGAACGCTCACTGACATTTCCCCTATCTGAAAGTCTGATAAACGCTGGAAAAATGACAAAGTCCAAAAAAAAATGTTTTCAACTTTTTTCAATTTTACCCCCGTGGGATATATATTCTATCCACACCCATTTGGAACTCTCCTGTGGTAACCTCACACATATTATTCCCTCATTTAGTGGATATTTTCACAAAAAAGTGAAATTTTCAAAAATCCAGAAAATTGGCTGAAAACGACTTAATATCAAGGACTCATTGGACGAATCGCTCTTGAACTGAAATCGGAATGCTCACTGACATTTCCCCTATCTGAAAGTCTGATAAACACTGGAAAATGACTAAGTCCAAAAAAAATTTTTTTCAACTTTTTTCAATTTTACCCCCGTGGGATATAAATTCTACTCACACACATTTGGAACTCTCCTGGGGTGCCATCAAACATATTATTCCCTCATTTAGTGGATATTTTCACAAAAAAGTGAAATTTTCAAAAATCCAGAAAATTGGCTGAAAACGACTAAATATCAAGGACTCATTGGGCGAATCGCTCTTGAACTGAAATCGGAACGCTCACTGACATTTCCCCTATCTGAAAGTCTGATAAACACCGGAAAAATGACTAAGTACAAAAAAAAAATGTTTTCAACTTTTTTCAATTTTACCCCCGTGGGATATATATTCTACCCACAAACATTTGTAATTCTCCTGGGGTACCCTCACACATATTATTCCCTCATTTAGTGGATATTTTCACAAAAAAGTAAAATTTTCATAAATCCAGAAAATTGGGTGAAAACGACTAAATATCAAGGACTCATTGGGCGAATCGCTCTGGAACTGAAATTGGAATGCTCACTGACATTTCCCCTATCTGAAAGTCTGATAAGCACCGGAAAAATGACTAAGTACAAAAAAAAATGTTTTCAACTTTTTTCAATTTTACCCCCGTGGGATATATATTCTACCCACACCCATTTGGAACTCTCCTGTGGTAACCTCACACATATTATTCCCTCATTTAGTGGATATTTTCACAAAAAAGTGAAATTTTCAAAAATCCAGAAAATTGGCTGAAAACGACTAAATATCAAGGACTCATTGGGCGAATCGCTCTGGAACTGAAATCGGAACGCTCACTGTCATTTCCCCTATCTGAAAGTCTGATTAACGCCGGAAAAATGACAAAGTTCAAAAAAAAATTTTTTTCAACTTTTTTCAATTTTACCCCCGTGGGATATATATTCTACCCACACACATTTGGAACTCTCCTGGGGTACCCTCACACATATTATTCCCTCATTTAGTGGATATTTTCACAAAAAAGAGAAATTTTCAAAAATCAAGAAAATTGGCTGAAAACGACTAAATATCAAGGACTCATTGGGCGAATCGCTCTTGAACTGAAATTGGAATGCTCACTGACATTTCCCTTATCTGAAAGTCTGATAAACACCGGAAAAATGACTAAGTACAAAAAAAAAATGTTTTCAACTTTTTTCAATTTTACCCCCGTGGGATATATATTCTACCCACACACATTTGGAACTCTCCTGGGGTACCCTCACACATATTATTCCCTCATTTAGTGGATATTTTCACAAAAAAGTGAAATTTTCAAAAATCCAGAAAATTGACTGAAAACGACTAAACATCAAGGACTCATTGGGCAAATCGCTCTGGAACTGAAATCGGAACGCTCACTGTCATTTCCCCTATCTGAAAGTCTGATTAACGCCGGAAAAATGACAAAGTTCAAAAAAAATTTTTTTTCAACTTTTTTCAATTTTACCCCCGTGGGATATATATTCTACCCACACACATTTGGAACTCTCCTGGAGTACCCTCACACATATTATTCCCTCATTTAGTGGATATTTTCACAAAAAAAGTGAAATTTTCAAAAATCCAGAAAATTGGCTGAAAACGACTAAATATCAAAGACTCATTGGGCGAATCGCTCTGGAACTGAAATTGGAATGCTCACTGCCATTTCCCCTATCTGAAAGTCTGATAAACACCGGAAAAATGACTAAGTCCAAAAAAAAAATGTTTTCAACTTTTTTCAATTTTACCCCCGTGGGATATATATTCTACCCAAACACATTTGGAACTCTCCTGGGGTACCATCAAACATATTATTCCCTCATTTAGTGGATATTTTCACAAAAAAGTGAAATTTTCAAAAATCCAAAAAATTGGCTGAAAACGACTAAATATCAAGGACTCATTGGGCGAATCGCTCTTGAACTGAATTTGGAACGCTCACTGTCATTTCCCCTATCTGAAAGTCTGAAAAACGCCAGAAAAATGACTAAGTCCAAAAAAAAAATGTTTTCAACTTTTTTCAATTTTTCCCTCGTGGGATATATATTCTACCCACACACATTTGGAACTCTCCTGGGGTACCATCAATCATATTATTCCCTCATTTAGTGGATATTTTCACAAAAAAGTGAAATTTTCAAAAATCCAGAAAATTGGCTGAAAACGACTAAACATCAAGGACTCATTGGGCGAATCGCTCTTGAACTGAAATCGGAACGCTCACTGACATTTCCCCTATCTGAAAGTCTGATAAACGCCGGAAAAATGACTAAGTCCAAAAAAAAATGCTTTTAACTTTTTTCAATTTTACCCCCGTGGGATATATATTCTAACCCACAAACATTTGTAATTCTCCTGGGGTACCCTCACACATATTATTCCCTCATTTAGTGGATATTTTCACAAAAAAGTGAAATTTTCAAAAATCCAGAAAATTGGCTGAAAACGACTAAATATCAAAGACTCATTGGGCGAATCGCTCTTGAACTGAAATTGGAATGCTCACTGCCATTTCCCCTATCTGAAAGTCTGATAAACACCGGAAAAATGACTAAGTCCAAAAAAAAAATGTTTTCAACTTTTTCCATTTTACCCCCGTGGGATATATATTCTACCCACACACATTTGGAACTCTCCTGGGGTATCATCAAACATATTATTCCCTCATTTAGTGGATATTTTCACAAAAAAGTGAAATTTTCAAAAATCCAAAAAATTGGCTGAAAACGACTAAATATCAAGGACTCATTGGGCGAATCGCTCTTGAACTGAAATCGGAACGCTCACTGACATTTCCCCAATCTGAAAGTCTGATAAACGCCGGAAACATGACTAAGTCCAAAAAAAAAAATGTTTTCAACTTTTTTCAATTTTACCCCCCTGGGATATATATTCTACCCACACACATTTGGAACTCTCCTGTGGTAACCTCACACATATTATTCCCTCATTTAGTGGATATTTTCACAAAAAAGTGAAATTTTCAAAAATCCAGAAAATTGGCTGAAAACGACTAAACATCAAGGACTCATTGGGCGAATCGCTCTTGAACTGAAATCGGAACGCTCACTGACATTTCCCCTATCTGAAAGTCTGATAAACGCCGGAAAAATGACTAAGTCCAAAAAAAAATGCTTTTAACTTTTTTCAATTTTACCCCCGTGGGATATATATTCTAACCCACAAACATTTGTAATTCTCCTAGGGTACCCTCACACATATTATTCCCTCATTTAGTGGATATTTTCACAAAAAAGTGAAATTTTCAAAAATCCAGAAAATTGGCTGAAAACGACTAAATATCAAGGACTCATTGGGCGAATCGCTCTTGAACTGAAATTGGAACGCTCACTGACATTTCCCCTATCTGAAAGTCTGATAAACGCTGGAAAAATGACAAAGTCCAAAAAAAATTTTTTTCAACTTTTCAATTTTACCTCCGTGGGATATATATTCTACCAACACCCATTTGGTACTCTCCTGGAGTACCCTCACACATATTATTCCCTCATTTAGTGGATATTTTCACAAAAAAGTGAAATTTTCAAAAATCCAGAAAATTGACTGAAAACGACTAAACATCAAGGACTCATTGGGCGAATCGCTCTGGAACTGAAATCGGAACGCTCACTGTCATTTCCCCTATCTGAAAGTCTGATTAACGCCGGAAAAATGACAAAGTTCAAAAAAAAATTTTTTTCAACTTTTTTCAATTTTACCCCCGTGGGATATATATTCTACCCACACACATTTGGAACTCTCCTGGAGTACCCTCACACATATTATTCCCTCATTTAGTGGATATTTTCACAAAAAAAGTGAAATTTTCAAAAATCCAGAAAATTGGCTGAAAACGACTAAATATCAAAGACTCATTGGGCGAATCGCTCTGGAACTGAAATTGGAATGCTCACTGCCATTTCCCCTATCTGAAAGTCTGATAAACACCGGAAAAATGACTAAGTCCAAAAAAAAAATGTTTTCAACTTTTTTCAATTTTACCCCCGTGGGATATATATTCTACCCACACACATTTGGAACTCTCCTGGGGTACCATCAAACATATTATTCCCTCATTTAGTGGATATTTTCACAAAAAAGTGAAATTTTCAAAAATCCAAAAAATTGGCTGAAAACGACTAAATATCAAGGACTCATTGGGCGAATCGCTCTTGAACTGAATTTGGAACGCTCACTGTCATTTCCCCTATCTGAAAGTCTGAAAAACGCCAGAAAAATGACTAAGTCCAAAAAAAAAATGTTTTCAACTTTTTTCAATTTTTCCCTCGTGGGATATATATTCTACCCACACACATTTGGAACTCTCCTGGGGTACCATCAATCATATTATTCCCTCATTTAGTGGATATTTTCACAAAAAAGTGAAATTTTCAAAAATCCAGAAAATTGGCTGAAAACGACTAAACATCAAGGACTCATTGGGCGAATCGCTCTTGAACTGAAATCGGAACGCTCACTGACATTTCCCCTATCTGAAAGTCTGATAAACGCCGGAAAAATGACTAAGTCCAAAAAAAAATGCTTTTAACTTTTTTCAATTTTACCCCCGTGGGATATATATTCTAACCCACAAACATTTGTAATTCTCCTGGGGTACCCTCACACATATTATTCCCTCATTTAGTGGATATTTTCACAAAAAAGTGAAATTTTCAAAAATCCAGAAAATTGGCTGAAAACGACTAAATATCAAGGACTCATTGGGCGAATCGCTCTTGAACTGAAATTGGAACGCTCACTGACATTTCCCCTATCTGAAAGTCTGATAAACGCTGGAAAAATGACAAAGTCCAAAAAAAATTTTTTTAAACTTTTTCAATTTTACCTCCGTGGGATATATATTCTACCAACACCCATTTGGTACTCTCCTGGAGTACCCTCACACATATTATTCCCTCATTTAGTGGATATTTTCACAAAAAAAGTGAAATTTTCAAAAATCCAGAAAATTGGCTGAAAACGACTAAATATCAAAGACTCATTGGGCGAATCGCTCTGGAACTGAAATTGGAATGCTCACTGCCATTTCCCCTATCTGAAAGTCTGATAAACACCGGAAAAATGACTAAGTCCAAAAAAAAATTGTTTTCAACTTTTTCCATTTTACCCCCGTGGGATATATATTCTACCCACACACATTTGGAACTCTCCTGGGGTATCATCAAACATATTATTCCCTCATTTAGTGGATATTTTCACAAAAAAGTGAAATTTTCAAAAATCCAAAAAATTGGCTGAAAACGACTAAATATCAAGGACTCATTGGGCGAATCGCTCTTGAACTGAAATCGGAACGCTCACTGAAATTTCCCCAATCTGAAAGTCTGATAAACGCCGGAAACATGACTAAGTCCAAAAAAAAAAATGTTTTCAACTTTTTTCAATTTTACCCCCCTGGGATATATATTCTACCCACACACATTTGGAACTCTCCTGTGGTAACCTCACACATATTATTCCCTCATTTAGTGGATATTTTCACAAAAAAGTGAAATTTTCAAAAATCCAGAAAATTGGCTGAAAACGACTAAACATCAAGGACTCATTGGGCGAATCGCTCTTGAACTGAAATCGGAACGCTCACTGACATTTCCCCTATCTGAAAGTCTGATAAACGCCGGAAAAATGACTAAGTCCAAAAAAAAATGCTTTTAACTTTTTTCAATTTTACCCCCGTGGGATATATATTCTAACCCACAAACATTTGTAATTCTCCTGGGGTACCCTCACACATATTATTCCCTCATTTAGTGGATATTTTCACAAAAAAGTGAAATTTTCAAAAATCCAGAAAATTGGCTGAAAACAACTAAATATCAAAGACTCATTGGGCGAATCGCTCTGGAACTGAAATTGGAATGCTCACTGCCATTTCCCCTATCTGAAAGTCTGATAAACACCGGAAAAATGACTAAGTCCAAAAAAAAAATGTTTTCAACTTTTTTCAATTTTACCCCCGTGGGATATATATTCTACCCACACACATTTGGAACTCTCCTGGGGTACCATCAAACATATTATTCCCTCATTTAGTGGATATTTTCACAAAAAAGTGAAATTTTCAAAAATCCAAAAAATTGGCTGAAAACGACTAAATATCAAGGACTCATTGGGCGAATCGCTCTTGAACTGAATTTGGAACGCTCACTGTCATTTCCCCTATCTGAAAGTCTGAAAAACGCCAGAAAAATGACTAAGTCCAAAAAAAAAATGTTTTCAACTTTTTTCAATTTTTCCCTCGTGGGATATATATTCTACCCACACACATTTGGAACTCTCCTGGGGTACCATCAATCATATTATTCCCTCATTTAGTGGATATTTTCACAAAAAAGTGAAATTTTCAAAAATCCAGAAAATTGGCTGAAAACGACTAAACATCAAGGACTCATTGGGCGAATCGCTCTTGAACTGAAATCGGAACGCTCACTGACATTTCCCCTATCTGAAAGTCTGATAAACGCCGGAAAAATGACTAAGTCCAAAAAAAAATGCTTTTAACTTTTTTCAATTTTACCCCCGTGGGATATATATTCTAACCCACAAACATTTGTAATTCTCCTGGGGTACCCTCACACATATTATTCCCTCATTTAGTGGATATTTTCACAAAAAAGTGAAATTTTCAAAAATCCAGAAAATTAGCTGAAAACGACTAAATATCAAAGACTCATTGGGCGAATCGCTCTGGAACTGAAATTGGAATGCTCACTGCCATTTCCCCTATCTGAAAGTCTGATAAACACCGGAAAAATGACTAAGTCCAAAAAAAAAATGTTTTCAACTTTTTTCAATTTTACCCCCGTGGGATATATATTCTACCCACACACATTTGGAACTCTCCTGGGGTACCATCAAACATATTATTCCCTCATTTAGTGGATATTTTCACAAAAAAGTGAAATTTTCAAAAATCCAAAAAATTGGCTGAAAACGACTAAATATCAAGGACTCATTGGGCGAATCGCTCTTGAACTGAATATGGAACGCTCACTGTCATTTCCCCTATCTGAAAGTCTGAAAAACGCCAGAAAAATGACTAAGTCCAAAAAAAAAATGTTTTCAACTTTTTTCAATTTTTCCCTCGTGGGATATATATTCTACCCACACACATTTGGAACTCTCCTGGGGTACCATCAATCATATTATTCCCTCATTTAGTGGATATTTTCACAAAAAAGTGAAATTTTCAAAAATCCAGAAAATTGGCTGAAAACGACTAAACATCAAGGACTCATTGGGCGAATCGCTCTTGAACTGAAATCGGAACGCTCACTGACATTTCCCCTATCTGAAAGTCTGATAAACGCCGGAAAAATGACTAAGTCCAAAAAAAAATGCTTTTAACTTTTTTCAATTTTACCCCCGTGGGATATATATTCTAACCCACAAACATTTGTAATTCTCCTGGGGTACCCTCACACATATTATTCCCTCATTTAGTGGATATTTTCACAAAAAAGTGAAATTTTCAAAAATCCAGAAAATTGGCTGAAAACGACTAAATATCAAGGACACATTGGGCGAATCGCTCTTGAACTGAAATTGGAACGCTCACTGACATTTCCCCTATCTGAAAGTCTGATAAACGCTGGAAAAATGACAAAGTCCAAAAAAAATTTTTTTAAACTTTTTCAATTTTACCTCCGTGGGATATATATTCTACCAACACCCATTTGGTACTCTCCTGGAGTACCCTCACACATATTATTCCCTCATTTAGTGGATATTTTCACAAAAAAAGTGAAATTTTCAAAAATCCAGAAAATTGGCTGAAAACGACTAAATATCAAAGACTCATTGGGCGAATCGCTCTGGAACTGAAATTGGAATGCTCACTGCCATTTCCCCTATCTGAAAGTCTGATAAACACCGGAAAAATGACTAAGTCCAAAAAAAAAATGTTTTCAACTTTTTCCATTTTACCCCCGTGGGATATATATTCTACCCACACACATTTGGAACTCTCCTGGGGTATCATCAAACATATTATTCCCTCATTTAGTGGATATTTTCACAAAAAAGTGAAATTTTCAAAAATCCAAAAAATTGGCTGAAAACGACTAAATATCAAGGACTCATTGGGCGAATCGCTCTTGAACTGAATTTGGAACGCTCACTGTCATTTCCCCTATCTGAAAGTCTGAAAAACGCCAGAAAAATGACTAAGTCCAAAAAAAAAATGTTTTCAACTTTTTTCAATTTTTCCCTCGTGGGATATATATTCTACCCACACACATTTGGAACTCTCCTGGGGTACCATCAATCATATTATTCCCTCATTTAGTGGATATTTTCACAAAAAAGTGAAATTTTCAAAAATCCAGAAAATTGGCTGAAAACGACTAAACATCAAGGACTCATTGGGCGAATCGCTCTTGAACTGAAATCGGAACGCTCACTGACATTTCCCCTATCTGAAAGTCTGATAAACGCCGGAAAAATGACTAAGTCCAAAAAAAAATGCTTTTAACTTTTTTCAATTTTACCCCCGTGGGATATATATTCTAACCCACAAACATTTGTAATTCTCCTGGGGTACCCTCACACATATTATTCCCTCATTTAGTGGATATTTTCACAAAAAAGTGAAATTTTCAAAAATCCAGAAAATTGGCTGAAAACGACTAAATATCAAGGACTCATTGGGCGAATCGCTCTTGAACTGAAATTGGAACGCTCACTGACATTTCCCCTATCTGAAAGTCTGATAAACGCTGGAAAAATGACAAAGTCCAAAAAAAATTTTTTTAAACTTTTTCAATTTTACCTCCGTGGGATATATATTCTACCAACACCCATTTTGTACTCTCCTGGAGTACCCTCACACATATTATTCCCTCATTTAGTGGATATTTTCACAAAAAAAGTGAAATTTTCAAAAATCCAGAAAATTGGCTGAAAACGACTAAATATCAAAGACTCATTGGGCGAATCGCTCTGGAACTGAAATTGGAATGCTCACTGCCATTTCCCCTATCTGAAAGTCTGATAAACACCGGAAAAATGACTAAGTCCAAAAAAAAAATGTTTTCAACTTTTTCCATTTTACCCCCGTGGGATATATATTCTACCCACACACATTTGGAACTCTCCTGGGGTATCATCAAACATATTATTCCCTCATTTAGTGGATATTTTCACAAAAAAGTGAAATTTTCAAAAATCCAAAAAATTGGCTGAAAACGACTAAATATCAAGGACTCATTGGGCGAATCGCTCTTGAACTGAAATCGGAACGCTCACTGACATTTCCCCAATCTGAAAGTCTGATAAACGCCGGAAACATGACTAAGTCCAAAAAAAAAAATGTTTTCAACTTTTTTCAATTTTACCCCCCTGGGATATATATTCTACCCACACACATTTGGAACTCTCCTGTGGTAACCTCACACATATTATTCCCTCATTTAGTGGATATTTTCACAAAAAAGTGAAATTTTCAAAAATCCAGAAAATTGGCTGAAAACGACTAAACATCAAGGACTCATTGGGCGAATCGCTCTTCAACTGAAATCGGAACGCTCACTGACATTTCCCCTATCTGAAAGTCTGATAAACGCCGGAAAAATGACTAAGTCCAAAAAAAAATGCTTTTAACTTTTTTCAATTTTACCCCCGTGGGATATATATTCTAACCCACAAACATTTGTAATTCTCCTGGGGTACCCTCACACATATTATTCCCTCATTTAGTGGATATTTTCACAAAAAAGTGAAATTTTCAAAAATCCAGAAAATTGGCTGAAAACGACTAAATATCAAGGACTCATTGGGCGAATCGCTCTTGAACTGAAATTGGAACGCTCACTGACATTTCCCCTATCTGAAAGTCTGATAAACGCTGGAAAAATGACAAAGTCCAAAAAAAATTTTTTTCAACTTTTCAATTTTATCTCCGTGGGATATATATTCTACCAACACCCATTTGGTACTCTCCTGGAGTACCCTCACACATATTATTCCCTCATTTAGTGGATATTTTCACAAAAAAAGTGAAATTTTCAAAAATCCAGAAAATTGGCTGAAAACGACTAAATATCAAAGACTCATTGGGCGAATCGCTCTGGAACTGAAATTGGAATGCTCACTGCCATTTCCCCTATCTGAAAGTCTGATAAACACCGGAAAAATGACTAAGTCCAAAAAAAAAATGTTTTCAACTTTTTTCAATTTTACCCCCGTGGGATATATATTCTACCCACACACATTTGGAACTCTCCTGGGGTACCATCAAACATATTATTCCCTCATTTAGTGGATATTTTCACAAAAAAGTGAAATTTTCAAAAATCCAAAAAATTGGCTGAAAACGACTAAATATCAAGGACTCATTGGGCGAATCGCTCTTGAACTGAAATCAGAACGCTCACTGACATTTCCCCAATCTGAAAGTCTGATAAACGCCGGAAACATGACTAAGTCCAAAAAAAAAAATGTTTTCAACTTTTTTCAATTTTACCCCCCTGGGATATATATTCTACCCACACACATTTGGAACTCTCCTGTGGTAACCTCACACATATTATTCCCTCATTTAGTGGATATTTTCACAAAAAAGTGAAATTTTCAAAAATCCAGAAAATTGGCTGAAAACTACTAAATATCAAGGATTCATTGGGCGAATCGCTCTGGAACTGAAATCGGAACGCTCACTGTCATTTGCCCTATCTGATAAACGCCGGAAAAATGACTAAGTCCAAAAAAAAAATGTTTTCAACTTTTTTCAATTTTACCCCCGTGGGATATATATTCTACCCACACACATTTGGAACTCTCCTGGGGTACCCTCACACTTATTATTCCCTCATTTAGTTGATATTTTCACAAAAAAGTGAAATTTTCAAAAATCCAGAAAATTGGCTGAAAACGACTAAATATCAAGGAATCATTGGGCGAATCACTCTGGAACTGAAATCGGAACACTCAGTGACATTTGCCCTATCTGAAAGTCTGATAAACGCCGAAAAAATGACCAAGTCCAAAAAAAAAATTTTTTCAACTTGTTTCAAATTTGCCCCCGTGGGATATATATTCTACCCACACACATTTGGAACTCTCCTGGGGTACCCTCACACATATTATTCCCTCATTTAGTGGATATTTTCACAAAAAAGAGAAATTTTCAAAAATCCAGAAAATTGGCTGAAAACGACTAAATATCAAGGATTCATTGGGCGAATCGCTCTGGAACTGAAATCGGAATGCTCACTGTCATTTGCCCTATCTGAAAGTCTGATAAACGCCGGAAAAATGACTAAGTCCAAAAAAAAAATGTTTTCAACTTTTTTCAATTTTACCTGCGTGGGATATATATTCTACCCACACACATTTGGAACTCACCTGGGGTACCCTCACACTTATTATTCCCTCATTTAGTGGATATTTTCACAAAAAAGTGAAATTTTCAAAAATCCAGAAAATTGGCTGAAAACGACTAAATATCAAGGACTCATTGGGCGAATCGCTCTGGAACTGAAATCGGAATGCTCACTGTCATTTGCCCTATCTGAAAGTCTGATAAACGCCGGAAAAATGACTAAGACCAAAAAAAAAATTTTATTCAACTTTTTTCAATTTTACCCCCGTGGGATATATATTCTACCCACACACATTTGGAACTCTCCTGGGGTACCCTCACACTTATTATTCCCTCATTTAGTGGATATTTTCACAAAAAAGTGAAATTTTCAAAAATCCAGAAAATTGGCTGAAAACGACTAAATATCAAGGAATCATTGGGCGAATCACTCTGGAACTGAAATCGGAACACTCAGTGACATTTGCCCTATCTGAAAGTCTGATAAACGCCGAAAAAATGACCAAGTCCAAAAAAAAAATTTTTTCAACTTTTTTCAATTTTACCCCCGTGGGATATATATTCTACCCACACACATTTGGAACTCTCCTGGGGTACCCTCACACTTATTATTCCCTCATTTAGTGGATATTTTCACAAAAAAGTGAAATTTTCAAAAATCAAGAAAATTGGCTGAAAACGACTAAATATCAAGGATTCACTGGGCGAATCGCTCTGGAACTGAAATCGGAACGCTCACTGACATTTGCCCTATCTGAAAGTTTGATAAATGCCGGAAAAATGACTACGTCCAAAAAAAAAATGTTTTCAACTTTTTTCAATTTTAGCCCCGTGGGATATATATTCTACCCACACAAATTTGGAACTCTCCTGGGGTACCCTCACACTTATTATTCCTTCATTTAGTGGATATTTTCACAAAAAAGTGAAATTTTTAAAAATCCAGAAAATTGGCTGAAAACGACTAAATATCAAGGACTCATTGTGCGAATCGCTCTGGAACTGAAGTCAGAATGCTCACTGACATTTGCCCTATCTGAAAGTCTGATAAACGCAGGAAAAATGACTAAGTCCAAAAAAAATTTTTTTTCAACTTTTTTCAATTTTACCCTCGTGGGATATACATTCTACCCACACACATTTTTAACTCTCCTGGGGTACCCTCACACATATTATTCCCTCATTTAGTGGATATTTTCACAAAAAAGTGAAATTTTCAAAAATCCAGAAAATTGGCTGAAAACGACTAAATATCAAGGACTCATTGGGCAAATTGCTCTTGAACTGAAATCGGAATGCTCACTGACATTTCCCCTATCTGAAAGTCTGATAAACGCCGGAAAAATTACAAAGACCAAAAAAAAAAATGTTTTCAACTTTTTTCAATTTTACCCCCCTGGGATATATATTCTACCCACACACATTTGGAACTCTCCTGTGGTAACCTCACACATATTATTCCCTCATTTAGTGGATGTTTTCACAAAAAAGTGAAATTTTCAAAAATCCAGAAAATTGGCTGAAAACGACTAAATATCAAGGACTCATTGGGCAAATCGCTCTTGAACTGAAATCGGAACGCTCACTGACATTTCCCCGATCTGAGAGTCAGACAAACGCCGGAAAAATGACAAAGACCAAAAAAAAAATTTTTTCAACTTTTTTCAATTTTACCCCCGTGGGATATATATTCTACCCACACACATTTGGAACTCTCCTGGGGTACCCTCACACATATTATTCCCTCATTTAGTGGATATTTTCACAAGAAAGTGAAATTTTCCAAAATCCAGAAAATTGGCTGAAAACGACTAAATATCAAGGACTCATTGGGCGAATCGCTCTTGAACTGAAATCGGAACGCTCACTGACATTTCCCCTATCTGAAAGTCTGATAAACGCTGGAAAAATGACAAAGTCCAAAAAAAATTTTTTTTCAACTTTTTTCAATTTTACCCTCGTGGGATATATATTCTACCCACACACATTTTTAACTCTCCTGGGGAACCCTCACACATATTATTCCCTCATTTAGTGGATATTTTCACAAAAAAGTGAAATTTTCAAAAATCCAGAAAATTGGCTGAAAACGACTAAATATCAAGGACTCATTGGGCAAATTGCTCTTGAACTGAAATCGGAATGCTCACTGACATTTCCCCTATCTGAAAGTCTGATAAACGCCGGAAAAATTACAAAGACCAAAAAAAAATTTTTTTCAACTTTTTTCAATTTTACCCCCGTGGGATATATATTCTACCCACACACATTTGGAACTCTCCTGGGGTACCCTCACACATATTATTCCCTCATTTAGTGGATATTTTCACAAGAAAGTGAAATTTTCCAAAATCCAGAAAATTGGCTGAAAACGACTAAATATCAAGGACTCATTGGGCGAATCGCTATGGAACTGAAATCGGAATGCTCACTGACATTTGCCCTATCTAAAAGTCTGATAAATGCCGGAAAAATGACTAAGTCCAAAAAAAAATTTTTTTCAACTTTTTTCAATTTTACCTTCGTGGGATATATATTCTACCCACACACATTTGGAACTCTCCTGGGGTACCCTCACACTTATTATTCCCTCTTTTAGTGGATATTTTCACAAAAAAGTGAAATTTTCAAAAATCCAGAAAATTGACTGAAAACGACTAAATATCAAGGAATCATAGGGTGAATCACTCTGGAACTGAAATCGGAACACTCAGTGACATTTGACCTATCGGAAAGTCTGATAAACGCCGGAAAAATGACTAAGACCAAAAAAAAAAATTTTTCAACTTTTTTCAATTTTACCCCCGTGGGATATATATTCTACCCACACATTTGGAACTCTCCTGGGGTACCTTGACACATATTATTCCCTCATTTAGTGGATATTTTCACAAAAAAGTGAAATTTTCAAAAATCCAGAAAATTGGCTGAAAACGACTAAATATCAAGGACTCATTGGGCGAATCACTCTGGAACTGAAATCGGAACACTTACTGACATTTCCCTATCTGAAAGTCTGATAAACGCCGGAAAAATGACTAAGGCCAAAAAAAAAATTTTATTCAACTTTTTTCAATTTTACCCCCATGGGATATATATTCTACCCACACACATTTGGAACTCTCCTGGGGTACCCTCACACTTATTATTCCCTCATTTAGTGGATATTTTCACAAAAAAGTGAAATTTTCAAAAATCCAGAAAATTGGCTGAAAACGACTAAATATCAAGGATTCATTGGGCGAATCGCTCTGGAACTGAAATCGGAACGCTCACTGTCATTTGCCCTATCTGATAAACGCCGGAAAAATGACTAAGTCCAAAAAAAAAATGTTTTCAACTTTTTTCAATTTTACCCCCGTGGGATATATATTCTACCCACACACATTTGGAACTCTCCTGGGGTACCCTCACACTTATTATTCCCTCATTTAGTGGATATTTTCACAAAAAAGTGAAATTTTCAAAAATCCAGAAAATTGGCTGAAAACGACTAAATATCAAGGAATCATTGGGCGAATCACTCTGGAACTGAAATCGGAACACTCAGTGACATTTGCCCTATCTGAAAGTCTGATAAACGCCGAAAAAATGACCAAGTCCAAAAAAAAAATTTTTTCAACTTGTTTCAAATTTGCCCCCGTGGGATATATATTCTACCCACACACATTTGGAACTCTCCTGGGGTACCCTCACACATATTATTCCCTCATTTAGTGGATATTTTCACAAAAAAGAGAAATTTTCAAAAATCCAGAAAATTGGCTGAAAACGACTAAATATCAAGGATTCATTGGGCGAATCGCTCTGGAACTGAAATCGGAATGCTCACTGTCATTTGCCCTATCTGAAAGTCTGATAAACGCCGGAAAAATGACTAAGTCCAAAAAAAAAATGTTTTCAACTTTTTTCAATTTTACCCTCGTGGGATATATATTCTACCCACACACATTTGGAACTCACCTGGGGTACCCTCACACTTATTATTCCCTCATTTAGTGGATATTTTCACAAAAAAGTGAAATTTTCAAAAATCCAGAAAATTGGCTGAAAACGACTAAATATCAAGGACTCATTGGGCGAATCGCTCTGGAACTGAAATCGGAATGCTCACTGTCATTTGCCCTATCTGAAAGTCTGATAAACGCCGGAAAAATGACTAAGACCAAAAAAAAAATTTTATTCAACTTTTTTCAATTTTACCCCCGTGGGATATATATTCTACCCACACACATTTGGAACTCTCCTGGGGTACCCTCACACTTATTATTCCCTCGTTTAGTGGATATTTTCACAAAAAAGTGAAATTTTCAAAAATCCAGAAAATTGACTGAAAACGACTAAATATCAAGTAATCATTGGGCCAATCACTCTGGAACTGAAATCGGAACACTCAGTGACATTTGCCCCATCTGAAAGTCTGATAAACGCCGAAAAAATGACTAAGTCCAAAAAAAAAATATTTTCAACTTGTTTCAAATTTGCCCCCGTGGGATATATATTCTACCCACACACATTTGGAACTCTCCTGGGGTACCCTCACACATATTATTCCCTCATTAAGTGGATATTTTCACAAAAAAGAGAAATTTTCAAAAATCCAGAAAATTGGCTGAAAACGACTAAATATCAAGGATTCATTGGGCGAATCGCTCTGGAACTGAAATCTGAACGCTGACTGTCATTTGCCCTATCTGAAAGTCTGATAAACGCCGGAAAAATGACTAAGTCCAAAAAAAAAATGTTTTCAACTTTTTTCAATTTTACCCCCGTGGGATATATATTCTACCCACACACATTTGGAACTCTCCTGGGGTACCCTCACACTTATTATTCCCTCATTTAGTGAATATTTTCACAAAAAAGTGAAATTTTCAAAAATCCAGAAAATGGGCTGAAAACGACTAAATATCAAGGACTCATTGGGCGAATCGCTCTGGAACTGAAATCAGAATGCTCACTGACATTTGCCCTATCTGAAAGTCTGATAAACGCAGGAAAAATGACTAAGTCCAAAAAAAAAAATTTTTTCAACTTTTTTCAATTTTACCCCCGTGGGATATATATTCTACCCACACACATTTGGAACTCTCCTGGGGTACCCTCACACATATTATTTCCTCATTTAGTGGATATTTTCACAAAAAAGTGACATTTTCAAAAATCCAGAAAATTGTCTGAAAACGACTAAATATCAAGGACTCATTCGGCGAATCGCTCTGGAACTGAAATTGGAATGCTCACTGACATTTGCCCTATCTGAAAGTCTGATAAACGCCGGAAAAATGACTACGTCCAAAAAAAAAAATGTTTTCAACTTTTTTCAATTTTACCCCCGTGGGATATATATTCTACCAACACACATTTGGAACTCTCCTGGGGTACCCTCACACTTTTTATTCCCTCATTTAGTGGATATTTTCACAAAAAAGTGAAATTTTCAAAAATCAAGAAAATTGGCTGAAAACGACTAAATATCAAGGATTCATTGGGCGAATCGCTCTGGAACTGAAATCGGAACGCTCACTGACATTTGCCCTATCTGAAAGTTTGATAAATGCCGGAAAAATGACTACGTCCAAAAAAAAAATGTTTTCAACTTTTTTCAATTTTAGCCCCGTGGGATATATATTCTACCCACACACATTTGGAACTCTCCTGGGGTACCCTCACACTTATTATTCCTTCATTTAGTGGATATTTTCACAAAAAAGTGAAATTTTTAAAAATCCAGAAAATTGGCTGAAAACGACTAAATATCAAGGACTCATTGTGCGAATCGCTCTGGAACTGAAGTCAGAATGCTCACTGACATTTGCCCTATCTGAAAGTCTGATAAACGCAGGAAAAATGACTAAGTCCAAAAAAAATTTTTTTTCAACTTTTTTCAGTTTTACCCTCGTGGGATATATATTCTACCCACACACATTTTTAACTCTCCTGGGGTACCCTCACACATATTATTCCCTCATTTAGTGGATATTTTCACAAAAAAGTGAAATTTTCAAAAATCCAGAAAATTGGCTTAAAACGACTAAATATCAAGGACTCATTGGGCAAATCGCTCTTGAACTGAAATCGGAACGCTCACTGACATTTCCCCTATCTGAAAGTCTGATAAATGCTGGAAAAATGACAAAGTCCAAAAAAAAATTTTTTCAACTTTTTTCAATTTTACCCCCGTGGGATATATATTCTACCCACACACATTTGGAACTCTCCTGGGGTACCCTCACACATATTATTCCCTCATTTAGTGGATATTTTCACAAAAAAGTGAAATTTTCAAAACTCCAGAAAATTGGCTGAAAACGACTAAATATCAAGGACTCATTGGGCAAATCGCTCTTGAACTGAAATCGGAACGCTCACTGACATTTCCCCTATCTGAAAGTCAGATAAACGCCGGAAAAATGACAAAGACCAAAAAAAAAATTTTTTCAACTTTTTTCAATTTTATCCCCGTGGGATATATATTCTACTCACACACATTTGGAACTCTCCTGGGGTACCCTCACACATATTATTCCCTCATTTAGTGGATATTTTCACAAAAAAGTGAAATTTTCAAAAATCCAGAAAATTGGCTGAAAACGGCTAAATATCAAGGACGCATTGGGTAAATCGCTCTTGAACTGAAATCGGAACGCTCACTGACATTTCCCCTATCTGAAAGTCTGATAAACGTTGGAGAAATGACAAAGTCCCCAAAAAATTTTTTTTTTCAACTTTTTTCAATTTTACCCTCGTGGAATATATATTCTACCCACACACATTTGGAACTCTCCTGGGGTACCCTCACACATATTATTCCCTCATTTAGTGGATATTTTCACAAAAAAGTGAAATTTTCAAAAATCCAGAAAATTGGCTGAAAACGACTAAATATCAAGGACTCATTGGGTAAATCGCTCTTGAACTGAAATCGGAACGCTCACTGACATTTCCCCTATCTGAAAGTCTGATAAATGCTGGAAAAATGACAAAGTCCAAAAAAAAATTTTTTCAACTTTTTTCAATTTTACCCCCGTGGGATATATATTCTACCCACACACATTTGGAACTCTCCTGGGGTACCCTCACACATATTATTCCCTCATTTAGTGGATATTTTCACAAAAAAGTGAAATTTTCAAAACTCCAGAAAATTGGCTGAAAACGACTAAATATCAAGGACTCATTGGGCAAATCGCTCTTGAACTGAAATCGGAACGCTCACTGACATTTCCCCTATCTGAAAATCAGATAAACGCCGGAAAAATGACAAAGACCAAAAAAAAAATTTTTTCAACTTTTTTTAATTTTATCCCCGTGGGATATATATTCTACTCACACACATTTGGAACTCTCCTGGGGTACCCTCACACATATTATTCCCTCATTTAGTGGATATTTTCACAAAAAAGTGAAATTTTCAAAAATCCAGAAAATTGGCTGAAAACGGCTAAATATCACGGACTCATTGGGTAAATCGCTCTTGAACTGAAATCGGAATGCTCACTGACATTTCCCCTATCTGAAAGTCTGATAAACGTTGGAGAAATGACAAAGTCCCTAAAAAATTTTTTTTTTCAACTTTTTTCAATTTTACCCTCGTGGGATATATATTCTACCCACACACATTTGGAACTCTCCTGGGGTACCCTCACACATATTATTCCCTCATTTAGTGGATATTTTCACAAAAAAGAGAAATTTTCAAAAATCCAGAAAATTGGCTGAAAACGACTAAATATCAAGGACTCATTGGGCAAATTGCTCTTGAACTGAAATCGGAACGCTCACTGACATTTCCCCTATCTGAAAGTCTGATAAACGCCGGAAAAATTACAAAGACCAAAAAAAAAATTTTTTCAACTTTTTTCAATTTTACCCCTGTGGGATATATATTCTACCCACACACATTTGGAACTCTCCTGGGGTACCCTCACACATATTATTCCCTCATTTAGTGGATATTTTCACAAAAAAGTGAAATTTTCAAAAATCCAGAAAATTGGCTTAAAACGACTAAATATCAAGGACTCATTGGGCAAATCGCTCTTGAACTGAAATCAGAACGCTCACTGACATTTCCCCTATCTGAAAGTCTGATAAATGCTGGAAAAATGACAAAGTCCAAAAAAAAATGTTTTCAACTTTTTTCAATTTTACCCCCGTGGGATATATATTCTACCCACACACATTTGGAACTCTCGTGGGGTACCCTCACACATATTATTCCCTCATTTAGTGGATATTTTCACAAAAAAGTGAAATTTTCAAAAATTCTGAAAATTGGCTGAAAACGACTAAATATCAAGAACTCATTGGGCAAATCGCTCTTGAACTGAAATCGGAACGCTCACTGACATTTCCCCTATCTGAAAGTCTGATAAACGCTGGAAAAATGACAAAGTCCCCAAAAAATTTTTTTTCAACTTTATTCAATTTTACCCTCGTGGGATATATATTCTACCCACACACATTTGGAACTCTCCTGGGGTACCCTCACACATATTATTCCCTCATTTAGTAGATATTTTCACAAAAAAGTGAAATTTTCAAAACTCCAGAAAATTTACTGAAAACGACTAAATATCAAGGACTCATTGGTCAAATTGCTTTTGAACTGAAATTGGAACAATCACTGACATTTCCCCTATCTGAAAGTCTGATAAACGCCGGAAAATTACAAAGACCAAAAAAAAAATTTTTTCAACTTTTTTCAATTTTACCCCCGTGGGATATATATTCTACTCACACACATTTGGAACTCTCCTGGGGTACCCTCACACATATTATTCCCTCATTTAGTGGATATTTTCACAAAAAAGTGAAATTTTCAAAAATCCAGAAAATTGGCTGAAAACGACTAAATATCAAGGACTCATTGGGCAAATCGCTCTTGAACTGAAATCGGAATGCTCACTGACATTTCCCCTATCTGAAAGTCTGATAAACGCTGGAAAAATGACAAAGTCCCCCAAAATTTTTTTTTCAACTTTTTTCAATTTTACCCCCGTGGAATATATATTCTACCCACACACATTTGGAACTCTCCTGGGGTACCCTCACACATATTATTCCCTCATTTAGTGGATATTTTCACAAAAAAGTGAAATTTTCAAAAATCCAGAAAATTGGCTCAAAACGACTAAATATCAAGGACTCATTGGGCGAATCTCTCTTGAACTGAAATCGGAACGCTCACTGACATTTCCCCTATCTGAAAGTCTGATAAACGCCGGAAAAATGACAAAGACCAAAAAAAAAATTTTTTCAACTTTTTTCAGTTTTACCTACCCCTGTGGGATATATATTCTACCCACACACATTTGGAACTCTCCTGGGGTACCCTCACACATATTATTCCCTCATTTAGTGGATATTTTCACAAAAAAGTGAAATTTTCAAAAATCCAGAAAATTGGCTGAAAACGACTAAATATCAAGGACTCATTGGGCTCTTGAACTGAAATCGGAACGCTCACTGACATTTCCCCTATCTGAAAGTCTGATAAACGCCGGAAAAATGACAAAGTCCCCCCAAAAAATGTTTTCAACTTTTTTCAATTTTACCCCCGTGGGATAAATATTCTACCCACACACATTTGGAACTCTCCTGAGGTACCCTCACGCATATTATTCCCTCATTTAGTGGATATTTTCACAAAAAAGTGAAATTTTCAAAAATCCAGAAAATTCGCTTAAAACGACTAAATATCAAGGACTCATTGGGCAAATCGCTCTTGAACTGAAATGGGAACGCTCACTGACATTTCCCCTATCTGAAAGTCAGATAAACGCCGGAAAAATGACAAAGACCAAAAAAAAAATTTTTTCAACTTTTTTCAATTTTACCCCCGTGGGATATATATTCTACCCACACACATTTGGAACTCTCCTAGGGTACCCTCACACATATTATTCCCTCATTTAGTGGATATTTTCACAAAAAAGTGAAATTTTCAAAACTCCAGAAAATTGGCTGAAAACGACTAAATATCAAGGACTCATTGGGCAAATTGCTTTTGAACTGAAATCGGAACGCTCACTGACATTTCCCCTATCTGAAAGTCTGATAAACGCTGGAAAAATGACAAAGTCCCCAAAAATTTTTTTTTCAACTTTTTTCAATTTTACCCCCGTGGGATATATATTCTACCCACACACATTTGGAACTCTCCTGGGGTACCCTCACACATATTATTCCCTCATTTAGTGGATATTTTCACAAAAAAGTGAAATTTTCAAAAATCCAGAAAATTGGCTCAAAACGACTAAATATCAAGGACTCATTGGGCGAATCGCTCTTGAACTGAAATCGGAACGCTCACTGACATTTCCCCTATCTGAAAGTCTGATAAACGTTGGAGAAATGACAAAGTCCCCAAAAAATTTTTTTTTTCAACTTTTTTCAATTTTACCCTCGTGGGATATATATTCTACCCACACACATTTGGAACTCTCCTGGGGTACCCTCACACATATTATTCCCTCATTTAGTGGATATTTTCACAAAAAAGTGAAATTTTCAAAAATCCAGAAAATTGGCTGAAAACGACTAAATATCAAGGACTCATTGGGCAAATTGCTCTTGAACTGAAATCGGAACGCTCACTGACATTTCCCCTATCTGAAAGTCTGATAAACGCCGGAAAAATTACAAAGACCAAAAAAAAAATTTTTTCAATTTTACCCCTGTGGGATATATATTCTACCCACACACATTTGGAACTCTCCTGGGGTACCCTCACACATATTATTCCCTCATTTAGTGGATATTTTCACAAAAAAGTGAAATTTTCAAAAATCCAGAAAATTGGCTTAAAACGACTAAATATCAAGGACTCATTGGGCAAATCGCTCTTGAACTGAAATCAGAGCGCTCACTGACATTTCCCCTATCTGAAAGTCTGATAAATGCTGGAAAAATGACAAAGTCCAAAAAAAAATTTTTTCAACTTTTTTCAATTTTACCCCCGTGGGATATATATTCTACCCACACACATTTGGAACTCTCGTGGGGTACCCTCACACATATTATTCCCTCATTTAGTGGATATTTTCACAAAAAAGTGAAATTTTCAAAAATCCAGAAAATTGGCTGAAAACGACTAAATATCAAGGACTCATTGGGCTCTTGAACTGAAATCGGAACGCTCACTGACATTTCCCCTATCTGAAAGTCTGATAAACGCTGGAAAAATGACAAAGTCCAAAAAAATTTTTTTTCAACTTTTTTCAATTTTACCTACCCCCGTGGGATATATATTCTACCCACACACATTTGGAACTCTCCTAGGGTACCCTCACACATATTATTCCCTCATTTAGTGGATATTTTCACAAAAAAGTGAAATTTTCAAAACTCCAGAAAATTGGCTGAAAACGACAAAATATCAAGGACTCATTGGGCAAATTGCTTTTGAACTGAAATCGGAACGCTCACTGACATTTCCCCTATCTGAAAGTCTGATAAACGCTGGAAAAATGACAAAGTCCCCAAAAATTTTTTTTTCAACTTTTTTCAGTTTTACCCCCGTGGGATATATATTCTACCCACACACATTTGGAACTCTCCTGGGGTACCCTCACACATAATATTCCCTCATTTAGTGGATATTTTCACAAAAAAGTGAAATTTTCAAAAATCCAGAAAATTGGCTCAAAACGACTAAATATCAAGGACTCATTGGGCGAATCGCTCTTGAACTGAAATCGGAACGCTCACTGACATTTCCCCTATCTGAAAGTCTGATAAACGTTGGAGAAATGACAAAGTCCCCAAAAAATTTTTTTTTTCAACTTTTTTCAATTTTACCCTCGTGGGATATATATTCTACCCACACACATTTGGAACTCTCCTGGGGTACCCTCACACATATTATTCCCTCATTTAGTGGATATTTTCACAAAAAAGTGAAATTTTCAAAAATCCAGAAAATTGGCTGAAAACGACTAAATATCAAGGACTCATTGGGCAAATTGCTCTTGAACTGAAATCGGAACGCTCACTGACATTTCCCCTATCTGAAAGTCTGATAAACGCCGGAAAAATTACAAAGACCAAAAAAAAAATTTTTTCAACTTTTTTCAATTTTACCCCTGTGGGATATATATTCTACCCACACACATTTGGAACTCTCCTGGGGTACCCTCACACATATTATTCCCTCATTTAGTGGATATTTTCACAAAAAAGTGAAATTTTCAAAAATCCAGAAAATTGGCTTAAAACGACTAAATATCAAGGACTCATTGGGCAAATCGCTCTTGAACTGAAATCAGAACGCTCACTGACATTTCCCCTATCTGAAAGTCTGATAAATGCTGGAAAAATGACAAAGTCCAAAAAAAATTTTTTTCAACTTTTTTCAATTTTACCCCCGTGGGATATATATTCTACCCACACACATTTGGAACTCTCGTGGGGTACCCTCACACATATTATTCCCTCATTTAGTGGATATTTTCACAAAAAAGTGAAATTTTCAAAAATCCAGAAAATTGGCTGAAAACGACTAAATATCAAGAACTCATTGGGCAAATCGCTCTTGAACTGAAATCGGAACGCTCACTGACATTTCCCCTATCTGAAAGTCTGATAAACGCTGGAAAAATGACAAAGTCCCCAAAAAATTTTTTTTCAACTTTTTTCAATTTTACCCTCGTGGGATATATATTCTACCCACACACATTTGGAACTCTCCTGGGGTACCCTCACACATATTATTCCCTCATTTAGTAGATATTTTCACAAAAAAGTGAAATTTTCAAAACTCCAGAAAATTTACTGAAAACGACTAAATATCAAGGACTCATTGGGCAAATTGCTTTTGAACTGAAATCGGAACGATCACTGACATTTCCCCTATCTGAAAGTCTGATAAACGCCGGAAAATTACAAAGACCAAAAAAAAAATTTTTTCAACTTTTTTCAATTTTACCCCCGTGGGATATATATTCTACTCACACACATTTGGAACTCTCCTGGGGTACCCTTACACATATTATTCCCTCATTTAGTGGATATTTTCACAAAAAAGTGAAATTTTCAAAAATCCAGAAAATTGGCTGAAAACGACTAAATATCAAGGACTCATTGGGCAAATCGCTCTTGAACTGAAATCGGAATGCTCACTGACATTTCCCCTATCTGAAAGTCTGATAAACGCTGGAAAAATGACAAAGTCCCCCAAAATTTTTTTTTCAACTTTTTTCAATTTTACCCCCGTGGGATATATATTCTACCCACACACATTTGGAACTCTCCTGGGGTACCCTCACACATATTATTCCCTCATTTAGTGGATATTTTCACAAAAAAGTGAAATTTTCAAAAATCCAGAAAATTGGCTCAAAACGACTAAATATCAAGGACTCATTGGGCGAATCGCTCTTGAACTGAAATCGGAACGCTCACTGACATTTCCCCTATCTGAAAGTCTGATAAACGCCGGAAAAATGACAAAGACCAAAAAAAAAATTTTTTCAACTTTTTTCAGTTTTACCTACCCCTGTGGGATATATATTCTACCCACACACATTTGGAACTCTCCTGGGGTACCCTCACACATATTATTCCCTCATTTAGTGGATATTTTCACAAAAAAGTGAAATTTTCAAAAATCCAGAAAATTGGCTGAAAACGACTAAATATCAAGGACTCATTGGGCTCTTGAACTGAAATCGGAACGCTCACTGACATTTCCCCTATCTGAAAGTCTGATAAACGCTGGAAAAATGACAAAGTCCAAAAAAAATTTTTTTCAACTTTTTTCAATTTTACCTACCCCCGTGGGATATATATTCTACCCACACACATTTGGAACTCTCTTGGGGTACCCTCACACATATTATTCCCTCATTTAGTGGATATTTTCACACAAAAGTGAAATTTTCAAAAATCCAGAAAATTGGCTGAAAACGACTAAATATCAAGGACTCATTGGGCAAATCGCTCTTGAACTGAAATCGGAACGCTCACTGACATTTCCCCTATCTGAAAGTCTGATAAACGCCGGAAAAATGACAAAGTCCCCCCAAAAAATTTTTTCAACTTTTTTCAATTTTACCCCCGTGGGATATATATTCTACCCACACACATTTGGAACTCTCCTGGGGTACCCTCACACATATTATTCCCTCATTTAGTGGATATTTTCACAAAAAAGTGAAATTTTCAAAAATCCAGAAAATTGGCTCAAAACGACTAAATATCAAGGACTCATTGGGCGAATCGCTCTTGAACTGAAATCGGAACGCTCACTGACATTTCCCCTATCTGAAAGTCTGATAAACGCTGGAAAAATGACAAAGTCTCCAAAAATTTTTTTTTCAACTTTTTTCAATTTTACCCCCGTGCAATATATATTCTACCCACACACATTTGGAACTCTCCTGGGGTACCCTCACACATATTATTCCCTCATTTAGTGGATATTTTCACAAAAAAGTGAAATTTTCAAAAATCCAGAAAATTGGCTGAAAACGACTAAATATCAAGGACTCATTGGGCGAATCGCTCTTGAACTGAAATCGGAACGCTCACTGACATTTCCCCTATCTGAAAGTCTGATAAACGCTGGAAAAATGACAAAGACCAAAAAAAAAATTTTTTCAACTTTTTTAAATTTTACCTACCCCTGTGGGATATATATTCTACCCACACACATTTGGAACTCTCCTGGGGTACCCTCACACATATTATTCCCTCATTTAGTGGATATTTTCACAAAAAAGTGAAATTTTCAAAACTCCAGAAAATTGGCTGAAAACGACTAAATATCAAGGACTCATTGGGCAAATTGCTTTTGAACTGAAATCGGAACGATCACTGACATTTCCCCTCTCTGAAAGTCTGATAAACGCCGGAAAAATTACAAAGACCAAAAAAAAAATGTTTTCAACTTTTTTCATTTTTACCACCGTGGGATATATATTCTACCCACACACATTTGGAACTCTCCTGGGGTACCCTCACACATATTATTCCCTCATTTAGTGGATATTTTCACAAAAAAGTGAAATTTTCAAAAATCCAGAAAATTGGCTCAAAACGACTAAATATCAAGGACTCATTGGGCGAATCGCTCTTGAACTGAAATCGGAACGCTCACTGACATTTCCCCTATCTGAAAGTCTGATAAACGCCGGAAAAATGACAAAGACCAAAAAAAAAATTTTTTCAACTTTTTTCAGTTTTACCTACCCCTGTGGGATATATATTCTACCCACACACATTTGGAACTCTCCTGGGGTACCCTCACACATATTATTCCCTCATTTAGTGGATATTTTCACAAAAAAGTGAAATTTTCAAAAATCCAGAAAATTGGCTGAAAACGACTAAATATCAAGGACTCATTGGGCTCTTGAACTGAAATCGGAATGCTCACTGACATTTCCCCTATCTGAAAGTCTGATAAACGCTGGAAAAATGACAAAGTCCAAAAAAAATTTTTTTCAACTTTTTTCAATTTTACCTACCCCCGTGGGATATATATTCTACCCACACACATTTGGAACTCTCTTGGGGTACCCTCACACATATTATTCCCTCATTTAGTGGATATTTTCACACAAAAGTGAAATTTTCAAAAATCCAGAAAATTGGCTGAAAACGACTAAATATCAAGGACTCATTGGGCAAATCGCTCTTGAACTGAAATCGGAACGCTCACTGACATTTCCCCTATCTGAAAGTCTGATAAACGCTGGAAAAATGACAAAGTCCCCCCAAAAAATTTTTTCAACTTTTTTCAATTTTACCCCCGTGGGATATATATTCTACCCACACACATTTGGAACTCTCCTGGGGTACCCTCACACATATTATTCCCTCATTTAGTGGATATTTTCACAAAAAAGTGAAATTTTCAAAAATCCAGAAAATTGGCTCAAAACGACTAAATATCAAGGACTCATTGGGCGAATCGCTCTTGAACTGAAATCGGAACGCTCACTGACATTTCCCCTATCTGAAAGTCTGATAAACGCTGGAAAAATGACAAAGACCAAAAAAAAAATTTTTTCAACTTTTTTAAATTTTACCTACCCCTGTGGGATATATATTCTACCCACACACATTTGGAACTCTCCTGGGGTACCCTCACACATATTATTCCCTCATTTAGTGGATATTTTCACAAAAAAGTGAAATTTTCAAAAATCCAGAAAATTGGCTGAAAACGAATAAATATCAAGGACTCATTGGGCAAATTGCTTTTGAACTGAAATCGGAACGATCACTGACATTTCCCCTCTCTGAAAGTCTGATAAACGCCGGAAAAATTACAAAGACCAAAAAAAAAATGTTTTCAACTTTTTTCAATTTTACCCCCGTGGGATATATATTCTACCCACACACATTTGGAACTCTCCTGGGGTACCCTCACACATATTATTCCCTCATTTAGTGGATATTTTCACAAAAAAGTGAAATTTTCAAAAATCCAGAAAATTGGCTGAAAACGACTAAATATCAAGGACTCATTGGGCAAATTGCTTTTGAACTGAAATCGGAACGATCACTGACATTTCCCCTATCTGAAAGTCTGATAAACGCCGGAAAAATTACAAAGACCAAAAAAAAAAATTTTTTAAACTTTTTTCAATTTTACCCCCGTGGGATATATATTCTACTCACACACATTTGGAACTCTCCTGGGGTACCCTCACACATATTATTCCCTCATTTAGTGGATATTTTCACAAAAAAGTGAAATTTTCAAAAATCCAGAAAATTCGCTTAAAACGACTAAATATCAAGGACTCATTGGGCAAATCGCTCTTGAACTGAAATCGGAACGCTCACTGACATTTCCCCTATCTGAAAGTCTGCTAAACGCCGGAAAAATGACAAAGTCCCCAAAAAAAAATTTTTCAACTTTTTTCAATTTTACCTCCGTGGGATATATATTCTACCCACACACATTTGGAACTCTCCTATTGTACCCTCACACATATTATTCCCTCATTTAGTGGATATTTTCACAAAAAAGTGAAATTTTCAAAAATCCAGAAAATTGGCTGAAAACGACTAAATATCAAGGACTCATTGGGCGAATCGCTATGGAACTGAAATCGGAACGCTCACTGACATTTCCCCTATCTGAAAGTCTGATCAACGCCAGAAAAATGAATAAGTCCAAAAAAAAATTTTTTTCTACTTTTTTCAATTTTACCTACCCCCGTGGGATATATATTCTACCCACACACATTTGGAACTCTCCTGGGGTACCCTCACACATATTATTCCCTCATTTAGTGGATATTTTCACACAAAAGTGAAATTTTCAAAAATCCAGAAAATTTACTGAAAACGACTAAATATCAAGTACTCATTGGGAAAATCGCTCTTGAACTGAAATCGGAACGCTCACTGACATTTCCCCTATCTGAAAGTCTGATAAACGCCGGAAAAATGACAAAGTCCCCCCAAAAAATTTTTTCAACTTTTTTCAATTTTACCCCCGTGGGATATATATTCTACCCACACACATTTGGAACTCTCCTAGGGTACCCTCACACATATTATTCCCTCATTTAGTGGATATTTTCACAAAAAAGTGAAATTTTCAAAACTCCAGAAAATTGGCTGAAAACGACTAAATATCAAGGACTCATTGGGCAAATTGCTTTTGAACTGAAATCGGAACGATACTGACATTTCCCCTCTCTGAAAGTCTGATAAACGCCGGAAAAATTACAAAGACCAAAAAAAAAATGTTTTCAACTTTTTTCAATTTTACCCCCGTGGGATATATATTCTACTCATACACATTTGGAACTCTCCTGGGGTACCCTCACACATATTATTCCCTCATTTAGTGGATATTTTCACAAAAAAGTGAAATTTTCAAAAATCCAGAAAATTGGCTCAAAACGACTAAATATCAAGGACTCATTGGGCGAATCGCTCTTGAACTGAAATCGGAGCACTCACTGACATTTCCCCTATCTGAAAGTCTGATAAACGCCGGAAAAATGACAAAGACCAAAAAAAAAATTTTTTCAACTTTTTTCAATTTTACCTACCCCTGTGGGATATATATTCTACCCACACATATTTGGAACTCTCCTGGGGTACCCTCACACATATTATTCCCTCATTTAGTGGATATTTTCACAAAAAAGTGAAATTTTCAAAAATCCAGAAAATTGGCTGAAAACGACTAAATATCAAGGACTCATTGGGCTCTTGAACTGAAATCGGAATGCTCACTGACATTTCCCCTATCTGAAAGTCTGATAAACGCTGGAAAAATGACAAAGTCCAAAAAAAATTTTTTTCAACTTTTTTCAATTTTACCTACCCCCGTGGGATATATATTCTACCCACACACATTTGGAACTCTCCTGGGGTACCCTCACACATATTATTCCCTCATTTAGTGGATATTTTCACACAAAAGTGAAATTTTCAAAAATCCAGAAAATTTACTGAAAACGACTAAATATCAAGTACTCATTGGGAAAATCGCTCTTGAACTGAAATCGGAACGCTCACTGACATTTCCCCTATCTGAAAGTCTGATAAACGCCGGAAAAATGACAAAGTCCCCCCAAAAAATTTTTTCAACTTTTTTCAATTTTACCCCCGTGGGATATATATTCTACCCACACACATTTGGAACTCTCCTAGGGTACCCTCACACATATTATTCCCTCATTTAGTGGATATTTTCACAAAAAAGTGAAATTTTCAAAACTCCAGAAAATTGGCTGAAAACGACTAAATATCAAGGACTCATTGGGCAAATTGCTTTTGAACTGAAATCGGAACGATACTGACATTTCCCCTCTCTGAAAGTCTGATAAACGCCGGAAAAATTACAAAGACCAAAAAAAAAATGTTTTCAACTTTTTTCAATTTTACCCCCGTGGGATATATATTCTACTCATACACATTTGGAACTCTCCTGGGGTACCCTCACACATATTATTCCCTCATTTAGTGGATATTTTCACAAAAAAGTGAAATTTTCAAAAATCCAGAAAATTGGCTGAAAACGACTAAATATCAAGGACTCAGTGGGCAAATTGCTCTTGAACTGAAATCGGAACGCTCACTGACATTTCCCCTATCTGAAAGTCTGATAAACGCAGGAAAAATTACAAAGACCAAAAAAAAATTTTTTTCAATTTTACCCCCGTGGGATATATATTCTACCCACACACATTTGGAACTCTCCTGGGGTACCCTCACACATATTATTCCCTCATTTAGTGGATATTTTCACAAAAAAGTGAAATTTTCAAAAATCCAGAAAATTGGCTGAAAACGACTAAATATCAAGGACTCATTGGGCGAATCGCTCTTGAACTGAAATCGGAACGCTCACTGACATTTCCCCTATCTGAAAGTCTGCTAAACGCCGGAAAAATGACAAAGTCCCCAAAAAATTTTTTTTCAACTTTTTTCAATTTTACCCCCGTGGGATATATATTCTACCCACACACATTTGGAACTCTCCTGGGGTACCCTCACATATATTACTCCCTCATTTAGTGGATATTTTCACAAAAAAGTGAAATTTTCAAAAATCCAGAAAATTGGCTCAAAACGACTAAATATCAAGGACTCAAGGGGCGAATCGCTCTTGAACTGAAATCGGAACGCTCACTGACATTTCCCCTATCTGAAAGTCTGATAAACGCCGGAAAAATGACAAAGAGCAAAAAAAAAATTTTTTCAACTTTTTTAAATTTTACCTACCCCTGTGGGATATATATTCTACCCACACACATTTGGAACTCTCCTGGGGTACCCTCACACATATTATTCCCTCATTTAGTGGATATTTTCACAAAAAAGTGAAATTTTCAAAAATCCAGAAAATTGGCTGAAAACGACTAAATATCAAGGACTCATTGGGCTCTTGAACTGAAATCGGAACGCTCACTGACATTTCCCCTATCTGAAAGTCTGATAAACGCTGGAAAAATGACAAAGTCCCCCAAAATTTTTTTTTCAACTTTTTTCAATTTTACCCTCGTGGGATATATATTCTACCCACACACATTTGGAACTCTCCTGGGGTACCCTCACACATATTATTCCCTCATTTAGTGGATATTTTCACAAAAAAGTGAAATTTTCAAAAATCCAGAAAATTGGCTGAAAATGACTAAATATCAAGGACTCATTGGGCGAATCGCTCTTGAACTGAAATCGGAACGCTCACTGACATTTCCCCTATCTGAAAGTCTGCTAAACGCCGGAAAAATGACAAAGTCCCCCAAAAAAAATTTTTCAACTTTTTTCAATTTTACCCCCGTGGGATATATATTCTACCCACACACATTTGGAACTCTCCTGTGGTACCCTCACACATATTATTCCCTCATTTAGTGGATATTTTCACAAAAAAGTGAAATTTTCAAAAATCCAGAAAATTGGCTGAAAACGACTAAATATCAAGGACTGATTGGGCAAATCGCTCTTGAACTGAAATCGGAATGCTCACTGACATTTCCCCTATCTGAAAGTCTGATAAACGCCGGAAAAATGACAAAGACCAAAAAAAAAATTTTTTCAACTTTTTTAAATTTTACCTACCCCTGTGGGATATATATTCTACCCACACACATTTGGAACTCTCCTGGGGTACCCTCACACATATTATTCCCTCATTTAGTGGATATTTTCACAAAAAAGTGAAATTTTCAAAACTCCAGAAAATTGGCTGAAAACGACTAAATATCAAGGACTCATTGGGCAAATTGCTTTTGAACTGAAATCGGAACGATCACTGACATTTCCCCTCTCTGAAAGTCTGATAAACGCCGGAAAAATTACAAAGACCAAAAAAAAAATGTTTTCAACTTTTTTCAATTTTGCCCCCGTGGGATATATATTCTACTCACACACATTTGGAACTCTCCTGGGGTACCCTCACACATATTATTCCCTCATTTAGTGGATATTTTCACAAAAAAGTGAAATTTTCAAAAATCCAGAAAATTGGCTGAAAACGACTAAATATCAAGGACTCATTGGGTAAATCGCTCTTGAACTGAAATCGGAACGCTCACTGACATTTCCCCTATCTGAAAGTCTGATAAACGCTGGAAAAATGACAAAGTCCCCCAAAATTTTTTTTTCAACTTTTTTCAATTTTACCCTCGTGGGATATATATTCTACCCACACACATTTGGAACTCTCCTGGGGTACCCTCACACATATTATTCCCTCATTTAGTGGATATTTTCACAAAAAAGTGAAATTTTCAAAAATCCAGAAAATTGGCTGAAAACGACTAAATATCAAGGACTCATTGGGCTCTTGAACTGAAATCGGAACGCTCACTGACATTTCCCCTATCTGAAAGTCTGATAAACGCTGGAAAAATGACAAAGTCCAAACAAATTTTTTCAACTTTTTTCAATTTTACCTACCCCCGTGGGATATATATTCTACCCACACACATTTGGAACTCTCCTGGGGTACCCTCACACATATTATTCCCTCATTTAGTGGATATTTTCACAAAAAAGTGAAATTTTCAAAAATCCAGAAAATTGGCTGAAAACGACTAAATATCAAGGACTGATTGGGTAAATCGCTCTTGAACTGAAATCGGAACGCTCACTGACATTTCCCCTATCTGAAAGTCTGATAAATGCTGGAAAAATGACAAAGTCCAAAAAAAATTTTTTTCAACTTTTTTCAATTTTACCTCCGTGGGATATATATTCTACCCACACACATTTGGAACTCTCCTGGGGTACCCTCACACATATTATTCCCTCATTTAGTGGATATTTTCACAAAAAAGTGAAATTTTCAAAAATCCAGAAAATTGGCTGAAAACGACTAAATATCAAGAACTCATTGGGCAAATCGCTCTTGAACTGAAATCGGAACGCTCACTGACATTTCCCCTATCTGAAAGTCTGATAAACGCTGGAAAAATGACAAAGTCCAAAAAAAATTTTTTTTCAACTTTTTTCAATTTTACCCTCGTGGGATATATATTCTACCCACACACATTTGGAACTCTCCTGGGGTACCCTCACACATATTATTCCCTCATTTAGTGGATATTTTCACAAAAAAGTGAAATTTTCAAAAATCCAGAAAATTGGCTGAAAACGACTAAATATCAAGGACTCATTGGGCTCTTGAACTGCAATCGGAACGCTCACTGACATTTCCCCTATCTGAAAGTCTGATAAACGCTGGAAAAATGACAAAGTCCAAAAAAAATTGTTTCAACTTTTTTCAATTTTACCCCTGTGGGATATATATTCTACCCACACACATTTGGAACTCTCCTGGGGTACCCTCAAACATATTATTCCCTCATTTAGTGGATATTTTCACACAAAAGTGAAATTTTCAAAAATCCAGAAAATTGGCTGAAAACGACTAAATATCAAGGACTCATTGGGCAAATCACTCTTGAACTGAAATCGGAACTCTCACTGACATTTCCCCTATCTGAAAGTCTGATAAACGCTGGAAAAATGACAAAGTCCAAAAAAGAAATTTTTTCATCTTTTTTCAATTTTACCCCCGTGGGATATATATTCTACCCACACACATTTGGAACTCTCCTGTGGTACCCTCACACATATTATTCCCTCATTTAGTGGATATTTTCACAAAAAAGTGAAATTTTCAAAAATCCAGAAAATTGGCTGAAAACGACTAAATATCAAGGACTGATTGGGCAAATCGCTCTTGAACTGAAATCGGAACGCTCACTGACATTTCCCCTATCTGAAAGTCTGATAAACGACGGAAAAATGACAAAGTCCACCCAAAAAAATTTTTCAACTTTTTTCAATTTTACCCCCGTGAGATATATATTCTACCCACACCCATTTGGAACTCTCCTGTGGTAACCTCACACATATTATTCCCTCATTTAGTGGATATTTTCACAAAAAAGTGAAATTTTCAAAAATCCAGAAAATTGGCTGAAAACGACTAAATATCAAGGACTCATTGGGCGATTCGCTCTTGAACTGAAATCGCAGCGCTCACTGACATTTACCCTATCTGAAAGTCTGATAAACGCCGGAAAAATGACAAAGACCCAAAAAAAAATTTTTTCAACTTTTTTCAATTTTACCCCCGTGGGATATATATTCTACCCACACACATTTGGAACTCTCCTGGAGTACCCTCACACATATTATTCCCTCATTTAGTGGATATTTTCACAAAAAAGTGAAATTTTCAAAAATCCAGAAAATTGGCTTAAAACGACTAAATATCAAGGACTCATTGGGCAAATCGCTCTTGAACTGAAATGGGAACGCTCACTGACATTTCCCCTATCTGAAAGTCTGATAAACGCCGGAAAAATGACAAAGACCAAAAAAAAAATTTTTTAAACTTTTTTCAATTTTACCCCCGTGGGATATATATTCTACCCACACACATTTGGAACTCTCCTAGGGTACCCTCACACATATTATTCCCTCATTTAGTGGATATTTTCACAAAAAAGTGAAATTTTCAAAAATCCAGAAAATTTTATGAAAACAACTAAATATCAAGGACTCATTGGGCAAATCGCTCTTGAACTGAAATCGGAACGCTCACTGACATTTCCCCTATCTGAAAGTCTGATAAATGCTGGAAAAATGACAAAGTCCAAAAAAAAATTTTTTCAACTTTTTTCAATTTTACCCCCGTGGGATATATATTCTACCCACACACATTTGGAACTCTCGTGGAGTACCCTCACACATATTATTCCCTCATTTAGTGGATATTTTCACAAAAAAGTGAAATTTTCAAAAATCCAGAAAATTGGCTGAAAACGACTAAATATCAAGAACTCATTGGGCAAATCGCTCTTGAACTGAAATCGGAACGCTCACTGACATTTCCCCTATCTGAAAGTCTGATAAACGCTGGAAAAATGACAAAGTCCAAAAAACATTTTTTTTCAACTTTTTTCAATTTTACCCCCGTGGGATATATATTCTACCCACACACATTTGGAACTCTCCTGGGGTACCCTCACACATATTATTCCTTCATTTAGTGGATATTTTCACAAAAAAGTGAAATTTTCAAAAATCCAGAAAATTGGCTGAAAACGACTAAATATCAAGGACTCATTGGGCTCTTGAACTGAAATCGGAACGCTCACTGACATTTCCTCTATCTGAAAGTCTGATAAACGCTGGAAAAATGACAAAGTCCAAAAAAAATTGTTTCAACTTTTTTCAATTTTACCCCCGTGTGATATATATTCTACCCACACACATTTGGAACTCTCCTGCGGTACCCTCAAACATATTATTCCCTCATTTAGTGGATATTTTCACACAAAAGTGAAATTTTCAAAAATCCAGAAAATTGGCTGAAAACGACTAAATATCAAGGACTCATTGGGCAAATCGCTCTTGAACTGAAATCGGAACGCTCACTGACATTTCCCCTATCTGAAAGTCTGATAAACGCTGGAAAAATGACAAAGTCCAAAAAAAAAATTTTTTCAACTTTTTTCAATTTTACCCCCGTGGGATATATATTCTACCCACACACATTTGGAACTCTCCTGTGGTACGCTCACACATATTATTCCCTCATTTAGTGGATATTTTCACAAAAAAGTGAAATTTTCAAAAATCCAGAAAATTGGCTGAAAACGACTAAATATCAAGGACTCATTGGGCAAATCGCTCTTGAACTGAAATCGGAACGCTCACTGACATTTCCCCTATCTGAAAGTCTGATAAACGCTGGAAAAATGACAAAGTCCAAAAAAAATTGTTTCAACTTTTTTCAATTTTACCCCTGTGGGATATATATTCTACCCACACACATTTGGAACTCTCCTGGGGTACCCTCAAACATATTATTCCCTCATTTAGTGGATATTTTCACACAAACGTGAAATTTTCAAAAATCCAGAAAATTGGCTGAAAACGACTAAATATCAAGGACTCATTGGGCGATTCGCTCTTGAACTGAAATCGCAGCGCTCACTGACATTTACCCTATCTGAAAGTCTGATAAACGCCGGAAAAATGACAAAGACCCAAAAAAAAATTTTTTCAACTTTTTTCAATTTTACCCCCGTGGGATATATATTCTACCCACACACATTTGGAACTCTCCTGGAGTACCCTCACACATATTATTCCCTCATTTAGTGGATATTTTCACAAAAAAGTGAAATTTTCAAAAATCCAGAAAATTGGCTTAAAACGACTAAATATCAAGGACTCATTGGGCAAATCGCTCTTGAACTGAAATGGGAACGCTCACTGACATTTCCCCTATCTGAAAGTCTGATAAACGCCGGAAAAATGACAAAGACCAAAAAAAAAATTTTTTAAACTTTTTTCAATTTTACCCCCGTGGGATATATATTCTACCCACACACATTTGGAACTCTCCTAGGGTACCCTCACACATATTATTCCCTCATTTAGTGGATATTTTCACAAAAAAGTGAAATTTTCAAAAATCCAGAAAATTTTATGAAAACAACTAAATATCAAGGACTCATTGGGCAAATCGCTCTTGAACTGAAATCGGAACGCTCACTGACATTTCCCCTATCTGAAAGTCTGATAAATGCTGGAAAAATGACAAAGTCCAAAAAAAAATTTTTTCAACTTTTTTCAATTTTACCCCCGTGGGATATATATTCTACCCACACACATTTGGAACTCTCGTGGAGTACCCTCACACATATTATTCCCTCATTTAGTGGATATTTTCACAAAAAAGTGAAATTTTCAAAAATCCAGAAAATTGGCTGAAAACGACTAAATATCAAGAACTCATTGGGCAAATCGCTCTTGAACTGAAATCGGAACGCTCACTGACATTTCCCCTATCTGAAAGTCTGATAAACGCTGGAAAAATGACAAAGTCCAAAAAACATTTTTTTTCAACTTTTTTCAATTTTACCCCCGTGGGATATATATTCTACCCACACACATTTGGAACTCTCCTGGGGTACCCTCACACATATTATTCCTTCATTTAGTGGATATTTTCACAAAAAAGTGAAATTTTCAAAAATCCAGAAAATTGGCTGAAAACGACTAAATATCAAGGACTCATTGGGCTCTTGAACTGAAATCGGAACGCTCACTGACATTTCCTCTATCTGAAAGTCTGATAAACGCTGGAAAAATGACAAAGTCCAAAAAAAATTGTTTCAACTTTTTTCAATTTTACCCCCGTGTGATATATATTCTACCCACACACATTTGGAACTCTCCTGCGGTACCCTCAAACATATTATTCCCTCATTTAGTGGATATTTTCACACAAAAGTGAAATTTTCAAAAATCCAGAAAATTGGCTGAAAACGACTAAATATCAAGGACTCATTGGGCAAATCGCTCTTGAACTGAAATCGGAACGCTCACTGACATTTCCCCTATCTGAAAGTCTGATAAACGCTGGAAAAATGACAAAGTCCAAAAAAAAAATTTTTTCAACTTTTTTCAATTTTACCCCCGTGGGATATATATTCTACCCACACACATTTGGAACTCTCCTGTGGTACGCTCACACATATTATTCCCTCATTTAGTGGATATTTTCACAAAAAAGTGAAATTTTCAAAAATCCAGAAAATTGGCTGAAAACGACTAAATATCAAGGACTCATTGGGCAAATCGCTCTTGAACTGAAATCGGAACGCTCACTGACATTTCCCCTATCTGAAAGTCTGATAAACGCTGGAAAAATGACAAAGTCCAAAAAAAATTGTTTCAACTTTTTTCAATTTTACCCCTGTGGGATATATATTCTACCCACACACATTTGGAACTCTCCTGGGGTACCCTCAAACATATTATTCCCTCATTTAGTGGATATTTTCACACAAACGTGAAATTTTCAAAAATCCAGAAAATTGGCTGAAAACGACTAAATATCAAGGACTCATTGGGCGATTCGCTCTTGAACTGAAATCGCAGCGCTCACTGACATTTACCCTATCTGAAAGTCTGATAAACGCCGGAAAAATGACAAAGACCCAAAAAAAAATTTTTTCAACTTTTTTCAATTTTACCCCCGTGGGATATATATTCTACCCACACACATTTGGAACTCTCCTGGAGTACCCTCACACATATTATTCCCTCATTTAGTGGATATTTTCACAAAAAAGTGAAATTTTCAAAAATCCAGAAAATTGGCTTAAAACGACTAAATATCAAGGACTCATTGGGCAAATCGCTCTTGAACTGAAATGGGAACGCTCACTGACATTTCCCCTATCTGAAAGTCTGATAAACGCCGGAAAAATGACAAAGACCAAAAAAAAAATTTTTTAAACTTTTTTCAATTTTACCCCCGTGGGATATATATTCTACCCACACACATTTGGAACTCTCCTAGGGTACCCTCACACATATTATTCCCTCATTTAGTGGATATTTTCACAAAAAAGTGAAATTTTCAAAAATCCAGAAAATTTTATGAAAACAACTAAATATCAAGGACTCATTGGGCAAATCGCTCTTGAACTGAAATCGGAACGCTCACTGACATTTCCCCTATCTGAAAGTCTGATAAATGCTGGAAAAATGACAAAGTCCAAAAAAAAATTTTTTCAACTTTTTTCAATTTTACCCCCGTGGGATATATATTCTACCCACACACATTTGGAACTCTCGTGGAGTACCCTCACACATATTATTCCCTCATTTAGTGGATATTTTCACAAAAAAGTGAAATTTTCAAAAATCCAGAAAATTGGCTGAAAACGACTAAATATCAAGAACTCATTGGGCAAATCGCTCTTGAACTGAAATCGGAACGCTCACTGACATTTCCCCTATCTGAAAGTCTGATAAACGCTGGAAAAATGACAAAGTCCAAAAAACATTTTTTTTCAACTTTTTTCAATTTTACCCCCGTGGGATATATATTCTACCCACACACATTTGGAACTCTCCTGGGGTACCCTCACACATATTATTCCTTCATTTAGTGGATATTTTCACAAAAAAGTGAAATTTTCAAAAATCCAGAAAATTGGCTGAAAACGACTAAATATCAAGGACTCATTGGGCTCTTGAACTGAAATCGGAACGCTCACTGACATTTCCTCTATCTGAAAGTCTGATAAACGCTGGAAAAATGACAAAGTCCAAAAAAAATTGTTTCAACTTTTTTCAATTTTACCCCCGTGTGATATATATTCTACCCACACACATTTGGAACTCTCCTGCGGTACCCTCAAACATATTATTCCCTCATTTAGTGGATATTTTCACACAAAAGTGAAATTTTCAAAAATCCAGAAAATTGGCTGAAAACGACTAAATATCAAGGACTCATTGGGCAAATCGCTCTTGAACTGAAATCGGAACGCTCACTGACATTTCCCCTATCTGAAAGTCTGATAAACGCTGGAAAAATGACAAAGTCCAAAAAAAAAATTTTTTCAACTTTTTTCAATTTTACCCCCGTGGGATATATATTCTACCCACACACATTTGGAACTCTCCTGTGGTACGCTCACACATATTATTCCCTCATTTAGTGGATATTTTCACAAAAAAGTGAAATTTTCAAAAATCCAGAAAATTGGCTGAAAACGACTAAATATCAAGGACTCATTGGGCAAATCGCTCTTGAACTGAAATCGGAACGCTCACTGACATTTCCCCTATCTGAAAGTCTGATAAACGCTGGAAAAATGACAAAGTCCAAAAAAAATTGTTTCAACTTTTTTCAATTTTACCCCTGTGGGATATATATTCTACCCACACACATTTGGAACTCTCCTGGGGTACCCTCAAACATATTATTCCCTCATTTAGTGGATATTTTCACACAAAAGTGAAATTTTCAAAAATCCAGAAAATTGGCTGAAAACGACTAAATATCAAGGACTCATTGGGCAAATCGCTCTTGAACTGAAATCGCAGCGCTCACTGACATTTCCCCTATTTGAAAGTCTGATAAACGCCGGAAAAATGACAAAGACCAAAAAAAAAATTTTTTCAACTTTTTTCAATTTTACCCCCGTGGGATATATATTCTACCCACACACATTTGGAACTCTCCTGGAGTACCCTCACACATATTATTCCCTCATTTAGTGGATATTTTCACAAAAAAGTGAAATTTTCAAAAATCCAGAAAATTGGCTTAAAACGACTAAATATCAAGGACTCATTGGGCAAATCGCTCTTGAACTGAAATGGGAACGCTCACTGACATTTCCCCTATCTGAAAGTCTGATAAACGCCGGAAAAATGACAAAGACCAAAAAAAAAATTTTTTCAACTTTTTTCAATTTTACCCCCGTGGGATATATATTCTACCCACACACATTTGGAACTCTCGTGGGGTACCCTCACACATATTATTCCCTCATTTAGTGGATATTTTCACAAAAAAGTGAAATTTTCAAAACTCCAGAAAATTGGCTGAAAACGACTAAATATCAAGGACTCATTGGGCAAATTGCTTTTGAACTGAAATTGGAATGATCACTGACATTTCCCCTATCTGAAAGTCTGATAAACGCCGGAAAAATTACTAAGACCAAAAAAAATTGTTTCAACTTTTTTCAATTTTACCCCCGTGTGATATATATTCTACCCACACACATTTGGAACTCTCCTGGGGTACCCTCAAACATATTATTCCTTCATTTAGTGGATATTTTCACACAAAAGTGAAATTTTCAAAAATCCAGAAAATTGGCTGAAAACGACTAAATATCAAGGACTCATTGGGCAAATCGCTCTTAAACTGAAATCGGAACGCTCACTGACATTTCCCCTATCTGAAAGTCTGATAAACGCTTTAAAAATGACAAAGTCCAAAAAACATTTTTTTTCAACTTTTTTCAATTTTACCCTCGTGGGATATATATTCTACCCACACACATTTGGAACTCTCCTGGGGTACCCTCACACATATTATTCCCTCATTTAGTGGATATTTTCACAAAAAAGTGAAATTTTCAAAAATCCAGAAAATTGGCTGAAAACGACTAAATATCAAGGACTCATTGGGCTCTTGAACTGAAATCGGAACGCTCACTGACATTTCCCCTATCTGAAAGTCTGATAAACGCTGGAAAAATGACAAAGTCCAAAAAAAATTGTTTCAACTTTTTTCAATTTTACCCCCGTGTGATATATATTCTACCCACACACATTTGGAACTCTCCTGGGGTACCCTCAAACATATTATTCCTTCATTTAGTGGATATTTTCACACAAAAGTGAAATTTTCAAAAATCCAGAAAATTGGCTGAAAACGACTAAATATCAAGGACTCATTGGGCAAATCGCTCTTGAACTGAAATCGGAACGCTCACTGACATTTCCCCTATCTGAAAGTCTGATAAACGCTGGAAAAATGACAAAGTCCAAAAAAAAAATTTTTTCAACTTTTTTCAATTTTACCCCCGTGGGATATATATTCTACCCACACACATTTGGAACTCTCCTGTGGTACCCTCACACATATTATTCCCTCATTTAGTGGATATTTTCACAAAAAAGTGAAATTTTCAAAAATCCAGAAAATTGGCTGAAAACGACTAAATATCAAGGACTCATTGGGCAAATCGCTCTTGAACTGAAATCGGAACGCTCACTGACATTTCCCCTATCTGAAAGTCTGATAAACGCTGGAAAAATGACAAAGTCCAAAAAAAATTGTTTCAACTTTTTTCAGTTTTACCCCTGTGGGATATATATTCTACCCACACACATTTGGAACTCTCCTGGGGTACCCTCACACATATTATTCCCTCATTTAGTGGATATTTTCACAAAAAAGTGAAATTTTCAAAACTCCAGAAAATTGGCTGAAAACGACTAAATATCAAGGACTCATTGGGCAAATTGCTTTTGAACTGAAATTGGAATGATCACTGACATTTCCCCTATCTGAAAGTCTGATAAACGCCGGAAAAATTACTAAGACCAAAAAAAAATTTTTTTCAACTTTTTTCAATTTTACCCCCGTGGGATATATATTCTACTCACACACATTTGGAACTCTCCTGGGGTACCCTCACACATATTATTCCCTCATTTAGTGGATATTTTCACAAAAAAGTGAAATTTTCAAAAATCCAGAAAATTGGCTGAAAACGACTAAATATCAAGGACACATTGGGCAAATCGCTCTTGAACTGAAATCGGAACGCTCACTGACATTTCCCCTATCTGAAAGTCTGATAAACGCTGGAAAAATGACAAAGTCCCCAAAAAAATTTTTTTCAACTTTTTTCAATTTTACCCCCGTGGGATATATATTCTACCCACACACATTTGGAACTCTCCTGGGGTACCCTCACACATATTATTCCCTCATTTAGTGGATATTTTCACAAAAAAGTGAAATTTTCAAAAATCCAGAAAATTGGCTGAAAACGACTAAATATCAAGAACTCATTGGGCAAATCGCTCTTAAACTGAAATCGGAACGCTCACTGACATTTCCCCTATCTGAAAGTCTGATAAACGCTGGAAAAATGACAAAGTCCAAAAAACATTTTTTTTCAACTTTTTTCAATTTTACCCTCGTGGGATATATATTCTACCCACACACATTTGGAACTTTCCTGGGGTACCCTCACACATATTATTCCCTCATTTAGTGGATATTTTCACAAAAAAGTGAAATTTTCAAAAATCCAGAAAATTGGCTGAAAACGACTAAATATCAAGGACTCATTGGGCTCTTGAACTGAAATCGGAGCGCTCACTGACATTTCCCCTATCTGAAAGTCTGATAAACGCTGGAAAAATGACAAAGTCCAAAAAAAATTGTTTCAACTTTTTTCAATTTTACCCCCGTGTGATATATATTCTACCCACACACATTTGGAACTCTCCTGGGGTACCCTCAAACATATTATTCCCTCATTTAGTGGATATTTTCACACAAAAGTGAAATTTTCAAAAATCCAGAAAATTGGCTGAAAACGACTAAATATCAAGGACTCATTGGGCAAATCGCTCTTGAACTGAAATCGGAACGCTCACTGACATTTCCCCTATCTGAAAGTCTGATAAACGCTGGAAAAATGACAAAGTCCCCAAAAAATTTTTTTTCAACTTTTTTCAATTTTACCCCCGTGGGATATATATTCTACCCACACACATTTGGAACTCTCCTGGGGTACCCTCACACATATTATTCCCTCATTTAGTGGATATTTTAACAAAAAAGTGAAATTTTCAAAAATCCAGAAAATTGGCTGAAAACGACTAAATATCAAGAACTCATTGGGCAAATCGCTCTTAAACTGAAATCGGAACGCTCACTGACATTTCCCCTATCTGAAAGTCTGATAAACGCTGGAAAAATGACAAAGTCCAAAAAACATTTTTTTTCAACTTTTTTCAATTTTACCCTCGTGGGATATATATTTTACCCACACACATTTGGAACTCTCCTGGGGTACCCTCACACATATTATTCCCTCATTTAGTGGATATTTTCACAAAAAAGTGAAATTTTCAAAAATCCAGAAAATTGGCTGAAAACGACTAAATATCAAGGACTCATTGGGCTCTTGAACTGAAATCGGAACGCTCACTGACATTTCCCCTATCTGAAAGTCTGATAAACGCTGGAAAAATGACAAAGTCCAAAAAAAATTGTTTAAACTTTTTTCAATTTTACCCCCGTGTGATATATATTCTACCCACACACATTTGGAACTCTCCTGGGGTACCCTCAAACATATTATTCCCTCATTTAGTGGATATTTTCACACAAAAGTGAAATTTTCAAAAATCCAGAAAATTGGCTGAAAACGACTAAATATCAAGGACTCATTGGGCAAATCGCTCTTGAACTGAAATCGGAACGCTCACTGACATTTCCCCTATCTGAAAGTCTGATAAACGCTGGAAAAATGACAAAGTCCAAAAAAAAAATTTTTTCAACTTTTTTCAATTTTACCCCCGTGGGATATATATTCTACCCACACACATTTGGAACTCTCCTGTGGTACCCTCACACATATTATTCCCTCATTTAGTGGATATTTTCACAAAAAAGTGAAATTTTCAAAAATCCAGAAAATTGGCTGAAAACGACTAAATATCAAGGACTCATTGGGCGATTCGCTCTTGAACTGAAATCGCAGCGCTCACTGACATTTCCCCTATCTGAAAGTCTGATAAACGCCGGAAAAATGACAAAGACCAAAAAAAAAATTTTTTCAACTTTTTTAAATTTTACCCCCGTGGGATATATATTCTACCCACACACATTTGGAACTCTCCTGGGGTACCCTCACACATATTATTCCCTCATTTAGTGGATATTTTCACAAAAAAGTGAAATTTTCAAAAATCCAGAAAATTGGCTTAAAACGACTAAATATCAAGGACTCATTGGGCAAATCGCTCTTGAACTGAAATGGGAACGCTCACTGACATTTCCCCTATCTGAAAGTCTGATAAACGCCGGAAAAATGACAAAGTCCCCAAAAAAAAAATTTTTCAACTTTTTTCAATTTTACCTACCCCCGTGGGATATATATTCTACCCACACACATTTGGAACTCTCCTGGGGTACCCTCACACATATTATTCCCTCAGTTAGTGGATATTTTCACAAAAAAGTGAAATTTTCAAAAATCCAGAAAATTGGCCAAAAACGACTAAATATCAAGGACTCATTGGGCGAATTGCTCTGGAACTGAAATCGGAATGCTCTCTGACATTTCCTCTATCTGAAAGTCTGATAAACGCCGGAAAAATGACAAAGTCCCCCAAAAAAATTTTTTAAACTTTTTTCAATTTTACCCCCGTGGGATATATATTCTACCCACACCCATTTGGAACTCTCCTGTGGTACCCTCACACATATTATTCCCTCATTTAGTGGATATTTTCACAAAAAAGTGAAATTTTCAAAAATCCAGAAAATTGGCTGAAAACGACTAAATATCAAGGACTCATTGGGCGAATCGCTCTTGAACTGAAATCGGAATGCTCACTGACATTTCCCCTATCTGAAAGTCTGATAAACGCCGGAAAAATGACAAAGACCAAAAAAAAAATTTTTTCAACTTTTTTCAATTTTACCCCCGTGGGATATATATTCTACCCACACACATTTGGAACTCTCCTGGGGTACCCTCACACATATTATTCCCTCATTTAGTGGATATTTTCACAAAAAAGTGAAATTTTCAAAAATCCAGAAAATTGGCTGAAAACGACTAAATATCAAGGACTCATTGGGCAAATCGCTCTTAAACTGAAATCGGAACGCTCACTGACATTTCCCCTATCTGAAAGTCTGATAAACGCTGGAAAAATGACAAAGTCCAAAAAACATTTTTTTTCAACTTTTTTCAATTTTACCCTCGTGGGATATATATTCTACCCACACACATTTGAAACTCTCCTGGGGTACCCTCACACATATTATTCCCTCATTTAGTGGATATTTTCACAAAAAAGTGAAATTTTCAAAAATCCAGAAAATTGGCTGAAAACGACTAAATATCAAGGACTCATTGGGCTCTTGAACTGAAATCGGAACGCTCACTGACATTTCCCCTATCTGAAAGTCTGATAAACGCTGGAAAAATGACAAAGTCCAAAAAAAATTGTTTCAACTTTTTTCAATTTTACCCCCGTGTGATATATATTCTACCCACACACATTTGGAACTCTCCTGGGGTACCCTCAAACATATTATTCCCTCATTTAGTGGATATTTTCACACAAAAGTGAAATTTTCAAAAATCCAGAAAATTGGCTGAAAACGACTAAATATCAAGGACTCATTGGGCAAATCGCTCTTGAACTGAAATCGGAACGCTCACTGACATTTCCCCTATCTGAAAGTCTGATAAACGCTGGAAAAATGACAAAGTCCAAAAAAAATTTTTTTTCAACTTTTTTCAATTTTACCCCCGTGGGATATATATTCTACCCACACACATTTGGAACTCTCCTGTGGTACCCTCACACATATTATTCCCTCAGTTAGTGGATATTTTCACAAAAAAGTGAAATTTTCAAAAATCCAGAAAATTGGCCAAAAACGACTAAATATCAAGGACTCATTGGGCGAATTGCTCTGGAACTGAAATCGGAATGCTCACTGACATTTCCTCTATCTGAAAGTCTGATAAACGCCAGAAAAATGACAAAGTCCCCCAAAAAAATTTTTTAAACTTTTTTCAATTTTACCCCCGTGGGATATATATTCTACCCACACCCATTTGGAACTCTCCTGTGGTACCCTCACACATATTATTCCCTCATTTAGTGGATATTTTCACAAAGAAGTGAAATTTTCAAAAATCCAGAAAATTGGCTGAAAACGACTAAATATCAAGGACTCATTGGGCGAATCGCTCTTGAACTGAATCAGAACGCTCACTGACATTTCCCCTATCTGAAAGTCTGATAAACGCTGGAAAAATGACAAAGTCCAAAAAAAAAATGTTTTCAACTTTTTTCAATTTTACCCCCATGGGATATATATTCTACCCACACCCATTTGGAACTCTCCTGTGGTACCCTCACACATATTATTCCCTCATTTAGTGGATATTTTCACAAAAAAGTGAAATTTTCAAAAATCCAGAAAATTGGCTGAAAACGACTAAATATCAAGGACTCATTGGGCGAATCGCTCTTGAACTGAAATCGGAGCGCTCACTGACATTTCCCCTATCTGAAAGTCTGATAAACGCCGGAAAAATGACAAAGACCAAAAAAAAAAATTTTTCAACTTTTTTCAATTTTACCCCCGTGGGATATATATTCTACCCACACACATTTGGAACTCTCCTGGGGTAACCTCACACATATTATTCCCTCATTTAGTGGATATTTTCACAAAAAAGTGAAATTTTCAAAAATCCAGAAAATTGGCTGAAAACGACTAAATATCAAGGACTCATTGGGCTCTTGAACTGAAATCAGAACGCTCACTGACATTTCCCCTATCTGAAAGTCTGATAAACGCTGGAAAAATGACAAAGTCCAAAAAAAATTTTTTTCAACTTTTTTCAATTTTACCCCCGTGGGATATATATTCTACCCACACACATTTGGAACTCTCCTGAGGTACCCTCACACATATTATTCCCTCATTTAGTGGATATTTTCACAAAAAAGTGAAATTTTCAAAAATCCAGAAAATTGGCTGAAAACGACTAAATATCAAGGACTCATTGGGCGAATCGCTCTTGAACTGAAATCGGAACGCTCACTGACATTTCCCCTATCTGAAAGTCTGATAAACGCCGGAAAAATGACAAAGTCCCCAAAAAAAAATTTTTCAACTTTTTTCAATTTTACCCCCGTGGGATATATATTCTACCTACACCCATTTGGAACTCTCCTGTGGTACCCTCACACATATTATTCCCTCATTTAGTGGATATTTTCACAAAAAAGTGAAATTTTCAAAAATCCAGAAAATTGGCTCAAAACGACTAAATATCAAGGACTCATTGGGCGAATCGCTCTTGAACTGAAATCGGAACGCTTACTGACATTTCCCCTATCTGAAAGTCTGATAAACGCCGGAAAAATGACAAAGTCCCCAAAAAAAAAATTTTTCAACTTTTTTCAATTTTACCTACCCCCGTGGGATATATATTCTACCCACACACATTTGGAACTCTCCTGGGGTACCCTCACACATATTATTCCCTCAGTTAGTGGATATTTTCACAAAAAAGTGAAATTTTCAAAAATCCAGAAAATTGGCCAAAAACGACTAAATATCAAGGACTCATTGGGCGAATTGCTCTGGAACTGAAATCGGAATGCTCTCTGACATTTCCTCTATCTGAAAGTCTGATAAACGCCGGAAAAATGACAAAGTCCCCCAAAAAAATTTTTTAAACTTTTTTCAATTTTACCCCCGTGGGATATATATTCTACCCACACCCATTTGGAACTCTCCTGTGGTACCCTCACACATATTATTCCCTCATTTAGTGGATATTTTCACAAAAAAGTGAAATTTTCAAAAATCCAGAAAATTGGCTGAAAATGACTAAATATCAAGGACTCATTGGGCGAATCGCTCTTGAACTGAAATCGGAATGCTCACTGACATTTCCCCTATCTGAAAGTCTGATAAACGCTGGAAAAATGACAAAGTCCAAAAAAAAATTTTTTTCAACTTTTTTCAATTTTACCCCCGTGGGATATATATTACTACCCACACACATTTGGAACTCTTCTGTGGTACCCTCACACATATTACTCCCTCATTTAGTGGATATTTTCACAAAAAAGTGAAATTTTCAAAAATCCAGAAAATTGGCTGAAAACGACTAAATATCAAGGACTCATTGGGCGAATCGCTCTTGAACTGAAATCGGAGCGCTCACTGACATTTCCCCTATCTGAAAGTCTGATAAACGCCGGAAAAATGACAAAGACCAAAAAAAAAAATTTTTCAACTTTTTTCAATTTTACCCCCGTGGGATATATATTCTACCCACACACATTTGGAACTCTCCTGGGGTAACCTCACACATATTATTCCCTCATTTAGTGGATATTTTCACATAAAAGTGAAATTTTCAAAAATCCCAAAAATTGGCTGAAAACGACTAAATATCAAGGACTCATTGGGCGAATCGCTCTTGAACTGAAATCGGAACGCTCAGTGACATTTCCCCTATCTGAAAGTCTGATAAACGCCGGAAAAATGACAAAGTCCCCAAAAAAAAATTTTTCAACTTTTTTCAATTTTACCCCCGTGGGATATATATTCTACCTACACCCATTTGGAACTCTCCTGTGGTACCCTCACACATATTATTCCCTCATTTAGTGGATATTTTCACAAAAAAGTGAAATTTTCAAAAATCCAGAAAATTGGCTCAAAACGACTAAATATCAAGTACTCATTGGGCGAATCGCTCTTGAACTGAAATCGGAACGCTTACTGACATTTCCCCTATCTGAAAGTCTGATAAACGCCGGAAAAATGACAAAGTCCCCCCAAAAAAATTTTTTCAACTTTTTTCAATTTTACCTACCCCCGTGGGATATATATTCTACCCACACACATTTGGAACTCTCCTGGGGTACCCTCACACATATTATTCCCTCATTTAGTGGATATTTTCCCAAAAAAGTGAAATTTTCAAAAATCCAGAAAATTGGCTGAAAACGACTAAATATCAAGGACTCATTGGGCAAATTGCTCTTCAACTGAAATCGGAACGCTCACTGACATTTCCCCTATCTGAAAGTCTGATAAACGCCGGAAAAATTACAAAGACCAAAAAAAAAAATTTTTTCAACTTTTTTCAATTTTACCCCCGTGGGATATATATTCAACCCACACACATTTTGAACTCTCCTGGGGTACCCTCACACATATTATTCCCTCATTTAGTGGATATTTTCACAAAAAAGTGAAATTTTCAAAAATCCAGAAAATTGGCTTAAAATGACTAAATATCAAGGACTCATTGGGCAAATCGCTCTTGAACTGAAATCGTAACTCTCACTGACATTTCCCCTATCTGAAAGTCTGATAAACGCCGGAAAAATGACAAAGACCAAAAAAAAAATTTTTTCAACTTTTTTCAATTTTACCCCCCTGGGATATATATTCTACCCACACACATTTGGAACTCTCCTAGGGTACCCTCACACATATTATTCCCTCATTTAGTGGATATTTTCACAAAAAAGTGAAATTTTCAAAAATCCAAAAAATTGGCTGAAAACGACTTAATATCAAGGACTCATTGGGCGAATCGCTCTTGAACTGAAATCGGAACGCTCACTGACATTTCCCCTATCTGAAAGTCTGATAAATGCTGGAGAAATGACAAAGTCCAAAAAAAAAATTTTTCAACTTTTTTCAATTTTACCCCCGTGGGATATATATTCTACCTACACATATTTGGAACTCTCCTGGGGTACCCTCACACATATTATTCCCTCATTTAGTGGATATTTTGACAAAAAAGTGAAATTTTCAAAAATCCAGAAAATTGGCTGAAAACGACTAAATATCAAGAACTCATTGGGCAAATCGCTCTTGAACTGAAATCGGAACGCTCACTGACATTTCCCCTATCTGAAAGTCTGATAAACGCCGGAAAAATGACAAAGACCAAAAAAAAAATTTTTTCAACTTTTTTCAATTTTACCTACCCCCGTGGGATATATATTCTACCCACACACATTTGGAACTCTCCTGAGGTACCCTCACACATATTATTCCCTCATTTAGTGGATATTTTCACAAAAAAGTGAAATTTTCAAAAATCCAGAAAATTGGCTGAAAACGACTAAATATCAAGGACTCATTGGGCTCTTGAACTGAAATCGGAACGCTCACTGACATTTCCCCTATCTGAAAGTCTGATAAACGCTGGAAAAATGACAAAGTCCAAAAAAAATTTTTTTCAACTTTTTTCAATTGTACCTACCCCCGTGGGATATATATTCCACCCACACACATTTGGAACTCTCCTGGGGTACCCTCACACATATTATTCCCTCATTTAGTGGATATTTTCACTAAAAAGTGAAATTTTCAAAAATCCAGAAAATTGGCTGAAAACGACGAAATATCAAGGACTCATTGGGCAAATCGCTCTTGAACTGAAATCGGAACGCTCACTGACATTTCCCCTATATGAAAGTCTGATAAACGCCGGAAAAATGACAAAGACCAAAGAAAAAATTTTTTCAACTTTTTTCAATTTTACCCCCGTGGGATATATATTCTACCCACACACATTTGGAACTCTCCTAGGGTACCCTCACACATATTATTCCCTAATTTAGTGGATATTTTCACAAAAAAGTGAAATTTTCAAAAATCTAGAAAATTGGCTGAAAACGACTAAATATCAAGGACTCATTGGGCAAATCGCTCTGGAACTGAAATCGGATCGCTCACTGACATTTCCCCTATCTGAAAGTCTGATAAACGCTGGAAAAATGACAAAGTCCAAAAAAAATTTTTTTTCTACTTTTTTCAATTTTACCCTCGTGGGATATATATTCTACCCACACACATTTGGAACTCTCCTGGGGTACCCTCACACATATTATTCCCTCATTTAGTGGATATTTTCACAAAAAAGTGAAATTTTCAAAAATCCAGAAAATTGGCTGAAAACGACTAAATATCAAGGACTCATTGGGCGAATCGCTCTGGAACTGAAATCGGAGCGCTCACTGACATTTCCCCTATCTGAAAGTCTGATAAACGCTGGAAAAATGACAAAGTCCAAAAAAAATTTTTTTCAACTTTTTTCAATTTTACCCCCGTGGGATATATATTCTACCCACACACATTTGGAACTCTCCTGGGGTACCCTCACACATATTATTCCCTCATTTAGTGGATATTTTCACAAAAAAGTGAAATTTTCAAAAATCCCAAAAATTGGCTGAAAACGACTAAATATCAAGGACTCATTGGGCGAATCGCTCTTGAACTGAAATCGGAACGCTCACTGACATTTCCCCTATCTGAAAGTCTGATAAACGCCGGAAAAATGACAAAGTCCCCAAAAAAAAATTTTTCAACTTTTTTCAATTTTACCCCCGTGGGATATATATTCTACCTACACCCATTTGGAACTCTCCTGTGGTACCCTCACACATATTATTCCCTCATTTAGTGGATATTTTCACAAAAAAGTGAAATTTTCAAAAATCCAGAAAATTGGCTCAAAACGACTAAATATCAAGTACTCATTGGGCGAATCGCTCTTGAACTGAAATCGGAACGCTTACTGACATTTCCCCTATCTGAAAGTCTGATAAACGCCGGAAAAATGACAAAGTCCCCAAAAAAAAATTTTTTCAACTTTTTTCAATTTTACCTACCCCCGTGGGATATATATTCTACCCACACACATTTGGAACTCTCCTGGGGTACCCTCACACATATTATTCCCTCATTTAGTGGATATTTTCACAAAAAAGTGAAATTTTCAAAAATCCAGAAAATTGGCTTAAAACGACTAAATATCAAGGACTCATTGTGCAAATCGCTCTTGAACTGAAATCGTAACTCTCACTGACATTTCCCCTATCTGAAAGTCTGATAAACGCCGGAAAAATGACAAAGACCAAAAAAAAAATTTTTTCAACTTTTTTCAATTTTACCCCCCTGGGATATATATTCTACCCACACACATTTGGAACTCTCCTAGGGTACCCTCACACATATTATTCCCTCATTTAGTGGATATTTTCACAAAAAAGTGAAATTTTCAAAAATCCAAAAAATTGGCTGAAAACGACTTAATATCAAGGACTGATTGGGCGAATCGCTCTGGAACTGAAATCGGATCGCTCACTGACATTTCCCCTATCTGAAAGTCTGATAAACGCTGGAAAAATGACAAAGTCCAAAAAAATTTTTTTTCAACTTTTTTCAATTTTACCTACCCCCGTGGGATATATATTCTACCCACACACATTTGGAACTCTCCTGGGGTACCCTCACACATATTATTCCCTCATTTAGTGGATATTTTCACAAAAAAGTGAAATTTTCAAAAATCCAGAAAATTGGCTGAAAACGACTAAATATCAAGGACTCATTGGGCGAATCGCTCTTGAACTGAAATCGGAGCGCTCACTGACATTTCCCCTATCTGAAAGTCTGATAAACGCTGGAAAAATGACAAAGTCCAAAAAAAAAATGTTTTCAACTTTTTTCAATTTTACCCCCATGGGATATATATTCTACCCACACCCATTTGGAACTCTCCTGTGGTACCCTCACACATATTATTCCCTCATTTAGTGGATATTTTCACAAAAAAGTGAAATTTTCAAAAATCCAGAAAATTGGCTGAAAACGACTAAATATCAAGGACTCATTGGGCGAATCGCTCTTGAACTGAAATCGGAGCGCTCACTGACATTTCCCCTATCTGAAAGTCTGATAAACGCCGGAAAAATGACAAAGTCCAAAAAAAATTTTTTTCAACTTTTTTCAATTTTACCTACCCCCGTGGGATATATATTCTACCCACACACATTTGGAACTCTCCTGGGGTACCCTCACACATATTATTCCCTCATTTAGTGGATATTTTCACAAAAAAGTGAAATTTTCAAAAATCCAGAAAATTGGCTGAAAACGACTAAATATCAAGGACTCATTGGGCGAATCGCTCTGGAACTGAAATCGGAGCGCTCACTGACATTTCCCCTATCTGAAAGTCTGATAAACGCTGGAAAAATGACAAAGTCCAAAAAAAATTTTTTTTCTACTTTTTTCAATTTTACCCTCGTGGGATATATATTCTACCCACACACATTTGGAACTCTCCTGGGGTACCCTCACACATATTATTCCCTCATTTAGTGGATATTTTCACAAAAAAGTGAAATTTTCAAAAATCCAGAAAATTGGCTGAAAACGACTAAATATCAAGGACTCATTGGGCGAATCGCTCTGGAACTGAAATCGGAGCGCTCACTGACATTTCCCCTATCTGAAAGTCTGATAAACGCTGGAAAAATGACAAAGTCCAAAAAAAATTTTTTTCAACTTTTTTCAATTTTACCCCCGTGGGATATATATTCTACCCACACACATTTGGAACTCTCCTGGGGTACCCTCACACATATTATTCCCTCATTTAGTGGATATTTTCACAAAAAAGTGAAATTTTCAAAAATCCCAAAAATTGGCTGAAAACGACTAAATATCAAGGACTCATTGGGCGAATCGCTCTTGAACTGAAATCGGAACGCTCACTGACATTTCCCCTATCTGAAAGACTGATAAACGCCGGAAAAATGACAAAGTCCCCAAAAAAAAATTTTTCAACTTTTTTCAATTTTACTCCCGTGGGATATATATTCTACCTACACCCATTTGGAACTCTCCTGTGGTACCCTCACACATATTATTCCCTCATTTAGTGGATATTTTCACAAAAAAGTGAAATTTTCAAAAATCCAGAAAATTGGCTCAAAACGACTAAATATCAAGTACTCATTGGGCGAATCGCTCTTGAACTGAAATCGGAACGCTTACTGACATTTCCCCTATCTGAAAGTCTGATAAACGCCGGAAAAATGACAAAGTCCCCAAAAAAAAATTTTTTCAACTTTTTTCAATTTTACCTACCCCCGTGGGATATATATTCTACCCACACACATTTGGAACTCTCCTGTGGTACCCTCACACATATTATTCCCTCATTTAGTGGATATTTTCACAAAAAAGTGAAATTTTCAAAAATCCAAAAAATTGGCTGAAAACGACTTAATATCAAGGACTCATTGGGCGAATCGCTCTTGAACTGAAATCGGAACGCTCACTGACATTTCCCCTATCTGAAAGTCTGATAAATGCTGGAAAAATGACAAAGTCCAAAAAAAATTTTTTTTCAACTTTTTTCAATTTTACCCTCGTCGGATATATATTCTACCGACACACATTTGGAACTCTCCTGGGGTACCCTCACACATATTATTCCCTCATTTAGTGGATATTTTCACAAAAAAGTGAAATTTTCAAAAATCCAGAAAATTGGCTTAAAACGACTAAATATCAAGGACTCATTGTGCAAATCGCTCTTGAACTGAAATCGTAACTCTCACTGACATTTCCCCTATCTGAAAGTCTGATAAACGCCGGAAAAATGACAAAGACCAAAAAAAAAATTTTTTCAACTTTTTTCAATTTTACCCCCCTGGGATATATATTCTACCCACACACATTTGGAACTCTCCTAGGGTACCCTCACACATATTATTCCCTCATTTAGTGGATATTTTCACAAAAAAGTGAAATTTTCAAAAATCCAAAAAATTGGCTGAAAACGACTTAATATCAAGGACTGATTGGGCGAATCGCTCTGGAACTGAAATCGGATCGCTCACTGACATTTCCCCTATCTGAAAGTCTGATAAACGCTGGAAAAATGACAAAGTCCAAAAAAATTTTTTTTCAACTTTTTTCAATTTTACCTACCCCCGTGGGATATATATTCTACCCACACACATTTGGAACTCTCCTGGGGTACCCTCACACATATTATTCCCTCATTTAGTGGATATTTTCACAAAAAAGTGAAATTTTCAAAAATCCAGAAAATTGGCTGAAAACGACTATATATCAAGGACTCATTGGGCGAATCGCTCTTGAACTGAAATCGGAGCGCTCACTGACATTTCCCCTATCTGAAAGTCTGATAAACGCTGGAAAAATGACAAAGTCCAAAAAAAAAATGTTTTCAACTTTTTTCAATTTTACCCCCATGGGATATATATTCTACCCACACCCATTTGGAACTCTCCTGTGGTACCCTCACACATATTATTCCCTCATTTAGTGGATATTTTCACAAAAAAGTGAAATTTTCAAAAATCCAGAAAATTGGCTGAAAACGACTAAATATCAAGGACTCATTGGGCGAATCGCTCTTGAACTGAAATCGGAGCGCTCACTGACATTTCCCCTATCTGAAAGTCTGATAAACGCCGGAAAAATGACAAAGTCCAAAAAAAATTTTTTTCAACTTTTTTCAATTTTACCTACCCCCGTGGGATATATATTCTACCCACACACATTTGGAACTCTCCTGGGGTACCCTCACACATATTATTCCCTCATTTAGTGGATATTTTCACAAAAAAGTGAAATTTTCAAAAATCCAGAAAATTGGCTGAAAACGACTAAATATCAAGGACTCATTGGGCAAATCGCTCTTGAACTGAAATCGGAACGCTCACTGACATTTCCCCTATCTGAAAGTCTGATAAACGCTGGAAAAATGACAAAGTCCCAAAAAAATTTTTTTTTAACTTTTTTCAATTTTACCCCGTGGGATATATATTCTACCCACACACATTTGGAACTCTCCTGTGGTACCCTCACACATATTATTCCCTCATTTAGTGGATATTTTCACAAAAAAGTGAAATTTTCAAAAATCCAGAAAATTGGCTAAAAACGACTAAATATCAAGGACTCATTGGGCGAATCGCTCTGGAACTGAAATCGGAGCGCTCACTGACATTTCCCCTATCTGAAAGTCTGATAAACGCCGGAAAAATGACAAAGACCAAAAAAAAAAGTTTTTCAACTTTTTTCAATTTTACCCCCGTGGGATATATATTCTACCCACACACATTTGGAACTCTCCTGGGGTACCCTCACACATATTATTCCCTCATTTAGTGGATATTTTCACAAAAAAGTGAAATTTTCAAAAATCCAGAAAATTGGCTGAAAACGACTAAATATCAAGGACTCATTGGGCGAATCGCTCTTGAACTGAAATCGGAGCGCTCACTGACATTTCCCCTATCTGAAAGTCTGATAAACGCCGGAAAAATGACAAAGACCAAAAAAAAAATTTTTTCAACTTTTTTCAATTTTACCCCCGTTGGATATATATTCTACCCACACACATTTGGAACTCTCCTGGGGTAACCTCACACATATTATTCCCTCATTTAGTGGATATTTTCACAAAAAAGTGAAATTTTCAAAAATCCAGAAAATTGGCTGAAAACGACTAAATATCAAGGACTCATTGGGCAAATCGCTCTTGAACTGAAATCGGAACGCTCACTGACATTTCCCCTATCTGAAAGTCTGATAAACGCTGGAAAAATGACAAAGTCCCAAAAAAAATTTTTTTTAACTTTTTTCAATTTTACCCCGTGGGATATATATTCTACCCACACACATTTGGAACTCTCCTGGGGTAACCTCACACATATTATTCCCTCATTTAGTGGATATTTTCACAAAAAAGTGAAATTTTCAAAAATCCAGAAAATTGGCTGAAAACGACTAAATATCAAGGACTCATTGGGCAAATCGCTCTTGAACTGAAATCGGAACGCTCACTGACATTTCCCCTATCTGAAAGTCTGATAAACGCTGGAAAAATGACAAAGTCCCAAAAAAAATTTTTTTTAACTTTTTTCAATTTTACCCCGTGGGATATATATTCTACCCACACACATTTGGAACTCTCCTGTGGTACCCTCACACATATTATTCCCTCATTTAGTGGATATTTTCACAAAAAAGTGAAATTTTCAAAAATCCAGAAAATTGGCTAAAAACGACTAAATATCAAGGACTCATTGGGCGAATCGCTCTGGAACTGAAATCGGAGCGCTCACTGACATTTCCCCTATCTGAAAGTCTGATAAACGCCGGAAAAATGACAAAGACCAAAAAAAAAAGTTTTTCAACTTTTTTCAATTTTACCCCCGTGGGATATATATTCTACCCACACACATTTGGAACTCTCCTGGGGTACCCTCACACATATTATTCCCTCATTTAGTGGATATTTTCACAAAAAAGTGAAATTTTCAAAAATCCAGAAAATTGGCTGAAAACGACTAAATATCAAGGACTCATTGGGCTCTTGAACTGAAATCGGAATGCTCACTGACATTTCCCCTATCTGAAAGTCTGATAAACGCTGGAAAAATGACAAAGTCTAAAAAAAAATTTTTTTCAACTTTTTTCCATTTTACCCCCGTGGGATATATATTCTACCCACACACATTTGGAACTCTCCTGTGGTACCCTCACACATATTATTCCCTCAGTTAGTGGATATTTTCACAAAAAAGTGAAATTTTCAAAAATCCAGAAAATTGGCCAAAAACGACTAAATATCAAGGACTCATTGGGCGAATCGCTCTGGAACTGAAATCGGAATGCTCACTGACATTTCCTCTATCTGAAAGTCTGATAAACGCCGGAAAAATGACAAAGTCCCCCAAAAAAATTTTTTAAACTTTTTTCAATTTTACCCCCATGGGATATATATTCTACCCACACCCATTTGGAACTCTCCTGTGGTACCCTCACACATATTATTCCCTCATTTAGTGGATATTTTCACAAAAAAGTGAAATTTTCAAAAATCCAGAAAATTGGCTGAAAACGACTAAATATCAAGGACTCATTGGGCGAATCGCTTTTGAACTGAAATTGGAACGCTCACTGTCATTTCCCCTATCTGAAAGTCTGATAAACGCCGGAAAAATGACAAAGACCAAAAAAAAAATTTTTTCAACTTTTTTCAATTTTACCCCCGTTGGATATATATTCTACCCACACACATTTGGAACTCTCCTGGGGTAACCTCACACATATTATTCCCTCATTTAGTGGATATTTTCACAAAAAAGTGAAATTTTCAAAAATCCAGAAAATTGGCTGAAAATTACTAAATATTAAGGACTCATTGGGCTCTTGAACTGAAATTGGAACGCTCACTGACATTTCCCCTATCTGAAAGTCTGATAAACGCTGGAAAAATGACAAAGTCCCAAAAAAATTTTTTTTTAACTTTTTTCAATTTTACCCCGTGGGATATATATTCTACCCACACACATTTGGAACTCTCCTGTGGTACCCTCACACATATTATTCCCTCATTTAGTGGATATTTTCACAAAAAAGTGAAATTTTCAAAAATCCAGAAAATTGGCTAAAAACGACTAAATATCAAGGACTCATTGGGCGAATCGCTCTGGAACTGAAATCGGAGCGCTCACTGACATTTCCCCTATCTGAAAGTCTGATAAACGCCGGAAAAATGACAAAGACCAAAAAAAAAAGTTTTTCAACTTTTTTCAATTTTACCCCCGTGGGATATATATTCTACCCACACACATTTGGAACTCTCCTGGGGTACCCTCACACATATTATTCCCTCATTTAGTGGATATTTTCACAAAAAAGTGAAATTTTCAAAAATCCAGAAAATTGGCTGAAAACGACTAAATATCAAGGACTCATTGGGCAAATCGCTCTTGAACTGAAATCGGAACGCTCACTGACATTTCCCCTATCTGAAAGTCTGATAAACGCCGGAAAAATGACAAAGACCAAAAAAAAAATTTTTTCAACTTTTTTCAATTTTACGCCCGTGGGATATATATTCTACCCACACACATTTGGAACTCTCCTGGGGTACCCTCACACATATTATTCCCTCATTTAGTGGATATTTTCACAAAAAAGTGAAATTTTCAAAAATCCAGAAAATTGGCTGAAAACGACTAAATATCAAGGACTCATTGGGCAAATCGCTCTTGAACTGAAATCGGAACGCTCACTGACATTTACCCTATCTGAAAGTCTGATAAACGCTGGAAAAATGACAAAGTCCAAAAAAAAATTTTTTTCAACTTTTTTCAATTTTACCCCCGTGGGATATATATTCTACCCACACACATTTGGAACTCTCCTGTGGTACCCTCACACATATTATTCCCTCAGTTAGTGGATATTTTCACAAAAAAGTGAAATTTTCAAAAATCCAGAAAATTGGCCAAAAACGACTAAATATCAAGGACTCATTGGGCGAATCGCTCTGGAACTGAAATCGGAATGCTCACTGACATTTCCTCTATCTGAAAGTCTGATAAACGCCGGAAAAATGACAAAGTCCCCCAAAAAAATTTTTTAAACTTTTTTCAATTTTACCCCCGTGGGATATATATTCTACCCACACCCATTTGGAACTCTCCTGTGGTACCCTCACACATATTATTCCCTCATTTAGTGGATATTTTCACAAAAAAGTGAAATTTTCAAAAATCCAGAAAATTGTCTGAAAACGACTAAATATCAAGGACTCATTGGGCGAATCGCTCTTGAACTGAAATCGGAACGCTCACTGACATTTCCCCTATCTGAAAGTCTGATAAACGCTGGAAAAATGACAAAGTCCAAAAAAAAATTTTTTTCAACTTTTTTCAATTTTACCCCCGTGGGATATATATTCTACCCACACACATTTTAACTCTCCTGTGGTACCCTCACACATATTACTCCCTCATTTAGTGGATATTTTCACAAAAAAGTGAAATTTTCAAAAATCCAGAAAATTGGCTGAAAACGACTAAATATCAAGGACTCATTGGGCGAATCGCTCTTGAACTGAAATCGGAGCGCTCACTGACATTTCCCCTATCTGAAAGTCTGATAAACGCCAGAAAAATGACAAAGACCAAAAAAAAAATTTTTTCAACTTTTTTCAATTTTACGCCCGTGGGATATATATTCTACCCACACACATTTGGAACTCTCCTGGGGTACCCTCACACATATTATTCCCTCATTTAGTGGATATTTTCACAAAAAAGTGAAATTTTCAAAAATCCAGAAAATTGGCTGAAAACGACTAAATATCAAGGACTCATTGGGCAAATCGCTCTTGAACTGAAATCGGAACGCTCACTGACATTTCCCCTATCTGAAAGTCTGATAAACGCTGGAAAAATGACAAAGTCCCAAAAAAATTTTTTTTTAACTTTTTTCAATTTTACCCCGTGGGATATATATTCTACCCACACACATTTGGAACTCTCCTGTGGTACCCTCACACATATTATTCCCTCATTTAGTGGATATTTTCACAAAAAAGTGAAATTTTCAAAAATCCAGAAAATTGGCTAAAAACGACTAAATATCAAGGACTCATTGGGCGAATCGCTCTGGAACTGAAATCGGAGCGCTCACTGACATTTCCCCTATCTGAAAGTCTGATAAACGCCGGAAAAATGACAAAGACCAAAAAAAAAAGTTTTTCAACTTTTTTCAATTTTACCCCCGTGGGATATATATTCTACCCACACACATTTGGAACTCTCCTGGGGTACCCTCACACATATTATTCCCTCATTTAGTGGATATTTTCACAAAAAAGTGAAATTTTCAAAAATCCAGAAAATTGGCTGAAAACGACTAAATATCAAGGACTCATTGGGCAAATCGCTCTTGAACTGAAATCGGAACGCTCACTGACATTTCCCCTATCTGAAAGTCTGATAAACGCTGGAAAAATGACAAAGTCCCAAAAAAAATTTTTTTTAACTTTTTTCAATTTTACCCCGTGGGATATATATTCTACCCACACACATTTGGAACTCTTCTGTGGTACCCTCACACATATTATTCCCTCATTTAGTGGATATTTTCACAAAAAAGTGAAATTTTCAAAAATCCAGAAAATTGGCTAAAAACGACTAAATATCAAGGACTCATTGGGCGAATCGCTCTTGAACTGAAATCGGAACGCTCACTGACATTTCCCCTATCTGAAAGTCTGATAAACGCTGGAAAAATGACAAAGACCAAAAAAAAAATTTTTTCAACTTTTTTCAATTTTTCGCCCGTGGGATATATATTCTACCCACACACATTTGGAACTCTCCTGGGGTACCCTCACACATATTATTCCCTCATTTAGTGGATATTTTCACAAAAAAGTGAAATTTTCAAAAATCCAGAAAATTGGCTGAAAACGACTAAATATCAAGGACTCATTGGGCAAATCGCTCTTGAACTGAAATCGGAACGCTCACTGACATTTACCCTATCTGAAAGTCTGATAAACGCTGGAAAAATGACAAAGTCCAAAAAAAAATTTTTTTCAACTTTTTTCAATTTTACCCCCGTGGGATATATATTCTACCCACACACATTTGGAACTCTCCTGTGGTACCCTCACACATATTATTCCCTCAGTTAGTGGATATTTTCACAAAAAAGTGAAATTTTCAAAAATCCAGAAAATTGGCCAAAAACGACTAAATATCAAGGACTCATTGGGCGAATCGCTCTGGAACTGAAATCGGAATGCTCACTGACATTTCCTCTATCTGAAAGTCTGATAAACGCCGGAAAAATGACAAAGTCCCCCAAAAAAATTTTTTAAACTTTTTTCAATTTTACCCCCGTGGGATATATATTCTACCCACACCCATTTGGAACTCTCCTGTGGTACCCTCACACATATTATTCCCTCATTTAGTGGATATTTTCACAAAAAAGTGAAATTTTCAAAAATCCAGAAAATTGGCTGAAAACGACTAAATATCAAGGACTCATTGGGCGAATCGCTCTTGAACTGAAATCGGAACGCTCACTGACATTTCCCCTATCTGAAAGTCTGATAAACGCTGGAAAAATGACAAAGTCCAAAAAAAATTTTTTTTCAACTTTTTTCAATTTTACCCCCGTGGGATATATATTCTACCCACACACATTTTAACTCTCCTGTGGTACCCTCACACATATTACTCCCTCATTTAGTGGATATTTTCACAAAAAAGTGAAATTTTCAAAAATCCAGAAAATTGGCTGAAAACGACTAAATATCAAGGACTCATTGGGCGAATCGCTCTTGAACTGAAATCGGAGCGCTCACTGACATTTCCCCTATCTGAAAGTCTGATAAACGCCAGAAAAATGACAAAGACCAAAAAAAAAATTTTTTCAACTTTTTTCAATTTTACGCCCGTGGGATATATATTCTACCCACACACATTTGGAACTCTCCTGGGGTACCCTCACACATATTATTCCCTCATTTAGTGGATATTTTCACAAAAAAGTGAAATTTTCAAAAATCCAGAAAATTGGCTGAAAACGACTAAATATCAAGGACTCATTGGGCAAATCGCTCTTGAACTGAAATCGGAACGCTCACTGACATTTCCCCTATCTGAAAGTCTGATAAACGCTGGAAAAATGACAAAGTCCAAAAAAAAATTTTTTTCAACTTTTTTCAATTTTACCACCGTGGGATATATATTCTACCCACACACATTTGGAACTCTCCTGTGGTACCCTCACACACATTATTCCCTCAGTTAGTGGATATTTTCACAAAAAAGTGAATTTTCAAAAATCCAGAAAATTGGCCAAAAACGACTAAATATCAAGGACTCATTGGGCAAATCGCTCTTGAACTGAATCAGAACGCTCACTGACATTTCCCCTATCTGAAAGTCTGATAAACGCTGGAAAAATGACAAAGTCCAAAAAAAATTTTTTTCAACTTTTTTCAATTTTACCCCCGTGGGATATATATTCTACCCACACACATTTGGAACTCTCCTGGGGTACCCTCACACATATTATTCCCTCATTTAGTGGATATTTTCACAAAAAAGTGAAATTTTCAAAAATCCCAAAAATTGGCTGAAAACGACTAAATATCAAGGACTCATTGGGCGAATCGCTCTTGAACTGAAATCGGAACGCTCACTGACATTTCCCCTATCTGAAAGTCTGATAAACGCCGGAAAAATGACAAAGTCCCCAAAAAAAAATTTTTCAACTTTTTTCAATTTTACCCCCGTGGGATATATATTCTGCCTACACCCATTTGGAACTCTCCTGTGGTACCCTCACACATATTATTCCCTCATTTAGTGGATATTTTCACAAAAAAGTGAAATTTTCAAAAATCCAGAAAATTGGCTGAAAACGACTAAATATCAAGGACTCATTGGGTGAATCGCTCTGGAACTGAATTTGGAACGCTCACTGACATTTACCCTATCTGAAAGTATGATAAACGCCAGAAAAATGAGAAAGTCAAAAAAAAATTTTTTTTCAACTTTTTTCAATTTTACCCCTGTGGAATATATATTCTACCCGCAAACATTTGGAACTCTCCTGGGGTAACCTCACACATATTATTTCCTCATTTAGTGGATATTTTCACAAAAAAGTGAAATGTTCAAAAATCCAGAAAATTGGCTGAAAACGACTAAATATCAAGGACTCATTAGGCGAATCGCTCTTGAACTGAAATCGGAACGCTCAATGACATTTCCCCTATCTGAAAGTCTGATAAATGCTGGAAAAATGACAAAGTCCAAAAAAAAAATTTTTTCAACTTTTTTCAATTTTACCTCCGTGGGATATATACTCTACCCACACACATTTGGAACACTCCTGGGGTACCCTCACACATATTATTCCCTCATTTAGTGGATATTTTCAAAAAAAGTGAAATTTTCAAAAATCCAGAAAATTGGCTGAAAACGACTAAATATCAAGGACTCATTGGGCAAATCGCTCTTGAACTGAAATCGGAACGCTCACTGACATTTCCCCTCTCTGAAAGTCTGATAAACGCTGGAAAAATGACAGTCAAAAAAAAATTTTTTTTCAACTTTTTTCAATTTTACCCCCGTCGGATATATATTCTACCCACACACATTTGGAACTCTCCTGGGGTACCCTCACACATATTATTCCCTCATTTAGTGGATATTTTCACAAAAAAGTGAAATTTTCAAAAATCCAAAATTTTGGCTGAAAACGACTAAACATCAAGGACTCATTGAGCGAATTGCTCTGGAACTGAAAACGGAACGCTCACTGACATTTGCCCTATCTGAAAGTATGATAAACGCCGGAAAAATGACAAAGTACCAAAAAAAAATTTTTCAAACTTTTTTCAATTTTACCCCCGTGGGATATATATTCTACCCACACACATTTGGAACTCTCCTGGGGTACCCTCACACATATTATTCCCTCATTTAGTGGATATTTTCACAAAAAAGTGAAATTTTCAAAAATCCAAAATATTGGCTGAAAACGACTAAATATCAAGGATTCATTGGGCGAATTGCTATTTAACTGAAATCAGAACGCTCACTGACATTTTCCCTATCTGAAAGTCTGATCAACGCCAGAAAAATGACTAAGTCCAAAAAAAAATTTTTTTCTACTTTTTTCAATTTTACCCCCGTGGGATATATTCTACCCACACACATTTGGAACTCTCCTGGGGTACCCTCACACACATTATTCCCTCAGTTAGTGGATATTTTCACAAAAAAGTGAATTTTCAAAAATCCAGAAAATTGGCCAAAAACGACTAAATATCAAGGACTCATTGGGCAAATCGCTCTTGAACTGAATCAGAACGCTCACTGACATTTCCCCTATCTGAAAGTCTGATAAACGCTGGAAAAATGACAAAGTCCAAAAAAAATTTTTTTCAACTTTTTTCAATTTTACCCCCGTGGGATATATATTCTACCCACACACATTTGGAACTCTCCTGGGGTACCCTCACACATATTATTCCCTCATTTAGTGGATATTTTCACAAAAAAGTGAAATTTTCAAAAATCCCAAAAATTGGCTGAAAACGACTAAATATCAAGGACTCATTGGGCGAATCGCTCTTGAACTGAAATCGGAACGCTCACTGACATTTCCCCTATCTGAAAGTCTGATAAACGCCGGAAAAATGACAAAGTCCCCAAAAAAAAATTTTTCAACTTTTTTCAATTTTACCCCCGTGGGATATATATTCTGCCTACACCCATTTGGAACTCTCCTTTGGTACCCTCACACATATTATTCCCTCATTTAGTGGATATTTTCACAAAAAAGTGAAATTTTCAAAAATCCAGAAAATTGGCTGAAAACGACTAAATATCAAGGACTCATTGGGTGAATCGCTCTGGAACTGAATTTGGAACGCTCACTGACATTTACCCTATCTGAAAGTATGATAAACGCCAGAAAAATGAGAAAGTCAAAAAAAAATTTTTTTTCAACTTTTTTCAATTTTACCCCTGTGGAATATATATTCTACCCGCAAACATTTGGAACTCTCCTGGGGTAACCTCACACATATTATTTCCTCATTTAGTGGATATTTTCACAAAAAAGTGAAATGTTCAAAAATCCAGAAAATTGGCTGAAAACGACTAAATATCAAGGACTCATTAGGCGAATCGCTCTTGAACTGAAATCGGAACGCTCAATGACATTTCCCCTATCTGAAAGTCTGATAAATGCTGGAAAAATGACAAAGTCCAAAAAAAAAATTTTTTCAACTTTTTTCAATTTTACCTCCGTGGGATATATACTCTACCCACACACATTTGGAACACTCCTGGGGTACCCTCACACATATTATTCCCTCATTTAGTGGATATTTTCAAAAAAAGTGAAATTTTCAAAAATCCAGAAAATTGGCTGAAAACGACTAAATATCAAGGACTCATTGGGCAAATCGCTCTTGAACTGAAATCGGAACGCTCACTGATATTTCCCCTCTCTGAAAGTCTGATAAACGCTGGAAAAATGACAGTCAAAAAAAAATTTTTTTTCAACTTTTTTCAATTTTACCCCCGTCGGATATATATTCTACCCAACACACATTTGGAACTCTCCTGGGGTACCCTCACACATATTATTCCCTCATTTAGTGGATATTTTCACAAAAAAGTGAAATTTTCAAAAATCCAAAATTTTGGCTGAAAACGACTAAACATCAAGGACTCATTGAGCGAATTGCTCTGGAACTGAAAACGGAACGCTCACTGACATTTGCCCTATCTGAAAGTATGATAAACGCCGGAAAAATGACAAAGTACCAAAAAAAAATTTTTCAAACTTTTTTCAATTTTACCCCCGTGGGATATATATTCTACCCACACACATTTGGAACTCTCCTGGGGTACCCTCACACATATTATTCCCTCATTTAGTGGATATTTTCACAAAAAAGTGAAATTTTCAAAAATCCAAAATATTGGCTGAAAACGACTAAATATCAAGGATTCATTGGGCGAATTGCTATTTAACTGAAATCAGAACGCTCACTGACATTTCCCCTATCTGAAAGTCTGATCAACGCCAGAAAAATGACTAAGTCCAAAAAAAAATTTTTTTCTACTTTTTTCAATTTTACCCCCGTGGGATATATTCTACCCACACACATTTGGAACTCTCCTGGGGTACCCTCACACATATTATTCCCTCATTTAGTGAATATTTTCACAAAAAAGTGAAATTTTCAAAAATCCAGAAAATTGGCTGAAAACGACTAAATATCAAGGACTCATTGGGCGAATCGCTCTGGAACTGAAATCGGAACGCTCACTGACATTTCCCCTATCTGAAAGTCTGATAAACGCCAGTAAAATGACTAAGTTAAAAAAAAAAAATGTTCAACTTTTTTCAATTTTACCCCTGTGGGATATATATTCTACCCACACCCATTTAGTACTCTCCTGGGGTACCCTCACACATATTATTTCCTCATTTAGTGGATATTTTCACAAAAAAGTGAAATTTTCAAAAATCCAGAAAATTGGCTGAAAACGACTAAATATCAAGGACTCATTCGGCTCTTGAACTGAAATCGGAACGCTCACTGACATTTCCCCTATCTGAAAGTCTGATAAACGCCGGAAAAATGACAAAGTCCCCCAAAAAAATTTTTTCAACTTTTTTCAATTTTACCCCCGTGGGATATATATTCTACCCACACACATTTGGAACTCTCCTGTGGTACCCTCACACATATTATTCCCTCATTTAGTGGATATTTTCACAAAAAAGTGAAATTTTCAAAAATCCAGAAAATTGGCTGAAAACGACTAAATATCGAGGACTCATTGGGCAAATCGCTCTTGAACTGAAATCGGAACGCTCACTGACATTTCCCCTATCTGAAAGTCTGATAAACGCCGGAAAAATGACAAAGTCCCCAAAAAAAATTTTTTCAACTTTTTTCAATTTTACCCCCGTGGGATATATATTCTACCTACACCCATTTGGAACTCTCCTGTGGTACCCTCACACATATTATTCCCTCATTTAGTGGATATTTTCACAAAAAAGTGAAATTTTCAAAAATCCAGAAAATTGGCTCAAAACGACTAAATATCAAGTACTCATTGGGCGAATCGCTCTTGAACTGAAATCGGAACGCTTACTGACATTTCCCCTATCTGAAAGTCTGATAAACGCCGGAAAAATGACAAAGTCCCCAAAAAAAATTTTTTTCAACTTTTTTCAATTTTACCTACCCCCGTGGGATATATATTCTACCCACACACATTTGGAACTCTCCTGTGGTACCCTCACACATATTATTCCCTCATTTAGTGGATATTTTCACAAAAAACTGAAATTTTCAAAAATCCAAAAAATTGGCTGAAAACGACTTAATATCAAGGACTCATTGGGCGAATCGCTCTTGAACTGAAATCGGAACGCTCACTGACATTTCCCCTATCTGAAAGTCTGATAAATGCTGGAAAAATGACAAAGTCCAAAAAAAATTTTTTTTCAACTTTTTTCAATTTTACCCTCGTGGGATATATATTCTACCCACACACATTTTGAACTCTCCTGGGGTACCCTCACACATATTATTCCCTCATTTAGTGGATATTTTCACAAAAAAGTGAAATTTTCAAAAATCCAGAAAATTGGCTTAAAACGACTAAATATCAAGGACTCATTGGGCGAATTGCTCTTGAACTGAAATCGGAGCGCTCACTGACATTTCCCCTATCTGAAAGTCTGATAAACGCCGGAAAAATGACAAAGACCAAAAAAAAATTTTTTTCAACTTTTTTCAATTTTACCCCCGTTGGATATATATTCTACCCACACACATTTGGAACTCTCCTGGGGTAACCTCACACATATTATTCCCTCATTTAGTGGATATTTTCACAAAAAAGTGAAATTTTCAAAAATCCAGAAAATTTGCTGAAAATGACTAAATATTAAGGACTCATTGGGCTCTTGAACTGAAATCGGAACGCTCACTGACATTTCCCCTATCTGAAAGTCTGATAAACGTGGAAAAATGACAAAGTCCAAAAAAAATTTTTTTCAACTTTTTTCAATCTTACCTACCCCCGTGGGATATATATTCTACCCACACACATTTGGAACTCTCCTGGGGTACCCTCACACATATTATTCCCTCATTTAGTGGATATTTTCACAAAAAAGTGAAATTTTCAAAAATCCAGAAAATTGGCTGAAAACGACTAAATATCAAGGACTCATTGGGCAAATCGCTCTTGAACTGAAATCGGAACGCTCACTGACATTTCCCCTATCTGAAAGTCTGATAAACGCTGGAAAAATGACAAAGTCCCAAAAAAATTTTTTTTTAACTTTTTTCAATTTTACCCCGTGGGATATATATTCTACCCACACACATTTGGAACTCTCCTGTGGTACCCTCACACATATTATTCCCTCATTTAGTGGATATTTTCACAAAAAAGTGAAATTTTCAAAAATCCAGAAAATTGGCTAAAAACGACTAAATATCAAGGACTCATTGGGCGAATCGCTCTTGAACTGAAATCGGAACGCTCACTGACATTTCCCCTATCTGAAAGTCTGATAAACGCTGGAAAAATGACAAAGTCCAAAAATAATTTTTTTTCAACTTTTTTCAATTTTACCCCCGTGGGATATAAATTCTACCCACACACATTTGGAACTCTCCTGTGGTACCCTCACACATATTATTCCCTCATTTAGTGGATATTTTCACAAAAAAGTGAAATTTTCAAAAATCCAGAAAATTGGCTGAAAACGACTAAATATCAAGGACTCATTGGGCAAATCGCTCTTGAACTGAAATCGGAACGCTCACTGACATTTCCCCTATCTGAAAGTCTGATAAACGCCGGAAAAATGACAAAGACCAAAAAAAAAATTTTTTCAACTTTTTTCAATTTTACGCCCGTGGGATATATATTCTACCCACACACATTTGGAACTCTCCTGGGGTACCCTCACACATATTATTCCCTCATTTAGTGGATATTTTCACAAAAAAGTGAAATTTTCAAAAATCCAGAAAATTGGCTGAAAACGACTAAATATCAAGGACTCATTGGGCAAATCGCTCTTGAACTGAAATCGGAACGCTCACTGACATTTACCCTATCTGAAAGTCTGATAAACGCTGGAAAAATGACAAAGTCCAAAAAAAAATTTTTTTCAACTTTTTTCAATTTTACCCCCGTGGGATATATATTCTACCCACACACATTTGGAACTCTCCTGTGGTACCCTCACACATATTATTCCCTCAGTTAGTGGATATTTTCACAAAAAAGTGAAATTTTCAAAAATCCAGAAAATTGGCCAAAAACGACTAAATATCAAGGACTCATTGGGCGAATCGCTCTGGAACTGAAATCGGAATGCTCACTGACATTTCCTCTATCTGAAAGTCTGATAAACGCCGGAAAAATGACAAAGTCCCCCAAAAAAATTTTTTAAACTTTTTTCAATTTTACCCCCGTGGGATATATATTCTACCCACACCCATTTGGAACTCTCCTGTGGTACCCTCACACATATTATTCCCTCATTTAGTGGATATTTTCACAAAAAAGTGAAATTTTCAAAAATCCAGAAAATTGGCTGAAAACGACTAAATATCAAGGACTCATTGGGCGAATCGCTCTTGAACTGAAATCGGAACGCTCACTGACATTTCCCCTATCTGAAAGTCTGATAAACGCTGGAAAAATGACAAAGTCCAAAAAAAAATTTTTTTCAACTTTTTTCAATTTTACCCCCGTGGGATATATATTCTACCCACACACATTTTAACTCTCCTGTGGTACCCTCACACATATTACTCCCTCATTTAGTGGATATTTTCACAAAAAAGTGAAATTTTCAAAAATCCAGAAAATTGGCTGAAAACGACTAAATATCAAGGACTCATTGGGCGAATCGCTCTTGAACTGAAATCGGAGCGCTCACTGACATTTCCCCTATCTGAAAGTCTGATAAACGCCAGAAAAATGACAAAGACCAAAAAAAAAATTTTTTCAACTTTTTTCAATTTTACGCCCGTGGGATATATATTCTACCCACACACATTTGGAACTCTCCTGGGGTACCCTCACACATATTATTCCCTCATTTAGTGGATATTTTCACAAAAAAGTGAAATTTTCAAAAATCCAGAAAATTGGCTGAAAACGACTAAATATCAAGGACTCATTGGGCAAATCGCTCTTGAACTGAAATCGGAACGCTCACTGACATTTCCCCTATCTGAAAGTCTGATAAACGCTGGAAAAATGACAAAGTCCAAAAAAAAATTTTTTTCAACTTTTTTCAATTTTACCACCGTGGGATATATATTCTACCCACACACATTTGGAACTCTCCTGTGGTACCCTCACACACATTATTCCCTCAGTTAGTGGATATTTTCACAAAAAAGTGAATTTTCAAAAATCCAGAAAATTGGCCAAAAACGACTAAATATCAAGGACTCATTGGGCAAATCGCTCTTGAACTGAATCAGAACGCTCACTGACATTTCCCCTATCTGAAAGTCTGATAAACGCTGGAAAAATGACAAAGTCCAAAAAAAATTTTTTTCAACTTTTTTCAATTTTACCCCCGTGGGATATATATTCTACCCACACACATTTGGAACTCTCCTGGGGTACCCTCACACATATTATTCCCTCATTTAGTGGATATTTTCACAAAAAAGTGAAATTTTCAAAAATCCCAAAAATTGGCTGAAAACGACTAAATATCAAGGACTCATTGGGCGAATCGCTCTTGAACTGAAATCGGAACGCTCACTGACATTTCCCCTATCTGAAAGTCTGATAAATGCCGGAAAAATGACAAAGTCCCCCAAAAAAAATTTTTCAACTTTTTTCAATTTTACCCCCGTGGGATATATATTCTGCCTACACCCATTTGGAACTCTCCTGTGGTACCCTCACACATATTATTCCCTCATTTAGTGGATATTTTCACAAAAAAGTGAAATTTTCAAAAATCCAGAAAATTGGCTGAAAACGACTAAATATCAAGGACTCATTGGGTGAATCGCTCTGGAACTGAATTTGGAACGCTCACTGACATTTACCCTATCTGAAAGTATGATAAACGCCAGAAAAATGAGAAAGTCAAAAAAAAATTTTTTTTCAACTTTTTTCAATTTTACCCCTGTGGAATATATATTCTACCCGCAAACATTTGGAACTCTCCTGGGGTAACCTCACACATATTATTTCCTCATTTAGTGGATATTTTCACAAAAAAGTGAAATGTTCAAAAATCCAGAAAATTGGCTGAAAACGACTAAATATCAAGGACTCATTAGGCGAATCGCTCTTGAACTGAAATCGGAACGCTCAATGACATTTCCCCTATCTGAAAGTCTGATAAATGCTGGAAAAATGACAAAGTCCAAAAAAAAAATTTTTTCAACTTTTTTCAATTTTACCTCCGTGGGATATATACTCTACCCACACACATTTGGAACACTCCTGGGGTACCCTCACACATATTATTCCCTCATTTAGTGGATATTTTCAAAAAAAGTGAAATTTTCAAAAATCCAGAAAATTGGCTGAAAACGACTAAATATCAAGGACTCATTGGGCAAATCGCTCTTGAACTGAAATCGGAACGCTCACTGACATTTCCCCTCTCTGAAAGTCTGATAAACGCTGGAAAAATGACAGTCAAAAAAAAATTTTTTTTCAACTTTTTTCAATTTTACCCCCGTCGGATATATATTCTACCCACACACATTTGGAACTCTCCTGGGGTACCCTCACACATATTATTCCCTCATTTAGTGGATATTTTCACAAAAAAGTGAAATTTTCAAAAATCCAAAATTTTGGCTGAAAACGACTAAACATCAAGGACTCATTGAGCGAATTGCTCTGGAACTGAAAACGGAACGCTCACTGACATTTGCCCTATCTGAAAGTATGATAAACGCCGGAAAAATGACAAAGTACCAAAAAAAAATTTTTCAAACTTTTTTCAATTTTACCCCCGTGGGATATATATTCTACCCACACACATTTGGAACTCTCCTGGGGTACCCTCACACATATTATTCCCTCATTTAGTGGATATTTTCACAAAAAAGTGAAATTTTCAAAAATCCAAAATATTGGCTGAAAACGACTAAATATCAAGGATTCATTGGGCGAATTGCTATTTAACTGAAATCAGAACGCTCACTGACATTTTCCCTATCTGAAAGTCTGATCAACGCCAGAAAAATGACTAAGTCCAAAAAAAAATTTTTTTCTACTTTTTTCAATTTTACCCCCGTGGGATATATTCTACCCACACACATTTGGAACTCTCCTGGGGTACCCTCACACATATTATTCCCTCATTTATTGAATATTTTCACAAAAAAGTGAAATTTTCAAAAATCCAGAAAATTGGCTGAAAACGACTAAATATCAAGGTCTCATTGGGCGAATCGCTCTGGAACTGAAATCGGAACGCTCACTGACATTTCCCCTATCTGAAAGTCTGATAAACGCCAGTAAAATGACTAAGTTAAAAAAAAAAAATGTTCAACTTTTTTCAATTTTACCCCTGTGGGATATATATTCTACCCACACCCATTTAGTACTCTCCTGGGGTACCCTCACACATATTATTTCCTCATTTAGTGGATATTTTCACAAAAAAGTGAAATTTTCAAAAATCCAGAAAATTGGCTGAAAACGACTAAATATCAAGGACTCATTGGGCTCTTGAACTGAAATCGGAACGCTCACTGACATTTCCCCTATCTGAAAGTCTGATAAACGCCGGAAAAATGACAAAGTCCCCCAAAAAAATTTTTTCAACTTTTTTCAATTTTACCCCCGTGGGATATATATTCTACCCACACACATTTGGAACTCTCCTGGGGTACCCTCACACATATTATTCCCTCATTTAGTGGATATTTTCACAAAAAAGTGAAATTTTCAAAAATCCAAAATTTTGGCTGAAAACGACTAAACATCAAGGACTCATTGAGCGAATTGCTCTGGAACTGAAAACGGAACGCTCACTGACATTTGCCCTATCTGAAAGTATGATAAACGCCGGAAAAATGACAAAGTACCAAAAAAAAATTTTTCAAACTTTTTTCAATTTTACCCCCGTGGGATATATATTCTACCCACACACATTTGGAACTCTCCTGGGGTACCCTCACACATATTATTCCCTCATTTAGTGGATATTTTCACAAAAAAGTGAAATTTTCAAAAATCCAAAATATTGGCTGAAAACGACTAAATATCAAGGATTCATTGGGCGAATTGCTATTTAACTGAAATCAGAACGCTCACTGACATTTTCCCTATCTGAAAGTCTGATCAACGCCAGAAAAATGACTAAGTCCAAAAAAAAATTTTTTTCTACTTTTTTCAATTTTACCCCCGTGGGATATATTCTACCCACACACATTTGGAACTCTCCTGGGGTACCCTCACACATATTATTCCCTCATTTATTGAATATTTTCACAAAAAAGTGAAATTTTCAAAAATCCAGAAAATTGGCTGAAAACGACTAAATATCAAGGACTCATTGGGCGAATCGCTCTGGAACTGAAATCGGAACGCTCACTGACATTTCCCCTATCTGAAAGTCTGATAAACGCCAGTAAAATGACTAAGTTAAAAAAAAAAAATGTTCAACTTTTTTCAATTTTACCCCTGTGGGATATATATTCTACCCACACCCATTTAGTACTCTCCTGGGGAACCCTCACACATATTATTTCCTCATTTAGTGGATATTTTCACAAAAAAGTGAAATTTTCAAAAATCCAGAAAATTGGCTGAAAACGACTAAATATCAAGGACTCATTGGGCTCTTGAACTGAAATCGGAACGCTCACTGACATTTCCCCTATCTGAAAGTCTGATAAACGCCGGAAAAATGACAAAGTCCCCCAAAAAAATTTTTTCAACTTTTTTCAATTTTACCCCCGTGGGATATATATTCTACCCACACACATTTGGAACTCTCCTGTGGTACCCTCACACATATTATTCCCTCATTTAGTGGATATTTTCACAAAAAAGTGAAATTTTCAAAAATCCAGAAAATTGGCTGAAAACGACTAAATATCGAGGACTCATTGGGCAAATCGCTCTTGAACTGAAATCGGAACGCTCACTGACATTTCCCCTATCTGAAAGTCTGATAAACGCCGGAAAAATGACAAAGTCCCCAAAAAAAATTTTTTCAACTTTTTTCAATTTTACCCCCGTGGGATATATATTCTACCCACACACATTTGGAACTCTCCTGGGGTAACCTCACACATATTATTCCCTCATTTAGTGGATATTTTCACAAAAAAGTGAAATTTTCAAAAATCCAGAAAGTTGGCTGAAAACGACTAAATATCAAGGAATCATTGGGCTCTTGAACTGAAATCGGAACGGTCACTGACATTTCCCCTATCTGAAAGTCTGATAAACGCTGGAAAAATGACAAAGTCCAAAAAAAAATTTTTTCAACTTTTTTCAATTTTACCCCCGTGGGATATATATTCTACCCACACACATTTGGAACTCTCTTGGGGTACCCTCACACATATTATTCCCTCATTTATTGGATATTTTCACAAAAAAGTGAAATTTTCAAAAATCCAGAAAATTAGCTGAAAACGACTAAATATCAAGGACTCATTGGGCGAATCGCTCTTGAACTGAAATCAGAACGCTCACTGACATTTCCCCTCTCTGAAGGTCTGATAAACGCTGGAAAAATGACAGTCAAAAAAAAAAATTTTTTCAACTTTTTTCAATTTTACCCCCGTGGCATATACATTCTACCCACACACATTTGGAACTCTCCTGGGGTACCCTCACACATATTATTCCCTCATTTCTTGGATATTTTCACAAAAAAGTGAAATTTTCAATAATCCAGAAAATTAGCTGAAAACGACTAAATATCAAGGACTCATTGGGCGAATCGCTCTTGAACTGAAATCAGAACGCTCACTGCCATTTCCCCTATCTGAAAGTCTGATAAATGCTGGAAAAATAACAAAGTCCAAAAAAAAATTTTTTTCAACTTTTTTCAATTTTACCCCCGTGGGATATATATTCTACCCACACACATTTGGAACACTCCTGGGGTACCCTCACACATATTTTTCCCTCATTTAGTGGATATTTTCACAAAAAAGTGAAATTTTCAAAAATCCAGAAAATTGGCTGAAAACGACTAAATATCAAGGACTCATTGGGCAAATCGCTCTTGAACTGAAATCGGAACGCTCACTGACATTTCCCCTCTCTGAAGGTCGGATAAACGCTGGAAAAATGACAAAGTCAAAAAAAAAAATTTTTTCAACTTTTTTCAATTTTACCCCCGTGGCATATACATTCTACCCACACACATTTGGAACTCTCCTGGGGTACCCTCACACATATTATTCCCTCATTTAGTGGATATTTTCACAAAAAAGTGAAATTTTCAAAAATCCAGAAAATTGGCTGAAAACGACTAAATATCAAGGACTCATTGGGCAAAAAGCTCTTGAACTGAAATCAGAACGCTCACTGACATTTCCCCTATCTGAAAGTCTGATAAACGCTGGAAAAATGACAAAGTCCTAAAAAAAAATGTTTTCAACTTTTTTCAATTTTACCCCCGTGGGATATATATTCTACCCACACCCATTTGGAACTCTCCTGTGGTACCCTCACACATATTATTCTCTCATTTAATGGATATTTTCACAAAAAAGTGAAATTTTCAAAAATCCAGAAAATTGGCTGAAAACGACTAAATATCAAGGACTCATTGGGCAAATTGCTCTTGAACTGAAATCAGAACGCTCACTGACATTTCCCCTATCTGAAAGTCTGATAAACGCTGGAAAAATGACAAAGTCCTAAAAAAAAATGTTTTCAACTTTTTTCAATTTTACCCCCGTGGGATATATATTCTACCCACACCCATTTGGAACTCTCCTGTTGTACCCTCACACATATTATTCTCTCATTTAATGGATATTTTCACAAAAAAGTGAAATTTTCAAAAATCCAGAAAATTGGCTGAAAACGACTAAATATCAAGGACTCATTGGGCAAATTGCTCTTGAACTGAAATCAGAACGCTCACTGACATTTCCCCTATCTGAAAGTCTGATAAACGCTGGAAAAATGACAAAGTCCTAAAAAAAAATGTTTTCAACTTTTTTCAATTTTACCCCCGTGGGATATATATTCTACCCACACCCATTTGGAACTCTCCTGTGGTACCCTCACACATATTATTCTCTCATTTAATGGATATTTTCACAAAAAAGTGAAATTTTCAAAAATCCAGAAAATTGGCTGAAAACGACTAAATATCAAGGACTCATTGGGCAAATTGCTCTTGAACTGAAATCAGAACGCTCACTGACATTTCCCCTATCTGAAAGTCTGATAAACGCTGGAAAAATGACAAAGTCCTAAAAAAAAATGTTTTCAACTTTTTTCAATTTTACCCCCGTGGGATATATATTCTACCCACACCCATTTGGAACTCTCCTGTGGTACCCTCACACATATTATTCTCTCATTTAATGGATATTTTCACAAAAAAGTGAAATTTTCAAAAATCCAGAAAATTGGCTGAAAACGACTAAATATCAAGGACTCATTGGGCAAATTGCTCTTGAACTGAAATCAGAACGCTCACTGACATTTCCCCTATCTGAAAGTCTGATAAACGCTGGAAAAATGACAAAGTCCTAAAAAAAAATTTTTTCAACTTTTTTCAATTTTACCCCCGTGGGATATATATTCTACCCACACCCATTTGGAACTCTCCTGTGGAACCCTCACACATAGTATTCCCTTTTTTAGTGGATATTTTCACAAAAAAGTGAAATTTTCAAAAATCCAGAAAATTGGCTGAAAACGACTAAATATCAAGGAATCATTGGGCAAATCTCTCTTGAACTGAAATCGGAACGCTCACTGACATTTCCCCTATCTGAAAGTCTGATAAACGCTGGAAAAATGACAAAGTCGAAAAAAAAATTTTTTTCAACTTTTTTCAATTTTACCCCCGTGGGATATATATTCTACCCACACCCATTTGGAACACTCCTGTGGTACCCTCACACATATTATTCCCTCATTTAATGGATATTTTCACAAAAAAGTGAAATTTTCAAAAATCCAGAAAATTGGCTGAAAACGACTAAATATCAAGGAATCATTGGGCGAATCACTCTGGAACTAAAATCGGAATGCTCACTGACATTTTCCCGATCTGAAAGTCTGATAAACGCCAGAAAAATGACTAAATCCAAAAAAAAATGTTTTCAACTTTTTTCAATTTTACCCCCGTGGCATATACATTCTACCCACACACATTTGGAACTCTCCTGGGGTACCCTCACACATATTATTCCCTCATTTCTTGGATATTTTCACAAAAAAGTGAAATTTTCAATAATCCAGAAAATTAGCTGAAAACGACTAAATATCAAGGACTCATTGGGCGAATCGCTCTTGAACTGAAATCAGAACGCTCACTGACATTTCCCCTATCTGAAAGTCTGATAAATGCTGGAAAAATAACAAAGTCCAAAAAAAAATTTTTTTCAACTTTTTTCAATTTTACCCCCGTGGGATATATATTCTACCCACACACATTTGGAACACTCCTGGGGTACCCTCACACATATTTTTCCCTCATTTAGTGGATATTTTCACAAAAAAGTGAAATTTTCAAAAATCCAGAAAATTGGCTGAAAACGACTAAATATCAAGGACTCAATGGGCAAATCGCTCTTGAACTGAAATCGGAACGCTCACTGACATTTCCCCTCTCTGAAGGTCTGATAAACGCTGGAAAAATGACAAAGTCAAAAAAAAAAATTTTTTCAACTTTTTTCAATTTTACCCCCGTGGCATATACATTCTACCCACACACATTTGGAACTCTCCTGGGGTACCCTCACACATATTATTCCCTCATTTAGTGGATATTTTCACAAAAAAGTGAAATTTTCAAAAATCCAGAAAATTGGCTGAAAACGACTAAATATCAAGGACTCATTGGGCAAATCGCTCTTGAACTGAAATCAGAACGCTCACTGACATTTCCCCTATCTGAAAGTCTGATAAACGCTGGAAAAATGACAAAGTCCTAAAAAAAAATGTTTTCAATTTTTTTCAATTTTACCCCCGTGGGATATATATTCTACCCACACCCATTTGGAACTCTCCTGTGGTACCCTCACACATATTATTCTCTCATTTAATGGATATTTTCACAAAAAAGTGAAATTTTCAAAAATCCAGAAAATTGGCTGAAAACGACTAAATATCAAGGACTCATTGGGCAAATTGCTCTTGAAGTGAAATCAGAACGCTCACTGACATTTCCCCTATCTGAAAGTCTGATAAACGCTGGAAAAATGACAAAGTCCTAAAAAAAAATTTTTTCAACTTTTTTCAATTTTACCCCCGTGGGATATATATTCTACCCACACCCATTTGGAACTCTCCTGTGGAACCCTCACACATAGTATTCCCTTTTTTAGTGGATATTTTCACAAAAAAGTGAAATTTTCAAAAATCCAGAAAATTGGCTGAAAACGACTAAATATCAAGGACTCATTGGGCGAATCACTCTGGAACTAAAATCGGAATGCTCACTGACATTTCCCCGATCTGAAAGTCTGATAAACGCCAGAAAAATGACTAAATCCAAAAAAAAAATGTTTTCAACTTTTTTCAATTTTACCCCCGTGGGATATATATTCTACCCACACACATTTGGAACTCTCCTGGGGTACCCTCACACTAATTATTCCCTCATTTATTGGATATTTTCACAAAAAAGTGAAATTTTCAAAAATCCAGAAAATTAGCTGAAAACGACTAAATATCAAGGACTCATTGGGCGAATCGCTCTTGAACTGAAATCAGAACGCTCACTGACATTTCCCCTATCTGAAAGTCTGATAAATGCTGGAAAAATAACAAAGTCCAAAAAAAAATTTTTTTCAACTTTTTTCAATTTTACCCCCGTGGGATATATATTCTACCCACACACATTTGGAACACTCCTGGGGTACCCTCACACATATTTTTCCCTCATTTAGTGGATATTTTCACAAAAAAGTGAAATTTTCAAAAATCCAGAAAATTGGCTGAAAACGACTAAATATCAAGGACTCATTGGGCAAATCGCTCTTGAACTGAAATCGGAACGCTCACTGACATTTCCCCTCTCTGAAGGTCTGATAAACGCTGGAAAAATGACAAAGTCAAAAAAAAAAATTTTTTCAACTTTTTTCAATTTTACCCCCGTGGCATATACATTCTACCCACACACATTTGGAACTCTTCTGGGGTACCCTCACACATATTATTCCCTCATTTAGTGGATATTTTCACAAAAAAGTGAAATTTTCAAAAATCCAGAAAATTGGCTGAAAACGACTAAATATCAAGGACTCATTGGGCAAATCGCTCTTGAACTGAAATCAGAACGCTCACTGACATTTCCCCTATCTGAAAGTCTGATAAACGCTGGAAAAATGACAAAGTCCTAAAAAAAAATGTTTTCAACTTTTTTCAATTTTACCCCCGTGGGATATATATTCTACCCACACCCATTTGGAACTCTCCTGTGGTACCCTCACACATATTATTCTCTCATTTAATGGATATTTTCACAAAAAAGTGAAATTTTCAAAAATCCAGAAAATTGGCTGAAAACGACTAAATATCAAGGACTCATTGGGCAAATTGCTCTTGAACTGAAATCAGAACGCTCACTGACATTTCCCCTATCTGAAAGTCTGATAAACGCTGGAAAAATGACAAAGTCCTAAAAAAAAATTTTTAAAACTTTTTTCAATTTTACCCCCGTGGGATATATATTCTACCCACACCCATTTGGAACTCTCCTGTGGTACCCTCACACATATTATTCTCTCATTTAATGGATATTTTCACAAAAAAGTGAAATTTTCAAAAATCCAGAAAATTGGCTGAAAACGACTAAATATCAAGGACTCATTGGGCGAATCGCTCTGGAACTGAAATCGGAATGCTCACTGACATTTCCTCTATCTGAAAGTCTGATAAACGCCGGAAAAATGACTAAGTCCAAAAAAAATTTTTTTTAACTTTTTTCAATTTTACCCCCGTGGGATATATATTCTACCCACACCCATTTGGAACTCTCCTGTGGTACCCTCACACATGTTATTCACTCATTTAATGGATATTTTCACAAAAAAGTGAAATTTTCAAAAATCAAGAAAATTGGCTGAAAACGACTAAATATCAAGGACTCATTGGGCGAATCGCTCTGGAACTGAAATCGGAATGCTCACTGACATTTCCCCTATCTGAAAGTCTGATAAACACCTTAAAAATGACTAAGTCCAAAAAAAAAATGCATTCAACTTTTTTCAATTTTACCCTCGTGGGATATATATTCTACCCAAACACATATGGAACTCTTCTGTGTTACCCTCACACATATTATTCCCTCATTTAGTGGATATTTTCACAAAAAAGTGAAATTTTCAAAAATCCAGAAAATTGGCTGAAAACGACTAAATATCAAGGACTCATTGGGCGAATCGCTCTGGAACTGAAATCGGAACGCTCACTGACATTTGCTCTATCTTAAAGTCTGATAAACGCCGGAAAAATGACTAAGTCCAAAAAAAACAATTTTTTCAACTTTTTTCAAATTTACCCCCGCGGGATATGTATTCTACCCACACACATTTGTAACTCTCCTGGGGTACCCTCACACATATTATTCCCTCATTTAGTGGATATTTTCACAAAAAAGTGAAATTTTCAAAAATCCAGAAAATTGGCTGAAAACGACTAAATATCAAGGACTCATTGGGCGAATCGCTCTGGAACTGAAATCGGAACGCTCACTGAAATTTCCCCTATCTGAAAGTCTGATAAACGCCGGAAAAATGACAAAGTCCAAAAAAAAATTTTTTTCAACTTTTTTCAATTTTACCCCCGTGGGATATATATTCTACCCAAACACATTTGGAACTCTACTGGGGTAACCTCACACATATTATTCCCTCATTTAGTGGATATTTTCACAAAAAAAGTGAAATTTTCAAAAATCCAGTAAATTGGCTGAAAACGACTAAATATCAAGGACTCATTGGGCGAATCGCTCTTGAACTGAAATCAGAATGCTCCATGACATTTCCCCTATCTGAAAGTCTGATAAACGTTGGAAAAATGACAAAGTAAAAAAAAAAATTTTTTCAACTTTTTTCAATTTTACCCCCGTGGGATATATATTCTGCCCACACACATTTGGAACTCTCCTGGGGTACCCTCACACATATTATTCCTTAATTTAGTGTATATTTTCACAAAAAAGTGAAATTTTCAAAAAGCCAGAAAATTGGCTGAAAACGACTAAATATCAAGGACTCATTGGGCGAATCGCTCTGGAACTGAAATCGGAACGCTCACTGACATTTCCCCTATCTGAAAGTCTGATAAACGCCGGAAAAATGACAAAGTCCAAAAAAAAAATTTTTTCAACTTTTTTCAATTTTACCCCCGTGGGATATATATTCTACCCAAACACATTTGGAACTCTACTGGGGTAACCTCACACATATTATTCCCTCATTTAGTGAATATTTTCACAAAAAAGTGAAATTTTCAAAAATCCAGAAAATTGGCTGAAAACGACTAAATATCAAGGACTCATTGGAAGAATCGCTCTGGAACTGAAATCGGAACGCTCACTGTCATTTCCCCTATCTTAAAGTCTGATAAACGCCGGAAAAATGACTAATTCCAAAAAAAACAATTTTTTCAACTTTTTTCAAATTTAGCCCCGTGGGATATATATTCTACCCACACACATTTGTAACTCTCCTGGGGTACCCTCACACATATTATTCCCTCATTTAGTGGATATTTTCACAAAAATGTGAAATTTTCAAAAATCCAGAAAATTGGCTGAAAGCGACTAAATATCAAGAACTCATTGGGCGAATCACTCTTGAACTGAAATCGGAACGCTCACTGACATTTCCCCTATCTGAAAGTCTGATAAACACCGGAAAAATGACAAAGTCCAAAAAAAAAATTTTTCAACTTTTTTCAATTTTACCCCCGTGGGATATATATTCTACCCATACACATTTGGAACTCTCCTGGGGTACCCTCACACATATTATTCCCTCATTTAGTGGATATTTTCACAAAAAAGTGAAATTTTCAAAAATCCAAAATATTGGCTGAAAACGACTAAATATCAAGGACTCATTGGGCGAATGGCTCTGGAACTGAAATCGGAACGCTCACTGACATTTCCCCTATCTGAAAGTCTGATAAACACCGGAAATATGACAAAGTCCAAAAAAAAAATTTTTCAACTTTTTTCAATTTTACCCCCGTGGGATATATTCTACCCACACACATTTGGAACTCTCCTGGGGTACCCTCACACATATTATTCCCTCATTTAGTGGATATTTTCATAAAAAAGTGAAATTTTCAAAAATCCAGAAAATTGGCTGAAAACGACTAAATATCAAGGACTCATTGGGCGAATCGCTCTTGAACTGATATCGGAACCCTCACTGACATTTCCCCTATCTGAAAGTCTGATAAATGCCGGAGAAATGACTAAGTCCAAAAAAAAAAATGTTTTCAACTTTTTTCAATTTTACCCCCGTGGGATATATATTCTGCCCACACACATTTGGAACTCTCCTGGGGTACCCTCACACATATTATTCCTTAATTTAGTGGATATTTTCACAAAAAAGTGAAATTTTCAAAAATCCAGAAAATTGGCTGAAAATGACTAAATATCAAGGACTCATTGGGCGAATCGATCTGGAACTGAAATCGGAATGCTCACTGACATTTCCCCTATCTGAAAGTCTGATAAAGGCCGGAAAAATGACAAAGTCCAAAAAAATTCTTTCAACTTTTTTCAATTTTACCCCCGTGGGATATATATTCTACCCACACACATTTGGAACTCTCCTGGGGTACCCTCACACATATTATTCCCTCATTTAGTGGATATTTTCACAAAAAAGTGAAATTTTCAAAAATCCAGAAAATTGGCTGAAAACGACTAAATATCAAGGACTCATTGGGCGAATCGCTCTTGAACTGAAATCGGAACGCTCACTGACATTTCCCCTATCTGAAAGTCTGATCAACGCCGGAAAAATGACAAAGTCCAAAAAAAAAATTTTTTCAACTTTTTTCAATTTTACCCCCATGGGATATATATTCTACCCAAACACATTTAGAACTCTCCTGGGGTAACCTCACACATATTATTCCCTCATTTAGTGGATATTTTCACAAAAAAGTGAAATTTTCAAAAATCCAGAAAATTGGCTGAAAACGACTAAATATCAAGGACTCATTGGGTGAATCGCTCTGGAACTGAAATCGGAACGCTCACTGACATTTCCCCTATCTGAAAATCTGATAAACGCCGGAAAAATGACAAAGTCCCAAAAAAAAAATGTTTTAAACTTTTTTCAATTTTACCTCCGTGGGATATATAATCTACCCACAAACATTTGGAACTCTCCTGGGGCAACCTCACACATTATTATACCCTCATTTAGTGCATATTTTCACAAAAAAGTGAAATTTTCAAAAATCGAGAAAATTGACTGAAAACGACTAAATATCAAGGACTCATTGGGTGAATCGCTCTGGAACTGAAATCGCAACGCTCACTGACATTTCCCCTATCTGAAAGTCTGATAAACGCCGGAAAAATGACAAAGTCCAAGAAAAAAATTTTTTCAACTTTTTTCAATTTTACCCCCGTGGGATATATATTCTACCCACACACATTTGGAACTCTCCTGGGGTACCCTCACACATATTATTCCCTCATTTAGTGGATATTTTCACAAAAAAGTGAAATTTTCAAAAATCCAGAAAATTGGCTGAAAACGACTAAATATCAAGGACTCATTGGGCGAATTGCTCTTGAACTGAAATCAGAACGCTCATTGACATTTCCCCTATCTGAAAGTGTGATAAACGTTGGAAAAATGACAAAGTCCAAAAAAAAATTTTTTCAACTTTTTTCAATTTTACCCCCGTGGGATATATATTCTACCCACACACATTTGGAACTCTACTGTGGTACCCTCACACATATTATTCCCTCATTTAGTGGATATTTTCATAAAAAAGTGAAATTTTCAAAAATCCAGAAAATTGGCTGAAAACGACTAAATATCAAGGACTCATTGGGCGAATCGCTCTTGAACTGAAATCGGAACCCTCACTGACATTTCCCCTATCTGAAAGTCTGATAAACGCCGGAGAAATGACTAAGTCCAAAAAAAAAATTTTTTTCAACTTTTTTCAATTTTACCCCTGTGGGATATGTATTCTACCCACACACATTTGGAACTCTCCTGGGGTCCCCTCACACATATTATTCCCTCATTTAGTGGATATTTTCACAAAAATGTGAAATTTTCAAAAATCCAGAAAATTGGCTGAAAGCGACTAAATATCAAGGACTCATTGGGCGAATCGCTCTTGAACTGAAATCGGACCGCTCACTGACATTTCCCCTATCTGAAAGTCTGATAAACGCCGGAAAAATGACAAAGTCAAAAAAAAAAAATTTTTCAACTTTTTTCAATTTTATCCCCGTGGGATATATATTCTACCCACACACATTTGGAACTCTCCTGGGGTCCCCTCACACATATTATTCCCTCATTTAGTGGATATTTTCACAAAAATGTGAAATTTTCAAAAATCCAGAAAATTGGCTGAAAGCGACTAAATATCAAGGACTCATTGGGCGAATCGCTCTTGAACTGAAATCGGACTGCTCACTGACATTTCCCCTATCTGAAAGTCTGATAAACGCCGGAAAAATGACAAAGTCCCAAAAAAAAAAATGTTTTAAACTTTTTTCAATTTTACCTCCGTGGGATATATAATCTACCCACACACATTTGGAACTCACCTGGGGCAACCTCACACATATTATACCCTCATTTAGTGCATATTTTCACAAAAAAGTGAAATTTTCAAAAATCGAGAAAATTGACTGAAAACGACTAAATATCAAGGACTCATTGGGCGAATCGCTCTTGAACTGAAATCGGAACGCTCACTGACATTTACCCTATCTGAAAGTCTGATAAACATTGGAAAAATGACAAAGTCCAAAAAAAAATTTTTTTCAACTTTTTTCAATTTTACCGCCGTGGGATATATATTCTACCCACACACATTAGGAACTCTCCTGGTGTAACCTCACACATATTAGTCCCTCATTTAGTGGATATTTTCACAAAAAAGTGAAATTTTCAAAAATCCAGAAAATTGGCTTAAAACGACTAAATATCAAGGACTCATTGGGCGAATCGCTCTTGAACTGAAATCGGAACGCTCACTCACATTTCCCCTATCTGAAAGTCTCATAAACGCCGGAAAAATGACAAAGTAAAAAAAAAAAATGTTTTCAACTTTTTTCAATTTTACCCCCGTGGGATATATAATCTACCCACACACATTTGGAACTCTCCTGGGGTACCCTCACACATATTATTCCCTCATTTAGTGGATATTTTCACAACAAAGTGAAATTTTCAAAAATCCAGAAAATTGGCTGAAAACGACTAAATATCAAGGACTCATTGGTCGAATCGCTCTGGAACTGAAATCGCAACGCTCACTGACATTTCCCCTATCTGAAAGTCTGATAAACGCCGGAAAAATGACAAAGTCCAAGAAAAAATTTTTTTCAACTTTATTCAATTTTACCCCCGTGGGATATATATTCTACCCACACACATTTGGAACTCTCCTGGGGTACCCTCACACATATTATTCCCTCATTTAGTGGATATTTTCACAAAAAAGTGAAATTTTCAAAAATCCAGAAAATTGGCTGAAAACGACTAAATATCAAGGACTCATTGGGCGAATTGCTCTTGAACTGAAATCAGAACGCTCATTGACATTTCCCCTATCTGAAAGTGTGATAAACGTTGGAAAAATGACAAAGTCCAAAAAAAAATTTTTTCAACTTTTTTCAATTTTACCCCCGTGGGATATATATTCTACCCACACACATTTGGAACTCTACTGTGGTACCCTCACACATATTATTCCCTCATTTAGTGGATATTTTCATAAAAAAGTGAAATTTTCAAAAATCCAGAAAATTGGCTGAAAACGACTAAATATCAAGGACTCATTGGGCGAATCGCTCTTGAACTGAAATCGGAACCCTCACTGACATTTCCCCTATCTGAAAGTCTGATAAACGCCGGAGAAATGACTAAGTCCAAAAAAAAAATGTTTTCAACTTTTTTAAATTTTACCCCCGTGGGATATATATTCTACCCACACACATTTGGAACTCTCCTGGGGTACCCTCACACATATTATTCCCTAATTTAGTGGATATTTTCACAAAAAAGTGAAATTTTCAAAAATCCAGAAAATTGGCTGAAAATGACTAAATCTCAAGGACTCATTGGGCGAATCGCTCTTGAACTGAAATCGGAACGCTCACTGACATTTCCCCTATATGAAAGTCTGATAAACGCCGGAAAAATGTCAAAGTCCAAAAAAAAAATTTTTTTCAACTTTTTACAATTTTACCCCTGTGGGATATATATTCTACCCACACACATTTGGAACTCTCCTGGGGTCCCCTCACACATATTATTCCCTCATTTAGTGGATATTTTCACAAAAATGTGAAATTTTCAAAAATCCAGAAAATTGGCTGAAAGCGACTAAATATCAAGGACTCATTGGGCGAATCGCTCTTGAACTGAAATCGGACTGCTCACTGACATTTCCCCTATCTGAAAGTCTGATAAACGCCGGAAAAATGACAAAGTCCCAAAAAAAAAAATGTTTTAAACTTTTTTCAATTTTACCTCCGTGGGATATATAATCTACCCACACACATTTGGAACTCACGTGGGGCAACCTCACACATATTATACCCTCATTTAGTGCATATTTTCACAAAAAAGTGAAATTTTCAAAAATCGAGAAAATTGACTGAAAACGACTAAATATCAAGGACTCATTGGGCGAATCGCTCTTGAACTGAAATCGGAACGCTCACTGACATTTACCCTATCTGAAAGTCTGATAAACATTGGAAAAATGACAAAGTCCAAAAAAAATTTTTTTCAACTTTTTTCAATTTTACCCCTGTGGGATATATATTCTACCCACACACATTTGGAACTCTCCTGGGGTACCCTCACACATATTATTCCCTCATTTAGTGGATATTTTCACAAAAAAGTAAAATTTTCAAAAATCCAGAAAATTGGCTGAAAACGACTAAATATCAAGGACATATTGGGCGAATCGCTCTTGAACTGAAATCGGAACGCTCACTGACATTTCCCCTATCTGAAAGTCTGATAAACGCCGGAAAAATGACGAAGTCCAAAAAAAAATTTTTTTCAACTTTTTTCAATTTTACCGCCGTGGGATATATATTCTACCCACACACATTTGTAACTATCCTGGGGTACCCTCACACATATTATTCCCTCATTTAGTGGATATTTTCACAAAAAAGTGAAATTTTCAAAAATCCAGAAAATTGGCTGAAAACGACTAAATATCAAAGACTCATTGGGCGATTCGCTCTGGAACTGAAATCGGAATGTTCACTGACATTTGCCCTATCTGAAATTCTGATAAACGCCGGAAAAATGACTAAGTCCAAAAAAAAAATATTTTCAACTTTTTTCAATTTTACCCCCGTGGGATATATATTCTACCCACACACATTTGGAACTCCCCTGGGGTACCTTGACACATATTATTCCCTCATTTAGTGGATATTTTCACAAAAAAGTGAAATTTTCAAAAATCCAGAAAATTGGCTGAAAACGACTAAATATCAAGGATTCATTGGGCGAATCGCTCTGGAACTGAAATTGGAATGCTCACTGACATTTGCCCTATCTGAAAGTCTGATAAACGTCGGAAAAATGACTAAATCCAAAAAAAAAAATGTTTTCAACTTTTTTCAATTTTACCCCCGTGGGATATATATTCTACCCACATACATTTGGAACTCTCCTGTGGTACCCTCACACTTATTATTCCCTCATTTAGTGGATATTTTCACAAAAAAGTGAAATTTTCAAAAATCCAGAAAATTGGCTGATAACGACTAAATATCAAGGACTCATTGGGCGAATCGCTCTTGAACTGAAATCGCAACGCTCACTGACATTTGCCCTATCTGAAAGTCTGATCAACGCCGAAAAAATGACTAAGTCCCAAAAAAAATGTTTTCAACTTTCTCAATTTTACCCCCGTGGGATATATATTCTACCAACACACATTTGGTACTCTCCTGGGTTACCCTCACACATATTATTCCCTCATTTAGTGGATATTTTCACAAAAAAGTGAAATTTTAAAAAATCCAAAATATTGGCTGAAAACGGCTAAATATAAAGGACTCATTGGGCGAATCGCTCTGGAACTAAAATCGGAATGCTCAATGACATTTGCCCTATCTGAAAGTCTGATAGATGCAGAAAAAATGACTAAGTCCAAAAAAAAAATTTTTCAACTTGTTTCAAATTTGCCCCCGTGGGATATATATTCTACCCACACACATTTGGAACTCTCCTGGGGTACCCTCACACATATTATTCCCTCATTTAGTGGATATTTTCACAAAAAAGAGAAATTTTCAAAAATCCAGAAAATTGGCTGAAAACGACTAAATATCAAGGACTCATTGGGCGAATCGCTCTGGAACTGAAATCGGAATGCTCACTGACATTTGCCCTATCTGAAAGTCTGATCAACGCTGAAAAAATGACTAAGTCCAAAAAAAAAATTTTTTCAACTTGTTTCAAATTTGCCCCCGTGGGATATATATTCTACCCACACACATTTGGAACTCTCCTGGGGTACCCTCACACATATTATTCCCTCATTTAGTGGATATTTTCACAAAAAAGAGAAATTTTCAAAAATCCAGAAAATTGGCTGAAAATGACTAAATATCAAGGATTCATTGGGCGAATCGCTCTGGAACTGAAATCGGAACGCTCACTGACATTTGCCCTATCTGAAAGTCTGATAAACGCCTGAAAAATGATTAAGTCCAAAAAAAAAATGTTTTCAACTTTTTTCAATTTTACCCCCGTGGGATATATATTCTACCCACACACATTTGGAACTCTCCTGGGGTACCCTCACACTTATTATTCCCTCATTTAGTGGATATTTTCACAAAAAAGTGAAATTTTCAAAAATCCAAAATATTGGCTGAAAACGACTAAATATCCAGGACTCATTGGGCGAATCGCTCTGGAACTGAAATCGGAATGCTCACTGACATTTGCCCTATCTGAAAGTCTGATAAACGCCGGAAAAATGACTAAGTCCAAAAAAAAAATTTTTTCAACTTTTTTCAATTTTACCCCCGTGGGATATATATTCTTCCCACACACATTTGGAACTCTCCTGGGGTACTCTCACACTTATTATTCCCTCATTTAGTGGATATTTTCACAAAAATGTGAAATTTTCAAAAATCCAGAAAATTGGCGGAAAACGACTAAATATCAAGGACTAATTGGGCGAATCGCTCTGGAACTGAAATCGGAATGCTCACTGACATTTGCCCTATCTGAAAGTCTGATCAACGCCGAAAAAATGACTAAGTCCAAAAAAAATATTTTTTCAACTTGTTTCAAATTTGCCCCGTGGGATATATATTCTACCCACATACATTTGGAACTCTCCTGGGGTACCTTGACACATATTATTCCCTCATTTAGTGGATATTTTCACAAAAAAGTGAAATTTTCAAAAATCCAGAAAATTGGCTGAAAACGACTAAATATCAAGGACGCATTCGGCAAATCGCTCTGGAACTAAAATTGGAATGCTCACTGACATTTGCCCTATCTGAAAGTCTGATAAACGCCGGAAAAATGACTAAGTCCAAAAAAAAATTTTTTTCAACTTTTTTCAATTTTACCCCCGTGGGATATATATTCTACCCCAACACATTGGGAACTCTCCTGGGGTACCCTCACACATATTATTCCCTCATTTAGTGGATATTTTCACAATAAAAGTGAAATTTTCAAAAATCTAAAATATTGGCTGAAAACGACTAAATATCAAGAACTCATTGGGCGAATCGCTCTGGAACTGAAATCGGAATGCTCACTGACATTTGCCCTATCTGAAAGTCTGATAAACGCCGGAAAAATGACTAAGTCCAAAAAAAAAATGTTTTCAACTTTTTTCAATTTTACCCCGTGGGATATACAGTACAGACCAAAAGTTTGGACACACCTTCTTATTTAAAGATTTTTCTGTATTATTATGACTATGAAAATTGTACATTCACACTGAAGGCATCAAAACTATGAATTAACACATGTGGAATTATATACTTAACAAAAAAGTGTGAAACAACTGAAAATATGTCTTATATTCTAGGTTCTTCAAAGTAGCCACCTTTTGCTATGATGACTGCTTTGCACACTCTTGGCATTCTCTTGATGAACTTCAAGAGGTAGTCACCGGAAATGGTTTTCACTTCACAGGTGTGCCCTGTCAGGTTTGATAAGTGGGATTTCTTGCCTTATAAATGGGGTTGGGACCATCAGTTGTGTTGTGCAGAAGTCTGGTGGATACACAGCTGATAGTCCTACTGAATAGACTGTTAGAATTTGTATTATGGCAAGAAAAAAGCAGCTAAGTAAAGAAAAACGAGTGTCCATCGTTACTTTAAGAAATGAAGGTCAGTCAGTCTGAAAAATTGGGCAAACTTTGAAAGTGTCCCCAAGTGCAGTTGCAAAAACCATCAAGTGCTACAAAGAAACTGGCTCACATGAGGACCGCCCCAGGAAAGGAAGACCAAGAGTCACCTCTGCTTCTGAGGATAAGTTTATCCTAGTCACCAGCCTCAGAAATCGCAGGTTAACAGCAGCTCAGATTAGAGACCAGGTCAATGCCACACAGAGTTCTAGCAGCAGACACATCTCTACAACAACTGTTAAGAGGAGACTTTGTGCAGCAGGCCTTCATGGTAAAATAGCTGCTAGGAAACCACTGCTAAGGATAGGCAACAAACAGAAGAGACTTGTTTGGGCTAAAGAACACAAGGAATGGACATTAGACCAGCGGAAATCTGTGCTTTGGTCTGATGAGTCCAAATTTGAGATCTTTGGTTCCAACCACCGTGTCTTGGTGCGACGCAGAAAAGGTGAACGGATGGACTCTACATGCCTGGTTCCCACCGTGAAGCATGGAGGAGGAGGTGTGATGGTGTGGGGGTGCTTTGCTGGTGACACAGTTGGGGATTTATTCAAAATTGAAGGCATACTGAACTAGCATGGCTACCACAGCATCTTGCTGCGGCATGCTATTCCATCCGGTTTGCGTTTAGTTGGACCATCATTTATTTTTCAATAGGACAATGAACCCAAACACACCTCCAGGCTGTGTAAGGGCTATTTGACCAAGAAGGAGAGTGATGGGGTGCTACGCCAGATGACCTGGCCTGCACAGTCACCAGACCTGAACCCAATCGAGATGGTTTGGGGTGAGCTGGACCGCAGAGTGAAGGCAAAAGGGCCAACAAGTGCTAAGCATCTCTGGGAACTCCTTCAAGATTGTTGGAAGACCATTTCCGGTGACTACCTCTTGAAGCTCATCAAGAGAATGCCAAGAGTGTGCAAAGCAGTCATCAAAGCAAAAGGTGGCTACTTTGAAGAACCTAGAATATAAGACATATTTTCAGTTGTTTCACACTTTTTTGTTAAGTATATAATTCCACATGTGTTAATTCATAGTTTTGATGCCTTCAGTGTGAATGTACAATTTCCATAGTCATGAAAATACAGAAAAATCTTTAAATGAGAAGATGTGTCCAAACTTTTGGTCTGTACTGTATATTCTACCCACACACATTTGGAACTCTCCTGGGGTACCCTCACACTTATTATTCCCTCATTTAGTGGATATTTTAACAAAAAAGTGAAATTTTCAAAAATCCAGAAAATTGGCTGAAAACGACTAAATATCAAGGACTCATTGGGCGAATCGCTCTGGAACTGAAATCGGAACGCTCACTGACATTTGCCCTATCTGAAAGTCTGATAAACGCCGGAAAAATGACTAAGTCCAAAAAAAAATTTTTTGCAACTTTTTTCAATTTTACCCCCGTGGGATATATATTCTACCCACACACATTTGGAACTCTCCTGGGGTACCCTCACACATATTATTCCCTCATTTAGTGGATATTTTCACAAAAAAGAGAAATTTTCAAAAATCCAGAAAATTGGCTGAAAACGACTAAATATGAAGGACTCATTCGAGGAATCGCTCTGGAACTGAAATTGGAATGTTCACTGACATTTGCCCTATCTGAAAGTCTGATAAACGCCGGAAAAATGACTAAGTCCAAAAAAAAATTTTTTTAAACTTTTTTAAATTTTACCCCCGTGGGATATATATTCTACCCCAACACATTGGGAACTCTCCTGGGGTACCCTCACACATATTATTCCCTCATTTAGTGGATATTTTCACAAAAAAGTGAAATTTCCAAAAATCTAAAATATTGGCTGAAAACGACTAAATATCAAGGACTCATTGGGCGAAGTGCTCTGGAACTGAAATCGGAATGCTCACTGACATTTGCCCTATCTGAAAGTCTGATAAACGCCGGAAAAATGACTAAGTCCAAAAAAAAAATGTTTTCAACTTTTTTCAATTTTACCCCGTGGGATATATATTCTACCCACACACATTTGGAACTCTCCTGGGGTACCCTCACACTTAGTATTCCCTCATTTAGTGGATATTTTCACAAAAAAGTGAAATTTTCAAAAATCCAGAAAATTGGCTGAAAACAATTAAATATCAAGGACTCATTAGGCGAATCACTCTGGAACTGAAATCGGAATGCTCACTGACATTTGCCCTATCTGAAAGTCTGATAAACGCCGGAAAAATGACTAAGTCCAAAAAAAATTGTTTTCAACTTTTTTCAATTTTACCCCGTGGGATATATATTCTACCCCAACACATTGGGAACTCTCCTGGGGTACCCTCACACTTATTATTCCCTCATTTAGTGGATATTTTCACAAAAAAGTGAAATTTTCAAAAATCCAAAATATTGGCTGAAAACGACTAAATATCAAGGACTCATTGGGCGAATCGCTCTGGAACTGAAATCGGAACGCTCACTGACATTTGCCCTATCTGAAAGTCTGATAAACGCCGGAAAAATGACTAAGTCCAAAAAAAATTTTTTTTCAACTTTTTTCAATTTTACCCCTGTGGGATATATATTCTACCCCAACACATTGGGAACTCTCCTGGGGTACCCTCACAATTATTATTCCCTCATTTAGTGGATATTTTCACAAAAAAGTGAAATTTTCAAAAATCCAGAATATTGGCTGAAAACGACTAAATATCAAGGACTCATTCGGCGAATCGCTCTGGAACTGAAATTGGAATGTTCACTGACATTTGCCCTATCTGAAAGTCTGATAAACGCCGGAAAAATGACTAAGTCCAAAAAAAAATTTTTTGCAACTTTTTTCAATTTTACCCCCGTGGGATATATATTCTACCCCAACACATTGGGAACTCTCCTGGGGTACCCTCACACATATTATTCCCTCATTTAGTGGATATTTTCACAAAAAAGTGAAATTTCCAAAAATCCAAAATATTGGCTGAAAACGACTAAATATCAAGGACTCATTGGGCGAAGCGCTCTGGAACTGAAATCGGAATGCTCACTGACATTTGCCCTATCTGAAAGTCTGATAAACGCCGGAAAAATGACTAAGTCCAAAAAAAAATTTTTTTCAACTTTTTTCACTTTTACCTCCGTGGGATATATATTCTACCCCAACACATTGGGAACTCTCCTGGGGTACCCTCACACATATTATTCCCTCATTTAGTGGATATTTTCACAAAAAAGTGAAATTTCCAAAAATCTAAAATATTGGCTGAAAACGACTAAATATCAAGGACTCATTGGGCGAAGTGCTCTGGAACTGAAATCGGAATGCTCACTGACATTTGCCCTATCTGAAAGTCTGATAAACGCCGGAAAAATGACTAAGTCCAAAAAAAAAATGTTTTCAACTTTTTTCAATTTTACCCCGTGGGATATATATTCTACCCACACACATTTGGAACTCTCCTGGGGTACCCTCACACTTATTATTCCCTCATTTAGTGGATATTTTCACAAAAAAGTGAAATTTTCAAAAATCCAGAAAATTGGCTGAAAACGACTAAATATCAAGGACTCATTCGGCGAATCGCTCTGGAACTGAAATCGGAACGCTCACTGACATTTGCCCTATCTGAAAGTCTGATAAACGCCGGAAAAATGACTAAGTCCAAAAAAAATTTTTTTTCAACTTTTTTCAATTTTACCCCCGTGGGATATATATTCTACCCCAACACATTGGGAACTCTCCTGGGGTACCCTCACACTTATTATTCCCTCATTTAGTGGATATTTTCACAAAAAAGTGAAATTTTCAAAAATCCAAAATATTGGCTGAAAACGACTAAATATCAAGGACTCATTGGGCGAATCGCTCTGGAACTGAAATCGGAACGCTCACTGACATTTGCCCTATCTGAAAGTCTGATAAACGCCGGAAAAATGACTAAGTCCAAAAAAAATTTTTTTTCAACTTTTTTCAATTTTACCCCCGTGGGATATATATTCTACCCCAACACATTGGGAACTCTCCTGGGGTACCCTCACAATTATTATTCCCTCATTTAGTGGATATTTTCACAAAAAAGTGAAATTTTCAAAAATCCAGAAAATTGGCTGAAAACGACTAAATATGAAGGACTCATTCGAGGAATCGCTCTGGAACTGAAATTGGAATGTTCACTGACATTTGCCCTATCTGAAAGTCTGATAAACGCCGGAAAAATGACTAAGTCCAAAAAAAAATTTTTTTCAACTTTTTTAAATTTTACCCCCGTGGGATATATATTCTACCCCAACACATTGGGAACTCTCCTGGGGTACCCTCACACATATTATTCCCTCATTTAGTGGATATTTTCACAAAAAAGTGAAATTTCCAAAAATCCAAAATATTGGCTGAAAACGACAAAATATCAAGGACTCATTGGGCGAAGCGCTCTGGAACTGAAATCGGAATGCTCACTGACATTTGCCCTATCTGAAAGTCTGATAAACGCCGGAAAAATGACTAAGTCCAAAAAAAAATTTTTTTCAACTTTTTTCAATTTTACCCCCGTGGGATATATATTCTACCCCAACACATTGGGAACTCTCCTGGGGTACCCTCACACATATTATTCCCTCATTTAGTGGATATTTTCACAATAAAAGTGAAATTTTCAAAAATCTAAAATATTGGCTGAAAACGACTAAATATCAAGAACTCATTGGGCGAATCGCTCTGGAACTGAAATCGGAATGCTCACTGACATTTGCCCTATCTGAAAGTCTGATAAACGCCGGAAAAATGACTAAGTCCAAAAAAAAAATGTTTTCAACTTTTTTCAATTTTACCCCGTGGGATATACAGTACAGACCAAAAGTTTGGACACACCTTCTTATTTAAAGATTTTTCTGTATTATTATGACTATGAAAATTGTACATTCACACTGAAGGCATCAAAACTATGAATTAACACATGTGGAATTATATACTTAACAAAAAAGTGTGAAACAACTGAAAATATGTCTTATATTCTAGGTTCTTCAAAGTAGCCACCTTTTGCTATGATGACTGCTTTGCACACTCTTGGCATTCTCTTGATGAACTTCAAGAGGTAGTCACCGGAAATGGTTTTCACTTCACAGGTGTGCCCTGTCAGGTTTGATAAGTGGGATTTCTTGCCTTATAAATGGGGTTGGGACCATCAGTTGTGTTGTGCAGAAGTCTGGTGGATACACAGCTGATAGTCCTACTGAATAGACTGTTAGAATTTGTATTATGGCAAGAAAAAAGCAGCTAAGTAAAGAAAAACGAGTGTCCATCGTTACTTTAAGAAATGAAGGTCAGTCAGTCTGAAAAATTGGGCAAACTTTGAAAGTGTCCCCAAGTGCAGTTGCAAAAACCATCAAGTGCTACAAAGAAACTGGCTCACATGAGGACCGCCCCAGGAAAGGAAGACCAAGAGTCACCTCTGCTTCTGAGGATAAGTTTATCCTAGTCACCAGCCTCAGAAATCGCAGGTTAACAGCAGCTCAGATTAGAGACCAGGTCAATGCCACACAGAGTTCTAGCAGCAGACACATCTCTACAACAACTGTTAAGAGGAGACTTTGTGCAGCAGGCCTTCATGGTAAAATAGCTGCTAGGAAACCACTGCTAAGGATAGGCAACAAACAGAAGAGACTTGTTTGGGCTAAAGAACACAAGGAATGGACATTAGACCAGCGGAAATCTGTGCTTTGGTCTGATGAGTCCAAATTTGAGATCTTTGGTTCCAACCACCGTGTCTTGGTGCGACGCAGAAAAGGTGAACGGATGGACTCTACATGCCTGGTTCCCACCGTGAAGCATGGAGGAGGAGGTGTGATGGTGTGGGGGTGCTTTGCTGGTGACACAGTTGGGGATTTATTCAAAATTGAAGGCATACTGAACTAGCATGGCTACCACAGCATCTTGCTGCGGCATGCTATTCCATCCGGTTTGCGTTTAGTTGGACCATCATTTATTTTTCAATAGGACAATGAACCCAAACACACCTCCAGGCTGTGTAAGGGCTATTTGACCAAGAAGGAGAGTGATGGGGTGCTACGCCAGATGACCTGGCCTGCACAGTCACCAGACCTGAACCCAATCGAGATGGTTTGGGGTGAGCTGGACCGCAGAGTGAAGGCAAAAGGGCCAACAAGTGCTAAGCATCTCTGGGAACTCCTTCAAGATTGTTGGAAGACCATTTCCGGTGACTACCTCTTGAAGCTCATCAAGAGAATGCCAAGAGTGTGCAAAGCAGTCATCAAAGCAAAAGGTGGCTACTTTGAAGAACCTAGAATATAAGACATATTTTCAGTTGTTTCACACTTTTTTGTTAAGTATATAATTCCACATGTGTTAATTCATAGTTTTGATGCCTTCAGTGTGAATGTACAATTTCCATAGTCATGAAAATACAGAAAAATCTTTAAATGAGAAGATGTGTCCAAACTTTTGGTCTGTACTGTATATTCTACCCACACACATTTGGAACTCTCCTGGGGTACCCTCACACTTATTATTCCCTCATTTAGTGGATATTTTAACAAAAAAGTGAAATTTTCAAAAATCCAGAAAATTGGCTGAAAACGACTAAATATCAAGGACTCATTGGGCGAATCGCTCTGGAACTGAAATCGGAACGCTCACTGACATTTGCCCTATCTGAAAGTCTGATAAACGCCGGAAAAATGACTAAGTCCAAAAAAAAATTTTTTGCAACTTTTTTCAATTTTACCCCCGTGGGATATATATTCTACCCACACACATTTGGAACTCTCCTGGGGTACCCTCACACATATTATTCCCTCATTTAGTGGATATTTTCACAAAAAAGAGAAATTTTCAAAAATCCAGAAAATTGGCTGAAAACGACTAAATATGAAGGACTCATTCGAGGAATCGCTCTGGAACTGAAATTGGAATGTTAACTGACATTTGCCCTATCTGAAAGTCTGATAAACGCCGGAAAAATGACTAAGTCCAAAAAAAAATTTTTTTAAACTTTTTTAAATTTTACCCCCGTGGGATATATATTCTACCCCAACACATTGGGAACTCTCCTGGGGTACCCTCACACATATTATTCCCTCATTTAGTGGATATTTTCACAAAAAAGTGAAATTTCCAAAAATCTAAAATATTGGCTGAAAACGACTAAATATCAAGGACTCATTGGGCGAAGTGCTCTGGAACTGAAATCGGAATGCTCACTGACATTTGCCCTATCTGAAAGTCTGATAAACGCCGGAAAAATGACTAAGTCCAAAAAAAAAATGTTTTCAACTTTTTTCAATTTTACCCCGTGGGATATATATTCTACCCACACACATTTGGAACTCTCCTGGGGTACCCTCACACTTAGTATTCCCTCATTTAGTGGATATTTTCACAAAAAAGTGAAATTTTCAAAAATCTAGAAAATTGGCTGAAAACAATTAAATATCAAGGACTCATTAGGCGAATCACTCTGGAACTGAAATCGGAATGCTCACTGACATTTGCCCTATCTGAAAGTCTGATAAACGCCGGAAAAATGACTAAGTCCAAAAAAAATTGTTTTCAACTTTTTTCAATTTTACCCCGTGGGATATATATTCTACCCCAACACATTGGGAACTCTCCTGGGGTACCCTCACACTTATTATTCCCTCATTTAGTGGATATTTTCACAAAAAAGTGAAATTTTCAAAAATCCAAAATATTGGCTGAAAACGACTAAATATCAAGGACTCATTGGGCGAATCGCTCTGGAACTGAAATCGGAACGCTCACTGACATTTGCCCTATCTGAAAGTCTGATAAACGCCGGAAAAATGACTAAGTCCAAAAAAAATTTTTTTTAAACTTTTTTCAATTTTACCCCTGTGGGATATATATTCTACCCCAACACATTGGGAACTCTCCTGGGGTACCCTCACAATTATTATTCCCTCATTTAGTGGATATTTTCACAAAAAAGTGAAATTTTCAAAAATCCAGAATATTGGCTGAAAACGACTAAATAACAAGGACTCATTCGGCGAATCGCTCTGGAACTGAAATTGGAATGTTCACTGACATTTGCCCTATCTGAAAGTCTGATAAACGCCGGAAAAATGACTAAGTCCAAAAAAAAATTTTTTGCAACTTTTTTCAATTTTACCCCCGTGGGATATATATTCTACCCACACACATTTGGAACTCTCCTGGGGTACCCTCACACATATTATTCCCTCATTTAGTGGATATTTTCACAAAAAAGAGAAATTTTCAAAAATCCAGAAAATTGGCTGAAAACGACTAAATATGAAGGACTCATTCGAGGAATCGCTCTGGAACTGAAATTGGAATGTTCACTGACATTTGCCCTATCTGAAAGTCAGATAAACGCCGGAAAAATGACTAAGTCCAAAAAAAAATTTTTTTAAACTTTTTTAAATTTTACCCCCGTGGGATATATATTCTACCCCAACACATTGGGAACTCTCCTGGGGTACCCTCACACATATTATTCCCTCATTTAGTGGATATTTTCACAAAAAAGTGAAACTTCCAAAAATCTAAAATAATGGCTGAAAACAACTAAATATCAAGGACTGATTGGGCGAAGTGCTCTGGAACTGAAATCGGAATGCTCACTGACATTTGCCCTATCTGAAAGTCTGATAAACGCCGGAAAAATGACTAAGTCCAAAAAAAAAATGTTTTCAACTTTTTTAAATTTTACCCCGTGGGATATATATTCTACCCACACACATTTGGAACTCTCCTGGGGTACCCTCACACTTATTATTCCCTCATTTAGTGGATATTTTCACAAAAAAGTGAAATTTTCAAAAATCCAGAAAATTGGCTGAAAACGACTAAATATCAAGGATTCATTGGGAGATTCGCTCTGGAACTGAAATCAGAATGCTCACTGACGTTTGCCCTATCTGAAAGTCTGATAAACGCCGGAAAAATGACTAAGTCCAAAAAAAAAATGTTTTCAACTTTTTTCAATTTTACCCCCGTGGGATATATATTCTACCCCAACACATTGGGAACTCTCCTGGGGTACCCTCACACATATTATTCCCTCATTTAGTGGATATTTTCACAAAAAAGAGAAATTTTCAAAAATCCAAAATATTGGCTGAAAACGACTAAATATCAAGGACTCATTGGGCGAATCGCTCTGGAACTGAAATCGGAATGCTCACTGACATTTGCCCTATCTGAAAGTCTGATAAACGCCGGAAAAATGACTAAGTCCAAAAAAAAAATGTTTTAAACTTTTTTCAATTTTACCCCGTGGGATATATATTCTACCCACACACATTTGGAACTCTCCTGGGGTACCCTCACACTTATTATTCCCTCATTTAGTGGATATTTTCACAAAAAAGTGAAATTTTCAAAAATCCAGAAAATTGGCTGAAAACGACTAAATATCAAGGACTCATTGGGCGAATCGCTCTGGAACTGAAATCGGAACGCTCACTGACATTTGCCCTATCTGAAAGTCTGATAAACGCCGGAAAAATGACTAAGTCCAAAAAAATTTTTTTTTCAACTTTTTTCAATTTTACCCCCGTGGGATATATATTCTACTCCAACACATTGGGAACTCTCCTGGGGTACCCTCACACTTATTATTCCCTCATTTAGTGGATATTTTCACAAAAAAGTGAAATTTTCAAAAATCCAAAATATTGGCTGAAAACGACTAAATATCAAGGACTCATTGGGCGAATCGCTCTGGAACTGAAATCGGAATGCTCACTGACATTTGCCCTATCTGAAAGTCTGATAAACGCCGGAAAAATGACTAAGTCCAAAAAAAAAATGTTTTCAACTTTTTTCAATTTTACCCCGTGGGATATATATTCTACCCACACACATTTGGAACTCTCCTGGGGTACCCTCACACTTATTATTCCCTCATTTAGTGGATATTTTCACAAAAAAGTGAAATTTTCAAAAATCCAGAAAATTGGCTGAAAACGACTAAATATCAAGGACTCATTGGGCGAATCGCTCTGGAACTGAAATCGGAACGCTCACTGACATTTGCCCTATCTGAAAGTCTGATAAACGCCGGAAAAATGACTAAGTCCAAAAAAAATTTTTTTTCAACTTTTTTCAATTTTACCCCCGTGGGATATATATTCTACCCCAACACATTGGGAACTCTCCTGGGGTACCCTCACACTTATTATTCCCTCATTTAGTGGATATTTTCACAAAAAAGTGAAATTTTCAAAAATCCAAAATATTGGCTGAAAACGACTAAATATCAAGGACTCATTGGGCGAATCGCTCTGGAACTGAAATCGGAATGCTCACTGACATTTGCCCTATCTGAAAGTCTGATAAACGCCGGAAAAATGACTAAGTCCAAAAAAAAAATGTTTTCAACTTTTTTCAATTTTACCCCGTGGGATATATATTCTACCCACACACATTTGGAACTCTCCTGGGGTACCCTCACACTTATTATTCCCTCATTTAGTGGATATTTTCACAAAAAAGTGAAATTTTCAAAAATCCAGAAAATTGGCTGAAAACGACTAAATATCAAGGACTCATTGGGCGAATCGCTCTGGAACTGAAATCGGAACGCTCACTGACATTTGCCCTATCTGAAAGTCTGATAAACGCCGGAAAAATGACTAAGTCCAAAAAAAAATTTTTTGCAACTTTTTTCAATTTTACCCCCGTGGGATATATATTCTACCCACACACATTTGGAACTCTCCTGGGGTACCCTCACACATATTATTCCCTCATTTAGTGGATATTTTCACAAAAAAGAGAAATTTTCAAAAATCCAGAAAATTGGCTGAAAACGACTAAATATCAAGGACTCATTCGGCGAATCGCTCTGGAACTGAAATTGGAATGTTCACTGACATTTGCCCTATCTGAAAGTCTGATAAACGCCGGAAAAATGACTAAGTCCAAAAAAAAATTTTTTTCAACTTTTTTCACTTTTACCTCCGTGGGATATATATTCTACCCCAACACATTGGGAACTCTCCTGGGGTACCCTCACACATATTATTCCCTCATTTAGTGGATATTTTCACAAAAAAGTGAAATTTCCAAAAATCTAAAATATTGGCTGAAAACGACTAAATATCAAGGACTCATTGGGCGAAGTGCTCTGGAACTGAAATCGGAATGCTCACTGACATTTGCCCTATCTGAAAGTCTGATAAACGCCGGAAAAATGACTAAGTCCAAAAAAAAAATGTTTTCAACTTTTTTCAATTTTACCCCGTGGGATATATATTCTACCCACACACATTTGGAACTCTCCTGGGGTACCCTCACACTTATTATTCCCTCATTTAGTGGATATTTTCACAAAAAAGTGAAATTTTCAAAAATCCAGAAAATTGGCTGAAAACGACTAAATATCAAGGACTCATTCGGCGAATCGCTCTGGAACTGAAATCGGAACGCTCACTGACATTTGCCCTATCTGAAAGTCTGATAAACGCCGGAAAAATGACTAAGTCCAAAAAAAATTTTTTTTCAACTTTTTTCAATTTTACCCCCGTGGGATATATATTCTACCCCAACACATTGGGAACTCTCCTGGGGTACCCTCACACTTATTATTCCCTCATTTAGTGGATATTTTCACAAAAAAGTGAAATTTTCAAAAATCCAAAATATTGGCTGAAAACGACTAAATATCAAGGACTTATTCGGCGAATCGCTCTGGAACTGAAATTGGAATGTTCACTGACATTTTCCGTATCTGAAAGTCTGATAAACGCCGGAAAAATGACTAAGTCCAAAAAAAAATTTTTTTCAACTTTTTTCACTTTTACCCCCGTGGGATATATATTCTACCCCAACACATTGGGAACTCTCCTGGGGTACCCTCACACATATTATTCCCTCATTTAGTGGATATTTTCACAAAAAAGTGAAATTTCCAAAAATCTAAAATATTGGCTGAAAACGACTAAATATCAAGGACTCATTGGGCGAAGTGCTCTGGAACTGAAATCGGAATGCTCACTGACATTTGCCCTATCTGAAAGTCTGATAAACGCCGGAAAAATGACTAAGTCCAAAAAAAAAATGTTTTCAACTTTTTTCAATTTTACCCCGTGGGATATATATTCTACCCACACACATTTGGAACTCTCCTGGGGTACCCTCACACTTAGTATTCCCTCATTTAGTGGATATTTTCACAAAAAAGTGAAATTTTCAAAAATCCAGAAAATTGGCTGAAAACAATTAAATATCAAGGACTCATTAGGCGAATCACTCTGGAACTGAAATCGGAATGCTCACTGACATTTGCCCTATCTGAAAGTCTGATAAACGCCGGAAAAATGACTAAGTCCAAAAAAAAATTGTTTTCAACTTTTTTCAATTTTACCCCGTGGGATATATATTCTACCCCAACACATTGGGAACTCTCCTGGGGTACCCTCACACTTATTATTCCCTCATTTAGTGGATATTTTCACAAAAAAGTGAAATTTTCAAAAATCCAAAATATTGGCTGAAAACGACTAAATATCAAGGACTCATTGGGCGAATCGCTCTGGAACTGAAATCGGAACGCTCACTGACATTTGCCCTATCTGAAAGTCTGATAAACGCCGGAAAAATGACTAAGTCCAAAAAAAATTTTTTTTCAACTTTTTTCAATTTTACCCCCGTGGGATATATATTCTACCCCAACACATTGGGAACTCTCCTGGGGTACCCTCACAATTATTATTCCCTCATTTAGTGGATATTTTCACAAAAAAGTGAAATTTTCAAAAATCCAGAAAATTGGCTGAAAACGACTAAATATGAAGGACTCATTCGAGGAATCGCTCTGGAACTGAAATTGGAATGTTCACTGACATTTGCCCTATCTGAAAGTCTGATAAACGCCGGAAAAATGACTAAGTCCAAAAAAAAATTTTTTTAAACTTTTTTAAATTTTACCCCCGTGGGATATATATTCTACCCCAACACATTGGGAACTCTCCTGGGGTACCCTCACACATATTATTCCCTCATTTAGTGGATATTTTCACAAAAAAGTGAAATTTCCAAAAATCCAAAATATTGGCTGAAAACGACAAAATATCAAGGACTCATTGGGCGAAGCGCTCTGGAACTGAAATCGGAATGCTCACTGACATTTGCCCTATCTGAAAGTCTGATAAACGCCGGAAAAATGACTAAGTCCAAAAAAAAATTTTTTTCAACTTTTTTCACTTTTACCCCCGTGGGATATATATTCTACCCCAACACATTGGGAACTCTCCTGGGGTACCCTCACACATATTATTCCCTCATTTAGTGGATATTTTCACAAAAAAGTGAAATTTCCAAAAATCCAGAAAATTGGCTGAAAACGACTAAATATCAAGGATTCATTGGGAGAATCGCTCTGGAACTGAAATCAGAATGCTCACTGACGTTTGCCCTATCTGAAAGTCTGATAAACGCCGGAAAAATGACTAAGTCCAAAAAAAAAATGTTTTCAACTTTTTTCAATTTTACCCCCGTGGTATATATATTCTACCCACACACATTTAGAACACTCCTGGGGTACCCTCACACTTAGTATTCCCTCATTTAGTGGATATTTTCACAAAAAAAGTGAAATTTTCAAAAATCCAGAAAATTGGCTGAAAACAACTAAATATCAAGGACTCATTAGGCGAATCGCTCTGGTACTAAAATCGGAATGCTCACTGACATTTGCCCTATCTGTAAGTCTGATAAATGCAGGAAAAATGACTAAGTCCAAAAAAAAATTTTTTTCAACTTTTTTCAATTTTACCCCCGTGGGATATATATTCTACCCACACACATTTGGAACTCTCCTGGAGTACCCTCACACTTATTATTCCCTCATTTAGTGGATATTTTCACAAAAAAGAGAAATTTTCAAAAATCCAGAAAATTGGCTGAAAACGACTAAATATCCAGGATTCATTGGGGGAATCGCTCTGGAACTGAAACCGGAATGCTCACTGACATTTGCCCTATCTGAAAGTCTGATAAACGCCGGAAAAATGACTAAGTCCAAAAAAAATTTTTTTTAAACTTTTTTCAATTTTACCCCCGTGGGATATATATTCTACCCCAACACATTGGGAACTCGCCTGGGGTACCCTCACACATTTTATTCCCTCATTTAGTGGATATTTTCACAAAAAAGTGAAATTTTCAAAAATCCAGAAAATTAGCTGAAAACGACTAAATATCAAGGACTCATTAGGCGAATCGCTCTGGAACTAAAATCGGAATGCTCACTGACATTTGCCCTCTCTGAAAGTCTGATAAACGCAGGAAAAATGACTAAGTCCAAAAAAAAAAATTTTTTCAACTTTTTTCAATTTTACCCCCGTGGGATATATATTCTACCCACACACATTTGGAACTCTCCTGGGGTACCCTCACACTTATTATTCCCTCATTTAGTGGATATTTTCACAAAAAAGAGAAATTTTCAAAAATCCAGAAAATTGGCTGAAAACGACTAAATATCAAGGATTCATTGGGGGAATCGCTCTGGAACTGAAATCGGAATGCTCACTGACATTTGCCCTTTCTGAAAGTCTGATAAACGCCGGAAAAATGACTAAGTCCAAAAAAAAAATGTTTTCAACTTTTTTCAATTTTACCCCCGTGGGATATATATTCTACCCACACACATTTGGAACTCTCCTGGGGTACCCTCACACATATTATTCCCTCATTTAGTGGATATTTTCACAAAAAAGAGAAATTTTCAAAAATCCAGCAAATTGGCTGAAAACGACTAAATATCAAGGACTCCTTCAGCGAATCGCTCTGGAACTGAAATTGGAATGTTCACTGACATTTGCCCTATCTGAAAGTCTGATAAACGCCGGAAAAATGACTAAGTCCAAAAAAAATTTTTTTTCAACTTGTTTCAAATTTGCCCCGTGGGATATATATTCTACCCACACACATTTGGAACTCTCCTGGGGTACCCTCACACTTATTATTCCCCCATTTAGTGGATATTTTCACAAAAAAGTGAAATTTTCAAAAATCCAGAAAATTGGCTGAAAACGACTAAATATCAAGGATTCATTGGGCGAATCGCTGTGGAACTGAAATCAGAATGCTCACTGACATTTGCCCTATCTGAAAGTCTGATAAACGCAGGAAAAATGACTAAGTCCAAAAAAAAAATGTTTTCAACTTTTTTCAATTTTACCCCCGTGGGATATATATTCTACCCACACACATTTGGAACTCTCCTGGGGTACCCTCACACATATTATTCCCTCATTTAGTGGATATTTTCACAAGAAAGAGAAATTTTCAAAAATCCAGAAAATTGGCTGAAAACGACTAAATATCAAGGATTCATTGGGCGAATCGCTCTTGAACTGATATCGGAACGCTCACTGACATTTGCCCTATCTGAAAGTCTGATCAACGTCGAAAAAATGACTAAGTCCAAAAAAAAAATGTTTTCAACTTTTTTAAATTTTACCCCCGTGGGATATATATTCTACCCACACACATTGGGAACTCTCCTGGGGTACCCTCACACTTATTATTCCCTCATTTAGTGGATATATTCACAAAAAGGTGAAATTTTCAAAAATCCAGAAAATTGGCTGAAAACGACTAAATATCAAGGACTCATTCGGCAAATTGCTCTGGAACTGAAATTGGAATGTGCACTGACATTTGCCCTATCTGAAAGTCTGATAAACGCCGGAAAAATGACTAAGTCCAAAAAAAAATTTTTTTAAACTTTTTTCAATTTTACCCCCGTGGGATATATATTCTACCCCAACACATTGGGAACTCGCCTGGGGTACCCTCACACATATTATTCCCTCATTTAGTGGATATTTTCACAAAAAAGTGAAATTTTCAAAAATCCAAAATATTGGCTGAAAACGACTAAATATCAAGGACTCATTGGGCGAATCGCTCTGGAACTGAAATCGGAATGCTCACTGACATTTGCCCTATCTGAAAGTCTGATAAACGCCGGAAAAATGACTAAGTCCAAAAAAAAAATGTTTTCAACTTTTTTAAATTTTACCCCGTGGGATATATATTCTACCCACACACATTTGGAACTCTCCTGGGGTACCCTCACACTTATTATTCCCTCATTTAGTGGATATTTTCACAAAAAAGTGAAATTTTCAAAAATCCAGAAAATTGGCTGAAAACGACTAAATATCAAGGATTCATTGGGAGAATCGCTCTGGAACTGAAATCAGAATGCTCACTGACGTTTGCCCTATCTGAAAGTCTGATAAACGCCGGAAAAATGACTAAGTCCAAAAAAAAATGTTTTCAACTTTTTTCAATTTTACCCCCGTGGTATATATATTCTACCCACACACATTTAGAACACTCCTGGGGTACCCTCACACTTAGTATTCCCTCATTTAGTGGATATTTTCACCAAAAAAGTGAAATTTTCAAAAATCCAGAAAATTGGCTGAAAACGACTAAATATCAAGGATTCATTGGGCGAATCGCTCTGGAACTGAAATCGGAATGCTCACTGACATTTGCCCTATCCGAAAGTCTGATAAACGCAGGAAAAATGACTAAGTCCAAAAAAAAATTTTTTTCAACTTTTTTCAATTTTACCCCTGTGGGATATATATTCTACCCACACACATTTGGAACTCTCCTGGAGTACCCTCACACTTATTATTCCCTCCTTTAGTGGATATTTTCACAAAAAAGAGAAATTTTCAAAAATCCAGAAAATTGGCTGAAAATGACTAAATATCCAGGATTCATTGGGGGAATCGCTCTGGAACTGAAACCGGAATGCTCACTGACATTTGCCCTATCTGAAAGTCTGATAAACGCCGGAAAAATGATTAAGTCCAAAAAAAAAATGTTTTCAACTTTTTTCAATTTTACCCCCGTGGGATATATATTCTACCCACACACATTTGGAACTCTCCTGGAGTACCCTCACACTTATTATTCCCTCATTTAGTGGATATTTTCACAAAAAAGAGAAATTTTCAAAAATCCAGAAAATTGGCTGAAAACGACTAAATATCCAGGATTCATTGGGGGAATCGCTCTGGAACTGAAACCGGAATGCTCACTGACATTTGCCCTATCTGAAAGTCTGATAAACGCCGGAAAAATGACTAAGTCCAAAAAAAAAATGTTTTCAACTTTTTTCAATTTTACCCCCGTGGGATATATATTCTACCCACACACATTTGGAACTCTCCTGGGGTACCCTCACACTTATTATTCCCTCATTTAGTGGATATATTCACAAAAAGGTGAAATTTTCAAAAATCCAGAAAATTGGCTGAAAACGACTAAATATCAAGGACTCATTCGGCAAATTGCTCTGGAACTGAAATTGGAATGTGCACTGACATTTGCCCTATCTGAAAGTCTGATAAACGCCGGAAAAATGACTAAGTCCAAAAAAAAATTTTTTTAAACTTTTTTCAATTTTACCCCCGTGGGATATATATTCTACCCACACACATTTGGAACTCTCCTGGGGTACCCTCACACATATTATTCCCTCATATAGTGGATATTTTCACAAGAAAGAGAAATTTTCAAAAATCCAGAAAATTGGCTGAAAACGACTAAATATCAAGGATTCATTGGGCGAATCGCTCTTGAACTGATATCGGAACGCTCACTGACATTTGCCCTATCTGAAAGTCTGATCAACGTCAAAAAAATGACTAAGTCCAAAAAAAAAATGTTTTCAACTTTTTTCAATTTTACCCCCGTGGGATATATATTCTACCCACACACATTTGGAACTCTCCTGGGGTACCCTCACACTTAGTATTCCCTCATTTAGTGGATATTTTCACAAAAAAAGTGAAATTTTCAAAAATCCAGAAAATTGGCTGAAAACAACTAAATATCAAGGACTCATTAGGCAAATCGCTCTGGTACTAAAATCGGAATGCTCACTGACATTTGCCCTATCTGAAAGTCTGATAAACGCAGGAAAAATGACTAAGTCCAAAAAAAAAATGTTTTCAACTTTTTTCAATTTTACCCCCGTGGGATATATTTTCTACCCACACACATTTAGAACTCTCCTGGGGTACCCTCACACTTAGTATTCCCTCATTTAGTGGATATTTTCACAAAAAAGAGAAATTTTCAAAAATCCAGAAAATTGGCTGAAAACGACTAAATATCCAGGATTCACTGGGGGAATCGCTCTGGAACTGAAACCGGAATGCTCACTGACATTTGCCCTATCTGAAAGTCTGATAAACGCAGGAAAAATGACTAAGTCCAAAAAAAAAATTTTTTCAACTTGTTTCAAATTTGCCCCCGTGGGATATATATTCTACCCACACACATTTAGAACACTCCTGGGGTACCCTCACACTTAGTATTCCCTCATTTAGTGGATATTTTCACAAAAAAAGTGAAATTTTCAAAAATCCAGAAAATTGGCTGAAAACAACAAAATATCAAGGACTCATTAGGCGAATCGCTCTGGAACTAAAATCGGAATGCTCACTGACATTTGCCCTATCTGAAAGTCTGATAAACGCAGGAAAAATGACTAAGTCCAAAAAAAAAATGTTTTCAACTTTTTTCAATTTTACCCCCGTGGGATATATATTCTACCCACACACATTTGGAACTCTCCTGGGGTACCCTCACACTTATTATTCCCTCATTTAGTGGATATTTTCAAAAAAAGGTGAAATTTTCAAAAATCCAGAAAATTGGCTGAAAACGACTAAATATCAAGGACTCATTCGGCAAATTGCTCTGGAACTGAAATTGGAAAGTTCACTGACATTTGCCCTATCTGAAAGTCTGATAAACGCCGGAAAAATGACTAAGTCCAAAAAAAAATTTTTTGCAACTTTTTTCAATTTTACCCCCGTGGGATATATATTCTACCCACACACATTTGGAACTCTCCTGGGGTACCCTCACACATATTATTCCTTCATTTAGTGGATATTTTCACAAAAAAGAGAAATTTTCAAAAATCCAGAAAATTGGCTGAAAACGACTATATATCAAGGACTCATTCGGCGAATCGCTCTGGAACTGAAATTGGAATGTTCACTGACATTTGCCCTATCTGAAAGTCTGATAAACGCCGGAAAAATGACTAAGTCCAAAAAAAATTTTTTTAAAACTTTTTTCAATTTTACCCCCGTGGGATATATATTCTACCCCAACACATTGGGAACTCGCCTGGGGTACCCTCACACATATTATTCCCTCATTTAGTGGATATTTTCACAAAAAAGTGAAATTTTCAAAAATCCAGAAAATTGGCTGAAAACGACTAAATATCAAGGACTCATTGGGCAAATCTCTCTGGAACTAAAATCGGAATGCTCACTGACATTTGCCCTATCTGAAAGTCTGATAAACGCAGGAAAAATGACTAAGTCCAAAAAAAAAATTTTTTCAACTTGTTTCAAATTTGCCCCCGTGGGATATATATTCTACCCACACACATTTAGAACACTCCTGGGGTACCCTCACACTTAGTATTCCCTCATTTAGTGGATATTTTCACAAAAAAAGTGAAATTTTCAAAAATCCAGAAAATTGGCTGAAAACAACAAAATATCAAGGACTCATTAGGCGAATCGCTCTGGAACTAAAATCGGAATGCTCACTGACATTTGCCCTATCTGAAAGTCTGATAAACGCAGGAAAAATGACTAAGTCCAAAAAAAAAATGTTTTCAACTTTTTTCAATTTTACCCCCGTGGGATATATATTCTACCCACACACATTTGGAACTCTCCTGGGGTACCCTCACACTTATTATTCCCTCATTTAGTGGATATTTTCACAAAAAAGAGAAATTTTCAAAAATCCAGAAAATTGGCTGAAAACGACTGAATATCAAGGATTCATTGGGGGAATCGCTCTGGAACTGAAATCGGAATGCTCACTGACATTTGCCCTTTCTGAAAGTCTGATAAACGCCGGAAAAATGACTAAGTCCAAAAAAAAAATGTTTTCAACTTTTTTCAATTTTACCCCCGTGGGATATATATTCTACCCACACACATTTGGAACTCTCCTGGGGTACCCTCACACTTATTATTCCCTCATTTAGTGGACATATTCACAAAAAGGTGAAATTTTCAAAAATCCAGAAAATTGGCTGAAAACGACTAAATATCAAGGACTCATTCGGCAAATTGCTCTGGAACTGAAATTGGAATGTGCACTGACATTTGCCCTATCTGAAAGTCTGATAAACGCCGGAAAAATGACTAAGTCCAAAAAAAAATTTTTTTAAACATTTTTCAATTTTACCCCCGTGGGATATATATTCTACCCACACACATTTGGAACTCTCCTGGGGTACCCTCACACATATTATTCCCTCATATAGTGGATATTTTCACAAGAAAGAGAAATTTTCAAAAATCCAGAAAATTGGCTGAAAACGACTAAATATCAAGGATTCATTGGGCGAATCGCTCTTGAACTGATATCGGAACGCTCACTGACATTTGCCCTATCTGAAAGTCTGATAAACGCCGGAAAAATGACTAAGTCCAAAAAAAAAATGTTTTCAACTTTTTTCAATTTTACCCCCGTGGGATATATATTCTACCCACACACATTTGGAACTCTCCTGGGGTACCCTCACACATATTATTCCCTCATATAGTGGATATTTTCACAAGAAAGAGAAATTTTCAAAAATCCAGAAAATTGGCTGAAAACGACTAAATATCAAGGATTCATTGGGCGAATCGCTCTTGAACTGATATCGGAACGCTCACTGACATTTGCCCTATCTGAAAGTCTGATCAACGTCGAAAAAATGACTAAGTCCAAAAAAAAAATGTTTTCAACTTTTTTCAATTTTACCCCCGTGGGATATATATTCTACCCACACACATTTGGAACTCTCCTGGGGTACCCTCACACTTAGTATTCCCTCATTTAGTGGATATTTTCACAAAAAAAGTGAAATTTTCAAAAATCCAGAAAATTGGCTGAAAACAACTAAATATCAAGGACTCATTAGGCAAATCGCTCTGGTACTAAAATCGGAATGCTCACTGACATTTGCCCTATCTGAAAGTCTGATAAACGCAGGAAAAATGACTAAGTCCAAAAAAAAAATGTTTTCAACTTTTTTCAATTTTACCCCCGTGGGATATATTTTCTACCCACACACATTTAGAACTCTCCTGGGGTACCCTCACACTTAGTATTCCCTCATTTAGTGGATATTTTCACAAAAAAGAGAAATTTTCAAAAATCCAGAAAATTGGCTGAAAACGACTAAATATCAAGGATTCATTGGGCGAATCGCTCTTAAACTGATATCGGAACGCTCACTGACATTTGCCCTATCTGAAAGTCTGATAAACGCAGGAAAAATGACTAAGTCCAAAAAAAAAATGTTTTCAACTTTTTTCAATTTTTCCCCCCTGGGATATATATTCTACCCACACATATTTGGAACTCTCCTGGGGTACCCTCACACTTATTATTCCCTCATTTAGTGGATATTTTCACAAAAAAGTGAAATTTTCAAAAATCCAGAAAATTGGCTGAAAATGACTAAATATCAAGGACTCATTCGGCGAATCGCTCTGGAACTGAAATTGGAATGTTCACTGACATTTGCCCTATCTGAAAGTCTGAGAAACGCCGGAAAAATGACTAAGTCCAAAAAAAATTTTTTTGCAACTTTTTTCAATTTTACCCCCGTGGGATATATATTCTACCCACACACATTTGGAACTCTCCTGGGGTACCCTCACACTTATTATTCCCCCATTTAGTGGATATTTTCACAAAAAAGTGAAATTTTCAAAAATCCAGAAAATTGGCTGAAAACGACTAAATATCAAGGATTCATTGGGCGAATCGCTCTGGAACTGAAATCAGAATGCTCACTGACATTTGCCCTATCTGAAAGTCTGATAAACGCCGGAAAAATGACTAAGTCCAAAAAAAAAATGTTTTCAACTTTTTTCAATTTTACCCCCGTGGGATATATTTTCTACCCACACACATTTAGAACTCTCCTGGGGTACCCTCACACTTAGTATTCCCTCATTTAGTGGATATTTTCACAAAAAAGTGAAATTTTCAAAAATCCAGAAAATTGGCTGAAAACAACTAAATATCAAGGACTCATTAGGCGAATCGCTCTGGAACTGAAATTGGAATGCTCACTGACATTTGCCCTATCTGAAAGTCTGATAAACGCAGGAAAAATGACTAAGTCCAAAAAAAATTTTTTTTCAACTTTTTTCAATTTTACCCCCGTGGGATATATATTCTACCCACACACATTTGGAACTCTCCTGGGGTACCCTCACACATATTATTCCCTCATTTAGTGGATATTTTCACAAAAAAGAGAAATTTTCAAAAATCCAGAAAATTGGCTGAAAACGACTAAATATCAAGGATTCATTGGGCGAATCGCTCTTGAACTGATATCGGAACGCTCACTGACATTTGCCCTATCTGAAAGTCTGATCAACGTCGAAAAAATGACTAAGTCCAAAAAAAAAATGTTTTCAACTTTTTTCAATTTTACCCCCGTGGGATATATATTCTACCCACACACATTTGGAACTCTCCTGGGGTACCCTCACACTTAGTATTCCCTCATTTAGTGGATATTTTCACAAAAAAAGTGAAATTTTCAAAAATCCAGAAAATTGGCTGAAAACAACTAAATATCAAGGACTCATTAGGCAAATCGCTCTGGTACTAAAATCGGAATGCTCACTGACATTTGCCCTATCTGAAAGTCTGATAAACGCAGGAAAAATGACTAAGTCCAAAAAAAAAATGTTTTCAACTTTTTTCAATTTTACCCCCGTGGGATATATTTTCTACCCACACACATTTAGAACTCTCCTGGGGTACCCTCACACTTAGTATTCCCTCATTTAGTGGATATTTTCACAAAAAAGAGAAATTTTCAAAAATCCAGAAAATTGGCTGAAAACGACTAAATATCAAGGATTCATTGGGCGAATCGCTCTTGAACTGATATCGGAACGCTCACTGACATTTGCCCTATCTGAAAGTCTGATAAACGCCGGAAAAATGACTAAGTCCAAAAAAAAAATGTTTTCAACTTTTTTCAATTTTACCCCCGTGGGATATATATTCTACCCACACACATTTGGAACTCTCCTGGGGTACCCTCACACATATTATTCCCTCATATAGTGGATATTTTCACAAGAAAGAGAAATTTTCAAAAATCCAGAAAATTGGCTGAAAACGACTAAATATCAAGGACTCATTCGGCGAATCGCTCTGGAACTGAAATTGGAATGTTCACTGACATTTGCCCTATCTGAAAGTCTGATAAACGCAGAAAAAATGACTAAGTCCAAAAAAAAAATGTTTTCAACTTATTTCAATTTTACCCCCGTGGGATATATTTTCTACCCACACACATTTAGAACTCTCCTGGGGTACCCTCACACTTAGTATTCCCTCATTTAGTGGATATTTTCACAAAAAAGTGAAATTTTCAAAAATCCAGAAAATTGGCTGAAAACAACTAAATATCAAGGACTCATTAGGCGAATCGCTCTGGAACTGAAATTGGAATGCTCACTGACATTTGCCCTATCTGAAAGTCTGATAAACGCAGGAAAAATGACTAAGTCCCAAAAAAATTTTTTTTCAACTTTTTTCAATTTTACCCCCGTGGGATATATATTCTACCCACACACATTTGGAACTCTCCTGGGGTACCCTCACACATATTATTCCCTCATTTAGTGGATATTTTCACAAAAAAGAGAAATTTTCAAAAATCCAGAAAATTGGCTGAAAACGACTAAATATCAAGGATTCATTGGGCGAATCGCTCATGAACTGAAATTGGAATGTTCACTGACATTTGCCCTATCTGAAAGTCTGATAAACGCCGGAAAAATGACTAAGTCCAAAAAAAAATTTTTTGCAACTTTTTTCAATTTTACCCCCGTGGGATATATATTCTACCCACACACATTTGGAACTCTCCTGGGGTACTCTCACACTTATTATTCCCTCATTTAGTGGATATTTTCACAAAAAAGTGAAATTTTCAAAAATCCAGAAAATTGGCTGAAAACGACTAAATATCAAGGACTCATTGGGCGAATCGCTCTGGAACTGAAATCGGAACGCTCAATGACATTTGCCCTATCTGAAAGTCTGATCAACGTCGAAAAAATGACTAAGTCCAAAAAAAAAATGTTTTCAACTTTTTTCAATTTTACCCCCGTGGGATATATATTCTACCCACACACATTTGGAACTCTCCTGGGGTACCCTCACACTTATTATTCCCTCATTTAGTGGATATTTTCACAAAAAAGAGAAATTTTAAAAAATCCAGAAAATTGGCTGAAAACGACTAAATATCAAGGATTCATTGGGCGAATCGCTCTTGAACTGATATCGGAACGCTCACTGACATTTGCCCTATCTGAAAGTCTGATAAACGCAGGAAAAATGACTAAGTCCAAAAAAAAAATGTTTTCAACTTTTTTCAATTTTTCCCCCCTGGGATATATATTCTACCCACACATATTTGGAACTCTCCTGGGGTACTCTCACACTTATTATTCCCTCATTTAGTGGATATTTTCACAAAAAAGTGAAATTTTCAAAAATCCAGAAAATTGGCTGAAAATGACTAAATATCAGGGACTCATTCGGCGAATCGCTCTGGAACTGAAATTGGAATGTTCACTGACATTTCCCCTATCTGAAAGTCTGAGAAACGCCGGAAAAATGACTAAGTCCAAAAAAAAATTTTTTGCAACTTTTTTCAATTTTACCCCCGTGGGATATATATTCTACCCACACACATTTGGAACTCTCCTGGGGTACCCTCACACTTATTATTCCCCCATTTAGTGGATATTTTCACAAAAAAGTGAAATTTTCAAAAATCCAGAAAATTGGCTGAAAACGACTAAATATCAAGGATTCATTGGGCGAATCGCTCTGGAACTGAAATCAGAATGCTCACTGACATTTGCCCTATCTGAAAGTCTGATAAACGCCGGAAAAATGACTAAGTCCAAAAAAAAAAATGTTTTCAACTTTTTTCAATTTTACCCCCGTGGGATATATTTTCTACCCACACACATTTAGAACTCTCCTGGGGTACCCTCACACTTAGTATTCCCTCATTTAGTGGATATTTTCACAAAAAAGAGAAATTTTCAAAAATCCAGAAAATTGGCTGAAAACGACTAAATATCAAGGATTCATTGGGCGAATCGCTCTGGAACTGAAATCGGAATGCTCAATGACATTTGCCCTATCTGAAAGTCTGATAAACGCAGGAAAAATGACTAAGTCCAAAAAAAAAATGTTTTCAACTTTTTTCAATTTTTCCCCCCTGGGATATATATTCTACCCACACATATTTGGAACTCTCCTGGGGTACCCTCACACTTATTATTCCCTCATTTAGTGGATATTTTCACAAAAAAGTGAAATTTTCAAAAATCCAGAAAATTGGCTGAAAACAACTAAATATCAAGGACTCATTAGGCGAATCGCTCTGGAACTGAAATTGGAATGCTCACTGACATTTGCCCTATCTGAAAGTCTGATAAACGCAGGAAAAATGACTAAGTCCAAAAAAAATTTTTTTTCAACTTTTTTCAATTTTACCCCCGTGGGATATATATTCTACCCACACACATTTGGAACTCTCCTGGGGTACCCTCACACATATTATTCCCTCATTTAGTGGATATTTTCACAAAAAATTGAAATTTTCAAAAATCCAGAAAATTGGCTGAAAACGACTAAATATCAAGGACTCATTGGGCGAATCGCTCTGGAACTGAAATCGGAACGCTCACTGACATTTGCCCTATCTGAAAGTCTGATCAACGTCGAAAAAATGACTAAGTCCAAAAAAAAAATTTTTTCAACTTGTTTCAAATTTGCCCCCGTGGGATATATATTCTACCCACACACATTTGGAACTCTCCTGGGGTACCCTCAAACATATTATTCCCTCATTTAGTGGATATTTTCACAAAAAAGAGAAATTTTCAAAAATCCAGAAAATTGGCTGAAAACGACTAAATATCAAGGATTCATTGGGCGAATCGCTCATGAACTGAAATTGGAATGTTCACTGACATTTGCCCTATCTGAAAGTCTGATAAACGCCGGAAAAATGACTAAGTCCAAAAAAAAATTTTTTGCAACTTTTTTCAATTTTACCCCCGTGGGATATATATTCTACCCACACACATTTGGAACTCTCCTGGGGTACTCTCACACTTATTATTCCCTCATTTAGTGGATATTTTCACAAAAAAGTGAAATTTTCAAAAATCCAGAAAATTGGCTGAAAACGACTAAATATCAAGGACTCATTGGGCGAATCGCTCTGGAACTGAAATCGGAACGCTCAATGACATTTGCCCTATCTGAAAGTCTGATCAACGTCGAAAAAATGACTAAGTCCAAAAAAAAAATGTTTTCAACTTTTTTCAATTTTACCCCCGTGGGATATATATTCTACCCACACACATTTGGAACTCTCCTGGGGTACCCTCACACTTATTATTCCCTCATTTAGTGGATATTTTCACAAAAAAGAGAAATTTTAAAAAATCCAGAAAATTGGCTGAAAACGACTAAATATCAAGGATTCATTGGGCGAATCGCTCTTGAACTGATATCGGAACGCTCACTGACATTTGCCCTATCTGAAAGTCTGATAAACGCAGGAAAAATGACTAAGTCCAAAAAAAAAATGTTTTCAACTTTTTTCAATTTTTCCCCCCTGGGATATATATTCTACCCACACATATTTGGAACTCTCCTGGGGTACTCTCACACTTATTATTCCCTCATTTAGTGGATATTTTCACAAAAAAGTGAAATTTTCAAAAATCCAGAAAATTGGCTGAAAATGACTAAATATCAGGGACTCATTCGGCGAATCGCTCTGGAACTGAAATTGGAATGTTCACTGACATTTCCCCTATCTGAAAGTCTGAGAAACGCCGGAAAAATGACTAAGTCCAAAAAAAAATTTTTTGCAACTTTTTTCAATTTTACCCCCGTGGGATATATATTCTACCCACACACATTTGGAACTCTCCTGGGGTACCCTCACACTTATTATTCCCCCATTTAGTGGATATTTTCACAAAAAAGTGAAATTTTCAAAAATCCAGAAAATTGGCTGAAAACGACTAAATATCAAGGATTCATTGGGCGAATCGCTCTGGAACTGAAATCAGAATGCTCACTGACATTTGCCCTATCTGAAAGTCTGATAAACGCCGGAAAAATGACTAAGTCCAAAAAAAAAAATGTTTTCAACTTTTTTCAATTTTACCCCCGTGGGATATATTTTCTACCCACACACATTTAGAACTCTCCTGGGGTACCCTCACACTTAGTATTCCCTCATTTAGTGGATATTTTCACAAAAAAGAGAAATTTTCAAAAATCCAGAAAATTGGCTGAAAACGACTAAATATCAAGGATTCATTGGGCGAATCGCTCTGGAACTGAAATCGGAACGCTCAATGACATTTGCCCTATCTGAAAGTCTGATAAACGCAGGAAAAATGACTAAGTCCAAAAAAAAAATGTTTTCAACTTTTTTCAATTTTTCCCCCCTGGGATATATATTCTACCCACACATATTTGGAACTCTCCTGGGGTACCCTCACACTTATTATTCCCTCATTTAGTGGATATTTTCACAAAAAAGTGAAATTTTCAAAAATCCAGAAAATTGGCTGAAAACAACTAAATATCAAGGACTCATTAGGCGAATCGCTCTGGAACTGAAATTGGAATGCTCACTGACATTTGCCCTATCTGAAAGTCTGATAAACGCAGGAAAAATGACTAAGTCCAAAAAAAATTTTTTTTCAACTTTTTTCAATTTTACCCCCGTGGGATATATATTCTACCCACACACATTTGGAACTCTCCTGGGGTACCCTCACACATATTATTCCCTCATTTAGTGGATATTTTCACAAAAAATTGAAATTTTCAAAAATCCAGAAAATTGGCTGAAAACGACTAAATATCAAGGACTCATTGGGCGAATCGCTCTGGAACTGAAATCGAAACGCTCACTGACATTTGCCCTATCTGAAAGTCTGATCAACGTCGAAAAAATGACTAAGTCCAAAAAAAAAATTTTTTCAACTTGTTTCAAATTTGCCCCCGTGGGATATATATTCTACCCACACACATTTGGAACTCTCCTGGGGTACCCTCAAACATATTATTCCCTCATTTAGTGGATATTTTCACAAAAAAGAGAAATTTTCAAAAATCCAGAAAATTGGCTGAAAACGACTAAATATCAAGGATTCATTGGGCGAATCGCTCTGGAACTGAAATCAGAATGCTCACTGACGTTTGCCCTATCTGAAAGTCTGATAAACGCCGGAAAAATGACTAAGTCCAAAAAAAAAATGTTTTCAACTTTTTTCAATTTTACCCCCGTGGGATATATGTTCTACCCACACACATTTAGAACTCTCCTGGGGTACCCTCACACATATTATTCCCTCATTTAGTGGATATTTTCACAAAAAAGAGAAATTTTCAAAAATCCAGAAAATTGACTGAAAACGACTAAATATCAAGGACTGATTCGGCGAATCGCTCTGGAACTGAAATTGGAATGTTCACTGACATTTGCCCTATCTGAAAGTCTGATAAACGCCAGAAAAATGACTAAGTCCAAAAAAAAATTTTTTGCAACTTTTTTCAATTTTACCCCCGTGGGATATATATTCTACCCACACACATTTGGAACTCTCCTGGGGTACCTTGACACATATTATTCCCTCATTTAGTGGATATTTTCACAAAAAAGAGAAATTTTCAAAAATCCAGAAAATTGGCTGAAAACAATTAAATATCAAGGACTCATTAGGCGAATCGCTCTGGAACTGAAATCGGAATGCTCACTGACATTTGCCCTATCTGAAAGTCTGATAAACGCCGGAAAAATGACTAAGTCCAAAAAAAAAATGTTTTCAACTTTTTTCAATTTTACCCCCGTGGGATATATATTCTACCCACACACATTTGGAACTCTCCTGGGGTACCCTCACACTTATTATTCCCTCATTTAGTGGATATTTTTACAAAAAGGTGAAATTTTCAAAAATCCAGAAAATTGGCTGAAAACGACTAAATATCAAGGACTCATTCGGCAAATTGCTCTGGAACTGAAATTGGAATGTTCACTGACATTTGCCCTATCTGAAAGTCTGATAAACGCCGGAAAAATGACTAAGTCCAAAAAAAAATTTTTTGCAATTTTTTTCAATTTTACCCCCGTGGGATATATATTCTGCCCACACACATTTGGAACTCTCCTGGGGTACCCTCATACATATTATTCCCTCATTTAGTGGATATTTTCACAAAAAAGAGAAATTTTCAAAAATCCAGAAAATTGGCTGAAAACGACTATATATCAAGGAATCATTGGGCAAATCGCTCTGGAACTGAAATCGGAATGCTCACTTACATTTGCCCTATCTGAAAGTCTGATAAACGCAGGAAAAATGACTAAGTCCAAAAAAAAAATTTTTTCAACTTGTTTCAAATTTGCCCCCGTGGGATATATATTCTACCCACACACATTTGGAACTCTCCTGGGGTACCCTCACACTTATTATTCCCTCATTTAGTGGATATTTTCACAAAAAAGTGAAATTTTCAAAAATCCAGAAAATTGGCTGAAAACGACTAAATATCAAGGATTCATTGGGCGAATCGCTCTTGAACTGATATCGGAACGCTCACTGACATTTGCCCTATCTGAAAGTCTGATAAACGCAGGAAAAATGACTAAGTCCAAAAAAAAATTTTTTGCAACTTTTTTCAATTTTACCCCCGTGGGATATATATTCTACCCACACACATTTGGAACTCTCCTGGGGTACTCTCACACTTATTATTCCCTCATTTAGTGGATATTTTCACAAAAAAGTGAAATTTTCAAAAATCCAGAAAATTGGCTGAAAACGACTAAATATCAAGGACTCATTGGGCGAATCGCTCTTGAACTGATATCGGAACGCTCACTGACATTTGCCCTATCTGAAAGTCTGATAAACGCAGGAAAAATGACTAAGTCCAAAAAAAAAATGTTTTCAACTTTTTTCAATTTTTCCCCCCTGGGATATATATTCTACCCACACATATTTGGAACTCTCCTGGGGTACCCTCACACTTATTATTCCCTCATTTAGTGGATATTTTCACAAAAAAGTGAAATTTTCAAAAATCCAGAAAATTGGCTGAAAACAACTAAATATCAAGGACTCATTAGGCGAATCGCTCTGGAACTGAAATTGGAATGCTCACTGACATTTGCCCTATCTGAAAGTCTGATAAACGCAGGAAAAATGACTAAGTCCAAAAAAAATTTTTTTTCAACTTTTTTCAATTTTACCCCCGTGGGATATATATTCTACCCACACACATTTGGAACTCTCCTGGGGTACCCTCACACATATTATTCCCTCATTTAGTGGATATTTTCACAAAAAAGAGAAATTTTCAAAAATCCAGAAAATTGGCTGAAAACAACTAAATATCAAGGATTCATTGGGCGAATCGCTCTTGAACTGATATCGGAACGCTCACTGACATTTGCCCTATCTGAAAGTCTGATCAACGTCGAAAAAATGACTAAGTCCAAAAAAAAAATTTTTTCAACTTGTTTCAAATTTGCCCCCGTGGGATATATATTCTACCCACACACATTTGGAACTCTCCTGGGGTACCCTCAAACATATTATTCCCTCATTTAGTGGATATTTTCACAAAAAAGAGAAATTTTCAAAAATCCAGAAAATTGGCTGAAAACGACTAAATATCAAGGATTCATTGGGCGAATCGCTCTGGAACTGAAATCAGAATGCTCACTGACGTTTGCCCTATCTGAAAGTCTGATAAACGCCGGAAAAATGACTAAGTCCAAAAAAAAAATGTTTTCAACTTTTTTCAATTTTACCCCCGTGGGATATATGTTCTACCCACACACATTTAGAACACTCCTGGGGTACCCTCACACTTAGTATTCCCTCATTTAGTGGATATTTTCACAAAAAAAGTGAAATTTTCAAAAATCCAGAAAATTGGCTGAAAACAACTAAATATCAAGGACTCATTAGGCAAATCGCTCTGGTACTAAAATCGGAATGCTCACTGACATTTGCCCTATCTGAAAGTCTGATAAACGCAGGAAAAATGACTAAGTCCAAAAAAAAATTTTTTTCAACTTTTTTCAATTTTACCCCCGTGGGATATATATTCTACCCACACACATTTGGAACTCTCCTGGGGTACCCTCACACGTATTATTCCCTCATTTAGTGGATATTTTCACAAAAAAGAGAAATTTTCAAAAATCCAGAAAATTGGCTGAAAACGACTAAATATCAAGGATTCATTGGGGGAATCGCTCTGGAACTGAAATCGGAATGCTCACTGACATTTGCCCTATCTGAAAGTCTGATAAACGCCGGAAAAATGACTAAGTCCAAAAAAAAAATGTTTTCAACTTTTTTCAATTTTACCCCCGTGGGATATATATTCTACCCACACACATTTGGAACTCTCCTGGGGTACCCTCACACATATTATTCCCTCATTTAGTGGATATTTTCACAAAAAAGAGAAATTTTCAAAAATCCAGAAAATTTGCTGAAAACGACTAAATATCAAGGACTGATTCGGCGAATCGCTCTGGAACTGAAATTGGAATGTTCACTGACATTTGCCCTATCTGAAAGTCTGATAAACGCCAGAAAAATGACTAAGTCCAAAAAAAAATTTTTTGCAACTTTTTTCAATTTTACCCCCGTGGGATATATATTCTACCCACACACATTTGGAACTCTCCTGGGCTACGCTCACACTTATTATTCCCTCATTTAGTGGATATTTTCACAAAAAAGTGAAATTTTCAAAAATCCAGAAAATTGGCTGAAAACGACTAAATATCAAGGACTCATTGGGCGAATCACTCTGGAACTGAAATCGGAATGCTCACTGACATTTGCCCTATCTGAAAGTGTGATCAACGTCGAAAAAATGACTAAGTCCAAAAAAAAAATTTTTTCAACTTGTTTCAAATTTGCCCCCGTGGGATATATATTCTACCCACACACATTTGGAAATCTCCTGGGGTACCCTCACACATATTATTCCCTCATTTAGTGGATATTTTCACAAAAAAGAGAAATTTTCAAAAATCCAGAAAATTGGCTGAAAACAACTAAATATCAAGGATTCATTGGGCGAATCGCTCTGGAACTGAAATCGGAACGCTCACTGACATTTGCCCTATCTGAAAGTCTGATAAACGCAGGAAAAATGACAAAGTCCAAAAAAAATTTTTTTTCAACTTTTTTCAATTTTACCCCCGTGGGATATATATTCTACCCACACACATTTGGAACTCTCCTGGGGTACCTTGACACATATTATTCCCTCATTTAGTGGATATTTTCACAAAAAAGAGAAATTTTCAAAAATCCAGAAAATTGGCTGAAAAAAATTAAATATCAAGGACTCATTAGGCGAATCGCTCTGGAACTGAAATCGGAATGCTCACTGACATTTGCCCTATCTGAAAGTCTGATAAACGCCGGAAAAATGACTAAGTCCAAAAAAAAAATGTTTTCAACTTTTTTGAATTTTACCCCCGTGGGATATATATTCTACCCACACACATTTGGAACTCTCCTGGGGTACCCTCACACTTATTATTCCCTCATTTAGTGGATATTTTCACAAAAAGGTGAAATTTTCAAAAATCCAGAAAATTGGCTGAAAACGACTAAATATCAAGGACTCATTCGGCAAATTGCTCTGGAACTGAAATTGGAATGTTCACTGACATTTGCCCTATCTGAAAGTCTGATAAACGCCGGAAAAATGACTAAGTCCAAAAAAAAATTTTTTGCAATTTTTTTCAATTTTACCCCCGTGGGATATATATTCTGCCCACACACATTTGGAACTCTCCTGGGGTACCCTCACACATATTATTCCCTCATTTAGTGGATATTTTCACAAAAAAGAGAAATTTTCAAAAATCCAGAAAATTGGCTGAAAACGACTATATATCAAGGAATCATTGGGCAAATCGCTCTGGAACTGAAATCGGAATGCTCACTGACATTTGCCCTATCTGAAAGTCTGATAAACGCAGGAAAAATGACTAAGTCCAAAAAAAAAATTTTTTCAACTTGTTTCAAATTTGCCCCCGTGGGATATATATTCTACCCACACACATTTGGAACTCTCCTGGGGTACTCTCACACTTATTATTCCCTCATTTAGTGGATATTTTCACAAAAAAGTGAAATTTTCAAAAATCCAAAATATTGGCTGAAAACGACTAAATATCAAGGACTCATTGGGCGAATCGCTCTGGAACTGAAATCGGAATGCTCACTGACATTTGCCCTATCTGAAAGTCTGATAAACGCCGGAAAAATGACTAAGTCCAAAAAAAAAATGTTTTCAACTTTTTTCAATTTTACCCCGTGGGATATATATTCTACCCACACACATTTGGAACTCTCCTGGGGTACCCTCACACTTATTATTCCCCCATTTAGTGGATATTTTCACAAAAAAGTGAAATTTTCAAAAATCCAGAAAATTGGCTGAAAACGACTAAATATCAAGGACTCATTGGGCGAATCGCTCTGGAACTGAAATCGTAACGCTCACTGACATTTGCCCTATCTGAAAGTCTGATCAACGTCGAAAAAATGACTAAGTCCAAAAAAAAAATTTTTTCAACTTGTTTCAAATTTGCCCCCGTGGGATATATATTCTACCGACACACATTTGGAACTCTCCTGGGGTACCCTCAAACATATTATTCCCTCATTTAGTGGATATTTTCACAAAAAAGTGAAATTTTCAAAAATCCAGAAAATTGGCTGAAAACGACTAAATATCAAGGACTCATTCGGCGAATCGCTCTGGAACTGAAATTGGAATGTTCACTGACATTTGCCCTATCTGAAAGTCTGATAAACGCCGGAAAAATGACTAAGTCCAAAAAAAAATTTTTTGCAACTTTTTTCAATTTTATTCCCGTGGGATATATATTCTACCCACACACATTTGGAACTCTCCTGGGGTACTCTCACACTTATTATTCCCTCATTTAGTGGATATTTTCACAAAAAAGTGAAATTTTCAAAAATCCAGAAAATTGGCTGAAAACGACTAAATATCAAGGATTCATTGGGCGAATCGCTCTGGAACTGAAATCAGAATGCTCACTGACGTTTGCCCTATCTGAAAGTGTGATAAACGCCGGAAAAATGACTAAGTCCAAAAAAAAAATATTTTCAACTTTTTTCAATTTTACCCCCGTGGGATATATATTCTACCCACACACATTTGGAACTCTCCTGGGGTACCCTCAAACATATTATTCCCTCATTTAGTGGATATTTTCACAAAAAAGAGAAATTTTCAAAAATCCAGAAAATAGGCTGAAAACAACTAAATATCAAGGACTCATTGGGCGAACCGCTCTGAAACTGAAATCGGAATGCTCACTGACATTTGCCCTATCTGAAAGTCTGATAAACGCCGGAAAAATGACTAAGTCCAAAAAAAAAATGTTTTCAACTTTTTTAAATTTTACCCCGTGGGATATATATTCTACCCACACACATTTGGAAGTCTCCTGGGGTACTCTCACACTTATTATTCCCTCATTTAGTGGATATTTTCACAAAAAAGTGAAATTTTCAAAAATCCAGAAAATTGGCTGAAAACGACTAAATATCAAGGATTCATTGGGGGAATCGCTCTGGAACTGAAATCGGAATGCTCACTGACATTTGCCCTATCTGAAAGTCTGATAAACGCCGGAAAAATGACTAAGTCCAAAAAAAAAATGTTTTCAACTTTTTTGAATTTTACCCCCGTGGGATATATATTCTACCCACACACATTTGGAACTCTCCTGGGGTACCCTCACACTTATTATTCCCTCATTTAGTGGATATTTTCACAAAAAGGTGAAATTTTCAAAAATCCAGAAAATTGGCTGAAAACGACTAAATATCAAGGACTCATTCGGCAAATTGCTCTGGAACTGAAATTGGAATGTTCACTGACATTTGCCCTATCTGAAAGTCTGATAAACGCCGGAAAAATGACTAAGTCCAAAAAAAAATTTTTTTAAACTTTTTTCAATTTTACCCCCGTGGGATATATATTCTACCCCAACACATTGGGAACTCGCCTGGGGTACCCTCACACATATTATTCCCTCATTTAGTGGATATTTTCACAAAAAAATGAAATTTTCAAAAATCCAAAATATTGGCTGAAAACGACTAAATATCAAGGACTCATTGGGCGAATCGCTCTGGAACTGAAATCGGAATGCTCACTGACATTTGCCCTATCTGAAAGTCTGATAAACGCCGGAAAAATGACTAACTCCAAAAAAAAATGTTTTAAACTTTTTTCAATTTTACCCCCGTGGGATATATATTCTACCCACACACATTTGGAACTCTCCTGGGGTACTCTCACACTTATTATTCCCTCATTTAGTGGATATTTTCACAAAAAAGTGAAATTTTCAAAAATCTAGAAAATTGGCTGAAAACGACTAAATATCAAGGACTCATTGGGCGAATCGCTCTGGAACTGAAATCGGAATGCTCACTGAGATTTGCCCTATCTGAAAGTCTGATAAACGCAGGAAAAATGACTAACTCCAAAAAAAAAATGTTTTCAACTTTTTTAAATTTTACCCCGTGGGATATATATTCTACCCACACACATTTGGAACTCTCCTGGGGTACTCTCACATTTATTATTCCCTTATTTAGTGGATATTTTCACAAAAAAGTGAAATTTTGAAAAATCCAGAAAATTGGCTGAAAACAAATAAATATCAAGGACTCATTAGGCGAATCGCTCTGGAACTAAAATCGGAATGGTCACTGACATTTGCCCTTTCTGAAAGTCTGATAAACGCAGGAAAAATGACTAAGTCCAAAAAAAAATTTTTTGCAATTTTTTTCAATTTTACCCCCGTGGGATATATATTCTGCCCACACACATTTGGAACTCTCCTGGGGTACCCTCACACATATTATTCCCTCATTTAGTGGATATTTTCACAAAAAAGAGAAATTTTCAAAAATCCAGAAAATTGGCTGAAAACGACTATATATCAAGGAATCATTGGGCAAATCGCTCTGGAACTGAAATCGGAATGCTCACTGACATTTGCCCTATCTGAAAGTCTGATAAACGCAGGAAAAATGACTAAGTCCAAAAAAAAAATTTTTTCAACTTGTTTCAATTTTACCCCGTGGGATATATATTCTACCCACACACATTTGGAACTCTCCTGGGGTACCCTCACACTTATTATTCCCCCATTTAGTGGATATTTTCACAAAAAAGTGAAATTTTCAAAAATCCAGAAAATTGGCTGAAAACGACTAAATATCAAGGACTCATTGGGCGAATCGCTCTGGAACTGAAATCGTAACGCTCACTGACATTTGCCCTATCTGAAAGTCTGATCAACGTCGAAAAAATGACTAAGTCCAAAAAAAAAATTTTTTCAACTTTTTTCAAATTTGCCCCCGTGGGATATATATTCTACCGACACACATTTGGAACTCTCCTGGGGTACCCTCAAACATATTATTCCCTCATTTAGTGGATATTTTCACAAAAAAGTGAAATTTTCAAAAATCCAGAAAATTGGCTGAAAACGACTAAATATCAAGGATTCATTGGGCGAATCGCTCTGGAACTGAAATCAGAATGCTCACTGACGTTTGCCCTATCTGAAAGTGTGATAAACGCCGGAAAAATGACTAAGTCCAAAAAAAAAATATTTTCAACTTTTTTCAATTTTACCCCCGTGGGATATATATTCTACCCACACACATTTGGAACTCTCCTGGGGTACCCTCAAACATATTATTCCCTCATTTAGTGGATATTTTCACAAAAAAGAGAAATTTTCAAAAATCCAGAAAATAGGCTGAAAACAACTAAATATCAAGGACTCATTGGGCGAACCGCTCTGAAACTGAAATCGGAATGCTCACTGACATTTGCCCTATCTGAAAGTCTGATAAACGCCGGAAAAATGACTAAGTCCAAAAAAAAAATGTTTTCAACTTTTTTAAATTTTACCCCGTGGGATATATATTCTACCCACACACATTTGGAAGTCTCCTGGGGTACTCTCACACTTATTATTCCCTCATTTAGTGGATATTTTCACAAAAAAGTGAAATTTTCAAAAATCCAGAAAATTGGCTGAAAACGACTAAATATCAAGGATTCATTGGGGGAATCGCTCTGGAACTGAAATCGGAATGCTCACTGACATTTGCCCTTTCTGAAAGTCTGATAAACGCCGGAAAAATGACTAAGTCCAAAAAAAAAATGTTTTCAACTTTTTTCAATTTTACCCCGTGGGATATATATTCTACCCACACACATTTGGAACTCTCCTGGGGTACCCTCACACTTATTATTCCCCCATTTAGTGGATATTTTCACAAAAAAGTGAAATTTTCAAAAATCCAGAAAATTGGCTGAAAACGACTAAATATCAAGGACTCATTGGGCGAATCGCTCTGGAACTGAAATCGTAACGCTCACTGACATTTGCCCTATCTGAAAGTCTGATCAACGTCGAAAAAATGACTAAGTCCAAAAAAAAAATTTTTTCAACTTGTTTCAAATTTGCCCCCGTGGGATATATATTCTACCGACACACATTTGGAACTCTCCTGGGGTACCCTCAAACATATTATTCCCTCATTTAGTGGATATTTTCACAAAAAAGTGAAATTTTCAAAAATCCAGAAAATTTTCTGAAAACGACTAAATATCAAGGATTCATTGGGCGAATCGCTCTGGAACTGAAATCAGAATGCTCACTGACGTTTGCCCTATCTGAAAGTGTGATAAACGCCGGAAAAATGACTAAGTCCAAAAAAAAAATATTTTCAACTTTTTTCAATTTTACCCCCGTGGGATATATATTCTACCCACACACATTTGGAACTCTCCTGGGGTACCCTCACACTTATTATTCCCTCATTTAGTGGATATTTTCACAAAAAGGTGAAATTTTCAAAAATCCAGAAAATTGGCTGAAAACGACTAAATATCAAGGACTCATTCGGCAAATTGCTCTGGAACTGAAATTGGAATGTTCACTGACATTTGCCCTATCTGAAAGTCTGATAAACGCCGGAAAAATGACTAAGTCCAAAAAAAAATTTTTTTAAACTTTTTTCAATTTTACCCCCGTGGGATATATATTCTACCCCAACACATTGGGAACTCGCCTGGGGTACCCTCACACATATTATTCCCTCATTTAGTGGATATTTTCACAAAAAAATGAAATTTTCAAAAATCCAAAATATTGGCTGAAAACGACTAAATATCAAGGACTGATTGGGCGAATCGCTCTGGAACTGAAATCGGAATGCTCACTGACATTTGCCCTATCTGAAAGTCTGATAAACGCCGGAAAAATGACTAACTCCAAAAAAAAATGTTTTAAACTTTTTTCAATTTTACCCCCGTGGGATATATATTCTACCCACACACATTTGGAACTCTCCTGGGGTACTCTCACACTTATTATTCCCTCATTTAGTGGATATTTTCACAAAAAAGTGAAATTTTCAAAAATCTAGAAAATTGGCTGAAAACGACTAAATATCAAGGACTCATTGGGCGAATCGCTCTGGAACTGAAATCGGAATGCTCACTGAGATTTGCCCTATCTGAAAGTCTGATAAACGCAGGAAAAATGACTAACTCCAAAAAAAAAATGTTTTCAACTTTTTTAAATTTTACCCCGTGGGATATATATTCTACCCACACACATTTGGAACTCTCCTGGGGTACTCTCACATTTATTATTCCCTTATTTAGTGGATATTTTCACAAAAAAGTGAAATTTTGAAAAATCCAGAAAATTGGCTGAAAACAAATAAATATCAAGGACTCATTAGGCGAATCGCTCTGGAACTAAAATCGGAATGGTCACTGACATTTGCCCTTTCTGAAAGTCTGATAAACGCAGGAAAAATGACTAAGTCCAAAAAAAATTTTTTTTAAACTTTTTTCAATTTTACCCCCGTGGGATATATATTCTACCCCAACACATTGGGAACTCGCCTGGGGTACCCTCACACTTATTATTCCCCCATTTAGTGGATATTTTCACAAAAAAGTGAAATTTTCAAAAATCCAGATAATTGGCTGAAAACGACTAAATATCAAGGATTCATTGGGCGAATTGCTCTGGAACTGAAATCAGAATGCTCACTGACATTTGCCCTATCTGAAAGTCTGATAAACGCCGGAAAAATGACTAAGTCCAAAAAAAAATGTTTTCAACTTTTTTCAATTTTACCCCCGTGGGATATATATTCTACCCACACACATTTAGAACTCTCCTGGGGTACCCTCACACTTAGTATTCCCTCATTTAGTGGATATTTTCACAAAAAAGTGAAATTTTCAAAAATCCAGAAAATTGGCTGAAAACGACTAAATATCAAGGACTCATTGGGCGAATCGCTCTGGAACTGAAATCGGAACGCTCACTGACATTTGCCCTATCTGAAAGTCTGATCAACGTCGAAAAAATGACTAAGTCCAAAAAAAAAATTTTTTCAACTTGTTTCAAATTTGCCCCCGTGGGATATATATTCTACCCACACACATTTGGAAGTCTCCTGGGGTACTCTCACACTTATTATTCCCTCATTTAGTGGATATTTTCACAAAAAAGTGAAATTTTCAAAAATCCAGAAAATTGGCTGAAAACGACTAAATATCAAGGATTCATTGGGGGAATCGCTCTGGAACTGAAATAATAATGCTCACTGACATTTGCCCTTTCTGAAAGTCTGATAAACGCCGGAAAAATGACTAAGTCCAAAAAAAAATGTTTTCAACTCTTTTCAATTTTACCCCCGTGGGATATATATTCTACCCACACACATTTAGAACTCTCCTGGGGTACCCTCACACTTATTATTCCCCCATTTAGTGGATATTTTCACAAAAAAGTGAAATTTTCAAAAATCCAGAAAATTGGCTGAAAACAACTAAATATCAAGGACTCATTGGGCGAATCGCTCTGGAACTGAAATCGGAATGCTCACTGACATTTGCCCTATCTGAAAGTCTGATAAACGCCGGAAAAATGACTAAGTCCAAAAAAAAAAATGTTTTCAACTTTTTTCAATTTTACCCCCGTGGGATATATATTCTACCCACACACATTTGGAACTCTCCTGGGGTACTCTCACACTTATTATTCCCTCATTTAGTGGATATTTTCACAAAAAAGTGAAATTTTCAAAAATCCAGAAAATTGGCTGAAAACGACTAAATATCAAGGATTCATTGGGCGAATCGCTCTGGAACTGAAATCAGAATGCTCACTGACGTTTGCCCTATCTGAAAGTCTGATAAACGCCGGAAAAATGACTAAGTCCAAAAAAAAAATGTTTTTCAACTTTTTTCAATTTTACCCCCGTGGGATATATATTCTACCCACACACATTTGGAACTCTCCCGGGGTACCCTCACACTTATTATTCCCTCATTTAGTGGATATTTTCACAAAAAAGAGAAATTTTCAAAAATCCAGAAAATTGGCTGAAAACGACTAAATATCAAGGACTCATTCGGCGAATCGCTCTGGAACTGAAATTGGAATGTTCACTGACATTTGCCCTATCTGAAAGTCTGATAAACGCCGGAAAAATGACTAAGTCCAAAAAAAAATTTTTTTCAACTTGTTTCAAATTTGCCCCCGTGGGATATATATTCTACCCACACACATTTGGAACTCTCCTGGGGTACCCTCACACTTATTATTCCCCCATTTAGTGGATATTTTCACAAAAAAGTGAAATTTTCAAAAATCCAGAAAATTGGCTGAAAACGACTAAATATCAAGGATTCATTGGGCGAATCGCTCTGGAACTGAAATCAGAATGCTCACTGACATTTGCCCTATCTGAAAGTCTGATAAACGCCGGAAAAATGACTAAGTCCAAAAAAAAAATATTTTCAACTTTTTTCAATTTTACCCCCGTGGGATATATATTCTACCCACACACATTTGGAACTCTCCTGGGGTACCCTCAAACATATTATTCCCTCATTTAGTGGATATTTTCACAAAAAAGAGAAATTTTCAAAAATCCAGAAAATTGGCTGAAAACAACTAAATATCAAGGACTCATTGGGCGAACCGCTCTGAAACTGAAATCGGAATGCTCACTGACATTTGCCCTATCTGAAAGTCTGATAAACGCCGGAAAAATGACTAAGTCCAAAAAAAAAATGTTTTCAACTTTTTTAAATTTTACCCCGTGGGATATATATTCTACCCACACACATTTGGAAGTCTCCTGGGGTACTCTCACACTTATTATTCCCTCATTTAGTGAATATTTTCACAAAAAAGTGAAATTTTCAAAAATCCAGAAAATTGGCTGAAAACGACTAAATATCAAGGATTCATTGGGGGAATCGCTCTGGAACTGAAATAGTAATGCTCACTGACATTTGCCCTTTCTGAAAGTCTGATAAACGCCGGAAAAATGACTAAGTCCAAAAAAAAAATGTTTTCAACTTTTTTCAATTTTACCCCCGTGGGATATATATTCTACCCACACACATTTAGAACTCTCCTGGGGTACCCTCACACTTAGTATTCCCTCATTTAGTGGATATTTTCACAAAAAAGTGAAATTTTCAAAAATCCAGAAAATTGGCTGAAAACAACTAAATATCAAGGACTCATTAGGCGAATCGCTCTGGAACTGAAATCGGAATGCTCACTGACATTTGCCCTATCTGAAAGTCTGATAAACACCGGAAAAATGACTAAGTCCAAAAAAAAAATGTTTTTCAACTTTTTTCAATTTTACCCCCGTGGGATATATATTCTACCCACACACATTTGGAACTCTCCCGGGGTACCCTCACACTTATTATTCCCTCATTTAGTGGATATTTTCACAAAAAAGAGAAATTTTCAAAAATCCAGAAAATTGGCTGAAAACGACTAAATATCAAGGACTCATTCGGCGAATCGCTCTGGAACTGAAATTGGAATGTTCACTGACATTTGCCCTATCTGAAAGTCTGATAAACTCCGGAAAAATGACTAAGTCCAAAAAAAAAATATTTTCAACTTTTTTCAATTTTACCCCCGTGGGATATATATTCTACCCACACACATTTGGAACTCTCCTGGGGTACCCTCAAACATATTATTCCCTCATTTAGTGGATATTTTCACAAAAAAGAGAAATTTTCAAAAATCCAGAAAATTGGCTGAAAACAACTAAATATCAAGGACTCATTGGGCGAACCGCTCTGAAACTGAAATCGGAATGCTCACTGACATTTGCCCTATCTGAAAGTCTGATAAACGCCGGAAAAATGACTAAGTCCAAAAAAAAAATGTTTTCAACTTTTTTAAATTTTACCCCGTGGGATATATATTCTACCCACACACATTTGGAAGTCTCCTGGGGTACTCTCACACTTATTATTCCCTCATTTAGTGGATATTTTCACAAAAAAGTGAAATTTTCAAAAATCCAGAAAATTGGCTGAAAACGACTAAATATCAAGGATTCATTGGGGGAATCGCTCTGGAACTGAAATAGTAATGCTCACTGACATTTGCCCTTTCTGAAAGTCTGATAAACGCCGGAAAAATGACTAAGTCCAAAAAAAAATGTTTTCAACTTTTTTCAATTTTACCCTCGTGGGATATATATTCTACCCACACACATTTAGAACTCTCCTGGGGTACCCTCACACTTATTATTCCCCCATTTAGTGGATATTTTCACAAAAAAGTGAAATTTTCAAAAATCCAGAAAATTGGCTGAAAACAACTAAATATCAAGGACTCATTAGGCGAATCGCTCTGGAACTGAAATCGGAATGCTCACTGACATTTGCCCTATCTGAAAGTCTGATAAACGCCGGAAAAATGACTAAGTCCAAAAAAAAAAATGTTTTCAACTTTTTTCAATTTTACCCCCGTGGGATATATATTCTACCCACACACATTTGGAACTCTCCTGGGGTACTCTCACACTTATTATTCCCTCATTTAGTGGATATTTTCACAAAAAAGTGAAATTTTCAAAAATCCAGAAAATTGGCTGAAAACGACTAAATTTCAAGGATTCATTGGGCGAATCGCTCTGGAACTGAAATCAGAATGCTCACTGACGTTTGCCCTATCTGAAAGTCTGATAAACGCCGGAAAAATGACTAAGTCCAAAAAAAAAATGTTTTTCAACTTTTTTCAATTTTACCCCCGTGGGATATATATTCTACCCACACACATTTGGAACTCTCCCGGGGTACCCTCACACTTATTGTTCCCTCATTTAGTGGATATTTTCACAAAAAAGAGAAATTTTCAAAAATCCAGAAAATTGGCTGAAAATGACTAAATATCAAGGACTCATTCGGCGAATCGCTCTGGAACTGAAATTGGAATGTTCACTGACATTTGCCCTATCTGAAAGTCTGATAAACGCCGGAAAAATGACTAAGTCCAAAAAAAAATTTTTTTCAACTTGTTTCAAATTTGCCCCCGTGGGATATATATTCTACCCACACACATTTGGAACTCTCCTGGGGTACCCTCACACTTATTATTCCCCCATTTAGTGGATATTTTCACAAAAAAGTGAAATTTTCAAAAATCCAGAAAATTGGCTGAAAACGACTAAATATCAAGGATTCATTGGGTGAATCGCTCTGGAACTGAAATCAGAATGCTCACTGACATTTGCCCTATCTGAAAGTCTGATAAACGCCGGAAAAATGACTAAGTCCAAAAAAAAAATATTTTCAACTTTTTTCAATTTTACCCCCGTGGGATATATATTCTACCCACACACATTTGGAACTCTCCTGGGGTACCCTCAAACATATTATTCCCTCATTTAGTGGATATTTTCACAAAAAAGAGAAATTTTCAAAAATCCAGAAAATTGGCTGAAAACAACTAAATATCAAGGACTCATTGGGCGAACCGCTCTGAAACTGAAATAGTAATGCTCACTGACATTTGCCCTTTCTGAAAGTCTGATAAACGCCGGAAAAATGACTAAGTCCAAAAAAAAAATGTTTTCAACTTTTTTCAATTTTACCCCCGTGGGATATATATTCTACCCACACACATTTAGAACTCTCCTGGGGTACCCTCACACTTATTATTCCCCCATTTAGTGGATATTTTCACAAAAAAGTGAAATTTTCAAAAATCCAGAAAATTGGCTGAAAATGACTAAATATCAAGGATTCATTTGGCGAATCGCTCTGGAACTGAAATCAGAATGCTCACTGACATTTGCCCTATCTGAAAGTCTGATAAACGCCGGAAAAATGACTAAGTCCAAAAAAAAAATATTTTCAACTTTTTTCAATTTTACCCCCGTGGGATATATATTCTACCCACACACATTTGGAACTCTCCTGGGGTACCCTCACACTTATTATTCCCTCATTTAGTGGATATTTTCACAAAAAAGAGAAATTTTCAAAAATCCAGAAAATTGGCTGAAAACTACTAAATATCAAGGACTCATTCGGCGAATCGCTCTGGAACTGAAATTGGAATGTTCACTGACATTTGCCCTATCTGAAAGTCTGATAAACGCCGGAAAAATGACTAAGTCCAAAAAAAAATTTTTTTCAACTTGTTTCAAATTTGCCCCCGTGGGATATATATTCTACCCACACACATTTGGAACTCTCCTGGGGTACCCTCACACTTATTATTCCCCCATTTAGTGGATATTTTCACAAAAAAGTGAAATTTTCAAAAATCCAGAAAATTGGCTGAAAACGACTAAATATCAAGGATTCATTGGGCGAATCGCTCTGGAACTGAAATCAGAATGCTCACTGACATTTGCCCTATCTGAAAGTCTAATAAACGCCGGAAAAATGACTAAGTCCAAAAAAAATATATTTTCAACTTTTTTCAATTTTACCCCCGTGGGATATATATTCTACCCACACACATTTGGAACTCTCCTGGGGTACCCTCAAACATATTATTCCCTCATTTAGTGGATATTTTCACAAAAAAGAGAAATTTTCAAAAATCCAGAAAATTGGCTGAAAACAACTAAATATCAAGGACTCATTGGGCGAACCGCTCTGAAACTGAAATCGGAATGCTCACTGACATTTGCCCTATCTGAAAGTCTGATAAACGCCGGAAAAATGACTAAGTCCAAAAAAAAAATGTTTTCAACTTTTTTAAATTTTACCCCGTGGGATATATATTCTACCCACACACATTTGGAAGTCTCCTGGGGTACTCTCACACTTATTATTCCCTCATTTAGTGGATATTTTCACAAAAAAGTGAAATTTTCAAAAATCCAGAAAATTGGCTGAAAAAGACTAAATATCAAGGATTCATTGGGGGAATCGCTCTGGAACTGAAATAGTAATGCTCACTGACATTTGCCCTTTCTGAAAGTCTGATAAACGCCGGAAAAATGACTAAGTCCAAAAAAAAAATTGTTTTCAACTTTTTTCAATTTTACCCCCGTGGGATATATATTCTACCCACACACATTTAGAACTCTGATGGGGTACCCTCACACTTAGTATTCCCTCATTTAGTGGATATTTTCACAAAAAAGTGAAATTTTCAAAAATCCAGAAAATTGGCTGAAAACAACTAAATATCAAGGATTTATTAGGCGAATCGCTCTGGAACTGAAATCGGAATGCTCACTGACATTTGCCCTATCTGAAAGTCTGATAAACGCCGGAAAAATGACTAAGTCCAAAAAAAAAAATGTTTTCAACTTTTTTCAATTTTACCCCCGTGGGATATATATTCTACCCACACACATTTGGAACTCTCCTGGGGTACCCTCACACTTATTATTCCCTCATTTAGTGGATATTTTCACAAAAAAGTGAAATTTTCAAAAATCCAGAAAATTGGCTGAAAACGACTAAATATCAAGGATTCATTGGGTGAATCGCTCTGGAACTGAAATCAGAATGCTCACTGACATTTGCCCTATCTGAAAGTCTGATAAACGCCGGAAAAATGACTAAGTCCAAAAAAAAAATATTTTCAACTTTTTTCAATTTTACCCCCGTGGGATATATATTCTACCCACACACATTTGGAACTCTCCTGGGGTACCCTCAAACATATTATTCCCTCATTTAGTGGATATTTTCACAAAAAAGAGAAATTTTCAAAAATCCAGAAAATTGGCTGAAAACAACTAAATATCAAGGACTCATTGGGCGAACCGCTCTGAAACTGAAATAGTAATGCTCACTGACATTTGCCCTTTCTGAAAGTCTGATAAACGCCGGAAAAATGACTAAGTCCAAAAAAAAAATGTTTTCAACTTTTTTCAATTTTACCCCCGTGGGATATATATTCTACCCACACACATTTAGAACTCTCCTGGGGTACCCTCACACTTATTATTCCCCCATTTAGTGGATATTTTCACAAAAAAGTGAAATTTTCAAAAATCCAGAAAATTGGCTGAAAACGACTAAATATCAAGGATTCATTTGGCGAATCGCTCTGGAACTGAAATCAGAATGCTCACTGACATTTGCCCTATCTGAAAGTCTGATAAACGCCGGAAAAATGACTAAGTCCAAAAAAAAAATATTTTCAACTTTTTTCAATTTTACCCCCGTGGGATATATATTCTACCCACACACATTTGGAACTCTCCTGGGGTACCCTCACACTTATTATTCCCTCATTTAGTGGATATTTTCACAAAAAAGAGAAATTTTCAAAAATCCAGAAAATTGGCTGAAAACTACTAAATATCAAGGACTCATTCGGCGAATCGCTCTGGAACTGAAATTGGAATGTTCACTGACATTTGCCCTATCTGAAAGTCTGATAAACGCCGGAAAAATGACTAAGTCCAAAAAAAAATTTTTTTCAACTTGTTTCAAATTTGCCCCCGTGGGATATATATTCTACCCACACACATTTGGAACTCTCCTGGGGTACCCTCACACTTATTATTCCCCCATTTAGTGGATATTTTCACAAAAAAGTGAAATTTTCAAAAATCCAGAAAATTGGCTGAAAACGACTAAATATCAAGGATTCATTGGGCGAATCGCTCTGGAACTGAAATCAGAATGCTCACTGACATTTGCCCTATCTGAAAGTCTAATAAACGCCGGAAAAATGACTAAGTCCAAAAAAAATATATTTTCAACTTTTTTCAATTTTACCCCCGTGGGATATATATTCTACCCACACACATTTGGAACTCTCCTGGGGTACCCTCAAACATATTATTCCCTCATTTAGTGGATATTTTCACAAAAAAGAGAAATTTTCAAAAATCCAGAAAATTGGCTGAAAACAACTAAATATCAAGGACTCATTGGGCGAACCGCTCTGAAACTGAAATCGGAATGCTCACTGACATTTGCCCTATCTGAAAGTCTGATAAACGCCGGAAAAATGACTAAGTCCAAAAAAAAAATGTTTTCAACTTTTTTAAATTTTACCCCGTGGGATATATATTCTACCCACACACATTTGGAAGTCTCCTGGGGTACTCTCACACTTATTATTCCCTCATTTAGTGGATATTTTCACAAAAAAGTGAAATTTTCAAAAATCCAGAAAATTGGCTGAAAAAGACTAAATATCAAGGATTCATTGGGGGAATCGCTCTGGAACTGAAATAGTAATGCTCACTGACATTTGCCCTTTCTGAAAGTCTGATAAACGCCGGAAAAATGACTAAGTCCAAAAAAAAAATTGTTTTCAACTTTTTTCAATTTTACCCCCGTGGGATATATATTCTACCCACACACATTTAGAACTCTGATGGGGTACCCTCACACTTAGTATTCCCTCATTTAGTGGATATTTTCACAAAAAAGTGAAATTTTCAAAAATCCAGAAAATTGGCTGAAAACAACTAAATATCAAGGACTCATTAGGCGAATCGCTCTGGAACTGAAATCGGAATGCTCACTGACATTTGCCCTATCTGAAAGTCTGATAAACGCCGGAAAAATGACTAAGTCCAAAAAAAAAAATGTTTTCAACTTTTTTCAATTTTACCCCCGTGGGATATATATTCTACCCACACACATTTGGAACTCTCCTGGGGTACCCTCACACTTATTATTCCCTCATTTAGTGGATATTTTCACAAAAAAGTGAAATTTTCAAAAATCCAGAAAATTGGCTGAAAACGACTAAATATCAAGGACTCATTCGGCAAATTGCTCTGGAACTGAAATTGGAATGTTCACTGACATTTGCCCTATCTGAAAGTCTGATAAATGCCGGAAAAATGACTAAGTCCAAAAAAAAATTTTTTTCAACTTGTTTCAAATTTGCCCCCCGTGGGATATATATTCTACCCACACACATTTGGAACTCTCCTGGGGTACCCTCACACTTATTATTCCCCCATTTAGTGGATATTTTCACAAAAAAGTGAAATTTTCAAAAATCCAGAAAATTGGCTGAAAACGACTAAATATCAAGGATTCATTGGGCGAATCGCTCTGGAACTGAAATCAGAATGCTCACTGACATTTGCCCTATCTGAAAGTCTGATAAACGCCGGAAAAATGACTAAGTCCAAAAAAAAAATATTTTCAACTTTTTTCAATTTTACCCCCGTGGGATATATATTCTACCCACACACATTTGGAACTCTCCTGGGGTACCCTCAAACATATTATTCCCTCATTTAGTGGATATTTTCACAAAAAAGAGAAATTTTCAAAAATCCTGAAAATTGGCTGAAAACAACTAAATATCAAGGACTCATTGGGCGAACCGCTCTGAAACTGAAATCGGAATGCTCACTGACATTTGCCCTATCTGAAAGTCTGATAAACGCCGGAAAAATGACTAAGTCCAAAAAAAAAATGTTTTCAACTTTTTTAAATTTTACCCCGTGGGATATATATTCTACCCACACACATTTGGAAGTCTCCTGGGGTACTCTCACACTTATTATTCCCTCATTTAGTGGATATTTTCACAAAAAAGTGAAATTTTCAAAAATCCAGAAAATTGCCTGAAAACGACTAAATATCAAGGATTCATTGGGGGAATCGCTCTGGAACTGAAATAGTAATGCTCACTGACATTTGCCCTTTCTGAAAGTCTGATAAACGCCGGAAAAATGACTAAGTCCAAAAAAAAAATGTTTTCAACTTTTTTCAATTTTACCCCCGTGGGATATATATTCTACCCACACACATTTAGAACTCTCCTGGGGTACCCTCACACTTAGTATTCCCTCATTTAGTGGATATTTTCACAAAAAAGTGAAATTTTCAAAAATCCAGAAAATTGGCTGAAAACAACTAAATATCAAGGACTCATTAGGCGAATCGCTCTGGAACTGAAATCGGAATGCTCACTGACATTTGCCCTATCTGAAAGTCTGATAAACGCCGGAAAAATGACTAACTCCAAAAAAAAATGTTTTAAACTTTTTTCAATTTTACACCCGTGGGATATATATTCTACCCACACACATTTGGAACTCTCCTGGGGTACTCTCACACTTATTATTCCCTCATTTAGTGGATATTTTCACAAAAAAGTGAAATTTTCAAAAATCCAGAAAATTGGCTGAAAACGACTAAATATCAAGGACTCATTGGGCGAATCGCTCTGGAACTGAAATCGGAATGCTCACTGAGATTTGCCCTATCTGAAAGTCTGATAAACGCAGGAAAAATGACTAACTCCAAAAAAAAAATGTTTTCAACTTTTTTAAATTTTACCCCGTGGGATATATATTCTACCCACACACATTTGGAACTCTCCTGGGGTACTCTCACATTTATTATTCCCTTATTTAGTGGATATTTTTACAAAAAAGTGAAATTTTGAAAAATCCAGAAAATTGGCTGAAAACAAATAAATATCAAGGACTCATTAGGCGAATCGCTCTGGAACTAAAATCGGAATGGTCACTGACATTTGCCCTTTCTGAAAGTCTGATAAACGCAGGAAAAATGACTAAGTCCAAAAAAAAATTTTTTAAAACTTTTTTCAATTTTACCCCCGTGGGATATATATTCTACCCCAACACATTGGGAACTCGCCTGGGGTACCATCACACTTATTATTCCCTCATTTAGTGGATATTTTCACAAAAAAGAGAAATTTTCAAAAATCCAGAAAATTGGCTGAAAACGACTAAATATAATGGATTCATTGGGGGAATCGCTCTGGAACTGAAATCGGAATGCTCACTGACATTTGCCCTTTCTGAAAGTCTGATAAACGCCGGAAAAATGACTAAGTCCAAAAAAAAAATATTTTCAACTTTTTTCAATTTTACCCCCGTGGGATATATATTCTACCCACACACATTTGGAACTCTCCTGGGGTACCCTCAAACATATTATTCCCTCATTTAGTGGATATTTTCACAAAAAAGAGAAATTTTCAAAAATCCAGAAAATTGGCTGAAAACAACTAAATATCAAGGACTCATTGGGCGAACCGCTCTGAAACTGAAATCGGAATGCTCACTGACATTTGCCCTATCTGAAAGTCTGATAAACGCCGGAAAAATGACTAAGTCCAAAAAAAAAATGTTTTCAACTTTTTTAAATTTTACCCCGTGGGATATATATTCTACCCACACACATTTGGAAGTCTCCTGGGGTACTCTCACACTTATTATTCCCTCATTTAGTGGATATTTTCACAAAAAAGTGAAATTTTCAAAAATCCAGAAAATTGCCTGAAAACGACTAAATATCAAGGATTCATTGGGGGAATCGCTCTGGAACTGAAATAGTAATGCTCACTGACATTTGCCCTTTCTGAAAGTCTGATAAACGCCGGAAAAATGACTAAGTCCAAAAAAAAAATGTTTTCAACTTTTTTCAATTTTACCCCCATGGGATATATATTCTACCCACACACATTTAGAACTCTCCTGGGGTACCCTCACACTTAGTATTCCCTCATTTAGTGGATATTTTCACAAAAAAGTGAAATTTTCAAAAATCCAGAAAATTGGCTGAAAACAACTAAATATCAAGGACTCATTAGTCGAATCGCTCTGGAACTGAAATCGGAATGCTCACTGACATTTGCCCTATCTGAAAGTCTGATAAACGCCGGAAAAATGACTAAGTCCAAAAAAAAAATGTTTTCAACTTTTTTAAATTTTACCCCGTGGGATATATATTCTACCCACACACATTTGGAAGTCTCCTGGGGTACTCTCACACTTATTATTCCCTCATTTAGTGGATATTTTCACAAAAAAGTGAAATTTTCAAAAATCCAGAAAATTGGCTGAAAACGACTAAATATCAAGGACTCATTCGGCAAATTGCTCTGGAACTGAAATTGGAATGTTCACTGACATTTGCCCTATCTGAAAGTCTGATAAACGCCGGAAAAATGACTAACTCCAAAAAAAAAATGTTTTCAACTTTTTTAAATTTTACCCCGTGGGATATATATTCTACCCACACACATTTGGAACTCTCCTGGGGTACTCTCACACTTATTATTCCCTTATTTAGTGGATATTTTCACAAAAAAGTGAAATTTTGAAAAATCCAGAAAATTGGCTGAAAACAAATAAATATCAAGGACTCATTAGGCGAATCGCTCTGGAACTAAAATCGGAATGGTCACTGACATTTGCCCTTTCTGAAAGTCTGATAAACGCAGGAAAAATGACTAAGTCCAAAAAAAAATTTTTTTAAACTTTTTTCAATTTTACCCCCGTGGGATATATATTCTACCCCAACACATTGGGAACTCGCCTGGGGTACCCTCACACTTATTATTCCCTCATTTAGTGGATATTTTCACAAAAAAGAAATTTTCAAAAATCCAGAAAATTGGCTGAAAACGACTAAATATAATGGATTCATTGGGGGAATCGCTCTGGAACTGAAATCGGAATGCTCACTGACATTTGCCCTTTCTGAAAGTCTGATAAACGCCTGAAAAATGACTAAGTCCAAAAAAAAAATGTTTTCAACTTTTTTCAATTTTACCCCCGTGGGATATAGATTCTACCCACACACATTTGGAACTCTCCTGGGGTACCCTCACACTTATTATTCCCTCATTTAGTGGATATTTTCACAAAAAGGTGAAATTTTCAAAAATCCAGAAAATTGGCTGAAAACGACTAAATATCAAGGACTCATTCGGCAAATTGCTCTGGAACTGAAATTGGAATGTTCACTGACATTTGCCCTATCTGAAAGTCTGATAAACGCCGGAAAAATGACTAATCCAAAAAAAATTTTTTTTAAACTTTTTTCAATTTTACCCCCGTGGGATATATATTCTACCCACACACATTTGGAACTCTCCTGGGGTACCCTCACACATATTATTCCCTCATTTAGTGGATATTTTCACAAAAAAGTGAAATTTTCAAAAATCCAAAATATTGGCTGAAAACGACTAAATATCAAGGACTCATTGGGCGAATCGCTCTGGAACTGAAATCGGAATGCTCACGGACATTTGCCCTATCTGAAAGTCTGATAAACGCCGGAAAAATGACTAAGTCCAAAAAAAAATGTTTTAAACTTTTTTCAATTTTACCCCCGTGGGATATATATTCTACCCACACACATTTGGAACTCTCCTGGGGTACTCTCACACTTATTATTCCCTCATTTAGTGGATATTTTCACAAAAAAGTGAAATTTTCAAAAATCCAGAAAATTGGCTGAAAACGACTAAATATCAAGGACTCATTGGGCGAATCGCTCTGGAACTGAAATCGGAATGCTCACTGAGATTTGCCCTATCTGAAAGTCTGATAAACGCAGGAAAAATGACTAACTCCAAAAAAAAAATGTTTTCAACTTTTTTAAATTTTACCCCGTGGGATATATATTCTACCCACACACATTTGGAACTCTCCTGGGGTACTCTCACACTTATTATTCCCTTATTTAGTGGATATTTTCACAAAAAAGTGAAATTTTGAAAAATCCAGAAAATTGGCTGAAAACAAATAAATATCAAGGACTCATTAGGCGAATCGCTCTGGAACTAAAATCGGAATGGTCACTGACATTTGCCCTTTCTGAAAGTCTGATAAACGCAGGAAAAATGACTAAGTCCAAAAAAAAATTTTTTTAAACTTTTTTCAATTTTACCCCCGTGGGATATATATTCTACCCCAACACATTGGGAACTCGCCTGGGGTACCCTCACACTTATTATTCCCTCATTTAGTGGATATTTTCACAAAAAAGAGAAATTTTCAAAAATCCAGAAAATTGGCTGAAAACGACTAAATATAATGGATTCATTGGGGGAATCGCTCTGGAACTGAAATCGGAATGCTCACTGACATTTGCCCTTTCTGAAAGTCTGATAAACGCCTGAAAAATGACTAAGTCCAAAAAAAAAATGTTTTCAACTTTTTTCAATTTTACCCCCGTGGGATATATATTCTACCCACACACATTTGGAACTCTCCTGGGGTACCCTCACACTTATTATTCCCTCATTTAGTGGATATTTTCACAAAAAGGTGAAATTTTCAAAAATCCAGAAAATTGGCTGAAAACGACTAAATATCAAGGACTCATTCGGCAAATTGCTCTGGAACTGAAATTGGAATGTTCACTGACATTTGCCCTATCTGAAAGTCTGATAAACGCCGGAAAAATGACTAAGTCCAAAAAAAAAATATTTTCAACTTTTTTCAATTTTACCCCCGTGGGATATATATTCTACCCACACACATTTGGAACTCTCCTGGGGTACCCTCAAACATATTATTCCCTCATTTAGTGGATATTTTCACAAAAAAGAGAAATTTTCAAAAATCCAGAAAATTGGCTGAAAACAACTAAATATCAAGGACTCATTGGGCGAACCGCTCTGAAACTGAAATCGGAATGCTCACTGACATTTGCCCTATCTGAAAGTCTGATAAACGCCGGAAAAATCACTAAGTCCAAAAAAAAAATGTTTTCAACTTTTTTAAATTTTACCCCGTGGGATATATATTCTACCCACACACATTTGGAAGTCTCCTGGGGTACTCTCACACTTATTATTCCCTCATTTAGTGGATATTTTCACAAAAAAGTGAAATTTTCAAAAATCCAGAAAATTGCCTGAAAACGACTAAATATCAAGGATTCATTGGGGGAATCGCTCTGGAACTGAAATAGTAATGCTCACTGACATTTGCCCTTTCTGAAAGTCTGATAAACGCCGGAAAAATGACTAAGTCCAAAAAAAAAATGTTTTCAACTTTTTTCAATTTTACCCCCATGGGATATATATTCTACCCACACACATTTAGAACTCTCCTGGGGTACCCTCACACTTAGTATTCCCTCATTTAGTGGATATTTTCACAAAAAAGTGAAATTTTCAAAAATCCAGAAAATTGGCTGAAAACAACTAAATATCAAGGACTCATTAGGCAAATCGCTCTGGTACTAAAATCGGAATGCTCACTGACATTTGCCCTATCTGAAAGTCTGATAAATGCAGGAAAAATGACTAAGTCCAAAAAAAAATTTTTTTCAACTTTTTTCAATTTTACCCCCGTGGGATATATATACTACCCACACACATTTGGAACTCTCCTGGGGTACCCTCACACTTATTATTCCCTCATTTAGTGGATATTTTCACAAAAAAGAGAAATTTTCAAAAATCCAGAAAATTGGCTGAAAACGACTAAATATCAAGGATTCATTGGGCGAATCGCTCTTGAACTGATATCGTAATGCTCACTGATATTTGCCCTATCTGAAATCTGATAAACGCCGGAAAAATGACTAAGTCCAAAAAAAAAATGTTTTCAACTTTTTTCAATTTTACCCCCGTGGGATATATATTCTACCCACACACATTTGGAACTCTCCTGGGGTACCCTCACACTTATTATTCCCTCATTTAGTGGATATTTTCACAAAAAAGTGAAATTTTCAAAAATCCAGAAAATTGGCTGAAAACGACTAAATATCAAGGACTCATTCGGCGAATCGCTCTGGAACTGAAATCAGAATGCTCACTGACGTTTGCCCTATCTGAAAGTCTGATAAACGCCGGAAAAATGACTAAGTCCAAAAAAAAAATGTTTTCAACTGTTTTCAATTTTACCCCCGTGGGATATATATTCTACCCACACACATTTGGAACTCTCCTGGGGTACCCTCACACATATTATTCCCTCATTTAGTGGATATTTTCACAAAAAAGAGAAATTTTCAAAAATCAAGAAAATTGGCTGAAAACGACTAAATATCAAGGATTCATTGGGCGAATCGCTCTTGAACTGATATCGGAACGCTCACTGATATTTACCCTATCTGAAAGTCTGATAAACGCCGGAAAAATGACTAAGTCCAAAAAAAAAATGTTTTCAACTTTTTTCAATTTTACCCCCGTGGGATATATATTCTACCTACACATATTTGGAACTCTCCTGGGGTACCCTCACACTTATTATTCCCTCATTTAGTGGATATTTTCACAAAAAAGTGAAATTTTCAAAAATCCAGAAAATTGGCTGAAAACGACTAAATATCAAGGACTCATTCGGCGAATCGCTCTGGAACTGAAATCGGAACGCTCACTGACATTTGCCCTATCTGAAAGTCTGATCAACGTCGAAAAAATGACTAAGTCCAAAAAAAAAATGTTTTCAACTTTTTTCAATTTTACCCCCGTGGGATATGTATTCTACCCACACACATTTAGAACACTCCTGGGGTACCCTCATACTTAGTATTCCCCCATTTAGTGGATATTTTCACAAAAAAGTGAAATTTTCAAAAATCCAGAAAATTGGCTGAAAACAACTAAATATCAAGGACTCATTAGGCAAATCGCTCTGGTACTAAAATCGGAATGCTCACTGACATTTGCCCTATCTGAAAGTCTGATAAATGCAGGAAAAATGACTAAGTCCAAAAAAAAATTTTTTTCAACTTTTTTCAATTTTACCCCCGTGGGATATATATACTACCCACACACATTTGGAACTCTCCTGGGGTACCCTCACACTTATTATTCCCTCATTTAGTGGATATTTTCACAAAAAAGAGAAATTTTCAAAAATCCAGAAAATTGGCTGAAAACGACTAAATATCAAGGATTCATTGGGCGAATCGCTCTTGAACTGATATCGTAACGCTCACTGATATTTGCCCTATCTGAAATCTGATAAACGCCGGAAAAATGACTAAGTCCAAAAAAAAAATGTTTTCAACTTTTTTCAATTTTACCCCCGTGGGATATATATTCTACCCACACACATTTGGAACTCTCCTGGGGTACCCTCACACTTATTATTCCCTCATTTAGTGGATATTTTCACAAAAAAGTGAAATTTTCAAAAATCCAAAAAATTGTCTAAAAATGACTAAATATCAAGGAATCATTGGGCGAATCGCTCTGGAACTAAAATCGGAGCACTCATTGACATTTGGGCTATCTGAAAGTCTGATAAACGCCAGAAAAATGACTAAGACCAAAAAAAAATTTTTTTTCAACTTTTTTCAATTTTACCCCCGTGGGATATATATTCTACCCAAACACATTGGGTAGTCTCCTGGGGTACCCTCACACATATTATTCCCTCATTTAGTGGATATTTTCACAAAAAAGTGAAATTTTCAAAAATCCAAAATATTGGCTGAAAACGACTAAATATCAAGGACTCATTGGGCGAATCGCTCTGGAACTGAAATCGGAATGCTCACTGACATTTGCCCTATCTGAAAGTCTGATAAACGCAGGAAAAATGACTAAATCCCAAAAAAAAATTTTTTTCAATTTTACCCCCGTGGGATATATATTCTACCCACACAAATTTAGAACTCTCCTGGGGTACCCTCACACTTATTATTCCCTCATTTAGTGGATATTTTCAAAAAAAGTGAAATTTTCAAAAATCCAGAAAATTGTCTGAAAATGACTAAATATCAAGGAATCATTGGGCGAATCGCTCTGGAACTGAAATTGGAATGCTCACTTACATTTCCCCTATCTGAAAGTCTGATAAACACCAGAAAAATGACTAAGTCCAAAAAATAAAATTTTTCAACTTTTTTCAAATTTACCCCGTGGGATATATATTCTACCCACACACATTTGGAACTCTCCTGGGGTACCCTCACACATATTATTCCCTCATTTAGTGGATATTTTCACAAAAAAGAGAAATTTTCAAAAATCCAGAAAATTGGCTGAAAACAACTAAATATCAAGGACTCATTGGGCGAATCGCTCTGGAGCTGAAATCGTAACGCTCACTGACATTTGCCCTATCTGAAAGTCTGATCAACGACGAAAAAATGACTAAGTCCAAAAAAAAAATTTTTTCAACTTGTTTCAAATTTGCCCCCGTGGGATATATATTCTACCCACACACATTTGGAACTCTCCTGGGGTACCCTCACACATATTATTCCCTCATTTAGTGGATATTTTCACAAAAAAGAGAAATTTTCAAAAATCCAGAAAATTGGCTGAAAACAACTAAATATCAAGGATTCATTGGGCGAATCGCTCTGGAACTGAAATCGGAATGCTCACTGACATTTGCCCTATCTGAAAGTCTGATAAACGCAGGAAAAATGACTAAGTCCAAAAAAAAATTTTTTTTTAACTTTTTTCAATTTTACCCCCGTGGGATATATATTCTACCCACACACATTTGGAACTCTCCTGGGGTACCCTCACACTTATTATTCCCTCATTTAGTGGATATTTTCACAAAAAAGAGAAATTTTCAAAAATCCAGTAAATTGGCTGAAAACGACTAAATATCAAGGATTCATTGGGGGAATCGCTCTGGAACTGAAATCGGAATGCTCACTGACATTTGCCCTATCTGAAAGTCTGATAAACGCCGGAAAAATGACTAAGTCCAAAAAAAAAATGTTTTCAACTTTTTTCAATTTTACCCCCGTGGGATATATATTCTACCCACACACATTTGGAACTCTCCTGGGGTACCCTCACACTTATTATTCCCTCATTTAGTGGATATTTTTACAAAAAAGTGAAATTTTCAAAAATCCAGAAAATTGTCTGAAAACGACTAAATATCAAGGATTCATTGGGCGAATCGCTCTGGAACTGAAATCAGAATGCTCACTGACGTTTGCCCTATCTGAAAGTCTGATAAACGCCGGAAAAATGACTAAGTCCAAAAAAAAAATTTTTTCAACTGTTTTCAATTTTACCCCCGTGGGATATATATTCTACCCACACACATTTGGAACTCTCCTGGGGTACCCTCACACATATTATTCCCTCATTTAGTGGATATTTTCACAAAAAAGAGAAATTTTCAAAAATCAAGAAAATTGGCTGAAAACGACTAAATATCAAGGATTCATTGGGCGAATCGCTCTTCAACTGATATCGGAACGCTCACTGATATTTGCCCTATCTGAAAGTCTGATAAACGCCGGAAAAATGACTAAGTCCAAAAAAAAAATGTTTTCAACTTTTTTCAATTTTACCCCCGTGGGATATATATTCTACCCACACCCATTTGGAACTCTCCTGTGGTACCTTCACACATATTATTCCCTCATTTAGTGGATATTTTCACAAAAAAGTGAAATTTTCAAAAATCCAGAAAATTGGCTGAAAACGACTAAATATCAAGGACTCATTCGGCCAATCGCTCTGGAACTGAAATCGGAACGCTCACTGACATTTCCCCTATCTGAAAGTCTGATAAACGATGGAAAAATGACAAAGTCCAAAAAAAAATTTTTTTTCAACTTTTTTCAATTTTACCCCCGTGCGATATATATTCTACCCACACACATTTGGAACTCTCCTGGGGTACCCTCACACATATTATTCCCTCATTTAGTGGATATTTTCACAAAAAAGTGAAATTTTCAAAAATCCAGAAAATTGGCTGAAAACGACTAAATATCAAGGACTCATTGGGCGAATCGCTCTGGAACTGAAATCGGAATGCTCAATGACATTTCCTCTATCTGAAAGTCTGATAAACGCCGGAAAAATGACTAAGTCCAAAAAAAAAATGTTTTCAACTTTTTTCAATTTTACCCCCGTGGGATATATATTCTACCCACACACATTTGGAACTCTCCTGGGGTACCCTCACACATATTATTCCCTCATTTAGTGGATATTTTCACAAAAAAGTGAAAATTTCAAAAATCCAGAAAATTGGCTGAAAACGACTAAATATCAAGGACTCATTGGGCGAATCGCTCTGGAACTGAAATCGGAACGCTCACTGACATTTCCCCTTTCTGAAAGTCTGATAAACGCCGGAAAAATGACAAAGTCCCCCAAAAAAATTTTTCAACTTTTTTCAATTTTACCCCCGTGGGATATATATTCTACCTACACCCATTTGGAACTCTCCTGTGGTACCTTCACACATATTATTCCCTCATTTAGTGGATATTTTCACAAAAAAGTGAAATTTTCAAAAATCCAGAAAATTGGCTCAAAACGACTAAATATCAAGGACTCATTGGGCGAACCGCTCTTGAACTGAAATCGGAACCCTCACTGACATTTCCCCTATCTGAAAGTCTGATAAACGCCAGAAAAATGACAAAGTCCAAAAAAAAAATGTTTTCAACTTTTTTCAATTTTACCCCCGTGGGATATGTATTCTACCCACACACATTTAGAACACTCCTGGGGTACCCTCACACTTAGTATTCCCTCATTTAGTAGATATTTTCACAAAAAAAGTGAAATTTTCAAAAATCCAGAAAATTGGCTGAAAACAACTAAATATCAAGTACTCATTAGGCAAATCGCTCTGGTACTAAAATCGGAATGCTCACTGACATTTGCCCTATCTGAAAGTCTGATAAACGCAGGAAAAATGACTAAGTCTAAAAAAAAATTTTTTTCAACTTTTTTCAATTTTACCCCGTGGGATATATATTCTACCCACACACATTTGGAACTCTCCTGGGGTACCCTCACACTTATTATTCCCTCATTTAGTGGATATTTTCACAAAAAAGAGAAATTTTCAAAAATCCAGTAAATTGGCTGAAAACGACTAAATATCAAGGATTCATTGGGGGAATCGCTCTGGAACTGAAATCAGAATGCTCACTGACATTTGCCCTATCTGAAAGTCTGATAAACGCCGGAAAAATGACTAAGTCCAAAAAAAAAATGTTTTCAACTTTTTTCAATTTTACCCCCGTGGGATATATATTCTACCCACACACATTTGGAACTCTCCTGGGGTACCTTGACACATATTATTCCCTCATTTAGTGGATATTTTCACAAAAAAGTGAAATTTTCAAAAATCCAGAAAATTGTCTAAAAACGACTAAATATCAAGGAATCATTGGGCGAATCGCTCTGGAACTAAAATCGGAGCACTCATTGACATTTGGGCTATCTGAAAGTCTGATAAACGCCAGAAAAATGACTAAGACCAAAAAAAAAATTTTTTTCAACTTTTTTCAATTTTACCCCCGTGGGATATATATTCTACCCAAACACATTGGGAACTCTCCTGGGGTACCCTCACACATATTATTCCCTCATTTAGTGGATATTTTCACAAAAAAGTGAAATTTTCAAAAATCCAAAATATTGGCTGAAAACGACTAAATATCAAGGACTCATTGGGCGAATCGCTCTGGAACTGAAATCGGAATGCTCACTGACATTTGCCCTATCTGAAAGTCTGATAAACGCAGGAAAAATGACTAAATCCCAAAAAAAAATTTTTTTCAATTTTACCCCCGTGGGATATATATTCTACCCACACACATTTAGAACTCTCCTGGGGTACCCTCACACTTATTATTCCCTCATTTAGTGGATATTTTCAAAAAAAGTGAAATTTTCAAAAATCCAGAAAATTGTCTGAAAATGACTAAATATCAAGGAATCATTGGGCGAATCGCTCTGGAACTGAAATTGGAATGCTCACTGACATTTCCCCTATCTGAAAGTCTGATAAACGCAGGAAAAATGACTAAGTCCAAAAAAAAAAATTTTTTCAACTTTTTTCAATTTTACCCCCGTGGGATATATATTCTACCCACACACATTTGGAACTCTCCTGGGGTACCTTCACACATATTATTCCCTCATTTAGTGGATATTTTCACAAAAAAATGAAATTTTCAAAAATCCAGAAAATTGGCTGAAAACGACTAAATATCAAGGACTCATAAGGCGAATCGCTCTGGAACTGAAATTGGAATGCTCACTGACATTTGCCCTATCTGAAAGTCTGATAAACGCCGGAAAAATGACTAAGTCCAAAAAAAAATTTTTTGCAACTTTTTTCAATTTTACCCCCGTGGGATATATATTTTACCCACACACATTTGGAACTCTCCTGGGGTACCCTCACACATATTATTCCCTCATTTAGTGGATATTTTCACAAAAAAGAGAAATTTTCAAAAATCCAGAAAATTAGCTGAAAACGACTAAATATCAAGAACTCATTCGGCGAATCGCTCTGGAACTGAAATCGGAATGCTCACTGACATTTGCCCGATCTGAAAGTCTGATAAACGCAGGAAAAATGACTAGGTCCAAAAAAAATTTTTTTTTTAATTTTACCCCCGTGGGATATATATTCTACCCACACACATTTGGAACTCTCCTGGGGTACCCTCACACATATTATTCCCTCATTTAGTGGATATTTTCACAAAAAAGAGAAATTTTCAAAAATCCAGAAAATTGGCTGAAAACGACTAAATATCAAGGACTCATTCGGCGAATCGCTCTGGAACTGAAATTGGAATGCTCACTGACATTTGCCCTATCTGAAAGTCTGATAAACGCCGGAAAAATGACTAAGTCCAAAAAAAAATTTTTTTCAAATTTTTTTATATTTACCCCCGTGGGATATATATTCTACCCACACACATTTGGAACTCTCCTGGGGTACCCTCACATTTATTATTCCCTCATTTAGTGAATATTTTCACAAAAAAGTGAAATTTTCAAAAATCCAGAAATTGGCTGAAACCGACTAAATATCAAGGACTCATTGGGCGAATCGCTCTGGAACTGAAATCGGAACACTCACTGACATTTGCCCTATCTGAAAGTCTGATAAACACCGGAAAAATGACTAAGACCAAAAAAAAATTTTTTTTCAACTTTTTTCAATTTTACCCCTGTGGGATATATATTCTACCCAAACACATTGGGAACTCTCCTGGGGTACCCTCACACATATAATTCCCTCATTTAGTGGATATTTTCACAAAACAGTGAAATTTTCAAAAATCCAAAATATTGGCTGAAAACGACTAAATATCAAGGACTCATTGGGCGAATCGCTCTGGAACTGAAATCGGAATGCTCACTGACATTTGCCCTATCTGAAAGTCTGATAAACGCAGGAAAAATGACTAAATCCAAAAAAAATTTTTTTTTCAATTTTACCCCCGTGGGATATATATTCTACCCACACACATTTGGAACTCTCCTGGGGTACCCTCACACTTATTATTCCCTCATTTAGTGGATATTTTCAAAAAAAGTGAAATTTTCAAAAATCCAGAAAATTGTCTAAAAACGACTAAATATCAAGGAATCATTGGGCGAATCGCTCTGGAACTAAAATCGGAGCACTCATTGACATTTGGGCTATTTGAAAGTCTGATAAACGCCAGAAAAATGACTAAGACCAAAAAAAAATTTTTTTTCAACTTTTTTCAATTTTACCCCCGTGGGATATATATTCTACCCAAACACATTGGGAACTCTCCTGGGGTACCCTCACACATATTATTCCCTCATTTAGTGGATATTTTCACAAAAAAGTGAAATTTTCAAAAATCCAAAATATTGGCTGAAAACGACTAAATATCAAGGACTCATTGGGCGAATCGCTCTGGAACTGAAATCGGAATGCTCACTGACATTTGCCCTATCTGAAAGTCTGATAAACGCCAGAAAAATGACTAAGTCCAAAAAATAAAATTTTTTCAACTTTTTTCAATTTTACCCCCGTGGGATATATATTCTACCCACACACATTTGGAACTCTCTTGGGGTAACTTGACACATATTATTCCCTCATTTAGTGGATATTTTCACAAAAAAAGTGAAATTTTCAAAAATCCAGAAAATTGTCTAAAAACGACTAAATATCAAGGAATCATTGGGCGAATCGCTCTGGAACTAAAATCGGAGCACTCATTGACATTTGGGCTATTTGAAAGTCTGATAAACGCCAGAAAAATGACTAAGACCAAAAAAAAATTTTTTTTCAACTTTTTTCAATTTTACCCCGGTGGGATATATATTCTACCCAAACACATTGGGAACTCTCCTGGGGTACCCTCACACATATTATTCCCTCATTTAGTGGATATTTTCACAAAAAAAGAGAAATTTTCAAAAATCCAGAAAATTGGCAGAAAACGACTAAATATCAAGGACTCATTCGGCGAATCGCTCTGGAACTGAAATCGGAATGCTCACTGACATTTGCCCTATCTGAAAGTCTGATAAACGCCGGAAAAATGACTAAGTCCAAAAAAAAAAAATGTTTTCAACTTTTTTCAATTTTACCCCCGTGGGATATATATTCTACCCACACACATTTGGAACTCTCCTGGGGTACCCTCACACATATTATTCCCTCATTTAGTGGATATTTTCACAAAAAAGAGAAATTTTGAAAAATCCAGAAAATTGGCTGAAAACGACTAAATATCAAGGACTCATTGGGCGAATCGCTCTGGAACTGAAATCGGAACGCTCACTGACATTTGCCCTATCTGAAAGTCTGATAAACGCCGGAAAAATGACTAAGTCCAAAAAAAAAATGTTTTTAACTTTTTTCTATTTTACCCCCGTGGGATATATATTCTATCCACACACATTAGGAACTCTCCTGGGGTACCCTCACACTTATTATTCCCTCATTTAGTGGATATTTAAAAAAAAAGTGAAATTTTCAAAAATCCAGAAAATTGTCTGAAAACGACTAAATATCAAGGACTCATTGGGCGAATCGCTCTGGAACTGAAATTGGAATGCTCACTGACATTTGCCCTATCTGAAAGTCTGATAAACGCCGGAAAAATGACTAAGTCCAAAAAAAAATTTTTTTAAACTTTTTTCAATTTTACCCCCGTGGGATATATATTCTACCCACACACATTTGGAACTCTCCTGGGGTACCCTCACACATATTATTCCCTCATTTAGTGGATATTTTCACCAAAAAGTGAAATTTTCAAAAATCCAGAAAATTGGCTGAAAATGACTAAATATCAAGGACTCATTGGGTGAATCGCTCTGGAATTGAAATCGGAACGCTCACTGACATTTGCCCTATCTGAAAGTCTGATAAATGCCGGAAAAATGACTAAGTCGAAAAAAAATTTTTTTTCAACTTTTTTCAATTTTACCCCCGTGGGATATATATTCTACCCACAACATTGGGAACTCTCCTGGGGTTCCCTCACACATATTATTCCCTCATTTAGTGGATATTTTCACAAAAAAGTGAAATTTTCAAAAATCCAGAAAATTGGCTGAAAACGACTAAATATCAAGGACTCATTGAGCGAATCGCTCTGGAACTGAAATCGGAACGCTCACTGACATTTGCCCTATCTGAAAGTCTAATAAACACCGGAAAAATGACTTAAGTCCAAAAGAAAAATTTTTTCAACTTTTTTCAATTTTACCCCCCGTGGGATATATATTCTACCCACACACATTTGGAACTCTCCTGGGGTACCCTCAGACATATTATTCCCTCATTTAGTGGATATTTTCACAAAAAAGAGAAATTTTCAAAAATTCAGAAAATTGGCTGAAAACGACTAAATATCAAGGACTCATTGGGCGAATCGCTCTGGAACTGAAATTGGAACGCTCACTGACATTTGTCCTATCTGAAAGTCTGATAAACGCCGGAAAAATGACTAAGTCCAAAAAAAAATTTTTTTCAACTTTTTTCAATTTTACCCTCGTGGGATATATATTCTACCCACACACATTTGGAACTTTCCTGGGGTAACCTCACACATATTATTCCCTCATTTAGTGGATATTTTTACAAAAAAGTGAAATTTTCAAAAATTCAGAAAATTGGCTGAAAATGACGAAATATCAAGGACTCATTGGGCGAATCGCTCTGGAACTGAAATTAGAACGCTCACTGACATTTGCCCTATCTGAAAGTCTGATGAACGCCGGAAAAATGACTAAGTCCAGAAGAAAAATTTTTTCAACTTTTTTCAATTTTACCCCGTGGGATATATATTCTACCCACACACATTGGGAACTCTCCTGGGGTACCCTCACGCATATTATTCCCTCATTTAGATGATATTTTCACAAAAAAGTGAAATTTTCAAAAATCCAGAAAATTGGCTGAAAACGACTAAATATCAAGGACTCATTGGGCGAATTGCTCTGGAACTGAAATTGGAACGCTCACTGACATTTGCCCAATCTGAAAGTCTGATAAACACCGGAAAAATGACTAAGTAAAAAAAAAAATTTTTTTCAACTTTTTTCAATTTTACCCCCGTGGGATATATATTCTACCCAAACACATTGGGAGCTCTCCTGGGGTACCTTCACACATATTATTCCCTCATTTAGTGGATATTTTCACAAAAAAATGAAATTTTCAAAAATCCAGAAAATTGGCTGAAATCGACTAAATATCAAGGACTCATTCGGTGAATCGCTCTGGAACTGAAATCGGAACGCTCACTGACATTTGCCCTCTCTGAAAGTCTGATAAACGCCGGAAAAATGACTAAGTCCAAAAAAAATTTTTTTTCATCTTTTTTCAATTTTACCCGTGGGATATATATTCTACCCACACACATTTGGAACTCTCCTGGGGTACCCTCAGACATATTATTCCCTCATTTAGTGGATATTTTCACAAAAAAGTGAAATTTTCAAAAATCCAGAAAATTGGCTGAAAACGACTAAATATCAAGGACTCATTGGGCGAATTGCTCTGGAACTGAAATTGGAACGCTCACTGACATTTGCCCTATCTGAAAGTCTGATAAACACTGGAAAAATGACTAATTCCAAAAAAAAATTTTTTTCAACTTTTTTCAATTTTACCCTCGTGCGATATATATTCTACCCACACACATTTGGAACTCTCCTGGGGTACCCTCACACATATTATTCCCTCATTTAGTGGATATTTTCACAAAAAAGTGAAATTTTCAAAAATCCAGAAAATTGGCTGAAAACGACTAAATATCAAGGACTCATTGGGCGAATCGCTCTGGAACTGAAATCGGAACGCTCACTGACATTTGCCCTATCTGAAAGTCTGATAAACGCCGGAAAAATGACTAAGTCCAAAAAAAAATTTTTTTCATCTTTTTTCAATTTTACCCCCGTGGGATATATATTCTACCCAAACACATTGGGAACTCTCCTGGGGTACCCTCACAAATATTATTCCCTCATTTAGTGGATATTTTCACAAAAAAGTGAAATTTTCAAAAATCCAGAAAATTGGCTGAAAACGACTAAATATCAAGGACTCATTGGGCGAATCGCTCTGGAACTGAAATCGGAACGCTCACTGACATTTGCCCTATCTGAAAGTCTGCTAAACGCCGAAAAAATGACTAAGTCCAAAAAAAAAAATTTTTTCAACTTTTTTCAATTTTACCCCCGTATGATATATATTCTACCCACACACATTTGGAACTCTCCTGGGGTACCTTGACACATATTATTCCCTCATTTAGTGGATATTTTCACAAATAAGTGAAATTTTCTAAATTCCAGAAAATTGGCTGAAAACGACTAAATATCAAGGACTCATTGGGCGAATCGCTCTGGAACTGAAATCGGAATGCTCACTGACATTTGCCCTATCTGAAAGTCTGATAAACGCTGGAAAAATGACTAAGTCCAAAAAAAAATTTTTTTCATCTTTTTTCAATTTTACCCCTGTGGGATATATATTCTACCCACACACATTTGGAACTCTCCTGGGGTACCCTCACACATATTATTCCCCCATTTAATGGATATTTTCACAAAAAAGTGAAATTTTCAAAAATCCAGAAAATTGGCTGAAATCGACTAAATATCAAGGACCCATTGGGCGAATCGCTCTGGAACTGAAATCGGAACGCTCACTGACATTTGCCCTCTCTGAAAGTCTGATAAACGCCGGAAAAATGACTAAGTCCAAAAAAATTTTTTTTTCATCTTTTTTCAATTTTACTCCTGTGGGATATATATTCTACCCACACACATTTGGAACTCTCCTGGGGTACCCTCAGACATATTATTCCCTCATTTAGTGGATATTTTCACAAAAAAGTGAAATTTTCAAAAATCCAGAAAATTGGCTGAAAACGACTAAATATCATGGACTCATTGGGCGAATCGCTCTGGAACTGAAATCGGAACGCTCACTGACATTTGCCCTATCTGAAAGTCTGATAAACTCCGGAAAAATGACTAAGTCCAAAAAAAAATGTTTTTCAACTTTTTTCAATTTTACCCTCGTGGGATATATATTCTACCCACACACATTTGGAACTCTCCTGGGGTACCCTCACACATATTATTCCCTCATTTAGTGGATATTTTCACAAAAAAGTGAAATTTTCAAAAATCCAGAAAATTGGCTGAAAACGACTAAATATCAAGGACTCATTGGGCGAATCGCTCTGGAACTGAAATCGGAATGCTCACTGACATTTGCCCTATCTGAAAGTCTGATAAACGCCGGAAAAATGACTAAGTCCAAAAAAAAATTAATTTTTAAACTTTTTTCAATTTTACCCCTGTGGGATATATATTCTACCCACACACATTTGGAACTCTTCTGGGGTACCCTCACACATATTATTCCCTCATTTAGTGGATATTTTCACAAAAAAGAGAAATTTTCAAAAATCCAGAAAATTGGCTGAAAACGACTAAATATCAAGGACTCATTGGGCGAATCGCTCTGGAACTGAAATCGGAACGCTCACTGACATTTGCCCTATCTGAAAGTCTGATAAACACCAGAAAAATGACTAAGTCCAAAAAAATTTTTTTTTAAACTTTTTTCAATTTTACCCCGTGGGATATATATTCTACCCAAACACATTGGGAGCTCTCCTGGGGTACCTTCACACATATTATTCCCTCATTTAGTGGATATTTTCACAAAAAAATGAAATTTTCAAAAATACAGAAAATTGGCTGAAAACGACTAAATATCAAGGACTCATTGGGCAAATCGCTCTGGAACTGAAATCGGAACGCTCACTGACATTTGCCCTATCTGAAAGTCTGATAAACGCTGGAAAAATGACTAAGTCCAAAAAAAAAATTTTTTCATCTTTTTTCAATTTTACCCCCGTGGGATATATATTCTACCCAAACACATTGGGAACTCTCCTGGGGTACCCTCACACATACATATTATTCCCTCATTTAGTGGATATTTTCACAAAAAAGTGAAATTTTCAAAAATCCAAAATATTGTCTGAAAACGACTAAATATCAAGGACTCATTGGGCGAATCGCTCTGGAACTGAAATCGGAACGCTCACTGACATTTGCCTATCTGAAAGTCTGATAAACGCCGAAAAAATGACTAAGTCCAAAAAAAAAAAATTTTTTCAACTTTTTTCAATTTTACCCCCGTGGGATATATATTCTACCCAAACACATTTGGAACTCTCCTGGGGTACCTTGACACATATTATTCCCTCATTTAGTGGATATTTTCACAAATAAGTGAAATTTTCTAAATTCCAGAAAATTGTCTGAAAACGACTAAATATCAAGGACTCATTGGGCGAATCGCTCTGGAACTGAAATCGGAATGCTCACTGACATTTGCCCTATCTGAAAGTCTGATAAACGCCGAAAAAATGACTAAGTCCAAAAAAAAAAAAATTTTTCAACTTTTTTCAATTGTACCCCCGTGGGATATATATTCTACCCACACACATTTGGAACTCTCCTGGGGTACCCTCACACATATTATTCCCTCATTTAGTGGATATTTTCACAAAAAAGTGAAATTTTCAAAAATCCAGAAAATTGGCTGAAAAAGACTAAATATCAAGGACTCATTGGGCGAATTGCTCTGAAACTGAAATTGGAACGCTCACTGACATTTGCCCTATCTGAAAGTCTGATAAACGCCGGAAAAATGACTAAGTCCAAAAAAAAAATGCTTTCAACTTTTTTCAATTTTACCCCCGTGGGATATATATTCTACCCAAACACATTGGAAACTTTCCTGGGGTACCCTCACACATATTATTCCCTCATTTAGTGGATATTTTCACAAAAACGTGAAATTTTCAAAAATCCAGAAAATTGGCTGAAAACGACTAAATATCATGGACTCATTGGGCGAATCGCTCTGGAACTGAAATCGGAACGCTCACTGACATTTGCCCTATCTGAAAGTCTGATAAAGGCCGGAAAAATGACTAAGTCCAAAAAAAAAATTTTTCATCTTTTTTCAATTTTACACCCGTAGGATATATATTCTACCCACACACATTTGGAACTCTCCGGGGTACCTTCACACATATTATTCCCTCATTTAGTGGATATTTTCACAAAAAAGTGAAATTTTCAAAAATCCAAAATATTGGCTGAAAACGACTAAATATAAAGGACTCATTGGGCGAATCGCTCTGGAACTGAAATCGGAACGCTCACTGACATTTGCCCTATCTGAAAGTCTGATAAACGCCGGAAAAATGACTAAGTCCAAAAAAAAAATTTTTTCATCTTTTTTCAATTTTACCCCCGTGGGATATATATTCTACCCACACACATTTGGAACTCTCCGGGGTACCTTCACACATATTATTCCCTCATTTAGTGGATATTTTCACAAAAAAGTGAAATTTTCAAAAATCCAAAATATTGGCTGAAAACGACTAAATATCAAGGACTCATTGGGCGAATCGCTCTGGAACTGAAATCGGAACGCTCACTGATATTTGCCCTATCTGAAAGTCTGATAAACGCCAGAAAAATGACTAAGTCCAAAAAAAATTTTTTTTCAACTTTTTTCAATTTTACCCCCGTGGGATATATATTCTACCCAAACACATTGGGAGCTCTCCTGGGGTATCCTCACACATATTATTGCCTCATTTAGTGGATATTTTCACAAAAAAGTGAAATTTTCAAAAATTCAGAAAATTGGCTGAAAACGACTAAATATCAAGGACTCATTGGGCGAATCACTCTGGAACTGAAATTGGAATGCTCACTGACATTTGCCCTATCTGAAAGTCTGATAAACGCCAGAAAAATAACTAAGTCCAAAAAAAATTTTTTTTCAACTTTTTTCAATTTTACCCCCGTGGGATATATATTCTACCCAAACACATTGGGAGCTCTCTTGGGGTACCCTCACACATATTATTCCCTCATTTAGTGGATGTTTTCACAAAAAAGTGAAATTTTCAAAAATCCAGAAAATTGGCTGAAAACGACTAAATATCAAGGACTCATGGGGCGAATCGCTCTGGAACTGAAATCGGAACGCTCACTGACATTTGCCCTATCTGAAAGTCTGATAAACGCCGGAAAAATAACTAAGTCCAAAAAAAAAATGTTTTCAACTTTTTTCAATTTTAACCCCGTTGGATATATATTCTACCCAAACACATTGGGAACTCTCCTGGGGTACCCTCACACATATTATTCCCTCATTTAGTGGATATTTTCACAAAAACGTGAAATTTTCAAAAATCCAGAAAATTGGCTGAAAACGACTAAATATCAAGGACTCATTGGGCGAATCGCTCTGGAACTGAAATCGGATCGCTCACTGACTCTTGCCCTATCTGAAAGTCTGATAAATGCCGGAAAAATGACTAAGTCCAAAAGAAAAATTATTTCAACTTTTTTCAATTTTACCCCCGTGGGATATATATTCTACCCACACACATTTGGAACTCTCCTGGGGTACCCTCACACATATTATTCCCTCATTTAGTGGATATTTTCACAAAAAAGTGAAATTTTCAAAAATTCTGAAAATTGTCTGAAAACGACTAAATATCAAGGACTCATAGGGCGAATCGCTCTGGAACTGAAATCGGAATGCTCACTGACATTTGCACTATCTGAAAGTCTGATAAACGCCGGAAAAATGACTAAGTCCAAAAAAAAAAAAAATTTTCAACTTTTTAAATTTTACCACCGTGGAATATATATTCTACCCACACACATTTGGAACTCTCCTGGGGTACCCTCACACATATTATTCCCTCATTTAGTGGATATTTTCACAAAAAAGAGAAATTTTCAAAAATCCAGAAAATTGGCTGAAAACGACTAAATATCAAGGACTCATTGGGCGAATCGCTCTGGAACTGAAATCGGAACGCTCACTGACATTTGCCCTATCTGAAAGTCTGATAAACGCCGGAAAAATGACTAAGTCCAAAAGAAAAATTATTTCAACTTTTTTCAATTTTACCCCCGTGGGATATATATTCTACCCACACACATTGGGAACTCTCCTGGGGTACACTCACACATATTATTCCCTCATTTAGTGGATGTTGTCACAAAAAAGTGAAATTTTCAAAAATTCTGAAAATTGACTGAAAACGACTAAATATCAAGGACTCATTGGGCGAATCGCTCTGGAACTGAAATCGGAATGCTCACTGACATTTCCCCTTTCTGAAAGTCTGATAAACGCCGGAAAAATGACAAAGTCCCCAAAAAAAATTTTTCAACTTTTTTCAGTTTTACCCCCGTGGGATATATATTCTACCTACACCCATTTGGAACTCTCCTGTGGTACCTTCACACATATTATTCCCTCATTTAGTGGATATTTTCACAAAAAAGTGAAATTTTCAAAAATCCAGAAAATTGGCTCAAAACGACTAAATATCAAGGACTCATTGGGCGAATCGCTCTTGAACTGAAATCGGAACGCTCACTGACATTTCCCCTATCTGAAAGTCTGATAAACGCCAGAAAAATGACAAAGACCAAAAAAAAAATTTTTTCAACTTTTTTCAATTTTACCCCCGTGGGATATATATTCTACCCACACACATTTGGAACTCTACTGGGGTAACCTCACACATATTATTCCCTCATTTAGTGGATATTTTCACAAAAAAGTGAAATTTTCAAAAATCCAGAAAATTGGCTGAAAACGACTAAATATCAAGGACTCATTGGGCAAATCGCTCTTGAACTAAATCGGAACGCTCACTGACATTTCCTCTATCTGAAAGTCTGATAAACGCCGGAAAAATGACTAAGTCCAATAAAAAAATGTTTTCAACTTTTTTTCAATTTTACCCCCGTGGGATATATATTCTACCCACACACATTTGGAACTCTCCTGGGGTACCCTCACACATATTATTCCCTCAATTAGTGGATATTTTCACAAAAAAGTGAAATTTTCAAAAATCCAGAAAATTGGCAGAAAACGCCTAAATATCAAGGACTCATTGGGCGAATCGCTCTTGAACTGAAATCAGAACGCTCACTGACATTTCCCCTATCTGTAAGTCTGATAAACGCCGGAAAAATGAAAAAGTCCCCAAAAAAAATGTTTTCAACTTTTTTCAATTTTACCCCCGTGGGATATATATTCTACCCACACCCATTTGGAACTCTCCTGTGGAACCCTCACACATATTATTCCCTTTTTTAGTGGATATTTTCACAAAAAAGTGAAATTTTCAAAAATCCAGAAAATTGGCTGAAAACGACTAAATATCATGGACCCATTGGGCGAATCGCTCTTGAACTGAAATTGGAACGCTCACTGACATTTCCTCTATCTGAAAGTCTGATAAACGCCGGAAAAATGACTAAGTCCAATAAAAAAATGTTTTCAACTTTTTTTCAATTTTACCCCCGTGGGATATATATTCTACCCACACACATTTGGAACTCTCCTGGGGTACCCTCACACATATTATTCCCTCAATTAGTGGATATTTTCACAAAAAAGTGAAATTTTCAAAAATCCAGAAAATTGGCAGACAACGACTAAATATCAAGGACTCATTGGGCGAATCGCTCTTGAACTGAAATCAGAACGCTCACTGACATTTCCCCTATCTGAAAGTCTGATAAACGCCGGAAAAATGAAAAAGTCCGCAAAAAAAATGTTTTCAACTTTTTTCAATTTTACCCCCGTGGGATATATATTCTACCCACACCCATTTGGAACTCTCCTGTGGAACCTTCACACATATTATTCCCTTTTTTAGTGGATATTTTCACAAAAAAGTGAAATTTTCAAAAATCCAGAAAATTGGCTGAAAACGACTAAATATCAAGGACCCATTGGGCGAATCGCTCTTGAACTGAAATCGGAATGCTCACTGACATTTCCCCTATCTGAAAGTCTGATAAATGATGGAAAAATGACAAAGTCCAAAAAAAAATTTTTTTTCAACTTTTTTCAATTTTACCCCCGTGCGATATATATTCTACCCACACACATTTGGAACTCTCCTGGGGTACCCTCACACATATTATTCCCTCATTTAGTGTATATTTTCACAAAAAAGTGAAATTTTCAAAAATCCAGAAAATTGGCTGAAAGCGACTAAATATCAAGGACTCATTGGGCGAATCGCTCTGGAACTGAAATCGGAATGCTCAATGACATTTCCTCTATCTGAAAGTCTGATAAACGCCGGAAAAATGACTAAGTCCAAAAAAAAAATGTTTTCAACTTTTTTCAATTTTACCCCCGTGGGATATATATTCTACCCACACACATTTGGAACTCTCCTGGGGTACCCTCACACATATTATTCCCTCATTTAGTGGATATTTTCACAAAAAAGTGAAAATTTCAAAAATCCAGAAAATTGGCTGAAAACGACTAAATATCAAGGACTCATTGGGCGAATCGCTCTGGAACTGAAATCGGAACGCTCACTGACATTTCCCCTATCTGAAAGTCTGATAAACGCTGGAAAAATGACAAAGTCGAAAAAAAATTTTTTTCAACTTTTTTCAATTTTACACCCGTGGGATATATATTCTAACCACACCCATTTGGAACTCTCCTGTGGTACCCTCACACATATTATTCCCTCATTTAGTGGAAATTTTCACAAAAAAGTGAAATTTTCAAAAATCCAAAAAATTGGCTGAAAACGACTAAATATCAAGGACTCATTGGGCGAATCGCTCTTGAACTGAAATCGGAACGCTCACTGACATTTCCCCTTTCTGAAAGTCTGATAAACGCCGGAAAAATGACAAAGTCCCCAAAAAAATTTTTTAAACTTTTTTCAATTTTACCCCCGTGGGATATATATTCTACCTACACCCATTTGGAACTCTCCTGTGGTACCTTCACACATATTATTCCCTCATTTAGTGGATATTTTCACAAAAAAGTGAAATTTTCAAAAATCCAGAAAATTGGCTCAAAACGACTAAATATCAAGGACTCATTGGGCGAATCGCTCTTGAACTGAAATCGGAACGCTCACTGACATTTCCCCTATCTGAAAGTCTGATAAACGCCAGAAAAATGACAAAGACCAAAAAAAAAATTTTTTCAACTTTTTTCAATTTTACCCCCGTGGGATATATATTCTACCCACACACATTTGGAACTCTACTGGGGTAACCTCACACATATTATTCCCTCATTTAGTGGATATTTTCACAAAAAAGTGAAATTTTCAAAAATCCAGAAAATTGGCTGAAAACGACTAAATATCAAGGACTCATTGGGCAAATCGCTCTTGAACTAAATCGGAACGCTCACTGACATTTCCTCTATCTGAAAGTCTGATAAACGCCGGAAAAATGACTAAGTCCAATAAAAAAATGTTTTCAACTTTTTTTCAATTTTACCCCCGTGGGATATATATTCTACCCACACACATTTGTAACTCTCCTGGGGTACCCTCACACATATTATTTGCTCAATTAGTGGATATTTTCACAAAAAAGTGAAATTTTCAAAAATCCAGAAAATTGGCAGAAAACGACTAAATATCAAGGACTCATTGGGCGAATCGCTCTTGAACTGAAATCAGAACGCTCACTGACATTTCCCCTATCTGAAAGTCTGATAAACGCCGGAAAAATGAAAAAGTCCCCCAAAAAAAATGTTTTCAACTTTTTTCAATTTTACCCCCGTGGGATATATATTCTACCCACACCCATTTGGAACTCTCCTGTGGAACCCTCACACATATTATTCCCTTTTTTAGTGGATATTTTCACAAAAAAGTGAAATTTTCAAAAATCCAGAAAATTGGCTGAAAACGACTAAATATCAAGGACCCATTGGACGAATCGCTCTTGAACTGAAATCAGAACGCTCACTGACATTTCCCCTATCTGAAAGTCTGATAAATGATGGAAAAATGACAAAGTCCAAAAAAAAATTTTTTTTCAACTTTTTTCAATTTTACCCCCTTGCGATATATATTCTACCCACACACATTTGGAACTCTCCTGGGGTACCCTCACACATATTATTCCCTCATTTAGTGGATATTTTCACAAAAAAGTGAAAATTTCAAAAATCCAGAAAATTGGCTGAAAACGACTAAATATCAAGGACTCATTGGGCGAATCGCTCTGGAACTGAAATCGGAATGCTCACTGACATTTCCCCTAACTGAAAGTCTGATAAACGCCGGAAAAATGACTAAGTCCAAAAAAAAATGTTTTCAACTTTTTTCAATTCTACCACCGTGGGATATATATTCTACCCACACACATTTGGAACTCTCCTGGGGTACCCTCACACATATTATTCCCTCATTTAGTGGATATTTTCACAAAAAAGTGAAATTTTCAAAAATCCAGAAAATTGGCAGAAAACGACTAAATATCAAGGACTCATTGGGCGAATCGCTCTTGAACTGAAATCAGAACGCTCACTGACATTTCCCCTATCTGAAAGTCTGATAAATGCTGGAAAAATGACAAAGTCCCAAAAAAAATTTTTTTCAACTTTTTTCAATTTTACCCCCGTGGGATATACATTCTACCCACACACATTTGGAACACTCCTGGGGTACCCTCACACATATTATTCCCTCACTTAGTGGATATTTTCACAAAAAAGTGAAATTTTCAAAAATCCAGAAAATTGGCTGAAAGCGACTAAATATCAAGGACTCATTGGGCAAATCGCTCTTGAACTGAAATCGGAACGCTCACTGACATTTCCCCTCTCTGAAAGTCTGATAAACGCTGGAAAAATGACAGTCAAAAAAAAATTTTTTTTAAACTTTTTTCAATTTAACCCCTGTGGGATACATATTCTACCCACACACATTTGGAACACTCCTGGGGTACCCTCACACATATTATTCACTCATTTAGTGGATGTTTTCACAAAAAAGTGAAAATTTCAAAAATCCAGAAAATTGGCTGAAAACGACTAAATATCAAGGACTCATTGGGCGAATCGCTCTGGAACTGAAATCGGAATGCTCAATGACATTTCCTCTATCTGAAAGTCTGATAAACGCAGGAAAAATGACTAAGTCCAAAAAAAAAATGTTTTCAACTTTTTTCAATTTTACCCCCGTGCGATATATATTCTACCCACACACATTTGGAACTCTCCTGGGGTACCCTCACACATATTATTCCCTCATTTAGTGTATATTTTCACAAAAAAGTGAAATTTTCAAAAATCCAGAAAATTGGCTGAAAGCGACTAAATATCAAGGACTCATTGGGCGAATCGCTCTGGAACTGAAATCGGAATGCTCAATGACATTTCCTCTATCTGAAAGTCTGATAAACGCCGGAAAAATGACTAAGTCCAAAAAAAAAATGTTTTCAACTTTTTTCAATTTTACCCCCGTGGGATATATATTCTACCCACACACATTTGGAACTCTCCTGGGGTACCCTCACACATATTATTCCCTCATTTAGTGGATATTTTCACAAAAAAGTGAAAATTTCAAAAATCCAGAAAATTGGCTGAAAACGACTAAATATCAAGGACTCATTGGGCGAATCGCTCTGGAACTGAAATCGGAACGCTCACTGACATTTCCCCTATCTGAAAGTCTGATAAACGCTGGAAAAATGACAAAGTCGAAAAAAAATTTTTTTCAACTTTTTTCAATTTTACACCCGTGGGATATATATTCTAACCACACCCATTTGGAACTCTCCTGTGGTACCCTCACACATATTATTCCCTCATTTAGTGGATATTTTCACAAAAAAGTGAAATTTTCAAAAATCCAGAAAATTGGCTCAAAACGACTAAATATCAAGGACTCATTGGGCGAATCGCTCTTGAACTGAAATCGGAACGCTCACTGACATTTCCCCTATCTGAAAGTCTGATAAACGCCAGAAAAATGACAAAGACCAAAAAAAAAATTTTTTCAACTTTTTTCAATTTTACCCCCGTGGGATATATATTCTACCCACACACATTTGGAACTCTACTGGGGTAACCTCACACATATTATTCCCTCATTTAGTGGATATTTTCACAAAAAAGTGAAATTTTCAAAAATCCAGAAAATTGGCTGAAAACGACTAAATATCAAGGACTCATTGGGCAAATCGCTCTTGAACTAAATCGGAACGCTCACTGACATTTCCTCTATCTGAAAGTCTGATAAACGCCGGAAAAATGACTAAGTCCAATAAAAAAATGTTTTCAACTTTTTTTCAATTTTACCCCCGTGGGATATATATTCTACCCACACACATTTGGAACTCTCCTGGGGTACCCTCACACATATTATTTGCTCAATTAGTGGATATTTTCACAAAAAAGTGAAATTTTCAAAAATCCAGAAAATTGGCAGAAAACGACTAAATATCAAGGACTCATTGGGCGAATCGCTCTTGAACTGAAATCAGAACGCTCACTGACATTTCCCCTATCTGAAAGTCTGATAAACGCCGGAAAAATGAAAAAGTCCCCCAAAAAAAATGTTTTCAACTTTTTTCAATTTTACCCCCGTGGGATATATATTCTACCCACACCCATTTGGAACTCTCCTGTGGAACCCTCACACATATTATTCCCTTTTTTAGTGGATATTTTCACAAAAAAGTGAAATTTTCAAAAATCCAGAAAATTGGCAGAAAACGACTAAATATCAAGGACCCATTGGACGAATCGCTCTTGAACTGAAATCAGAACGCTCACTGACATTTCCCCTATCTGAAAGTCTGATAAATGATGGAAAAATGACAAAGTCCAAAAAAAAATTTTTTTTCAACTTTTTTCAATTTTACCCCCTTGCGATATATATTCTACCCACACACATTTGGAACTCTCCTGGGGTACCCTCACACATATTATTCCCTCATTTAGTGGATATTTTCACAAAAAAGTGAAAATTTCAAAAATCCAGAAAATTGGCTGAAAACGACTAAATATCAAGGACTCATTGGGCGAATCGCTCTGGAACTGAAATCGGAATGCTCACTGACATTTCCCCTAACTGAAAGTCTGATAAACGCCGGAAAAATGACTAAGTCCAAAAAAAAATGTTTTCAACTTTTTTCAATTCTACCACCGTGGGATATATATTCTACCCACACACATTTGGAACTCTCCTGGGGTACCCTCACACATATTATTCCCTCATTTAGTGGATATTTTCACAAAAAAGTGAAATTTTCAAAAATCCAGAAAATTGGCAGAAAACGACTAAATATCAAGGACTCATTGGGCGAATCGCTCTTGAACTGAAATCAGAACGCTCACTGACATTTCCCCTATCTGAAAGTCTGATAAATGCTGGAAAAATGACAAAGTCCAAAAAAAAATTTTTTTCAACTTTTTTCAATTTTACCCCCGTGGGATATACATTCTACCCACACACATTTGGAACACTCCTGGGGTACCCTCACACATATTATTCCCTCACTTAGTGGATATTTTCACAAAAAAGTGAAATTTTCAAAAATCCAGAAAATTGGCTGAAAGCGACTAAATATCAAGGACTCATTGGGCAAATCGCTCTTGAACTGAAATCGGAACGCTCACTGACATTTCCCCTCTCTGAAAGTCTGATAAACGCTGGAAAAATGACAGTCAAAAAAAAATTTTTTTTAAACTTTTTTCAATTTAACCCCTGTGGGATACATATTCTACCCACACACATTTGGAACACTCCTGGGGTACCCTCACACATATTATTCACTCATTTAGTGGATGTTTTCACAAAAAAGTGAAAATTTCAAAAATCCAGAAAATTGGCTGAAAACGACTAAATATCAAGGACTCATTGGGCGAATCGCTCTGGAACTGAAATCGGAATGCTCACTGACATTTCCCCTATCTGAAAGTCTGATAAACGCCGGAAAAATGACTAAGTCCAAAAAAAAAATGTTATCAACTTTTTTCAATTCTACCACCGTGGGATATATATTCTACCCACACACATTTGGAACTCTCCTGGGGTACCCTCACACATATTATTCCCTCATTTATTGGATATTTTCACAAAAAAGTGACATTTTCAAAAATCCAGAAAATCGGCTGAAAACGACTAAATATCAAGGACTCATTGGGCAAATCGCTCTGGAATTGAAATCGGAACGCTCACTGACATTTCCCCTATCTGAAAGTCTGATAAACGATGGAAAAATGACAAAGTCCAAAAAAAAATTTTTTTTCAACTTTTTTCAATTTTACCCCCGTGCGATATATATTCTACCCACACACATTTGGAACTCTCCTGGGGTACCCTCACACATATTATTCCCTCATTTAGTGGATATTTTCACAAAAAAGTGAAATTTTCAAAAATCCAGAAAATTGGCTGAAAACGACTAAATATCAAGGACTCATTGGGCGAATCGCTCTGGAACTGAAATCGGAACGCTCACTGACATTTCCCCTTTCTGAAAGTCTGATAAACGCCGGAAAAATGACAAAGTCCCCCAAAAAAATTTTTCAACTTTTTTCAATTTTACCCCCGTGGGATATATATTCTACCTACACCCATTTGGAACTCTCCTGTGGTACCTTCACACATATTATTCCCTCATTTAGTGGATATTTTCACAAAAAAGTGAAATTTTCAAAAATCCAGAAAATTGGCTCAAAACGACTAAATATCAAGGACTCATTGGGCGAATCGCTCTTGAACTGAAATCGGAACGCTCACTGACATTTCCCCTATCTGAAAGTCTGATAAACGCCAGAAAAATGACAAAGACCAAAAAAAAAATTTTTTCAACTTTTTTCAATTTTACCCCCGTGGGATATATATTCTACCCACACACATTTGGAACTCTACTGGGGTAACCTCACACATATTATTCCCTCATTTAGTGGATATTTTCACAAAAAAGTGAAATTTTCAAAAATCCAGAAAATTGGCTGAAAACGACTAAATATCAAGGATTCATTGGGCAAATCGCTCTTGAACTAAATCGGAACGCTCACTGACATTTCCTCTATCTGAAAGTCTGATAAACGCCGGAAAAATGACTAAGTCCAATAAAAAAATGTTTTCAACTTTTTTTCAATTTTACCCCCGTTGGATATATATTCTACCCACACACATTTGGAACTCTCCTGGGGTACCCTCACACATATTATTTACTCAATTAGTGGATATTTTCACAAAAAAGTGAAATTTTCAAAAATCCAGAAAATTGGCAGAAAACGACTAAATATCAAGGACTCATTGGGCGAATCGCTCTTGAACTGAAATCAGAACGCTCACTGACATTTCCCCTATCTGAAAGTCTGATAAACGCCGGAAAAATGAAAAAGTCCCCAAAAAAATGTTTTCAACTTTTTTCAATTTTACCCCCGTGGGATATATATTCTACCCACACCCATTTGGAACTCTCCTGTGGAACCCTCACACATATTATTCCCTTTTTTAGTGGATATTTTCACAAAAAAGTGAAATTTTCAAAAATCCAGAAAATTGGCTGAAAACGACTAAATATCAAGGACCCATTGGGCGAATCGCTCTTGAACTGAAATCGGAACGCTCACTGACATTTCCCCTATCTGAAAGTCTGATAAATGATGGAAAAATGACAAAGTCCAAAAAAAAATTTTTTTTCAACTTTTTTCAATTTTACCCCCGTGCGATATATATTCTACCCACACACATTTGGAACTCTCCTGGGGTACCCTCACACATATTATTCCCTCATTTAGTGAATATTTTCACAAAAAAGTGAAATTTTCAAAAATCCAGAAAATTGGCTGAAAACGACTAAATATCAAGGACTCATTGGGCGAATCGCTCTGGAACTGAAATCGGAATGCTCAATGACATTTCCTCTATCTGAAAGTCTGATAAACGCCGGAAAAATGACTAAGTCCAAAAAAAAAATGTTTTCAACTTTTTTCAATTTTACCCCCGTGGGATATATATTCTACCCACACACGTTTGGAACTCTCCTGGGGTACCCTCACACATATTATTCCCTCATTGAGTGGATATTTTCACAAAAAAGTGAAAATTTCAAAAATCCAGAAAATTGGCTGAAAACGACTAAATATCAAGGACTCATTGGGCGAATCGCTCTGGAACTGAAATCGGAATGCTCACTGACATTTCCCCTAACTGAAAGTCTGATAAACGCCGGAAAAATGACTAAGTCCAAAAAAAAAATGTTTTCAACTTTTTTCAATTCTACCACCGTGGGATATATATTCTACCCACACACATTTGGAACTCTCCTGGGGTACCCTCACACATATTATTCCCTCATTTAGTGGATATTTTCACAAAAAAGTGAAATTTTCAAAAATCCAGAAAATTGGCAGAAAACGACTAAATATCAAGGACTCATTGGGCGAATCGCTCTTGAACTGAAATCAGAACGCTCACTGACATTTCCCCTATCTGAAAGTCTGATAAATGCTGGAAAAATGACAAAGTCCAAAAAAAAATTTTTTTCAACTTTTTTCAATTTTACCCCCGTGGGATATACATTCTACCCACACACATTTGGAACACTCCTGGGGTACCCTCACACATATTATTCCCTCATTTAGTGGATATTTTCACAAAAAAGTGAAATTTTCAAAAATCCAGAAAATTGGCTGAAAGCGACTAAATATCAAGGACTCATTGGGCAAATCGCTCTTGAACTGAAATCGGAACGCTCACTGACATTTCCCCTCTCTGAAAGTCTGATAAACGCTGGAAAAATGACAGTCAAAAAAAAATTTTTTTTTAACTTTTTTCAATTTAACCCCTGTGGGATATATATTCTACCCACACACATTTGGAACACTCCTGGGGTACCCTCACACATATTATTCACTCATTTAGTGGATGTTTTCACAAAAAAGTGAAAATTTCAAAAATCCAGAAAATTGGCTGAAAACGACTAAATATCAAGGACTCATTGGGCGAATCGCTCTGGAACTGAAATCGGAATGCTCACTGACATTTCCCCTATCTGAAAGTCTGATAAACGCCGGAAAAATGACTAAGTCCAAAAAAAAAATGTTATCAACTTTTTTCAATTCTACCACCGTGGGATATATATTCTACCCACACACATTTGGAACTCTCCTGGGGTACCCTCACACATATTATTCCCTCATTTATTGGATATTTTCACAAAAAAGTGACATTTTCAAAAATCCAGAACATCGGCTGAAAACGACTAAATATCAAGGACTCATTGGGCAAATCGCTCTGGAATTGAAATCGGAATGCTCACTGACATTTCCCCTATCTAAAAGTCTGATAAACGCCGGAAAAATGGCTAAGTCCAAAAAAAAATTTTTTTAAACTTTTTTCAATTTTACCCCCGTCGAATATTTATTCTACCCACACACATTTGGAACTCTCCTGGGTACCCTCACACATATTATTCCCTCATTTAGTGGATATTTTCACAAAAAAGTGAAATTTTCAAAAATCCAGAAAATTGGCTGAAAACGACTAAATATCAAGGACTCATTGGGCTCTTGTACTGAAATCGGAACGCTCACTGACATTTCCCCTATCTGAAAGTCTGATACACACTGGAAAAATGACAAAGTCCAAAAAAAATTTTTTTCAACTTTTTTCAATTTTACCCCCGTGGGATATATATTCTACCCACACACATTTGGAACTCTCCTGGGGTACCCTCACACATATTATTCCCTCATTTAGTGGATATTTTCACAAAAAAGTGAAATTTTCAAAAATCCAAAAAATTGGCTGAAAACGACTAAATATCAAGGACTCATTGGGCGAATCGCTCTTGAACTGAAATCGGAACGCTCACTGACATTTCCCCTATCTGAAAGTCTGATAAACGCCGGAAAAATGACAAAGACCAAAAAAAAAATTTTTTAAACTTTTTTCAATTTTACCCCCGTGGGATATATATTCTACCCACACACATTTGGAACTCTCCTGGGGTAACCTCACACATATTATTCCCTCATTTAGTGGATATTTTCACAAAAAAGTGAAATTTTCAAAAATCCAGAAAATTGGCTGAAAACGAATAAATATCAAGGACTCATTGGGCAAATCGCTCTTGAACTGAAATCGGAATGCTCACTGACAATTCCCCTATCTGAAAGTCTGATAAACGCTGGAAAAATGACAAAGTCCAAAAAAAACATTTTTTCAACTTTTTTCAATTTTACCCCCGAGGGATATATATTCTACCCACACACATTTGGAACTCTCCTGGGGTAACCTCACACATATTATTCCCTCATTTAGTGGATATTTTCACAAAAAAGTGAAATTTTCAAAAATCCAAAAAATTGGCTGAAAACGACTAAATATCAAGGACTCATTGGGCGAATCGCTCTTGAACTGAAATCGGAACGGTCACTGACATTTCCCCTATCTGAAAGTCTGATAAACGCCAGAAAAATGACAAAGTCCCTAAAAAAATATTTTTCAACTTTTTTCAATTTTACCCCCGTGGGATATATATTCTACATACACTCATTTGGAACTCTCCTGTGGTACCCTCACACATATTATTCCCTCATTTAGTGGATATTTTCACAAAAAAGTGAAATTTTCAAAAATCCAGAAAATTGGCTGAAAACGACTAAATATCAAGGACTCATTGGGCGAATCGCTCTTGAACTGAAATCGGAACGCTCACTGACATTTCACCTATCTGAAAGTCTGATAAACGCCGGAAAAATGAAAAAGTCCCCAAAAAAAATGTTTTCAACTTTTTTCAATTTTACCCCCATGGGATATATATTCTACCCACACCCATTTGGAACTCTCCTGTGGAACCCTCACACATATTATTCCCTTTTTTAGTGGATATTTTCACAAAAAAGTGAAATTTTCAAAAATCCAGAAAATTGGCTGAAAACGACTAAATATCAAGGACTCATTGGGCGAATCGCTCTTGAACTGAAATCGGAACGCTCATTGACATTTCCCCTATCTGAAAGTCTGATAAATGATGGAAAAATGACAAAGTCCAAAAAAAAATTTTTTTTCAACTTTTTTCAATTTTACCCCCGTGGGATATATATTCTACCCACACACATTTGGAACTCTCCTGGGGTACCCTCACACATAATATTCCCTCATTTAGTGGATATTTTCACAAAAAAGTGAAATTTTCAAAAATCCAGAAAATTGGCTGAAAACGACTAAATATCAAGGACTCATTGGGCGAATCGCTCTGGAACTGAAATCGGAATGCTCACTGACATTTCCTCTATCTGAAAGTCTGATAAATGCTGGAAAAATGACAAAGTCCAAAAAAAAAATGTTTTCAACTTTTTTTCAATTTTACCCCTGTGGGATATATATTCTACCCACACACATTTGGAACTCTCCTGGGGTACTCTCACACATATTATTCCCTCATTTAGTGGATATTTTCACAAAAAAGTGAAATTTTCAAAAATCCAGAAAATTGGCTGAGAACGACTAAATATCAAGGACTCATTGGGCAAATCGCTCTTGAACTGAAATCGGAACGCTCACTGACATTTCCCCTATCTGAAAGTCTGATAAACGCCGGAAAAATGGCTAAGTCCAAAAAAAAATTTTTTTAAACTTTTTTCAATTTTACCCCCGTGGGATATATATTCTACCCACACACATTTGGAACTCTCCTGGGGTACCCTCACACATATTATTCCCTCATTTAGTGGATATTTTCACAAAAAAGTGAAATTTTCAAAAATCCAAAATTTTGGCTGAAAACGACTAAACATCAAGGACTCATTGAGCGAATTGCTCTGGAACTGAAAACGGAACGCTCACTGACGTTTGCCCTATCTGAAAGTCTGATAAACGCCAGAAAAATGACAAAGTACCAAAAAAAAATTTTTCAAACTTTTTTCAATTTTACCCCCGTGGGATATATATTCTACCCATACACATTTGGAACTCTCCTGGGGTACCCTCACACATATTATTCCCTCATTTAGTGGATATTTTCACAAAAAAGTGAAATTTTCAAAAATCCAGAAAATTGGCTGAAAATGACTAAATATCAAGGACTCATTGGGCGAATCGCTCTGGAACTGAAATCGGAACGCTCACTGACATTTCCCCTATCTAAAAGTCTGATAAACGCCGGAAAAATGACAAAGTCCAAAAAAAAAATGTTTTCAACTTTTTTCAATTTTACCCCCGTGGGATATATATTCTACCCACACACATTTGGAACTCTCCTGGGGTACCCTCACACATATTATTCCCTCATTTAGTGGATATTTTCACAAAAAAGTGAAATTTTCAAAAATCCAGAAAATTGGCTGAAAACGACTAAATATCATGGACTCATTGGGTGAATTGCTCTGGAACTGAAATCGGAATGCTCACTGACATTTCCCCTATCTGAAAGTCTGATAAACGCCGGAAAAATGACTAAATCCAAAAAAAAAATGTTTTTAATTTTACCCCTGTGGGATATATATTCTACCCACACACATTTGGAACTCTCCTGGGGTACCCTCACACATATTATTCCCTCATTTAGTGGATATTTTCACAAAATAGTGAAATTTTCAAAAATCCAGAAAATTGGCTGAAAACGACTAAATATCAAGGACTCATTGAGTGAATCGCTCTGGAACTAAAATGGGAACGCTCACTGACATTTCCCCTATCTGAAAGTCTGATAAACGCCGGAGAAATGACAAAGTCCCAAAAAAAAATGTTTCCAACGTTTTTCAATTTTACCCCCGTGGGATATATATTCTACCCACACACATTTGGAACTCTCCTGGGGTACCCTCGCACATATTATTCCCTCATTTAGTGGATATTTTCACAAAAAAGTGAAATTTTCAAAATACCAAAATATTGGCTGAAAACGACTAAATGTCAAGGACTCATTGGGCGAATTGCTATTTAACTGAAATGAGAACGCTCACTGACATTTCCCCTATCTGAAAGTCTGATCAACGCCAGAAAAATGACTAAGTCCAAAAAAAAATTTTTTTCTACTTTTTTCAATTTTACCCCCGTGGGATATATATTCTACCCACACACATTTGGAACTCTCCTGGGGTACCGTCACACATATTATTCCCTCATTTAGTGGATATTTTCACAAAAAAGTGAAATTTTCAAAATTCCAGAAAATTGGCTGAAAATGTCTAAATATCAAGGACTCGTTGGGTGAATCGCTCTGGAACTGAAATCGTAACGCTCACTGACATTTCCCCTATCTAAAAGTCTGATAAACGCCGGAAAAATGACAAAGTCCAAAAAAAAAATGTTTTCAACTTTTTTCAATTTTACCCCCGTGGGATATATATTCTACCCACACACATTTGGAACTCTCCTGGGGTACCCTCACACATATTATTCCCTCATTTAGTGGATATTTTCACAAAATAGTGAAATTTTCAAAAATCCAGAAAATTGGCTGAAAACGACTAAATATCAAGGACTCATTGAGTGAATCGCTCTGGAACTGAAATCGGAACGCTCACTGACATTTCCCCTATCTGAAAGTCTGATAAACGCCGGAAAAATGACAAAGTCCAAAAAAAACAATTTTTTCAACTTTTTTCAATTTTACCCCCGTGGGATATATATTCTATCCACACCCATTTGGAACTCTCCTGTGGTACCCTCACACATATTATTCCCTCATTTAGTGGATATTTTCACAAAAAAGTGAAATTTTCAAAAATCCAAAAAATTGGCTGAAAACGACTAAATATCAAGGACTCATTGGGCGAATCGCTCTTGAACTGAAATCGGAGCGCTCACTGACATTTCCCCTATCTGAAAGTCTGATAAACGCCGGAAAAATGACAAAGACCAAAAAAAAAATTTTTTAAACTTTTTTCAATTTTACCCCCGTGGGATATATATTCTACCCACACACATTTGGAACTCTCCTGGGGTAACCTCACACATATTATTCCCTCATTTAGTGGATATTTTCACAAAAAAGTGAAATTTTCAAAAATCCAGAAAATTGGCTGAAAACGAATAAATATCAAGGACTCATTGGGCAAATCGCTCTTGAACTGAAATCGGAATGCTCACTGACAATTCCCCTATCTGAAAGTCTGATAAACGCTGGAAAAATGACAAAGTCCAAAAAAAACATTTTTTCAACTTTTTTCAATTTTACCCCCGTGGGATATATATTCTACCCACACACATTTGGAACTCTCCTGGGGTAACCTCACACATATTATTCCCTCATTTAGTGGATATTTTCACAAAAAAGTGAAATTTTCAAAAATCCAAAAAATTGGCTGAAAACGACTAAATATCAAGGACTCATTGGGCGAATCGCTCTTGAACTGAAATCGGAACGGTCACTGACATTTCCCCTATCTGAAAGTCTGATAAACGCCAGAAAAATGACAAAGTCCCTAAAAAAATATTTTTCAACTTTTTTCAATTTTACCCCCGTGGGATATATATTCTACATACACTCATTTGGAACTCTCCTGTGGTACCCTCACACATATTATTCCCTCATTTAGTGGATATTTTCACAAAAAAGTGAAATTTTCAAATATCCAGAAAATTGGCTGAAAACGACTAAATATCAAGGACTCATTGGGCGAATCGCTCTTGAACTGAAATCGGAACGCTCACTGACATTTCACCTATCTGAAAGTCTGATAAACGCCGGAAAAATGAAAAAGTCCCCAAAAAAAATGTTTTCAACTTTTTTCAATTTTACCCCCATGGGATATATATTCTACCCACACCCATTTGGAACTCTCCTGTGGAACCCTCACACATATTATTCCCTTTTTTAGTGGATATTTTCACAAAAAAGTGAAATTTTCAAAAATCCAGAAAATTGGATGAAAACGACTAAATATCAAGGACTCATTGGGCGAATCGCTCTTGAACTGAAATCGGAACGCTCATTGACATTTCCCCTATCTGAAAGTCTGATAAATGATGGAAAAATGACAAAGTCCAAAAAAAAATTTTTTTTCAACTTTTTTCAATTTTACCCCCGTGGGATATATATTCTACCCACACACATTTGGAACTCTCCTGGGGTACCCTCACACATAATATTCCCTCATTTAGTGGATATTTTCACAAAAAAGTGAAATTTTCAAAAATCCAGAAAATTGGCTGAAAACGACTAAATATCAAGGACTCATTGGGCGAATCGCTCTGGAACTGAAATCGGAATGCTCACTGACATTTCCTCTATCTGAAAGTCTGATAAATGCTGGAAAAATGACAAAGTCCAAAAAAAAAATGTTTTCAACTTTTTTTCAATTTTACCCCTGTGGGATATATATTCTACCCACACACATTTGGAACTCTCCTGGGGTACTCTCACACATATTATTCCCTCATTTAGTGGATATTTTCACAAAAAAGTGAAATTTTCAAAAATCCAGAAAATTGGCAGAAAACGACTAAATATCAAGGACTCATTGGGCGAATCGCTCTTGAACTGAAATCAGAACGCTCACTGACATTTCCCCTATCTGAAAGTCTGATAAATGCTGGAAAAATGACAAAGTCCAAAAAAAAATTTTTTTCAACTTTTTTCAATTTTACCCCCGTGGGATATATATTCTACCCACACACATTTGGAACACTCCTGGGGTACCCTCACACATATTATTCCCTCATTTAGTGGATATTTTCACAAAAAAGTGAAATTTTCAAAAATCCAGAAAATTGGCTGAGAACGACTAAATATCAAGGACTCATTGGGCAAATCGCTCTTGAACTGAAATCGGAACGCTCACTGACATTTCCCCTATCTGAAAGTCTGATAAACGCCGGAAAAATGGCTAAGTCCAAAAAAAAATTTTTTTAAACTTTTTTCAATTTTACCCCCGTGGGATATATATTCTACCCACACACATTTGGAACTCTCCTGGGGTACCCTCACACATATTATTCCCTCATTTAGTGGATATTTTCACAAAAAAGTGAAATTTTCAAAAATTCAAAATTTTGGCTGAAAACGACTAAACATCAAGGACTCATTGAGCGAATTGCTCTGGAACTGAAAACGGAACGCTCACTGACGTTTGCCCTATCTGAAAGTCTGATAAACGCCAGAAAAATGACAAAGTACCAAAAAAAAATTTTTCAAACTTTTTTCAATTTTACCCCCGTGGGATATATATTCTACCCATACACATTTGGAACTCTCCTGGGGTACCCTCACACATATTATTCCCTCATTTAGTGGATATTTTCACAAAAAAGTGAAATTTTCAAAAATCCAGAAAATTGGCTGAAAATGACTAAATATCAAGGACTCATTGGGCGAATCGCTCTGGAACTGAAATCGGAACGCTCACTGACATTTCCCCTATCTAAAAGTCTGATAAACGCCGGAAAAATGACAAAGTCCAAAAAAAAAATGTTTTCAACTTTTTTCAATTTTACCCCCGTGGGATATATATTCTACCCACACACATTTGGAACTCTCCTGGGGTACCCTCACACATATTATTCCCTCATTTAGTGGATATTTTCACAAAAAAGTGAAATTTTCAAAAATCCAGAAAATTGGCTGAAAACGACTAAATATCATGGACTCATTGGGTGAATTGCTCTGGAACTGAAATCGGAATGCTCACTGACATTTCCCCTATCTGAAAGTCTGATAAACGCCGGAAAAATGACTAAATCCAAAAAAAAAAATGTTTTTAATTTTACCCCTGTGGGATATATATTCTACCCACACACATTTGGAACTCTCCTGGGGTACCCTCACACATATTATTCCCTCATTTAGTGGATATATTCACAAAAAGTGAAATTTTCAAAAATCCAGAAAATTGGCTGAAAACTACTAAATATCAAGGACTCATTGGGCGAATCGCTATGGAACTGAAATCGGAACGCTCACTGACATTTCCCCTATCTAAAAGTCTGATAAACGCCGGAGAAATGACAAAGTCCAAAAAAAAAAATGTTTTCAACTTTTTTCAATTTTTCCCCCGTGGGATATATATTCTACCCATACACATTTGGAACTCTCCTGTGGTACCCTCACACATATTATTCCCTCATTTAGTGGATATTTTCACAAAATAGTGAAATTTTCAAAAATCCAGAAAATTGGCTGAAAACGACTAAATATCAAGGACTCATTGAGTGAATCGCTCTGGAACTAAAATGGGAACGCTCACTGACATTTCCCCTATCTGAAAGTCTGATAAACGCCGGAGAAATGACAAAGTCCCAAAAAAAAATGTTTCCAACGTTTTTCAATTTTACCCCCGTGGGATATATATTCAACCCACACACATTTGGAACTCTCCTGGGGTACCCTCGCACATATTATTCCCTCATTTAGTGGATATTTTCACAAAAAAGTGAAATTTTCAAAATACCAAAATATTGGCTGAAAACGACTAAATATCAAGGACTCATTGATTGAATTGCTCTGGAACTGAAATCGGAATGCTCACTGACATTTCCCCTATCTGAAAGTCTGATAAACGCCGGAAAAATGACTAAATCCAAAAAAAAAAATGTTTTTAATTTTACCCCTGTGGGATATATATTCTACCCACACACATTTGGAACTCTCCTGGGGTACCCTCACACATATTATTCCCTCATTTAGTGGATATATTCACAAAAAGTGAAATTTTCAAAAATCCAGAAAATTGGCTGAAAACTACTAAATATCAAGGACTCATTGGGCGAATCGCTATGGAACTGAAATCGGAACGCTCACTGACATTTCCCCTATCTAAAAGTCTGATAAACGCCGGAGAAATGACAAAGTCCAAAAAAAAAAATGTTTTCAACTTTTTTCAATTTTTCCCCCGTGGGATATATATTCTACCCATACACATTTGGAACTCTCCTGTGGTACCCTCACACATATTATTCCCTCATTTAGTGGATATTTTCACAAAATAGTGAAATTTTCAAAAATCCAGAAAATTGGCTGAAAACGACTAAATATCAAGGACTCATTGAGTGAATCGCTCTGGAACTAAAATGGGAACGCTCACTGACATTTCCCCTATCTGAAAGTCTGATAAACGCCGGAGAAATGACAAAGTCCCAAAAAAAAATGTTTCCAACGTTTTTCAATTTTACCCCCGTGGGATATATATTCTACCCACACACATTTGGAACTCTCCTGGGGTACCCTCGCACATATTATTCCCTCATTTAGTGGATATTTTCACAAAAAAGTGAAATTTTCAAAATACCAAAATATTGGCTGAAAACGACTAAATATCAAGGACTCATTGGGCGAATTGCTATTTAACTGAAATCAGAACGCTCACTGACATTTCCCCTATCTGAAAGTCTGATCAACGCCAGAAAAATGACTAAGTCCAAAAAAAAATTTTTTTCTACTTTTTTCAATTTTACCCCCGTGGGATATATATTCTACCCACACACATTTGGAACTCTCCTGGGGTACCGTCACACATATTATTCCCTCATTTAGTGGATATTTTCACAAAAAAGTGAAATTTTCAAAATTCCAGAAAATTGGCTGAAAACGTCTAAATATCAAGGACTCGTTGGGTGAATCGCTCTGGAACTGAAATCGTAACGCTCACTGACATTTCCCCTATCTAAAAGTCTGATAAACGCCGGAAAAATGACAAAGTCCAAAAAAAAAATGTTTTCAACTTTTTTCAATTTTACCCCCGTGGGATATATATTCTACCCATACACATTTGGAACTCTCCTGGGGTACCCTCACACATATTATTCCCTCATTTAGTGGATATTTTCACAAAATAGTGAAATTTTCAAAAATCCAGAAAATTGGCTGAAAACGACTAAATATCAAGGACTCATTGAGTGAATCGCTCTGGAACTGAAATCGGAACGCTCACTGACATTTCCCCTATCTGAAAGTCTGATAAACGCCGGAAAAATGACAAAGTCCAAAAAAAACAATTTTTTCAACTTTTTTCAATTTTACCCCCGTGGGATATATATTCTACCCACACACATTTGGAACTCTCCTGGGGTACCCTCACACATATTATTCCCTCATTTAGTGGATATTTTCACAAAATAGTGAAATTTTCAAAACTCCAGAAAATTGGCTGAAAACGACTAAATATCATGGACTCATTGGGTGAATCGCTCTGGAACTGAAATCGGAACGCTCACTGACATTTCCCCTATCTGAAAGTCTGATAAACGCCGGAAAAATGACTAAATCCAAAAAAAAAAATGTTTTTAATTTTACCCCCGTGGGATATATATTCTACCCACACACATTTGGAACTCTCCTGGGGTACCCTCACACATATTATTCCCTCATTTAGTGGATATTTTCACAAAAAAGTGAAATTTTCAAAAATCCAGAAAATTGGCTGAAAACGACTAAATATCAAGGACTCATTGGGCGAATCGCTATGGAACTGAAATCGGAACGCTCACTGACATTTCCCCTATCTGAAAGTCTGATCAACGCCAGAAAAATGACTAAGTCCAAAAAAAAATTTTTTTCTACTTTTTTCAATTTTACCCCCGTGGGATATATATTCTACCCACACACATTTGGAACTCTCCTGGGGTACCGTCACACATATTTTTCCCTCATTTAGTGGATATTTTCACAAAAAAGTGAAATTTTCAAAATTCCAGAAAATTGGCTGAAAACGTCTAAATATCAAGGACTCGTTGGGTGAATCGCTCTGGAACTGAAATCGTAACGCTCACTGACATTTCCCCTATCTAAAAGTCTGATAAACGCCGGAAAAATGACAAAGTCCAAAAAAAACAATGTTTTCAACTTTTTTCAATTTTACCCCCGTGGGATATATATTCTACCCATACACATTTGGAACTCTCCTGGGGTACCCTCACACATATTATTCCCTCATTTAGTGGATATTTTCACAAAATAGTGAAATTTTCAAAAATCCAGAAAATTGGCTGAAAACGACTAAATATCAAGGACTCATTGAGTGAATCGCTCTGGAACTGAAATCGGAACGCTCACTCACATTTCCCCTATCTGAAAGTCTGATAAACGCCGGAAAAATGACAAAGTCCAAAAAAAACAATTTTTTCAACTTTTTTCAATTTTACCCCCGTGGGATATATATTCTACCCACACACATTTGGAACTCTCCTGGGGTACCCTCACACATATTATTCCCTCATTTAGTGGATATTTTCACAAAATAGTGAAATTTTCAAAAATCCAGAAAATTGGCTGAAAACGACTAAATATCATGGACTCATTGGGTGAATCGCTCTGGAACTGAAATCGGAACGCTCACTGACATTTCCCCTATCTGAAAGTCTGATAAACGCCGGAAAAATGACTAAATCCAAAAAAAAAAATGTTTTTAATTTTACCCCCGTGGGATATATATTCTACCCACACACATTTGGAACTCTCCTGGGGTACCCTCACACATATTATTCCCTCATTTAGTGGATATTTTCACAAAAAAGTGAAATTTTCAAAAATCCAGAAAATTGGCTGAAAACGACTAAATATCAAGGACTCATTGGGCGAATCGCTATGGAACTGAAATCGGAACGCTCACTGACATTTCCCCTATCTGAAAGTCTGATCAACGCCAGAAAAATGACTAAGTCCAAAAAAAAATTTTTTTCTACTTTTTTCAATTTTACCCCCGTGGGATATATATTCTACCCACACACATTTGGAACTCTCCTGGGGTACCGTCACACATATTTTTCCCTCATTTAGTGGATATTTTCACAAAAAAGTGAAATTTTCAAAATTCCAGAAAATTGGCTGAAAACGTCTAAATATCAAGGACTCGTTGGGTGAATCGCTCTGGAACTGAAATCGTAACGCTCACTGACATTTCCCCTATCTAAAAGTCTGATAAACGCCGGAAAAATGACAAAGTCCAAAAAAAACAATGTTTTCAACTTTTTTCAATTTTACCCCCGTGGGATATATATTCTACCCATACACATTTGGAACTCTCCTGGGGTACCCTCACACATATTATTTCCTCATTTAGTGGATATTTTCACAAAATAGTGAAATTTTCAAAAATCCAGAAAATTGGCTGAAAACGACTATATATCAAGGACTCATTGATTGAATCGCTCTGGAACTGAAATCGGAACGCTCACTGACATTTCCCCTATCTGAAAGTCTGATAAACGCCGGAAAAATGACAAAGTCCAAAAAAAACAATTTTTTCAACTTTTTTCAATTTTACCCCCGTGGGATATATATTCTACCCACACACATTTGGAACTCTCCTGGGGTACCCTCACACATATTATTCCCTCATTTAGTGGATATTTTCACAAAATAGTGAAATTTTCAAAAATCCAGAAAATTGGCTGAAAACGACTAAATATCATGGACTCATTGGGTGAATCGCTCTGGAACTGAAATCGGAACGCTCACTGACATTTCCCCTATCTGAAAGTCTGATAAACGCCGGAAAAATGACTAAATCCAAAAAAAAAAATGTTTTTAATTTTACCCCCGTGGGATATATATTCTACCCACACACATTTGGAACTCTCCTGGGGTACCCTCACACATATTATTCCCTCATTTAGTGGATATTTTCACAAAAAAGTGAAATTTTCAAAAATCCAGAAAATTGGCTGAAAACGACTAAATATCAAGGACTCATTGGGCGAATCGCTATGGAACTGAAATCGGAACGCTCACTGACATTTCCCCTATCTGAAAGTCTGATCAACGCCAGAAAAATGACTAAGTCCAAAAAAAAATTTTTTTCTACTTTTTTCAATTTTACCCCCGTGGGATATATATTCTACCCACACACATTTGGAACTCTCCTGGGGTACCGTCACACATATTTTTCCATCATTTAGTGGATATTTTCACAAAAAAGTGAAATTTTCAAAATTCCAGAAAATTGGCTGAAAACGTCTAAATATCAAGGACTCGTTGGGTGAATCGCTCTGGAACTGAAATCGTAACGCTCACTGACATTTCCCCTATCTAAAAGTCTGATAAACGCCGGAAAAATGACAAAGTCCAAAAAAAAAATGTTTTCAACTTTTTTCAATTTTACCCCCGTGGGATATATATTCTACCCATACACATTTGGAACTCTCCTGGGGTACCCTCACACATATTATTCCCTCATTTAGTGGATATTTTCACAAAATAGTGAAATTTTCAAAAATCCAGAAAATTGGCTGAAAACGACTAAATATCAAGGACTCATTGAGTGAATCGCTCTGGAACTGAAATCGGAACGCTCACTGACATTTCCCCTATCTGAAAGTCTGATAAACGCCGGAAAAATGACAAAGTCCAAAAAAAACAATTTTTTCAACTTTTTTCAATTTTACCCCCGTGGGATATATATTCTACCCACACACATTTGGAACTCTCCTGGGGTACCCTCACACATATTATTCCCTCATTTAGTGGATATTTTCACAAAAAGGAGAAATTTTCAAAAATCCAGAAAATCGAATCGCTCTGGAACTGAAATCGGAACGCTCACTGACATTTCCCCTATCTGAAAGTCTGATAAACCCCGGAAAAATGACAAAGCCCAAAAAAAAAAAATGTTTTAACTTTTTTCAATTTTACCCCCGTGGGATATATATTCTACCCAAACACATTTGGAACTCTCCTGGGGTACCCTCACACATATTATTCCCTCATTTAGTGGATATTTTCACAAAAAAGTGAAATTTTCAAAAATCCAGAAAATTGGCTGAAAACGACTAAATATCAAGGACTCATTGGGCGAATCGCTATGGAACTGAAATCGGAACGCTCACTGACATTTCCCCTATCTAAAAGTCTGATAAACGCCGGAAAAATGACAAAGTCCAAAAAAAAAATGTTTTCAACTTTTTTCAATTTTACCCCCGTGGGATATATATTCTACCCACACACATTTGGAACTCTCCTGTGGTACCCTCACACATATTATTCCCTCATTTAGTGGATATTTTCACAAAATAGTGAAATTTTCAAAAATCCAGAAAATTGGCTGAAAACGACTAAATATCAACGACTCATTAGGAGAATCGCTCTGGAACTGAAATCGGAACGCTCACTGACATTTCCCCTATCTGAAAGTCTGATAAACGCCGGAGAAATGACAAAGTCCCAAAAAAAAATGTTTCCAACGTTTTTCAATTTTACCCCCGTGGGATATATATTCTACCCACACACATTTGGAACTCTCCTGGGGTACGCTCGCACATATTATTCCCTCATTTAGTGGATATTTTCACAAAAAAGTGAAATTTTCAAAATACCAAAATATTGGCTGAAAACGACTAAATATCAAGGACTCATTGGGCGAATTGCTATTTAACTGAAATCAGAACGCTCACTGACATTTCCCCTATCTGAAAGTCTGATCAACGCCAGAAAAATGACTAAGTCCAAAAAAAAATTTTTTTCTACTTTTTTCAATTTTACCCCCGTGGGATATATATTCTACCCACACACATTTGGAACTCTCCTGGGGTACCCTCACACATATTATTCCCTCATTTAGTGGATATTTTCACAAAATAGTGAAATTTTCAAAAATCAAGAAAATTGGCTGAAAACGACTAAATATCATGGACTCATTGGGTGAATCGCTCTGGAACTGAAATCGGAACGCTCACTGACATTTCCCCTATCTGAAAGTCTGATAAACGCCGGAAAAATGACTAAATCCAAAAAAAAAAATGTTTTTAATTTTACCCCCGTGGGATATATATTCTACCCACACACATTTGGAACTCTCCTGGGGTACCCTCACACATATTATTCCCTCATTTAGTGGATATTTTCACAAAAAAGTGAAATTTTCAAAAATCCAGAAAATTGGCTGAAAACGACTAAATATCAAGGACTCATTGGGCGAATCGCTATGGAACTGAAATCGGAACGCTCACTGACATTTCCCCTATCTGAAAGTCTGATCAACGCCAGAAAAATGACTAAGTCCAAAAAAAAATTTTTTTCTACTTTTTTCAATTTTACCCCCGTGGGATATATATTCTACCCACACACATTTGGAACTCTCCTGGGGTACCGTCACACATATTTTTCCCTCATTTAGTGGATATTTTCACAAAAAAGTGAAATTTTCAAAATTCCAGAAAATTGGCTGAAAACGTCTAAATATCAAGGACTCGTTGGGTGAATCGCTCTGGAACTGAAATCGTAACGCTCACTGACATTTCCCCTATCTAAAAGTCTGATAAACGCCGGAAAAATGACAAAGTCCAAAAAAAAAAATGTTTTCAACTTTTTTCAATTTTACCCCCGTGGGATATATATTCTACCCATACACATTTGGAACTCTCCTGGGGTACCCTCACACATATTATTCCCTCATTTAGTGGATATTTTCACAAAATAGTGAAATTTTCAAAAATCCAGAAAATTGGCTGAAAACGACTAAATATCAAGGACTCATTGAGTGAATCGCTCTGGAACTGAAATCGGAACGCTCACTGACATTTCCCCTATCTGAAAGTCTGATAAACGCCGGAAAAATGACAAAGTCCAAAAAAAACAATTTTTTCAACTTTTTTCAATTTTACCCCCGTGGGATATATATTCTACCCACACACATTTGGAACTCTCCTGGGGTACCCTCACACATATTATTCCCTCATTTAGTGGATATTTTCACAAAATAGTGAAATTTTCAAAAATCCAGAAAATTGGCTGAAAACGACTAAATATCATGGACTCATTGGGTGAATCGCTCTGGAACTGAAATCGGAACGCTCACTGACATTTCCCCTATCTGAAAGTCTGATAAACGCCGGAAAAATGACTAAATCCAAAAAAAAAAATGTTTTTAATTTTACCCCCGTGGGATATATATTCTACCCACACACATTTGGAACTCTCCTGGGGTACCCTCACACATATTATTCCCTCATTTAGTGGATATTTTCACAAAAAAGAGAAATTTTCAAAAATCCAGAAAATCGAATCGCTCTGGAACTGAAATCGGAACGCTCACTGACATTTCCCCTATCTGAAAGTCTGATAAACCCCGGAAAAATGACAAAGCCCAAAAAAAAAAAATGTTTTAACTTTTTTCAATTTTACCCCCGTGGGATATATATTCTACCCAAACACATTTGGAACTCTCCTGGGGTACCCTCACACATATTATTCCCTCATTTAGTGGATATTTTCACAAAAAAGTGAAATTTTCAAAAATCCAGAAAATTGGCTGAAAACCACTAAATATCAAGGACTCATTGGGCGAATCGCTATGGAACTGAAATCGGAACGCTCACTGACATTTCCCCTATCTAAAAGTCTGATAAACGCCGGAAAAATGACAAAGTCCAAAAAAAAAATGTTTTCAACTTTTTTCAATTTTACCCCCGTGGGATATATATTCTACCCACACACATTTGGAACTCTCCTGTGGTACCCTCACACATATTATTCCCTCATTTAGTGGATATTTTCACAAAATAGTGAAATTTTCAAAAATCCAGAAAATTGGCTGAAAACGACTAAATATCAACGACTCATTAGGAGAATCGCTCTGGAACTGAAATCGGAACGCTCACTGACATTTCCCCTATCTGAAAGTCTGATAAACACCGGAGAAATGACAAAGTCCCAAAAAAAAATGTTTCCAACTTTTTTCAATTTTACCCTCGTGGGATTTATATTCTACCCACACTCATTTGGAACTCTCGTGGGGTACCGTCACACATATTATTCCCTCATTTAGTGGATATTTTCACAAAAAAGTGAAATTTTCAAAATTCCAGAAAATTGGCTGAAAACGTCTAAATATCAAGGACTCGTTGGGTGAATCGCTCTGGAACTGAAATCTTAACGCTCACTGACATTTCCCCTATCTGAAAGTCTGATAAACGCTGGAAAAATGACAAAGTCCCAAAAAAAAATTTTTTCAACTTTTTTCAATTTTACCCCCGTGGGATATATATTCTACCCACACACATATGGATCTCTCCTGTGGTACCCTCACACATATGATTCCGTCATTTAGTGGATATTTTCACAAAAAAGTGAAATTTTCAAAAATCCAGAAAATTGGCTGAAAACGACTAAATATCAAGGACTCATTGGGCGAATCGCTCTTGAACTGAAATCAGAACGCTCACTGACATTTCCCCTATCTGAAAGTCTGATAAACGTTGGAAAAATGACAAAGTCCAAAAAAAAATTTTTTCAACTTTTTTCAATTTTACCCCCGTGGGATATATATTCTACCCACACACATTTGGTACTCTCCTGGGGTACCCTCACACATATTATTCCCTCATTTAGTGGATATTTTCACAAAAAAGTGAAATTTTCAAAAATCCAGAAAATTGGCTGAAAACGACTAAATATCATGGACTCATTGGGTGAATCGCTCTGGAACTGAAATCGGAACGCTCACTGACATTTCCCCTATCTGAAAGTCTGATAAACGCCGGAAAAATGACTAAATCCAAAAAAAAAAATGTTTTTAATTTTACCCCCGTGGGATATATATTCTACCCACACACATTTGGAACTCTCCTGGGGTACCGTCACACATATTATTCCCTCATTTAGTGGATATTTTCACAAAAAAGTGAAATTTTCAAAATTCCAGAAAATTGGCTGAAAACGTCTAAATATCAAGGACTCGTTGGGTGAATCGCTCTGGAACTGAAATCTTAACGCTCACAGACATTTCCCCTATCTGAAAGTCTGATAAACGCCGGAAAAATGACAAAGTCCAAAAAAAATATTTTTTCATCTTTTTTCAATTTTACCCCCGTGGGATATATATTCTACCCACACACATTTGGAACTCTCCTGGGGTACCCTCACACATATTATTCCCTCATTTAGTGGATATTTTCACAAAAAAGAGAAATTTTCAAAAATCCAGAAAATTGGCTGAAAACGATTAAATATCAAGGACTCATTGGGCGAATCACTCTGGAACTGAAATCGGAACGCTCACTGACATTTCCCCTATCTGAAAGTCTGATAAACCCCGGAAAAATGACAAAGCCCAAAAAAAAAAAATTTTTTTTACTTTTTTCAATTTTACCCCCGTGGGATATATATTCTACCCACACACATTTGGAACTCTCCTGGGGTACCCTCACACATATTATTCCCTCATTTAGTGGATATTTTCACAAAAAAGTGAAATTTTCAAAAATCCAGAAAATTGGCTGAAAACGACTAAATATCAAGGACTCATTGGGCGAATCGCTATGGAACTGAAATCGGAACGCTCACTGACATTTCCCCTATCTGAAAGTCTGATCAACGCCAGAAAAATGACTAAGTCCAAAAAAAAATTTTTTTCTACTTTTTTCAATTTTACCCCCGTGGGATATATATTCTACCCACACACATTTGGAACTCTCCTGGGGTACCGTCACACATATTTTTCCCTCATTTAGTGGATATTTTCACAAAAAAGTGAAATTTTCAAAATTCCAGAAAATTGGCTGAAAACGTCTAAATATCAAGGACTCGTTGGGTGAATCGCTCTGGAACTGAAATCGTAACGCTCACTGACATTTCCCCTATCTAAAAGTCTGATAAACGCCGGAAAAATGACAAAGTCCAAAAAAAAAATGTTTTCAACTTTTTTCAATTTTACCCCCGTGGGATATATATTCTACCCATACACATTTGGAACTCTCCTGGGGTACCCTCACACATATTATTCCCTCATTTAGTGGATATTTTCACAAAATAGTGAAATTTTCAAAAATCCAGAAAATTGGCTGAAAACGACTAAATATCAAGGACTCATTGAGTGAATCGCTGTGGAACTGAAATCGGAACGCTCACTGACATTTCCCCTATCTGAAAGTCTGATAAACGCCGGAAAAATGACAAAGTCCAAAAAAAACAATTTTTTCAACTTTTTTCAATTTTACCCCCGTGGGATATATATTCTACCCACACACATTTGGAACTCTCCTGGGGTACCCTCACACATATTATTCCCTCATTTAGTGGATATTTTCACAAAAAAGAGAAATTTTCAAAAATCCAGAAAATCGAATCGCTCTGGAACTGAAATCGGAACGCTCACTGACATTTCCCCTATCTGAAAGTCTGATAAACCCCGGAAAAATGACAAAGCCCAAAAAAAAAAAATGTTTTAACTTTTTTCAATTTTACCCCCGTGGGATATATATTCTACCCAAACACATTTGGAACTCTCCTGGGGTACCCTCACACATTTTATTCCCTCATTTAGTGGATATTTTCACAAAAAAGTGAAATTTTCAAAAATCCAGAAAATTGGCTGAAAACCACTAAATATCAAGGACTCATTGGGCGAATCGCTATGGAACTGAAATCGGAACGCTCACTGACATTTCCCCTATCTAAAAGTCTGATAAACGCCGGAAAAATGACAAAGTCCAAAAAAAAAATGTTTTCAACTTTTTTCAATTTTACCCCCGTGGGATATATATTCTACCCACACACATTTGGAACTCTCCTGTGGTACCCTCACACATATTATTCCCTCATTTAGTGGATATTTTCACAAAATAGTGAAATTTTCAAAAATCCAGAAAATTGGCTGAAAACGACTAAATATCAACGACTCATTAGGAGAATCGCTCTGGAACTGAAATCGGAACGCTCACTGACATTTCCCCTATCTGAAAGTCTGATAAACACCGGAGAAATGACAAAGTCCCAAAAAAAATGTTTCCAACTTTTTTCAATTTTACCCTCGTGGGATTTATATTCTACCCACACTCATTTGGAACTCTCGTGGGGTACCGTCACACATATTATTCCCTCATTTAGTGGATATTTTCACAAAAAAGTGAAATTTTCAAAATTCCAGAAAATTGGCTGAAAACGTCTAAATATCAAGGACTCGTTGGGTGAATCGCTCTGGAACTGAAATCTTAACGCTCACTGACATTTCCCCTATCTGAAAGTCTGATAAACGCTGGAAAAATGACAAAGTCCCAAAAAAAATTTTTTTCAACTTTTTTCAATTTTACCCCCGTGGGATATATATTCTACCCACACACATATGGATCTCTCCTGTGGTACCCTCACACATATGATTCCGTCATTTAGTGGATATTTTCACAAAAAAGTGAAATTTTCAAAAATCCAGAAAATTGGCTGAAAACGACTAAATATCAAGGACTCATTGGGTGAATCGCTCTGGAACTGAAATCGGAACGCTCACTGACATTTCCCCTATCTGAAAGTCTGATAAACGCCGGAAAAATGACTAAATCCAAAAAAAAAAATGTTTTTAATTTTACCCCCGTGGGATATATATTCTACCCACACACATTTGGAACTCTCCTGGGGTACCGTCACACATATTATTCCCTCATTTAGTGGATATTTTCACAAAAAAGTGAAATTTTCAAAATTCCAGAAAATTGGCTGAAAACGTCTAAATATCAAGGACTCGTTGGGTGAATCGCTCTGGAACTGAAATCTTAACGCTCACAGACATTTCCCCTATCTGAAAGTCTGATAAACCCCGGAAAAATGACAAAGCCCAAAAAAAAAAAATTTTTTTACTTTTTTCAATTTTACCCCCGTGGGATTTATATTCTACCCACACTCATTTGGAACTCTCCTGGGGTACCGTCACACATATTATTCCCTCATTTAGTGGATATTTTCACAAAAAAGAGAAATTTTCAAAAATACAGAAAATTGGCTGAAAACGATTAAATATCAAGGACTCATTGGGCGAATCACTCTGGAACTGAAATCGGAACGCTCACTGACATTTCCCCTATCTGAAAGTCTGATAAACCCCGGAAAAATGACAAAGCCCAAAAAAAAAAATTTTTTTTACTTTTTTCAATTTTACCCCCGTGGGATTTATATTCTACCCACACTCATTTGGAACTCTCCTGGGGTACCGTCACACATATTATTCCCTCATTTAGTTGATATTTTCACAAAAAAGTGAAATTTTCAAAAATCCAGAAAATTGGCTGAAAACGTCTAAATATCAAGGACTCGTTGGGTGAATCGCTCTGGAACTGAAATCTTAACGCTCACTGACATTTCCCCTATCTGAAAGTCTGATAAACGCCGGAAAAATGACAAAGTCCAAAAAAAAAAAATTTTCAACTTTTTTCAATTTTACCCCCGTGGGATATATATTCTACCCACACACATATGGAACTCTCCTGTGGTACCCTCACACATATGATTCCCTCATTTAGTGGATATTTTCACAAAAAAGTGAAATTTTCAAAAATCCAGAAAATTGGTTGAAAACGACTAAATATCAAGGACTCAATGGGCGAATCGCTCTTGAACTGAAATCAGAATGCTCACTGACATTTCCCCTATCTGAAAGTCTGATAAACGTTGGAAAAATGACAAAGTCCAAAAAAAAATTTTTTCAACTTTTTTCAATTTTACCCCCGTGGGATATATATTCTACCCACACACATTTGGAACTCTCCTGGGGTGCCCTCACACATATTATTCCCTCATTTAGTGGATATTTTCATAAAAAAGTGAAATTTTCAAAAATCCAGAAAATTGGCTGAAAACGACTAAATATCAAGGACTCATTGGGCGAATCACTCTTGAACTGAAATCGGAACCCTCACTGACATTTCCCCTCTCTGAAAGTCTGATAAACGCCGGAAAAATGAATAAGTCCAAAAAAAAAATGTTTTCAACTTTTTTCAATTTTACCCCCGTGGGATATATATTCTACCCACACACATATGGAACTCTCCTGTGGTACCCTCACACATATGATTCCCTCATTTAGTGGATATTTTCACAAAAAAGTGAAATTTTCAAAAATCCAGAAAATTGGTTGAAAATGACTAAATATCAAGGACTCATTGGGCGAATTGCTCTTGAACTGAAATCGTAACGCTCACTGACATTTCCCCTATCTGAAAGTCTGATAAACACCGGAAAAATGACAAAGTCCAAGAAAAATTTTTTTTCAACTTTTTTCAATTTTACCCCTGTGGGATATATATTCTACCCAGACACATTTGGAACTCTACTGGGGTACCCTCACACATATTATTCCCTTATTTAGTGGATATTTTCATAAAAAAGTGAAATTTTCAAAAATCCAGAAAATTGGCTGAAAACGACTAAATATCATGGACTCATTGGGCGAATCGCTCTTGAACTGAAATCGGAACCCTCACTGACATTTCCCCTATCTGAAAGTCCGATAAACGCCGGAGAAATGACTAAGTCCAAAAGAAAAAATGTTTTCAACTTTTTTAAATTTTACCCCCGTGGGATATATATTCTACCCACACACATTTGGAACTCTCCTGGGGTACCCTCACACATATTATTCCCTAATTTAGTGGATATTTTCACAAAAAAGTGAAATTTTCAAAAATCCAGAAAATTGGCTGAAAACAACTAAATATCAAGGACTCATTGGGCGAATCGCTCTGGAACTGAAATCGGAATGCTCACTGACATTTCCCCTATCTGAAAGTCTGATAAACGCCGTAAAAATGACAAAGTCCAAAAAAATTTTTTCAACTTTTTTCAATTTTACCCCCGTGGGATATATATTCTACCCACACACATTTGGAACTCTCCTGGGGTACCCTCACACATATTATTCCCTCATTTAGTGGATATTTTCACAAAAAAGTGAAATTTTCAAAAATCCAGAAAATTGGTTGAAAACGACTAAATATCAAGGACTCATTGGGCGAATTGCTCTTGAACTGAAATCGGAACGCTCACTGTCATTTCCCCTATCTGAAAGTCTGATAAACACCGGAAAAATGACAAAGTCCAAGAAAAAATTTTTTTCAACTTTTTTCAATTTTACCCCCGTGGGATATATATTCTACCCACACACATTTGGAACTCTCCTGGGGTACCCTCACACATATTATTCCCTCATTTAGTGGATATTTTCACAAAATAGTGAAATTTTCAAAAATCCAGAAAATTGGCTGAAAACGACTAAATATCAACGACTCATTAGGAGAATTGCTCTGGAACTGAAATCGGAACGCTCACTGACATTTCCCCTATCTGAAAGTCTGATAAACACCGGAGAAATGACAAAGTCCCAAAAAAAAAGTTTCCAACTTTTTTCAATTTTACCCTCGTGGGATTTATATTCTACCCACACTCATTTGGAACTCTCGTGGGGTACCGTCACACATATTATTCCCTCATTTAGTGGATATTTTCACAAAAAAGTGAAATTTTCAAAATTCCAGAAAATTGGCTGAAAACGTCTAAATATCAAGGACTCGTTGGGTGAATCGCTCTGGAACTGAAATCTTAACGCTCACTGACATTTCCCCTATCTGAAAGTCTGATAAACGCTGGAAAAATGACAAAGTCCCAAAAAAAAATTTTTTCAACTTTTTTCAATTTTACCCCCGTGGGATATATATTCTACCCACACACATATGGATCTCTCCTGTGGTACCCTCACACATATGATTCCGTCATTTAGTGGATATTTTCACAAAAAAGTGAAATTTTCAAAAATCCAGAAAATTGGCTGAAAACGACTAAATATCAAGGACTCATTGGGCGAATCGCTCTTGAACTGAAATCAGAACGCTCACTGACATTTCCCCTATCTGAAAGTCTGATAAACGTTGGAAAAATGACAAAGTCCAAAAAAAAATTTTTTCAACTTTTTTCAATTTTACCCCCGTGGGATATATATTCTACCCACACACATTTGGTACTCTCCTGGGGTACCCTCACACATATTATTCCCTTATTTAGTGGATATTTTCACAAAAAAGTGAAATTTTCAAAAATCCAGAAAATTGGCTGAAAACGACTAAATATCATGGACTCATTGGGTGAATCGCTCTGGAACTGAAATCGGAACGCTCACTGACATTTCCCCTATCTGAAAGTCTGATAAACGTTGGAAAAATGACAAAGTCCAAAAAAAAATTTTTTCAACTTTTTTCAATTTTACCCCCGTGGAATATGTATTCTACCCACACACATTTGGCACTCTCCTGGGGTACCCTCACACATATTATTCCCTCATTTAGTGGATATTTTCACAAAAAAGTGAAATTTTCAAAAATCCAAAATATTGGCTGAAAACGACTAAATATCAAGTACTCATTGGCCGAATCGCTCTGGAACTGAAATCGGAACGCTCACTGACATTTGCTCTATCTTAAAGTCTGATAAACGCCGGAAAAATGACTAAGTCCAAAAAAAACAATTTTTTCAACTTTTTTCAAATTTACCCCCGCGGGATATGTATTCTACCCACACACATTTGTAACTCTCCTGGGGTACCCTCACACATATTATTCCCTCATTTAGTGGATATTTTCACAAAAAAGTGAAATTTTCAAAAATCCAAAATATTGTCTGAAAATGACTAAATATCAAGGACTCATTGGGCAAATCGCTCTGGAACTGAAATCGGAACGCTCACTGACATTTCCCCTATCTGAAAGTCTGATAAACGTTGGAAAAATGACAAAGTCCAAAAAAAAATTTTTTCAACTTTTTTCAATTTTACCCCCGTGGGATATATATTCTACCCACACACATTTGGTACTCTCCTGGGGTACCCTCACACATATTATTCCCTCATTTAGTGGATATTTTCACAAAAAAGTGAAATTTTCAAAAATCCAGAAAATTGGCTGAAAACGACTAAATATCAAGGACTCATTGGGCGAATCGCTCTTGAACTGAAATCAGAACACTCACTGACATTTCCCCTATCTGAAAGTCTGATAAACGTTGGAAAAATGACAAAGTCCAAAAAAAAATTTTTTCAACTTTTTTCAATTTTACCCCCGTGGAATATGTATTCTACCCACACACATTTGGTACTCTCCTGGGGTACCCTCACACATATTATTCCCTCATTTAGTGGATATTTTCACAAAAAAGTGAAATTTTCAAAAATCCAAAATATTGGCTGAAAACGACTAAATATCAAGGACTCATTGGGCAAATCGCTCTGGAACTGAAATCGGAACGCTCACTGACATTTCCCCTATCTGAAAGTCTGATAAACGTTGGAAAAATGACAAAGTCCAAAAAAAAATTTTTTCAACTTTTTTCAATTTTACCCCCGTGGGATATATATTCTACCCACACACATTTGGTACTCTCCTGGGGTACCCTCACACATATTATTCCCTCATTTAGTGGATATTTTCACAAAAAAGTGAAATTTTCAAAAATCCAAAATATTGGCTGAAAACGACTAAATATCAAGTACTCATTGGCCGAATCGCTCTGGAACTGAAATCGGAACGCTCACTGACATTTGCTCTATCTTAAAGTCTGATAAACGCCGGAAAAATGACTAAGTCCAAAAAAAGCAATTTTTTCAACTTTTTTCAAATTTACCCCCGCGGGATATGTATTCTACCCACACACATTTGTAACTCTCCTGGGGTACCCTCACACATATTATTCCCTCATTTAGTGGATATTTTCACAAAAAAGTGAAATTTTCAAAAATCCAAAATATTGGCTGAAAACGACTAAATATCAAGGACTCATTGGGCAAATCGCTCTGGAACTGAAATCGGAACGCTCACTGACATTTCCCCTATCTGAAAGTCTGATAAACGTTGGAAAAATGACAAAGTCCAAAAAAAAATTTTTTCAACTTTTTTCAATTTTACCCCCGTGGGATATATATTCTACCCACACACATTTGGTACTCTCCTGGGGTACCCTCACACATATTATTCCCTCATTTAGTGGATATTTTCACAAAAAAGTGAAATTTTCAAAAATCCAGAAAATTGGCTGAAAACGACTAAATATCAAGGACTCATTGGGCGAATCGCTCTTGAACTGAAATCAGAACACTCACTGACATTTCCCCTATCTGAAAGTCTGATAAACGTTGGAAAAATGACAAAGTCCAAAAAAAAATTTTTTCAACTTTTTTCAATTTTACCCCCGTGGGATATATATTCTACCCACACACATTTGGTACTCTCCTGGGGTACCCTCACACATATTATTCCCTCATTTAGTGGATATTTTCACAAAAAAGTGAAATTTTCAAAAATCCAAAATATTGGCTGAAAACGACTAAATATCAAGGACTCATTGGGCGAATCGCTCTGGAACTGAAATCGGAACGCTCACTGACATTTGCTCTATCTTAAAGTCTGATAAACGCCGGAAAAATGACTAAGTCCAAAAAAAACAATTTTTTCAACTTTTTTCAAATTTTCCCCCGCGGGATATGTATTCTACCCACACACATTTGTAACTCTCCTGGGGTACCCTCACACATATTATTCCCTCATTTAGTGGATATTTTCACAAAAAAAGTGAAATTTTCAAAAATCCAGAAAATTGGCTGAAAACGATTAAATATCAAGGACTCATTGGGCGAATCGCTCTGGAACTGAAATCGGAACACTCACTGACATTTCCCCAATCTGAAAGTCTGATAAACGCCGGAAAAATGACAAAGTCCAAAAAAAAAATTTTTTCAACTTTTTTCAATTTTACCCCCGTGGGATATATATTCTACCCAAACACATTTGGAACTCTCCTGGGGTAACCTCACACATATTATTCCCTCATTTAGTGGATATTTTCACAAAAAAATTGAAATTTTCAAAAATCCAGAAAATTAGCTGAAAATGACGAAATATCAAGGACTCAATGGGGTGAATCGCTCTTGAACTGAAATCAGAACGCTCACTGACATTTCCCCTATCTGAAAGTCTGATAAACGCTGGAAAAATGACAAAGTCCAAAAAAAAAATTTTTTCAACTTTTTTCAATTTTACCCCCGTGGGATATGTATTCTACCCACACACATATGGAACTCTCCTGTGGTACCCTCACACATATGATTCCCTCATTTAGTGGATATTTTCACAAAAAAGTGAAATTTTCAAAAATCCAGAAAATTGGTTGAAAACGACTAAATATCAAGGACTCATTGGGCGAATCGCTCTTGAACTGAAATCAGAACGCTCACTGACATTTCCCCTATCTGAAAGTCTGATAAACGTTGGAAAAATGACAAAGTCCAAAAAAAATTTTTTTCAACTTTTTTCAATTTTACCCCCGTGGGATATATATTCTACCCACACACATTTGGAACTCTCCTGGGGTACCCTCACACATATTATTCCCTCATTTAGTGGATATTTTCATAAAAAAGTGAAATTTTCAAAAATCCAGAAAATTGGTTGAAAACGACTAAATATCAAGGACTCATTGGGCGAATCGCTCTTGAACTGAAATCAGAACGCTCACTGACATTTCCCCTATCTGAAAGTCTGATAAACGCCGGAAAAATGACAAAGTCCAAAAAAAAAAATGTTTTCAACTTTTTTCAATTTTACCCCCGTGGGATATATATTCTACCCACACACATTTGGAACTCTCCTGGGGTACCCTCACACATATTATTCCCTCATTTAGTGGATATTTTCACAAAAAAGTGAAATTTTCAAAAATCCAGAAAATTGGCTGAAAAAGACTAAATATCAAGGACTCATTGGGCGAATCGCTCTTGAACTGAAATCAGAACGCTCACTGACATTTCCCCTATCTCAAAGTCTGATAAACGTTGGAAAAATGACAAAGTCCAAAAAAAAATTTTTTCAACTTTTTTCAATTTTACCCCCGTGGGATATATATTCTACCCAGACACATTTGGAACTCTACTGGGGTACCCTCACACATATTATTCCCTCATTTAGTGGATATTTTCATAAAAAAGTGAAATTTTCAAAAATCCAGAAAATTGGCTGAAAACGACTAAATATCAAGGACTCATTGGGCGAATCACTCTTGAACTGAAATCGGATCCCTCACTGACATTTCCCCTATCTGAAAGTCTGATAAACGCCGGAAAAATGACAAAGTCCAAAAAAAAAATGTTTTCAACTTTTTTCAATTTTACCCCCGTGGGATATATATTCTACCCACACACATTTGGAACTCTCCTGGGGTACCCTCACACATATTATTCCCTCATTTAGTGGATATTTTCACAAAAAAGTGAAATTTTCAAAAATCCAGAAAATTGGCTGAAAACGACTAAATATCAAGGACTCATTGGGCGAATCGCTCTTGAACTGAAATCAGAACGCTCACTGACATTTCCCCTATCTCAAAGTCTGATAAACGTTGGAAAAATGACAAAGTCCAAAAAAAAATTTTTTCAACTTTTTTCAATTTTACCCCCGTGGGATATATATTCTACCCAGACACATTTGGAACTCTACTGGGGTACCCTCACACATATTATTCCCTCATTTAGTGGATATTTTCATAAAAAAGTGAAATTTTCAAAAATCCAGAAAATTGGCTGAAAACGACTAAATATCAAGGACTCATTGGGCAAATCGCTCTGGAACTGAAATCGGAACCCTCACTGACATTTGCTCTATCTTAAAGTCTGATAAACGCCGGAAAAATGACTAAGTCCAAAAAAAACAATTTTTTCAACTTTTTTCAAATTTACCCCCGCGGGATATGTATTCTACCCACACACATTTGTAACTCTCCTGGGGTACCCTCACACATATTATTCCCTCTTTTAGTGGATATTTTCAAAAAAAAGTGAAATTTTCAAAAATCCAGAAAATTGGCTGAAAACGACTAAATATCAAGGACTCATTGGGCGAATCGCGCTTGAACTGAAATCAGAACGCTCACTGACATTTCCCCTATCTGAAAGTCTGATAAACGTTGGAAAAATGAGAAAGTCCAAAAAAAATTTTTTTCAACTTTTTTCAATTTTACCCCCGTGGGGTATATATTCTACCCACACACATTTGGAACTCTCCTGGGGTACCCTCACACATATTATTCCCTCATTTAGTGGATATTTTCATAAAAAAGTGAAATTTTCAAAAATCCAGAAAATTGGCTGAAAACGACTAAATATCAAGGACTCATTGGGCGAATTGCTCTTGAACTGAAATCGTAACGCTCACTGACATTTCCCCTATCTGAAAGTCTGATAAACACCGGAAAAATGACAAAGTCCCAAAAAAATTTTTTTCAACTTTTTTCAATTTTACCCCCGTGGGATATATATTCTACCCACACACATTTGGTACTCTCTGGGGTACCCTCACACATATTATTCCCTCATTTAGTGGATATTTTCACAAAAAAGTGAAATTTTCAAAAATCCAAAATATTGGCTGAAAACGACTAAATATCAAGGACTCATTGGGCGAATTGCTCTGGAACTAAAATCGGAATGCTCACTGACATTTGCTCTATCTTAAAGTCTGATAAACGCCGGAAAAATTACTAAGTCCAAAAAAAACAATTTTTTCAACTTTTTTCAAATTTACCCCCGCGGGATATGTATTCTACCCACACACATTTGTAACTCTCTTGGGGTACCCTCACACATATTATTCTCTCATTTAGTGGATATTTTCACAAAAAAGTGAAATTTTCAAAAATCCAGAAAATTGGCTGAAAACGACTAAATATCAAGGACTCATTGGGCGAATCGCTCTTGAACTGAAATCGGAACCCTCACTGACATTTCCCCTATCTGAAAGTCTGATAAACGCCGGAGAAATGACTAAGTCCAAAAAAAAATTTTTTTCAACTTTTTTCAATTTTACCTCCGTGGGATATATATTCTACCCAAACACATTTGGAACTCTCCTGGGGTAACCTCACACATATTATTCCCTCATTTAGTGGATATTTTCACAAAAAAAGTGAAATTTTCAAAAATCCAGAAAATTGGCTGAAAATGATGAAATATCAAGGACTCAATGGGGTGAATCACTCTTGAACTGAAATCGGAATGCTCACTGACATTTCCCCTATCTGAAAGTCTGATAAACGCTGGAAAAATGACAATGTCAAAAAAAAAATTTTTTCAACTTTTTTCAATTTTACCCCCGTGGGATATATATTCTACCCACACACATTTGGAACTCTCCTGGGGTACCCTCACACATATTATTCCCTCATTTAGTGGATATTTTCACAAAAAAGTGAAATTTTCAAAAATCCAGAAAATTGGCTGAAAACGACTAAATATCAAGGACTCATTGGGCGAATCGCTCTTGAACTGAAATCAGAACGCTCACTGACATTTCCCCTATCTGAAAGTCTGATAAACGTTGGAAAAATGACAAAGTCCAAAAAAAAATTTTTTCAACTTTTTTCAATTTTACCCCCGTGGGATATATATTCTACCCAGACACATTTGGAACTCTACTGGGGTACCCTCACACATATTATTCCCTCATTTAGTGGATATTTTCATAAAAAAGTGAAACTTTCAAAAATCCAGAAAATTGGCTGAAAACGACTAAATATCAAGGACTCATTGGGCGAATCGCTCTTGAACTGAAATCGGAACCCTCACTGACATTTCCCCTATCTGAAAGTCTGATAAACGCCGGAGAAATGACTAAGTCCAAAAAAAAAAATGTTTTCAACTTTTTTAAATTTTACCCCCGTGGGATATATATTCTACTCACACACATTTGGAACTCTCCTGGGGTACCCTCACACATATTATTCCCTAATTTAGTGGATATTTTCACAAAAAAGTGAAATTTTCAAAAATACAGAAAATTGGCTGAAAACGACTAAATATCAAGGACTCATTGGGCGAATCACTCTGGAACTGAAATCGGAATGCTCACTGACATTTCCCCTATCTGAAAGTCTGATAAACGCCGGAAAAATGACAAAGTCCAAAAAAATTTTTTCAACTTTTTTCAATTTTACCCCCGTGGGATATATATTCTACCCACACACATTTGGAACTCTCCTGGGGTACCCTCACACATATTATTCCCTCATTTAGTGGATATTTTCACAAAAAAGTGAAATTTTCAAAAATCCAGAAAATTGGCAGAAAACGACTAAATATCAAGGACTCATTGAGCGAAACTCTCTTGAACTGAAATCGGAACCCTCACTGACATTTCCCCTATCTGAAAGTCTGATAAACGCCGGAGAAATGACTAAGTCCAAAAAAAAAAATGTTTTCAACTTTTTTCAATTTTACCCCCGTGGGATATATATTCTACCCACACACATTTGGAACTCTCCTGGGGTACCCTCACACATATTATTCCCTCATTTAGTGGATATTTTCATAAAAAAGTGAAATTTTCAAAAATCCAGAAAATTGGCTGAAAACGACTAAATATCAAGGGCTCATTGGGCGAATCGCTCTGGAACTGAAATCGGAACGCTCACTGACATTTCCCCTATCTGAAAGTCTGATAAACGTTGGAAAAATGACAAAGTCCAAAAAAAAATTTTTTCAACTTTTTTCAATTTTACCCCCGTGGGATATATATTCTACCCACACACATTTGGTACTCTCCTGGGGTACCCTCACACATATTATTCCCTCATTTAGTGGATATTTTCACAAAAAAGTGAAATTTTCAAAAATCCAAAATATTGGCTGAAAACGACTAAATATCAAGGACTCATTGGGCGAATCGCTCTGGAACTAAAATCGGAACGCTCACTGACATTTGCTCTATCTTAAAGTCTGATAAACGCCGGAAAAATGACTAAGTCCAAAAAAAACAATTTTTTCAACTTTTTTCAAATTTTCCCCCGCGGGATATGTATTCTACCCACACACATTTGTAACTCTCCTGGGGTACCCTCACACATATTATTCCCTCATTTAGTGGATATTTTCACAAAAAAAGTGAAATTTTCAAAAATCCAGAAAATTGGCTGAAAACGATTAAATATCAAGGACTCATTGGGCGAATCGCTCTGGAACTGAAATCGGAACACTCACTGACATTTCCCCTATCTGAAAGTCTGATAAACGCCGGAAAAATGACAAAGTCCAAAAAAAAAATTTTTTCAACTTTTTTCAATTTTACCCCCGTGGGATATATATTCTACCCAAACACATTTGGAACTCTCCTGGGGTAACCTCACACATATTATTCCCTCATTTAGTGGATATTTTCACAAAAAAATTGAAATTTTCAAAAATCCAGAAAATTAGCTGAAAATGACGAAATATCAAGGACTCAATGGGGTGAATCGCTCTTGAACTGAAATCAGAACGCTCACTGACATTTCCCCTATCTGAAAGTCTGATAAACGCTGGAAAAATGACAAAGTCCAAAAAAAAAATTTTTTCAACTTTTTTCAATTTTACCCCCGTGGGATATATATTCTACCCACACACATATGGAACTCTCCTGTGGTACCCTCACACATATGATTCCCTCATTTAGTGGATATTTTCACAAAAAAGTGAAATTTTCAAAAATCCAGAAAATTGGTTGAAAACGACTAAATATCAAGGACTCATTGGGCGAATCGCTCTTGAACTGAAATCAGAACGCTCACTGACATTTCCCCTATCTGAAAGTCTGATAAACGTTGGAAAAATGACAAAGTCCAAAAAAAATTTTTTTCAACTTTTTTCAATTTTACCCCCGTGGGATATATATTCTACCCACACACATTTGGAACTCTCCTGGGGTACCCTCACACATATTATTCCCTCATTTAGTGGATATTTTCATAAAAAAGTGAAATTTTCAAAAATCCAGAAAATTGGTTGAAAACGACTAAATATCAAGGACTCATTGGGCGAATCGCTCTTGAACTGAAATCAGAACGCTCACTGACATTTCCCCTATCTGAAAGTCTGATAAACGCCGGAAAAATGACAAAGTCCAAAAAAAAAATGTTTTCAACTTTTTTCAATTTTACCCCTGTGGGATATATATTCTACCCACACACATTTGGAACTCTCCTGGGGTACCCTCACACATATTATTCCCTCATTTAGTGGATATTTTCACAAAAAAGTGAAATTTTCAAAAATCCAGAAAATTGGCTGAAAACGACTAAATATCAAGGACTCATTGGGCGAATCGCTCTTGAACTGAAATCAGAACGCTCACTGACATTTCCCCTATCTCAAAGTCTGATAAACGTTGGAAAAATGACAAAGTCCAAAAAAAAATTTTTTCAACTTTTTTCAATTTTACCCCCGTGGGATATATATTCTACCCAGACACATTTGGAACTCTACTGGGGTACCCTCACACATATTATTCCCTCATTTAGTGGATATTTTCATAAAAAAGTGAAATTTTCAAAAATCCAGAAAATTGGCTGAAAACGACTAAATATCAAGGACTCATTGGGCGAATCACTCTTGAACTGAAATCGGAACCCTCACTGACATTTCCCCTATCTGAAAGTCTGATAAACGCCGGAAAAATGACAAAGTCCAAAAAAAAAATGTTTTCAACTTTTTTCAATTTTACCCCCGTGGGATATATATTCTACCCACACACATTTGGAACTCTCCTGGGGTACCCTCACACATATTATTCCCTCATTTAGTGGATATTTTCACAAAAAAGTGAAATCTTCAAAAATCCAGAAAATTGGCTGAAAACGAATAAATATCAAGGACTCATTGGGCGAATCGCTATGGAACTGAAATCGGAACGCTCACTGACATTTCCCCTATCTGAAAGTCTGATAAATGCCGGAAAAATGACTAAGTCCAAAAAAAAAATGTTTACAACTTTTTTCAATTTTACCCCCGTGGGATATATATTCTACCCACACACATTTGGTACTCTCCTGGGGTACCCTCACACATATTATTCCCTCATTTAGTGGATATTTTCACAAAAAAGTGAAATTTTCAAAAATCCAGAAAATTGGCTGAAAACGACTAAATATCAAGGACTCATTGGGCGAATCGCTCTGGAACTGAAATCGGAACGCTCACTGACATTTCCCCTCTCTGAAAGTCTGCTAAACGCCGGAAAAATGACAAAGTCCAAAAAAAAATTTTTTTCAACTTTTTTCAATTTTACCTCCGTGGGATATATATTCTACCCAAACACATTTGGAACTCTCCTGGGGTAACCTCACACATATTATTCCCTCATTTAGTGGATATTTTCACAAAAAAAGTGAAATTTTCAAAAATCCAGAAAATTGGCTGAAAATGATGAAATATCAAGGACTCAATGGGGTGAATCGCTCTTGAACTGAAATCGGAACGCTCACTGACATTTCCCCTATCTGAAAGTCTGATAAACGCTGGAAAAATGACAATGTCAAAAAAAAAATTTTTTCAACTTTTTTCAATTTTACCCCCGTGGGATATATATTCTACCCACACACATTTGGAACTCTCCTGGGGTACCCTCACACATATTATTCCCTCATTTAGTGGATATTTTCACAAAAAAGTGAAATTTTCAAAAATCCAGAAAATTGGCTGAAAACGACTAAATATCAAGGACTCATTGGGCGAATCGCTCTTGAACTGAAATCAGAACGCTCACTGACATTTCCCCTATCTGAAAGTCTGATAAACGCCGGAAAAATGACAAAGTCCAAAAAAATTTTTTCAACTTTTTTCAATTTTACCCCCGTGAGATATATATTCTACCCACACACATTTGGAACTCTCCTGGGGTACCCTCACACATATTATTCCCTCATTTAGTGGATATTTTCACAAAAAAGTGAAATTTTCAAAAATCCAGAAAATTGGCAGAAAACGACTAAATATCAAGGACTCATTGAGCGAAACTCTCTTGAACTGAAATCGGAACCCTCACTGACATTTCCCCTATCTGAAAGTCTGATAAACGCCGGAGAAATGACTAAGTCCAAAAAAAAAAATGTTTTCAACTTTTTTCAATTTTACCCCCGTGGGATATATATTCTACCCACACACATTTGGAACTCTTCTGGGGTAACCTCACACATATTATTCTCTCATTTAGTGGATATTTTCACAAAAAAGTGAAATTTTCAAAAATCCAGAAAATTGGCTGAAAACGACTAAATATCAAGGACTCATTGGGCGAATCGCTCTGGAACTGAAATCGGAACGCTCACTGACATTTCCCCTCTCTGAAAGTCTGCTAAACGCCGGAAAAATGACAAAGTCCAAAAAAAAATTTTTTTCAACTTTTTTCAATTTTACCTCCGTGGGATATATATTCTACCCAAACACATTTGGAACTCTCCTGGGGTAACCTCACACATATTATTCCCTCATTTAGTGGATATTTTCACAAAAAAAGTGAAATTTTCAAAAATCCAGAAAATTGGCTGAAAATGATGAAATATCAAGGACTCAATGGGGTGAATCGCTCTTGAACTGAAATCGCAATGCTCACTGACATTTCCCCTATCTGAAAGTCTGATAAACGCTGGAAAAATGACAATGTCAAAAAAAAAATTTTTTCAACTTTTTTCAATTTTACCCCCGTGGGATATATACTCTACCCACACAGATTTGGAACTCTCCTGGGGTACCCTCACACATATTATTCCCTCATTTAGTGGATATTTTCACAAAAAAGTGAAATTTTCAAAAATCCAGAAAATTGGCTGAAAACGACTAAATATCAAGGACTCATTGGGCGAATCGCTCTTGAACTGAAATCAGAACGCTCACTGACATTTCCCCTATCTGAAAGTCTGATAAACGTTGGAAAAATGACAAAGTCCAAAAAAAAATTTTTTCAACTTTTTTCAATTTTACCCCCGTGGGATATATATTCTACCCAGACACATTTGGAACTCTACTGGGGTACCCTCACACATATTATTCCCTCATTTAGTGGATATTTTCATAAAAAAGTGAAATTTTCAAAAATCCAGAAAATTGGCTGAAAACGACTAAATATCAAGGACTCATTGGGCGAATCGCTCTTGAACTGAAATCGGAACCCTCACTGACATTTCCCCTATCTGAAAGTCTGATAAACGCCGGAGAAATGACTAAGTCCAAAAAAAAAAATGTTTTCAACTTTTTTAAATTTTACCCCCGTGGGATATATATTCTACTCACACACATTTGGAACTCTCCTGGGGTACCCTCACACATATTATTCCCTAATTTAGTGGATATTTTCACAAAAAAGTGAAATTTTCAAAAATACAGAAAATTGGCTGAAAACGACTAAATATCAAGGACTCATTGGGCGAATCGCTCTGGAACTGAAATCGGAATGCTCACTGACATTTCCCCTATCTGAAAGTCTGATAAACGCCGGAAAAATGACAAAGTCCAAAAAAATTTTTTCAACTTTTTTCAATTTTACCCCCGTGGGATATATATTCTACCCACACACATTTGGAACTCTCCTGGGGTACCCTCACACATATTATTCCCTCATTTAGTGGATATTTTCACAAAAAAGTGAAATTTTCAAAAATCCAGAAAATTGGCAGAAAACGACTAAATATCAAGGACTCATTGAGCGAATCACTCTTGAACTGAAATCGGAACCCTCACTGACATTTCCCCTATCTGAAAGTCTGATAAACGCCGGAAAAATGACAAAGTCCAAAAAAAAAATGTTTTCAACTTTTTTCAATTTTACCCCCGTGGGATATATATTCTACCCACACACATTTGGAACTCTCCTGGGGTACCCTCACACATATTATTCCCTCATTTAGTGGATATTTTCACAAAAAAGTGAAATCTTCAAAAATCCAGAAAATTGGCTGAAAACGAATAAATATCAAGGACTCATTGGGCGAATCGCTATGGAACTGAAATCGGAACGCTCACTGACATTTCCCCTATCTGAAAGTCTGATAAATGCCGGAAAAATGACTAAGTCCAAAAAAAAAATGTTTACAACTTTTTTCAATTTTACCCCCGTGGGATATATATTCTACCCACACACATTTGGTACTCTCCTGGGGTACCCTCACACATATTATTCCCTCATTTAGTGGATATTTTCACAAAAAAGTGAAATTTTCAAAAATCCAGAAAATTGGCTGAAAACGACTAAATATCAAGGACTCATTGGGCGAATCGCTCTGGAACTGAAATCGGAACGCTCACTGACATTTCCCCTCTCTGAAAGTCTGCTAAACGCCGGAAAAATGACAAAGTCCAAAAAAAAATTTTTTTCAACTTTTTTCAATTTTACCTCCGTGGGATATATATTCTACCCAAACACATTTGGAACTCTCCTGGGGTAACCTCACACATATTATTCCCTCATTTAGTGGATATTTTCACAAAAAAAGTGAAATTTTCAAAAATCCAGAAAATTGGCTGAAAATGATGAAATATCAAGGACTCAATGGGGTGAATCGCTCTTGAACTGAAATCGGAACGCTCACTGACATTTCCCCTATCTGAAAGTCTGATAAACGCTGGAAAAATGACAATGTCAAAAAAAAAATTTTTTCAACTTTTTTCAATTTTACCCCCGTGGGATATATATTCTACCCACACACATTTGGAACTCTCCTGGGGTACCCTCACACATATTATTCCCTCATTTAGTGGATATTTTCACAAAAAAGTGAAATTTTCAAAAATCCAGAAAATTGGCTGAAAACGACTAAATATCAAGGACTCATTGGGCGAATCGCTCTTGAACTGAAATCAGAACGCTCACTGACATTTCCCCTATCTGAAAGTCTGATAAACGCCGGAAAAATGACAAAGTCCAAAAAAATTTTTTCAACTTTTTTCAATTTTACCCCCGTGAGATATATATTCTACCCACACACATTTGGAACTCTCCTGGGGTACCCTCACACATATTATTCCCTCATTTAGTGGATATTTTCACAAAAAAGTGAAATTTTCAAAAATCCAGAAAATTGGCAGAAAACGACTAAATATCAAGGACTCATTGAGCGAAACTCTCTTGAACTGAAATCGGAACCCTCACTGACATTTCCCCTATCTGAAAGTCTGATAAACGCCGGAGAAATGACTAAGTCCAAAAAAAAAAATGTTTTCAACTTTTTTCAATTTTACCCCCGTGGGATATATATTCTACCCACACACATTTGGAACTCTTCTGGGGTAACCTCACACATATTATTCTCTCATTTAGTGGATATTTTCACAAAAAAGTGAAATTTTCAAAAATCCAGAAAATTGGCTGAAAACGACTAAATATCAAGGACTCATTGGGCGAATCGCTCTGGAACTGAAATCGGAACGCTCACTGACATTTCCCCTCTCTGAAAGTCTGCTAAACGCCGGAAAAATGACAAAGTCCAAAAAAAAATTTTTTTCAACTTTTTTCAATTTTACCTCCGTGGGATATATATTCTACCCAAACACATTTGGAACTCTCCTGGGGTAACCTCACACATATTATTCCCTCATTTAGTGGATATTTTCACAAAAAAAGTGAAATTTTCAAAAATCCAGAAAATTGGCTGAAAATGATGAAATATCAAGGACTCAATGGGGTGAATCGCTCTTGAACTGAAATCGCAATGCTCACTGACATTTCCCCTATCTGAAAGTCTGATAAACGCTGGAAAAATGACAATGTCAAAAAAAAAATTTTTTCAACTTTTTTCAATTTTACCCCCGTGGGATATATACTCTACCCACACAGATTTGGAACTCTCCTGGGGTACCCTCACACATATTATTCCCTCATTTAGTGGATATTTTCACAAAAAAGTGAAATTTTCAAAAATCCAGAAAATTGGCTGAAAACGACTAAATATCAAGGACTCATTGGGCGAATCGCTCTTGAACTGAAATCAGAACGCTCACTGACATTTCCCCTATCTGAAAGTCTGATAAACGTTGGAAAAATGACAAAGTCCAAAAAAAAATTTTTTCAACTTTTTTCAATTTTACCCCCGTGGGATATATATTCTACCCAGACACATTTGGAACTCTACTGGGGTACCCTCACACATATTATTCCCTCATTTAGTGGATATTTTCATAAAAAAGTGAAATTTTCAAAAATCCAGAAAATTGGCTGAAAACGACTAAATATCAAGGACTCATTGGGCGAATCGCTCTTGAACTGAAATCGGAACCCTCACTGACATTTCCCCTATCTGAAAGTCTGATAAACGCCGGAGAAATGACTAAGTCCAAAAAAAAAAATGTTTTCAACTTTTTTAAATTTTACCCCCGTGGGATATATATTCTACTCACACACATTTGGAACTCTCCTGGGGTACCCTCACACATATTATTCCCTAATTTAGTGGATATTTTCACAAAAAAGTGAAATTTTCAAAAATACAGAAAATTGGCTGAAAACGACTAAATATCAAGGACTCATTGGGCGAATCGCTCTGGAACTGAAATCGGAATGCTCACTGACATTTCCCCTATCTGAAAGTCTGATAAACGCCGGAAAAATGACAAAGTCCAAAAAAATTTTTTCAACTTTTTTCAATTTTACCCCCGTGGGATATATATTCTACCCACACACATTTGGAACTCTCCTGGGGTACCCTCACACATATTATTCCCTCATTTAGTGGATATTTTCACAAAAAAGTGAAATTTTCAAAAATCCAGAAAATTGGCAGAAAACGACTAAATATCAAGGACTCATTGAGCGAAACTCTCTTGAACTGAAATCGGAACCCTCACTGACATTTCCCCTATCTGAAAGTCTGATAAACGCCGGAGAAATGACTAAGTCCAAAAAAAAAAATGTTTTCAACTTTTTTCAATTTTACCCCCGTGGGATATATATTCTACCCACACACATTTGGAACTCTCCTGGGGTACCCTCACACATATTATTCCCTCATTTAGTGGATATTTTCATAAAAAAGTGAAATTTTCAAAAATCCAGAAAATTGGCTGAAAACGACTAAATATCAAGGGCTCATTGGGCGAATCGCTCTGGAACTGAAATCGGAACGCTCACTGACATTTCCCCTATCTGAAAGTCTGATAAACGTTGGAAAAATGACAAAGTCCAAAAAAAAATTTTTTCAACTTTTTTCAATTTTACCCCCGTGGGATATATATTCTACCCACACACATTTGGTACTCTCCTGGGGTACCCTCACACATATTATTCCCTCATTTAGTGGATATTTTCACAAAAAAGTGAAATTTTCAAAAATCCAAAATATTGGCTGAAAACGACTAAATATCAAGGACTCATTGGGCGAATCGCTCTGGAACTAAAATCGGAACGCTCACTGACATTTGCTCTATCTTAAAGTCTGATAAACGCCGGAAAAATGACTAAGTCCAAAAAAAACAATTTTTTCAACTTTTTTCAAATTTTCCCCCGCGGGATATGTATTCTACCCACACACATTTGTAACTCTCCTGGGGTACCCTCACACATATTATTCCCTCATTTAGTGGATATTTTCACAAAAAAAGTGAAATTTTCAAAAATCCAGAAAATTAGCTGAAAATGACGAAATATCAAGGACTCAATGGGGTGAATCGCTCTTGAACTGAAATCAGAACGCTCACTGACATTTCCCCTATCTGAAAGTCTGATAAACGCTGGAAAAATGACAAAGTCCAAAAAAAAAATTTTTTCAACTTTTTTCAATTTTACCCCCGTGGGATATATATTCTACCCACACACATATGGAACTCTCCTGTGGTACCCTCACACATATGATTCCCTCATTTAGTGGATATTTTCACAAAAAAGTGAAATTTTCAAAAATCCAGAAAATTGGTTGAAAACGACTAAATATCAAGGACTCATTGGGCGAATCGCTCTTGAACTGAAATCAGAACGCTCACTGACATTTCCCCTATCTGAAAGTCTGATAAACGTTGGAAAAATGACAAAGTCCAAAAAAATTTTTTTTCAACTTTTTTCAATTTTACCCCCGTGGGATATATATTCTACCCACACACATTTGGAACTCTCCTGGGGTACCCTCACACATATTATTCCCTCATTTAGTGGATATTTTCATAAAAAAGTGAAATTTTCAAAAATCCAGAAAATTGGTTGAAAACGACTAAATATCAAGGACTCATTGGGCGAATCGCTCTTGAACTGAAATCAGAACGCTCACTGACATTTCCCCTATCTGAAAGTCTGATAAACGCCGGAAAAATGACAAAGTCCAAAAAAAAAATGTTTTCAACTTTTTTCAATTTTACCCCCGTGGGATATATATTCTACCCACACACATTTGGAACTCTCCTGGGGTACCCTCACACATATTATTCCCTCATTTAGTGGATATTTTCACAAAAAAGTGAAATTTTCAAAAATCCAGAAAATTGGCTGAAAACGACTAAATATCAAGGACTCATTGGGTGAATCGCTCTTGAACTGAAATCAGAACGCTCACTGACATTTCCCCTATCTCAAAGTCTGATAAACGTTGGAAAAATGACAAAGTCCAAAAAAAAATTTTTTCAACTTTTTTCAATTTTACCCCCGTGGGATATATATTCTACCCAGACACATTTGGAACTCTACTGGGGTACCCTCACACATATTATTCCCTCATTTAGTGGATATTTTCATAAAAAAGTGAAATTTTCAAAAATCCAGAAAATTGGCTGAAAACGACTAAATATCAAGGACTCATTGGGCGAATCACTCTTGAACTGAAATCGGAACCCTCACTGACATTTCCCCTATCTGAAAGTCTGATAAACGCCGGAAAAATGACAAAGTCCAAAAAAAAAATGTTTTCAACTTTTTTCAATTTTACCCCCGTGGGATATATATTCTACCCACACACATTTGGAACTCTCCTGGGGTACCCTCACACATATTATTCCCTCATTTAGTGGATATTTTCACAAAAAAGTGAAATCTTCAAAAATTCAGAAAATTGGCTGAAAACGAATAAATATCAAGGACTCATTGGGCGAATCGCTATGGAACTGAAATCGGAACGCTCACTGACATTTCCCCTATCTGAAAGTCTGATAAATGCCGGAAAAATGACTAAGTCCAAAAAAAAAATGTTTACAACTTTTTTCAATTTTACCCCCGTGGGATATATATTCTACCCACACACATTTGGTACTCTCCTGGGGTACCCTCACACATATTATTCCCTCATTTAGTGGATATTTTCACAAAAAAGTGAAATTTTCAAAAATCCAAAATATTGGCTGAAAACGACTAAATATCAAGGACTCATTGGGCAAATCGCTCTGGAACTGAAATCGGAACGCTCACTGACATTTGCTCTATCTTAAAGTCTGATAAACGCCGGAAAAATGACTAAGTCCAAAAAAAACAATTTTTTCAACTTTTTTCAAATTTACCCCCGCGGGATATGTATTCTACCCACACACATTTGTAACTCTCCTGGGGTACCCTCACACATATTATTCTCTCATTTAGTGGATATTTTCACAAAAAAGTGAAATTTTCAAAAATCCAGAAAAATTGGCTGAAAACGACTAAATATCAAGGACTCATTGGGCGAATCGCTCTGGAACTGAAATCGGAACGCTCACTGACATTTCCCCTCTCTGAAAGTCTGCTAAACGCCGGAAAAATGACAAAGTCCAAAAAAAAATTTTTTTCAACTTTTTTCAATTTTACCTCCGTGGGATATATATTCTACCCAAACACATTTGGAACTCTCCTGGGGTAACCTCACACATATTATTCCCTCATTTAGTGGATATTTTCACAAAAAAAGTGAAATTTTCAAAAATCCAGAAAATTGGCTGAAAATGATGAAATATCAAGGACTCAATGGGGTGAATCGCTCTTCAGCTGAAATCGGAACACTCACTGACATTTCCCCTATCTGAAAGTCTGATAAACGCTGGAAAAATGACAATGTCAAAAAAAAAATTTTTTCAACTTTTTTCAATTTTACCCCCGTGGGATATATATTCTACCCACACACATTTGGAACTCTCCTGGGGTACCCTCACACATATTATTCCCTCATTTAGTGGATATTTTCACAAAAAAGTGAAATTTTCAAAAATCCAGAAAATTGGCTGAAAACGACTAAATATCAAGGACTCATTGGGCGAATCGCTCTTGAACTGAAATCAGAACGCTCACTGACATTTCCCCTATCTGAAAGTCTGATAAACGTTGGAAAAATGACAAAGTCCAAAAAAAAATTTTTTCAACTTTTTTCAATTTTACCCCCGTGGGATATATATTCTACCCAGACACATTTGGAACTCTACTGGGGTACCCTCACACATATTATTCCCTCATTTAGTGGATATTTTCATAAAAAAGTGAAATTTTCAAAAATCCAGAAAATTGGCTGAAAACGACTAAATATCAAGGACTCATTGGGCGAATCGCTCTTGAACTGAAATCGGAACCCTCACTGACATTTCCCCTATCTGAAAGTCTGATAAACGCCGGAGAAATGACTAAGTCCAAAAAAAAAAATGTTTTCAACTTTTTTAAATTTTACCCCCGTGGGATATATATTCTACTCACAAACATTTGGAACTCTCCTGGGGTACCCTCACACATATTATTCCCTAATTTAGTGGATATTTTCACAAAAAAGTGAAATTTTCAAAAATACAGAAAATTGGCTGAAAACGACTAAATATCAAGGACTCATTGGGCGAATCGCTCTGGAACTGAAATCGGAATGCTCACTGACATTTCCCCTATCTGAAAGTCTGATAAACGCCGGAAAAATGACAAAGTCCAAAAAAATTTTTTCAACTTTTTTCAATTTTACCCCCGTGGGATATATATTCTACCCACACACATTTGGAACTCTCCTGGGGTACCCTCACACATATTATTCCCTCATTTAGTGGATATTTTCACAAAAAAGTGAAATTTTCAAAAATCCAGAAAATTGGCAGAAAACGACTAAATATCAAGGACTCATTGAGCGAAACTCTCTTGAACTGAAATCGGAACCCTCACTGACATTTCCCCTATCTGAAAGTCTGATAAACGCCGGAGAAATGACTAAGTCCAAAAAAAAAAATGTTTTCAACTTTTTTCAATTTTACCCCCGTGGGATATATATTCTACCCACACACATTTGGAACTCTCCTGGGGTACCCTCACACATATTATTCCCTCATTTAGTGGATATTTTCATAAAAAAGTGAAATTTTCAAAAATCCAGAAAATTGGCTGAAAACGACTAAATATCAAGGGCTCATTGGGCGAATCGCTCTGGAACTGAAATCGGAACGCTCACTGACATTTCCCCTATCTGAAAGTCTGATAAACGCCAGAAAAATGACAAAGTCCAAAAAAAATTTTTTTTTACTTTTTTCAATTTTACCCCCGTGGGATATATATTCTACCCACACACATTTGGAACTCTTCTGGGGTAACCTCACACATATTATTCCCTCATTTAGTGGATATTTTCACAAAAAAGTGAAATTTTCAAAAATCCAGAAAATTGGCTGAAAACGACTAAATATCAAGGACTCATTGGGCGAATCGCTCTGGAACTGAAATCGGAACGCTCACTGACATTTGCTCTATCTTAAAGTCTCATAAACGCCGGAAAAATGACTAAGTCCAAAAAAAACAATTTTTTCAACTTTTTTCAAATTTACCCCCGCGGGATATATATTATACCCACACACATACCCTCACACATATTATTCCCTAATTTAGTGCATATTTTCACAAAAAAGTGAAATTTTAAAAAATCCAGAAAATTGGCTGAAAACGACTAAATATCAAGGACTCATTGGGCGAATCGCTCTTGAACTGAAATCAGAACGCTCACTAACATTTCCCCTATCTGAAAGTCTGATAAACGTTGGAAAAATGACAAAGTCCAAAAAAAAATTTTTCAACTTTTTTCAATTTTACCCCCGTGGGATATATATTCTACCCACACACATTTGGAACTCTCCTGGGGTACCCTCACACATATTATTCCCTCATTTAGTGGATATTTTCACAAAAAAGTGAAATTTTCAAAAATCCAGAAAATTGGCTGAAAACGACTAAATATCAAGGACTCATTGGGCGAATCGCTCTTGAACTGAAATCGGAACGCTCACTGACATTTCCCCTATCTGAAAGTCTGAAAAACGCCGGAAAAATGATAAAGTCCGAAAAAAAAATTTTTCAACTTTTTTCAATTTTACCCCCGTGGGATATATATTCTACCCACACATTTGGAACTCTCCTGGGGTACCCTCACACATAATATTCCCTCATTTAGTGGATATTTTCATAAAAAAGTGAAATTTTCAAAAATCCAGAAAATTGGCTGAAAACGACTAAATATCAAGGGCTCATTGGGCGAATCGCTCTGGAACTGAAATCGGAACGCTCACTGACATTTGCCCTATCTGAAAGTCTGATAAACGCCAGAAAAATGACAAAGTCCAAAAAAATTTTTTTTTAACTTTTTTCAATTTTACCCCCGTGGGATATATATTCTACCCACACACATTTGGAACTCTTCTGGGGTAACCTCACACATATTATTCCCTCATTTAGTGGTTATTTTCACAAAAAAGTGAAATTTTCAAAAATCCAGAAAATTGGCTGAAAACGACTAAATATCAAGGACTCATTGGGCGAATCGCTCTGGAACTGAAATCGGAATGCTCACTGACATTTCCCCTATCTGAAAGTCTGATAAACGCCGGAAAAATGACAAAGTCCAAAAAAAAAATGTTTTCAACTTTTTTCAATTTTACCCCCGTGGGATATATATTCTACCCACACACATTTGGAACTCTCCTGGGGTAACCTCACACATATTATTCCCTCATTTAGTGGATATTTTCACAAAAAAGTGACATTTTCAAAAATCCAGAAAATTAGCGGAAAACGACTAAATATCAAGGACTCATTGGGCGAATCGCTCTTGAACTGAATTCGGAACGCTCACTGACATTTCCACTATCTGAAAGTCTGATAAAAGGTGGAAAAATGACTAAGTCCAAAAAAAAAATGTTTACAACTTTTTTCAATTTTACCCCCGTGGCATATATATTCTACCCACACACATTTGGAACTCTCCTGTGGTACCCTCACACATATTATTCCCTCATTTAGTGGATATTTTCACAAAAAAATGAAATTTTCAAAGATACAGAAAATTGGCTGAAAATGACTAAATATCAAGAACTCATTGGTCGTATCGCTCTGGAACTGAAATCGGAACGCTCACTGACATGTCCCCTATCTGAAAGTCTGATAAACACCGGAAAAATGACAAAGTCCAAAAAAAAAAATTTTTTCAACTTTTTTCAATTTTACCCCCGTGGGATATATATTCTACCCACACACATTTGGAACTCTCCTGGGGTACCCTCACACATATTATTCCCTCATTTAGTGGATATTTTCACAAAAAAGTGAAATTTTCAAAAATCCAGAAAATTGACTGAAAACGACTAAATATCAAGGACTCATTGGGCGAATTGCTCTTGAACTGAAATCAGAACGCTCACTGACATTTCCCCTATCTGAAAGTCTGATAAACACCGGAAAAATGACAAAGTCCAAAAAAAAAAATTTTTTCAACTTTTTTCAATTTTACCCCCGTGGGATATATATTCTACCCACACACATTTGGAACTCTCCTGGGGTACCCTCACACATATTATTCCCTCATTTAGTGGATATTTTCACAAAAAAGTGAAATTTTCAAAAATCCAGAAAATTGGCTGAAAACGACTAACTATCAAGGACTCATTGGGAGAATCGCTCTGGAGCTGAAATCGGAACGCTCACTGACATTTCCCCTATATGAAAGTCTGATAAACGCCGGAATAATGAGTAAGTCCAAAAAAAAATTTTTTTAAAACATTTTTGAATTTTACTCCCGAGGGATATATATTCTACCCACACACATTTGGAACTCTCCTGGGGTACCCTCACACATATTATTCCCTCATTTAGTGTATAGTTTCACAAAAAAGTGAAATTTTCAAAAATCCAGAAAATTGGCTGAAAACGACTAAATATCAAGGACTCATTGGCCGAAATGCTCTGGTGCTTAATTCGGAACGCTCACTGACATTTCCCCTATCTGAAAGTCTGATAAAAGCCGGAAAAATGACTAAGTATAAAAAAAAAATTTTCAACTTTTTTCAATTTTACCCCTGTGGGATATATATTCTACCCACACACATTTGGAACTCTCCTGGGGTACCCTCACACATATTATTCCCTCATTTAGTGGATATTTTCACAAAAAAGTGAAATTTTCAAAAATTCAGAAAATTGGCTGAAAATGACTAAATATCAAGGACTCATCCGGCGAATCGCTCTGGAACTGAAATCGGAATGCTCACTGACATTTCCCCTATCTGAAAGTCTGATAAACGCCGGAAAATGACTAAGTTCAAAAAAAATTTTTTTTCAACTTTTTTCAATTTTACCCCCGTGGGATATATATTCTACCCACACACATTTGGAACTCTCCTGGGGTACCCTCACATATATTATTCCCTCATTTAGTGGATATTTTCACAAAAAAGTGAAATTTTCAAAAATCCAGAAAATTGGCTGAAAACGACTAAATATCAAGGACTCATTGGGCGAAGCGCTCTGGAACTGAAATCGGAATGCTCACTCACATTTCCCCTATCTGAAAGTCTGATAAACGCCGGAAAAATGACTAAGTACAAAAAAAAAAAAATTTTTCAACTTTTTTCAATTTTAACCCTGTGGGATATATATTCTACCCACACACATTTGGAACTCTCCTGGGGTACCCTCACACATATTATTACCTCATTTAGTGAATATTTTCACAAAAAAGTGAATTTTAAAAAATCCAGAAAATTGGCTGAAAACGAATAAATATCAAGGACTCATTGGGCGAATCGCTCTGGAACTGAAATCGGAACGCTCACTGACATTTCCCCTATCTGAAAGTCTGATAAACGCCGGAAAAATGACTAAGTACAAAAAAAATATTTTTTTTCAACTTTTTTCAATTTTAACCCTGTGGGATATATATTCTACCCACACGCATTTGGAACTCTCCTGGGGTACCCTCACACATATTATTCCCTCATTTAGTGGATATTTTCACAAAAAAGTGAAATTTTCAAAAATCCAGAAAGTTGGCTGAAAACGTCTAAATATCTAGGACTCATTGGGCGAATCGCTCTGGAACTGAAATCGGAACGCTCACTGACATTCCCCCATTTCTCAAAGTGTGATAAATGCCGGAAAAATGACTAAGTCCAAAAAAAAAATTTTTTTAAAACATTTTTGAATTTTACTCCCGAGGGATATATATTCTACCCACACACATTTGGAACTCTCCTGGGGTATCCTCACACATATTATTCCCTCATTTAGTGTATAGTATCACAAAAAAGTGAAATTTTCAAAAATCCAGAAAATTGGCTGAAAACGACTAAATATCAAGGACTCATTGGCTGAAATGCTCTGGTGCTTAATTCGGAACGCTCACTGACATTTCCCCTATCTGAAAGTCTGATAAACGCCGGAAAAATGACTAAGTACAAAAAAAAAAAATTTTTTCAACTTTTTTCAATTTTAACCCTGTGGGATATATATTCTACCCACACACACTTGGAACTCTCCTGGGGTACCCTCACACATATTATTCCCTCATTTAGTGGATATTTTCACAAAAGAGTGAAATTTTCAAAAATCCAGAAAATTTGCTGAAAACGACTAAATATCAATGACTGATTGGGCGAATCGCTCTGGAACTGAAATCGGAACGCTCACTGACATTCCCCCATTTCTGAAAGTGTGATAAATGCCGGAAAAATGACTAAGTCCAAAAGAAAATTTTTTTCAACCTTTTTCAATTTTACCCCCGTGGGATATATATTCTACCCACACACATCTGGAACTCTCCTGGGGTACATTCACACACATTATTCCCTCATTTAGTGAATATTTTCACAAAAAAGTGAAATTTTCAAAAATCCAGACAATTGGCTGAAAATGACTAAATATCAAGGACTCATCCGGCGAATCACTCTGGAACTGAAATCGGAATGCTCACTGACATTTCCCCTATCTGAAAGTCTGATAAACGCCGGAAAATGACTAAGTCCAAAAAAATTTTTTTTTCAACTTTTTTCAATTTTACCCCTGTGGGATATATATTCTACCCACACACATCTGGAACTCTCCTGGGGTACCCTCACACATATTATTCCCTCATTTAGTGGATATTTTCACAAAAAAGTGAAATTTTCAAAAATCCAGAAAATTGGCTGAAAACGACTAAATATCAAGGACTCATTGGGCGAATCGCTCTGGAACTGAAATCGGAATGCTCACTGACATTTCCCCAATCTAAAAGTCTGATAAATGCCGGAAAAATGACTAAGTCCAAAAAAAAGATTTTTTTAAACTTTTTTCAATTTTAACCCTGTGGGATATATATTCTACCCACACACATTTGGAACTCTCCTGGGGTACCCTCACACATATTATTCCCTCATTTAGTGGATATTTTCACAAAAAAGTGAAATTTTCAAAAATCCAGAAAATTGGCTGAAAACGACTAAATATCAAGGACTCATTGGGCGAATTGCTCTGGAACTGAAATCGGAACGCTCACTGACATTTCCCCTATCTAAAAGTCTGATAAATGCCGGAAAAATGAGTAAGTCCAAAAAAAAAAATTTTTTAAACATTTTTGAATTTTACTCCCGAGGGATATATATTCTACCCACACACATTTGGAACTCTCCTGGGGTATCCTCACACATATTATTCCCTCATTTAGTGTATAGTTTCACAAAAAAGTGAAATTTTCAAAAATCCAGAAAATTGGCTGAAAACGACTAAATATCAAGGACTCATTGGCCGAAATTCTCTGGTACTTAAATCGGAACGCTCACTGACATTTCCCCTATCTGAAAGTCTGATAAACGCCGGAAAAATGACTAAGTATAAAAAAAAAATGTTTCAACTTTTTTCAATTTTAACCCTGTGGGATATATATTCTACCCACACACATTTGGAACTCTCCTGGGGTACCCTCACACATATTATTCCCTCATTTAGTGGATATTTTCACAAAAAAGTGAAATTTTCAAAAATCCAGAAAATTGGCTGAAAACGACTAAATATCAAGGACTCATCCGGCGAATCGCTCTGGAACTGAAATCGGAACGCTCACTGACATTTCCCCTATCTGAAAGTCTGAGAAAAACCCCAGAAAAATGACTAAGTACAAACAATTTTTTTTTTCAACTTTTTTAAATTTTACCCCTGTGGGATATATATTCTACCCAAACACATCTGGAACTCTCCTGGGGTACCCTCACACACATTATTCCCTCATTTAGTGGATATTTTCACAAAAAAGTGAAATTTTCAAAAATCCAGAAAATTGGCTGAAAACGACTAAATATCAAGGACTCATTGGGAGAATCGCTCTGGAGCTGAAATCAGAACGCTCACTGACATTTCCCCTGTATGAAAGTCTGATAAAAGCCGGAATAATGAGTAAGTCCAAAAAAAAATTTTTTTAAAACATTTTTGAATTTTACTCCCGAGGGATATATATTCTACCCACACACATTTGGAACTCTCCTGGGGTACCCTCACACATATTATTCCCTCATTTAGTGTACAGTTTCACAAAAAAGTGAAATTTTCAAAAATCCAGAAAATTGGCTGAAAACGACTAAATATCAAGGACTCATTGGCCAAAATGCTCTGGTACTTAAATCGGAACGCTCACTGACATTTCCCCTATCTGGAAGTCTGATAAACGCCGGAAAAATGAGTAAGTATAAAAAAAAAATTTTCAACTTTTTTCAATTTTACCCCTGTGGGATATATATTCTACCCACACACATTTGGAACTCTCCTGGGGTACCCTCACACATATTATTCCCTCATTTAGTGGATATTTTCACAAAAAAGTGAAATTTTCAAAAATCCAGAAAATTGGCTGAAAACGACTAAATATCAAGGACTCATTGGGCGAATCGCTCTGCAACTGAAATCGGAAAGCTCACTGACATTTCCCCTATCTGAATGTCTGATAAACGCCGGAAAAATGACTAAGTTCAAAAAAATAAAATTTTTTTCAACTTTTTTCAATTTTAACCCTGTGGGATATATATTCTACCCACACACATTTGGAACTCTCCTGGGGTACCCTCACACATATTATTCCCTCATTTAGTGGATATTTTCACAAAAAAGTGAAATTTTCAAAAATCCAGAAAATTGGCTGAAAATGACTAAATATAAAGGACTCATCCGGCGAATCGCTCTGGAACTGAAATCGGAACGCTCACTGACATTTCCCCTATCTGAAAGTCTGATAATAACCCCAGAAGAATGACTAAGTACAAAAAAATTTTTTTTTCAACTTTTTTAAATTTTACCCCTGTGGGATATATATTCTACCCAAACACATCTGGAACTCTCCTGGGGTACCCTCACACACATTATTCCCTCATTTAGTGGATATTTTCACAAAAAAGTGAAATTTTCAAAAATCCAGAAAATTGGCTGAAAACGACTAAATATCAAGGACTCATTGGGAGAATCGCTCTGGAGCTGAAATCGGAACGCTCACTGACATTTCCCCTATATGAAAGTCTGATAAAAGCCGGAATAATGAGTAAGTCCAAAAAAAAATTTTTTTAAAACATTTTTGAATTTTACTCCCGAGGGATATATATTCTACCCACACACATTTGGAACTCTCCTGGGGTACCCTCACACATATTATTCCCTCATTTAGTGTACAGTTTCACAAAAAAGTGAAATTTTCAAAAATCCAGAAAATTGGCTGAAAACGACTAAATATCAAGGACTCATTGGCCAAAATGCTCTGGTACTTAAATCGGAACGCTCACTGACATTTCCCCTATCTGTAAGCCTGATAAACGCCGGAAAAATGAGTAAGTATAAAAAAAAAATTTTCAACTTTTTTCAATTTATCCCCTGTGGGATATATATTCTACCCACACACATTTGGAACTCTCCTGGGGTACCCTCACACATATTATTCCCTCATTTAGTGGATATTTTCACAAAAAAGTGAAATTTTCAAAAATCCAGAAAATTGGCTGAAAATGACTAAATATAAAGGACTCATCCGGCGAATCGCTCTGGAACTGAAATCGGAACGCTCACTGACATTTCCCCTATCTGAAAGTCTGATAATAACCCCAGAAAAATGACTAAGTACAAAAAAATTTTTTTTTCAACTTTTTTAAATTTTACCCCTGTGGGATATATATTCTACCCAAACACATCTGGAACTCTCCTGGGGTACCCTCACACACATTATTCCCTCATTTAGTGGATATTTTCACAAATAAGTGAAATTTTCAAAAACCAAAAAATTTTCTGAAAACGACTAAATATCAACGACTCATTGGGCGAATCGCTCTGGAACTGAAATCGGAACGCTCACTGACATTTCTCCTATCTGAATGTCTGATAAACGCCGGAAAAATGACTAAGTACAAAAAAAAAAATTTTTTTCAACTTTTTTCAATTTTAACCCTGTGGGATATATATTCTACCCACACTCATTTGGAACTCTCCTGGGGTACCCTCACACTTATTATTCCCTCATTTAGTGGATATTTTCACAAAAAAGTGAAATTTTCAAAAATCCAGAAAATTGGCTGAAAACAAACAAATATCAAGGACTGATAGGGCGAATCGCTCTGGAACTGAAATCGGAACGCTCACTGACATTTCCCCTATCTAAAAGTCTGATAAATGCCGGAAAAATGACTAAGTCCAAAAAAAAATTTTTTTAAACTTTTTTCAATTTTAACCCTGTGGGATATATATTCTACCCACACACATTTTGGAACTCTCCTGGGGTACCCTCACACATATTATTCCCTCATTTAGTGGATATTTTCACAAAAAAGTGAATTTTAAAAAATCCAGAAAATTGGCTGAAAACGACTAAATATCAAGGACTCATTTGGCGAATCGCTCTGGAACTGAAATCGGAACGCTCACTGACATTTCACCTATCTGAAAGTCTGATAAACGCCGGAATAATGAGTAAGTCCAAAAAAAAAAATTTTTTTAAAAATTTTTGAATTTTACTCCCGAGGGATATATATTCTACCCACACACATTTGGAACTCTCCTGGGGTACCCTCACACATATTATTCCTTCATGTAGTGGATATTTTCACAAAAAAGTGAAATCTTCAAAAATCCAGAAAGTTGGCTGAAAACGTCTAAATATCAAGGACTCATTGGGCGAATCACTCTGGAACTGAAATCGGAACACTCACTGACATTCCCCCTATCTGAAAGTCTGATAAACGCCGGAATAATGAGTAAGTCCAAAAAAATAATTTTTTAAAACATTTTTGAATTTTACTCCCGAGGGATATATATTCTACCTACACACATTTGGAACTCTCCTGGGGTATCCTCACACATATTATTCCCTCATTTAGTGTATAGTTTCACAAAAAAGTGAAATTTTCAAAAATCCAGAAAATTGGTTGAAAACGACTAAATATCAAGAACTCATTGGCCGAAATGCTCTGGTGCTTAATTCGGAACGCTCACTGACATTTCCCCTATCTGAAAGTCTGATAAACGCCGGAAAAATGACTAAGTATAAAAAAAAATTTTTCAACTTTTTTCAATTTTACCCCTGTGGGATATATATTCTACCCACACACATTTGGAACTCTCCTGGGGTACCCTCACACATATTATTCCCTCATTTAGTGGATATTTTCACAAAAAAGTGAAATTTTCAAAAATTCAGAAAATTGGCTGAAAATGACTAAATATCAAGGACTCATCCGGCGAATCGCTCTGGAACTGAAATCGGAATGCTCACTGACATTTCCCCTATCTGAAAGTCTGATAAACGCCGGAAAATGACTAAGTTCAAAAAAAATTTTTTTTCAACTTTTTTCAATTTTACCCCCGTGGGATATATATTCTACCCACACACATTTGGAACTCTCCTGGGGTACCCTCACACATATTATTCCCTCATTTAGTGGATATTTTCACAAAAAAGTGAAATTTTCAAAAATCCAGAAAATTGGCTGAAAACGACTAAATATCAAGGACTCATTGGGCGAAGCGCTCTGGAACTGAAATCGGAATGCTCACTGACATTTCCCCTATCTGAAAGTCTGATAAACGCCGGAAAAATGACTAAGTACAAAAAAAAAAAATTTTTTCAACTTTTTTCAATTTTAACCCTGTGGGATATATATTCTACCCACACACATTTGGAACTCTCCTGGGGTACCCTCACACATATTATTCCCTCATTTAGTGGATATTTTCACAAAGAGTGAAATTTTCAAAAATCCAGAAAATTGGCTGAAAACGACTAAATATCAATGACTGATTGGGCGAATCGCTCTGGAACTGAAATCGGAACGCTCACCGACATTCCCCCATTTCTGAAAGTGTGATAAATGCCGGAAAAATGACTAAGTCCAAAAGAAAATTTTTTTCAACCTTTTTCAATTTTACCCCCGTGGGATATATATTCTACCCACACACATCTGGAACTCTCCTGGGGTACCTTCACACACATTATTCCCTCATTTAGTGAATATTTTCACAAAAAAGTGAAATTTTCAAAAATCCAGACAATTGGCTGAAAATGACTAAATATCAAGGACTCATCCGGCGAATCACTCTGGAACTGAAATCGGAATGCTCACTGACATTTCCCCTATCTGAAAGTCTGATAAACGCCGGAAAATGACTAAGTCCAAAAAAAATTTTTTTTCAACTTTTTTCAATTTTACCCCTGTGGGATATATATTCTACCCACACACATCTGGAACTCTCCTGGGGTACCCTCACACATATTATTCCCTCATTTAGTGGATATTTTCACAAAAAAGTGAAATTTTCAAAAATCCAGAAAATTGGCTGAAAACGACTAAATATCAAGGACTCATTGGGCGAATCGCTCTGGAACTGAAATCGGAATGCTCACTGACATTTCCCCAATCTAAAAGTCTGATAAATGCCGGAAAAATGACTAAGTCCAAAAAAAAGATTTTTTTAAACTTTTTTCAATTTTAACCCTGTGGGATATATATTCTACCCACACACATTTGGAACTCTCCTGGGGTACCCTCACACATATTATTCCCTCATTTAGTGGATATTTTCACAAAAAAGTGAAATTTTCAAAAATCCAGAAAATTGGCTGAAAACGACTAAATATCAAGGACTCATTGGGCGAATTGCTCTGGAACTGAAATCGGAACGCTCACTGACATTTCCCCTATCTAAAAGTCTGATAAATGCCGGAAAAATGAGTAAGTCCAAAAAAAAAAATTTTTTAAACATTTTTGAATTTTACTCCCGAGGGATATATATTCTACCCACACACATTTGGAACTCTCCTGGGGTATCCTCACACATATTATTCCCTCATTTAGTGTATAGTTTCACAAAAAAGTGAAATTTTCAAAAATCCAGAAAATTGGCTGAAAACGACTAAATATCAAGGACTCATTGGCCGAAATGCTCTGGTACTTAAATCGGAACGCTCACTGACATTTCCCCTATCTGAAGTCTGATAAACGCCGGAAAAATGACTAAGTATAAAAAAAAAATGTTTCAACTTTTTTCAATTTTAACCCTGTGGGATATATATTCTACCCACACACATTTGGAACTCTCCTGGGGTACCCTCACACATATTATTCCCTCATTTAGTGGATATTTTCACAAAAAAGTGAAATTTTCAAAAATCCAGAAAATTGGCTGAAAACGACTAAATATCAAGGACTCATTGGGAGAATCGCTCTGGAGCTGAAATCGGAACGCTCACTGACATTTCCCCTATATGAAAGTCTGATAAAAGCCGGAATAATGAGTAAGTCCAAAAAAAAAATTTTTTAAAACATTTTTGAATTTTACTCCCGAGGGATATATATTCTACCCACACACATTTGGAACTCTCCTGGGGTACCCTCACACATATTATTCCCTCATTTAGTGTACAGTTTCACAAAAAAGTGAAATTTTCAAAAATCCAGAAAATTGGCTGAAAACGACTAAATATCAAGGACTCATTGGCCAAAATGCTCTGGTACTTAAATCGGAACGCTCACTGACATTTCCCCTATCTGGAAGTCTGATAAACGCCGGAAAAATGAGTTAGTATAAAAAAAAAATTTTCAACTTTTTTCAATTTTACCCCTGTGGGATATATATTCTACCCACACACATTTGGAACTCTCCTGGGGTACCCTCACACATATTATTCCCTCATTTAGTGGATATTTTCACAAAAAAGTGAAATTTTCAAAAATCCAGAAAATTGGCTGAAAACGACTAAATATCAAGGACTCATTGGGCGAATCGCTTTGCAACTGAAATCGGAAAGCTCACTGACATTTCCCCTATCTGAATGTCTGATAAACGCCGGAAAAATGACTAAGTTCAAAAAAATAAAATTTTTTTCAACTTTTTTCAATTTTAACCCTGTGGTATATATATTCTACCCACACACATTTGGAACTCTCCTGGGGTACCCTCACACATATTATTCCCTCATTTAGTGGATATTTTCACAAAAAAGTGAAATTTTCAAAAATCCAGAAAATTGGCTGAAAACGACTAAATATAAAGGACTCATCCGGCGAATCGCTCTGGAACTGAAATCGGAACGCTCACTGACATTTCCCCTATCTGAAAGTCTGATAATAACCCCAGAAAAATGACTAAGTACAAAAAAATTTTTTTTTCAACTTTTTTAAATTTTACCCCTGTGGGATATATATTCTACCCAAACACATCTGGAACTCTCCTGGGGTACCCTCACACACATTATTCCCTCATTTAGTGGATATTTTCACAAATAAGTGAAATTTTCAAAAATCCAGAAAATTTTCTGAAAACGACTAAATATCAACGACTCATTGGGCGAATCGCTCTGGAACTGAAATCGGAACGCTCACTGACATTTCTCCTATCTGAATGTCTGATAAACGCCGGAAAAATGACTAAGTACAAAAAAAAAATTTTTTTTCAACTTTTTTCAATTTTAACCCTGTGGGATATATATTCTACCCACACTCATTTGGAACTCTCCTGGGGTACCCTCACACTTATTATTCCCTCATTTAGTGGATATTTTCACAAAAAAGTGAAATTTTCAAAAATCCAGAAAATTGGCTGAAAACAAACAAATATCAAGGACTGATTGGGCGAATCGCTCTGGAACTGAAATCGGAACGCTCACTGACATTTCCCCTATCTAAAAGTCTGATAAATGCTGGAAAAATGACTAAGTCCAAAAAAAAATTTTTTTAAACTTTTTTCAATTTTAACCCTGTGGGATATATATTCTACCCACACACATTTTGGAACTCTCCTGGGGTACCCTCACACATATTATTCCCTCATTTAGTGGATATTTTCACAAAAAAGTGAATTTTAAAAAATCCAGAAAATTGGCTGAAAACGACTAAATATCAAGGACTCATTTGGCGAATCGCTCTGGAACTGAAATCGGAACGCTCACTGACATTTCACCTATCTGAAAGTCTGATAAACGCCGAAATAATGAGTAAGTCCAAAAAAAAAATTTTTTAAAACATTTTTGAATTTTACTCCCGAGGGATATATATTCTACCCACACACATTTGGAACTCTCCTGGGGTACCCTCACACATATTATTCCTTCATGTAGTGGATATTTTCACAAAAAAGTGAAATCTTCAAAAATCCAGAAAGTTGGCTGAAAACGTCTAAATATCAAGGACTCATTGGGCGAATCGCTCTGGAACTGAAATCGGAACACTCACTGACATTCCCCCTATCTGAAAGTCTGATAAACGCCGGAATAATGAGTAAGTCCAAAAAAATAATTTTTTAAAACATTTTTGAATTTTACTCCCGAGGGATATATATTCTACCCACACACATTTGGAACTCTCCTGGGGTATCCTCACACATATTATTCCCTCATTTAGTGTATAGTTTCACAAAAAAGTGAAATTTTCAAAAATCCAGAAAATTGGCTGAAAACGACTAAATATCAAGGACTCATTGGCCGAAATGCTCTGGTGCTTAATTCGGAACGCTCACTGACATTTCCCCTATCTGAAAGTCTGATAAACGCCGGAAAAATGACTAAGTATCAAAAAAAAATTTTTCAACTTTTTTCAATTTTACCCCTGTGGGATATATATTCTACCCACACACATTTGGAACTCTCCTGGGGTACCCTCACACATATTATTCCCTTATTTAGTGGATATTTTCACAAAAAAGTGAAATTTTCAAAAATTCAGAAAATTGGCTGAAAATGACTAAATATCAAGGACTCATCCGGCGAATCGCTCTGGAACTGAAATCGGAATGCTCACTGACATTTCCCCTATCTGAAAGTCTGATAAACGCCGGAAAATGACTAAGTTCAAAAAAATTTTTTTTTCAACTTTTTTCAATTTTACCCCCGTGGGATATATATTCTACCCACACAGATTTGAAACTCTCCTGGGGTACCCTCACACATATTATTCCCTCATTTAGTGGATATTTTCACAAAAAAGTGAAATTTTCAAAAATCCAGAAAATTGGCTGAAAACGACTAAATATCAAGGACTCATTGGGCGAAGCGCTCTGGAACTGAAATCGGAATGCTCACTGACATTTCCCCTATCTGAAAGTCTGATAAACGCCGGAAAAATGACTAAGTACAAAAAAAAAAAATTTTTTCAACTTTTTTCAATTTTAACCCTGTGGGATATATATTCTACCCACACACATTTGGAACTCTCCTGGGGTACCCTCACACATATTATTCCCTCATTTAGTGGATATTTTCACAAAGAGTGAAATTTTCAAAAATCCAGAAAATTGGCTGAAAACGACTAAATATCAATGACTGATTGGGCGAATCGCTCTGGAACTGAAATCGGAACGCTCACTGACATTCCCCCATTTCTGAAAGTGTGATAAATGCCGGAAAAATGACTAAGTCCAAAAGAAAATTTTTTTCAACCTTTTTCAATTTTACCCCCGTGGGATATATATTCTACCCACACACATCTGGAACTCTCCTGGGGTACCTTCACACACATTATTCCCTCATTTAGTGAATATTTTCACAAAAAAGTGAAATTTTCAAAAATCCAGACAATTGGCTGAAAATGACTAAATATCAAGGACTCATCCGGCGAATCACTCTGGAACTGAAATCGGAATGCTCACTGACATTTCCCCTATCTGAAAGTCTGATAAACGCCGGAAAATGACTAAGTCCAAAAAAATTTTTTTTTCAACTTTTTTCAATTTTACCCCTGTGGGATATATATTCTACCCACACACATCTGGAACTCTCCTGGGGTACCCTCACACATATTATTCCCTCATTTAGTGGATATTTTCACAAAAAAGTGAAATTTTCAAAAATCCAGAAAATTGGCTGAAAACGACTAAATATCAAGGACTCATTGGGCGAATCGCTCTGGAACTGAAATCGGAATGCTCACTGACATTTCCCCTATCTAAAAGTCTGATAAATGCCGGAAAAATGACTAAGTCCAAAAAAAAGATTTTTTTAAACTTTTTTCAATTTTAACCCTGTGGGATATATATTCTACCCACACACTTTTGGAACTCTCCTGGGGTACCCTCACACATATTATTCCCTCATTTAGTGGATATTTTCACAAAAAAGTGAAATTTTCAAAAATCCAGAAAATTGGCTGAAAACGACTAAATATCAAGGACTCATTGGGCGAATTGCTCTGGAACTGAAATCGGAACGCTCACTGACATTTCCCCTATCTAAAAGTCTGATAAATGCCGGAAAAATGACTAAGTCCAAAAAAAATTTTTTTTAAACTTTTTTCAATTTTAACCCTGTGGGATATATATTCTACCCACACACATTTGGAACTCTCCTGGGGTACCCTCACACATATTATTCCCTCATTTAGTGGATATTTTCACAAAAAAGTGAATTTTCAAAAATCCAGAAAATTGGCTGAAAACGACTAAATATCAAGGACTGATTGGGCGAATCGCTCTGGAACTGAAATCGGAATGCTCACTGACTTTTCCCCTATCTGAAAGTCTGATAAAAGCCGGAAAAATGACTAAGTCCAAAAAAAAATGTTTTCAACTTTTTTCAATTTTACCCCCGTTGGATATATATTCTACCCACACACATTTGGAACTCTCTTGGGGTACCCTCACACATATTAGTCCCTCATTTAGTGAATATTTTCACAAAAAAAGTGAAATTTTCAAAAATCCAGAAAATAGGCTGAAAACGACTAAATATCAAGGACTCATTGGGCGAATCGCTCTGGAACTGAAATCGGAATGCTCACTGACATTTACCCTATTTGAAAGTCTGATAAATGCTGGAAAAATGAATAAGTCCGAAAAAATTTTTTTTTCAATTTTACCCCCGTGGGATTAATATTCTACCCACACACATTTGGAACTCTCCTGGGGTACCCTCACACATATTATTCCCTCATTTAGTGGATATTTTCACAAAAAAGTGAAATTTTCAAAAATGCAGAAAATTGGCTGAAAACGACTAAATATCAAGGACTCATTGGGCGAATCGCTCTGGAACTGAAATCGGAAAGCTCACTGACATTTCCCCTATCTGAAAGTCTGATAAACGCCGGAAAAATGGCTAAGTACAAAAAAAAATTTCTTCAACTTTTTTCAATTTTAACACTGTGGGATATATATTCTACCCACACACATTTGGAACTCTCCTGGGGTACCCTCACACATATTATTCCATCATTTAGTGGATATTTTTCAAAAAAAGTGAAATTTTCAAAAATCCAGAAAATTGGCTGAAGACGACTAAATATCAAGGACCCATTGAGCGAATCGCTCTGGAACTGAAATCGGAACGCTCACTGACATTTCCCCTATCTGAAAGTCTGATAAACGCCGGAAAAATGACTAAGTACAAAAAAAAATTTCTTCAACTTTTTTCAATTTTAACACTGTGGGATATATATTCTACCCACACACATTTGGAACTCTCCTGGGGTACCCTCACACATATTATTCCATCATTTAGTGGATATTTTTCAAAAAAAGTGAAATTTTCAAAAATCCAGAAAATTGGCTGAAGACGACTAAATATCAAGGACCCATTGAGCGAATCGCTCTGGAACTGAAATCGGAACGCTCACTGACATTTCCCCTATCTGAAAGTCTGATAAACGCCGGAAAAATGACTAAGTACAAAAAAAAATTTTTTTTCAACTTTTTTCAATTTTAACCCTGTGGGATATATATTCTACCCACACACATTTGGAACTCTCCTGGGGTACCCTCACACATATTATTCCCTCATTTAGTGGATATTTTCACAAAAAAGTGAAATTTTCAAAAATCCAGAAAATTGGCTGAAAACGACTAAATATCAAGGACTCATTGGGCGAATCGCTCTGGAACTGAAATCGTAACGCTCACTAACTTTTCCCCTATCTGAAAGTCTGATAAACGCCGGAAAAATGACTAAGTCCAAAAAAAAAATTTTGTTCAACTTTTTTCAATTTTACCCACGTGGGGTATATATTCTACCCACGCACATTTGGAACTCTCCTGGGGTACCCTCACACATATTATTCCCTCATTTAGTGGATATTTTCATAAAAAAGTGAAATTTTCAAAATTCCAGAAAATTGTCTGAAAATGACTAAATATCAATGACTCATTGGGTGAATCGCTCTGGAGCTGAAATCTTAAGCTCACTGACATTTCCCCTATCTGAAAGTCTGATAAACGCCGGAAAAATGAGTAAGTCCAAAAAAAATTTTTTTTCAATTTTACCCCCGTGGGATATATATTCTACCCACACACATTTGGAACTCTCCTGGGGTACCCTCACACATATTATTCCCTCATTTAGTGGATATTTTCACAAAAAAGTGAAATTTTCAAAAATTCAGAAATTGGCTGAAAACGACTAAATATCAAGGACTCATTGGGCGAATCGCTCTGGAACTGAAATCGGAACGCTCACTGACATTTCCACTATCTGAAAGTCTGATAAACGCCGGAAAAATGACTAAGTCCAAAAAAAAATGTTTTCAACTTTTTTCAATTTTACCCCCGTTGGATATATATTCTAACCACACACATTTGGAACTCTCTTGGGGTACCCTCACACATATTATTCCCTCATTTAGTGAATATTTTCACAAAAAAAGTGAAATTTTCAAAAATCCAGAGTATTGGCTGAAAACGACTAAATATCAAGGACTCATTGGACGAATCTCTCTGGAACTGAAATCGGAGAGCTCACTGACATTTCCCCTATCTGAAAGTCTGATAAACGCTGGAAAAATGAATAAGTCCAAAAAAATTTTTTTTTAAATTTTACCCCCGTTGGATTAATATTCTACCCACACACATTTGGAACTCTCCTGGGGTACCCTCACACATATTATTCCCTTATTTAGTGGATATTTTCACAAAAAAGTGAAATTTTCAAAAATCCAGAGTATTGGCTGAAAACGACTAAATATCAAGGACTCATTGGACTAATCTCTCTGGAACTGAAATCGGAGAGCTCACTGACATTTCCCCTATCTGAAAGTCTGATAAACGCCGGAAAAATGACTAAGTACAAAAAAAATTTTTTTTCAACTTTTTTCAATTTTAACCCTGTGGGAAATATATTCTACCCACACAAATTTGGAACTCTCCTGGGGTACCCTCACACATATTATTCCCTCATTTAGTGGATATTTTCACAAAAAAGTGAAATTTTCAAAAATCCAGAAAATTGGCAGAAAATGACTAAATATCAAGGACTCATTGGGTGAATCGCTCTGGAACTGAAATCTTAAGCTCACTGACATTTCCCCTATCTGAAAGTCTGATAAACGCCGGAAAAATGAGTAAGTCCAAAAAAAATTTTTTTCAATTTTACCCCCGTGGGATATATATTCTACCCACACACATTTGGAACTCTCCTGGGGTACCCTCACACATATTATTCCCTCATTTAGTGGATATTTTCACAAAAAAATGAAATTTTCAAAAATTCAGAAATTGGCTGAAAACGACTAAATATCAAGGACTCATTGGGCGAATCGCTCTGGAACTGAAATCGGAACACTCACTTACATTTCCCCTATCTGAAAGTCTGATAAACGCCGGTAAAATTTCTAAGTACAAAAAAAAATTTTTTTTCAACTTTTTTCAATTTTAACCCTGTGGGATATATATTCTACCCAAACACATTTGGAACTCTCCTGGGGTACCCTCACACATATTATTCCCTCATTTAGTGGATATTTTCACAAAAAAGTGAAATTTTCAAAAATGCAGAAAATTGGCTGAAAACGACTAAATATCAAGGACTCATTGGGCGAATCGCTCTGGAACTGAAATCGGAAAGCTCACTGACATTTCCCCTATCTGAAAGTCTGATAAACGCCGGAAAAATGGCTAAGTACAAAAAAAAATTTCTTCAACTTTTTTCAATTTTAACACTGTGGGATATATATTCTACCCACACACATTTGGAACTCTCCTGGGGTACCCTCACACATATTATTCCCTCATTTAGTGGATATTTTCACAAAAAAGTGAAATTTTCAAAAATCCAGAAAATTGGCTGAAAACGACTAAATATCAAGGACTCATTGGGCGAATCGCTCTGGAACTGAAATCGTAACGCTCACTAACTTTTCCCCTATCTGAAAGTCTGATAAACGCCGGAAAAATGACTAAGTCCAAAAAAAAAATTTTGTTCAACTTTTTTCAATTTTACCCACGTGGGGTATATATTCTACCCACGCACATTTGGAACTCTCCTGGGGTACCCTCACACATATTATTCCCTCATTTAGTGGATATTTTCATAAAAAAGTGAAATTTTCAAAATTCCAGAAAATTGTCTGAAAATGACTAAATATCAATGACTCATTGGGTGAATCGCTCTGGAGCTGAAATCTTAAGCTCACTGACATTTCTCCTATCTGAAAGTCTGATAAACGCCGGAAAAATGACTAAGTCCAAAAAAAAATTTTTTCAACTTTTTTTAATTTTAACCCTGTGGGATATATATTCTACCCACACACATTTGGAACTCTCCTGGAGTACCCTCACACATATTATTCCCTCATTTAGTGGATATTTTCACAAAAAAGTGAAATTTCAAAAATCCAGAAAATTGGCTGAAAACGACTAAATATCAAGGACTGATTGGGCGAATCGCTCTGGAACTGAAATCGGAATGCTCACTGACTTTTCCCCTATCTGAAAGTCTGATAAAAGCCGAAAAATGACTAAGTCCAAAAAAAAATGTTTTCAACTTTTTTCAATTTTACCCCCGTTGGATATATATTCTACCCACACACATTTGGAACTCTCTTGGGGTACCCTCACACATATTAGTCCCTCATTTAGTGAATATTTTCACAAAAAAAGTGAAATTTTCAAAAATCCAGAAAATAGGCTGAAAACGACTAAATATCAAGGACTCATTGGGCGAATCGCTCTGGAACTGAAATCGGAATGCTCACTGACATTTACCCTATTTGAAAGTCTGATAAATGCTGGAAAAATGAATAAGTCCCAAAAAATTTTTTTTTCAATTTTACCCCCGTGGGATTAATATTCTACCCACACACATTTGGAACTCTCCTGGGGTACCCTCACACATATTATTCCCTCATTTAGTGGATATTTTCACAAAAAAGTGAAATTTTCAAAAATGCAGAAAATTGGCTGAAAACGACTAAATATCAAGGACTCATTGGACGAATCTCTCTGGAACTGAAATCGGAGAGCTCACTGACATTTCCCCTATCTGAAAGTCTGATAAACGCCGGAAAAATGACTAAGTACAAAAAAAATTTTTTTTCAACTTTTTTCAATTTTAACCCTGTGGGAAATATATTCTACCCACACAAATTTGGAACTCTCCTGGGGTACCCTCACACATATTATTCCCTCATTTAGTGGATATTTTCACAAAAAAGTGAAATTTTCAAAAATCCAGAAAATTGGCAGAAAATGACTAAATATCAAGGACTCATTGGGTGAATCGCTCTGGAACTGAAATCTTAAGCTCACTGACATTTCCCCTATCTGAAAGTCTGATAAACGCCGGAAAAATGAGTAAGTCCAAAAAAAATTTTTTTCAATTTTACCCCCGTGGGATATATATTCTACCCACACACATTTAGAACTCTCCTGGGGTACCCTCACACATATTATTCCCTCATTTAGTGGATATTTTCACAAAAAAATGAAATTTTCAAAAATTCAGAAATTGGCTGAAAACGACTAAATATCAAGGACTCATTGGGCGAATCGCTCTGGAACTGAAATCGGAACACTCACTTACATTTCCCCTATCTGAAAGTCTGATAAACGCCGGTAAAATTTCTAAGTACAAAAAAAAATTTTTTTTCAACTTTTTTCAATTTTAACCCTGTGGGATATATATTCTACCCAAACACATTTGGAACTCTCCTGGGGTACCCTCACACATATTATTCCCTCATTTAGTGGATATTTTCACAAATAAGTGAAATTTTCAAAAATCCAGAAAATTGGCTGAAAACGACTAAATATCATGGACTCATTGGGTGAATCGCTCTGGAACTGAAATCGTAATGCTCACTGACATTTCCCCTATTTGAAAGTCTGATAAACGCTGGAAAAATGAATAAGTCCAAAAAAATTTTTTTTTCAATTTTACCCCCGTGGGATTAATATTCTACCCACACACATTTGGAACTCTCCTGGGGTACCCTCACACATATTATTCCCTCATTTAGTGGATATTTTCACAAAAAAGTGAAATTCAAAAATCCAGAAAATTGGCTGAAAACGACTAAATATCAAGGACTCATTGGGCGAATCGCTCTGGAACTGAAATCGGAAAGCTCACTGACATTTCTCCTATCTGAAAGTCTGATAAACGCCGGAAAAATGACTAAGTCCAAAAAAAAATTTTTTCAACTTTTTTTAATTTTAACCCTGTGGGATATATATTCTACCCACACACATTTGGAACTCTCCTGGAGTACCCTCACACATATTATTCCCTCATTTAGTGGATATTTTCACAAAAAAGTGAAATTTCAAAAATTCAGAAAATTGGCTGAAAACGACTAAATATCAAGGACTGATTGGGCGAATCGCTCTGGAACTGAAATCGGAATGCTCACTGACTTTTCCCCTATCTGAAAGTCTGATAAAAGCCGAAAAATGACTAAGTCCAAAAAAAAATGTTTTCAACTTTTTTCAATTTTACCCCCGTTGGATATATATTCTACCCACACACATTTGGAACTCTCTTGGGGTACCCTCACACATATTAGTCCCTCATTTAGTGAATATTTTCACAAAAAAAGTGAAATTTTCAAAAATCCAGAAAATAGGCTGAAAACGACTAAATATCAAGGACTCATTGGGCGAATCGCTCTGGAACTGAAATCGGAATGCTCACTGACATTTACCCTATTTGAAAGTCTGATAAATGCTGGAAAAATGAATAAGTCCCAAAAAATTTTTTTTTCAATTTTACCCCCGTGGGATTAATATTCTACCCACACACATTTGGAACTCTCCTGGGGTACCCTCACACATATTATTCCCTCATTTAGTGGATATTTTCACAAAAAAGTGAAATTTTCAAAAATGCAGAAAATTGGCTGAAAACGACTAAATATCAAGGACTCATTGGGCGAATCGCTCTGGAACTGAAATCGGAAAGCTCACTGACATTTCCCCTATCTGAAAGTCTGATAAACGCCGGAAAAATGGCTAAGTACAAAAAAAAAATTTCTTCAACTTTTTTCAATTTTAACACTGTGGGATATATATTCTACCCACACACATTTGGAACTCTCCTGGGGTACCCTCACACATATTATTCCATCATTTAGTGGATATTTTTCAAAAAAAGTGAAATTTTCAAAAATCCAGAAAATTGGCTGAAGACGACTAAATATCAAGGACCCATTGAGCGAATCGCTCTGGAACTGAAATCGGAACGCTCACTGACATTTCCCCTATCTGAAAGTCTGATAAACGCCGGAAAAATGACTAAGTACAAAAAAAAATTTTTTTTCAACTTTTTTCAATTTTAACCCTGTGGGATATATATTCTACCCACATGCATTTGGAACTCTCCTGGGGTACCCTCACACATATTATTCCCTCATTTAGTGGATATTTTCACAAAAAAGTGAAATTTTCAAAAATCCAGAAAATTTTCTGAAAACGACTAAATATCAAGGACTCATTGGGCGAATCGCTCTGGAACTGAAATCGGAACGCTCACTGACATTTCCACTATCTGAAAGTCTGATAAACGCCGGAAAAATGACTAAGTCCAAAAAAAAATGTTTTCAACTTTTTTCAATTTTACCCCCGTTGGATATATATTCTAACCACACACATTTGGAACTCTCTTGGGGTACCCTCACACATATTATTCCCTCATTTAGTGAATATTTTCACAAAAAAAGTGAAATTTTCAAAAATCCAGAAAATTGGCTGAAAACGACTAAATATCAAGGACTGATTGGGCGAATCGCTCTGGAACTGAAATCGGAAAGCTCACTGACATTTCCCCTATCTGAAAGTCTGATAAACGCCGGAAAAATGACTAAGTACAAAAAAAAAATTATTTTCAACTTTTTTCAATTTTAACCTTGTGGGATATATATTCTACCCACACACATTTGGAACTCTCCTGGGGTACCCTCACACATATTATTCCCTCATTTAGTGGATATTTTCACAAAAAATTGAAATTTTCAAAAATCCAGAAAATTGGCTGAAAACGACTAAATATCAAGGACTCATTGGGCGAATCGCTCTGGAACTGAAATCGGAATGCTCACTGACATTTCCCCTATTTGAAAGTCTGATAAACGCTGGAAAAATGAATAAGTCCCAAAAAATTTTTTTTTCAATTTTACCCCCGTGGGATATATATTCTACCCACACACATTTGGAACTCTCCTGGGGTACCCTCACACATATTATTCCCTCATTTAGTGGATATTTTCACAAAAAAGTAAAATTTTCAAAAATCCAGAAAATTGGCTGAAAACGACTAAATATCAAGGACTGATTGGGCGAATCGCTCTGGAACTGAAGTCGTAATGCTCACTGACTTTTCCCCTATCTAAAAGTCTGATAAACGCCCGAAAAATGACTAAGTACAAAAAAAATTTTTTTTCAACTTTTTTCAATTTTAACCCTGTGGGAAATATATTCTACCCACACAAATTTGGAACTCTCCTGGGGTACCCTCACACATATTATTCCCTCATTTAGTGGATATTTTCACAAAAAAGTGAAATTTTCAAAAATCCAGAAAATTGGCAGAAAATGACTAAATATCAAGGACTCATTGGGTGAATCGCTCTGGAACTGAAATCTTAAGCTCACTGACATTTCCCCTATCTGAAAGTCTGATAAACGCCGGAAAAATGAGTAAGTCCAAAAAAAATTTTTTTCAATTTTACCCCCGTGGGATATATATTCTACCCACACACATTTAGAACTCTCCTGGGGTACCCTCACACATATTATTCCCTCATTTAGTGGATATTTTCACAAAAAAATGAAATTTTCAAAAATTCAGAAATTGGCTGAAAACGACTAAATATCAAGGACTCATTGGGCGAATCGCTCTGGAACTGAAATCGGAACACTCACTTACATTTCCCCTATCTGAAAGTCTGATAAACGCCGGTAAAATTTCTAAGTACAAAAAAAAATTTTTTTTCAACTTTTTTCAATTTTAACCCTGTGGGATATATATTCTACCCAAACACATTTGGAACTCTCCTGGGGTACCCTCACACATATTATTCCCTCATTTAGTGGATATTTTCACAAATAAGTGAAATTTTCAAAAATCCAGAAAATTGGCTGAAAACGACTAAATATCATGGACTCATTGGGTGAATCGCTCTGGAACTGAAATCGTAATGCTCACTGACATTTCCCCTATTTGAAAGTCTGATAAACGCTGGAAAAATGAATAAGTCCAAAAAAATTTTTTTTTCAATTTTACCCCCGTGGGATTAATATTCTACCCACACACATTTGGAACTCTCCTGGGGTACCCTCACACATATTATTCCCTCATTTAGTGGATATTTTCACAAAAAAGTGAAATTCAAAAATCCAGAAAATTGGCTGAAAACGACTAAATATCAAGGACTCATTGGGCGAATCGCTCTGGAACTGAAATCGGAAAGCTCACTGACATTTCTCCTATCTGAAAGTCTGATAAACGCCGGAAAAATGACTAAGTCCAAAAAAAAATTTTTTCAACTTTTTTTAATTTTAACCCTGTGGGATATATATTCTACCCACACACATTTGGAACTCTCCTGGAGTACCCTCACACATATTATTCCCTCATTTAGTGGATATTTTCACAAAAAAGTGAAATTTCAAAAATTCAGAAAATTGGCTGAAAACGACTAAATATCAAGGACTGATTGGGCGAATCGCTCTGGAACTGAAATCGGAATGCTCACTGACTTTTCCCCTATCTGAAAGTCTGATAAAAGCCGAAAAATGACTAAGTCCAAAAAAAAATGTTTTCAACTTTTTTCAATTTTACCCCCGTTGGATATATATTCTACCCACACACATTTGGAACTCTCTTGGGGTACCCTCACACATATTAGTCCCTCATTTAGTGAATATTTTCACAAAAAAAGTGAAATTTTCAAAAATCCAGAAAATAGGCTGAAAACGACTAAATATCAAGGACTCATTGGGCGAATCGCTCTGGAACTGAAATCGGAATGCTCACTGACATTTACCCTATTTGAAAGTCTGATAAATGCTGGAAAAATGAATAAGTCCCAAAAAATTTTTTTTTCAATTTTACCCCCGTGGGATTAATATTCTACCCACACACATTTGGAACTCTCCTGGGGTACCCTCACACATATTATTCCCTCATTTAGTGGATATTTTCACAAAAAAGTGAAATTTTCAAAAATGCAGAAAATTGGCTGAAAACGACTAAATATCAAGGACTCATTGGGCGAATCGCTCTGGAACTGAAATCGGAAAGCTCACTGACATTTCCCCTATCTGAAAGTCTGATAAACGCCGGAAAAATGGCTAAGTACAAAAAAAAAATTTCTTCAACTTTTTTCAATTTTAACACTGTGGGATATATATTCTACCCACACACATTTGGAACTCTCCTGGGGTACCCTCACACATATTATTCCATCATTTAGTGGATATTTTTCAAAAAAAGTGAAATTTTCAAAAATCCAGAAAATTGGCTGAAGACGACTAAATATCAAGGACCCATTGAGCGAATCGCTCTGGAACTGAAATCGGAACGCTCACTGACATTTCCCCTATCTGAAAGTCTGATAAACGCCGGAAAAATGACTAAGTACAAAAAAAAATTTTTTTTCAACTTTTTTCAATTTTAACCCTGTGGGATATATATTCTACCCACATGCATTTGGAACTCTCCTGGGGTACCCTCACACATATTATTCCCTCATTTAGTGGATATTTTCACAAAAAAGTGAAATTTTCAAAAATCCAGAAAATTTTCTGAAAACGACTAAATATCAAGGACTCATTGGGCGAATCGCTCTGGAACTGAAATCGGAACGCTCACTGACATTTCCACTATCTGAAAGTCTGATAAACGCCGGAAAAATGACTAAGTCCAAAAAAAAATGTTTTCAACTTTTTTCAATTTTACCCCCGTTGGATATATATTCTAACCACACACATTTGGAACTCTCTTGGGGTACCCTCACACATATTATTCCCTCATTTAGTGAATATTTTCACAAAAAAAGTGAAATTTTCAAAAATCCAGAAAATTGGCTGAAAACGACTAAATATCAAGGACTGATTGGGCGAATCGCTCTGGAACTGAAATCGGAAAGCTCACTGACATTTCCCCTATCTGAAAGTCTGATAAACGCCGGAAAAATGACTAAGTACAAAAAAAAAATTATTTTCAACTTTTTTCAATTTTAACCTTGTGGGATATATATTCTACCCACACACATTTGGAACTCTCCTGGGGTACCCTCACACATATTATTCCCTCATTTAGTGGATATTTTCACAAAAAAGTGAAATTTTCAAAAATCCAGAAAATTGGCTGAAAACGACTAAATATCAAGGACTCATTGGGCGAATCGCTCTGGAACTGAAATCGGAATGCTCACTGACATTTCCCCTATTTGAAAGTCTGATAAACGCTGGAAAAATGAATAAGTCCCAAAAAATTTTTTTTTCAATTTTACCCCCGTGGGATATATATTCTACCCACACACATTTGGAACTCTCCTGGGGTACCCTCACACATATTATTCCCTCATTTAGTGGATATTTTCACAAAAAAGTAAAATTTTCAAAAATCCAGAAAATTGGCTGAAAACGACTAAATATCAAGGACTGATTGGGCGAATCGCTCTGGAACTGAAGTCGTAATGCTCACTGACTTTTCCCCTATCTAAAAGTCTGATAAACGCCCGAAAAATGACTAAGTACAAAAAAAAAATTTCTTCAACTTTTTTCAATTTTAACCCTGTGGGATATATAATCTACCCACACACATTTGGAACTCTCCTGGGGTACCCTCACACATATTATTCTGTCATTTAGTGGATATTTTTTTAAAAGAGTGAAATATTCAAAAATCCAGAAAATTGGCTGTAGACTACTAAATATCAAGGACTCATTGGGCGAATCGCTCTGGAACTGAAATCGGAAAGCTCACTGATATTTCCCCTATCTGAAAGTCTGATAAACGCCGGAAAAATGGCTAAGTACAAAAAAAAATTTCTTCAACTTTTTTCAATTTTAACCCTGTGGGATATATATTCTACCCACACACATTTGGAACTCTCCTGGGGTACCCTCACACATATTATTCCATCATTTAGTGGATATTTTTTAAAAAAAGTGAAATTTTCAAAAATCCAGAAAATTGGCTGAAGCCGACTAAATATCAAGGACTCATTGAACGAATCGCTCTGGAACTGAAATCGGAACGCTCACTGACATTTCCCCTATTTGAAAGTCTGATAAACGCTGGAAAAATGAATAAGTCCAAAAAAATTTTTTTTTCAATTTTACCCCCGTGGGATTAATATTCTACCCACACACATTTGGAACTCTCCTGGGGTACCCTCACACATATTATTCCCTCATTTAGTGGATATTTTCACAAAAAAGTGAATTTTAAAAAATCCAGAAAATTGGCTGAAAACGACTAAATATCAATGACTGATTGGGCGAATCGCTCTGGAACTGAAATCGGAACGCTCACTGACATTCCCACATTTCTGAAAGTGTGATAAATGCCGGAAAAATGACTAAGTCCAAAAGAAAATTTTTTTCAACCTTTTTCAATTTTACCCCCGTGGGATATATATTCTACCCACACACATCTGGAACTCTCCTGGGGTACCCTCACACATATTATTCCCTCATTTAGTGGATATTTTCACAAAAAAGTGAAATTTTCAAAAATTCAGAAAATTGGCTGAAAACGACTAAATATCAAGGACTCAACGGGCGAATCGCTCTGGAACTGAAATCGGAATGCTCACTGACATTTCCCTTATCTGAAAGTCTGATAAACGCCGGAAAAATGACTAAGTCCAAAAACAATTTTTTTTCAACTTTTTTCAATTTTACCCCCGTGGGATATATATTCTACCCACACACATTTGGAACTCTCCTGGGGTACCCTAACACATATTATTCACTCATTTAGGGGATATTTTCACAAAAAAGTGAAATTTTCAAAAATTCAGAAAATTGGCTGAAAACGACTAAATATCAAGGACTCAATGGGCGAATTGCTCTGGAACTGAAATTGGAACGCTCACTAACATTTCCCCTATCTGAAAGTCTGATAAACATCGGAAAAATGACTGAGTCCAAAAAAAATATTTTTTCAACTTTTTTCAATTTTACCCCCGTAGGATATATATTCTACCCACACACATTTGGAACTCTCCTGGGGTACCCTCACACATATTATTCCCTCATTTAGTGGATATTTTCACAAAAAAGTGAAATTTTCAAAAATTCACAAAATTGGCTGAAAACGACTAAATATCAAGGACTCATTGGGCGAATCGCTCTGGAACTGAAATCGGAACGCTCACTGACTTTTCCCCTATCTGAAAGTCTGATAAACGCCGGAAAAATGACTAAGTCCAAAAAAAATATTTTGTTCAACTTTTTTCAATTTTAATCCTATGGGATATATATTCTACCCAAACACATTTGGAAGTCTCCTGGGGTACACTCACACATATTATTCCCTCATTTAGTGGATATTTAAAAAAAAAAGTGAAATTTCAAAAATCCAGAAAATTGGCTGAAAACGACTAAATATCAAGGACTGATTGGGCGAATCGCTCTGGAACTGAAATCGGAACGCTCACTGACTTTTCCCCTATCTGAAAGTCTGATAAACGCCGGAAAAATGACTAAGTCCAAAAAAAATATTTTGTTCAACTTTTTTCAATTTTACCCACGTGGGGTATATATTCTACCCACGCACATTTGGAACTCTCCTGGGGTACCCTCACACATATTATTCCCTCATTTAGTGGATATTTTCACAAAAAAGTGAAATTTTCAAAAATCCAGAAAATTGGCTGAAAACGACTAAATATCAAGGACTCATTGGGCGAATCGCTCTGGAACTGAAATCGGAGAGCTCACTGACATTTCCCCTATCTGAAAGTCTGATAAACGCCGGAAAAATGAGTAAGTCCAAAAAAAATTTTTTTTCAATTTTACCCCCGTGGGATATATATTCTACCCACACACATTTGGAACTCTCCTGGGGTACCCTCACACATATTATTCCCTCATTTAGTGGATATTTTCACAAAAAAGTGAAATTTTCAAAAATCCAGAAAATTGGCTGAAAACGACTAAATATCAAGGACTGATTGGCCGAAATGCTCTGGTACTTAAATCGGAACGCTCACTGACATTTCCCCTATCTGAAAGTCTGATAAACGCCGGAAAAATGAGTAAGTATAAAAAAAAATTTTTCAACTTTTTTCAATTTTACCCCTGTGGGATATATATTCTACCCACACACATTTGGCACTCTCCTGGGGTACCCTCACACATATTATTCCCTCATTTAGTGGACATTTTCACAAAAAAGTGAAATTTTCAAAAATCCAGAAAATTGGCTGAAAACGACTAAATATCAATGACTCATCCGGCGAATGGCTCTGGAACTGAAATCGGAACGCTCACTGACATTTCCCCTATCTGAAAGTCTGATAAACCCCAGAAAAATGACTAAGTACAAAAAAATTTTTTTTTCAACTTTTTTCAATTTTACCCGTGTGGGATATATATTCTACCCACACACATCTGGAACTCTCCTGGGGTACCCTCACACATATTATTCCCTCATTTAGTGGATATTTTCACAAAAAAGTGAAATTTTCAAAAATCCACAAAATTGGCTGAAAACGACTAAATATCAAGGACTCATTGGGCGAATCGCTCTGGAACTGAAATCGGAACGCTCACTGACATTTCCCCTATCTAAAAGTCTGATAAATGCCGGAAAAATGACTAAGTCCAAAAAAAAATTTTTTTAAACTTTTTTCAATTTTAACCCTGTGGGATATATATTCTACCCACACACATTTGGAACTCTCCTGGGGTACCCTCACACATATTATTCCCTCATTTAGTGGATATTTTCACAAAAAAGTGAATTTTCAAAAATCCAGAAAATTGGCTGAAAACGACTAAATATCAAGGAATCATCAGGTGAATCGCTGTGGAACTGAAATCATAATGCTCACTGACATTTCCTCTATCCGAAAGTCTGATATACGGCGGAAAAATGACAGTCCAAAAAAAAATTTTTTTTCAATTTTTTTCAATTTTACCCCCGTGGGATATATATTCTACCCACACACATTTGGAACTCTCCTGGGGTACCCTCACACATATTATTCCCTCATTTAGTGGATATTTTCACAAAAAAGTGAAATTTTCAAAAATTCAGAAAATTGGCTGAAAACGACTAAATATCAAGGACTCAACGGGCGAATCGCTCTGGAACTGAAATCGGAATGCTCACTGACATTTCCCCTATCTGAAAGTCTGATAAACGCCGGAAAAATGACTAAGTCCAAAAACAATTTTTTTTCAACTTTTTTCAATTTTACTCCCGTGGTATATATATTCTACCCACACACATTTGGAACTCTAATGGGGTACCCTCACACATATTATTCCCTCATTTAATGGATATTTTCACAAAAAAGTGAAATTTTCAAAAATTCAGAAAATTGGCTGAAAACGACTAAATATCAAGGACTCAACGGGCGAATCGCTCTGGAACTGAAATCGGAATGCTTACTGACATTTCCCCTATCTGAAAGTCTGATAAACGCCGGAAAAATGACTAAGTCCAAAAAAAAAATTTTTTTTCAACTTTTTTCAATTTTAACCCTGTGGGATATAAATTCTACCCACACGCATTTGGAACTCTCCTGGGGTACCCTCACACATATTATTCCCTCATTTAGTGAATAGTTTCACAAAAAAGTGAAATTTTCAAAAATCCAGAAAGTTGGCTGAAAACGACTATATATCAAGGACTCATTGGGCGAATCGCTCTGGAACTGAAATTGGAACGCTCACTGACATTCCCCCATTTCTGAAAGTGTGATAAATGCCGGAAAAATGACTAAGTCCAAAAGAAAATTTTTTTCAACCCTTTTCAATTTTACCCCCGTGGGATATATATTCTACCCACACACATTTGGAACTCTCCTGGGGTACCCTCACACATATTATTCCCTCATTTAGTGGATATTTTCACAAAAAAGTGAAATTTTCAAAAATTCAGAAAATTGGCTGAAAACGACTAAATATCAAGGACTCAACGGGAGAATCGCTCTGGAACTGAAATCGGAATGCTCACTGACATTTCCCCTATCTGAAAGTCTGATAAACGCCGGAAAAATGACTAAGTCCAAAAACAATTTTTTTTCAACTTTTTTCAATTTTACTCCCGTGGTATATATATTCTACCCACACACATTTGGAACTCTAATGGGGTACCCTCACACATATTATTCCCTCATTTAATGGATATTTTCACAAAAAAGTGAAATTTTCAAAAATTCAGAAAATTGGCTGAAAACGACTAAATATCAAGGACTCAACGGGCGAATCGCTCTGGAACTGAAATCGGAATGCTTACTGACATTTCCCCTATCTGAAAGTCTGATAAACGCCGGAAAAATGACTAAGTCCAAAAACAATTTTTTTTCAACTTTTTTCAATTTTACCCCCGTGGGATATATATTCTACCCACACACATTTGGAACTCTCCTGGGGTACCCTAACACATATTATTCACTTATTTAGGGGATATTTTCACAAAAAAGTGAAATTTTCAAAAATTCAGAAAATTGGCTGAAAACGACTAAATATCAAGGACTCAACGGGCGAATTGCTCTGGAACTGAAATTGGAACGCTCACTAACATTTCCCCTATCTGAAAGTCTGATAAACATCGGAAAAATGACTGAGTCCAAAAAAAATATTTTTTCAACTTTTTTCAATTTTACCCCCATGGGATATATATTCTACCCACACACATTTGGAACTCTCCTGGGGTACCCTCACACATATTATTCCCTCATTTAGTGGATATTTTCACAAAAAAGTGAAATTTTCAAAAATTCACAAAATTGGCTGAAAACGACTAAATATCAAGGACTCATTGGGCGAATCGCTCTGAACTGAAATCGGAATGCTCACTGACATTTCCCTTATCTGAAAGTCTGATAAACGCCGGAAAAATGACTAAGTCCAAAAACAATTTTTTTTCAACTTTTTTCAATTTTACCCCCGTGGGATATATATTCTACCCACACACATTTGGAACTCTCCTGGGGTACCCTAACACATATTATTCACTCATTTAGGGGATATTTTCACAAAAAAGTGAAATTTTCAAAAATTCAGAAAATTGGCTGAAAACGACTAAATATCAAGGACTCAATGGGCGAATTGCTCTGGAACTGAAATTGGAACGCTCACTAACATTTCCCCTATCTGAAAGTCTGATAAACATCGGAAAAATGACTGAGTCCAAAAAAAATATTTTTTCAACTTTTTTCAATTTTACCCCCGTAGGATATATATTCTACCCACACACATTTGGAACTCTCCTGGGGTACCCTCACACATATTATTCCCTCATTTAGTGGATATTTTCACAAAAAAGTGAAATTTTCAAAAATTCACAAAATTGGCTGAAAACGACTAAATATCAAGGACTCATTGGGCGAATCGCTCTGGAACTGAAATCGGAACGCTCACTGACTTTTCCCCTATCTGAAAGTCTGATAAACGCCGGAAAAATGACTAAGTCCAAAAAAAATATTTTGTTCAACTTTTTTCAATTTTACCCACGTGGGGTATATATTCTACCCACGCACATTTGGAACTCTCCTGGGGTACCCTCACACATATTATTCCCTCATTTAGTGGATATTTTCACAAAAAAGTGAAATTTTCAAAAATCCAGAAAATTGGCTGAAAACGACTAAATATCAAGGACTCATTGGGCGAATCGCTCTGGAACTGAAATCGGAGAGCTCACTGACATTTCCCCTATCTGAAAGTCTGATAAACGCCGGAAAAATGAGTAAGTCCAAAAAAAATTTTTTTTCAATTTTACCCCCGTGGGATATATATTCTACCCACACACATTTGGAACTCTCCTGGGGTACCCTCACACATATTATTCCCTCATTTAGTGGATATTTTCACAAAAAAGTGAAATTTTCAAAAATCCAGAAAATTGGCTGAAAACGACTAAATATCAAGGACTGATTGGCCGAAATGCTCTGGTACTTAAATCGGAACGCTCACTGACATTTCCCCTATCTGAAAGTCTGATAAACGCCGGAAAAATGAGTAAGTATAAAAAAAAATTTTTCAACTTTTTTCAATTTTACCCCTGTGGGATATATATTCTACCCACACACATTTGGCACTCTCCTGGGGTACCCTCACACATATTATTCCCTCATTTAGTGGACATTTTCACAAAAAAGTGAAATTTTCAAAAATCCAGAAAATTGGCTGAAAACGACTAAATATCAATGACTCATCCGGCGAATGGCTCTGGAACTGAAATCGGAACGCTCACTGACATTTCCCCTATCTGAAAGTCTGATAAACCCCAGAAAAATGACTAAGTACAAAAAAATTTTTTTTTCAACTTTTTTCAATTTTACCCGTGTGGGATATATATTCTACCCACACACATCTGGAACTCTCCTGGGGTACCCTCACACATATTATTCCCTCATTTAGTGGATATTTTCACAAAAAAGTGAAATTTTCAAAAATCCACAAAATTGGCTGAAAACGACTAAATATCAAGGACTCATTGGGCGAATCGCTCTGGAACTGAAATCGGAACGCTCACTGACATTTCCCCTATCTAAAAGTCTGATAAATGCCGGAAAAATGACTAAGTCCAAAAAAAAATTTTTTTAAACTTTTTTCAATTTTAACCCTGTGGGATATATATTCTACCCACACACATTTGGAACTCTCCTGGGGTACCCTCACACATATTATTCCCTCATTTAGTGGATATTTTCACAAAAAAGTGAATTTTCAAAAATCCAGAAAATTGGCTGAAAACGACTAAATATCAAGGACTCATCAGGTGAATCGCTGTGGAACTGAAATCATAATGCTCACTGACATTTCCTCTATCCGAAAGTCTGATATACGGCGGAAAAATGACAGTCCAAAAAAAAATTTTTTTTCAATTTTTTTCAATTTTACCCCCGTGGGATATATATTCTACCCACACACATTTGGAACTCTCCTGGGGTACCCTCACACATATTATTCCCTCATTTAGTGGATATTTTCACAAAAAAGTGAAATTTTCAAAAATTCAGAAAATTGGCTGAAAACGACTAAATATCAAGGACTCAACGGGCGAATCGCTCTGGAACTGAAATCGGAATGCTTACTGACATTTCCCCTATCTGAAAGTCTGATAAACGCCGGAAAAATGACTAAGTCCAAAAAAAAAATTTTTTTTCAACTTTTTTCAATTTTAACCCTGTGGGATATAAATTCTACCCACACGCATTTGGAACTCTCCTGGGGTACCCTCACACATATTATTCCCTCATTTAGTGAATAGTTTCACAAAAAAGTGAAATTTTCAAAAATCCAGAAAGTTGGCTGAAAACGACTATATATCAAGGACTCATTGGGCGAATCGCTCTGGAACTGAAATTGGAACGCTCACTGACATTCCCCCATTTCTGAAAGTGTGATAAATGCCGGAAAAATGACTAAGTCCAAAAGAAAATTTTTTTCAACCCTTTTCAATTTTACCCCCGTGGGATATATATTCTACCCACACACATTTGGAACTCTCCTGGGGTACCCTAACACATATTATTCCCTCATTTAGTGGATATTTTCACAAAAAAGTGAAATTTTCAAAAATTCAGAAAATTGGCTGAAAACGACTAAATATCAAGGACTCAACGGGAGAATCGCTCTGGAACTGAAATCGGAATGCTCACTGACATTTCCCCTATCTGAAAGTCTGATAAACGCCGGAAAAATGACTAAGTCCAAAAACAATTTTTTTTCAACTTTTTTCAATTTTACTCCCGTGGTATATATATTCTACCCACACACATTTGGAACTCTAATGGGGTACCCTCACACATATTATTCCCTCATTTAATGGATATTTTCACAAAAAAGTGAAATTTTCAAAAATTCAGAAAATTGGCTGAAAACGACTAAATATCAAGGACTCAACGGGCGAATCGCTCTGGAACTGAAATCGGAATGCTTACTGACATTTCCCCTATCTGAAAGTCTGATAAACGCCGGAAAAATGACTAAGTCCAAAAACAATTTTTTTTCAACTTTTTTCAATTTTACCCCCGTGGGATATATATTCTACCCACACACATTTGGAACTCTCCTGGGGTACCCTAACACATATTATTCACTTATTTAGGGGATATTTTCACAAAAAAGTGAAATTTTCAAAAATTCAGAAAATTGGCTGAAAACGACTAAATATCAAGGACTCAACGGGCGAATTGCTCTGGAACTGAAATTGGAACGCTCACTAACATTTCCCCTATCTGAAAGTCTGATAAACATCGGAAAAATGACTGAGTCCAAAAAAAATATTTTTTCAACTTTTTTCAATTTTACCCCCATGGGATATATATTCTACCCACACACATTTGGAACTCTCCTGGGGTACCCTCACACATATTATTCCCTCATTTAGTGGATATTTTCACAAAAAAGTGAAATTTTCAAAAATTCACAAAATTGGCTGAAAACGACTAAATATCAAGGACTCATTGGGCGAATCGCTCTGAACTGAAATCGGAATGCTCACTGACATTTCCCCTCTCTGAAAGTCTGGTAAACGCCGGAAAAATGACTAAGTCCAAAAAAAATTTTTTTGCAACTTTTTTCAATTTTAATCCTATGGGATATATATTCTACCCAAACACATTTGGAAGTCTCCTGGGGTACACTCACACATATTATTCCCTCATTTAGTGGATATTTAAAAAAAAAAGTGAAATTTCAAAAATTCAGAAATTGGCTGAAAACGACTAAATATCAAGGACTCATTGGGCGAATCGCTCTGGAACTGAAATCGGAACGCTCATTGACATTTCCCCTATTTGAAAGTCTGATAAACGCTGGAAAAATGAATAATTCCAAAAAAAATTTTTTTTCAATTTTACCCCCGTGGGATATATATTCTACCCACACACATTTGGAACTCTCCTGGGGTACCCTCACACATATTATTCCCTCATTTAGTGGATATTTTCACAAAAAAGTGAAATTTTCAAAAATTCAGAAATTGGCTGAAAACGACTAAATATCAAGGACTCATTGGGTGAATCGCTCTGGAACTGAAATCGTAATGCTCACTGACATTTCCCCTATTTGAAAGTCTGATAAACGCTGGAAAAATGAATAAGTCCAAAAACATTTTTTTTTCAATTTTACCCCCGTGGGATTAATATTCTACCCACACACATTTGGAACTCTCCTGGGGTACCCTCACACATATTATTCCCTCATTTAGTGGATATTTTCACAAAAAAGTGAAATTCAAAAATCCAGAAAATTGGCTGAAAACGACTAAATATCAAGGACTCATTGGGCGAATCGCTCTGGAACTGAAATCGGAAAGCTCACTGACATTTCCCCTATCTGAAAGTCTGATAAACGCCGGAAAAATGACTAAGTCCAAAAAAAAATTTTTTCAACTTTTTTTAATTTTAACCCTGTGGGATATATATTCTACCCACACACATTTGGAACTCTCCTGGGGTACCCTCACACATATTATTCCCTCATTTAGTGGATATTTTCACAAAAAAGTGAAATTTTCAAAATTCAGAAAATTGGCAGAAAATGACTAAATATCAAGGACTCATTGGGTGAATCGCTCTGGAACTGAAATCTTAAGCTCACTGACATTTCCCCTATCTGAAAGTCTGATAAACGCCGGAAAAATGAGTAAGTCCAAAAAAAAATTTTTTCAATTTTACCCCCGTGGGATATATATTCTACCCACACACATTTGGAACTCTCCTGGGGTACCCTCACACATATTATTCCCTCATTTAGTGGATATTTTCACAAAAAAATGAAATTTTCAAAAATTCAGAAATTGGCTGAAAACGACTAAATATCAAGGACTCATTGGGCGAATCGCTCTGGAACTGAAATCGGAACACTCACTTACATTTCCCCTATCTGAAAGTCTGATAAACGCCGGAAAAATGTCTAAGTACAAAAAAAAAATTTTTTTCAACTTTTTTCAATTTTAACCCTGTGGGATATATATTCTACCCAAACACATTTGGAACTCTCCTGGGGTACACTCACACATATTATTCCCTCATTTAGTGGATATTTTCACAAATAAGTGAAATTTTCAAAAATCCAGAAAATTGGCTGAAAACGACTAAATATCAAGGACTCATTGGGTGAATCGCTCTGGAACTGAAATCGTAATGCTCACTGACATTTCCCCTCTTTGAAAGTCTGATAAACGCTGGAAAAATGAATAAGTCCAAAAAAATTTTTTTTTCAATTTTACCCCCGTGGGATTAATATTCTACCCACACACATTTGGAACTCTCCTGGGGTACCCTCACACATATTATTCCCTCATTTAGTGGATATTTTCACAAAAAAGTGAAATTCAAAAATCCAGAAAATTGGCTGAAAACGACTAAATATCAAGGACTCATTGGGCGAATCGCTCTGGAACTGAAATCGGAAAGCTCATTGACATTTCCCCTATTTGAAAGTCTGATAAACGCTGGAAAAATGAATAATTCCAAAAAAAATTTTTTTTCAATTTTACCCCCGTGGGATATATATTCTACCCACACACATTTGGAACTCTCCTGGGGTACCCTCACACATATTATTCCCTCATTTAGTGGATATTTTCACAAAAAAGTGAAATTTTCAAAAATTCAGAAATTGGCTGAAAACGACTAAATATCAAGGACTCATTGGGTGAATCGCTCTGGAACTGAAATCGTAATGCTCACTGACATTTCCCCTATTTGAAAGTCTGATAAACGCTGGAAAAATGAATAAGTCCAAAAACATTTTTTTTTCAATTTTACCCCCGTGGGATTAATATTCTACCCACACACATTTGGAACTCTCCTGGGGTACCCTCACACATATTATTCCCTCATTTAGTGGATATTTTCACAAAAAAGTGAAATTCAAAAATCCAGAAAATTGGCTGAAAACGACTAAATATCAAGGACTCATTGGGCGAATCGCTCTGGAACTGAAATCGGAAAGCTCACTGACATTTCCCCTATCTGAAAGTCTGATAAACGCCGGAAAAATGACTAAGTCCAAAAAAAAATTTTTTCAACTTTTTTTAATTTTAACCCTGTGGGATATATATTCTACCCACACACATTTGGAACTCTCCTGGGGTACCCTCACACATATTATTCCCTCATTTAGTGGATATTTTCACAAAAAAGTGAAATTTTCAAAATTCAGAAAATTGGCAGAAAATGACTAAATATCAAGGACTCATTGGGTGAATCGCTCTGGAACTGAAATCTTAAGCTCACTGACATTTCCCCTATCTGAAAGTCTGATAAACGCCGGAAAAATGAGTAAGTCCAAAAAAAAATTTTTTCAATTTTACCCCCGTGGGATATATATTCTACCCACACACATTTGGAACTCTCCTGGGGTACCCTCACACATATTATTCCCTCATTTAGTGGATATTTTCACAAAAAAATGAAATTTTCAAAAATTCAGAAATTGGCTGAAAACGACTAAATATCAAGGACTCATTGGGCGAATCGCTCTGGAACTGAAATCGGAACACTCACTTACATTTCCCCTATCTGAAAGTCTGATAAACGCCGGAAAAATGTCTAAGTACAAAAAAAAAATTTTTTTCAACTTTTTTCAATTTTAACCCTGTGGGATATATATTCTACCCAAACACATTTGGAACTCTCCTGGGGTACACTCACACATATTATTCCCTCATTTAGTGGATATTTTCACAAATAAGTGAAATTTTCAAAAATCCAGAAAATTGGCTGAAAACGACTAAATATCAAGGACTCATTGGGTGAATCGCTCTGGAACTGAAATCGTAATGCTCACTGACATTTCCCCTCTTTGAAAGTCTGATAAACGCCGGAAAAATGAGTAAGTCCAAAAAAATTTTTTTTTCAATTTTACCCCCGTGGGATTAATATTCTACCCACACACATTTGGAACTCTCCTGGGGTACCCTCACACATATTATTCCCTCATTTAGTGGATATTTTCACAAAAAAGTGAAATTCAAAAATCCAGAAAATTGGCTGAAAACGACTAAATATCAAGGACTCATTGGGCGAATCGCTCTGGAACTGAAATCGGAAAGCTCACTGACATTTCCCCTATCTGAAAGTCTGATAAACGCCGGAAAAATGACTAAGTCCAAAAAAAAATTTTTTCAACTTTTTTTAATTTTAACCCTGTGGGATATATATTCTACCCACACACATTTGGAACTCTCCTGGGGTACCCTCACACATATTATTCCCTCATTTAGTGGATATTTTCACAAAAAAGTGAAATTTTCAAAAATCCAGAAAGTTGGCTGAAAACGACTATATATCAAGGACTCATTGGGCGAATCGCTCTGGAACTGAAATTGGAACGCTCACTGACATTCCCCCATTTCTGAAAGTGTGATAAATGCCGGAAAAATGACTAAGTCCAAAAGAAAATTTTTTTCAACCCTTTTCAATTTTACCCCCGTGGGATATATATTCTACCCACACACATTTGGAACTCTCCTGGGGTACCCTAACACATATTATTCCCTCATTTAGTGGATATTTTCACAAAAAAGTGAAATTTTCAAAAATTCAGAAAATTGGCTGAAAACGACTAAATATCAAGGACTCAACGGGAGAATCGCTCTGGAACTGAAATCGGAATGCTCACTGACATTTCCCCTATCTGAAAGTCTGATAAACGCCGGAAAAATGACTAAGTCCAAAAACAATTTTTTTTCAACTTTTTTCAATTTTACTCCCGTGGTATATATATTCTACCCACACACATTTGGAACTCTAATGGGGTACCCTCACACATATTATTCCCTCATTTAATGGATATTTTCACAAAAAAGTGAAATTTTCAAAAATTCAGAAAATTGGCTGAAAACGACTAAATATCAAGGACTCAACGGGCGAATCGCTCTGGAACTGAAATCGGAATGCTTACTGACATTTCCCCTATCTGAAAGTCTGATAAACGCCGGAAAAATGACTAAGTCCAAAAACAATTTTTTTTCAACTTTTTTCAATTTTACCCCCGTGGGATATATATTCTACCCACACACATTTGGAACTCTCCTGGGGTACCCTAACACATATTATTCACTTATTTAGGGGATATTTTCACAAAAAAGTGAAATTTTCAAAAATTCAGAAAATTGGCTGAAAACGACTAAATATCAAGGACTCAACGGGCGAATTGCTCTGGAACTGAAATTGGAACGCTCACTAACATTTCCCCTATCTGAAAGTCTGATAAACATCGGAAAAATGACTGAGTCCAAAAAAAATATTTTTTCAACTTTTTTCAATTTTACCCCCATGGGATATATATTCTACCCACACACATTTGGAACTCTCCTGGGGTACCCTCACACATATTATTCCCTCATTTAGTGGATATTTTCACAAAAAAGTGAAATTTTCAAAAATTCACAAAATTGGCTGAAAACGACTAAATATCAAGGACTCATTGGGCGAATCGCTCTGAACTGAAATCGGAATGCTCACTGACATTTCCCCTCTCTGAAAGTCTGGTAAACGCCGGAAAAATGACTAAGTCCAAAAAAAATTTTTTTGCAACTTTTTTCAATTTTAATCCTATGGGATATATATTCTACCCAAACACATTTGGAAGTCTCCTGGGGTACACTCACACATATTATTCCCTCATTTAGTGGATATTTAAAAAAAAAAGTGAAATTTCAAAAATTCAGAAATTGGCTGAAAACGACTAAATATCAAGGACTCATTGGGCGAATCGCTCTGGAACTGAAATCGGAACGCTCATTGACATTTCCCCTATTTGAAAGTCTGATAAACGCTGGAAAAATGAATAATTCCAAAAAAAATTTTTTTTCAATTTTACCCCCGTGGGATATATATTCTACCCACACACATTTGGAACTCTCCTGGGGTACCCTCACACATATTATTCCCTCATTTAGTGGATATTTTCACAAAAAAGTGAAATTTTCAAAAATTCAGAAATTGGCTGAAAACGACTAAATATCAAGGACTCATTGGGTGAATCGCTCTGGAACTGAAATCGTAATGCTCACTGACATTTCCCCTATTTGAAAGTCTGATAAACGCTGGAAAAATGAATAAGTCCAAAAACATTTTTTTTTCAATTTTACCCCCGTGGGATTAATATTCTACCCACACACATTTGGAACTCTCCTGGGGTACCCTCACACATATTATTCCCTCATTTAGTGGATATTTTCACAAAAAAGTGAAATTCAAAAATCCAGAAAATTGGCTGAAAACGACTAAATATCAAGGACTCATTGGGCGAATCGCTCTGGAACTGAAATCGGAAAGCTCACTGACATTTCCCCTATCTGAAAGTCTGATAAACGCCGGAAAAATGACTAAGTCCAAAAAAAAATTTTTTCAACTTTTTTTAATTTTAACCCTGTGGGATATATATTCTACCCACACACATTTGGAACTCTCCTGGGGTACCCTCACACATATTATTCCCTCATTTAGTGGATATTTTCACAAAAAAGTGAAATTTTCAAAATTCAGAAAATTGGCAGAAAATGACTAAATATCAAGGACTCATTGGGTGAATCGCTCTGGAACTGAAATCTTAAGCTCACTGACATTTCCCCTATCTGAAAGTCTGATAAACGCCGGAAAAATGAGTAAGTCCAAAAAAAAATTTTTTCAATTTTACCCCCGTGGGATATATATTCTACCCACACACATTTGGAACTCTCCTGGGGTACCCTCACACATATTATTCCCTCATTTAGTGGATATTTTCACAAAAAAATGAAATTTTCAAAAATTCAGAAATTGGCTGAAAACGACTAAATATCAAGGACTCATTGGGCGAATCGCTCTGGAACTGAAATCGGAACACTCACTTACATTTCCCCTATCTGAAAGTCTGATAAACGCCGGAAAAATGTCTAAGTACAAAAAAAAAATTTTTTTCAACTTTTTTCAATTTTAACCCTGTGGGATATATATTCTACCCAAACACATTTGGAACTCTCCTGGGGTACACTCACACATATTATTCCCTCATTTAGTGGATATTTTCACAAATAAGTGAAATTTTCAAAAATCCAGAAAATTGGCTGAAAACGACTAAATATCAAGGACTCATTGGGTGAATCGCTCTGGAACTGAAATCGTAATGCTCACTGACATTTCCCCTCTTTGAAAGTCTGATAAACGCTGGAAAAATGAATAAGTCCAAAAAAATTTTTTTTTCAATTTTACCCCCGTGGGATTAATATTCTACCCACACACATTTGGAACTCTCCTGGGGTACCCTCACACATATTATTCCCTCATTTAGTGGATATTTTCACAAAAAAGTGAAATTCAAAAATCCAGAAAATTGGCTGAAAACGACTAAATATCAAGGACTCATTGGGCGAATCGCTCTGGAACTGAAATCGGAAAGCTCATTGACATTTCCCCTATTTGAAAGTCTGATAAACGCTGGAAAAATGAATAATTCCAAAAAAAATTTTTTTTCAATTTTACCCCCGTGGGATATATATTCTACCCACACACATTTGGAACTCTCCTGGGGTACCCTCACACATATTATTCCCTCATTTAGTGGATATTTTCACAAAAAAGTGAAATTTTCAAAAATTCAGAAATTGGCTGAAAACGACTAAATATCAAGGACTCATTGGGTGAATCGCTCTGGAACTGAAATCGTAATGCTCACTGACATTTCCCCTATTTGAAAGTCTGATAAACGCTGGAAAAATGAATAAGTCCAAAAACATTTTTTTTTCAATTTTACCCCCGTGGGATTAATATTCTACCCACACACATTTGGAACTCTCCTGGGGTACCCTCACACATATTATTCCCTCATTTAGTGGATATTTTCACAAAAAAGTGAAATTCAAAAATCCAGAAAATTGGCTGAAAACGACTAAATATCAAGGACTCATTGGGCGAATCGCTCTGGAACTGAAATCGGAAAGCTCACTGACATTTCCCCTATCTGAAAGTCTGATAAACGCCGGAAAAATGACTAAGTCCAAAAAAAAATTTTTTCAACTTTTTTTAATTTTAACCCTGTGGGATATATATTCTACCCACACACATTTGGAACTCTCCTGGGGTACCCTCACACATATTATTCCCTCATTTAGTGGATATTTTCACAAAAAAGTGAAATTTTCAAAATTCAGAAAATTGGCAGAAAATGACTAAATATCAAGGACTCATTGGGTGAATCGCTCTGGAACTGAAATCTTAAGCTCACTGACATTTCCCCTATCTGAAAGTCTGATAAACGCCGGAAAAATGAGTAAGTCCAAAAAAAAATTTTTTCAATTTTACCCCCGTGGGATATATATTCTACCCACACACATTTGGAACTCTCCTGGGGTACCCTCACACATATTATTCCCTCATTTAGTGGATATTTTCACAAAAAAATGAAATTTTCAAAAATTCAGAAATTGGCTGAAAACGACTAAATATCAAGGACTCATTGGGCGAATCGCTCTGGAACTGAAATCGGAACACTCACTTACATTTCCCCTATCTGAAAGTCTGATAAACGCCGGAAAAATGTCTAAGTACAAAAAAAAAATTTTTTTCAACTTTTTTCAATTTTAACCCTGTGGGATATATATTCTACCCAAACACATTTGGAACTCTCCTGGGGTACACTCACACATATTATTCCCTCATTTAGTGGATATTTTCACAAATAAGTGAAATTTTCAAAAATCCAGAAAATTGGCTGAAAACGACTAAATATCAAGGACTCATTGGGTGAATCGCTCTGGAACTGAAATCGTAATGCTCACTGACATTTCCCCTCTTTGAAAGTCTGATAAACGCCGGAAAAATGAGTAAGTCCAAAAAAATTTTTTTTTCAATTTTACCCCCGTGGGATTAATATTCTACCCACACACATTTGGAACTCTCCTGGGGTACCCTCACACATATTATTCCCTCATTTAGTGGATATTTTCACAAAAAAGTGAAATTCAAAAATCCAGAAAATTGGCTGAAAACGACTAAATATCAAGGACTCATTGGGCGAATCGCTCTGGAACTGAAATCGGAAAGCTCACTGACATTTCCCCTATCTGAAAGTCTGATAAACGCCGGAAAAATGACTAAGTCCAAAAAAAAATTTTTTCAACTTTTTTTAATTTTAACCCTGTGGGATATATATTCTACCCACACACATTTGGAACTCTCCTGGGGTACCCTCACACATATTATTCCCTCATTTAGTGGATATTTTCACAAAAAAGTGAAATTTTCAAAAATTCAGAAAATTGGCTGAAAACGACTAAATATCAAGGACTCAACGGGCGAATCGCTCTGGAACTGAAATCGGAATGCTCACTGACATTTCCCTTATCTGAAAGTCTGATAAACGCCGGAAAAATGACTAAGTCCAAAAACAATTTTTTTTCAACTTTTTTCAATTTTACCCCCGTGGGATATATATTCTACCCACACACATTTGGAACTCTCCTGGGGTACCCTAACACATATTATTCACTCATTTAGGGGATATTTTCACAAAAAAGTGAAATTTTCAAAAATTCAGAAAATTGGCTGAAAACGACTAAATATCAAGAACTCAACGGGCGAATTGCTCTGGAACTGAAATTGGAACGCTCACTAACATTTCCCCTATCTGAAAGTCTGATAAACATCGGAAAAATGACTGAGTCCAAAAAAAATATTTTTTCAACTTTTTTCAATTTTACCCCCGTGGGATATATATTCTACCCACACACATTTGGAACTCTCCTGGGGTACCCTCACACATATTATTCCCTCATTTAGTGGATATTTTCACAAAAAAGTGAAATTTTCAAAAATTCACAAAATTGGCTGAAAACGACTAAATATCAAGGACTCATTGGGCGAATCGCTCTGGAACTGAAATCGGAATGCTCACTGACATTTCCCCTCTCTGAAAGTCTGGTAAACGCCGGAAAAATGACTAAGTCCAAAAAAAATTTTTTTTCAACTTTTTTCAATTTTAATCCTATGGGATATATATTCTACCCAAACACATTTGGACGTCTCCTGGGGTACACTCACACATATTATTCCCTCATTTAGTGGATATTTAAAAAAAAAAGTGAAATTTCAAAAATCCAGAAAATTGGCTGAAAACGACTAAATATCAAGGACTGATTGGGCGAATCGCTCTGGAACTGAAATCGGAACGCTCACTGACTTTTCCCCTATCTGAAAGTCTGATAAACGCCGGAAAAATGACTAAGTCCAAAAAAAAAATTTTGTTCAACTTTTTTCAATTTTACCCACGTGGGGTATATATTCTACCCACGCACATTTGGAACTCTCCTGGGGTACCCTCACACATATTATTCCCTCATTTAGTGGATATTTTCACAAAAAAGTGAAATTTTCAAAAATCCAAAAAATTGGCTGAAAACGACTAAATATCAAGGACTCATTGGGCGAATCGCTCTGGAACTGAAATCGGAGAGCTCACTGACATTTCCCCTATCTGAAAGTCTGATAAACGCCGGAAAAATGAGTAAGTCCAAAAAAATTTTTTTTTCAATTTTACCCCCGTGGGATATATATTCTACCCACACACATTTGGAACTCTCCTGGGGTACCCTCACACATATTATTCCCTCATTTAGTGGATATTTTCACAAAAAAGTGCAATTTTCAAAAATTCAGAAATTGGCTGAAAACGACTAAATATCAAGGACTCATTGGGCGAATCGCTCTGGAACTGAAATCGGAACGCTCACTGACATTTCCACTATCTGAAAGTCTGATAAACGCCGGAAAAATGACTAAGTCCAAAAAAAAATGTTTTCAACTTTTTTCAATTTTACCCCCGTTGGATATATATTCTAACCACACACATTTGGAACTCTCTTGGGGTACCCTCACACATATTATTCCCTCATTTAGTGAATATTTTCACAAAAAAAGTGAAATTTTCAAAAATCCAGAAAATAGGCTGAAAACGACTAAATATCAAGGACTCATTGGGCGAATCGCTCTGGAACTGAAATCGGAACGCTCATTGACATTTCCCCTATTTGAAAGTCTGATAAACGCTGGAAAAATGAATAAGTCAAAAAAAATTTTTTTTTAAATTTTACCCCCGTTGGATTAATATTCTACCCACACACATTTGGAACTCTCCTGGGGTACCCTCACACATATTATTCCCTCATTTAGTGGATATTTTCACAAAAAAGTGAAATTTTCAAAAATCCAGAGTATTGGCTGAAAACGACTAAATATCAAGGACTCATTGGACGAATCTCTCTGGAAATGAAATCGGAGAGCTCACTGACATTTCCCCTATCTGAAAGTCTGATAAACGCCGGAAAAATGACTAAGTACAAAAAAAAATTTTTTTCAACTTTTTTCAATTTTAACCCTGTGGGAAATATATTCTACCCACACACATTTGGAACTCTCCTGGGGTACCCTCACACATATTATTCCCTCATTTAGTGGATATTTTCACAAATAAGTGAAATTTTCAAAAATCCAGAAAATTGGCTGAAAACGACTAAATATCAAGGACTCATTGGGTGAATCGCTCTGGAACTGAAATCGTAATGCTCACTGACATTTCCCCTATTTGAAAGTCTGATAAACGCTGGAAAAATGAATAAGTCCAAAAACATTTTTTTTTCAATTTTACCCCCGTGGGATTAATATTCTACCCACACACATTTGGAACTCTCCTGGGGTACCCTCACACATATTATTCCCTCATTTAGTGGATATTTTCACAAAAAAGTGAAATTCAAAAATCCAGAAAATTGGCTGAAAACGACTAAATATCAAGGACTCATTGGGCGAATCGCTCTGGAACTGAAATCGGAAAGCTCACTGACATTTCCCCTATCTGAAAGTCTGATAAACGCCGGAAAAATGACTAAGTCCAAAAAAAAATTTTTTCAACTTTTTTTAATTTTAACCCTGTGGGATATATATTCTACCCACACACATTTGGAACTCTCCTGGGGTACCCTCACACATATTATTCCCTCATTTAGTGGATATTTTCACAAAAAAGTGAAATTTTCAAAATTCAGAAAATTGGCAGAAAATGACTAAATATCAAGGACTCATTGGGTGAATCGCTCTGGAACTGAAATCTTAAGCTCACTGACATTTCCCCTATCTGAAAGTCTGATAAACGCCGGAAAAATGAGTAAGTCCAAAAAAAAATTTTTTCAATTTTACCCCCGTGGGATATATATTCTACCCACACACATTTGGAACTCTCCTGGGGTACCCTCACACATATTATTCCCTCATTTAGTGGATATTTTCACAAAAAAATGAAATTTTCAAAAATTCAGAAATTGGCTGAAAACGACTAAATATCAAGGACTCATTGGGCGAATCGCTCTGGAACTGAAATCGGAACACTCACTTACATTTCCCCTATCTGAAAGTCTGATAAACGCCGGAAAAATGTCTAAGTACAAAAAAAAAATTTTTTTCAATTTTAACCCTGTGGGATATATATTCTACCCAAACACATTTGGAACTCTCCTGGGGTACACTCACACATATTATTCCCTCATTTAGTGGATATTTTCACAAATAAGTGAAATTTTCAAAAATCCAGAAAATTGGCTGAAAACGACTAAATATCAAGGACTCATTGGGTGAATCGCTCTGGAACTGAAATCGTAATGCTCACTGACATTTCCCCTATTTGAAAGTCTGATAAACGCTGGAAAAATGAATAAGTCCAAAAAAATTTTTTTTTCAATTTTACCCCCGTGGGATTAATATTCTACCCACACACATTTGGAACTCTCCTGGGGTACCCTCACACATATTATTCCCTCATTTAGTGGATATTTTCACAAAAAAGTGAAATTCAAAAATCCAGAAAATTGGCTGAAAACGACTAAATATCAAGGACTCATTGGGCGAATCGCTCTGGAACTGAAATCGGAAAGCTCACTGACATTTCCCCTATCTGAAAGTCTGATAAACGCCGGAAAAATGACTAAGTCCAAAAAAAAATTTTTTCAACTTTTTTTAATTTTAACCCTGTGGGATATATATTCTACCCACACACATTTGGAACTCTCCTGGGGTACCCTCACACATATTATTCCCTCATTTAGTGGATATTTTCACAAAAAAGTGAAATTTCAAAAATCCAGAAAATTGGCTGAAAACGACTAAATATCAAGGACTGATTGGGCGAATCGCTCTGGAACTGAAATCGGAATGCTCACTGACTTTTCCCCTATCTGAAAGTCTGATAAAAGCCGGAAAAATGACTAAGTCCAAAAAAAAATGTTTTCAAATTTTTTCAATTTTACCCCCGTTGGATATATATTCTACCCACACACATTTGGAACTCTCCTGGGGTACCCTCACACATATTATTCCCTCATTTAGTGGATATTTTCACAAAAAAGTGAAATTTTCAAAATTCAGAAAATTGGCAGAAAATGACTAAATATCAAGGACTCATTGGGTGAATCGCTCTGGAACTGAAATCTTAAGCTCACTGACATTTCCCCTATCTGAAAGTCTGATAAACGCCGGAAAAATGAGTAAGTCCAAAAAAAAATTTTTTCAATTTTACCCCCGTGGGATATATATTCTACCCACACACATTTGGAACTCTCCTGGGGTACCCTCACACATATTATTCCCTCATTTAGTGGATATTTTCACAAAAAAATGAAATTTTCAAAAATTCAGAAATTGGCTGAAAACGACTAAATATCAAGGACTCATTGGGCGAATCGCTCTGGAACTGAAATCGGAACACTCACTTACATTTCCCCTATCTGAAAGTCTGATAAACGCCGGAAAAATGTCTAAGTACAAAAAAAAATTTTTTTCAACTTTTTTCAATTTTAACCCTGTGGGATATATATTCTACCCAAACACATTTGGAACTCTCCTGGGGTACACTCACACATATTATTCCCTCATTTAGTGGATATTTTCACAAATAAGTGAAATTTTCAAAAATCCAGAAAATTGGCTGAAAACGACTAAATATCAAGGACTCATTGGGTGAATCGCTCTGGAACTGAAATCGTAATGCTCACTGACATTTCCCCTATTTGAAAGTCTGATAAACGCTGGAAAAATGAATAAGTCCAAAAAAATTTTTTTTTCAATTTTACCCCCGTGGGATTAATATTCTACCCACACACATTTGGAACTCTCCTGGGGTACCCTCACACATATTATTCCCTCATTTAGTGGATATTTTCACAAAAAAGTGAAATTCAAAAATCCAGAAAATTGGCTGAAAACGACTAAATATCAAGGACTCATTGGGCGAATCGCTCTGGAACTGAAATCGGAAAGCTCACTGACATTTCCCCTATCTGAAAGTCTGATAAACGCCGGAAAAATGACTAAGTCCAAAAAAAAATTTTTTCAACTTTTTTTAATTTTAACCCTGTGGGATATATATTCTACCCACACACATTTGGAACTCTTTTGGGGTACCCTCACACATATTAGTCCCTCATTTAGTGAATATTTTCACAAAAAAAGTGAAATTTTCAAAAATCCAGAAAATAGGCTGAAAACGACTAAATATCAAGGACTCATTGGGCGAATCGCTCTGGAACTGAAATCGGCATGCTCACTGACATTTACCCTATTTGAAAGTCTGATAAATGCTGGAAAAATGAATAAGACCCAAAAATTTTTTTTTTCAATTTTACCCCCGTGGGATTAATATTCTACCCACACACATTTGGAACTCTCCTGGGGTACCCTCACACATATTATTCCCTCATTTAGTGGATATTTTCACAAAAAAGTGAAATTTTCAAAAATGCAGAAAATTGGCTGAAAACGACTAAATATCAAGGACTCATTGGGCGAATCGCTCTGGAACGGAAATCGGAAAGCTCACTGACATTTCCCCTATCTGAAAGTCTGATAAACGCCGGAAAAATGGCTAAGTACAAAAAAAAATTTCTTCAACTTTTTTCAATTTTAACACTTTGGGATATATATTCTACCCACACACATTTGGAACTCTCCTGGGGTACCCTCACACATATTATTCCATCATTTAGTGGATATTTTTCAAAAAAAGTGAAATTTTCAAAAATCCAGAAAATTGGCTGAAGACGACTAAATATCAAGGACCCATTGAGCGAATCGCTCTGGAACTGAAATCGGAACGCTCACTGACATTTCCCCTATCTGAAAGTCTGATAAACGCCGGAAAAATGACTAAGTACAAAAAAAAATTTTTTTTCAACTTTTTTCAATTTTAACCCTGTGGGATATATATTCTACCCACACACATTTGGAACTCTCCTGGGGTACCCTCACACATATTATTCCCTCATTTAGTGGATATTTTCACAAAAAAGTGAAATTTTCAAAAATCCAGAAAATTGGCTGAAGACGACTAAATATCAAGGACCCATTGAGCGAATCGCTCTGGAACTGAAATCGGAACGCTCACTGACATTTCCCCTATCTGAAAGTCTGATAAACGCCGGAAAAATGACTAAGTACAAAAAAAAATTTTTTTTCAACTTTTTTCAATTTTAACCCTGTGGGATATATATTCTACCCACACACATTTGGAACTCTCCTGGAGTACCCTCACACATATTATTCCCTCATTTAGTGGATATTTTCACAAAAAAGTGAAATTTTCAAAAATCCAGAAAATTGGCTGAAGACGACTAAATATCAAGGACTCATTGAGCGAATCGCTCTGAAACTGAAATCGGAACGCTCACTGACATTTCCCCTATCTGAAAGTCTGATAAACGCCGGAAAAATGACTAAGTACAAAAAAAAATTTTTTTCAACTTTTTTCAATTTTAACCCTGTGGGAAATATATTCTACCCACACAAATTTGGAACTCTCCTGGGGTACCCTCACACATATTATTCCATCATTTAGTGGATATTTTTTAAAAAAAGGGAAATTTTCAAAAATCCAGAAAATTTCCTGAAGCCGACTAAATATCAAGGACTCATTGAACGAATCGCTCTGGAACTGAAATCGGAACGCTCACTGACATTTCCCCTATCTGAAAGTCTGATAAACGCTGGAAAAATGACTAAGTACAAAAAAAAAATTTTTTTCAACTTTTTTCAATTTTAACCCTGTGGGATATATATTCTACCCACACACATTTGGAACTCTCCTGGGGTACCCTCACACATATTATTCCCTCATTTAGTGGATATTTTCACAAAAAAGTGAAATTTCAAAAATCCAGAAAATTGGCTGAAAACGACTAAATATCAAGGACTGATTGGGCGAATCGCTCTGGAACTGAAATCGGAAAGCTCACTGACATTTCCCCTATCTGAAAGTCTGATAAACGCCGGAAAAATGACTAAGTACAAAAAAAAAATTATTTTCAACTTTTTTCAATTTTAACCTTGTGGGATATATATTCTACCCACACACATTTGGAACTCTCCTGGGGTACCCTCACACATATTATTCCCTCATTTAGTGGATATTTTCACAAAAAAGTGAAATTTTCAAAAATCCAGAAAATTGGCTGAAAACGACTAAATATCAAGGACTCATTGGGCGAATCGCTCTGGAACTGAAATCGGAACGCTCACTGACATTTCCCCTATTTGAAAGTCTGATAAACGCTGGAAAAATGAATAAGTCCAAAAAAATTTTTTTTTCAATTTTACCCCCGTGGGATTCATATTCTACCCACACACATTTGGAACTCTCCTGGGGTACCCTCACACATATTATTCCCTCATTTAGTGGATATTTTCACAAAAAAGTAAAATTTTCAAAAATTCAGAAATTGGCTGAAAACGACTAAATATCAAGGACTCATTTGGCGAATCGCTCTGGAACTGAAATCGTAACGCTCACTGACATTTCCCCTATCTGAAATTCTGATAAATGCCGGAAAAATGACTAAGTACAAAAAAAAAAATTTCTTCAACTTTTTTCAATTTTAACCCTGTGGGATATATATTCTACCCACACACATTTGGAACTCTCCTGGGGTTCCCTCACACATATTATTCCGTCATTTAGTGGATATTTTTTAAAAAAAGTGAAATTTTCAAAAATCCAGAAAATTGGCTGAAGACGACTAAATATCAAGGACTCATTGAGCGAATCGCTCTGGAACTGAAATCGGAATGCTCACTGACATTTCCCCTATCTGAAAGTCTGAAAACCCCGGAAAAATGACTAAGTACAAAAAAAAAAATTTTTTCAACTTTTTTCAATTTTAACCCTGTGGGATATAAATTCTACCCACACACATTTGGAACTCTCCTGGGGTACCCTCACACATATTATTCCCTCATTTAGTGGATATTTTCACAAAAAAGTGAAATTTTCAAAAATCCAGAAAATTGGCTGAAAACGACTAAATATCAAGGACTCATTGGGCGAATCGCTCTGGAACTGAAATCGGAAAGCTCACTGACATTTCCCCTATCTGAAAGTCTGATAAACGCCGGAAAAATGACAAAGTCAAAAAAAAAATTTTTTTCCACTTTTTTCAATTTTAATCCTGTGGGATATATATTCTACCCACACACATTTGGAACTCTCCTGGGTTACCCTCAAACATATTATTCCCTCATTTAGTGGATATTTTCACAAAAAAGTGAAATTCAAAAATCCAGAAAATTGGCTGAAAACGACTAAATATCAAGGACTCATTGGGCGAATCACTCTGGAACTGAAATCGGAAAGCTCACTGACATTTCCCCTATCTGAAAGTCTGATAAACGCCGGAGAAATGACTAAGTACAAAAAAAAAAATTTTTTCAACTTTTTTCAATTTTAACCCTGTGAGATATATATTCTACCCACACACATTTGGAACTCTCCTGGGATACCCTCACACATATTATTCCCTCATTTAGAGGATATTTTCAGCAAAAAAGTGAAATTTTCAAAAATCCATAAAATTGGCTGAAAACGACTAAATATCAAGGTCTCATTGGGCGAATCGCTCTGGAACTGAAATCGGAAAGCTCACTGACATTTCCTCTATCTGAAAGACTGATAAACACCGGAAAAATGACTAAGTCTAAAAAAAAATTTTTTTCAACTTTTTTCTATTTTAACCCTGTGGGATATATATTCTACCCACACACAATTGGAACTCTCCTGGGGTACCCTCACACATATTATTCCCTCATTTAGTGGATATTTTCACAAAAAAGTAAAATTTTCAAAAATCCAGAAAATTGGCTGAAAACGACTAAATATCAAGGACTGATTGGGCGAATCGCTCTGGAACTGAAGTCGTAATGCTCCCTGACTTTTCCCCTATCTAAAAGTCTGATAAACGCCGGAAAAATGACTAAGTACAAAAAAAAAATTATTTTCAACTTTTTTCAATTTTAACCTTGTGGGATATATATTCTACCCACACACATTTGGAACTCTCCTGGGGTACCCTCACACATATTATTCCCTCATTTAGTGGATATTTTCACAAAAAAGTGAAATTTTCAAAAATCCAGAAAATTGGCTGAAAACGACTAAATATCAAGGACTCATTGGGCGAATCGCTCTGGAACTGAAATCGGAATGCTCACTGACATTTCCCCTATTTGAAAGTCTGATAAACGCTGGAAAAATAAATAAGTCCAAAAAAATTTTTTTTTCAATTTTACCCCCGTGGGATTAATATTCTACCCACACACATTTGGAACTCTCCTGGGGTACCCTCACACATATTATTCCCTCATTTAGTGGATATTTTCACAAAAAAGTGAAATTTTCAAAAATCCAGAAAATTGGCTGAAAACGACTAAATATCAAGGACTCATTGGGCGAATCGCTCTGGAACTGAAATCGGAAAGCTCACTGACATTTCCCCTATCTGAAAGTCTGATAAACGCCGGAAAAATGACTAAGTCCAAAAAAAATGTTTTTCAACTTTTTTCTATTTTAACCCTGTGTGATATATATTCTACCCACACACATTTGGATCTCTCCTGGGGTACCCTCACACATATTATTCAGTCATTTAGTGGATATTTTCACAAAAAAGTGAAATTTCCAAAAATCCAGAAAATTGGCTGAAAACGACTAAATATCAAGGACTCATTGGGCGAATCGCTCTGGAACTGAAATTGGAGAGCTCATTGACATTTCCCCTATCTGATAGTCTGATAAACGCCGGAAAAATGACTAAGTACAAAAAAAAATTTTTTTCAACTTTTTTCAATTTTAACCCTGTGGGAAATATATTCTACCCACACAAATTTGGAACTCTCCTGGGGTACCCTCACACATATTATTCCCTCATTTAGTGTATATTTTCACAAAAAAGTGAAATTTTCAAAAATTCAGAAAATTGGCTGAAAACGACTAAATATCAAGGACTCATTGGTTGAATCGCTCTGGAACTGAAATCGTAATGCTCACTGACATTTCCCCTATCTGAAAGTCTGATAAACGCCGGAAAAATGAGTAAGTCCAAAAAGAATTTTTTTTCAATTTTACCCCCGTGGGATATATATTCTACCCACACACATTTGGAACTCTCCTGGGGTACCCTCACACATATTATTCCCTCATTTAGTGGATATTTTCACAAAAAAGTAAAATTTTCAAAAATTCAGAAATTGGCTGAAAACGACTAAATATCAAGGACTCATTTGGCGAATCGCTCTGGAACTGAAATCGTAACGCTCACTGACATTTCCCCTATCTGAAATTCTGATAAACGCCGGAAAAATGACTAAGTACAAAATAAAAAATTTCTTCAACTTTTTTCAATTTTAACCCTGTGGGATATATATTCTACCCACACACATTTGGAACTCTCCTGGGGTTCCCTCACACATATTATTCCGTCATTTAGTGGATATTTTTTTAAAAAAGTGAAATTTTCAAAAATCCAGAAAATTGGCTGAAGACGACTAAATATCAAGGACTCATTGGGCGAATCACTCTGGAACTGAAATCGGAAAGCTCACTGACATTTCCCCTATCTGAAAGTCTGATAAACGCCGGAAAAATGACTAAGTACAAAAAAAAAAATTTTTTCAACTTTTTTCAATTTTAATCCTGTGGGATATATATTCTACCCACACACATTTGGAACTCTCCTGGGGTACCCTCAAACATATTATTCCCTCATTTAGTGGATATTTTCACAAAAAAGTGAAATTCAAAAATCCAGAAAATTGGCTGAAAACGACTAAATATCAAGGACTCATTGGGCGAATCACTCTGGAACTGAAATCGAAAGCTCACTGACATTTCCCCTATCTGAAAGTCTGATAAACGCCGGAGAAATGACTAAGTACAAAAAAAAAATTTTTTTCAACTTTTTTCAATTTTAACCCTGTGAGATATATATTCTACCCACACACATTTGGAACTCTCCTGGGGTACCCTCACTCATATTATTCCCTCATTTAGTGGATATTTTCACAAAAAAGTGAAATTTTCAAAAATTCAGAAAATTGGCTGAAAATGACTAAATATCAAGGACTCATTGGGCGAATTGCTCTGGAACTGAAATCGGAAAGCTCACTGACATTTCCCCTATCTGAAAGTCTGATAAACGCCGGAAAAATGACTAAGCACAAAAAAAAATTTTTTTTCAACTTTTTTCAATTTTAACCCTGTGGGATATATATTCTACCGACACACATTTGAAACTCTCCTGGGGTACCCTCACACATATTATTCCCTCATTTAGTGGATATTTTCACAAAAAAGTGAAATTTTCAAAAATCCTGAAAATTGGCTGAAAACTACTAAATATCAAGGACTCATTGGGCGAATCGCTCTGGAACTGAAATCGGAATGCTCACTGACATTTCCCCTATCAGAAAGTCTGATGAACGCCGGAAAAATGACTAAGTACAAAAAAAAAAATTTTTTCAACTTTTTTCAATTTTAACCCTGTGGGATATATATTCTACCCACACACATTTGGAACTCTCCTGGGGTACCCTCACACATATTATTCCCTCATTTAGTGGATATTTTCACAAAAAAGTGAAATTTTCAAAAATTCTGAAAATTGGCTGAAAACGACTAAATATCAAGGACTCATCCAGCAAATCGCTCTGGAACTGAAATCGGAACGCTCACTGACATTTCCCCTATCTGAAAGTCTGACAAACGCCGGAAAAATGACTAAGTCCAAAAAAAATATTTTTTCAACTTTTTTCAATTTGACCCCCATGGGATATATATTCTACCGACACACATTTGGAACTCTCCTGGGGTACCCTCACACATATTATTCCCTCATTTAGTGTATATTTTCACAAAAAAGTGAAATTTTCAAAAATCAAGAAAATTGGCTGAAAACGACTAAATATAAAGGACTCATTGGGCGAATCGCTCTGGAACTGAAATCGGAACGCTCACTGACATTTCCCCTATTTGAAATTCTGATAAACGCTGGAAAAATGAGTAAGTCCAAAAAAAAATTTTTTTTCAACTTTTTTCAATTTTACCCCCGTGGGATATATATTCTACCCACGCACATTTGGAATTCTCCTGGGGTACCCTCACAAATATTATTCCCTCATTTAGTGGATATTTCCACAAAAAAGTGAAATTTTCAAAAATCCAGAAAATTGGCTGAAAACGACTAAATATCAAGGACTCATTGGGCGAATCGCTCTGGAACTGAAATCGGAAAGCTCACTGACATTTCCCCTATCTAAAAGTCTGATAAACACCGGAAAAATGACTAAGTACAAAAAAAAATTTTTTTTCAACTTTTTTCAATTTTACCCACGTGGGGTATATATTCTACCCACACACATTTGGAACTCTCCTGGGGTACCCTCACACATATTATTCTCTCATTTAGTGGATATTTTCACAAAAAAGTGAAATTTTCAAAAATCCAGAAAATTGGCTGAAAACGACTAAATATCAAGGACTCATTGGGCGAATCGCTCTGGAACTGAAATCGGAAAGCTGACTGACATTTCCCCTATCTGAAAGTCTGATAAACGCCGGAAAAATGAGTAAGTCCAAAAAAAATATTTTTTCACATTTTTTCAATTTGACCCCCCATGGGATATATATTCTACCAACACACATTTGGAACTCTCCTGGGGTACCCTCACACATATTATTCCCTCATTTAGTGGATATTTTCACAAAAAAGTGAAATTTTAAAAAATCCAGAAAATTGGCTGAAAACGACTAAATATCAAGGACTGATTGGGCGAATCGCTCTGGAACTGAAATCGGAACGCTCACTCACTTTTCCCCTATCTGAAAGTCTGATAAACGCCGGAAAAATGACTAAGTCCAAAAAAAAATGTTTTCAACTTTTTTCAATTTTACCCCCGTTAGATATATATTCTACCCACACACATTTGGAACTCTCTTGGGGTACCCTCACACATATTATTCCCTCATTTAGTGAATATTTTCACAAAAAAAGTGAAATTTTCAAAAATCCAGAAAATTGTCTGAAAACGACTAAATATCAAGGACTCAACGGGCGAATCGCTGTGGAACTGAAATCGGAATGCTCACTGACATTTCCTCTATCCGAAAGTCTGATATACGTCGGAAAAATGACTAAGTCCAAAAAAAAATTTTTTTTCAACTTTTTTCAATTTTACCCCCGTGGGATATATATTCTACCCACACACATTTGGAACTCTCCTGGGGTACCCTCACACATATTATTCCCTCATTTAGTGGATATTTTCATGAAAAAGTAAAATTTTCAAAAATCCAGAAAATTGGCTGAAAACAACTAAATATCAAGGACTCATTTGGCGAATCGCTCTGGAACTGAAATTGGAACGCTCACTGACATTTCCCCTATCTGAAAATCTGATAAACATCGGAAAAATGACTAGGTCCAAAAAAAATATTTTTTCAACTTTTTTCAATTTTACCCCCGTGGGATATATATTCTACCCACACACATTTGGAACTCTCCTGGGGTACCCTCACACATATTATTCCCTCATTTAGTGGATATTTTCACAAAAAAGTGAAATTTTCAAAAATTCATAAAATTGGCTGAAAACGACTAAATATCAAGGACTCATTGGGCGAATCGCTCTGGAACTGAAATCGGAAAGCTCACTGACATTTCCCCTATTTGAAAGTCTGATAAACGCTGGAAAAATGACTAAGTCCAAAAAATTTTTTTTTTCAATTTTACCCCCGTGGGATATAAATTCTACCCACACACATTTGGAACTCTCCTGGGGTACCCTCACACATATTATTCCCTCATTTAGTGGATATTTTCACAAAAAAGAGAAATTTTAAAAAATCCAGAAAATTGGCTGAAAACGACTAAATATCAAGGACTCATTGGGCGAATCACTCTGGAACTGAAATCGGAAAGCTCACTGACATTTCCCCTATCTGAAAGTCTGATAAACGCCGGAGAAATGACTAAGTACAAAAAAAAAAATTTTTTCAACTTTTTTCAATTTTAACCCTGTGAGATATATATTCTACCCACACACATTTGGAACTCTCCTGGGATACCCTCACACATATTATTCCCTCATTTAGAGGATATTTTCAGCAAAAAAGTGAAATTTTCAAAAATCCATAAAATTGGCTGAAAACGACTAAATATCAAGGTCTCATTGGGCGAATCGCTCTGGAACTGAAATCGGAAAGCTCACTGACATTTCCTCTATCTGAAAGACTGATAAACACCGGAAAAATGACTAAGTCTAAAAAAAAATTTTTTTCAACTTTTTTCTATTTTAACCCTGTGGGATATATATTCTACCCACACACAATTGGAACTCTCCTGGGGTACCCTCACACATATTATTCCCTCATTTAGTGGATATTTTCACAAAAAAGTAAAATTTTCAAAAATCCAGAAAATTGGCTGAAAACGACTAAATATCAAGGACTGATTGGGCGAATCGCTCTGGAACTGAAGTCGTAATGCTCCCTGACTTTTCCCCTATCTAAAAGTCTGATAAACGCCGGAAAAATGACTAAGTACAAAAAAAAAATTATTTTCAACTTTTTTCAATTTTAACCTTGTGGGATATATATTCTACCCACACACATTTGGAACTCTCCTGGGGTACCCTCACACATATTATTCCCTCATTTAGTGGATATTTTCACAAAAAAGTGAAATTTTCAAAAATCCAGAAAATTGGCTGAAAACGACTAAATATCAAGGACTCATTGGGCGAATCGCTCTGGAACTGAAATCGGAATGCTCACTGACATTTCCCCTATTTGAAAGTCTGATAAACGCTGGAAAAATAAATAAGTCCAAAAAAATTTTTTTTTCAATTTTACCCCCGTGGGATTAATATTCTACCCACACACATTTGGAACTCTCCTGGGGTACCCTCACACATATTATTCCCTCATTTAGTGGATATTTTCACAAAAAAGTGAAATTTTCAAAAATCCAGAAAATTGGCTGAAAACGACTAAATATCAAGGACTCATTGGGCGAATCGCTCTGGAACTGAAATCGGAAAGCTCACTGACATTTCCCCTATCTGAAAGTCTGATAAACGCCGGAAAAATGACTAAGTCCAAAAAAAATGTTTTTCAACTTTTTTCTATTTTAACCCTGTGTGATATATATTCTACCCACACACATTTGGATCTCTCCTGGGGTACCCTCACACATATTATTCAGTCATTTAGTGGATATTTTCACAAAAAAGTGAAATTTCCAAAAATCCAGAAAATTGGCTGAAAACGACTAAATATCAAGGACTCATTGGGCGAATCGCTCTGGAACTGAAATTGGAGAGCTCATTGACATTTCCCCTATCTGATAGTCTGATAAACGCCGGAAAAATGACTAAGTACAAAAAAAAATTTTTTTCAACTTTTTTCAATTTTAACCCTGTGGGAAATATATTCTACCCACACAAATTTGGAACTCTCCTGGGGTACCCTCACACATATTATTCCCTCATTTAGTGTATATTTTCACAAAAAAGTGAAATTTTCAAAAATTCAGAAAATTGGCTGAAAACGACTAAATATCAAGGACTCATTGGTTGAATCGCTCTGGAACTGAAATCGTAATGCTCACTGACATTTCCCCTATCTGAAAGTCTGATAAACGCCGGAAAAATGAGTAAGTCCAAAAAGAATTTTTTTTCAATTTTACCCCCGTGGGATATATATTCTACCCACACACATTTGGAACTCTCCTGGGGTACCCTCACACATATTATTCCCTCATTTAGTGGATATTTTCACAAAAAAGTAAAATTTTCAAAAATTCAGAAATTGGCTGAAAACGACTAAATATCAAGGACTCATTTGGCGAATCGCTCTGGAACTGAAATCGTAACGCTCACTGACATTTCCCCTATCTGAAATTCTGATAAACGCCGGAAAAATGACTAAGTACAAAATAAAAAATTTCTTCAACTTTTTTCAATTTTAACCCTGTGGGATATATATTCTACCCACACACATTTGGAACTCTCCTGGGGTTCCCTCACACATATTATTCCGTCATTTAGTGGATATTTTTTTAAAAAAGTGAAATTTTCAAAAATCCAGAAAATTGGCTGAAGACGACTAAATATCAAGGACTCATTGGGCGAATCACTCTGGAACTGAAATCGGAAAGCTCACTGACATTTCCCCTATCTGAAAGTCTGATAAACGCCGGAAAAATGACTAAGTACAAAAAAAAAAATTTTTTCAACTTTTTTCAATTTTAATCCTGTGGGATATATATTCTACCCACACACATTTGGAACTCTCCTGGGGTACCCTCAAACATATTATTCCCTCATTTAGTGGATATTTTCACAAAAAAGTGAAATTCAAAAATCCAGAAAATTGGCTGAAAACGACTAAATATCAAGGACTCATTGGGCGAATCACTCTGGAACTGAAATCGAAAGCTCACTGACATTTCCCCTATCTGAAAGTCTGATAAACGCCGGAGAAATGACTAAGTACAAAAAAAAAATTTTTTTCAACTTTTTTCAATTTTAACCCTGTGAGATATATATTCTACCCACACACATTTGGAACTCTCCTGGGGTACCCTCACACATATTATTCCCTCATTTAGTGGATATTTTCACAAAAAAGTGAAATTTTCAAAAATCCAGAAAATTGGCTGAAAACGACTAAATATCAAGGACTCATTGAGTGAATCGCTCTGGAACTGAAATCGGAACGCTCACTGACATTTCCCCTATCTGAAAGTCTGATAAACGCCGGAAAAATGACTAAGTACAAAAAAAAAAAATTTTTCAACTTTTTTCAATTTTAACCCTGTGGGATATAAATTCTACCCACACACATTTGGATCTCTCCTGGGGTACCCTCACACATATTATTCAGTCATTTAGTGGATATTTTCACAAAAAAGTGAAATTTCCAAAAATCCAGAAAATTGGCTGAAAACGACTAAATATCAAGGACTCATTGGGCGAATCGCTCTGGAACTGAAATTGGAAAGCTCACTGACATTTCCCCTATCTGAAAGTCTGATAAACGCCGGAGAAATGACTAAGTACAAAAAAAAAAATTTTTTCAACTTTTTTCAATTTTAACCCTGTGAGATATATATTCTACCCACACACATTTGGAACTCTCCTGGGGTACCCTCAAACATATTATTCCCTCATTTAGTGGATATTTTCACAAAAAAGTGAAATTCAAAAATCCAGAAAATTGGCTGAAAACGACTAAATATCAAGGACTCATTGGGCGAATCACTCTGGAACTGAAATCGGAAAGCTCACTGACATTTCCCCTATCTGAAAGTCTGATAAACGCCGGAGAAATGACTAAGTACAAAAAAAAAAATTTTTTCAACTTTTTTCAATTTTAACCCTGTGAGATATATATTCTACCCACACACATTTGGAACTCTCCTGGGGTACCCTCACTCATATTATTCCCTCATTTAGTGGATATTTTCACAAAAAAGTGAAATTTTCAAAAATTCAGAAAATTGGCTGAAAATGACTAAATATCAAGGACTCATTGGGCGAATTGCTCTGGAACTGAAATCGGAAAGCTCACTGACATTTCCCCTATCTGAAAGTCTGATAAACGCCGGAAAAATGACTAAGCACAAAAAAAAATTTTTTTTCAACTTTTTTCAATTTTAACCCTGTGGGATATATATTCTACCGACACACATTTGAAACTCTCCTGGGGTACCCTCACACATATTATTCCCTCATTTAGTGGATATTTTCACAAAAAAGTGAAATTTTCAAAAATCCTGAAAATTGGCTGAAAACTACTAAATATCAAGGACTCATTGGGCGAATCGCTCTGGAACTGAAATCGGAATGCTCACTGACATTTCCCCTATCAGAAAGTCTGATGAACGCCGGAAAAATGACTAAGTACAAAAAAAAAAATTTTTTCAACTTTTTTCAATTTTAACCCTGTGGGATATATATTCTACCCACACACATTTGGAACTCTCCTGGGGTACCCTCACACATATTATTCCCTCATTTAGTGGATATTTTCACAAAAAAGTGAAATTTTCAAAAATTCTGAAAATTGGCTGAAAACGACTAAATATCAAGGACTCATCCAGCAAATCGCTCTGGAACTGAAATCGGAACGCTCACTGACATTTCCCCTATCTGAAAGTCTGACAAACGCCGGAAAAATGACTAAGTCCAAAAAAAATATTTTTTCAACTTTTTTCAATTTGACCCCCATGGGATATATATTCTACCGACACACATTTGGAACTCTCCTGGGGTACCCTCACACATATTATTCCCTCATTTAGTGTATATTTTCACAAAAAAGTGAAATTTTCAAAAATCAAGAAAATTGGCTGAAAACGACTAAATATAAAGGACTCATTGGGCGAATCGCTCTGGAACTGAAATCGGAACGCTCACTGACATTTCCCCTATTTGAAATTCTGATAAACGCTGGAAAAATGAGTAAGTCCAAAAAAAAATTTTTTTTCAACTTTTTTCAATTTTACCCCCGTGGGATATATATTCTACCCACGCACATTTGGAATTCTCCTGGGGTACCCTCACAAATATTATTCCCTCATTTAGTGGATATTTCCACAAAAAAGTGAAATTTTCAAAAATCCAGAAAATTGGCTGAAAACGACTAAATATCAAGGACTCATTGGGCGAATCGCTCTGGAACTGAAATCGGAAAGCTCACTGACATTTCCCCTATCTAAAAGTCTGATAAACACCGGAAAAATGACTAAGTACAAAAAAAAATTTTTTTTCAACTTTTTTCAATTTTACCCACGTGGGGTATATATTCTACCCACACACATTTGGAACTCTCCTGGGGTACCCTCACACATATTATTCTCTCATTTAGTGGATATTTTCACAAAAAAGTGAAATTTTCAAAAATCCAGAAAATTGGCTGAAAACGACTAAATATCAAGGACTCATTGGGCGAATCGCTCTGGAACTGAAATCGGAAAGCTGACTGACATTTCCCCTATCTGAAAGTCTGATAAACGCCGGAAAAATGAGTAAGTCCAAAAAAAATATTTTTTCACATTTTTTCAATTTGACCCCCCATGGGATATATATTCTACCAACACACATTTGGAACTCTCCTGGGGTACCCTCACACATATTATTCCCTCATTTAGTGGATATTTTCACAAAAAAGTGAAATTTTAAAAAATCCAGAAAATTGGCTGAAAACGACTAAATATCAAGGACTGATTGGGCGAATCGCTCTGGAACTGAAATCGGAACGCTCACTCACTTTTCCCCTATCTGAAAGTCTGATAAACGCCGGAAAAATGACTAAGTCCAAAAAAAAATGTTTTCAACTTTTTTCAATTTTACCCCCGTTAGATATATATTCTACCCACACACATTTGGAACTCTCTTGGGGTACCCTCACACATATTATTCCCTCATTTAGTGAATATTTTCACAAAAAAAGTGAAATTTTCAAAAATCCAGAAAATTGTCTGAAAACGACTAAATATCAAGGACTCAACGGGCGAATCGCTGTGGAACTGAAATCGGAATGCTCACTGACATTTCCTCTATCCGAAAGTCTGATATACGTCGGAAAAATGACTAAGTCCAAAAAAAAATTTTTTTTCAACTTTTTTCAATTTTACCCCCGTGGGATATATATTCTACCCACACACATTTGGAACTCTCCTGGGGTACCCTCACACATATTATTCCCTCATTTAGTGGATATTTTCATGAAAAAGTAAAATTTTCAAAAATCCAGAAAATTGGCTGAAAACAACTAAATATCAAGGACTCATTTGGCGAATCGCTCTGGAACTGAAATTGGAACGCTCACTGACATTTCCCCTATCTGAAAATCTGATAAACATCGGAAAAATGACTAGGTCCAAAAAAAATATTTTTTCAACTTTTTTCAATTTTACCCCCGTGGGATATATATTCTACCCACACACATTTGGAACTCTCCTGGGGTACCCTCACACATATTATTCCCTCATTTAGTGGATATTTTCACAAAAAAGTGAAATTTTCAAAAATTCATAAAATTGGCTGAAAACGACTAAATATCAAGGACTCATTGGGCGAATCGCTCTGGAACTGAAATCGGAAAGCTCACTGACATTTCCCCTATTTGAAAGTCTGATAAACGCTGGAAAAATGACTAAGTCCAAAAAATTTTTTTTTTCAATTTTACCCCCGTGGGATATAAATTCTACCCACACACATTTGGAACTCTCCTGGGGTACCCTCACACATATTATTCCCTCATTTAGTGGATATTTTCACAAAAAAGAGAAATTTTAAAAAATCCAGAAAATTGGCTGAAAACGACTAAATATCAAGGACTCATTGGTCGAATCGCTTTGGAACTGAAATCGGAATGCTCACTGACACTTCCCCTATCTGAAAGTCTGAGAAAAGCAGGAAAAATTACTAAATCCAAAAAAAAAATTTTTTTCAACTTTTTTCAATTTTAACCCTGTGGGATATATATTCTACCCACACACATTTGGAACTCTCCTGGGGTACCCTCACAAATATTATTCCCTCATTTAGTGGATATTTTCACAAAAAAGTGAAATTTTCAAAAATCCAGAAAATTGGCTGAAAATGACTAAATCTCAAGGACTCATTTGGCGAATCGCTCTGGAATTGAAATCGGAAAGCTCTCTGACATTTCCCCTATCTGAAAGTCTGATAAACGCCGGAAAAATGACTAAGTCCAAAAAAAATTTTTTTCAACTTTTTTCAATTTTAACCCTGTGGGATATATATTCTACCCACACACATTTGGAACTCTCCTGGGGTACCCTCACACATATTATTCCCTCATTTAGTGGATATTTTCACAAAAAAGTGAAATTTTCAAAAATCCAGAAAATTGGCTGAAAACGACTAAATATCAAGGACTGATTGGGCGAATCGCTCTTTAACTGAAATCGGAATGCTCACTGACATTTCCCCTATCTGAAAGTCTGATAAACGCCGAAAAAATGACTAAGTCCAAAAAAAATTTTTTTCAACTTTTTTCAATTTTAACCCTGTGGGATATATATTCTACCCACACACATTTGGAACTCTCCTGGGTTACCCTCACAAATATTATTCCCTCATTTAGTGGATATTTCCACAAAAAAGTGAAATTTTCAAAAATCCAGAAAATTGGCTGAAAACGACTAAATATCAAGGACTCATTGGGCGAATCGCTCTGGAACTGAAATCGGAAAGCTAACTGACATTTCCCCTATCTAAAAGTCTGATAAACACCGGAAAAATGACTAAGTACAAAAAAAACAATTTTTTTCAACTTTTTTCAATTTTACCCACGTGGGGTATATATTCTACCCACACACATTTGGAACTCTCCTGGGGTACCCTCACACATATTATTCCCTCATTTAGTGGATATTTTCACAAAAAAGTTAAATTTTCAAAAATCCAGAAAATTGGCTGAAAACGACTAAATATCAAGGACTCATTGGGCGAATCGCTCTGGAACTGAAATCGGAAAACTGACTGACATTTCCCCTATCTGAAAGTCTGATAAACGCCGGAAAAATGACTAAGTCCAAAAAAAATTTTTTTCAACTTTTTTCAATTTTAACCCTGTGGGATATATATTCTACCCACACACATTTGGAACTCTCCTGGGGTACCCTCACACATATTATTCCCTCATTTAGTGGATATTTTCACAAAAAAGTGAAACTTTCAAAAATCCAGAAAATTGGCTGAAAACAACTAAATATCAAGGACTCATTGGGCGAATCGCTCTGGAACTGAAATCGGAAAGCTCACTGACATTTCCCCTATCTGAAAGTCTGATAAACGCCGGAAAAATGACTAAGTCCAAAAAAAATTTTTTTCAACTTTTTTCAATTTTAACCCTGTGGGATATATATTCTACCCACACACATTTGGAACTCTCCTGGGGTACCCTCACACATATTATTCCCTCATTTAGTGGATATTTTCACAAAAAAAGTGAAATTTTCAAAAATCCAGAAAATTGGCTGAAAACGACTAAATATCAAGGACTGATTGGGCGAATCGCTCTTTAACTGAAATCGGAATGCTCACTGACATTTCCCCTATCTGAAAGTCTGATAAACGCCGAAAAAATGACTAAGTACAAAAAAAAATTTTTTTTCAACTTTTTTCAATTTTAACCCTGTGGGATATATATTCTACCCACACACATTTGGAACTCTCCTGGGGTACCCTCACACATATTATTCCCTCATTTAGTGGATATTTTCTCAAAAAAGTGAAATTTTCAAAAATCCAGAAAATTGGCTGAAAACGACTAAATATCAAGGACTCATTGGGCGAATCGCTCTGGAACTGAAATCGGAAAGCTCACTGACATTTCCCCTATCTGAAAGTCTGATAAACGCCGGAAAAATGACTAAGTCCAAAAAAAATTTTTTTCAACTTTTTTCAATTTTAACCCTGTGGGATATATATTCTACCCACACACATTTGGAACTCTCCTGGGGTACCCTCACACATATTATTCCCTCATTTAGTGGATATTTTCACAAAAAAGTGAAACTTTCAAAAATCCAGAAAATTGGCTGAAAACAACTAAATATCAAGGACTCATTGGGCGAATCGCTCTGGAACTGAAATCGGAAAGCTCACTGACATTTCCCCTATCTGAAAGTCTGATAAACGCCGGAAAAATGACTAAGTCCAAAAAAAATTTTTTTCAACTTTTTTCAATTTTAACCCTGTGGGATATATATTCTACCCACACACATTTGGAACTCTCCTGGGGTACCCTCACACATATTATTCCCTCATTTAGTGGATATTTTCACAAAAAAAGTGAAATTTTCAAAAATCCAGAAAATTGGCTGAAAACGACTAAATATCAAGGACTGATTGGGCGAATCGCTCTTTAACTGAAATCGGAATGCTCACTGACATTTCCCCTATCTGAAAGTCTGATAAACGCCGAAAAAATGACTAAGTACAAAAAAAAATTTTTTTTCAACTTTTTTCAATTTTAACCCTGTGGGATATATATTCTACCCACACACATTTGGAACTCTCCTGGGGTACCCTCACACATATTATTCCCTCATTTAGTGGATATTTTCACAAAAAAGTGAAATTTTCAAAAATCCAGAAAATTGGCTGAAAACGACTAAATATCAAGGACTCATTGGGCGAATCGCTCTGGAACTGAAATCGGAAAGCTCACTGACATTTCCCCTATCTGAAAGTCTGATAAACGCCGGAAAAATGGCTAAGTCCAAAAAAAATTTTTTTCAACTTTTTTCAATTTTAACCCTGTGGGATATATATTCTACCCACACACATTTGGAACTCTCCTGGGTTACCCTCACAAATATTATTCCCTCATTTAGTGGATATTTCCACAAAAAAGTGAAATTTTCAAAAATCCAGAAAATTGGCTGAAAACGACTAAATATGAAGGACTGATTGGGCGAATCGCTCTGGAACTGAAATCGGAAAGCTCACTGACATTTCCCCTATCCAAAAGTCTGATAAACACCGGAAAAATGACTAAGTACAAAAAAAAAATTTTTTTCAACTTTTTTCAATTTTACCCACGTGGGGTATATATTCTACCCACACACATTTGGAACTCTCCTGGGGTACCCTCACACATATTATTCTCTCATTTAGTGGATATTTTCACAAAAAAGTGAAATTTTCAAAAATCCAGAAAATTGGCTGAAAACGACTAAATATCAAGGACTCATTGGGCGAATCGCTCTGGAACTGAAATCGGAAAGCTGACTGATATTTCGCCTATCTGAAAGTCTGATAAACGCCGGAAAAATGACTAAGTCCAAAAAAATTTTATTTCAACTTTTTTCAATTTTAACCCTGTGGGATATATATTGTACCCACACACATTTGGAACTCTCCTGGGGTACCCTCACACATATTATTCCCTCATTTAGTGGATATTTTCACAAAAAAAGTGAAATTTTCAAAAATCCAGAAAATTGGCTGAAAACGACTAAATATTAAAGACTGATTGGGCGAATCGCTCTTTAACTGAAATCGGAACGCTCACTGACATTTCCCCTATCTGAAAGTCTGATAAACGCCGGAAAAATGACTAAGTCCAAAAAAAAATTTTTTTCAACTTTTTTCAATTTTAACCCTGTGGGATATATTTTCTACCCACACACATTTTGAACTCTCCTGGGGTACCCTCACACATATTATTCCCTCATTTAGTGGATATTTCCACAAAAAAGTGAAATTTTCAAAAATCCAGAAAATTGGCTGAAAACGACTAAATATCAAGGACTCATTGGGCGAATCGCTCTGGAACTGAAATCGGAAAGCTCACTGACATTTCCCCTATCTAAAAGTCTGATAAACGCCGGAAAAATGACTTAAGTACAAAAAAAAAATTTTTTTCAACTTTTTTCAATTTTACCCACGTGGGGTATATATTCTACCCACACACATTTGGAACTCTCCTGGGGTACCCTCACACATATTATTCCCTCATTTAGTGGATATTTTCACAAAAAAGTGAAATTTTCAAAAATCCAGAAAATTGACTGAAAACGACTAAATATCAAGGACTCATTGGGCGAATCGCTCTGGAACTGAAATCGGAAAGCTCACTGACATTTCCCCTATCTGAAAGTCTGATAAACGCCGGAAAAATGACTAAGTACAAAAAAAAAATTTTTTTCAACTTTTTTCAATTTTAACCCTGTGGGATATATATTCTACCCACACACATTTGGAACTCTCCTGGGGTACCCTCACAAATATTATTCCCTCATTTAGTGGATATTTCCACAAAAAAGTGAAATTTTCAAAAATCCAGAAAATTGGCTGAAAACGACTAAATTTCAATGACTCATTGGGCGAATCGCTCTGGAACTGAAATCGGAAAGCTCACTGACATTTCCCCTATCTGAAAGTCTGATAAAAGCTGGAAAAATTACTAAATCCCCAAAAAAAATTTTTTTCAACTTTTTTCAATTTTAACCCTGTAGGATATAGATTCTACCCACACACATTTGGAACTCTCCTGGGGTACCCTCACACATATTATTCCCTCATTTAGTGGATATTTTCACAAAAAAAGTGAAATTTTCAAAAATCCAGAAAATTGGCTGAAAACGACTAAATATCAAGGACTGATTGGGCGAATCGCTCTTTAACTGAAATCGGAATGCTCACTGACATTTCCCCTATCTGAAAGTCTGATAAACGCCGAAAAAATGACTAAGTACAAAAAAAAATTTTTTTTCAACTTTTTTCAATTTTAACCCTGTGGGATATATATTCTACCCACACACATTTGGAACTCTCCTGGGGTACCCTCACACATATTATTCCCTCATTTAGTGGATATTTTCACAAAAAAGTGAAATTTTCAAAAATCCAGAAAATTGGCTGAAACGACTAAATATCAAGGACTCATTGGGCGAATCGCTCTGGAACTGAAATCGGAAAGCTCACTGACATTTCCCCTATCTGAAAGTCTGATAAACGCCGGAAAAATGGCTAAGTCCAAAAAAAATTTTTTTCAACTTTTTTCAATTTTAACCCTGTGGGATATATATTCTACCCACACACATTTGGAACTCTCCTGGGTTACCCTCACAAATATTATTCCCTCATTTAGTGGATATTTCCACAAAAAAGTGAAATTTTCAAAAATCCAGAAAATTGGCTGAAAACGACTAAATATGAAGGACTGATTGGGCGAATCGCTCTGGAACTGAAATCGGAAAGCTCACTGACATTTCCCCTATCCAAAAGTCTGATAAACACCGGAAAAATGACTAAGTACAAAAAAAAAATTTTTTTCAACTTTTTTCAATTTTACCCACGTGGGGTATATATTCTACCCACACACATTTGGAACTCTCCTGGGGTACCCTCACACATATTATTCTCTCATTTAGTGGATATTTTCACAAAAAAGTGAAATTTTCAAAAATCCAGAAAATTGGCTGAAAACGACTAAATATCAAGGACTCATTGGGCGAATCGCTCTGGAACTGAAATCGGAAAGCTGACTGACATTTCGCCTATCTGAAAGTCTGATAAACGCCGGAAAAATGACTAAGTCCAAAAAAATTTTATTTCAACTTTTTTCAATTTTAACCCTGTGGGATATATATTGTACCCACACACATTTGGAACTCTCCTGGGGTACCCTCACACATATTATTCCCTCATTTAGTGGATATTTTCACAAAAAAGTGAAATTTTCAAAAATCCAGAAAATTGACTGAAAACGACTAAATATCAAGGACTCATTGGGCGAATCGCTCTGGAACTGAAATCGGAAAGCTCACTGACATTTCCCCTATCTGAAAGTCTGATAAACGCCGGAAAAATGACTAAGTACAAAAAAAAAATTTTTTTCAACTTTTTTCAATTTTAACCCTGTGGGATATATATTCTACCCACACACATTTGGAACTCTCCTGGGGTACCCTCACAAATATTATTCCCTCATTTAGTGGATATTTCCACAAAAAAGTGAAATTTTCAAAAATCCAGAAAATTGGCTGAAAACGACTAAATTTCAATGACTCATTGGGCGAATCGCTCTGGAACTGAAATCGGAAAGCTCACTGACATTTCCCCTATCTGAAAGTCTGATAAACGCCGGAAAAATGACTAAGTACAAAAAAAAATTTTTTTTCAACTTTTTTCAATTTTACCCACGTGGGGTATATATTCTACCCACACACATTTGGAACTCTCCTGGGGTACCCTCACACATATTATTCCCTCATTTAGTGGATATTTTCACAAAAAAGTGAAATTTTCAAAAATCCATTAAATTGGCTGAAAACGACTAAATATCAAGGACTCAGTGGGCGAATCGCTTTGGAACTGAAATCGGAATGCTCACTGACATTTCCCCTATCCAAAAGTCTGATAAACACCGGAAAAATGACTAAGTACAAAAAAAAAAATTTTTTCAACTTTTTTCAATTTTACCCACGTGGGGTATATATTCTACCCACACACATTTGGAACTCTCCTGGGGTACCCTCACACATATTATTCCCTCATTTAGTGGATATTTTCACAAAAAAAGGTAAATTTTCAAAAATCCATTAAATTGGCTGAAAACGACTAAATATCAAGGACTCAGTGGGCGAATCGCTTTGGAACTGAAATCGGAACGCTCACTGACATTTCCCCTATCTGAAAGTCTGATAAAAGCTGGAAAAATTACTAAATCCAAAAAAAAAATTTTTTTCAACTTTTTTCAATTTTAACCCTGTAGGATATATATTCTACCCACACACATTTGGAACTCTCCTGGGGTACCCTCACACATATTATTCAGTCAGTTAGTGGATATTTTGACAAAAATGTGAAATTTTCAAAAATCCAGAAAATTGGCTGAAAACGACTAAATATCAAGGACTCATTGGGTGAATCGCTCTGGAACTGAAATCGGAAAGCTGACTGACATTTCCCCTATCTGAACTTCTGATAAACGCCGGAAAAATGACTAAGTCCAAAAAAATTTTATTTCAACTTTTTTCAATTTTAACCCTGTGGGATATATATTCTACCCACACACATTTGGAACTCTCCTGGGGTACCCTCACACATATTATTCCCTCATTTAGTGGATATTTTCCCAAAAAATGAAATTTTCGAAAATCCAGAAAATTGGCTGAAAACGACTAAATATCAAGGACTCATTGGGCGAATCGCTTTGGAACTGAAATCGGAATGCTCACTGACACTTCCCCTATCTGAAAGTCTGAGAAAAGCTGGAAAAATTACTAAATCCAAAAAAAAAATTTTTTTCAACTTTTCTCAATTTTAACCCTGTAGGATATATATTCTACCCACACACATTTGGAACTCTCCTGGGGTACCCTCACACATATTATTCCCTCATTTAGTGGATATTTTCACAAAAAAGTTAAATTTTCAAAAATCCATTAAATTGGCTGAAAACGACTAAATATCAAGGACTCAGTGGGCGAATCGCTTTGGAACTGAAATCGGAACGCTCACTGACATTTCCCCTATCTGAAAGTCTGATAAAAGCTGGAAAAATTACTAAATCCCAAAAAAAAATTTTTTTCAACTTTTTTCAATTTTAACCCTGTAGGATATATATTCTACCCACACACATTTGGAACTCTCCTGGGGTACCCTCACACATATTATTCCCTCATTTAGTGGATATTTTCACAAAAAAGTGAAATTTTCAAAAATCCAGAAAATTGGCTGAAAACGACTAAATATCAAGGACTCATTGGGTGAATCGCTCTGGAACTGAAATCGGAAAGCTGACTGACATTTCCCCTATCTGAACTTCTGATAAACGCCAGAAAAATGACTAAGTCCAAAAAAATTTTATTTCAACTTTTTTAAATTTTAACCCTGTGGGATATATATTCTACCCACACACATTTGGAACTCTCCTGGGGTACCCTCACACATATTATTCCCTCATTTAGTGGATATTTTCACAAAAAAAGTGAAATTTTCAAAAATCCAGAAAATTGGCTGAAAACGACTAAATATCAAGGACTCATTGGGGGAATCGCTTTGGAACTGAAATCGGAATGCTCACTGACACTTCCCCTATCTGAAAGTCTGAGAAAAGATGGAAAAATTACTAAATCCAAAAAAAAAATTTTTTTCAACTTTTTTCAATTTTAACCCTGTAGGATATATATTCTACCCACACACATTTGGAACTCTCCTGGGGTACCCTCACACATATTATTCCCTCATTTAGTGGATATTTTCACAAAAAAGTGAAATTTTCAAAAATCCAGAAAATTGGCTGAAAACGACTAAATATCAAGGACTGCTTGGGAGAATTGCTCTTTAACTGAAATCGGAACACTCACTGACATTTCCCCTATCTGAAAGTCTGATAAACGCCGTAAAAATGACTAAGTACAAAAAAAAAATTTTTTTCAACTTTTTTCAATTTTAACCCTGTGGGATATGTATTCTACCCACACACATTTGGAACTCTCCTGGGGTACCCTCACAAATATTATTCCCTCATTTAGTGGATATTTCCACAAAAAAGTGAAATTTTCAAAAATCCAGAAAATTGGCTGAAAACGACTAAATATCAAGGACTCATTGGGCGAATCGCTCTGGAACTGAAATCGGAATGCTCACTGACATTTCCCCTATCTGAAAGTCTGATAAAAGCTGGAAAAATTACTAAATCCCAAAAAAAAATTTTAAAACTTTTTTCAATTTTAACCCTGTGGGATATATATTCTACCCACACACATTTGGAACTCTCCTGGGGTACCCTCACAAATATTATTCCCTCATTTAGTGGATATTTCCACAAAAAAGTGAAATTTTCAAAAATCCAGAAAATTGGCTGAAAACGACTAAATATCAAGGACTCATTGGGCGAATCGCTCTGGAACTGAAATCGGAAAGCTCACTGACATTTCCCCTATCTAAAAGTCTGATAAACGCCGGAAAAATGACTAAGTCCAAAAAAAAAATTTTTTTCAACTTTTTTCAATTTTACCCACATGGGCTATATATTCTACCCACACACATTTGGAACTCTCCTGGGGTACCCTCACATATATTATTCCCTCATTTAGTGGATATTTTCACAAAAAAGTTAAATTTTCAAAAATCCATTAAATTGGCTGAAAACGACTAAATATCAAGGACTCAGTGGGCGAATCGCTTTGGAACTGAAATCGGAACGCTCACTGACATTTCCCCTATCTGAAAGTCTGATAAAAGCTGGAAAAATTACTAAATCCGAAAAAAAAAATTTTTTTCAACTTTTTTCAATTTTAACCCTGTGGGATATATATTCTACCCACACACATTTGGAACTCTCCTGGGGTACCCTCACAAATATTATTCCCTCATTTAGTGGATATTTCCACAAAAAAAGTGAAATTTTCAAAAATCCAGAAAATTGGCTGAAAACGACTAAATATCAAGGACTCATTGGGCGAATCGCTCTGGAACTGAAATCGGAAAGCTCACTGACATTTCCCCTATCTAAAAGTCTGATAAACGCCGGAAAAATGACTAAGTACAAAAAAAAAATTTTTTTCAACTTTTTTTCAATTTTACCCACGTGGGGTATATATTCTACCCACACACATTTGGAACTCTCCTGGGGTACCCTCACACATATTATTCCCTCATTTAGTGGATATTTTCACAAAAAAGTTAAATTTTCAAAAATCCATTAAATTGGCTGAAAACGACTAAATATCAAGGACTCAGTGGGCGAATCGCTTTGGAACTGAAATCGGAACGCTCACTGACATTTCCCCTATCTGAAAGTCTGATAAAAGCTGGAAAAATTACTAAATCCAAAAAAAAAATTTTTTTCAACTTTTTTCAATTTTAACCCTGTAGGATATATATTCTACCCACACACATTTGGAACTCTCCTGGGGTACCCTCACACATATTATTCCCTCATTTAGTGGATATTTTCACAAAAAAGTGAAATTTTCAAAAATCCAGAAAATTGACTGAAAACGACTAAATATCAAGGACTCATTGGGCGAATCGCTCTGGAACTGAAATCGGAAAGCTCACTGACATTTCCCCTATCTGAAAGTCTGATAAACGCCGGAAAAATGACTGAGTCCAAAAAAAAATTTTTTTCAACTTTTTTCAATTTTAACCCTGTGGGATATATATTCTACCCACACACATTTGGAACTCTCCTGGGGTACCCTCACACATATTATTCCCTCATTTAGTGGATATTTTCACAAAAAAGTGAAATTTTCAAAAATCCCAAAAATTGGCTGAAAACGACTAAATATCAAGGACTCATTGGGCGAATCGCTCTGGAACTGAAATCGGAAAGCTCACTGACATTTCCCCTATCTGAAAGTCTGATAAACGCCGGAAAAATGACAAAGTCCAAAAAAAATTTTTTTAAACTTTTTTCAATTTTAACCCTGTGGGATATATATTCTACCCACACACATTTGGAACTCTCCTGGGGTACCCTCACACATATTATTCCCTCATTTAGTGGATATTTTCACAAAAAAAGTGAAATTTTCAAAAATCCAGAAAATTGGCAGAAAACGACTAAATATGAAGGACTGATTGGGCGAATCGCTCTGGAACTGAAATCGGAATGCTCACTGACATTTCCCCTATCTGAAAGTCTGATAAACGCCGGAAAAATGACTAAGTACAAAAAAAAAATTTTTTTCAACTTTTTTTCAATTTTACCCACGTGGGGTATATATTCTACCCACACACATTTGGAACTCTCCTGGTGTACCCTCACACATATTATTCCCTCATTTAGTGGATATTTTCACAAAAAAGTTAAATTTTCAAAAATCCATTAAATTGGCTGAAAACGACTAAATATCAAGGACTCAGTGGGCGAATCGCTTTGGAACTGAAATCGGAACGCTCACTGACATTTCCCCTATCTGAAAGTCTGATAAAAGCTGGAGAAATTACTAAATCCAAAAAAAAAATTTTTTTCAACTTTTTTCAATTTTAACCCTGTAGGATATATATTCTACCCACACACATTTGGAACTCTCCTGGGGTAGCCTCACACATATTATTCCCTCATTTAGTGGATATTTTCACAAAAAAGTGAAATTTTCAAAAATCCAGAAAATTGACTGAAAACGACTAAATATCAAGGACTCATTGGGCGAATCGCTCTGGAACTGAAATCGGAAAGCTCACTGACATTTCCCCTATCTGAAAGTCTGATAAACGCCGGAAAAATGACTGAGTCCAAAAAAAAATTTTTTTCAACTTTTTTCAATTTTAACCCTGTGGGATATATATTCTACCCACACACATTTGGAACTCTCCTGGGGTACCCTCACACATATTATTCCCTCATTTAGTGGATATTTTCCCAAAAAATGAAATTTTCGAAAATCCAGAAAATTGGCTGAAAACGACTAAATATCAAGGACTCATTGGGCGAATCGCTTTGGAACTGAAATCGGAATGCTCACTGACACTTCCCCTATCTGAAAGTCTGAGAAAAGCTGGAAAAATTACTAAATCCAAAAAAAAAATTTTTTTCAACTTTTCTCAATTTTAACCCTGTAGGATATATATTCTACCCACACACATTTGGAACTCTCCTGGGGTACCCTCACACATATTATTCCCTCATTTAGTGGATATTTTCACAAAAAAGTTAAATTTTCAAAAATCCATTAAATTGGCTGAAAACGACTAAATATCAAGGACTCAGTGGGCGAATCGCTTTGGAACTGAAATCGGAACGCTCACTGACATTTCCCCTATCTGAAAGTCTGATAAAAGCTGGAAAAATTACTAAATCCCAAAAAAAAATTTTTTTCAACTTTTTTCAATTTTAACCCTGTAGGATATATATTCTACCCACACACATTTGGAACTCTCCTGGGGTACCCTCACACATATTATTCCCTCATTTAGTGGATATTTTCACAAAAAAGTGAAATTTTCAAAAATCCAGAAAATTGGCTGAAAACGACTAAATATCAAGGACTCATTGGGTGAATCGCTCTGGAACTGAAATCGGAAAGCTGACTGACATTTCCCCTATCTGAACTTCTGATAAACGCCAGAAAAATGACTAAGTCCAAAAAAATTTTATTTCAACTTTTTTAAATTTTAACCCTGTGGGATATATATTCTACCCACACACATTTGGAACTCTCCTGGGGTACCCTCACACATATTATTCCCTCATTTAGTGGATATTTTCACAAAAAAAGTGAAATTTTCAAAAATCCAGAAAATTGGCTGAAAACGACTAAATATCAAGGACTCATTGGGGGAATCGCTTTGGAACTGAAATCGGAATGCTCACTGACACTTCCCCTATCTGAAAGTCTGAGAAAAGATGGAAAAATTACTAAATCCAAAAAAAAAATTTTTTTCAACTTTTTTCAATTTTAACCCTGTAGGATATATATTCTACCCACACACATTTGGAACTCTCCTGGGGTACCCTCACACATATTATTCCCTCATTTAGTGGATATTTTCACAAAAAAGTGAAATTTTCAAAAATCCAGAAAATTGGCTGAAAACGACTAAATATCAAGGACTGCTTGGGAGAATTGCTCTTTAACTGAAATCGGAACACTCACTGACATTTCCCCTATCTGAAAGTCTGATAAACGCCGTAAAAATGACTAAGTACAAAAAAAAAATTTTTTTCAACTTTTTTCAATTTTAACCCTGTGGGATATGTATTCTACCCACACACATTTGGAACTCTCCTGGGGTACCCTCACAAATATTATTCCCTCATTTAGTGGATATTTCCACAAAAAAGTGAAATTTTCAAAAATCCAGAAAATTGGCTGAAAACGACTAAATATCAAGGACTCATTGGGCGAATCGCTCTGGAACTGAAATCGGAATGCTCACTGACATTTCCCCTATCTGAAAGTCTGATAAAAGCTGGAAAAATTACTAAATCCCAAAAAAAAATTTTAAAACTTTTTTCAATTTTAACCCTGTGGGATATATATTCTACCCACACACATTTGGAACTCTCCTGGGGTACCCTCACAAATATTATTCCCTCATTTAGTGGATATTTCCACAAAAAAGTGAAATTTTCAAAAATCCAGAAAATTGGCTGAAAACGACTAAATATCAAGGACTCATTGGGCGAATCGCTCTGGAACTGAAATCGGAAAGCTCACTGACATTTCCCCTATCTAAAAGTCTGATAAACGCCGGAAAAATGACTAAGTCCAAAAAAAAAATTTTTTTCAACTTTTTTCAATTTTACCCACATGGGCTATATATTCTACCCACACACATTTGGAACTCTCCTGGGGTACCCTCACATATATTATTCCCTCATTTAGTGGATATTTTCACAAAAAAGTTAAATTTTCAAAAATCCATTAAATTGGCTGAAAACGACTAAATATCAAGGACTCAGTGGGCGAATCGCTTTGGAACTGAAATCGGAACGCTCACTGACATTTCCCCTATCTGAAAGTCTGATAAAAGCTGGAAAAATTACTAAATCCGAAAAAAAAAATTTTTTTCAACTTTTTTCAATTTTAACCCTGTGGGATATATATTCTACCCACACACATTTGGAACTCTCCTGGGGTACCCTCACAAATATTATTCCCTCATTTAGTGGATATTTCCACAAAAAAAGTGAAATTTTCAAAAATCCAGAAAATTGGCTGAAAACGACTAAATATCAAGGACTCATTGGGCGAATCGCTCTGGAACTGAAATCGGAAAGCTCACTGACATTTCCCCTATCTAAAAGTCTGATAAACGCCGGAAAAATGACTAAGTACAAAAAAAAAATTTTTTTCAACTTTTTTTCAATTTTACCCACGTGGGGTATATATTCTACCCACACACATTTGGAACTCTCCTGGGGTACCCTCACACATATTATTCCCTCATTTAGTGGATATTTTCACAAAAAAGTTAAATTTTCAAAAATCCATTAAATTGGCTGAAAACGACTAAATATCAAGGACTCAGTGGGCGAATCGCTTTGGAACTGAAATCGGAACGCTCACTGACATTTCCCCTATCTGAAAGTCTGATAAAAGCTGGAAAAATTACTAAATCCAAAAAAAAAATTTTTTTCAACTTTTTTCAATTTTAACCCTGTAGGATATATATTCTACCCACACACATTTGGAACTCTCCTGGGGTACCCTCACACATATTATTCCCTCATTTAGTGGATATTTTCACAAAAAAGTGAAATTTTCAAAAATCCAGAAAATTGACTGAAAACGACTAAATATCAAGGACTCATTGGGCGAATCGCTCTGGAACTGAAATCGGAAAGCTCACTGACATTTCCCCTATCTGAAAGTCTGATAAACGCCGGAAAAATGACTGAGTCCAAAAAAAAATTTTTTTCAACTTTTTTCAATTTTAACCCTGTGGGATATATATTCTACCCACACACATTTGGAACTCTCCTGGGGTACCCTCACACATATTATTCCCTCATTTAGTGGATATTTTCACAAAAAAGTGAAATTTTCAAAAATCCCAAAAATTGGCTGAAAACGACTAAATATCAAGGACTCATTGGGCGAATCGCTCTGGAACTGAAATCGGAAAGCTCACTGACATTTCCCCTATCTGAAAGTCTGATAAACGCCGGAAAAATGACAAAGTCCAAAAAAAATTTTTTTAAACTTTTTTCAATTTTAACCCTGTGGGATATATATTCTACCCACACACATTTGGAACTCTCCTGGGGTACCCTCACACATATTATTCCCTCATTTAGTGGATATTTTCACAAAAAAAGTGAAATTTTCAAAAATCCAGAAAATTGGCAGAAAACGACTAAATATGAAGGACTGATTGGGCGAATCGCTCTGGAACTGAAATCGGAATGCTCACTGACATTTCCCCTATCTGAAAGTCTGATAAACGCCGGAAAAATGACTAAGTACAAAAAAAAAATTTTTTTCAACTTTTTTTCAATTTTACCCACGTGGGGTATATATTCTACCCACACACATTTGGAACTCTCCTGGGGTACCCTCACACATATTATTCCCTCATTTAGTGGATATTTTCACAAAAAAGTTAAATTTTCAAAAATCCATTAAATTGGCTGAAAACGACTAAATATCAAGGACTCAGTGGGCGAATCGCTTTGGAACTGAAATCGGAACGCTCACTGACATTTCCCCTATCTGAAAGTCTGATAAAAGCTGGAGAAATTACTAAATCCAAAAAAAAAATTTTTTTCAACTTTTTTCAATTTTAACCCTGTAGGATATATATTCTACCCACACACATTTGGAACTCTCCTGGGGTAGCCTCACACATATTATTCCCTCATTTAGTGGATATTTTCACAAAAAAGTGAAATTTTCAAAAATCCAGAAAATTGACTGAAAACGACTAAATATCAAGGACTCATTGGGCGAATCGCTCTGGAACTGAAATCGGAAAGCTCACTGACATTTCCCCTATCTGAAAGTCTGATAAACGCCGGAAAAATGACTGAGTCCAAAAAAAAATTTTTTTCAACTTTTTTCAATTTTAACCCTGTGGGATATATATTCTACCCACACACATTTGGAACTCTCCTGGGGTACCCTCACACATATTATTCCCTCATTTAGTGGATATTTTCACAAAAAAGTGAAATTTTCAAAAATCCCAAAAATTGGCTGAAAACGACTAAATATCAAGGACTCATTGGGCGAATCGCTCTGGAACTGAAATCGGAAAGCTCACTGACATTTCCCCTATCTGAAAGTCTGATAAACGCCGGAAAAATGACTAAGTCCAAAAAAAATTTTTTTAAACTTTTTTCAATTTTAACCCTGTGGGATATATATTCTACCCACACACATTTGGAACTCTCCTGGGGTACCCTCACACATATTATTCCCTCATTTAGTGGATATTTTCACAAAAAAAGTGAAATTTTCAAAAATCCAGAAAATTGGCTGAAAACGACTAAATATCAAGGACTCATTGGGCGAATCGCGCTGGAACTGAAATCGGAAAGCTCACTGACATTTCCCCTATCTAAAAGTCTGATAAACGCCGGAAAAATGACTAAGTACAAAAAAAAAAAATTTTTCAACTTTTTTCAATTTTACCCACATGGGGTATATATTCTACCCACACACATTTGGAACTCTCCTGGGGTACCCTCACACATATTATTCCCTCATTTAGTGGATATTTTCACAAAAAAGTGAAATTTTCAAAAATCCAGAAAATTCTCTGAAAACGACTAAATATCAAGGACTCATTGGGCGAATCGCTCTGGAACTGAAATCGGAAAGCTCACTGACATTTCCCCTATCTGAAAGTCTGATAAACGCCGGAAAAATGACTAAGTCCAAAAAATAATTTTTTTCAACTTTTTTCAATTTTAACCCTGTGGGATATATATTCTACCCACACACATTTGGAACTCTCCTGGGGTACCCTCACACATATTATTCCCTCATTTAGTGGATATTTTCACAAAAAAGTGAAACTTTCAAAATCCAGAAAATTGGCTGAAAACAACTAAATATCAAGGACTCATTGGGCGAATCGCTCTGGAACTGAAATCGGAAAGCTCACTGACAATTCCCCTATCTGAAAGTCTGATAAACGCCGGAAAAATGACTAAGTCCAAAAAAAAATTTTTTTCAACTTTTTCAATTTTAACCCTGTGGGATATATATTCTACCCACACACATTTGGAACTCTCCTGGGGTACCCTCACACATATTATTCCCTCATTTAGTGGATATTTTCACAAAAAAGTGAAATTTTCAAAAATCCCAAAAATTGGCTGAAAACGACTAAATATCAAGGACTCATTGGGCGAATCGCTCTGGAACTGAAATCGGAAAGCTCACTGACATTTCCCCTATCTGAAAGTCTGATAAACCCCTGAAAAATGACTAAGTCCAAAAAAAATTTTTTTCAACTTTTTTCAATTTTAACCCTGTGGGATATATATTCTACCCACACACATTTGGAACTCTCCTGGGGTACCCTCACACATATTATTCCCTCATTTAGTGGATATTTTCACAAAAAAAGTGAAATTTTCAAAAATCCAGAAAATTGGCAGAAAACGACTAAATATGAAGGACTGATTGGGCGAATCGCTCTGGAACTGAAATCGGAATGCTCACTGACATTTCCCCTATCTGAAAGTCTGATAAACGCCGGAAAAATGACTAAGTCCCAAAAAAATTTTTTTCAACTTTTTTCAATTTTAACCCTGTGGGATATATATTCTACCCACACACATTTGGAACTCTTCTGGGGTACCCTCACAAATATTATTCCCTCATTTAGTGGATATTTCCACAAAAAAGTGAAATTTTCAAAAATCCAGAAAATTGGCTGAAAACGACTAAATATCAAGGACTCATTGGGCGAATCGCTCTGGAACTGAAATCGGAAAGCTCACTGACATTTCCCCTATCTAAAAGTCTGATAAACGCCGGAAAAATGACTAAGTACAAAAAAAAAATTTTTTTCAACTTTTTTCAATTTTACCCACGTGGGGTATATATTCTACCCACACACATTTGGAACTCTCCTGGGGTACCCTCACACATATTATTCCCTCATTTAGTGGATATTTTCACAAAAAAGTAAAATTTTCAAAAATCCATTAAATTGGCTGAAAACGACTAAATATCAAGGACTCAGTGGGCGAATCGCTTTGGAACTGAAATCGGAACGCTCACTGACATTTCCCCTATCTGAAAGTCTGATAAAAGCTGGAAAAATTACTAAATCCAAAAAAAAAATTTTTTTCAACTTTTTTCAATTTTAACCCTGTAGGATATATATTCTACCCACACACATTTGGAACTCTCCTGGGGTACCCTCACACATATTATTCCCTCATTTAGTGGATATTTTCACAAAAAAGTGAAATTTTCAAAAATCCGGAAAATTGACTGAAAACGACTAAATATCAAGGACTCATTGGGCGAATCGCTCTGGAACTGAAATCGGAAAGCTCACTGACATTTCCCCTATCTGAAAGTCTGATAAACGCCGGAAAAATGACTAAGTCCAAAAAAAAATTTTTTTCAACTTTTTTAATTTTATCCCTGTGGGATATATATTCTACCCACACACATTTGGAACTCTCCTGGGGTACCCTCACACATATTATTCCCTCATTTAGTGGATATTTTCACAAAAAAGTGAAATTTTCAAAAATCCCAAAAATTGGCTGAAAACGACTAAATATCAAGGACTCATTGGGCGAATCGCTCTGGAACTGAAATCGGAAAGCTCACTGACATTTCCCCTATCTGAAAGTCTGATAAACGCCGGAAAAATGACTAAGTCCAAAAAAAATTTTTTTCAACTTTTTTCAATTTTAACCCTGTGGGATATATATTCTACCCACACACATTTGGAACTCTCCTGGGGTACCCTCACACATATTATTCCCTCATTTAGTGGATATTTTCACAAAAAAGTGAAATTTTCAAAAATCCAGAAAATTGACTGAAAATGACTAAATATCAAGGACTCATTGGGCGAATCGCTCTGGAACTGAAATCGGAAAGCTCACTGACATTTCCCCTATCTGAAAGTCTGATAAACGCCGGAAAAATGACTAAGTCCAAAAAAAATTTTTTTCAACTTTTTTCAATTTTAACCCTGTGGGATATATATTCTACCCACACACATTTGGAACTCTTCTGGGGTACCCTCACACATATTATTCCCTCATTTAGTGGATATTTTCACAAAAAAGTTAAATTTTCAAAAATCCATTAAATTGGCTGAAAACGACTAAATATCAAGGACTCAGTGGGCGAATCGCTTTGGAACTGAAATCGGAATGCTCACTGACATTTCCCCTATCTGAAAGTCTGATAAACGCCGGAAAAATGACTAAGTACAAAAAAAAAAATTTTTTTCAACTTTTTTCAATTTTAACCCTGTGTGATATATATTCTACCCACACACATTTTGAACTCTCCTGGGGTACCCTCACAAATATTATTCCCTCATTTAGTGGATATTTTCACAAAAAAAGTGAAATTTTCAAAAATCCAGAAAATTGGCTGAAAACGACTAAATATCAAGGACTCATTGGGCGAATCGCGCTGGAACTGAAATCGGAAAGCTCACTGACATTTCCCCTATCTAAAAGTCTGATAAACGCCGGAAAAATGACTAAGTACAAAAAAAAAAAATTTTTCAACTTTTTTCAATTTTACCCACGTGGGGTATATATTCTACCCACACACATTTGGAACTCTCCTGGGGTACCCTCACACATATTATTCCCTCATTTAGTGGATATTTTCACAAAAAAGTGAAATTTTCAAAAATCCAGAAAATTCTCTGAAAACGACTAAATATCAAGGACTCATTGGGCGAATCGCTCTGGAACTGAAATCGGAAAGCTCACTGACATTTCCCCTATCTGAAAGTCTGATAAACGCCGGAAAAATGACTAAGTCCAAAAAATAATTTTTTTCAACTTTTTTCAATTTTAACCCTGTGGGATATATATTCTACCCACACACATTTGGAACTCTCCTGGGGTACCCTCACACATATTATTCCCTCATTTAGTGGATATTTTCACAAAAAAGTGAAACTTTCAAAATCCAGAAAATTGGCTGAAAACAACTAAATATCAAGGACTCATTGGGCGAATCGCTCTGGAACTGAAATCGGAAAGCTCACTGACAATTCCCCTATCTGAAAGTCTGATAAACGCCGGAAAAATGACTAAGTCCAAAAAAAAATTTTTTTCAACTTTTTCAATTTTAACCCTGTGGGATATATATTCTACCCACACACATTTGGAACTCTCCTGGGGTACCCTCACACATATTATTCCCTCATTTAGTGGATATTTTCACAAAAAAGTGAAATTTTCAAAAATCCCAAAAATTGGCTGAAAACGACTAAATATCAAGGACTCATTGGGCGAATCGCTCTGGAACTGAAATCGGAAAGCTCACTGACATTTCCCCTATCTGAAAGTCTGATAAACCCCTGAAAAATGACTAAGTCCAAAAAAAATTTTTTTCAACTTTTTTCAATTTTAACCCTGTGGGATATATATTCTACCCACACACATTTGGAACTCTCCTGGGGTACCCTCACACATATTATTCCCTCATTTAGTGGATATTTTCACAAAAAAAGTGAAATTTTCAAAAATCCAGAAAATTGGCAGAAAACGACTAAATATGAAGGACTGATTGGGCGAATCGCTCTGGAACTGAAATCGGAATGCTCACTGACATTTCCCCTATCTGAAAGTCTGATAAACGCCGGAAAAATGACTAAGTCCCAAAAAAATTTTTTTCAACTTTTTTCAATTTTAACCCTGTGGGATATATATTCTACCCACACACATTTGGAACTCTTCTGGGGTACCCTCACAAATATTATTCCCTCATTTAGTGGATATTTCCACAAAAAAGTGAAATTTTCAAAAATCCAGAAAATTGGCTGAAAACGACTAAATATCAAGGACTCATTGGGCGAATCGCTCTGGAACTGAAATCGGAAAGCTCACTGACATTTCCCCTATCTAAAAGTCTGATAAACGCCGGAAAAATGACTAAGTACAAAAAAAAAATTTTTTTCAACTTTTTTCAATTTTACCCACGTGGGGTATATATTCTACCCACACACATTTGGAACTCTCCTGGGGTACCCTCACACATATTATTCCCTCATTTAGTGGATATTTTCACAAAAAAGTAAAATTTTCAAAAATCCATTAAATTGGCTGAAAACGACTAAATATCAAGGACTCAGTGGGCGAATCGCTTTGGAACTGAAATCGGAACGCTCACTGACATTTCCCCTATCTGAAAGTCTGATAAAAGCTGGAAAAATTACTAAATCCAAAAAAAAAATTTTTTTCAACTTTTTTCAATTTTAACCCTGTAGGATATATATTCTACCCACACACATTTGGAACTCTCCTGGGGTACCCTCACACATATTATTCCCTCATTTAGTGGATATTTTCACAAAAAAGTGAAATTTTCAAAAATCCGGAAAATTGACTGAAAACGACTAAATATCAAGGACTCATTGGGCGAATCGCTCTGGAACTGAAATCGGAAAGCTCACTGACATTTCCCCTATCTGAAAGTCTGATAAACGCCGGAAAAATGACTAAGTCCAAAAAAAAATTTTTTTCAACTTTTTTAATTTTATCCCTGTGGGATATATATTCTACCCACACACATTTGGAACTCTCCTGGGGTACCCTCACACATATTATTCCCTCATTTAGTGGATATTTTCACAAAAAAGTGAAATTTTCAAAAATCCCAAAAATTGGCTGAAAACGACTAAATATCAAGGACTCATTGGGCGAATCGCTCTGGAACTGAAATCGGAAAGCTCACTGACATTTCCCCTATCTGAAAGTCTGATAAACGCCGGAAAAATGACTAAGTCCAAAAAAAATTTTTTTCAACTTTTTTCAATTTTAACCCTGTGGGATATATATTCTACCCACACACATTTGGAACTCTCCTGGGGTACCCTCACACATATTATTCCCTCATTTAGTGGATATTTTCACAAAAAAGTGAAATTTTCAAAAATCCAGAAAATTGACTGAAAATGACTAAATATCAAGGACTCATTGGGCGAATCGCTCTGGAACTGAAATCGGAAAGCTCACTGACATTTCCCCTATCTGAAAGTCTGATAAACGCCGGAAAAATGACTAAGTCCAAAAAAAATTTTTTTCAACTTTTTTCAATTTTAACCCTGTGGGATATATATTCTACCCACACACATTTGGAACTCTTCTGGGGTACCCTCACACATATTATTCCCTCATTTAGTGGATATTTTCACAAAAAAGTTAAATTTTCAAAAATCCATTAAATTGGCTGAAAACGACTAAATATCAAGGACTCAGTGGGCGAATCGCTTTGGAACTGAAATCGGAATGCTCACTGACATTTCCCCTATCTGAAAGTCTGATAAACGCCGGAAAAATGACTAAGTACAAAAAAAAAAATTTTTTTCAACTTTTTTCAATTTTAACCCTGTGGGATATATATTCTACCCACACACATTTTGAACTCTCCTGGGGTACCCTCACAAATATTATTCCCTCATTTAGTGGATATTTTCACAAAAAAAGTGAAATTTTCAAAAATCCAGAAAATTGGCTGAAAACGACTAAATATCAAGGACTGATTGGGCGAATCACTCTTTAACTGAAATCGTAACGCTCACTGACATTTCCCCTATCTGAAAGTCTGATAAACGCCGGAAAAATGACTAAGTACAAAAAAAAAAATTTTTTTCAACTTTTTTCAATTTTAACCCTGTGGGATATATATTCTACCCACACACATTTGGAACTCTCCTGGGGTACCCTCACACATATTATTCCCTCATTTAGTGGATATTTTCACAAAAAAGTTAAATTTTCAAAAATCCATTAAATTGGCTGAAAACGACTAAATATCAAGGACTCAGTGGGCGAATCGCTTTGGAACTGAAATCGGAATGCTCACTGACATTTCCCCTATCTGAAAGTCTGATAAAAGCTGGAAAAATTACTAAATCCAAAAAAAAATTTTTTTTCAACTTTTTTCAATTTTAACCCTGTAGGATATATATTCTACCCACACACATTTGGAACTCTCCTGGGGTACCCTCACACATATTATTCCCTCATTTAGTGGATATTTTCACAAAAAAGTGAAATTTTCAAAAATCCAGAAAATTGCCTGAAAACGACTAAATATCAAGGACTGATTGGGTGAATCGCTCTTTAACTGAAATCGGAACGCTCACTGACATTTCCCCTATCTGAAAGTCTGATAAACGCCGGAAAAATGACTAAGTCCAAAAAAAAATTTTTTTTCAACTTTTTTCAATTTTACCCACGTGGGGTATATATTCTACCCACACACATTTGGATCTCTCCTGGGGTACCCTCAAACATATTATTCCCTCATTTAGTGGATATTTTCACAAAAAAGTGAAACTTTCAAAAATCCAGAAAATTGGCTGAAAACAACTAAATATCAAGGACTCATTGGGCGAATCGCTCTGGAACTGAAATCGGAAAGCTCACTGACATTTCCCCTATCTAAAAGTCTGATAAACGCCGGAAAAATAACTAAGTACAAAAGAAAGATTTTTTTAAACTTTTTTCAATTTTACCAACGTGGGGTATATATTCTACCCACACACATTTGGAACTCTCCTGGGGTACCCTCACACATATTATTCCCTCATTTAGTGGATATTTTCACAAAAAAGTTAAATTTTCAAAAATCCATTAAATTAGCTGAAAACGACTAAATATCAAGGACTCAGTGGGCGAATCGCTTTGGAACTGAAATCGGAACGCTCACTGACATTTCCCCTATCTGAAAGTCTCATAAAAGCTGGAAAAATTCCTAAATCCAAAAAAAAAATTTTTTTCAACTTTTTCAATTTTAACCCTGTAGGATATAAATTCTACCCACACACATTTGAAACTCTCCTGGGGTACCCTCACACATATTATTCCCTCATTTAGTGGATATTTTCACAAAAAAGTGAAATTTTCAAAAATCCAGAAAATTGGCTGAAAACGACTAAATATCAAGGACTCATTGGGCGAATCGCTCTGGAACTGAAATCGGAAAGCTCACTGACATTTCCCCTATCAGAAAGTGTGATAAACGCCGGAAAAATGACTAAGTTCAAAAAAAAAATTTTTTCAACTTTTTTCAATTTTACCCACGTGGGGTATATATTCTACCCACACACATTTGGAACTCTCCTGGGGTACCCTCACACATATTATTCCCTCATTTAGTGGATATTTTCACAAAAAAGTTAAATTTTCAAAAATCCATTAAATTGGCTAAAAACAACTAAATATCAAGGACTCAGTGGGCAAATCGCTTTGGAACTGAAATCGGAACGCTCACTGACATTTCCCCTATCTGAAAGTCTGATAAAAGCTGGAAAAATTACTAAATCCAAAAAAAAAAAATTTTTCAACTTTTTTCAATTTTAACCCTGTAGGATATATATTCTACCCACACACATTTGGAACTCTCCTGGGGTACCCTCACACATATTATTCCCTCATTTAGTGGATATTTTCACAAAAAAGTGAAACTTTCAAAAATCCAGAAAATTGGCTGAAAACAACTAAATATCAAGGACTCATTGGGCGAATCGCTCTGGAACTGAAATCGGAAAGCTCACTGACATTTCCCCTATCTAAAAGTCTGATAAACGCCGGAAAAATAACTAAGTACAAAAGAAAGATTTTTTTAAACTTTTTTCAATTTTACCAACGTGGGGTATATATTCTACCCACACACATTTGGAACTCTCCTGGGGTACCCTCACACATATTATTCCCTCATTTAGTGGATATTTTCACAAAAAAGTTAAATTTTCAAAAATCCATTAAATTAGCTGAAAACGACTAAATATCAAGGAATCAGTGGGCGAATCGCTTTGGAACTGAAATCGGAACGCTCACTGACATTTCCCCTATCTGAAAGTCTCATAAAAGCTGGAAAAATTCCTAAATCCAAAAAAAAAATTTTTTTCAACTTTTTCAATTTTAACCCTGTAGGATATAAATTCTACCCACACACATTTGAAACTCTCCTGGGGTACCCTCACACATATTATTCCCTCATTTAGTGGATATTTTCACAAAAAAGTGAAATTTTCAAAAATCCAGAAAATTGGCTGAAAACGACTAAATATCAAGGACTCATTGGGCGAATCGCTCTGGAACTGAAATCGGAAAGCTCACTGACATTTCCCCTATCTGAAAGTGTGATAAACGCCGGAAAAATGACTAAGTTCAAAAAAAAATTTTTTTCAACTTTTTTCAATTTTACCCACGTGGGGTATATATTCTACCCACACACATTTGGAACTCTCCTGGGGTACCCTCACACATATTATTCCCTCATTTAGTGGATATTTTCACAAAAAAGTGAAATTTTCAAAAATCCAGAAAATCCTCTGAAAACGACTAAATATCAAGGACTCATTGGGCGAATCGCTCTGGAACTGAAATCGGAAAGCTCACTGACATTTCCCCTATCTGAAAGTCTGATAAACGCCGGAAAAATGACTAAGTCCAAAAAATAATTTTTTTCAACTTTTTTCAATTTTAACCCTGTGGGATATATATTCTACCCACACACATTTGGAACTCTCCTGGGGTACCCTCACACATATTATTCCCTCATTTAGTGGATATTTTCACAAAAAAGTGAAACTTTCAAAATCCAGAAAATTGGCTGAAAACAACTAAATATCAAGGACTCATTGGGCGAATCGCTCTGGAACTGAAATCGGAAAGCTCACTGACAATTCCCCTATCTGAAAGTCTGATAAACGCCGGAAAAATGACTAAGTCCAAAAAAAAATTTTTTTCAACTTTTTCAATTTTAACCCTGTGGGATATATATTCTACCCACACACATTTGGAACTCTCCTGGGGTACCCTCACACATATTATTCCCTCATTTAGTGGATATTTTCACAAAAAAGTGAAATTTTCAAAAATCCCAAAAATTGGCTGAAAACGACTAAATATCAAGGACTCATTGGGCGAATCGCTCTGGAACTGAAATCGGAAAGCTCACTGACATTTCCCCTATCTGAAAGTCTGATAAACCCCTGAAAAATGACTAAGTCCAAAAAAAATTTTTTTCAACTTTTTTCAATTTTAACCCTGTGGGATATATATTCTACCCACACACATTTGGAACTCTCCTGGGGTACCCTCACACATATTATTCCCTCATTTAGTGGATATTTTCACAAAAAAAGTGAAATTTTCAAAAATCCAGAAAATTGGCAGAAAACGACTAAATATGAAGGACTGATTGGGCGAATCGCTCTGGAACTGAAATCGGAATGCTCACTGACATTTCCCCTATCTGAAAGTCTGATAAACGCCGGAAAAATGACTAAGTCCCAAAAAAATTTTTTTCAACTTTTTTCAATTTTAACCCTGTGGGATATATATTCTACCCACACACATTTGGAACTCTTCTGGGGTACCCTCACAAATATTATTCCCTCATTTAGTGGATATTTCCACAAAAAAGTGAAATTTTCAAAAATCCAGAAAATTGGCTGAAAACGACTAAATATCAAGGACTCATTGGGCGAATCGCTCTGGAACTGAAATCGGAAAGCTCACTGACATTTCCCCTATCTAAAAGTCTGATAAACGCCGGAAAAATGACTAAGTACAAAAAAAAAATTTTTTTCAACTTTTTTCAATTTTACCCACGTGGGGTATATATTCTACCCACACACATTTGGAACTCTCCTGGGGTACCCTCACACATATTATTCCCTCATTTAGTGGATATTTTCACAAAAAAGTAAAATTTTCAAAAATCCATTAAATTGGCTGAAAACGACTAAATATCAAGGACTCAGTGGGCGAATCGCTTTGGAACTGAAATCGGAACGCTCACTGACATTTCCCCTATCTGAAAGTCTGATAAAAGCTGGAAAAATTACTAAATCCAAAAAAAAAATTTTTTTCAACTTTTTTCAATTTTAACCCTGTAGGATATATATTCTACCCACACACATTTGGAACTCTCCTGGGGTACCCTCACACATATTATTCCCTCATTTAGTGGATATTTTCACAAAAAAGTGAAATTTTCAAAAATCCGGAAAATTGACTGAAAACGACTAAATATCAAGGACTCATTGGGCGAATCGCTCTGGAACTGAAATCGGAAAGCTCACTGACATTTCCCCTATCTGAAAGTCTGATAAACGCCGGAAAAATGACTAAGTCCAAAAAAAAATTTTTTTCAACTTTTTTAATTTTATCCCTGTGGGATATATATTCTACCCACACACATTTGGAACTCTCCTGGGGTACCCTCACACATATTATTCCCTCATTTAGTGGATATTTTCACAAAAAAGTGAAATTTTCAAAAATCCCAAAAATTGGCTGAAAACGACTAAATATCAAGGACTCATTGGGCGAATCGCTCTGGAACTGAAATCGGAAAGCTCACTGACATTTCCCCTATCTGAAAGTCTGATAAACGCCGGAAAAATGACTAAGTCCAAAAAAAAATTTTTTCAACTTTTTTCAATTTTAACCCTGTGGGATATATATTCTACCCACACACATTTGGAACTCTCCTGGGGTACCCTCACACATATTATTCCCTCATTTAGTGGATATTTTCACAAAAAAGTGAAATTTTCAAAAATCCAGAAAATTGACTGAAAATGACTAAATATCAAGGACTCATTGGGCGAATCGCTCTGGAACTGAAATCGGAAAGCTCACTGACATTTCCCCTATCTGAAAGTCTGATAAACGCCGGAAAAATGACTAAGTCCAAAAAAAATTTTTTTCAACTTTTTTCAATTTTAACCCTGTGGGATATATATTCTACCCACACACATTTGGAACTCTTCTGGGGTACCCTCACACATATTATTCCCTCATTTAGTGGATATTTTCACAAAAAAGTTAAATTTTCAAAAATCCATTAAATTGGCTGAAAACGACTAAATATCAAGGACTCAGTGGGCGAATCGCTTTGGAACTGAAATCGGAATGCTCACTGACATTTCCCCTATCTGAAAGTCTGATAAACGCCGGAAAAATGACTAAGTACAAAAAAAAAAATTTTTTTCAACTTTTTTCAATTTTAACCCTGTGGGATATATATTCTACCCACACACATTTTGAACTCTCCTGGGGTACCCTCACACATATTATTCCCTCATTTAGTGGATATTTTCACAAAAAAGTGAAATTTTCAAAAATCCAGAAAATTGGCTGAAAACGACTAAATATCAAGGACTCATTGGGCGAATCGCTCTGGAACTGAAATCGGAAAGCTCACTGACATTTCCCCTATCTGAAAGTGTGATAAACGCCGGAAAAATGACTAAGTTCAAAAAAAAATTTTTTTCAACTTTTTTCAATTTTACCCACGTGGGGTATATATTCTACCCACACACATTTGGAACTCTCCTGGGGTACCCTCACACATATTATTCCCTCATTTAGTGGATATTTTCACAAAAAAGTTAAATTTTCAAAAATCCATTAAATTGGCTAAAAACAACTAAATATCAAGGACTCAGTGGGCAAATCGCTTTGGAACTGAAATCGGAACGCTCACTGACATTTCCCCTATCTGAAAGTCTGATAAAAGCTGGAAAAATTACTAAATCCAAAAAAAAAAAATTTTTCAACTTTTTTCAATTTTAACCCTGTAGGATATATATTCTACCCACACACATTTGGAACTCTCCTGGGGTACCCTCACACATATTATTCCCTCATTTAGTGGATATTTTCACAAAAAAGTGAAACTTTCAAAAATCCAGAAAATTGGCTGAAAACAACTAAATATCAAGGACTCATTGGGCGAATCGCTCTGGAACTGAAATCGGAAAGCTCACTGACATTTCCCCTATCTAAAAGTCTGATAAACGCCGGAAAAATAACTAAGTACAAAAGAAAGATTTTTTTAAACTTTTTTCAATTTTACCAACGTGGGGTATATATTCTACCCACACACATTTGGAACTCTCCTGGGGTACCCTCACACATATTATTCCCTCATTTAGTGGATATTTTCACAAAAAAGTTAAATTTTCAAAAATCCATTAAATTAGCTGAAAACGACTAAATATCAAGGACTCAGTGGGCGAATCGCTTTGGAACTGAAATCGGAACGCTCACTGACATTTCCCCTATCTGAAAGTCTCATAAAAGCTGGAAAAATTCCTAAATCCAAAAAAAAAATTTTTTTCAACTTTTTCAATTTTAACCCTGTAGGATATAAATTCTACCCACACACATTTGAAACTCTCCTGGGGTACCCTCACACATATTATTCCCTCATTTAGTGGATATTTTCACAAAAAAGTGAAATTTTCAAAAATCCAGAAAATTGGCTGAAAACGACTAAATATCAAGGACTCATTGGGCGAATCGCTCTGGAACTGAAATCGGAAAGCTCACTGACATTTCCCCTATCTGAAAGTGTGATAAACGCCGGAAAAATGACTAAGTTCAAAAAAAAATTTTTTTCAACTTTTTTCAATTTTACCCACGTGGGGTATATATTCTACCCACACACATTTGGAACTCTCCTGGGGTACCCTCACACATATTATTCCCTCATTTAGTGGATATTTTCACAAAAAAGTTAAATTTTCAAAAATCCATTAAATTTGCTAAAAACAACTAAATATCAAGGACTCAGTGGGCGAATCGCTTTGGAACTGAAATCGGAACGCTCACTGACATTTCCCCTATCTGAAAGTCTGATAAAAGCTGGAAAAATTACTAAATCCAAAAAAAAAAAATTTTTCAACTTTTTTCAATTTTAACCCTGTAGGATATATATTCTACCCACACACATTTGGAACTCTCCTGGGGTACCCTCACACATATTATTCCCTCATTTAGTGGATATTTTCACAAAAAAGTGAAATTTTCAAAAATCCAGAAAATTGGCTGAAAACGACTAAATATCAAGGACTCATTGGGCGAATCGCTCTGGATCTGAAATCGGAAAGCTCACTGACATTTCCCCTATCTGAAAGTCTGATAAACGCCGGAAAAATGACTAAGTCCAAAAAAAATTTTTTTCAACTTTTTTCAATTTTAACCCTGTGGGATATATATTCTACCCACACACATTTGGAACTCTCCTGGGGTACCCTCACACATATTGTTCCCTCATTTAGTGGATATTTTCACAAAAAAGTGAAATTTTCAAAAATCCAGAAAATTGGCTGAAGACGACTAAATATCAAGGACTCATTGAGCGAATCGCTCTGGAACTGAAATCGGAACGCTCACTGACATTTCCCCTATCTGAAAGTCTGATAAACGCCGGAAAAATGACTACGTCCAAAAAAAATTTTTTTCAACTTTTTTCAATTTTAACCCTGTGGGATATATATTCTACCCACACACATTTGGAACTCTCCTGGGGTACCCTCACACATATTATTCCCTCATTTAGTGGATATTTTCACAAAAAAGTGAAATTTTCAAAAATTCAGAAATTGGCTGAAAACGACTAAATATCAAGGACTCATTGGGCGAATCGCTCTGGAACTGAAATCGGAACGCTCACTGACATTTCCCCTATCTGAAAGTCTGATAAACGCTGGAAAATTGTCTAAGTACAAAAAAAAAATTTTTTTCAACTTTTTTCAATTTTAACCCTGTGGGATACATATTCTACCCAAACACATTTGGAACTCTCCTGGGGTACCCTCACACATATTATTCCCTCATTTAGTGGATATTTTCACAAAAAGTGAAATTTTCAAAAATCCATTAAATTGGCTGAAAACGACTAAATATCAAGGACTCAGTGGACGAATCGCTTTGGAACTGAAATCGGAACGCTCACTGACATTTCCCCTATCTGAAAGTCTGATAAAAGCTGGAAAAATTACTAAGTCCAAAAAAAAATTTTTTAAACTTTTTTCAATTTTACCGCCGTGGGATATATATTCTAACCACACACATTTGGAACTCTCCTGGGGTACCCTCACACATATTATTCCCTCATTTAGTGGAGATTTTCACAAAAAAGTGAAATTTTCAAAAATCCAGAAAATAGGCTGAAAACAACTAAATATCAAGGACTCATTGGGCGAATCGCTCTGGAACTGAAATCGGAACGCTCACTGACATTTCCCCTATTTGAAAGTCTGATAAACGCCGGAAAAATGACTAAGTCCAAAAAAAAAATTTCTTCAACTTTTTTAAATTTTAACCCTGTGGGATATGTATTCTACCCACACACATTTGGAACTCTCCTGGGGTACCCTCACACATATTATTCCCTCATTTAGTGGATATTTTCACAAAAAAGTGAAATTCAAAAATCCAGAAAATTGGCTGAAAACGACTAAATATCAAGGACTCACTGGGCGAATCGCTCTGGAACTGAAATCGGAAAGCTCACTGACATTTCCCCTATCTGAAAGTCTGATAAACGCCGGAAAAATGACTAAGTCCCAAAAAAATTTTTTTCAACTTTTTTCACTTTTAATCCTGTGGGATATATATTCTACCCACACACATTTGGATCTCTCCTGGGGTACCCTCACACATATTATTCCCTCATTTAGTGGATATTTTCACAAAAAAGTGAAATTTTCAAAAATCCAGAAAATTGGCTGAAAACGACTAAATATCAAGGACTGATTGGGCGAATCGCTCTGGAACTGAAATCGGAACGTTCACTGACTATTCCCCTATCTGAAAGTCTGATAAAAGCCGGAAAAATGACTAAGTACAAAAAAAAATGTTTTCAACTTTTTTCAATTTTACCCCCGTTGGATATATATTCTACCCACACACATTTGGAACTCTCTTGGGGTACCCTCACACATATTATTCCCTCATTTAGTGAATATTTTCACAAAAAAAGTGAAATTTTCAAAAATCCAGAAAATAGGCTGAAAACGACTAAATATCAAGGACTCATTGGGCGAATCGCTCTGGAACTGAAATCGGAATGCTCACTGACATTTCCCCTATTTGAAAGTCTGATAAACGCTGTAAAAATGAATAAGTCCAAAAAAATTTTTTTTTCAATTTTACCCCCGTGGGATTAATATTCTACCCACACACATTTGGAACTCTCCTGGGGTACCCTCACACATATTATTCCCTCATTTAGTGGATATTTTCACAAAAAAGTGAAATTTTTAAAAATCCAGAAAATTGGCTGAAATCGACTAAATATCAAGGACTCATTGGGCGAATCGCTCTGGAAATGAAATCGGAACACTCACTGACATTTCCCCTATCTGAAAGTATGATAAACGCCGGAAAAATGACTAAGTACAAAAAAAAATGTTTTCAACTTTTTTCAATTTTACCCCCGTTGGATATATATTCTACCCACACACATTTGGAACTCTCTTGGGGTACCCTCACACATATTATTCCCTCATTTAGTGAATATTTTTACAAAAAAAGTGAAATTTTCAAAAATCCAGAAAATAGGCTGAAAACGACTAAATATCAAGGACTCATTGGGCGAATCGCTCTGGAACTGAAATCGGAATGCTCACTGACATTTCCCCTATTTGAAAGTCTAATAAACGCTGTAAAAATGAATAAGTCCAAAAAAATTTTTTTTTCAATTTTACCCCCGTGGGATTAATATTCTACCCACACACATTTGGAACTCTCCTGGGGTACCCTCACACATATTATTCCCTCATTTAGTGGATATTTTCACAAAAAAGTGAAATTTTCAAAAATCCAGAAAATTGGCTGAAATCGACTAAATATTAAGGACTCATTGGGCGAATCGCTCTGGAAATGAAATCGGAACACTCACTGACATTTCCCCTATCTGAAAGTATGATAAACGCCGGAAAAATGACTAAGTACAAAAAAAAATGTTTTCAACTTTTTTCAATTTTACCCCCGTTGGATATATATTCTACCCACACACATTTGGAACTCTCTTGGGGTACCCTCACACATATTATTCCCTCATTTAGTGAATATTTTTACAAAAAAAGTGAAATTTTCAAAAATCCAGAAAATAGGCTGAAAACGACTAAATATCAAGGACTCATTGGGCGAATCGCTCTGGAACTGAAATCGGAATGCTCACTGACATTTCCCCTATTTGAAAGTCTGATAAACGCTGTAAAAATGAATAAGTCCAAAAAAATTTTTTTTTCAATTTTACCCCCGTGGGATTAATATTCTACCCACACACATTTGGAACTCTCCTGGGGTACCCTCACACATATTATTCCCTCATTTAGTGGATATTTTCACAAAAAAGTGAAATTTTCAAAAATCCAGAAAATTGGCTGAAATCGACTAAATATCAAGGACTCATTTGGCGAATCGCTCTGGAAATGAAATCGGAACACTCACTGACATTTCCCCTAACTGAAAGTATGATAAACGCCGGAAAAATGACTAAGTACAAAAAAAAAATTTCTTCAACTTTTTTCAATTTTAACCCTGTGGGATATATATTCTACCCACACACATTTGGAACTCTCCTGGGGTACCCTCACACATATTATTCTGTCATTTAGTGGATATTTTTTAAAAAAAGTAAAATTTTCAAAAATCCAGAAAATTGGCTGAAGACGACTAAATATCAAGGACTCATTGGGCGAATCGCTCTGGAACTGAAATCGGAAAGCTCACTGACATTTCCATTATCTGAAAGTCTGATAAACGCCGGAAAAATGACTAAGTCCAAAAAAAATTTGTTTTAACTTTTTTCAATTTTAACCCTGTGGGATATATATTCTACCCACACACATTTGGAACTCTCCTGGGGTACCCTCACACATATTATTTTCTCATTTAGTGGATATTTTCACATAAAAGTGAAATTTTCAAAAATCCAGAAAATAGGCTGAAAACGACTAAATATCAAGGACTCACTGGGCGAATCGCTTTTAAACTGAAATCGGAATGCTCACTGACATTTCCCCTGTTTGAAAGTCTGATAAACGCTGGAAAAATGAATAAGTCCAAAAAAATTTTTTTTTCAATTTTACCCCCGTGGGATTAATATTCTACCCACACACATTTTTAACTCTCCTGGGGTACCCTCACACATATTATTCCCTCATTTAGTGGATATTTTCACAAAAAAGTTAAATTTTCAAAAATCCTCAAAATTGGCTGAAATGGACTAAATATCAAGGACTCATTGGGCGAATCGCTCTGGAACTGAAATCGGAACGCTCACTGACATTTCCCCTATTTGAAAGTCTGATAAACGCTGGAAAAATGACTAAGTCCAAAAAAATTTTTTTTTCAATTTTACCTCCGTGGGATATATATTCTACCCACACACATTTGGAACTCTCCTGTGGTACCCTCATTTAGTGGATATTTTCACAAAAAAGTGAAATTTTCAAAAATCCAGAAAATTGGCTGAAAACGACTAAATATCAAGGACTGATTGGCGAATCGCTCTGGAACGGAAATCGGAACGCTCACTGACTTTTCCCCTATCTGAAACTCTGATAAAAGCCGAAAAATGACTAAGTCTAAAAAAAAATATTTTCAACTTTTTTCAATTTTACCCCCGTTGGATATATATTCTACCCACACACATTTGGAACTCTCCTGGGGTACCCTCACACATATTATTCCCTCATTTAGTGGATATTTTCACAAAAAAGTGAAATTTTCAAAAATCCAGAAAATTGGCTGAAAACGACTAAATATCAAGGACTCATTGGGCGAATCGCTCTGGAACTGAAATCGGAACGCTCACTGACATTTCCCCTATCTGAAAGTCTGATAAACGCCGGAAAAATGACTAAGTACAAAAAAAAAAATTTTTCAACTTTTTTCAATTTTAACCCTCTGGGAAATATATTCTACCCACACACATTTGGAACTCTCCTGGGGTACCCTCACACATATTATTCCCTCATTTAGTGGATATTTTCACAAAAAAAGTGAAATTTGCAAAAATCCAGAAAATTGGCTGAAATCGACTAAATATCAAGGACTCATTTGGCGAATCGCTCTGGAAATGAAATCGGAACACTCACTGACATTTCCCCTAACTGAAAGTATGATAAACGCCGGAAAAATGACTAAGTACAAAAAAAAAATTTCTTCAACTTTTTTCAATTTTAACCCTGTGGGATATATATTCTACCCACACACATTTGGAACTCTCCTGGGGTACCCTCACACATATTATTCTGTCATTTAGTGGATATTTTTTAAAAAAAGTAAAATTTTCAAAAATCCAGAAAATTGGCTGAAGACGACTAAATATCAAGGACTCATTGGGCGAATCGCTCTGGAACTGAAATCGGAAAGCTCACTGACATTTCCATTATCTGAAAGTCTGATAAACGCCGGAAAAATGACTAAGTCCAAAAAAAATTTGTTTTAACTTTTTTCAATTTTAACCCTGTGGGCTATATATTCTACCCACACACATTTGGAACTCTCCTGGGGTACCCTCACACATATTATTTTCTCATTTAGTGGATATTTTCACATAAAAGTGAAATTTTCAAAAATCCAGAAAATAGGCTGAAAACGACTAAATATCAAGGACTCACTGGGCGAATCGCTTTTAAACTGAAATCGGAATGCTCACTGACATTTCCCCTGTTTGAAAGTCTGATAAACGCTGGAAAAATGAATAAGTCCAAAAAAATTTTTTTTTCAATTTTACCCCCGTGGGATTAATATTCTACCCACACACATTTTTAACTCTCCTGGGGTACCCTCACACATATTATTCCCTCATTTAGTGGATATTTTCACAAAAAAGTTAAATTTTCAAAAATCCTCAAAATTGGCTGAAATGGACTAAATATCAAGGACTCATTGGGCGAATCGCTCTGGAACTGAAATCGGAACGCTCACTGACATTTCCCCTATTTGAAAGTCTGATAAACGCTGGAAAAATGACTAAGTCCAAAAAAATTTTTTTTTCAATTTTACCTCCGTGGGATATATATTCTACCCACACACATTTGGAACTCTCTTGTGGTACCCTCATTTAGTGGATATTTTCACAAAAAAGTGAAATTTTCAAAAATCCAGAAAATTGGCTGAAAACGACTAAATATCAAGGACTGATTGGCGAATCGCTCTGGAACGGAAATCGGAACGCTCACTGACTTTTCCCCTATCTGAAAGTCTGATAAAAGCCGAAAAATGACTAAGTCTAAAAAAAAATATTTTCAACTTTTTTCAATTTTACCCCCGTTGGATATATATTCTACCCACACACATTTGGAACTCTCCTGGGGTACCCTCACACATATTATTCCCTCATTTAGTGGATATTTTCACAAAAAAGTGAAATTTTCAAAAATCCAGAAAATTGGCTGAAAACGACTAAATATCAAGGACTCATTGGGCGAATCGCTCTGGAACTGAAATCGGAACGCTCACTGACATTTCCCCTATCTGAAAGTCTGATAAACGCCGGAAAAATGACTAAGTACAAAAAAAAAAATTTTTCAACTTTTTTCAATTTTAACCCTCTGGGAAATATATTCTACCCACACACATTTGGAACTCTCCTGGGGTACCCTCACACATATTATTCCCTCATTTAGTGGATATTTTCACAAAAAAAGTGAAATTTGCAAAAATCCAGAAAATTGGCTGAAATCGACTAAATATCAAGGACTCATTTGGCGAATCGCTCTGGAAATGAAATCGGAACACTCACTGACATTTCCCCTAACTGAAAGTATGATAAACGCCGGAAAAATGACTAAGTACAAAAAAAAAATTTCTTCAACTTTTTTCAATTTTAACCCTGTGGGATATATATTCTACCCACACACATTTGGAACTCTCCTGGGGTACCCTCACACATATTATTCTGTCATTTAGTGGATATTTTTTAAAAAAAGTAAAATTTTCAAAAATCCAGAAAATTGGCTGAAGACGACTAAATATCAAGGACTCATTGGGCGAATCGCTCTGGAACTGAAATCGGAAAGCTCACTGACATTTCCATTATCTGAAAGTCTGATAAACGCCGGAAAAATGACTAAGTCCAAAAAAAATTTGTTTTAACTTTTTTCAATTTTAACCCTGTGGGCTATATATTCTACCCACACACATTTGGAACTCTCCTGGGGTACCCTCACACATATTATTTTCTCATTTAGTGGATATTTTCACATAAAAGTGAAATTTTCAAAAATCCAGAAAATAGGCTGAAAACGACTAAATATCAAGGACTCACTGGGCCAATCGCTTTTAAACTGAAATCGGAATGCTCACTGACATTTCCCCTGTTTGAAAGTCTGATAAACGCTGGAAAAATGAATAAGTCCAAAAAAATTTTTTTTTCAATTTTACCCCCGTGGGATTAATATTCTACCCACACACATTTTTAACTCTCCTGGGGTACCCTCACACATATTATTCCCTCATTTAGTGGATATTTTCACAAAAAAGTTAAATTTTCAAAAATCCTCAAAATTGGCTGAAATGGACTAAATATCAAGGACTCATTGGGCGAATCGCTCTGGAACTGAAATCGGAACGCTCACTGACATTTCCCCTATTTGAAAGTCTGATAAACGCTGGAAAAATGACTAAGTCCAAAAAAATTTTTTTTTCAATTTTACCTCCGTGGGATATATATTCTACCCACACACATTTGGAACTCTCCTGTGGTACCCTCATTTAGTGGATATTTTCACAAAAAAGTGAAATTTTCAAAAATCCAGAAAATTGGCTGAAAACGACTAAATATCAAGGACTGATTGGCGAATCGCTCTGGAACGGAAATCGGAACGCTCACTGACTTTTCCCCTATCTGAAAGTCTGATAAAAGCCGAAAAATGACTAAGTCTAAAAAAAAATATTTTCAACTTTTTTCAATTTTACCCCCGTTGGATATATATTCTACCCACACACATTTGGAACTCTCCTGGGGTACCCTCACACATATTATTCCCTCATTTAGTGGATATTTTCACAAAAAAGTGAAATTTTCAAAAATCCAGAAAATTGGCTGAAAACGACTAAATATCAAGGACTCATTGGGCGAATCGCTCTGGAACTGAAATCGGAACGCTCACTGACATTTCCCCTATCTGAAAGTCTGATAAACGCCGGAAAAATGACTAAGTACAAAAAAAAAAATTTTTCAACTTTTTTCAATTTTAACCCTCTGGGAAATATATTCTACCCACACACATTTGGAACTCTCCTGGGGTACCCTCACACATATTATTCCCTCATTTAGTGGATATTTTCACAAAAAAAGTGAAATTTGCAAAAATCCAGAAAATTGGCTGAAAACGACTAAATATCAAGGACTCATTGGGCGAATCGCTCTGGAACTGATATCGGAACGCTCACTGACATTTCCCCTATCTGAAAGTCTGATAAACGCCGGAAAAATGACTAAGTTCGAAAAAAAATTTTTTTTAAACTTGATTCAATTTTACTCCCGTGGGATATATATTCTACCCACACACATTTGGAACTCTCCTGGGGTACCCTCACACTTATTTTTCCCTCATTTAGTGGATATTTTCACAAAAAAGGGAAATTTTCAAAAATCCAGAAAATTGGCTGAAAACTACTAAATATCAAGGACTCATTGGGTGAATCGCTCTGGAACTGAAATCGGAACGCTCACTGACATTTCCCCTATCTGAAAGTCTGATAAACGCCGGAAAAATGACTTAGTATTCTCACACATATTATTCCCTCTGTAGCATCGGCGTACCTGGCTGCTGCTAGGCAGGGATGCTGTTCACCTCACCTCTCCGCTCCTAGCCCGGCGCCCTCCTCCCGCTCTGCTGGCAGCGCATTCTCCTTCCCGGCCATGGTGCTCAGGGCGCTCGCGCGCGCGCTCTCCCCTCTTAAAGGGGCCGCGCGCACCGTCCTAAGGAGTCCCCGGCCAATGGCCGGAGGACTTCACCATATATAAGGCACCTCCTCCAAAATGGAGGTGCCCGAGCAATGTTGTTGCACTGTTCACTACTCTGCTTCAGCCCTCAGGTCCCGTTTCCAGTTACCTGCCAGTTACCTGCCAGTTTGCTGTCTGATTCCTGCCTGTTATCCGCTTACCTGCTTGCTAGCCTGAGGTCCGACGGTCTGCCTTCTGACACCTGTCAGTCTGTCTATGGACCAGCTTGCCCGCTCACCTGGGAGAGCTCACCTGCTACCTGTCTGCTAGCCTTCCTGGAGGCTCCGCCGTCACGTGCTGTGACCACCTGCCAGTCCAGAGACTCTTGCCCGCTCACCTGGGAGCGCTCATCTGCTACCTGCCTGTTAGCCTACCTGGAGGCTCTGCCGTCACGTGCTGTGACCACCTGCCAGTCCAGAGACTCTTGCCCGCTCACCTGGGAGCGCTCATCTGCTACCTGCCTGTTAGCCTACCTGGAGGCTCCACCGTCACATGCTGTGAACACCTGCTTATTCAGAGACTCTCGCCTGCTCACCTGGGAGCACACATCTGCCATCTGCCTGCTAGCCTACCTGGAGGCTCAGCCGTCACAGGTCGTACCTACCCTTTACCCAGAGACTGTCCCGGTCACTTGCCGTGACCTCCCGCCCGTTCACCCAGAGACTGTCCCGGTCACTTGCCGTGACCTCATGCCCGTTCACCCACAGACTGCCCCGGTCACTTGCTGTGACCTCCTGCCCGTTTACCCAGAGACTGTCCCGGTCACTTGCCGTGACCTCCTGCCCGTTTACCCAGAGACTGTCCCGGTCACCTGCTGTGACTACCTGCCTGTCTTCCCTGGTCGCCACCTGCTTCCTTACAAGGACCGCCCCCTTGTATAAGTTGCTCAGAGGTTCCGCCTCCCAGACCTGTTACAACCTCATTTAGTGGATATTTTCACAAAAAAGTGAAATTTTCAAAAATCCAGAAAATTGGCTGAAAACGACTAAATATCAAGGACTCATTGGGTGAACCGCTCTGGAACTTAAATCGTAATGCTCACTGACATTTCCCCTATGTGAAAGTCTAATAAAAGCCGGAAAAATGAGTAAGTCCAAAAAAAATTTCTTTCAATTTTACCCCCGTGGGATATATATTCTACCCACACACATTTGGAACTCTCCTGGGGTACCCTCACACATATTATTCCCTCATTTAGTGGATATTTTCACAAAAAAGTGAAATTTTCAAAAATCCAGAAAATTGGCTGAAAATGACTAAATATCAAGGACTCATTGGGCGAATCGCTCTGGAACTGAAATCGGAACGCTCACTGACATTTCCCCTATCTGAAAGTTTGATAAACGCCGGAAAAATGACTAAGTCCAAAAAAAATTTTTTTTAAACTTGATTCAACTTTACTGCCGTGGGATTTATATTCTACCCACACACATTTGGAACTCTCCTGGGGTACCCTCACACATATTATTTCCTCATTTAGTGGATATTTTCACAAAAAAAGTGAAATTTTCAAAAATCCAGAAAATTGGCTGAAAACGACTAAATATCAAGCAATCATTGGGCGAATCGCTCTGGAACTGAAATCGGAATGCTCACTGACATTTCCCCTAACTGAAAGTCTGATAAACGCCGGAAAAAGTGACTAAGTCCAAAAAAAATTTTTTTTCAATTTTAGACACGTGGGGTATATATTCTACCCACACGCATTTGGAACTCTCCTGGGGTACCCTCACACATATTATTCCCTCATTTAGTGGATATTTTTTTAAAAAAATGACATTTTCAAAAATCCAGAAAATTGGCCGAAGACGACTAAATATCAAGGACTCATTGGGCGAATCGCTCTGGAACTGAAATTGGAACGCTCACTGACATTTCCACTATCTGAAAGTCTGATAAACGCCGGAAAAGTGACTAAGTACAAAAAAAAAATTTTTTTAAACTTTTTTCAATTTTCACCCTGTGGGATATATATTCTACCCACACACATTTGGAACTCTCCTGGGGTACCCTCACACATATTATTCCCTCATTTAGTGGATATTTTCACAAAAAAGTGAAATTTTCAAAAATTCAGAAAATTGGCTGAAAACGACTAAATATCAAGGACTCATTGGGAGAATCGCTCTGGAACTGAAATCAGAGAGCTCACTGACATTTCCCCTATCTGAAAGTCTGATAAACGCCGGAAGAGTGACTAAGTACAAAATAAAAATTTCTTCAACTTTTTTCAATTTTAACCCTGTGGGATATATATTCTACCCACACACATTTGGAACTCTCCTGGGGTACCCTCACACATATTATTCCCTCATTTAGTGGATATTTTAAAAAAAAAGTGAAATTTTCAAAAATCCAGAAAATTGGCTGAAGACGACTAAATATCAAGGAATCATTGAGCGAATCACTCTGGAACTGAAATCGGAACGCTCACTGACATTTCCCCTATCTGAAAGTCTGATAAACGCCGGAAAAATGACTAAGTACAAAAAAAAATTTTTTTTCAACTTTTTTCAATTTTAACCCTGTGGGATATATACTCTACACACACACATTTAGAACTCTCCTGGGGTACCCTCACACATATTATTCCCTCATTTAGTGGATATTTTAAAAAAAAAAGTGACATTTTCAAAAATCCAGAAAATTGGCCGAAGACGACTAAATATCAAGTACTTATTGGGCGAATCGCTCTGGAACTGAAAATGGAACGCTCACTGACATTTCCCCTATCTAAAAGTCTGATAAACGCCGGAAAAATGACTAAGTACAAAAAAAAATTTTTTTTCAACTTTTTTCAATTTTAACCCTGTGGGATATATACTCTACACACACACATTTAGAACTCTCCTGGGGTACCCTCACACATATTATTCCCTCATTTAGTGGATATTTTCACAAAAAAGTGAAATTTTCAAAAATCCAGAAAATTGGCTGAAAACGACTAAATATCAAGGACTCATTGGGCGAATCGCTCTGGAACTGAAATCGGAATGCTCACTGACATTTCCCCTATCTAAAAGTCTGATAAATGCCGGAAAAATGACTAAGTCCAAAAAAAAGATTTTTTTAAACTTTTTTCAATTTTAACCCTGTGGGATATATATTCTACCCACACACATTTGGAACTCTCCTGGGGTACCCTCACACATATTAGTCCCTCATTTAGTGAATATTTTCACAAAAAAAGTGAAATTTTCAAAAATCCAGAAAATAGGCTGAAAACGACTAAATATCAAGGACTCATTGGGCGAATCGCTCTGGAACTGAAATCGGAATGCTCACTGACATTTACCCTATTTGAAAGTCTGATAAATGCTGGAAAAATGAATAAGTCCCAAAAAATTTTTTTTTCAATTTTACCCCCGTGGGATTAATATTCTACCCACACACATTTGGAACTCTCCTGGGGTACCCTCACACATATTATTCCCTCATTTAGTGGATATTTTCACAAAAAAGTGAAATTTTCAAAAATGCAGAAAATTGGCTGAAAACGACTAAATATCAAGGACTCATTGGGCGAATCGCTCTGGAACTGAAATCGGAAAGCTCACTGACATTTCCCCTATCTGAAAGTCTGATAAACGCCGGAAAAATGGCTAAGTACAAAAAAAAATTTCTTCAACTTTTTTCAATTTTAACACTGTGGGATATATATTCTACCCACACACATTTGGAACTCTCCTGGGGTACCCTCACACATATTATTCCCTCATTTAGTGGATATTTTCACAAAAAAGTGAAATTTTCAAAAATCCAGAAAATTGGCTGAAAACGACTAAATATCAAGGACTCATTGGGCGAATCGCTCTGGAACTGAAATCGTAACGCTCACTAACTTTTCCCCTATCTGAAAGTCTGATAAACGCCGGAAAAATGACTAAGTCCAAAAAAAAAATTTTGTTCAACTTTTTTCAATTTTACCCACGTGGGGTATATATTCTACCCACACACATTTGGAACTCTCCTGGGGTACCCTCACACATATTATTCCCTCATTTAGTGGATATTTTCATAAAAAAGTGAAATTTTCAAAATTAAAGAAAATTGTCTGAAAATGACTAAATATCAATGACTCATTGGGTGAATCGCTCTGGAGCTGAAATCTTAAGCTCACTGACATTTCCCCTATCTGAAAGTCTGATAAACGCCGGAAAAATGAGTAAGTCCAAAAAAAATTTTTTTTCAATTTTACCCCCGTGGGATATATATTCTACCCACACACATTTGGAACTCTCCTGGGGTACCCTCACACATATTATTCCCTCATTTAGTGGATATTTTCACAAAAAAGTGAAATTTTCAAAAATTCAGAAATTGGCTGAAAACGACTAAATATCAAGGACTCATTGGGCGAATCGCTCTGGAACTGAAATCGGAACGCTCACTGACATTTCCACTATCTGAAAGTCTGATAAACGCCGGAAAAATGACTAAGTCCAAAAAAAAATGTTTTCAACTTTTGTCAATTTTACCCCCGTTGGATATATATTCTAACCACACACATTTGGAACTCTCCTGGGGTACCCTCACACATATTATTCCATCATTTAGTGGATATTTTCACAAAAAAGTGAAATTTTCAAAAATCCAGAGTATTGGCTGAAAACGACTAAATATCAAGGACTCATTGGACGAATCTCTCTGGAAATGAAATCGGAGAGCTCACTGACATTTCCCCTATCTGAAAGTCTGATAAACGCCGGAAAAATGACTAAGTACAAAAAAAATTTTTTTTCAACTTTTTTCAATTTTAACCCTGTGGGAAATATATTCTACCCACACAAATTTGGAACTCTCCTGGGGTACCCTCACACTTATTATTCCCTCATTTAGTGGATATTTTCACAAAAAAGTGAAATTTTCAAAAATCCAGAAAATTGGCAGAAAATGACTAAATATCAAGGACTCATTGGGTGAATCGCTCTGGAACTGAAATCTTAAGCTCACTGACATTTCCCCTATCTGAAAGTCTGATAAACGCCGGAAAAATGAGTAAGTCCAAAAAAAAATTTTTTCAATTTTACCCCCGTGGGATATATATTCTACCCACACACATTTGGAACTCTCCTGGGGTACCCTCACACATATTATTCCCTCATTTAGTGGATATTTTCACAAAAAAATGAAATTTTCAAAAATTCAGAAATTGGCTGAAAACGACTAAATATCAAGGACTCATTGGGCGAATCGCTCTGGAACTGAAATCGGAACATTCACTTACATTTCCCCTATCTGAAAGTCTGATAAACGCCGGAAAAATGTCTAAGCACAAAAAAAATTTTTTTTCAACTTTTTTCAATTTTAACCCTGTGGGATATATATTATACCCAAACACATTTGGAACTCTCCTGGGGTACCCTCACACATATTATTCCCTCATTTAGTGGATATTTTCACAAATAAGTGAAATTTTCAAAAATCCAGAAAATTGGCTGAAAACGACTAAATATCAAGGACTCATTGGGTGAATCGCTCTGGAACTGAAATCGTAATGCTCACTGACATTTCCCCTATTTGAAAGTCTGATAAACGCTGGAAAAATGAATAAGTCCCAAAAAATTTTTTTTTCAATTTTACCCCCGTGGGATTAATATTCTACCCACACACATTTGGAACTCTCCTGGGGTACCCTCACAAATATTATTCCCTCATTTAGTGGATATTTTCACAAAAAAGTGAAATTTTCAAAAATCCAGAAAATTGGCTGAAGACGACTAAATATCAAGGACTCATTGAGCGAATCGCTCTGAAACTGAAATCGGAACGCTCACTGACATTTCCCCTATCTGAAAGTCTGATAAACGCCGGAAAAATGACTAAGTACAAAAAAAAATTTTTTTCAACTTTTTTCAATTTTAACCCTGTGGGAAATATATTCTACCCACACAAATTTGGAACTCTCCTGGGGTACCCTCACACATATTATTCCATCATTTAGTGGATATTTTTTAAAAAAAGTGAAATTTTCAAAAATCCAGAAAATTTCCTGAAGCCGACTAAATATCAAGGACTCATTGAACGAATCGCTCTGGAACTGAAATCGGAACGCTCACTGACATTTCCCCTATCTGAAAGTCTGATAAACGCTGGAATAATGACTAAGTACAAAAAAAAAAATTTTTTCAACTTTTTTCAATTTTAACCCTGTGGGATATATATTCTACCCACACACATTTGGAACTCTCCTGGGGTACCCTCACACATATTATTCCCTCATTTAGTGGATATTTTCACAAAAAAGTGAAATTTCAAAAATCCAGAAAATTGGCTGAAAACGACTAAATATCAAGGACTGATTGGGCGAATCGCTCTGGAACTGAAATCGGAAAGCTCACTGACATTTCCCCTATCTGAAAGTCTGATAAACGCCGGAAAAATGACTAAGTAGAAAAAAAAAATTATTTTCAACTTTTTTCAATTTTAACCTTGTGGGATATATATTCTACCCACACACATTTGGAACTCTCCTGGGGTACCCTCACACATATTATTCCCTCATTTAGTGGATATTTTCACAAAAAAGTGAAATTCAAAAATCCAGAAAATTGGCTGAAAACGACTAAATATCAAGGACTCATTGGGCGAATCGCTCTGGAACTGAAATCGGAAAGCTCACTGACATTTCCCCTATCTGAAAGTCTGATAAACGCCGGAAAAATGACTAAGTCCAAAAAAAAATTTTTTCAGCTTTTTTTAATTTTAACCCTGTGGGATATATATTCTACCCACACACATTTGGAACTCTCCTGGGGTACCCTCACACATATTATTCCCTCATTTAGTGGATATTTTCACAAAAAAGTGAAATTTCAAAAATCCAGAAAATTGGCTGAAAACGACTAAATATCAAGGACTGACTGGGCGAATCGCTCTGGAACTGAAATCGGAATGCTCACTGACTTTTCCCCTATCTGAAAGTCTGATAAACGCAGGAAAAATGACTAAATCCAAAAAAAATTTTTTTTTCAATTTTACCCCCGTGGGATATATATTCTACCCACACACATTTGGAACTCTCCTGGGGTACCCTCACACTTATTATTCCCTCATTTAGTGGATATTTTCAAAAAAAGTGAAATTTTCAAAAATCCAGAAAATTGTCTGAAAACGAATAAATATCAAGGACTCATTGGGCGAATCGCTCTGGAACTGAAATTGGAATGCTCACTGACATTTGCCCTCTCTGAAAGTCTGATAAACGCCGGAAAAATGACTAAGACCAAAAAAAAAAATTTTTTCAACTTTTTTCAATTTTACCCCCGTGGGATATATATTCTACCCACACACATTTGGAACTCTCCTGGGGTAACTTGACACATATTATTCCCTCATTTAGTGGATATTTTCACAAAAAAAGTGAAATTTTCAAAAATCCAGAAAATTGTCTAAAAACGACTAAATATCAAGGAATCATTGGGCGAATCGCTCTGGAACTAAAATCGGAGCACTCATTGACATTTGGGCTATTTGAAAGTCTGATAAACGCCAGAAAAATGACTAAGACCAAAAAAAAATTTTTTTTCAACTTTTTTCAATTTTACCCCCGTGGGATATATATTCTACCCAAACACATTGGGAACTCTCCTGGGGTACCCTCACACATATTATTCCCTCATTTAGTGGATATTTTCACAAAAAAGTGAAATTTTCAAAAATCCAAAATATTGGCTGAAAACGACTAAATATCAAGGACTCATTGGGCGAATCGCTCTGGAACTGAAATCGGAATGCTCACTGACATTTGCCCTATCTGAAAGTCTGATAAACGCCAGAAAAATGACTAAGTCCAAAAAATAAAATTTTTTCAACTTTTTTCAATTTTACCCCCGTGGGATATATATTCTACCCACACACATTTGGAACTCTCCTGGGGTAACTTGACACATATTATTCCCTCATTTAGTGGATATTTTCACAAAAAAAGTGAAATTTTCAAAAATCCAGAAAATTGTCTAAAAACGACTAAATATCAAGGAATCATTGGGCGAATCGCTCTGGAACTAAAATCGGAGCACTCATTGACATTTGGGCTATTTGAAAGTCTGATAAACGCCAGAAAAATGACTAAGACCAAAAAAAAAATTTTTTTCAACTTTTTTCAATTTTACCCCGGTGGGATATATATTCTACCCAAACACATTGGGAACTCTCCTGGGGTACCCTCACACATATTATTCCCTCATTTAGTGGATATTTTCACAAAAAAGTGAAATTTTCAAAAATCCAAAATATTGGCTGAAAACGACTAAATATCAAGGACTCATTGGGCGAATCGCTCTGGAACTGAAATCGGAATGCTCACTGACATTTGCCCTATCTGAAAGTCTGATAAACGCCAGAAAAATGACTAAGTCCAAAAAATAAAATTTTTCAACTTTTTTCAAATTTACCCCGTGGGATATATATTCTACCCACACACATTTGGAACTCTCCTGAGGTACCCTCACACATATTATTCCCTCATTTAGTGGATATTTTCACAAAAAAAGAGAAATTTTCAAAAATCCAGAAAATTGGCAGAAAACGACTAAATATCAAGGACTCATTCGGCGAATCGCTCTGGAACTGAAATCGGAATGCTCACTGACATTTGCCCTATCTCAAAGTCTGATAAACGCCGGAAAAATGACTAAGTCCAAAAAAAAAAAATGTTTTCAACTTTTTTCAATTTTACCCCCGTGGGATATATATTCTACCCACACACATTTGGAACTCTCCTGGGGTACCCTCACACATATTATTCCCTCATTTAGTGGATATTTTCACAAAAAAGAGAAATTTTGAAAAATCCAGAAAATTGGCTGAAAACGACTAAATATCAAGGACTCATTGGGCGAATCGCTCTGGAACTGAAATCGGAACGCTCACTGACATTTGCCCTATCTGAAAGTCTGATAAACGCCGGAAAAATGACTAAGTCCAAAAAAAAAATGTTTTTAACTTTTTTCTATTTTACCCCCGTGGGATATATATTCTATCCACACACATTAGGAACTCTCCTGGGGTACCCTCACACTTATTATTCCCTCATTAAGTGGATATTTAAAAAAAAAGTGAAATTTTCAAAAATCCAGAAAATTGTCTGAAAACGACTAAATATCAAGGACTCATTGGGCGAATCGCTCTGGAACTGAAATTGGAATGCTCACTGACATTTGCCCTATCTGAAAGTCTGATAAACGCCGGAAAAATGACTAAGTCCAAAAAAAAATTTTTTTAAACTTTTTTCAATTTTACCCCCGTGGGATATATATTCTACCCACACACATTTGGAACTCTCCTGGGGTACCCTCACACATATTATTCCCTCATTTAGTGGATATTTTCACCAAAAAGTGAAATTTTCAAAAATCCAGAAAATTGGCTGAAAATGACTAAATATCAAGGACTCATTGGGTGAATCGCTCTGGAATTGAAATCGGAACGCTCACTGACATTTGCCCTATCTGAAAGTCTGATAAATGCCGGAAAAATGACTAAGTCGAAAAAAAATTTTTTTTCAACTTTTTTCAATTTTACCCCCGTGGGATATATATTCTACCCACAACATTGGGAACTCTCCTGGGGTTCCCTCACACATATTATTCCCTCATTTAGTGGATATTTTCACAAAAAAGTGAAATTTTCAAAAATCCAGAAAATTGGCTGAAAACGACTAAATATCAAGGACTCATTGAGCGAATCGCTCTGGAACTGAAATCGGAACGCTCACTGACATTTGCCCTATCTGAAAGTCTAATAAACACCGGAAAAATGACTTAAGTCCAAAAGAAAAATTTTTTCAACTTTTTTCAATTTTACCCCCCGTGGGATATATATTCTACCCACACACATTTGGAACTCTCCTGGGGTACCCTCAGACATATTATTCCCTCATTTAGTGGATATTTTCACAAAAAAGAGAAATTTTCAAAAATTCAGAAAATTGGCTGAAAACGACTAAATATCAAGGACTCATTGGGCGAATCGCTCTGGAACTGAAATTGGAACGCTCACTGACATTTGTCCTATCTGAAAGTCTGATAAACGCCGGAAAAATGACTAAGTCCAAAAAAAAATTTTTTTCAACTTTTTTCAATTTTACCCTCGTGGGATATATATTCTACCCACACACATTTGGAACTTTCCTGGGGTAACCTCACACATATTATTCCCTCATTTAGTGGATATTTTTACAAAAAAGTGAAATTTTCAAAAATTCAGAAAATTGGCTGAAAATGACGAAATATCAAGGACTCATTGGGCGAATCGCTCTGGAACTGAAATTAGAACGCTCACTGACATTTGCCCTATCTGAAAGTCTGATGAACGCCGGAAAAATGACTAAGTCCAGAAGAAAAATTTTTTCAACTTTTTCAATTTTACCCCGTGGGATATATATTCTACCCACACACATTGGGAACTCTCCTGGGGTACCCTCACACATATTATTCCCTCATTTAGATGATATTTTCACAAAAAAGTGAAATTTTCAAAAATCCAGAAAATTGGCTGAAAACGACTAAATATCAAGGACTCATTGGGCAAATTGCTCTGGAACTGAAATTGGAACGCTCACTGACATTTGCCCAATCTGAAAGTCTGATAAACACCGGAAAAATGACTAAGTCCAAAAAAAAATTTTTTTCAACTTTTTTCAATTTTACCCCCGTGGGATATATATTCTACCCAAACACATTGGGAGCTCTCCTGGGGTACCTTCACACATATTATTCCCTCATTTAGTGGATATTTTCACAAAAAAATGAAATTTTCAAAAATCCAGAAAATTGGCTGAAATCGACTAAATATCAAGGACTCATTCGGTGAATCGCTCTGGAACTGAAATCGGAACGCTCACTGACATTTGCCCTCTCTGAAAGTCTGATAAACGCCGGAAAAATGACTAAGTCCAAAAAAAATTTTTTTTCATCTTTTTTCAATTTTACCCGTGGGATATATATTCTACCCACACACATTTGGAACTCTCCTGGGGTACCCTCAGACATATTATTCCCTCATTTAGTGGATATTTTCACAAAAAAGTGAAATTTTCAAAAATCCAGAAAATTGGCTGAAAACGACTAAATATCAAGGACTCATTGGGCGAATTGCTCTGGAACTGAAATTGGAACGCTCACTGACATTTGCCCTATCTGAAAGTCTGATAAACACTGGAAAAATGACTAATTCCAAAAAAAAATTTTTTTCAACTTTTTTCAATTTTACCCTCGTGCGATATATATTCTACCCACACACATTTGGAACTCTCCTGGGGTACCCTCACACATATTATTCCCTCATTTAGTGGATATTTTCACAAAAAAGTGAAATTTTCAAAAATCCAGAAAATTGGCTGAAAACGACTAAATATCAAGGACTCATTGGGCGAATCGCTCTGGAACTGAAATCGGAACGCTCACTGACATTTGCCCTATCTGAAAGTCTGATAAACGCCGGAAAAATGACTAAGTCCAAAAAAAAATTTTTTTCATCTTTTTTCAATTTTACCCCCGTGGGATATATATTCTACCCACACACATTTGGAACTCTCCTGGGGTACCCTCACACATATTATTCCCTCATTTAGTGGATATTTTCACAAAAAAGAGAAATTTTCAAAAATTCAGAAAATTGGCTGAAAACGACTAAATATCAAGGACTCATTGGGCGAATCGCTCTGGAACTGAAATTGGAACGCTCACTGACATTTGCCCTATCTGAAAGTCTGATAAACGCCGGAAAAATGACTAAGTCCAAAAAAAAATGTTTTTCAACTTTTTTCAATTTTACCCTCGTGGGATATGTATTCTACCCACACACATTTGGAACTCTCCTGGGGTACCCTCACACATATTATTCCCTCATTTAGTGGATATTTTCACAAAAAAGAGAAATTTTCAAAAATCCAGAAAATTGGCTGAAAACGACTAAATATCAAGGACTCATTGGGCAAATTGCTCTGGAACTGAAATTGGAACGCTCACTGACATTTGCCCAATCTGAAAGTCTGATAAACACCGGAAAAATGACTAAGTCCAAAAAAAAATTTTTTTCAACTTTTTTCAATTTTACCCCCGTGGGATATATATTCTACCCAAACACATTGGGAGCTCTCCTGGGGTACCTTCACACATATTATTCCCTCATTTAGTGGATATTTTCACAAAAAAATGAAATTTTCAAAAATCCAGAAAATTGGCTGAAATCGACTAAATATCAAGGACTCATTCGGTGAATCGCTCTGGAACTGAAATCGGAACGCTCACTGACATTTGCCCTCTCTGAAAGTCTGATAAACGCCGGAAAAATGACTAAGTCCAAAAAAAATTTTTTTTCATCTTTTTTCAATTTTACCCGTGGGATATATATTCTACCCACACACATTTGGAACTCTCCTGGGGTACCCTCAGACATATTATTCCCTCATTTAGTGGATATTTTCACAAAAAAGTGAAATTTTCAAAAATCCAGAAAATTGGCTGAAAACGACTAAATATCAAGGACTCATTGGGCGAATTGCTCTGGAACTGAAATTGGAACGCTCACTGACATTTGCCCTATCTGAAAGTCTGATAAACACTGGAAAAATGACTAATTCCAAAAAAAAATTTTTTTCAACTTTTTTCAATTTTACCCTCGTGCGATATATATTCTACCCACACACATTTGGAACTCTCCTGGGGTACCCTCACACATATTATTCCCTCATTTAGTGGATATTTTCACAAAAAAGTGAAATTTTCAAAAATCCAGAAAATTGGCTGAAAACGACTAAATATCAAGGACTCATTGGGCGAATCGCTCTGGAACTGAAATCGGAACGCTCACTGACATTTGCCCTATCTGAAAGTCTGATAAACGCCGGAAAAATGACTAAGTCCAAAAAAAAATTTTTTTCATCTTTTTTCAATTTTACCCCCGTGGGATATATATTCTACCCACACACATTTGGAACTCTCCTGGGGTACCCTCACACATATTATTCCCTCATTTAGTGGATATTTTCACAAAAAAGAGAAATTTTCAAAAATTCAGAAAATTGGCTGAAAACGACTAAATATCAAGGACTCATTGGGCGAATCGCTCTGGAACTGAAATTGGAACGCTCACTGACATTTGCCCTATCTGAAAGTCTGATAAACGCCGGAAAAATGACTAAGTCCAAAAAAAAATGTTTTTCAACTTTTTTCAATTTTACCCTCGTGGGATATGTATTCTACCCACACACATTTGGAACTCTCCTGGGGTACCCTCACACATATTATTCCCTCATTTAGTGGATATTTTCACAAAAAAGAGAAATTTTCAAAAATCCAGAAAATTGGCTGAAAATGACTAAATATCAAGGACTCATTGGGCGAATCGCTCTGGAACTGAAATCGGAACGCTCACTGACATTTGCCCTATCTGAAAGTCTGATAAACACCAGAAAAATGACTAAGTCCAAAAAAAAAATTTTTTCATCTTTTTTCAATTTTACCCCCGTGGGATATATATTCTACCCAAACACATTGGGAACTCTCCTGGGGTACCCTCACAAATATTATTCCCTCATTTAGTGGATATTTTCACAAAAAAGTGAAATTTTCAAAAATCCAGAAAATTGGCTGAAAACGACTAAATATCAAGGACTCATTGGGCGAATCGCTCTGGAACTGAAATCGGAACGCTCACTGACATTTGCCCTATCTGAAAGTCTGCTAAACGCCGAAAAAATGACTAAGTCCAAAAAAAAAAAATTTTTTCAACTTTTTTCAATTTTACCCCCGTATGATATATATTCTACCCACACACATTTGGAACTCTCCTGGGGTACCTTGACACATATTATTCCCTCATTTAGTGGATCTTTTCACAAATAAGTGAAATTTTCTAAATTCCAGAAAATTGGCTGAAAACGACTAAATATCAAGGACTCTTTGGGCGAATCGCTCTGGAACTGAAATCGGAATGCTCACTGACATTTGCCCTATCTGAAAGTCTGATAAACGCTGGAAAAATGACTAAGTCCAAAAAAAAATTTTTTTCATCTTTTTTCAATTTTACCCCTATGGGATATATATTCTACCCACACACATTTGGAACTCTCCTGGGGTACCCTCACACATATTATTCCCTCATTTAGTGGATATTTTCACAAAAAAGTGAAATTTTCAAAAATTCTGAAAATTGGCTGAAAACGACTAAATATCAAGGACTCATCCAGCAAATCGCTCTGGAACTGAAATCGGAACGCTCACTGACATTTCCCCTATCTGAAAGTCTGATAAACTCCGGAAAAATGACTAAGTCCAAAAAAAAATGTTTTTCAACTTTTTTCAATTTTACCCTCGTGGGATATATATTCTACCCACACACATTTGGAACTCTCCTGGGGTACCCTCACACATATTATTCCCTCATTTAGTGGATATTTTCACAAAAAAGTGAAATTTTCAAAAATCCAGAAAATTGGCTGAAAACGACTAAATATCAAGGACTCATTGGGCGAATCGCTCTGGAACTGAAATCGGAATGCTCACTGACATTTGCCCTATCTGAAAGTCTGATAAACGCCGGAAAAATGACTAAGTCCAAAAAAAAATTAATTTTTAAACTTTTTTCAATTTTACCCCTGTGGGATATATATTCTACCCACACACATTTGGAACTCTTCTGGGGTACCCTCACACATATTATTCCCTCATTTAGTGGATATTTTCACAAAAAAGAGAAATTTTCAAAAATCCAGAAAATTGGCTGAAAACGACTAAATATCAAGGACTCATTGGGCGAATCGCTCTGGAACTGAAATCGGAACGCTCACTGACATTTGCCCTATCTGAAAGTCTGATAAACACCAGAAAAATGACTAAGTCCAAAAAAATTTTTTTTTAAACTTTTTTCAATTTTACCCCGTGGGATATATATTCTACCCAAACACATTGGGAGCTCTCCTGGGGTACCTTCACACATATTATTCCCTCATTTAGTGGATATTTTCACAAAAAAATGAAATTTTCAAAAATACAGAAAATTGGCTGAAAACGACTAAATATCAAGGACTCATTGGGCAAATCGCTCTGGAACTGAAATCGGAACGCTCACTGACATTTGCCCTATCTGAAAGTCTGATAAACGCTGGAAAAATGACTAAGTCCAAAAAAAAAATTTTTTCATCTTTTTTCAATTTTACCCCCGTGGGATATATATTCTACCCAAACACATTGGGAACTCTCCTGGGGTACCCTCACACATATTATTCCCTCATTTAGTGGATATTTTCACAAAAAAGTGAAATTTTCAAAAATCCAAAATATTGTCTGAAAACGACTAAATATCAAGGACTCATTGGGCGAATCGCTCTGGAACTGAAATCGGAACGCTCACTGACATTTGCCTATCTGAAAGTCTGATAAACGCCGAAAAAATGACTAAGTCCAAAAAAAAAAAATTTTTTCAACTTTTTTCAATTTTACCCCCGTGGGATATATATTCTACCCAAACACATTTGGAACTCTCCTGGGGTACCTTGACACATATTATTCCCTCATTTAGTGGATATTTTCACAAATAAGTGAAATTTTCTAAATTCCAGAAAATTGTCTGAAAACGACTAAATATCAAGGACTCATTGGGCGAATCGCTCTGGAACTGAAATCGGAATGCTCACTGACATTTGCCCTATCTGAAAGTCTGATAAACGCCGAAAAAATGACTAAGTCCAAAAAAAAAAAAATTTTTCAACTTTTTTCAATTGTACCCCCGTGGGATATATATTCTACCCACACACATTTGGAACTCTCCTGGGGTACCCTCACACATATTATTCCCTCATTTAGTGGATATTTTCACAAAAAAGTGAAATTTTCAAAAATCCAGAAAATTGGCTGAAAAAGACTAAATATCAAGGACTCATTGGGCGAATTGCTCTGAAACTGAAATTGGAACGCTCACTGACATTTGCCCTATCTGAAAGTCTGATAAACGCCGGAAAAATGACTAAGTCCAAAAAAAAAATGCTTTCAACTTTTTTCAATTTTACCCCCGTGGGATATATATTCTACCCAAACACATTGGAAACTTTCCTGGGGTACCCTCACACATATTATTCCCTCATTTAGTGGATATTTTCACAAAAACGTGAAATTTTCAAAAATCCAGAAAATTGGCTGAAAACGACTAAATATCATGGACTCATTGGGCGAATCGCTCTGGAACTGAAATCGGAACGCTCACTGACATTTGCCCTATCTGAAAGTCTGATAAAGGCCGGAAAAATGACTAAGTCCAAAAAAAAAATTTTTCATCTTTTTTCAATTTTACACCCGTAGGATATATATTCTACCCACACACATTTGGAACTCTCCGGGGTACCTTCACACATATTATTCCCTCATTTAGTGGATATTTTCACAAAAAAGTGAAATTTTCAAAAATCCAAAATATTGGCTGAAAACGACTAAATATAAAGGACTCATTGGGCGAATCGCTCTGGAACTGAAATCGGAACGCTCACTGACATTTGCCCTATCTGAAAGTCTGATAAACGCCGGAAAAATGACTAAGTCCAAAAAAAATTTTTTTTCAACTTTTTTCAATTTTACCCCCGTGGGATATATATTCTACCCAAACACATTGGGAGCTCTCTTGGGGTACCCTCACACATATTATTCCCTCATTTAGTGGATGTTTTCACAAAAAAGTGAAATTTTCAAAAATCCAGAAAATTGGCTGAAAACGACTAAATATCAAGGACTCATGGGGCGAATCGCTCTGGAACTGAAATCGGAACGCTCACTGACATTTGCCCTATCTGAAAGTCTGATAAACGCCGGAAAAATAACTAAGTCCAAAAAAAAAATGTTTTCAACTTTTTTCAATTTTAACCCCGTTGGATATATATTCTACCCAAACACATTGGGAACTCTCCTGGGGTACCCTCACACATATTATTCCCTCATTTAGTGGATATTTTCACAAAAACGTGAAATTTTCAAAAATCCAGAAAATTGGCTGAAAACGACTAAATATCAAGGACTCATTGGGCGAATCGCTCTGGAACTGAAATCGGATCGCTCACTGACACTTGCCCTATCTGAAAGTCTGATAAATGCCGGAAAAATGACTAAGTCCAAAAGAAAAATTATTTCAACTTTTTTCAATTTTACCCCCGTGGGATATATATTCTACCCACACACATTTGGAACTCTCCTGGGGTACCCTCACACATATTATTCCCTCATTTAGTGGATATTTTCACAAAAAAGTGAAATTTTCAAAAATTCTGAAAATTGTCTGAAAACGACTAAATATCAAGGACTCATAGGGCGAATCTATCTGGAACTGAAATCGGAACGCTCACTGACATTTGCACTATCTGAAAGTCTGATAAACGCCGGAAAAATGACTAAGTCCAAAAAAAAAAAAAATTTTCAACTTTTTCAATTTTACCACCGTGGAATATATATTCTACCCACACACATTTGGAACTCTCCTGGGGTACCCTCACACATATTATTCCCTCATTTAGTGGATATTTTCACAAAAAAGAGAAATTTTCAAAAATCCAGAAAATTGGCTGAAAACGACTAAATATCAAGGACTCATTGGGCGAATCGCTCTGGAACTGAAATCGGAACGCTCACTGACATTTGCCCTATCTGAAAGTCTGATAAACGCCGGAAAAATGACTAAGTCCAAAAGAAAAATTATTTCAACTTTTTTCAATTTTACCCCCGTGGGATATATATTCTACCCACACACATTGGGAACTCTCCTGGGGTACACTCACACATATTATTCCCTCATTTAGTGGATGTTGTCACAAAAAAGTGAAATTTTCAAAAATTCTGAAAATTGACTGAAAACGACTAAATATCAAGGACTCATTGGGCGAATCGCTCTGGAACTGAAATCGGAATGCTCACTGACATTTCCCCTTTCTGAAAGTCTGATAAACGCCGGAAAAATGACAAAGTCCCCAAAAAAAATTTTTCAACTTTTTTCAGTTTTACCCCCGTGGGATATATATTCTACCTACACCCATTTGGAACTCTCCTGTGGTACCTTCACACATATTATTCCCTCATTTAGTGGATATTTTCACAAAAAAGTGAAATTTTCAAAAATCCAGAAAATTGGCTCAAAACGACTAAATATCAAGGACTCATTGGGCGAATCGCTCTTGAACTGAAATCGGAACGCTCACTGACATTTCCCCTATCTGAAAGTCTGATAAACGCCAGAAAAATGACAAAGACCAAAAAAAAAATTTTTTCAACTTTTTTCAATTTTACCCCCGTGGGATATATATTCTACCCACACACATTTGGAACGCTACTGGGGTAACCTCACACATATTATTCCCTCATTTAGTGGATATTTTCACAAAAAAGTGAAATTTTCAAAAATCCAGAAAATTGGCTGAAAACGACTAAATATCAAGGACTCATTGGGCAAATCGCTCTTGAACTAAATCGGAACGCTCACTGACATTTCCTCTATCTGAAAGTCTGATAAACGCCGGAAAAATGACTAAGTCCAATAAAAAAATGTTTTCAACTTTTTTTCAATTTTACCCCCGTGGGATATATATTCTACCCACACACATTTGGAACTCTCCTGGGGTACCCTCACACATATTATTCCCTCAATTAGTGGATATTTTCACAAAAAAGTGAAATTTTCAAAAATCCAGAAAATTGGCAGAAAACGCCTAAATATCAAGGACTCATTGGGCGAATCGCTCTTGAACTGAAATCAGAACGCTCACTGACATTTCCCCTATCTGTAAGTCTGATAAACGCCGGAAAAATGAAAAAGTCCCCAAAAAAAATGTTTTCAACTTTTTTCAATTTTACCCCCGTGGGATATATATTCTACCCACACCCATTTGGAACTCTCCTGTGGAACCCTCACACATATTATTCCCTTTTTTAGTGGATATTTTCACAAAAAAGTGAAATTTTCAAAAATCCAGAAAATTGGCTGAAAACGACTAAATATCATGGACCCATTGGGCGAATCGCTCTTGAACTGAAATTGGAACGCTCACTGACATTTCCTCTATCTGAAAGTCTGATAAACGCCGGAAAAATGAAAAAGTCCGCAAAAAAAATGTTTTCAACTTTTTTCAATTTTACCCCCGTGGGATATATATTCTACCCACACCCATTTGGAACTCTCCTGTGGAACCTTCACACATATTATTCCCTTTTTTAGTGGATATTTTCACAAAAAAGTGAAATTTTCAAAAATCCAGAAAATTGGCTGAAAACGACTAAATATCAAGGACCCATTGGGCGAATCGCTCTTGAACTGAAATCGGAACGCTCACTGACATTTCCCCTATCTGAAAGTCTGATAAATGATGGAAAAATGACAAAGTCCAAAAAAAAATTTTTTTTCAACTTTTTTCAATTTTACCCCCGTGCGATATATATTCTACCCACACACATTTGGAACTCTCCTGGGGTACCCTCACACATATTATTCCCTCATTTAGTGTATATTTTCACAAAAAAGTGAAATTTTCAAAAATCCAGAAAATTGGCTGAAAGCGACTAAATATCAAGGACTCATTGGGCGAATCGCTCTGGAACTGAAATCGGAATGCTCAATGACATTTCCTCTATCTGAAAGTCTGATAAACGCCGGAAAAATGACTAAGTCCAAAAAAAAAATGTTTTCAACTTTTTTCAATTTTACCCCCGTGGGATATATATTCTACCCACACACATTTGGAACTCTCCTGGGGTACCCTCACACATATTATTCCCTCATTTAGTGGATATTTTCACAAAAAAGTGAAAATTTCAAAAATCCAGAAAATTGGCTGAAAACGACTAAATATCAAGGACTCATTGGGCGAATCGCTCTGGAACTGAAATCGGAACGCTCACTGACATTTCCCCTATCTGAAAGTCTGATAAACGCTGGAAAAATGACAAAGTCGAAAAAAAATTTTTTTCAACTTTTTTCAATTTTACACCCGTGGGATATATATTCTAACCACACCCATTTGGAACTCTCCTGTGGTACCCTCACACATATTATTCCCTCATTTAGTGGAAATTTTCACAAAAAAGTGAAATTTTCAAAAATCCAAAAAATTGGCTGAAAACGACTAAATATCAAGGACTCATTGGGCGAATCGCTCATGAACTGAAATCGGAACGCTCACTGACATTTCCCCTTTCTGAAAGTCTGATAAACGCCGGAAAAATGACAAAGTCCCCAAAAAAAATTTTTAAACTTTTTTCAATTTTACCCCCGTGGGATATATATCCTACCTACACCCATTTGGAACTCTCCTGTGGTACCTTCACACATATTATTCCCTCATTTAGTGGATATTTTCACAAAAAAGTGAAATTTTCAAAAATCCAGAAAATTGGCTCAAAACGACTAAATATCAAGGACTCATTGGGCGAATCGCTCTTGAACTGAAATCGGAACGCTCACTGACATTTCCCCTATCTGAAAGTCTGATAAACGCCAGAAAAATGACAAAGACCAAAAAAAAAATTTTTTCAACTTTTTTCAATTTTACCCCCGTGGGATATATATTCTACCCACACACATTTGGAACTCTACTGGGGTAACCTCACACATATTATTCCCTCATTTAGTGGATATTTTCACAAAAAAGTGAAATTTTCAAAAATCCAGAAAATTGGCTGAAAACGACTAAATATCAAGGACTCATTGGGCAAATCGCTCTTGAACTAAATCGGAACGCTCACTGACATTTCCTCTATCTGAAAGTCTGATAAACGCCGGAAAAATGACTAAGTCCAATAAAAAAATGTTTTCAACTTTTTTTCAATTTTACCCCCGTGGGATATATATTCTACCCACACACATTTGGAACTCTCCTGGGGTACCCTCACACATATTATTTGCTCAATTAGTGGATATTTTCACAAAAAAGTGAAATTTTCAAAAATCCAGAAAATTGGCAGAAAACGACTAAATATCAAGGACTCATTGGGCGAATCGCTCTTGAACTGAAATCAGAACGCTCACTGACATTTCCCCTATCTGAAAGTCTGATAAACGCCGGAAAAATGAAAAAGTCCCCCAAAAAAAATGTTTTCAACTTTTTTCAATTTTACCCCCGTGGGATATATATTCTACCCACACCCATTTGGAACTCTCCTGTGGAACCCTCACACATATTATTCCCTTTTTTAGTGGATATTTTCACAAAAAAGTGAAATTTTCAAAAATCCAGAAAATTGGCTGAAAACGACTAAATATCAAGGACCCATTGGGCGAATCGCTCTTGAACTGAAATCAGAACGCTCACTGACATTTCCCCTATCTGAAAGTCTGATAAATGATGGAAAAATGACAAAGTCCAAAAAAAAATTTTTTTTCAACTTTTTTCAATTTTACCCCCTTGCGATATATATTCTACCCACACACATTTGGAACTCTCCTGGGGTACCCTCACACATATTATTCCCTCATTTAGTGGATATTTTCACAAAAAAGTGAAAATTTCAAAAATCCAGAAAATTGGCTGAAAACGACTAAATATCAAGGACTCATTGGGCGAATCGCTCTGGAACTGAAATCGGAATGCTCACTGACATTTCCCCTAACTGAAAGTCTGATAAACGCCGGAAAAATGACTAAGTCCAAAAAAAAATGTTTTCAACTTTTTTCAATTCTACCACCGTGGGATATATATTCTACCCACACACATTTGGAACTCTCCTGGGGTACCCTCACACATATTATTCCCTCATTTAGTGGATATTTTCACAAAAAAGTGAAATTTTCAAAAATCCAGAAAATTGGCAGAAAACGACTAAATATCAAGGACTCATTGGGCGAATCGCTCTTGAACTGAAATCAGAACGCTCACTGACATTTCCCCTATCTGAAAGTCTGATAAATGCTGGAAAAATGACAAAGTCCAAAAAAAAATTTTTTTCAACTTTTTTCAATTTTACCCCCGTGGGATATACATTCTACCCACACACATTTGGAACACTCCTGGGGTACCCTCACACATATTATTCCCTCACTTAGTGGATATTTTCACAAAAAAGTGAAATTTTCAAAAATCCAGAAAATTGGCTGAAAGCGACTAAATATCAAGGACTCATTGGGCAAATCGCTCTTGAACTGAAATCGGAACGCTCACTGACATTTCCCCTCTCTGAAAGTCTGATAAACGCTGGAAAAATGACAGTCAAAAAAAAATTTTTTTTAAACTTTTTTCAATTTAACCCCTGTGGGATACATATTCTACCCACACACATTTGGAACACTCCTGGGGTACCCTCACACATATTATTCACTCATTTAGTGGATGTTTTCACAAAAAAGTGAAAATTTCAAAAATCCAGAAAATTGGCTGAAAACGACTAAATATCAAGGACTCATTGGGCGAATCGCTCTGGAACTGAAATCGGAATGCTCACTGACATTTCCCCTATCTGAAAGTCTGATAAACGCCGGAAAAATGACTAAGTCCAAAAAAAAAATGTTATCAACTTTTTTCAATTCTACCACCGTGGGATATATATTCTACCCACACACATTTGGAACTCTCCTGGGGTACCCTCACACATATTATTCCCTCATTTATTGGATATTTTCACAAAAAAGTGACATTTTCAAAAATCCAGAAAATCGGCTGAAAACGACTAAATATCAAGGACTCATTGGGCAAATCGCTCTGGAATTGAAATCGGAACGCTCACTGACATTTCCCCTATCTGAAAGTCTGATAAACGATGGAAAAATGACAAAGTCCAAAAAAAAATTTTTTTTCAACTTTTTTCAATTTTACCCCCGTGCGATATATATTCTACCCACACACATTTGGAACTCTCCTGGGGTACCCTCACACATATTATTCCCTCATTTAGTGGATATTTTCACAAAAAAGTGAAATTTTCAAAAATCCAGAAAATTGGCTGAAAACGACTAAATATCAAGGACTCATTGGGCGAATCGCTCTGGAACTGAAATCGGAATGCTCAATGACATTTCCTCTATCTGAAAGTCTGATAAACGCCGGAAAAATGACTAAGTCCAAAAAAAAAATATTTTCAACTTTTTTCAATTTTACCCCCGTGGGATATATATTCTACCCACACACATTTGGAACTCTCCTGGGGTACCCTCACACATATTATTCCCTCATTTAGTGGATATTTTCACAAAAAAGTGAAATTTTCAAAAATCCAGAAAATTGGCTGAAAACGACTAAATATCAAGGACTCATTGGGCGTATCGCTCTGGAACTGAAATCGGAACGCTCACTGACATTTCCCCTTTCTGAAAGTCTGATAAACGCCGGAAAAATGACAAAGTCCCCCAAAAAAATTTTTCAACTTTTTTCAATTTTACCCCCGTGGGATATATATTCTACCTACACCCATTTGGAACTCTCCTGTGGTACCTTCACACATATTATTCCCTCATTTAGTGGATATTTTCACAAAAAAGTGAAATTTTCAAAAATCCAGAAAATTGGCTCAAAACGACTAAATATCAAGGACTCATTGGGCGAATCGCTCTTGAACTGAAATCGGAACGCTCACTGACATTTCCCCTATCTGAAAGTCTGATAAACGCCAGAAAAATGACAAAGACCAAAAAAAAAATTTTTTCAACTTTTTTCAATTTTACCCCCGTGGGATATATATTCTACCCACACACATTTGGAACTCTACTGGGGTAACCTCACACATATTATTCCCTCATTTAGTGGATATTTTCACAAAAAAGTGAAATTTTCAAAAATCCAGAAAATTGGCTGAAAACGACTAAATATCAAGGACTCATTGGGCAAATCGCTCTTGAACTAAATCGGAACGCTCACTGACATTTCCTCTATCTGAAAGTCTGATAAACGCCGGAAAAATGACTAAGTCCAATAAAAAAATGTTTTCAACTTTTTTTCAATTTTACCCCCGTTGGATATATATTCTACCCACACACATTTGGAACTCTCCTGGGGTACCCTCACACATATTATTTACTCAATTAGTGGATATTTTCACAAAAAAGTGAAATTTTCAAAAATCCAGAAAATTGGCAGAAAACGACTAAATATCAAGGACTCATTGGGCGAATCGCTCTTGAACTGAAATCAGAACGCTCACTGACATTTCCCCTATCTGAAAGTCTGATAAACGCCGGAAAAATGAAAAAGTCCCCAAAAAAAATGTTTTCAACTTTTTTCAATTTTACCCCCGTGGGATATATATTCTACCCACACCCATTTGGAACTCTCCTGTGGAACCCTCACACATATTATTCCCTTTTTTAGTGGATATTTTCACAAAAAAGTGAAATTTTCAAAAATCCAGAAAATTGGCTGAAAACGACTAAATATCAAGGACCCATTGGGCGAATCGCTCTTGAACTGAAATCGGAACGCTCACTGACATTTCCCCTATCTGAAAGTCTGATAAATGATGGAAAAATGACAAAGTCCAAAAAAAAATTTTTTTTCAACTTTTTTCAATTTTACCCCCGTGCGATATATATTCTACCCACACACATTTGGAACTCTCCTGGGGTACCCTCACACATATTATTCCCTCATTTAGTGAATATTTTCACAAAAAAGTGAAATTTTCAAAAATCCAGAAAATTGGCTGAAAACGACTAAATATCAAGGACTCATTGGGCGAATCGCTCTGGAACTGAAATCGGAATGCTCAATGACATTTCCTCTATCTGAAAGTCTGATAAACGCCGGAAAAATGACTAAGTCCAAAAAAAAAATGTTTTCAACTTTTTTCAATTTTACCCCCGTGGGATATATATTCTACCCACACACGTTTGGAACTCTCCTGGGGTACCCTCACACATATTATTCCCTCATTGAGTGGATATTTTCACAAAAAAGTGAAAATTTCAAAAATCCAGAAAATTGGCTGAAAACGACTAAATATCAAGGACTCATTGGGCGAATCGCTCTGGAACTGAAATCGGAATGCTCACTGACATTTCCCCTAACTGAAAGTCTGATAAACGCCGGAAAAATGACTAAGTCCAAAAAAAAAATGTTTTCAACTTTTTTCAATTCTACCACCGTGGGATATATATTCTACCCACACACATTTGGAACTCTCCTGGGGTACCCTCACACATATTATTCCCTCATTTAGTGGATATTTTCACAAAAAAGTGAAATTTTCAAAAATCCAGAAAATTGGCAGAAAACGACTAAATATCAAGGACTCATTGGGCGAATCGCTCTTGAACTGAAATCAGAACGCTCACTGACATTTCCCCTATCTGAAAGTTTGATAAATGCTGGAAAAATGACAAAGTCCAAAAAAAAATTTTTTTCAACTTTTTTCAATTTTACCCCCGTGGGATATACATTCTACCCACACACATTTGGAACACTCCTGGGGTACCCTCACACATATTATTCCCTCATTTAGTGGATATTTTCACAAAAAAGTGAAATTTTCAAAAATCCAGAAAATTGGCTGAAAGCGACTAAATATCAAGGACTCATTGGGCAAATCGCTCTTGAACTGAAATCGGAACGCTCACTGACATTTCCCCTCTCTGAAAGTCTGATAAACGCTGGAAAAATGACAGTCAAAAAAAAATTTTTTTTAAACTTTTTTCAATTTAACCCCTGTGGGATATATATTCTACCCACACACATTTGGAACACTCCTGGGGTACCCTCACACATATTATTCACTCATTTAGTGGATGTTTTCACAAAAAAGTGAAAATTTCAAAAATCCAGAAAATTGGCTGAAAACGACTAAATATCAAGGACTCATTGGGCGAATCGCTCTGGAACTGAAATCGGAATGCTCACTGACATTTCCCCTATCTGAAAGTCTGATAAACGCCGGAAAAATGACTAAGTCCAAAAAAAAAATGTTATCAACTTTTTTCAATTCTACCACCGTGGGATATATATTCTACCCACACACATTTGGAACTCTCCTGGGGTACCCTCACACATATTATTCCCTCATTTATTGGATATTTTCACAAAAAAGTGACATTTTCAAAAATCCAGAAAATCGGCTGAAAACGACTAAATATCAAGGACTCATTGGGCAAATCGCTCTGGAATTGAAATCGGAATGCTCACTGACATTTCCCCTATCTAAAAGTCTGATAAACGCCGGAAAAATGGCTAAGTCCAAAAAAAAATTTTTTTAAACTTTTTTCAATTTTACCCCCGTCGAATATTTATTCTACCCACACACATTTGGAACTCTCCTGGGTACCCTCACACATATTATTCCCTCATTTAGTGGATATTTTCACAAAAAAGTGAAATTTTCAAAAATCCAGAAAATTGGCTGAAAACGACTAAATATCAAGGACTCATTGGGCTCTTGTACTGAAATCGGAACGCTCACTGACATTTCCCCTATCTGAAAGTCTGATAAACACTGGAAAAATGACAAAGTCCAAAAAAAATTTTTTTCAACTTTTTTCAATTTTACCCCCGTGGGATATATATTCTACCCACACACATTTGGAACTCTCCTGGGGTACCCTCACACATATTATTCCCTCATTTAGTGGATATTTTCACAAAAAAGTGAAATTTTCAAAAATCCAAAAAATTGGCTGAAAACGACTAAATATCAAGGACTCATTGGGCGAATCGCTCTTGAACTGAAATCGGAACGCTCACTGACATTTCACCTATCTGAAAGTCTGATAAACGCCGGAAAAATGAAAAAGTCCCCAAAAAAAATGTTTTCAACTTTTTTCAATTTTACCCCCATGGGATATATATTCTACCCACACCCATTTGGAACTCTCCTGTGGAACCCTCACACATATTATTCCCTTTTTTAGTGGATATTTTCACAAAAAAGTGAAATTTTCAAAAATCCAGAAAATTGGCTGAAAACGACTAAATATCAAGGACTCATTGGGCGAATCGCTCTTGAACTGAAATCGGAACGCTCATTGACATTTCCCCTATCTGAAAGTCTGATAAATGATGGAAAAATGACAAAGTCCAAAAAAAAATTTTTTTTCAACTTTTTTCAATTTTACCCCCGTGGGATATATATTCTACCCACACACATTTGGAACTCTCCTGGGGTACCCTCACACATAATATTCCCTCATTTAGTGGATATTTTCACAAAAAAGTGAAATTTTCAAAAATCCAGAAAATTGGCTGAAAACGACTAAATATCAAGGACTCATTGGGCGAATCGCTCTGGAACTGAAATCGGAATGCTCACTGACATTTCCTCTATCTGAAAGTCTGATAAATGCTGGAAAAATGACAAAGTCCAAAAAAAAAATGTTTTCAACTTTTTTTCAATTTTACCCCTGTGGGATATATATTCTACCCACACACATTTGGAACTCTCCTGGGGTACTCTCACACATATTATTCCCTCATTTAGTGGATATTTTCACAAAAAAGTGAAATTTTCAAAAATCCAGAAAATTGGCAGAAAACGACTAAATATCAAGGACTCATTGGGCGAATCGCTCTTGAACTGAAATCAGAACGCTCACTGACATTTCCCCTATCTGAAAGTCTGATAAATGCTGGAAAAATGACAAAGTCCAAAAAAAAATTTTTTTCAACTTTTTTCAATTTTACCCCCGTGGGATATATATTCTACCCACACACATTTGGAACACTCCTGGGGTACCCTCACACATATTATTCCCTCATTTAGTGGATATTTTCACAAAAAAGTGAAATTTTCAAAAATCCAGAAAATTGGCTGAGAACGACTAAATATCAAGGACTCATTGGGCAAATCGCTCTTGAACTGAAATCGGAACGCTCACTGACATTTCCCCTATCTGAAAGTCTGATAAACGCCGGAAAAATGGCTAAGTCCAAAAAAAAATTTTTTTAAACTTTTTTCAATTTTACCCCCGTGGGATATATATTCTACCCACACACATTTGGAACTCTCCTGGGGTACCCTCACACATATTATTCCCTCATTTAGTGGATATTTTCACAAAAAAGTGAAATTTTCAAAAATTCAAAATTTTGGCTGAAAACGACTAAACATCAAGGACTCATTGAGCGAATTGCTCTGGAACTGAAAACGGAACGCTCACTGACGTTTGCCCTATCTGAAAGTCTGATAAACGCCAGAAAAATGACAAAGTACCAAAAAAAAATTTTTCAAACTTTTTTCAATTTTACCCCCGTGGGATATATATTCTACCCATACACATTTGGAACTCTCCTGGGGTACCCTCACACATATTATTCCCTCATTTAGTGGATATTTTCACAAAAAAGTGAAATTTTCAAAAATCCAGAAAATTGGCTGAAAATGACTAAATATCAAGGACTCATTGGGCGAATCGCTCTGGAACTGAAATCGGAACGCTCACTGACATTTCCCCTATCTAAAAGTCTGATAAACGCCGGAAAAATGACAAAGTCCAAAAAAAAAATGTTTTCAACTTTTTTCAATTTTACCCCCGTGGGATATATATTCTACCCACACACATTTGGAACTCTCCTGGGGTACCCTCACACATATTATTCCCTCATTTAGTGGATATTTTCACAAAAAAGTGAAATTTTCAAAAATCCAGAAAATTGGCTGAAAACGACTAAATATCATGGACTCATTGGGTGAATTGCTCTGGAACTGAAATCGGAATGCTCACTGACATTTCCCCTATCTGAAAGTCTGATAAACGCCGGAAAAATGACTAAATCCAAAAAAAAAAATGTTTTTAATTTTACCCCTGTGGGATATATATTCTACCCACACACATTTGGAACTCTCCTGGGGTACCCTCACACATATTATTCCCTCATTTAGTGGATATATTCACAAAAAGTGAAATTTTCAAAAATCCAGAAAATTGGCTGAAAACTACTAAATATCAAGGACTCATTGGGCGAATCGCTATGGAACTGAAATCGGAACGCTCACTGACATTTCCCCTATCTAAAAGTCTGATAAACGCCGGAGAAATGACAAAGTCCAAAAAAAAAATGTTTTCAACTTTTTTCAATTTTTCCCCCGTGGGATATATATTCTACCCATACACATTTGGAACTCTCCTGTGGTACCCTCACACATATTATTCCCTCATTTAGTGGATATTTTCACAAAATAGTGAAATTTTCAAAAATCCAGAAAATTGGCTGAAAACGACTAAATATCAAGGACTCATTGAGTGAATCGCTCTGGAACTAAAATGGGAACGCTCACTGACATTTCCCCTATCTGAAAGTCTGATAAACGCCGGAGAAATGACAAAGTCCCAAAAAAAAATGTTTCCAACGTTTTTCAATTTTACCCCCGTGGGATATATATTCTACCCACACACATTTGGAACTCTCCTGGGGTACCCTCGCACATATTATTCCCTCATTTAGTGGATATTTTCACAAAAAAGTGAAATTTTCAAAATACCAAAATATTGGCTGAAAACGACTAAATATCAAGGACTCATTGGGCGAATTGCTATTTAACTGAAATCAGAACGCTCACTGACATTTCCCCTATCTGAAAGTCTGATCAACGCCAGAAAAATGACTAAGTCCAAAAAAAAATTTTTTTCTACTTTTTTCAATTTTACCCCCGTGGGATATATATTCTACCCACACACATTTGGAACTCTCCTGGGGTACCGTCACACATATTATTCCCTCATTTAGTGGATATTTTCACAAAAAAGTGAAATTTTCAAAATTCCAGAAAATTGGCTGAAAACGTCTAAATATCAAGGACTCGTTGGGTGAATCGCTCTGGAACTGAAATCGTAACGCTCACTGACATTTCCCCTATCTAAAAGTCTGATAAACGCCGGAAAAATGACAAAGTCCAAAAAAAAAATGTTTTCAACTTTTTTCAATTTTACCCCCGTGGGATATATATTCTACCCATACACATTTGGAACTCTCCTGGGGTACCCTCACACATATTATTCCCTCATTTAGTGGATATTTTCACAAAATAGTGAAATTTTCAAAAATCCAAAAAATTGGCTGAAAACGACTAAATATCAAGGACTCATTGAGTGAATCGCTCTGGAACTGAAATCGGAACGCTCACTGACATTTCCCCTATCTGAAAGTCTGATAAACGCCGGAAAAATGACAAAGTCCAAAAAAAACAATTTTTTCAACTTTTTTCAATTTTACCCCCGTGGGATATATATTCTACCCACACACATTTGGAACTCTCCTGGGGTACCCTCACACATATTATTCCCTCATTTAGTGGATATTTTCACAAAATAGTGAAATTTTCAAAACTCCAGAAAATTGGCTGAAAACGACTAAATATCATGGACTCATTGGGTGAATCGCTCTGGAACTGAAATCGGAACGCTCACTGACATTTCCCCTATCTGAAAGTCTGATAAACGCCGGAAAAATGACTAAATCCAAAAAAAAAAATGTTTTTAATTTTACCCCCGTGGGATATATATTCTACCCACACACATTTGGAACTCTCCTGGGGTACCCTCACACATATTATTCCCTCATTTAGTGGATATTTTCACAAAAAAGTGAAATTTTCAAAAATCCAGAAAATTGGCTGAAAACGACTAAATATCAAGGACTCATTGGGCGAATCGCTATGGAACTGAAATCGGAACGCTCACTGACATTTCCCCTATCTGAAAGTCTGATCAACGCCAGAAAAATGACTAAGTCCAAAAAAAAATTTTTTTCTACTTTTTTCAATTTTACCCCCGTGGGATATATATTCTACCCACACACATTTGGAACTCTCCTGGGGTACCGTCACACATATTTTTCCCTCATTTAGTGGATATTTTCACAAAAAAGTGAAATTTTCAAAATTCCAGAAAATTGGCTGAAAACGTCTAAATATCAAGGACTCGTTGGGTGAATCGCTCTGGAACTGAAATCGTAACGCTCACTGACATTTCCCCTATCTAAAAGTCTGATAAACGCCGGAAAAATGACAAAGTCCAAAAAAAACAATGTTTTCAACTTTTTTCAATTTTACCCCCGTGGGATATATATTCTACCCATACACATTTGGAACTCTCCTGGGGTACCCTCACACATATTATTCCCTCATTTAGTGGATATTTTCACAAAATAGTGAAATTTTCAAAAATCCAGAAAATTGGCTGAAAACGACTAAATATCAAGGACTCATTGAGTGAATCGCTCTGGAACTGAAATCGGAACGCTCACTGACATTTCCCCTATCTGAAAGTCTGATAAACGCCGGAAAAATGACAAAGTCCAAAAAAAACAATTTTTTCAACTTTTTTCAATTTTACCCCCGTGGGATATATATTCTACCCACACACATTTGGAACTCTCCTGGGGTACCCTCACACATATTATTCCCTCATTTAGTGGATATTTTCACAAAATAGTGAAATTTTCAAAAATCCAGAAAATTGGCTGAAAACGACTAAATATCATTGACTCATTGGGTGAATCGCTCTGGAACTGAAATCGGAACGCTCACTGACATTTCCCCTATCTGAAAGTCTGATAAACGCCGGAAAAATGACTAAATCCAAAAAAAAAAATGTTTTTAATTTTACCCCCGTGGGATATATATTCTACCCACACACATTTGGAACTCTCCTGGGGTACCCTCACACATATTATTCCCTCATTTAGTGGATATTTTCACAAAAAAGTGAAATTTTCAAAAATCCAGAAAATTGGCTGAAAACGACTAAATATCAAGGACTCATTGGGCGAATCGCTATGGAACTGAAATCGGAACGCTCACTGACATTTCCCCTATCTGAAAGTCTGATCAACGCCAGAAAAATGACTAAGTCCAAAAAAAAATTTTTTTCTACTTTTTTCAATTTTACCCCCGTGGGATATATATTCTACCCACACACATTTGGAACTCTCCTGGGGTACCGTCACACATATTTTTCCCTCATTTAGTGGATATTTTCACAAAAAAGTGAAATTTTCAAAATTCCAGAAAATTGGCTGAAAACGTCTAAATATCAAGGACTCGTTGGGTGAATCGCTCTGGAACTGAAATCGTAACGCTCACTGACATTTCCCCTATCTAAAAGTCTGATAAACGCCGGAAAAATGACAAAGTCCAAAAAAAACAATGTTTTCAACTTTTTTCAATTTTACCCCCGTGGGATATATATTCTACCCATACACATTTGGAACTCTCCTGGGGTACCCTCACACATATTATTCCCTCATTTAGTGGATATTTTCACAAAATAGTGAAATTTTCAAAAATCCAGAAAATTGGCTGAAAACGACTATATATCAAGGACTCATTGATTGAATCGCTCTGGAACTGAAATCGGAACGCTCACTGACATTTCCCCTATCTGAAAGTCTGATAAACGCCGGAAAAATGACAAAGTCCAAAAAAAACAATTTTTTCAACTTTTTTCAATTTTACCCCCGTGGGATATATATTCTACCCACACACATTTGGAACTCTCCTGGGGTACCCTCACACATATTATTCCCTCATTTAGTGGATATTTTCACAAAATAGTGAAATTTTCAAAAATCCAGAAAATTGGCTGAAAACGACTAAATATCATGGACTCATTGGGTGAATCGCTCTGGAACTGAAATCGGAACGCTCACTGACATTTCCCCTATCTGAAAGTCTGATAAACGCCGGAAAAATGACTAAATCCAAAAAAAAAAATGTTTTTAATTTTACCCCCGTGGGATATATATTCTACCCACACACATTTGGAACTCTCCTGGGGTACCCTCACACATATTATTCCCTCATTTAGTGGATATTTTCACAAAAAAGTGAAATTTTCAAAAATCCAGAAAATTGGCTGAAAACGACTAAATATCAAGGACTCATTGGGCGAATCGCTATGGAACTGAAATCGGAACGCTCACTGACATTTCCCCTATCTGAAAGTCTGATCAACGCCAGAAAAATGACTAAGTCCAAAAAAAAATTTTTTTCTACTTTTTTCAATTTTACCCCCGTGGGATATATATTCTACCCACACACATTTGGAACTCTCCTGGGGTACCGTCACACATATTTTTCCATCATTTAGTGGATATTTTCACAAAAAAGTGAAATTTTCAAAATTCCAGAAAATTGGCTGAAAACGTCTAAATATCAAGGACTCGTTGGGTGAATCGCTCTGGAACTGAAATCGTAACGCTCACTGACATTTCCCCTATCTAAAAGTCTGATAAACGCCGGAAAAATGACAAAGTCCAAAAAAAAAATGTTTTCAACTTTTTTCAATTTTACCCCCGTGGGATATATATTCTACCCATACACATTTGGAACTCTCCTGGGGTACCCTCACACATATTATTCCCTCATTTAGTGGATATTTTCACAAAATAGTGAAATTTTCAAAAATCCAGAAAATTGGCTGAAAACGACTAAATATCAAGGACTCATTGAGTGAATCGCTCTGGAACTGAAATCGGAACGCTCACTGACATTTCCCCTATCTGAAAGTCTGATAAACGCCGGAAAAATGACAAAGTCCAAAAAAAACAATTTTTTCAACTTTTTTCAATTTTACCCCCGTGGGATATATATTCTACCCACACACATTTGGAACTCTCCTGGGGTACCCTCACACATATTATTCCCTCATTTAGTGGATATTTTCACAAAAAAGAGAAATTTTCAAAAATCCAGAAAATCTAATCGCTCTGGAACTGAAATCGGAACGCTCACTGACATTTCCCCTATCTGAAAGTCTGATAAACCCCGGAAAAATGACAAAGCCCAAAAAAAAAAAATGTTTTAACTTTTTTCAATTTTACCCCCGTGGGATATATATTCTACCCAAACACATTTGGAACTCTCCTGGGGTACCCTCACACATATTATTCCCTCATTTAGTGGATATTTTCACAAAAAAGTGAAATTTTCAAAAATCCAGAAAATTGGCTGAAAACGACTAAATATCAAGGACTCATTGGGCGAATCGCTATGGAACTGAAATCGGAACGCTCACTGACATTTCCCCTATCTAAAAGTCTGATAAACGCCGGAAAAATGACAAAGTCCAAAAAAAAAATGTTTTCAACTTTTTTCAATTTTACCCCCGTGGGATATATATTCTACCCACACACATTTGGAACTCTCCTGTGGTACCCTCACACATATTATTCCCTCATTTAGTGGATATTTTCACAAAATAGTGAAATTTTCAAAAATCCAGAAAATTGGCTGAAAACGACTAAATATCAACGACTCATTAGGAGAATCGCTCTGGAACTGAAATCGGAACGCTCACTGACATTTCCCCTATCTGAAAGTCTGATAAACGCCGGAGAAATGACAAAGTCCCAAAAAAAAATGTTTCCAACGTTTTTCAATTTTACCCCCGTGGGATATATATTCTACCCACACACATTTGGAACTCTCCTGGGGTACGCTCGCACATATTATTCCCTCATTTAGTGGATATTTTCACAAAAAAGTGAAATTTTCAAAATACCAAAATATTGGCTGAAAACGACTAAATATCAAGGACTCATTGGGCGAATTGCTATTTAACTGAAATCAGAACGCTCACTGACATTTCCCCTATCTGAAAGTCTGATCAACGCCAGAAAAATGACTAAGTCCAAAAAAAAATTTTTTTCTACTTTTTTCAATTTTACCCCCGTGGGATATATATTCTACCCACACACATTTGGAACTCTCCTGGGGTACCGTCACACATATTATTCCCTCATTTAGTGGATATTTTCACAAAAAAGTGAAATTTTCAAAATTCCAGAAAATTGGCTGAAAACGTCTAAATATCAAGGACTCGTTGGGTGAATCGCTCTGGAACTGAAATCGTAACGCTCACTGACATTTCCCCTATCTAAAAGTCTGATAAACGCCGGAAAAATGACAGTCCAAAAAAAAAATGTTTTCAACTTTTTTCAATTTTACCCCCGTGGGATATATATTCTACCCATACACATTTGGAACTCTCCTGGGGTACCCTCACACATATTATTCCCTCATTTAGTGGATATTTTCACAAAATAGTGAAATTTTCAAAAATCCAGAAAATTGGCTGAAAACGACTAAATATCAAGGACTCATTGAGTGAATCGCTCTGGAACTGAAATCGGAACGCTCACTGACATTTCCCCTCTCTGAAAGTCTGATAAACGCCGGAAAAATGACAAAGTCCAAAAAAAACAATTTTTTCAACTTTTTTCAATTTTACCCCCGTGGGATATATATTCTACCCACACACATTTGGAACTCTCCTGGGGTACCCTCACACATATTATTCCCTCATTTAGTGGATATTTTCACAAAATAGTGAAATTTTCAAAAATCAAGAAAATTGGCTGAAAACGACTAAATATCATGGACTCATTGGGTGAATCGCTCTGGAACTGAAATCGGAACGCTCACTGACATTTCCCCTATCTGAAAGTCTGATAAACGCCGGAAAAATGACTAAATCCAAAAAAAAAAATGTTTTTAATTTTACCCCCGTGGGATATATATTCTACCCACACACATTTGGAACTCTCCTGGGGTACCCTCACACATATTATTCCCTCATTTAGTGGATATTTTCACAAAAAAGTGAAATTTTCAAAAATCCAGAAAATTGGCTGAAAACGACTAAATATCAAGGACTCATTGGGCGAATCGCTATGGAACTGAAATCGGAACGCTCACTGACATTTCCCCTATCTGAAAGTCTGATCAACGCCAGAAAAATGACTAAGTCCAAAAAAAAATTTTTTTCTACTTTTTTCAATTTTACCCCCGTGGGATATATATTCTACCCACACACATTTGGAACTCTCCTGGGGTACCGTCACACATATTTTTCCCTCATTTAGTGGATATTTTCACAAAAAAGTGAAATTTTCAAAATTCCAGAAAATTGGCTGAAAACGTCTAAATATCAAGGACTCGTTGGGTGAATCGCTCTGGAACTGAAATCGTAACGCTCACTGACATTTCCCCTATCTAAAAGTCTGATAAACGCCGGAAAAATGACAAAGTCCAAAAAAAAAAATGTTTTCAACTTTTTTCAATTTTACCCCCGTGGGATATATATTCTACCCATACACATTTGGAACTCTCCTGGGGTACCCTCACACATATTATTCCCTCATTTAGTGGATATTTTCACAAAATAGTGAAATTTTCAAAAATCCAGAAAATTGGCTGAAAACGACTAAATATCAAGGACTCATTGAGTGAATCGCTCTGGAACTGAAATCGGAACGCTCACTGACATTTCCCCTATCTGAAAGTCTGATAAACGCCGGAAAAATGACAAAGTCCAAAAAAAACAATTTTTTCAACTTTTTTCAATTTTACCCCCGTGGGATATATATTCTACCCACACACATTTGGAACTCTCCTGGGGTACCCTCACACATATTATTCCCTCATTTAGTGGATATTTTCACAAAATAGTGAAATTTTCAAAAATCCAGAAAATTGGCTGAAAACGACTAAATATCATGGACTCATTGGGTGAATCGCTCTGGAACTGAAATCGGAACGCTCACTGACATTTCCCCTATCTGAAAGTCTGATAAACGCCGGAAAAATGACTAAATCCAAAAAAAAAAATGTTTTTAATTTTACCCCCGTGGGATATATATTCTACCCACACACATTTGGAACTCTCCTGGGGTACCCTCACACATATTATTCCCTCATTTAGTGGATATTTTCACAAAAAAGTGAAATTTTCAAAAATCCAGAAAATTGGCTGAAAACGACTAAATATCAAGGACTCATTGGGCGAATCGCTATGGAACTGAAATCGGAACGCTCACTGACATTTCCCCTATCTGAAAGTCTGATCAACGCCAGAAAAATGAATAAGTCCAAAAAAAAATTTTTTTCTACTTTTTTCAATTTTACCCCCGTGGGATATATATTCTACCCACACACATTTGGAACTCTCCTGGGGTACCGTCACACATATTTTTCCCTCATTTAGTGGATATTTTCACAAAAAAGTGAAATTTTCAAAATTCCAGAAAATTGGCTGAAAACGTCTAAATATCAAGGACTCGTTGGGTGAATCGCTCTGGAACTGAAATCGTAACGCTCACTGACATTTCCCCTATCTAAAAGTCTGATAAACGCCGGAAAAATGACAAAGTCCAAAAAAAAAATGTTTTCAACTTTTTTCAATTTTACCCCCGTGGGATATATATTCTACCCATACACATTTGGAACTCTCCTGGGGTACCCTCACACATATTATTCCCTCATTTAGTGGATATTTTCACAAAATAGTGAAATTTTCAAAAATCCAGAAAATTGGCTGAAAACGACTAAATATCAAGGACTCATTGAGTGAATCGCTCTGGAACTGAAATCGGAACGCTCACTGACATTTCCCCTATCTGAAAGTCTGATAAACGCCGGAAAAATGACAAAGTCCAAAAAAAACAATTTTTTCAACTTTTTTCAATTTTACCCCCGTGGGATATATATTCTACCCACACACATTTGGAACTCTCCTGGGGTACCCTCACACATATTATTCCCTCATTTAGTGGATATTTTCACAAAAAAGAGAAATTTTCAAAAATCCAGAAAATCTAATCGCTCTGGAACTGAAATCGGAACGCTCACTGACATTTCCCCTATCTGAAAGTCTGATAAACCCCGGAAAAATGACAAAGCCCAAAAAAAAAAAATGTTTTAACTTTTTTCAATTTTACCCCCGTGGGATATATATTCTACCCAAACACATTTGGAACTCTCCTGGGGTACCCTCACACATATTATTCCCTCATTTAGTGGATATTTTCACAAAAAAGTGAAATTTTCAAAAATCCAGAAAATTGGCTGAAAACGACTAAATATCAAGGACTCATTGGGCGAATCGCTATGGAACTGAAATCGGAACGCTCACTGACATTTCCCCTATCTAAAAGTCTGATAAACGCCGGAAAAATGACAAAGTCCAAAAAAAAAATGTTTTCAACTTTTTTCAATTTTACCCCCGTGGGATATATATTCTACCCACACACATTTGGAACTCTCCTGTGGTACCCTCACACATATTATTCCCTCATTTAGTGGATATTTTCACAAAATAGTGAAATTTTCAAAAATCCAGAAAATTGGCTGAAAACGACTAAATATCAACGACTCATTAGGAGAATCGCTCTGGAACTGAAATCGGAACGCTCACTGACATTTCCCCTATCTGAAAGTCTGATAAACGCCGGAGAAATGACAAAGTCCCAAAAAAAAATGTTTCCAACGTTTTTCAATTTTACCCCCGTGGGATATATATTCTACCCACACACATTTGGAACTCTCCTGGGGTACGCTCGCACATATTATTCCCTCATTTAGTGGATATTTTCACAAAAAAGTGAAATTTTCAAAATACCAAAATATTGGCTGAAAACGACTAAATATCAAGGACTCATTGGGCGAATTGCTATTTAACTGAAATCAGAACGCTCACTGACATTTCCCCTATCTGAAAGTCTGATCAACGCCAGAAAAATGACTAAGTCCAAAAAAAAATTTTTTTCTACTTTTTTCAATTTTACCCCCGTGGGATATATATTCTACCCACACACATTTGGAACTCTCCTGGGGTACCGTCACACATATTATTCCCTCATTTAGTGGATATTTTCACAAAAAAGTGAAATTTTCAAAATTCCAGAAAATTGGCTGAAAACGTCTAAATATCAAGGACTCGTTGGGTGAATCGCTCTGGAACTGAAATCGTAACGCTCACTGACATTTCCCCTATCTAAAAGTCTGATAAACGCCGGAAAAATGACAAAGTCCAAAAAAAAAAATGTTTTCAACTTTTTTCAATTTTACCCCCGTGGGATATATATTCTACCCATACACATTTGGAACTCTCCTGGGGTACCCTCACACATATTATTCCCTCATTTAGTGGATATTTTCACAAAATAGTGAAATTTTCAAAAATCCAGAAAATTGGCTGAAAACGACTAAATATCAAGGACTCATTGAGTGAATCGCTCTGGAACTGAAATCGGAACGCTCACTGACATTTCCCCTATCTGAAAGTCTGATAAACGCCGGAAAAATGACAAAGTCCAAAAAAAACAATTTTTTCAACTTTTTTCAATTTTACCCCCGTGGGATATATATTCTACCCACACACATTTGGAACTCTCCTGGGGTACCCTCACACATATTATTCCCTCATTTAGTGGATATTTTCACAAAATAGTGAAATTTTCAAAAATCCAGAAAATTGGCTGAAAACGACTAAATATCATGGACTCATTGGGTGAATCGCTCTGGAACTGAAATCGGAACGCTCACTGACATTTCCCCTATCTGAAAGTCTGATAAACGCCGGAAAAATGACTAAATCCAAAAAAAAAAATGTTTTTAATTTTACCCCCGTGGGATATATATTCTACCCACACACATTTGGAACTCTCCTGGGGTACCCTCACACATATTATTCCCTCATTTAGTGGATATTTTCACAAAAAAGTGAAATTTTCAAAAATCCAGAAAATTGGCTGAAAACGACTAAATATCAAGGACTCATTGGGCGAATCGCTATGGAACTGAAATCGGAACGCTCACTGACATTTCCCCTATCTGAAAGTCTGATCAACGCCAGAAAAATGAATAAGTCCAAAAAAAAATTTTTTTCTACTTTTTTCAATTTTACCCCCGTGGGATATATATTCTACCCACACACATTTGGAACTCTCCTGGGGTACCGTCACACATATTTTTCCCTCATTTAGTGGATATTTTCACAAAAAAGTGAAATTTTCAAAATTCCAGAAAATTGGCTGAAAACGTCTAAATATCAAGGACTCGTTGGGTGAATCGCTCTGGAACTGAAATCGTAACGCTCACTGACATTTCCCCTATCTAAAAGTCTGATAAACGCCGGAAAAATGACAAAGTCCAAAAAAAAAATGTTTTCAACTTTTTTCAATTTTACCCCCGTGGGATATATATTCTACCCATACACATTTGGAACTCTCCTGGGGTACCCTCACACATATTATTCCCTCATTTAGTGGATATTTTCACAAAATAGTGAAATTTTCAAAAATCCAGAAAATTGGCTGAAAACGACTAAATATCAAGGACTCATTGAGTGAATCGCTCTGGAACTGAAATCGGAACGCTCACTGACATTTCCCCTATCTGAAAGTCTGATAAACGCCGGAAAAATGACAAAGTCCAAAAAAAACAATTTTTTCAACTTTTTTCAATTTTACCCCCGTGGGATATATATTCTACCCACACACATTTGGAACTCTCCTGGGGTACCCTCACACATATTATTCCCTCATTTAGTGGATATTTTCACAAAAAAGAGAAATTTTCAAAAATCCAGAAAATCTAATCGCTCTGGAACTGAAATCGGAACGCTCACTGACATTTCCCCTATCTGAAAGTCTGATAAACCCCGGAAAAATGACAAAGCCCAAAAAAAAAAAATGTTTTAACTTTTTTCAATTTTACCCCCGTGGGATATATATTCTACCCAAACACATTTGGAACTCTCCTGGGGTACCCTCACACATATTATTCCCTCATTTAGTGGATATTTTCACAAAAAAGTGAAATTTTCAAAAATCCAGAAAATTGGCTGAAAACGACTAAATATCAAGGACTCATTGGGCGAATCGCTATGGAACTGAAATCGGAACGCTCACTGACATTTCCCCTATCTAAAAGTCTGATAAACGCCGGAAAAATGACAAAGTCCAAAAAAAAAATGTTTTCAACTTTTTTCAATTTTACCCCCGTGGGATATATATTCTACCCACACACATTTGGAACTCTCCTGTGGTACCCTCACACATATTATTCCCTCATTTAGTGGATATTTTCACAAAATAGTGAAATTTTCAAAAATCCAGAAAATTGGCTGAAAACGACTAAATATCAACGACTCATTAGGAGAATCGCTCTGGAACTGAAATCGGAACGCTCACTGACATTTCCCCTATCTGAAAGTCTGATAAACGCCGGAGAAATGACAAAGTCCCAAAAAAAAATGTTTCCAACGTTTTTCAATTTTACCCCCGTGGGATATATATTCTACCCACACACATTTGGAACTCTCCTGGGGTACGCTCGCACATATTATTCCCTCATTTAGTGGATATTTTCACAAAAAAGTGAAATTTTCAAAATACCAAAATATTGGCTGAAAACGACTAAATATCAAGGACTCATTGGGCGAATTGCTATTTAACTGAAATCAGAACGCTCACTGACATTTCCCCTATCTGAAAGTCTGATCAACGCCAGAAAAATGACTAAGTCCAAAAAAAAATTTTTTTCTACTTTTTTCAATTTTACCCCCGTGGGATATATATTCTACCCACACACATTTGGAACTCTCCTGGGGTACCGTCACACATATTATTCCCTCATTTAGTGGATATTTTCACAAAAAAGTGAAATTTTCAAAATTCCAGAAAATTGGCTGAAAACGTCTAAATATCAAGGACTCGTTGGGTGAATCGCTCTGGAACTGAAATCGTAACGCTCACTGACATTTCCCCTATCTAAAAGTCTGATAAACGCCGGAAAAATGACAGTCCAAAAAAAAAATGTTTTCAACTTTTTTCAATTTTACCCCCGTGGGATATATATTCTACCCATACACATTTGGAACTCTCCTGGGGTACCCTCACACATATTATTCCCTCATTTAGTGGATATTTTCACAAAATAGTGAAATTTTCAAAAATCCAGAAAATTGGCTGAAAACGACTAAATATCAAGGACTCATTGAGTGAATCGCTCTGGAACTGAAATCGGAACGCTCACTGACATTTCCCCTCTCTGAAAGTCTGATAAACGCCGGAAAAATGACAAAGTCCAAAAAAAACAATTTTTTCAACTTTTTTCAATTTTACCCCCGTGGGATATATATTCTACCCACACACATTTGGAACTCTCCTGGGGTACCCTCACACATATTATTCCCTCATTTAGTGGATATTTTCACAAAATAGTGAAATTTTCAAAAATCAAGAAAATTGGCTGAAAACGACTAAATATCATGGACTCATTGGGTGAATCGCTCTGGAACTGAAATCGGAACGCTCACTGACATTTCCCCTATCTGAAAGTCTGATAAACGCCGGAAAAATGACTAAATCCAAAAAAAAAAATGTTTTTAATTTTACCCCCGTGGGATATATATTCTACCCACACACATTTGGAACTCTCCTGGGGTACCCTCACACATATTATTCCCTCATTTAGTGGATATTTTCACAAAAAAGTGAAATTTTCAAAAATCCAGAAAATTGGCTGAAAACGACTAAATATCAAGGACTCATTGGGCGAATCGCTATGGAACTGAAATCGGAACGCTCACTGACATTTCCCCTATCTGAAAGTCTGATCAACGCCAGAAAAATGACTAAGTCCAAAAAAAAATTTTTTTCTACTTTTTTCAATTTTACCCCCGTGGGATATATATTCTACCCACACACATTTGGAACTCTCCTGGGGTACCGTCACACATATTTTTCCCTCATTTAGTGGATATTTTCACAAAAAAGTGAAATTTTCAAAATTCCAGAAAATTGGCTGAAAACGTCTAAATATCAAGGACTCGTTGGGTGAATCGCTCTGGAACTGAAATCGTAACGCTCACTGACATTTCCCCTATCTAAAAGTCTGATAAACGCCGGAAAAATGACAAAGTCCAAAAAAAAAAATGTTTTCAACTTTTTTCAATTTTACCCCCGTGGGATATATATTCTACCCATACACATTTGGAACTCTCCTGGGGTACCCTCACACATATTATTCCCTCATTTAGTGGATATTTTCACAAAATAGTGAAATTTTCAAAAATCCAGAAAATTGGCTGAAAACGACTAAATATCAAGGACTCATTGAGTGAATCGCTCTGGAACTGAAATCGGAACGCTCACTGACATTTCCCCTATCTGAAAGTCTGATAAACGCCGGAAAAATGACAAAGTCCAAAAAAAACAATTTTTTCAACTTTTTTCAATTTTACCCCCGTGGGATATATATTCTACCCACACACATTTGGAACTCTCCTGGGGTACCCTCACACATATTATTCCCTCATTTAGTGGATATTTTCACAAAATAGTGAAATTTTCAAAAATCCAGAAAATTGGCTGAAAACGACTAAATATCATGGACTCATTGGGTGAATCGCTCTGGAACTGAAATCGGAACGCTCACTGACATTTCCCCTATCTGAAAGTCTGATAAACGCCGGAAAAATGACTAAATCCAAAAAAAAAAATGTTTTTAATTTTACCCCCGTGGGATATATATTCTACCCACACACATTTGGAACTCTCCTGGGGTACCCTCACACATATTATTCCCTCATTTAGTGGATATTTTCACAAAAAAGTGAAATTTTCAAAAATCCAGAAAATTGGCTGAAAACGACTAAATATCAAGGACTCATTGGGCGAATCGCTATGGAACTGAAATCGGAACGCTCACTGACATTTCCCCTATCTGAAAGTCTGATCAACGCCAGAAAAATGAATAAGTCCAAAAAAAAATTTTTTTCTACTTTTTTCAATTTTACCCCCGTGGGATATATATTCTACCCACACACATTTGGAACTCTCCTGGGGTACCGTCACACATATTTTTCCCTCATTTAGTGGATATTTTCACAAAAAAGTGAAATTTTCAAAATTCCAGAAAATTGGCTGAAAACGTCTAAATATCAAGGACTCGTTGGGTGAATCGCTCTGGAACTGAAATCGTAACGCTCACTGACATTTCCCCTATCTAAAAGTCTGATAAACGCCGGAAAAATGACAAAGTCCAAAAAAAAAATGTTTTCAACTTTTTTCAATTTTACCCCCGTGGGATATATATTCTACCCATACACATTTGGAACTCTCCTGGGGTACCCTCACACATATTATTCCCTCATTTAGTGGATATTTTCACAAAATAGTGAAATTTTCAAAAATCCAGAAAATTGGCTGAAAACGACTAAATATCAAGGACTCATTGAGTGAATCGCTCTGGAACTGAAATCGGAACGCTCACTGACATTTCCCCTATCTGAAAGTCTGATAAACGCCGGAAAAATGACAAAGTCCAAAAAAAACAATTTTTTCAACTTTTTTCAATTTTACCCCCGTGGGATATATATTCTACCCACACACATTTGGAACTCTCCTGGGGTACCCTCACACATATTATTCCCTCATTTAGTGGATATTTTCACAAAAAAGAGAAATTTTCAAAAATCCAGAAAATCGAATCGCTCTGGAACTGAAATCGGAACGCTCACTGACATTTCCCCTATCTGAAAGTCTGATAAACCCCGGAAAAATGACAAAGCCCAAAAAAAAAAAATGTTTTAACTTTTTTCAATTTTACCCCCGTGGGATATATATTCTACCCAAACACATTTGGAACTCTCCTGGGGTACCCTCACACATATTATTCCCTCATTTAGTGGATATTTTCACAAAAAAGTGAAATTTTCAAAAATCCAGAAAATTGGCTGAAAACCACTAAATATCAAGGACTCATTGGGCGAATCGCTATGGAACTGAAATCGGAACGCTCACTGACATTTCCCCTATCTAAAAGTCTGATAAACGCCGGAAAAATGACAAAGTCCAAAAAAAAAATGTTTTCAACTTTTTTCAATTTTACCCCCGTGGGATATATATTCTACCCACACACATTTGGAACTCTCCTGTGGTACCCTCACACATATTATTCCCTCATTTAGTGGATATTTTCACAAAATAGTGAAATTTTCAAAAATCCAGAAAATTGGCTGAAAACGACTAAATATCAACGACTCATTAGGAGAATCGCTCTGGAACTGAAATCGGAACGCTCACTGACATTTCCCCTATCTGAAAGTCTGATAAACACCGGAGAAATGACAAAGTCCCAAAAAAAAATGTTTCCAACTTTTTTCAATTTTACCCTCGTGGGATTTATATTCTACCCACACTCATTTGGAACTCTCGTGGGGTACCGTCACACATATTATTCCCTCATTTAGTGGATATTTTCACAAAAAAGTGAAATTTTCAAAATTCCAGAAAATTGGCTGAAAACGTCTAAATATCAAGGACTCGTTGGGTGAATCGCTCTGGAACTGAAATCTTAACGCTCACTGACATTTCCCCTATCTGAAAGTCTGATAAACGCTGGAAAAATGACAAAGTCCCAAAAAAAAATTTTTTCAACTTTTTTCAATTTTACCCCCGTGGGATATATATTCTACCCACACACATATGGATCTCTCCTGTGGTACCCTCACACATATGATTCCGTCATTTAGTGGATATTTTCACAAAAAAGTGAAATTTTCAAAAATCCAGAAAATTGGCTGAAAACGACTAAATATCAAGGACTCATTGGGCGAATCGCTCTTGAACTGAAATCAGAACGCTCACTGACATTTCCCCTATCTGAAAGTCTGATAAACGTTGGAAAAATGACAAAGTCCAAAAAAAAATTTTTTCAACTTTTTTCAATTTTACCCCCGTGGGATATATATTCTACCCACACACATTTGGTACTCTCCTGGGGTACCCTCACACATATTATTCCCTCATTTAGTGGATATTTTCACAAAAAAGTGAAATTTTCAAAAATCCAGAAAATTGGCTGAAAACGACTAAATATCATGGACTCATTGGGTGAATCGCTCTGGAACTGAAATCGGAACGCTCACTGACATTTCCCCTATCTGAAAGTCTGATAAACGCCGGAAAAATGACTAAATCCAAAAAAAAAAATGTTTTTAATTTTACCCCCGTGGGATATATATTCTACCCACACACATTTGGAACTCTCCTGGGGTACCGTCACACATATTATTCCCTCATTTAGTGGATATTTTCACAAAAAAGTGAAATTTTCAAAATTCCAGAAAATTGGCTGAAAACGTCTAAATATCAAGGACTCGTTGGGTGAATCGCTCTGGAACTGAAATCTTAACGCTCACAGACATTTCCCCTATCTGAAAGTCTGATAAACGCCGGAAAAATGACAAAGTCCAAAAAAAATATTTTTTCATCTTTTTTCAATTTTACCCCCGTGGGATATATATTCTACCCACACACATTTGGAACTCTCCTGGGGTACCCTCACACATATTATTCCCTCATTTAGTGGATATTTTCACAAAAAAGAGAAATTTTCAAAAATCCAGAAAATTGGCTGAAAACGATTAAATATCAAGGACTCATTGGGCGAATCACTCTGGAACTGAAATCGGAACGCTCACTGACATTTCCCCTATCTGAAAGTCTGATAAACCCCGGAAAAATGACAAAGCCCAAAAAAAAAAAATTTTTTTACTTTTTTCAATTTTACCCCCGTGGGATATATATTCTACCCACACACATTTGGAACTCTCCTGGGGTACCCTCACACATATTATTCCCTCATTTAGTGGATATTTTCACAAAAAAGTGAAATTTTCAAAAATCCAGAAAATTGGCTGAAAACGACTAAATATCAAGGACTCATTGGGCGAATCGCTATGGAACTGAAATCGGAACGCTCACTGACATTTCCCCTATCTGAAAGTCTGATCAACGCCAGAAAAATGACTAAGTCCAAAAAAAAATTTTTTTCTACTTTTTTCAATTTTACCCCCGTGGGATATATATTCTACCCACACACATTTGGAACTCTCCTGGGGTACCGTCACACATATTTTTCCCTCATTTAGTGGATATTTTCACAAAAAAGTGAAATTTTCAAAATTCCAGAAAATTGGCTGAAAACGTCTAAATATCAAGGACTCGTTGGGTGAATCGCTCTGGAACTGAAATCGTAACGCTCACTGACATTTCCCCTATCTAAAAGTCTGATAAACGCCGGAAAAATGACAAAGTCCAAAAAAAAAATGTTTTCAACTTTTTTCAATTTTACCCCCGTGGGATATATATTCTACCCATACACATTTGGAACTCTCCTGGGGTACCCTCACACATATTATTCCCTCATTTAGTGGATATTTTCACAAAATAGTGAAATTTTCAAAAATCCAGAAAATTGGCTGAAAACGACTAAATATCAAGGACTCATTGAGTGAATCGCTGTGGAACTGAAATCGGAACGCTCACTGACATTTCCCCTATCTGAAAGTCTGATAAACGCCGGAAAAATGACAAAGTCCAAAAAAAACAATTTTTTCAACTTTTTTCAATTTTACCCCCGTGGGATATATATTCTACCCACACACATTTGGAACTCTCCTGGGGTACCCTCACACATATTATTCCCTCATTTAGTGGATATTTTCACAAAAAAGAGAAATTTTCAAAAATCCAGAAAATCGAATCGCTCTGGAACTGAAATCGGAACGCTCACTGACATTTCCCCTATCTGAAAGTCTGATAAACCCCGGAAAAATGACAAAGCCCAAAAAAAAAAAATGTTTTAACTTTTTTCAATTTTACCCCCGTGGGATATATATTCTACCCAAACACATTTGGAACTCTCCTGGGGTACCCTCACACATTTTATTCCCTCATTTAGTGGATATTTTCACAAAAAAGTGAAATTTTCAAAAATCCAGAAAATTGGCTGAAAACCACTAAATATCAAGGACTCATTGGGCGAATCGCTATGGAACTGAAATCGGAACGCTCACTGACATTTCCCCTATCTAAAAGTCTGATAAACGCCGGAAAAATGACAAAGTCCAAAAAAAAAATGTTTTCAACTTTTTTCAATTTTACCCCCGTGGGATATATATTCTACCCACACACATTTGGAACTCTCCTGTGGTACCCTCACACATATTATTCCCTCATTTAGTGGATATTTTCACAAAATAGTGAAATTTTCAAAAATCCAGAAAATTGGCTGAAAACGACTAAATATCAACGACTCATTAGGAGAATCGCTCTGGAACTGAAATCGGAACGCTCACTGACATTTCCCCTATCTGAAAGTCTGATAAACACCGGAGAAATGACAAAGTCCCAAAAAAAAATGTTTCCAACTTTTTTCAATTTTACCCTCGTGGGATTTATATTCTACCCACACTCATTTGGAACTCTCGTGGGGTACCGTCACACATATTATTCCCTCATTTAGTGGATATTTTCACAAAAAAGTGAAATTTTCAAAATTCCAGAAAATTGGCTGAAAACGTCTAAATATCAAGGACTCGTTGGGTGAATCGCTCTGGAACTGAAATCTTAACGCTCACTGACATTTCCCCTATCTGAAAGTCTGATAAACGCTGGAAAAATGACAAAGTCCCAAAAAAAAATTTTTTCAACTTTTTTCAATTTTACCCCCGTGGGATATATATTCTACCCACACACATATGGATCTCTCCTGTGGTACCCTCACACATATGATTCCGTCATTTAGTGGATATTTTCCCAAAAAAGTGAAATTTTCAAAAATCCAGAAAATTGGCTGAAAACGACTAAATATCAAGGACTCATTGGGCGAATCGCTCTTGAACTGAAATCAGAACGCTCACTGACATTTCCCCTATCTGAAAGTCTGATAAACGTTGGAAAAATGACAAAGTCCAAAAAAAAATTTTTTCAACTTTTTTCAATTTTACCCCCGTGGGATATATATTCTACCCACACACATTTGGTACTCTCCTGGGGTACCCTCACACATATTATTCCCTCATTTAGTGGATATTTTCACAAAAAAGTGAAATTTTCAAAAATCCAGAAAATTGGCTGAAAACGACTAAATATCATGGACTCATTGGGTGAATCGCTCTGGAACTGAAATCGGAACGCTCACTGACATTTCCCCTATCTGAAAGTCTGATACACGCCGGAAAAATGACTAAATCCAAAAAAAAAAATGTTTTTAATTTTACCCCCGTGGGATATATATTCTACCCACACACATTTGGAACTCTCCTGGGGTACCGTCACACATATTATTCCCTCATTTAGTGGATATTTTCACAAAAAAGTGAAATTTTCAAAATTCCAGAAAATTGGCTGAAAACGTCTAAATATCAAGGACTCGTTGGGTGAATCGCTCTGGAACTGAAATCTTAACGCTCACAGACATTTCCCCTATCTGAAAGTCTGATAAACCCCGGAAAAATGACAAAGCCCAAAAAAAAAAAATTTTTTTACTTTTTTCAATTTTACCCCCGTGGGATTTATATTCTACCCACACTCATTTGGAACTCTCCTGGGGTACCGTCACACATATTATTCCCTCATTTAGTGGATATTTTCACAAAAAAGAGAAATTTTCAAAAATCCAGAAAATTGGCTGAAAACGATTAAATATCAAGGACTCATTGGGCGAATCACTCTGGAACTGAAATCGGAACGCTCACTGACATTTCCCCTATCTGAAAGTCTGATAAACCCCGGAAAAATGACAAAGCCCAAAAAAAAAAAATTTTTTTACTTTTTTCAATTTTACCCCCGTGGGATTTATATTCTACCCACACTCATTTGGAACTCTCCTGGGGTACCGTCACACATATTATTCCCTCATTTAGTTGATATTTTCACAAAAAAGTGAAATTTTCAAAAATCCAGAAAATTGGCTGAAAACGTCTAAATATCAAGGACTCGTTGGGTGAATCGCTCTGGAACTGAAATCTTAACGCTCACTGACATTTCCCCTATCTGAAAGTCTGATAAACGCCGGAAAAATGACAAAGTCCAAAAAAAAAAAATTTTCAACTTTTTTCAATTTTACCCCCGTGGGATATATATTCTACCCACACACATATGGAACTCTCCTGTGGTACCCTCACACATATGATTCCCTCATTTAGTGGATATTTTCACAAAAAAGTGAAATTTTCAAAAATCCAGAAAATTGGTTGAAAACGACTAAATATCAAGGACTCAATGGGCGAATCGCTCTTGAACTGAAATCAGAATGCTCACTGACATTTCCCCTATCTGAAAGTCTGATAAACGTTGGAAAAATGACAAAGTCCAAAAAAAAATTTTTTCAACTTTTTTCAATTTTACCCCCGTGGGATATATATTCTACCCACACACATTTGGAACTCTCCTGGGGTGCCCTCACACATATTATTCCCTCATTTAGTGGATATTTTCATAAAAAAGTGAAATTTTCAAAAATCCAGAAAATTGGCTGAAAACGACTAAATATCAAGGACTCATTGGGCGAATCACTCTTGAACTGAAATCGGAACCCTCACTGACATTTCCCCTCTCTGAAAGTCTGATAAACGCCGGAAAAATGAATAAGTCCAAAAAAAAAATGTTTTCAACTTTTTTCAATTTTACCCCCGTGGGATATATATTCTACCCACACACATATGGAACTCTCCTGTGGTACCCTCACACATATGATTCCCTCATTTAGTGGATATTTTCACAAAAAAGTGAAATTTTCAAAAATCCAGAAAATTGGTTGAAAATGACTAAATATCAAGGACTCATTGGGCGAATTGCTCTTGAACTGAAATCGTAACGCTCACTGACATTTCCCCTATCTGAAAGTCTGATAAACACCGGAAAAATGACAAAGTCCAAGAAAAATTTTTTTTCAACTTTTTTCAATTTTACCCCTGTGGGATATATATTCTACCCAGACACATTTGGAACTCTACTGGGGTACCCTCACACATATTATTCCCTTATTTAGTGGATATTTTCATAAAAAAGTGAAATTTTCAAAAATCCAGAAAATTGGCTGAAAACGACTAAATATCATGGACTCATTGGGCGAATCGCTCTTGAACTGAAATCGGAACCCTCACTGACATTTCCCCTATCTGAAAGTCCGATAAACGCCGGAGAAATGACTAAGTCCAAAAGAAAAAATGTTTTCAACTTTTTTAAATTTTACCCCCGTGGGATATATATTCTACCCACACACATTTGGAACTCTCCTGGGGTACCCTCACACATATTATTCCCTAATTTAGTGGATATTTTCACAAAAAAGTGAAATTTTCAAAAATCCAGAAAATTGGCTGAAAACAACTAAATATCAAGGACTCATTGGGCGAATCGCTCTGGAACTGAAATCGGAATGCTCACTGACATTTCCCCTATCTGAAAGTCTGATAAACGCCGTAAAAATGACAAAGTCCAAAAAAATTTTTTCAACTTTTTTCAATTTTACCCCCGTGGGATATATATTCTACCCACACACATTTGGAACTCTCCTGGGGTACCCTCACACATATTATTCCCTCATTTAGTGGATATTTTCACAAAAAAGTGAAATTTTCAAAAATCCAGAAAATTGGTTGAAAACGACTAAATATCAAGGACTCATTGGGCGAATTGCTCTTGAACTGAAATCGGAACGCTCACTGTCATTTCCCCTATCTGAAAGTCTGATAAACACCGGAAAAATGACAAAGTCCAAGAAAAAATTTTTTTCAACTTTTTTCAATTTTACCCCCGTGGGATATATATTCTACCCACACACATTTGGAACTCTCCTGGGGTACCCTCACACATATTATTCCCTCATTTAGTGGATATTTTCACAAAATAGTGAAATTTTCAAAAATCCAGAAAATTGGCTGAAAACGACTAAATATCAACGACTCATTAGGAGAATTGCTCTGGAACTGAAATCGGAACGCTCACTGACATTTCCCCTATCTGAAAGTCTGATAAACACCGGAGAAATGACAAAGTCCCAAAAAAAAAGTTTCCAACTTTTTTCAATTTTACCCTCGTGGGATTTATATTCTACCCACACTCATTTGGAACTCTCGTGGGGTACCGTCACACATATTATTCCCTCATTTAGTGGATATTTTCACAAAAAAGTGAAATTTTCAAAATTCCAGAAAATTGGCTGAAAACGTCTAAATATCAAGAACTCGTTGGGTGAATCGCTCTGGAACTGAAATCTTAACGCTCACTGACATTTCCCCTATCTGAAAGTCTGATAAACGCTGGAAAAATGACAAAGTCCCAAAAAAAAATTTTTTCAACTTTTTTCAATTTTACCCCCGTGGGATATATATTCTACCCACACACATATGGATCTCTCCTGTGGTACCCTCACACATATGATTCCGTCATTTAGTGGATATTTTCACAAAAAAGTGAAATTTTCAAAAATCCAGAAAATTGGCTGAAAACGACTAAATATCAAGGACTCATTGGGCGAATCGCTCTTGAACTGAAATCAGAACGCTCACTGACATTTCCCCTATCTGAAAGTCTGATAAACGTTGGAAAAATGACAAAGTCCAAAAAAAAATTTTTTCAACTTTTTTCAATTTTACCCCCGTGGGATATATATTCTACCCACACACATTTGGTACTCTCCTGGGGTACCCTCACACATATTATTCCCTCATTTAGTGGATATTTTCACAAAAAAGTGAAATTTTCAAAAATCCAGAAAATTGGCTGAAAACGACTAAATATCATGGACTCATTGGGTGAATCGCTCTGGAACTGAAATCGGAACGCTCACTGACATTTCCCCTATCTGAAAGTCTGATAAACGCCGGAAAAATGACTAAATCCAAAAAAAAAAATGTTTTTAATTTTACCCCCGTGGGATATATATTCTACCCACACACATTTGGAACTCTCCTGGGGTACCGTCACACATATTATTCCCTCATTTAGTGGATATTTTCACAAAAAAGTGAAATTTTCAAAATTCCAGAAAATTGGCTGAAAACGTCTAAATATCAAGGACTCGTTGGGTGAATCGCTCTGGAACTGAAATCTTAACGCTCACAGACATTTCCCCTATCTGAAAGTCTGATAAACGCCGGAAAAATGACAAAGTCCAAAAAAAATATTTTTTCATCTTTTTTCAATTTTACCCCCGTGGGATATATATTCTACCCACACACATTTGGAACTCTCCTGGGGTACCCTCACACATATTATTCCCTCATTTAGTGGATATTTTCACAAAAAAGAGAAATTTTCAAAAATCCAGAAAATTGGCTGAAAACGACTAAATATCAAGGACTCATTGGGAGAATCGCTCTGGAACTGAAATGGGAACGCTCACTGACATTTCCCCTATCTGAAAGTCTGATAAACGCCGGAAAAATGACAAAGTCCAAAAAAAATAATTTTTCAACTTTTTTCAATTTTACCCCGTGGGATATATATTCTACCCACACACATATGGAACTCTCCTGTGGTACCCTCACACATATTATTCCCTCATTTAGTGGATATTTTCACAAAAAAGAGAAATTTTCAAAAATCCAGAAAATTGGCTGAAAACGATTAAATATCAAGGACTCATTGGGCGAATCGCTCTGGAACTGAAATCGGAACGCTCACTGACATTTCCCCTATCTGAAAGTCTGATAAACCCCGGAAAAATGACAAAGCCCAAAAAAAAAAAATTTTTTAACTTTTTTCAATTTTACCCCCGTGGGATATATATTCTACCCAAACACATTTGGAACTCTCCTCGGGTACCCTCACACATATTATTCCCTCATTTAGTGGATATTTTCACAAAAAAGTGAAATTTTCAAAAATCCAGAAAATTGGCTGAAAACGACTAAATATCAAGGACTCATTGGGCGAATCGCTCTTGAACTGAAATCAGAATGCTCACTGACATTTCCCCTATCTGAAAGTCTGATAAACGTTGGAAAAATGACAAAGTCCAAAAAAAAATTTTTTCAACTTTTTTCAATTTTACCCCCGTGGGATATATATTCAACCCACACACATTTGGTACTCTCCTGGGGTACCCTCACACATATTATTCCCTCATTTAGTGGATATTTTCACAAAAAAGTGAAATTTTCAAAAATCCAAAATATTGGCTGAAAACGACTAAATATCAAGGACTCATTGGGCGAATCGCTCTGGAACTGAAATCGGAACGCTCACTGACATTTGCTCTATCTTAAAGTCTGATAAACGCCGGAAAAATGACTAAGTCCAAAAAAAACAATTTTTTCAACTTTTTTCAAATTTACCCCCGCGGGATATGTATTCTACCCACACACATTTGTAACTCTCCTGGGGTACCCTCACACATATTATTCCCTCATTTAGTGGATATTTTCACAAAAAAGTGAAATTTTCAAAAATCCAAAATATTGTCTGAAAATGACTAAATATCAAGGACTCATTGGGAAAATCGCTCTGGAACTGAAATCGGAACGCTCACTGACATTTCCCCTATCTGAAAGTCTGATAAACGCTGGAAAAATGACAAAGTCCAAAAAAAAAAATTTTTCAACTTTTTTCAATTTTACCCCCGTGGGATATATATTCTACCCACACACATATGGATCTCTCCTGTGGTACCCTCACACATATGATTCCCTCATTTAGTGGATATTTTCACAAAAAAGTGAAATTTTCAAAAATCCAGAAAATTGGGTGAAAACGACTAAATATCAAGGACTCATTGGGCGAATCGCTCTTGAACTGAAATCAGAACGCTCACTGACATTTCCCCTATCTGAAAGTCTGATAAACGTTGGAAAAATGACAAAGTCCAAAAAAAAATTTTTTCAACTTTTTTCAATTTTACCCCCGTGGGATATATACTCTACCCACACACATTTGGTACTCTCCTGGGGTACCCTCACACATATTATTCCCTCATTTAGTGGATATTTTCACAAAAAAGTGAAATTTTCAAAAATCCAAAATATTGGCTGAAAACGACTAAATATCAAGGACTCATTGGGCGAATCTCTCTGGAACTGAAATCGGAACGCTCACTGACATTTGCTCTACCTTAAAGTCTGATAAACGCCGGAAAAATGACTAAGTCCAAAAAAAACTATTTTTTAAACTTTTTTCAAATTTACCCCCGCGGGATATGTATTCTACCCACACACATTTGTAACTCTCCTGGGGTACCCTCACACATATTATTCCCTCATTTAGTGGATATTTTCACAAAAAAGTGAAATTTTCAAAAATCCAAAATATTGGCTGAAAACGACTAAATATCAAGGACTCATTGGGCAAATCGCTCTGGAACTGAAATCGGAACGCTCACTGACATTTCCCCTATCTGAAAGTCTGATAAACGTTGGAAAAATGACAAAGTCCAAAAAAAAATTTTTTCAACCTTTTTCAATTTTACCCCCGTGGGATATATATTCTACCCAAACACATTTGGTACTCTCCTGGGGTACCCTCACACATATTATTCCCTCATTTAGTGGATATTTTCACAAAAAAGTGAAATTTTCAAAAATCCAGAAAATTGGCTGAAAACGACTAAATATCAAGGACTCATTGGGCGAATCGCTCTTGAACTGAAATCAGAACGCTCACTGACATTTCCCCTATCTGAAAGTCTGATAAACAATGGAAAAATGACAAAGTCCAAAAAAAAATTTTTTCAACTTTTTTCAATTTTACCCCCGTGGAATATGTATTCTACCCACACACATTTGGCACTCTCCTGGGGTACCCTCACACATATTATTCCCTCATTTAGTGGATATTTTCACAAAAAAGTGAAATTTTCAAAAATCCAAAATATTGGCTGAAAACGACTAAATATCAAGTACTCATTGGCCGAATCGCTCTGGAACTGAAATCGGAACGCTCACTGACATTTGCTCTATCTTAAAGTCTGATAAACGCCGGAAAAATGACTAAGTCCAAAAAAAGCAATTTTTTCAACTTTTTTCAAATTTACCCCCGCGGGATATGTATTCTACCCACACACATTTGTAACTCTCCTGGGGTACCCTCACACATATTATTCCCTCATTTAGTGGATATTTTCACAAAAAAGTGAAATTTTCAAAAATCCAAAATATTGGCTGAAAACGACTAAATATCAAGGACTCATTGGGCAAATCGCTCTGGAACTGAAATCGGAACGCTCACTGACATTTCCCCTATCTGAAAGTCTGATAAACGTTGGAAAAATGACAAAGTCCAAAAAAAAATTTTTTCAACTTTTTTCAATTTTACCCCCGTGGGATATATATTCTACCCACACACATTTGGTACTCTCCTGGGGTACCCTCACACATATTATTCCCTCATTTAGTGGATATTTTCACAAAAAAGTGAAATTTTCAAAAATCCAGAAAATTGGCTGAAAACGACTAAATATCAAGGACTCATTGGGCGAATCGCTCTTGAACTGAAATCAGAACACTCACTGACATTTCCCCTATCTGAAAGTCTGATAAACGTTGGAAAAATGACAAAGTCCAAAAAAAAATTTTTTCAACTTTTTTCAATTTTACCCCCGTGGAATATGTATTCTACCCACACACATTTGGTACTCTCCTGGGGTACCCTCACACATATTATTCCCTCATTTAGTGGATATTTTCACAAAAAAGTGAAATTTTCAAAAATCCAAAATATTGGCTGAAAACGACTAAATATCAAGGACTCATTGGGCAAATCGCTCTGGAACTGAAATCGGAACGCTCACTGACATTTCCCCTATCTGAAAGTCTGATAAACGTTGGAAAAATGACAAAGTCCAAAAAAAAATTTTTTCAACTTTTTTCAATTTTACCCCCGTGGGATATATATTCTACCCACACACATTTGGTACTCTCCTGGGGTACCCTCACACATATTATTCCCTCATTTAGTGGATATTTTCACAAAAAAGTGAAATTTTCAAAAATCCAAAATATTGGCTGAAAACGACTAAATATCAAGGACTCATTGGGCGAATCGCTCTGGAACTAAAATCGGAACGCTCACTGACATTTGCTCTATCTTAAAGTCTGATAAACGCCGGAAAAATGACTAAGTCCAAAAAAAACAATTTTTTCAACTTTTTTCAAATTTTCCCCCGCGGGATATGTATTCTACCCACACACATTTGTAACTCTCCTGGGGTACCCTCACACATATTATTCCCTCATTTAGTGGATATTTTCACAAAAAAAGTGAAATTTTCAAAAATCCAGAAAATTGGCTGAAAACGATTAAATATCAAGGACTCATTGGGCGAATCGCTCTGGAACTGAAATCGGAACACTCACTGACATTTCCCCAATCTGAAAGTCTGATAAACGCCGGAAAAATGACAAAGTCCAAAAAAAAAATTTTTTCAACTTTTTTCAATTTTACCCCCGTGGGATATATATTCTACCCAAACACATTTGGAACTCTCCTGGGGTAACCTCACACATATTATTCCCTCATTTAGTGGATATTTTCACAAAAAAATTGAAATTTTCAAAAATCCAGAAAATTAGCTGAAAATGACGAAATATCAAGGACTCAATGGGGTGAATCGCTCTTGAACTGAAATCAGAACGCTCACTGACATTTCCCCTATCTGAAAGTCTGATAAACGCTGGAAAAATGACAAAGTCCAAAAAAAAAATTTTTTCAACTTTTTTCAATTTTACCCCCGTGGGATATGTATTCTACCCACACACATTTGGCACTCTCCTGGGGTACCCTCACACATATTATTCCCTCATTTAGTGGATATTTTCACAAAAAAGTGAAATTTTCAAAAATCCAAAATATTGGCTGAAAACGACTAAATATCAAGTACTCATTGGCCGAATCGCTCTGGAACTGAAATCGGAACGCTCACTGACATTTGCTCTATCTTAAAGTCTGATAAATGCCGGAAAAATGACTAAGTCCAAAAAAAGCAATTTTTTCAACTTTTTTCAAATTTACCCCCGCGGGATATGTATTCTACCCACACACATTTGTAACTCTCCTGGGGTACCCTCACACATATTATTCCCTCATTTAGTGGATATTTTCACAAAAAAGTGAAATTTTCAAAAATCCAAAATATTGGCTGAAAACGACTAAATATCAAGGACTCATTGGGCAAATCGCTCTGGAACTGAAATCGGAACGCTCACTGACATTTCCCCTATCTGAAAGTCTGATAAACGTTGGAAAAATGACAAAGTCCAAAAAAAAATTTTTTCAACTTTTTTCAATTTTACCCCCGTGGGATATATATTCTACCCACACACATTTGGTACTCTCCTGGGGTACCCTCACACATATTATTCCCTCATTTAGTGGATATTTTCACAAAAAAGTGAAATTTTCAAAAATCCAGAAAATTGGCTGAAAACGACTAAATATCAAGGACTCATTGGGCGAATCGCTCTTGAACTGAAATCAGAACACTCACTGACATTTCCCCTATCTGAAAGTCTGATAAACGTTGGAAAAATGACAAAGTCCAAAAAAAAATTTTTTCAACTTTTTTCAATTTTACCCCCGTGGAATATGTATTCTACCCACACACATTTGGTACTCTCCTGGGGTACCCTCACACATATTATTCCCTCATTTAGTGGATATTTTCACAAAAAAGTGAAATTTTCAAAAATCCAAAATATTGGCTGAAAACGACTAAATATCAAGGACTCATTGGGCAAATCGCTCTGGAACTGAAATCGGAACGCTCACTGACATTTCCCCTATCTGAAAGTCTGATAAACGTTGGAAAAATGACAAAGTCCAAAAAAAAATTTTTTCAACTTTTTTCAATTTTACCCCCGTGGGATATATATTCTACCCACACACATTTGGTACTCTCCTGGGGTACCCTCACACATATTATTCCCTCATTTAGTGGATATTTTCACAAAAAAGTGAAATTTTCAAAAATCCAAAATATTGGCTGAAAACGACTAAATATCAAGGACTCATTGGGCGAATCGCTCTGGAACTAAAATCGGAACGCTCACTGACATTTGCTCTATCTTAAAGTCTGATAAACGCCGGAAAAATGACTAAGTCCAAAAAAAACAATTTTTTCAACTTTTTTCAAATTTTCCCCCGCGGGATATGTATTCTACCCACACACATTTGTAACTCTCCTGGGGTACCCTCACACATATTATTCCCTCATTTAGTGGATATTTTCACAAAAAAAGTGAAATTTTCAAAAATCCAGAAAATTGGCTGAAAACGATTAAATATCAAGGACTCATTGGGCGAATCGCTCTGGAACTGAAATCGGAACACTCACTGACATTTCCCCAATCTGAAAGTCTGATAAACGCCGGAAAAATGACAAAGTCCAAAAAAAAAATTTTTTCAACTTTTTTCAATTTTACCCCCGTGGGATATATATTCTACCCAAACACATTTGGAACTCTCCTGGGGTAACCTCACACATATTATTCCCTCATTTAGTGGATATTTTCACAAAAAAATTGAAATTTTCAAAAATCCAGAAAATTAGCTGAAAATGACGAAATATCAAGGACTCAATGGGGTGAATCGCTCTTGAACTGAAATCAGAACGCTCACTGACATTTCCCCTATCTGAAAGTCTGATAAACGCTGGAAAAATGACAAAGTCCAAAAAAAAAATTTTTTCAACTTTTTTCAATTTTACCCCCGTGGGATATGTATTCTACCCACACACATATGGAACTCTCCTGTGGTACCCTCACACATATGATTCCCTCATTTAGTGGATATTTTCACAAAAAAGTGAAATTTTCAAAAATCCAGAAAATTGGTTGAAAACGACTAAATATCAAGGACTCATTGGGCGAATCACTCTTGAACTGAAATCAGAACGCTCACTGACATTTCCCCTATCTGAAAGTCTGATAAACGTTGGAAAAATGACAAAGTCCAAAAAAAATTTTTTTCAACTTTTTTCAATTTTACCCCCGTGGGATATATATTCTACCCACACACATTTGGAACTCTCCTGGGGTACCCTCACACATATTATTCCCTCATTTAGTGGATATTTTCATAAAAAAGTGAAATTTTCAAAAATCCAGAAAATTGGTTGAAAACGACTAAATATCAAGGACTCATTGGGCGAATCGCTCTTGAACTGAAATCAGAACGCTCACTGACATTTCCCCTATCTGAAAGTCTGATAAACGCCGGAAAAATGACAAAGTCCAAAAAAAAAATGTTTTCAACTTTTTTCAATTTTACCCCCGTGGGATATATATTCTACCCACACACATTTGGAACTCTCCTGGGGTACCCTCACACATATTATTCCCTCATTTAGTGGATATTTTCACAAAAAAGTGAAATTTTCAAAAATCCAGAAAATTGGCTGAAAAAGACTAAATATCAAGGACTCATTGGGCGAATCGCTCTTGAACTGAAATCAGAACGCTCACTGACATTTCCCCTATCTCAAAGTCTGATAAACGTTGGAAAAATGACAAAGTCCAAAAAAAAATTTTTTCAACTTTTTTCAATTTTACCCCCGTGGGATATATATTCTACCCAGACACATTTGGAACTCTACTGGGGTACCCTCACACATATTATTCCCTCATTTAGTGGATATTTTCATAAAAAAGTGAAATTTTCAAAAATCCAGAAAATTGGCTGAAAACGACTAAATATCAAGGACTCATTGGGCGAATCACTCTTGAACTGAAATCGGAACCCTCACTGACATTTCCCCTATCTGAAAGTCTGATAAACGCCGGAAAAATGACAAAGTCCAAAAAAAAAATGTTTTCAACTTTTTTCAATTTTACCCCCGTGGGATATATATTCTACCCACACACATTTGGAACTCTCCTGGGGTACCCTCACACATATTATTCCCTCATTTAGTGGATATTTTCACAAAAAAGTGAAATTTTCAAAAATCCAGAAAATTGGCTGAAAACGACTAAATATCAAGGACTCATTGGGCGAATCGCTCTTGAACTGAAATCAGAACGCTCACTGACATTTCCCCTATCTCAAAGTCTGATAAACGTTGGAAAAATGACAAAGTCCAAAAAAAATTTTTTTCAACTTTTTTCAATTTTACCCCCGTGGGATATATATTCTACCCAGACACATTTGGAACTCTACTGGGGTACCCTCACACATATTATTCCCTCATTTAGTGGATATTTTCATAAAAAAGTGAAATTTTCAAAAATCCAGAAAATTGGCTGAAAACGACTAAATATCAAGGACTCATTGGGCAAATCGCTCTGGAACTGAAATCGGAACCCTCACTGACATTTGCTCTATCTTAAAGTCTGATAAACGCCGGAAAAATGACTAAGTCCAAAAAAAACAATTTTTTCAACTTTTTTCAAATTTACCCCCGCGGGATATGTATTCTACCCACACACATTTGTAACTCTCCTGGGGTACCCTCACACATATTATTCCCTCTTTTAGTGGATATTTTCAAAAAAAAGTGAAATTTTCAAAAATCCAGAAAATTGGCTGAAAACGACTAAATATCAAGGACTCATTGGGCGAATCGCGCTTGAACTGAAATCAGAACGCTCACTGACATTTCCCCTATCTGAAAGTCTGATAAACGTTGGAAAAATGAGAAAGTCCAAAAAAAATTTTTTTCAACTTTTTTCAATTTTACCCCCGTGGGGTATATATTCTACCCACACACATTTGGAACTCTCCTGGGGTACCCTCACACATATTATTCCCTCATTTAGTGGATATTTTCATAAAAAAGTGAAATTTTCAAAAATCCAGAAAATTGGCTGAAAACGACTAAATATCAAGGACTCATTGGGCGAATTGCTCTTGAACTGAAATCGTAACGCTCACTGACATTTCCCCTATCTGAAAGTCTGATAAACACCGGAAAAATGACAAAGTCCCAAAAAAATTTTTTTCAACTTTTTTAAATTTTACCCCCGTGGGATATATATTCTACCCACACACATTTGGTACTCTCTGGGGTACCCTCACACATATTATTCCCTCATTTAGTGGATATTTTCACAAAAAAGTGAAATTTTCAAAAATCCAAAATATTGGCTGAAAACGACTAAATATCAAGGACTCATTGGGCGAATTGCTCTGGAACTAAAATCGGAATGCTCACTGACATTTGCTCTATCTTAAAGTCTGATAAACGCCGGAAAAATTACTAAGTCCAAAAAAAACAATTTTTTCAACTTTTTTCAAATTTACCCCCGCGGGATATGTATTCTACCCACACACATTTGTAACTCTCTTGGGGTACCCTCACACATATTATTCTCTCATTTAGTGGATATTTTCACAAAAAAGTGAAATTTTCAAAAATCCAGAAAATTGGCTGAAAACGACTAAATATCAAGGACTCATTGGGCGAATCGCTCTTGAACTGAAATCGGAACCCTCACTGACATTTCCCCTATCTGAAAGTCTGATAAACGCCGGAGAAATGACTAAGTCCAAAAAAAAATTTTTTTCAACTTTTTTCAATTTTACCTCCGTGGGATATATATTCTACCCAAACACATTTGGAACTCTCCTGGGGTAACCTCACACATATTATTCCCTCATTTAGTGGATATTTTCACAAAAAAAGTGAAATTTTCAAAAATCCAGAAAATTGGCTGAAAATGATGAAATATCAAGGACTCAATGGGGTGAATCACTCTTGAACTGAAATCGGAATGCTCACTGACATTTCCCCTATCTGAAAGTCTGATAAACGCTGGAAAAATGACAATGTCAAAAAAAAAATTTTTTCAACTTTTTTCAATTTTACCCCCGTGGGATATATATTCTACCCACACACATTTGGAACTCTCCTGGGGTACCCTCACACATATTATTCCCTCATTTAGTGGATATTTTCACAAAAAAGTGAAATTTTCAAAAATCCAGAAAATTGGCTGAAAACGACTAAATATCAAGGACTCATTGGGCGAATCGCTCTTGAACTGAAATCAGAACGCTCACTGACATTTCCCCTATCTGAAAGTCTGATAAACGTTGGAAAAATGACAAAGTCCAAAAAAAAATTTTTTCAACTTTTTTCAATTTTACCCCCGTGGGATATATATTCTACCCAGACACATTTGGAACTCTACTGGGGTACCCTCACACATATTATTCCCTCATTTAGTGGATATTTTCATAAAAAAGTGAAACTTTCAAAAATCCAGAAAATTGGCTGAAAACGACTAAATATCAAGGACTCATTGGGCGAATCGCTCTTGAACTGAAATCGGAACCCTCACTGACATTTCCCCTATCTGAAAGTCTGATAAACGCCGGAGAAATGACTAAGTCCAAAAAAAAAAATGTTTTCAACTTTTTTAAATTTTACCCCCGTGGGATATATATTCTACTCACACACATTTGGAACTCTCCTGGGGTACCCTCACACATATTATTCCCTAATTTAGTGGATATTTTCACAAAAAAGTGAAATTTTCAAAAATACAGAAAATTGGCTGAAAACGACTAAATATCAAGGACTCATTGGGCGAATCACTCTGGAACTGAAATCGGAATGCTCACTGACATTTCCCCTATCTGAAAGTCTGATAAACGCCGGAAAAATGACAAAGTCCAAAAAAATTTTTTCAACTTTTTTCAATTTTACCCCCGTGGGATATATATTCTACCCACACACATTTGGAACTCTCCTGGGGTACCCTCACACATATTATTCCCTCATTTAGTGGATATTTTCACAAAAAAGTGAAATTTTCAAAAATCCAGAAAATTGGCAGAAAACGACTAAATATCAAGGACTCATTGAGCGAAACTCTCTTGAACTGAAATCGGAACCCTCACTGACATTTCCCCTATCTGAAAGTCTGATAAACGCCGGAGAAATGACTAAGTCCAAAAAAAAAAATGTTTTCAACTTTTTTCAATTTTACCCCCGTGGGATATATATTCTACCCACACACATTTGGAACTCTCCTGGGGTACCCTCACACATATTATTCCCTCATTTAGTGGATATTTTCATAAAAAAGTGAAATTTTCAAAAATCCAGAAAATTGGCTGAAAACGACTAAATATCAAGGGCTCATTGGGCGAATCGCTCTGGAACTGAAATCGGAACGCTCACTGACATTTCCCCTATCTGAAAGTCTGATAAACGTTGGAAAAATGACAAAGTCCAAAAAAAAATTTTTTCAACTTTTTTCAATTTTACCCCCGTGGGATATATATTCTACCCACACACATTTGGTACTCTCCTGGGGTACCCTCACACATATTATTCCCTCATTTAGTGGATATTTTCACAAAAAAGTGAAATTTTCAAAAATCCAAAATATTGGCTGAAAACGACTAAATATCAAGGACTCATTGGGCGAATCGCTCTGGAACTAAAATCGGAACGCTCACTGACATTTGCTCTATCTTAAAGTCTGATAAACGCCGGAAAAATGACTAAGTCCAAAAAAAACAATTTTTTCAACTTTTTTCAAATTTTCCCCCGCGGGATATGTATTCTACCCACACACATTTGTAACTCTCCTGGGGTACCCTCACACATATTATTCCCTCATTTAGTGGATATTTTCACAAAAAAAGTGAAATTTTCAAAAATCCAGAAAATTGGCTGAAAACGATTAAATATCAAGGACTCATTGGGCGAATCGCTCTGGAACTGAAATCGGAACACTCACTGACATTTCCCCTATCTGAAAGTCTGATAAACGCCGGAAAAATGACAAAGTCCAAAAAAAAAATTTTTTCAACTTTTTTCAATTTTACCCCCGTGGGATATATATTCTACCCAAACACATTTGGAACTCTCCTGGGGTAACCTCACACATATTATTCCCTCATTTAGTGGATATTTTCACAAAAAAATTGAAATTTTCAAAAATCCAGAAAATTAGCTGAAAATGACGAAATATCAAGGACTCAATGGGGTGAATCGCTCTTGAACTGAAATCAGAACGCTCACTGACATTTCCCCTATCTGAAAGTCTGATAAACGCTGGAAAAATGACAAAGTCCAAAAAAAAAATTTTTTCAACTTTTTTCAATTTTACCCCCGTGGGATATATATTCTACCCACACACATATGGAACTCTCCTGTGGTACCCTCACACATATGATTCCCTCATTTAGTGGATATTTTCACAAAAAAGTGAAATTTTCAAAAATCCAGAAAATTGGTTGAAAACGACTAAATATCAAGGACTCATTGGGCGAATCGCTCTTGAACTGAAATCAGAACGCTCACTGACATTTCCCCTATCTGAAAGTCTGATAAACATTGGAAAAATGACAAAGTCCAAAAAAAATTTTTTTCAACTTTTTTCAATTTTACCCCCGTGGGATATATATTCTACCCACACACATTTGGAACTCTCCTGGGGTACCCTCACACATATTATTCCCTCATTTAGTGGATATTTTCATAAAAAAGTGAAATTTTCAAAAATCCAGAAAATTGGTTGAAAACGACTAAATATCAAGGACTCATTGGGCGAATCGCTCTTGAACTGAAATCAGAACGCTCACTGACATTTCCCCTATCTGAAAGTCTGATAAACGCCGGAAAAATGACAAAGTCCAAAAAAAAAATGTTTTCAACTTTTTTCAATTTTACCCCTGTGGGATATATATTCTACCCACACACATTTGGAACTCTCCTGGGGTACCCTCACACATATTATTCCCTCATTTAGTGGATATTTTCACAAAAAAGTGAAATTTTCAAAAATCCAGAAAATTGGCTGAAAACGACTAAATATCAAGGACTCATTGGGCGAATCGCTCTTGAACTGAAATCAGAACGCTCACTGACATTTCCCCTATCTCAAAGTCTGATAAACGTTGGAAAAATGACAAAGTCCAAAAAAAAATTTTTTCAACTTTTTTCAATTTTACCCCCGTGGGATATATATTCTACCCAGACACATTTGGAACTCTACTGGGGTACCCTCACACATATTATTCCCTCATTTAGTGGATATTTTCATAAAAAAGTGAAATTTTCAAAAATCCAGAAAATTGGCTGAAAACGACTAAATATCAAGGACTCATTGGGCGAATCACTCTTGAACTGAAATCGGAACCCTCACTGACATTTCCCCTATCTGAAAGTCTGATAAACGCCGGAAAAATGACAAAGTCCAAAAAAAAAATGTTTTCAACTTTTTTCAATTTTACCCCCGTGGGATATATATTCTACCCACACACATTTGGAACTCTCCTGGGGTACCCTCACACATATTATTCCCTCATTTAGTGGATATTTTCACAAAAAAGTGAAATCTTCAAAAATCCAGAAAATTGGCTGAAAACGAATAAATATCAAGGACTCATTGGGCGAATCGCTATGGAACTGAAATCGGAACGCTCACTGACATTTCCCCTATCTGAAAGTCTGATAAATGCCGGAAAAATGACTAAGTCCAAAAAAAAAATGTTTACAACTTTTTTCAATTTTACCCCCGTGGGATATATATTCTACCCACACACATTTGGTACTCTCCTGGGGTACCCTCACACATATTATTCCCTCATTTAGTGGATATTTTCACAAAAAAGTGAAATTTTCAAAAATCCAAAATATTGGCTGAAAGCGACTAAATATCAAGGACTCATTGGGCAAATCGCTCTGGAACTGAAATCGGAACGCTCACTGACATTTGCTCTATCTTAAAGTCTGATAAACGCCGGAAAAATGACTAAGTCCAAAAAAAACAATTTTTTCAACTTTTTTCAAATTTACCCCCGCGGGATATGTATTCTACCCACACACATTTGTAACTCTCCTGGGGTACCCTCACACATATTATTCTCTCATTTAGTGGATATTTTCACAAAAAAGTGAAATTTTAAAAAATCCAGAAAATTGGCTGAAAACGACTAAATATCAAGGACTCATTGGGCGAATCGCTCTGGAACTGAAATCGGAACGCTCACTGACATTTCCCCTCTCTGAAAGTCTGCTAAACGCCGGAAAAATGACAAAGTCCAAAAAAAAATTTTTTTCAACTTTTTTCAATTTTACCTCCGTGGGATATATATTCTACCCAAACACATTTGGAACTCTCCTGGGGTAACCTCACACATATTATTCCCTCATTTAGTGGATATTTTCACAAAAAAAGTGAAATTTTCAAAAATCCAGAAAATTGGCTGAAAATGATGAAATATCAAGGACTCAATGGGGTGAATCGCTCTTGAACTGAAATCGGAACGCTCACTGACATTTCCCCTATCTGAAAGTCTGATAAACGCTGGAAAAATGACAATGTCAAAAAAAAAATTTTTTCAACTTTTTTCAATTTTACCCCCGTGGGATATATATTCTACCCACACACATTTGGAACTCTCCTGGGGTACCCTCACACATATTATTCCCTCATTTAGTGGATATTTTCACAAAAAAGTGAAATTTTCAAAAATCCAGAAAATTGGCTGAAAACGACTAAATATCAAGGACTCATTGGGCGAATCGCTCTTGAACTGAAATCAGAACGCTCACTGACATTTCCCCTATCTGAAAGTCTGATAAACGCCGGAAAAATGACAAAGTCCAAAAAAATTTTTTCAACTTTTTTCAATTTTACCCCCGTGGGATATATATTCTACCCACACACATTTGGAACTCTCCTGGGGTACCCTCACACATATTATTCCCTCATTTAGTGGATATTTTCACAAAAAAGTGAAATTTTCAAAAATCCAGAAAATTGGCAGAAAACGACTAAATATCAAGGACTCATTGAGCGAAACTCTCTTGAACTGAAATCGGAACCCTCACTGACATTTCCCCTATCTGAAAGTCTGATAAACGCCGGAGAAATGACTAAGTCCAAAAAAAAAAATGTTTTCAACTTTTTTCAATTTTACCCCCGTGGGATATATATTCTACCCACACACATTTGGAACTCTTCTGGGGTAACCTCACACATATTATTCTCTCATTTAGTGGATATTTTCACAAAAAAGTGAAATTTTCAAAAATCCAGAAAATTGGCTGAAAACGACTAAATATCAAGGACTCATTGGGCGAATCGCTCTGGAACTGAAATCGGAACGCTCACTGACATTTCCCCTCTCTGAAAGTCTGCTAAACGCCGGAAAAATGACAAAGTCCAAAAAAAAATTTTTTTCAACTTTTTTCAATTTTACCTCCGTGGGATATATATTCTACCCAAACACATTTGGAACTCTCCTGGGGTAACCTCACACATATTATTCCCTCATTTAGTGGATATTTTCACAAAAAAAGTGAAATTTTCAAAAATCCAGAAAATTGGCTGAAAATGATGAAATATCAAGGACTCAATGGGGTGAATCGCTCTTGAACTGAAATCGCAATGCTCACTGACATTTCCCCTATCTGAAAGTCTGATAAACGCTGGAAAAATGACAATGTCAAAAAAAAAATTTTTTCAACTTTTTTCAATTTTACCCCCGTGGGATATATATTCTACCCACACACATTTGGAACTCTCCTGGGGTACCCTCACACATATTATTCCCTCATTTAGTGGATATTTTCACAAAAAAGTGAAATTTTCAAAAATCCAGAAAATTGGCTGAAAACGACTAAATATCAAGGACTCATTGGGCGAATCGCTCTTGAACTGAAATCAGAACGCTCACTGACATTTCCCCTATCTGAAAGTCTGATAAACGTTGGAAAAATGACAAAGTCCAAAAAAAAATTTTTTCAACTTTTTTCAATTTTACCCCCGTGGGATATATATTCTACCCAGACACATTTGGAACTCTACTGGGGTACCCTCACACATATTATTCCCTCATTTAGTGTATATTTTCATAAAAAAGTGAAATTTTCAAAAATCCAGAAAATTGGCTGAAAACGACTAAATATCAAGGACTCATTGGGCGAATCGCTCTTGAACTGAAATCGGAACCCTCACTGACATTTCCCCTATCTGAAAGTCTGATAAACGCCGGAGAAATGACTAAGTCCAAAAAAAAAAATGTTTTCAACTTTTTTAAATTTTACCCCCGTGGGATATATATTCTACTCACACACATTTGGAACTCTCCTGGGGTACCCTCACACATATTATTCCCTAATTTAGTGGATATTTTCACAAAAAAGTGAAATTTTCAAAAATACAGAAAATTGGCTGAAAACGACTAAATATCAAGGACTCATTGGGCGAATCGCTCTGGAACTGAAATCGGAATGCTCACTGACATTTCCCCTATCTGAAAGTCTGATAAACGCCGGAAAAATGACAAAGTCCAAAAAAATTTTTTCAACTTTTTTCAATTTTACCCCCGTGGGATATATATTCTACCCACACACATTTGGAACTCTCCTGGGGTACCCTCACACATATTATTCCCTCATTTAGTGGATATTTTCACAAAAAAGTGAAATTTTCAAAAATCCAGAAAATTGGCAGAAAACGACTAAATATCAAGGACTCATTGAGCGAAACTCTCTTGAACTGAAATCGGAACCCTCACTGACATTTCCCCTATCTGAAAGTCTGATAAACGCCGGAGAAATGACTAAGTCCAAAAAAAAAAATGTTTTCAACTTTTTTCAATTTTACCCCCGTGGGATATATATTCTACCCACACACATTTGGAACTCTCCTGGGGTACCCTCACACATATTATTCCCTCATTTAGTGGATATTTTCATAAAAAAGTGAAATTTTCAAAAATCCAGAAAATTGGCTGAAAACGACTAAATATCAAGGGCTCATTGGGCGAATCGCTCTGGAACTGAAATCGGAACGCTCACTGACATTTCCCCTATCTGAAAGTCTGATAAACGTTGGAAAAATGACAAAGTCCAAAAAAAAATTTTTTCAACTTTTTTCAATTTTACCCCCGTGGGATATATATTCTACCCACACACATTTGGTACTCTCCTGGGGTACCCTCACACATATTATTCCCTCATTTAGTGGATATTTTCACAAAAAAGTGAAATTTTCAAAAATCCAAAATATTGGCTGAAAACGACTAAATATCAAGGACTCATTGGGCGAATCGCTCTGGAACTAAAATCGGAACGCTCACTGACATTTGCTCTATCTTAAAGTCTGATAAACGCCGGAAAAATGACTAAGTCCAAAAAAAACAATTTTTTCAACTTTTTTCAAATTTTCCCCCGCGGGATATGTATTCTACCCACACACATTTGTAACTCTCCTGGGGTACCCTCACACATATTATTCCCTCATTTAGTGGATATTTTCACAAAAAAAGTGAAATTTTCAAAAATCCAGAAAATTGGCTGAAAACGATTAAATATCAAGGACTCATTGGGCGAATCGCTCTGGAACTGAAATCGGAACACTCACTGACATTTCCCCAATCTGAAAGTCTGATAAACGCCGGAAAAATGACAAAGTCCAAAAAAAAAATTTTTTCAACTTTTTTCAATTTTACCCCCGTGGGATATATATTCTACCCAAACACATTTGGAACTCTCCTGGGGTAACCTCACACATATTATTCCCTCATTTAGTGGATATTTTCACAAAAAAATTGAAATTTTCAAAAATCCAGAAAATTAGCTGAAAATGACGAAATATCAAGGACTCAATGGGGTGAATCGCTCTTGAACTGAAATCAGAACGCTCACTGACATTTCCCCTATCTGAAAGTCTGATAAACGCTGGAAAAATGACAAAGTCCAAAAAAAAAATTTTTTCAACTTTTTTCAATTTTACCCCCGTGGGATATATATTCTACCCACACACATATGGAACTCTCCTGTGGTACCCTCACACATATGATTCCCTCATTTAGTGGATATTTTCACAAAAAAGTGAAATTTTCAAAAATCCAGAAAATTGGTTGAAAACGACTAAATATCAAGGACTCATTGGGCGAATCGCTCTTGAACTGAAATCAGAACGCTCACTGACATTTCCCCTATCTGAAAGTCTGATAAACGTTGGAAAAATGACAAAGTCCAAAAAAATTTTTTTTCAACTTTTTTCAATTTTACCCCCGTGGGATATATATTCTACCCACACACATTTGGAACTCTCCTGGGGTACCCTCACACATACTATTCCCTCATTTAGTGGATATTTTCATAAAAAAGTGAAATTTTCAAAAATCCAGAAAATTGGTTGAAAACGACTAAATATCAAGGACTCATTGGGCGAATCGCTCTTGAACTGAAATCAGAACGCTCACTGACATTTCCCCTATCTGAAAGTCTGATAAACGCCGGAAAAATGACAAAGTCCAAAAAAAAAATGTTTTCAACTTTTTTCAATTTTACCCCCGTGGGATATATATTCTACCCACACACATTTGGAACTCTCCTGGGGTACCCTCACACATATTATTCCCTCATTTAGTGGATATTTTCACAAAAAAGTGAAATTTTCAAAAATCCAGAAAATTGGCTGAAAACGACTAAATATCAAGGACTCATTGGGTGAATCGCTCTTGAACTGAAATCAGAACGCTCACTGACATTGCCCCTATCTCAAAGTCTGATAAACGTTGGAAAAATGACAAAGTCCAAAAAAAAATTTTTTCAACTTTTTTCAATTTTACCCCCGTGGGATATATATTCTACCCAGACACATTTGGAACTCTACTGGGGTACCCTCACACATATTATTCCCTCATTTAGTGGATATTTTCATAAAAAAGTGAAATTTTCAAAAATCCAGAAAATTGGCTGAAAACGACTAAATATCAAGGACTCATTGGGCGAATCACTCTTGAACTGAAATCGGAACCCTCACTCACATTTCCCCTATCTGAAAGTCTGATAAACGCCGGAAAAATGACAAAGTCCAAAAAAAAAATGTTTTCAACTTTTTTCAATTTTACCCCCGTGGGATATATATTCTACCCACACACATTTGGAACTCTCCTGGGGTACCCTCACACATATTATTCCCTCATTTAGTGGATATTTTCACAAAAAAGTGAAATCTTCAAAAATTCAGAAAATTGGCTGAAAACGAATAAATATCAAGGACTCATTGGGCGAATCGCTATGGAACTGAAATCGGAACGCTCACTGACATTTCCCCTATCTGAAAGTCTGATAAATGCCGGAAAAATGACTAAGTCCAAAAAAAAAATGTTTACAACTTTTTTCAATTTTACCCCCGTGGTATATATATTCTACCCACACACATTTGGTACTCTCCTGGGGTACCCTCACACATATTATTCCCTCATTTAGTGGATATTTTCACAAAAAAGTGAAATTTTCAAAAATCCAGAAAAATTGGCTGAAAACGACTAAATATCAAGGACTCATTGGGCGAATCGCTCTGGAACTGAAATCGGAACGCTCACTGACATTTCCCCTCTCTGAAAGTCTGCTAAACGCCGGAAAAATGACAAAGTCCAAAAAAAAATTTTTTTCAACTTTTTTCAATTTTACCTCCGTGGGATATATATTCTACCCAAACACATTTGGAACTCTCCTGGGGTAACCTCACACATATTATTCCCTCATTTAGTGGATATTTTCACAAAAAAAGTGAAATTTTCAAAAATCCAGAAAATTGGCTGAAAATGATGAAATATCAAGGACTCAATGGGGTGAATCGCTCTTCAGCTGAAATCGGAACACTCACTGACATTTCCCCTATCTGAAAGTCTGATAAACGCTGGAAAAATGACAATTTCAAAAAAAAAATTTTTTCAACTTTTTTCAATTTTACCCCCGTGGGATATATATTCTACCCACACACATTTGGAACTCTCCTGGGGTACCCTCACACATATTATTCCCTCATTTAGTGGATATTTTCACAAAAAAGTGAAATTTTCAAAAATCCAGAAAATTGGCTGAAAACGACTAAATATCAAGGACTCATTGGGCGAATCGCTCTTGAACTGAAATCAGAACGCTCACTGACATTTCCCCTATCTGAAAGTCTGATAAACGTTGGAAAAATGACAAAGTCCAAAAAAAAATTTTTTCAACTTTTTTCAATTTTACCCCCGTGGGATATATATTCTACCCAGACACATTTGGAACTCTACTGGGGTACCCTCACACATATTATTCCCTCATTTAGTGGATATTTTCATAAAAAAGTGAAATTTTCAAAAATCCAGAAAATTGGCTGAAAACGACTAAATATCAAGGACTCATTGGGCGAATCGCTCTTGAACTGAAATCGGAACCCTCACTGACATTTCCCCTATCTGAAAGTCTGATAAACGCCGGAGAAATGACTAAGTCCAAAAAAAAAAATGTTTTCAACTTTTTTAAATTTTACCCCCGTGGGATATATATTCTACTCACAAACATTTGGAACTCTCCTGGGGTACCCTCACACATATTATTCCCTAATTTAGTGGATATTTTCACAAAAAAGTGAAATTTTCAAAAATACAGAAAATTGGCTGAAAACGACTAAATATCAAGGACTCATTGGGCGAATCGCTCTGGAACTGAAATCGGAATGCTCACTGACATTTCCCCTATCTGAAAGTCTGATAAATGCCGGAAAAATGACAAAGTCCAAAAAAATTTTTTCAACTTTTTTCAATTTTACCCCCGTGGGATATATATTCTACCCACACACATTTGGAACTCTCCTGGGGTACCCTCACACATATTATTCCCTCATTTAGTGGATATTTTCACAAAAAAGTGAAATTTTCAAAAATCCAGAAAATTGGCAGAAAACGACTAAATATCAAGGACTCATTGAGCGAAACTCTCTTGAACTGAAATCGGAACCCTCACTGACATTTCCCCTATCTGAAAGTCTGATAAACGCCGGAGAAATGACTAAGTCCAAAAAAAAAAATGTTTTCAACTTTTTTCAATTTTACCCCCGTGGGATATATATTCTACCCACACACATTTGGAACTCTCCTGGGGTACCCTCACACATATTATTCCCTCATTTAGTGGATATTTTCATAAAAAAGTGAAATTTTCAAAAATCCAGAAAATTGGCTGAAAACGACTAAATATCAAGGGCTCATTGGGCGAATCGCTCTGGAACTGAAATCGGAACGCTCACTGACATTTCCCCTATCTGAAAGTCTGATAAACGCCAGAAAAATGACAAAGTCCAAAAAAAATTTTTTTTAACTTTTTTCAATTTTACCCCCGTGGGATATATATTCTACCCACACACATTTGGAACTCTTCTGGGGTAACCTCACACATATTATTCCCTCATTTAGTGGATATTTTCACAAAAAAGTGAAATTTTCAAAAATCCAGAAAATTGGCTGAAAACGACTAAATATCAAGGACTCATTGGGCGAATCGCTATGGAACTGAAATCGGAACGCTCACTGACATTTCCCCTATCTGAAAGTCTGATAAACGCCGGAAAAATGACTAAGTCCAAAAAAAAAAATTTTTCAACTTTTTTCAATTTTACCCCCGTGTGATATATATTCTACCCACACACATATGAAACTCTCCTGTGGTACCCTCACACATATGATTCCCTCATTTAGTGGATATTTTCACAAAAAAGTGAAATTTTCAAAAATCCAGAAAATTGGCTGAAAACGACTAAATATCAAGGACTCATTGGGCGAATCGCTCTGGAACTGAAATCGGAACGCTCACTGACATTTGCTCTATCTTAAAGTCTCATAAACGCCGGAAAAATGACTAAGTCCAAAAAAAACAATTTTTTCAACTTTTTTCAAATTTACCCCCGCGGGATATATATTATACCCACACACATACCCTCACACATATTATTCCCTAATTTAGTGCATATTTTCACAAAAAAGTGAAATTTTAAAAAATCCAGAAAATTGGCTGAAAATGACTAAATATCAAGGACTCATTGGGCGAATCGCTCTTGAACTGAAATCGGAACGCTCACTGACATTTCCCCTATCCGAAAGTCTGATAAACGCCGGAAAAATGACAAAGTCCAAAAAAAAAATGTTTTCAACTATTTTCAATTTTACCCCCGTGGGATATATATTCTACACACACACATTTGGAACTCTCCTGGGGTACCCTCACACATATTATTCCCTCATTTAGTGGATATTTTCACAAAAAAGTGAAATTTTCAAAAATCCAGAAAATTGGCTGAAAACGACTAAATATCAAGGACTCATTGGGCGAATCGCTCTTGAACTGAAATCAGAACGCTCACTGACATTTCCCCTATCCGAAAGTCTGATAAACGCCGGAAAAATGACAAAGTCCAAAAAAAAAATGTTTTCAACTATTTTCAATTTTACCCCCGTGGGATATATATTCTACACACACACATTTGGAACTCTCCTGGGGTACCCTCACACATATTATTCCCTCATTTAGTGGATATTTTCACAAAAAAGTGAAATTTTCAAAAATCCAGAAAATTGGCTGAAAACGACTAAATATCAAGGACTCATTGGGCGAATCGCTCTTGAACTGAAATCAGAACGCTCACTGACATTTCCCCTATCTGAAAGTCTGATAAACGTTGGAAAAATGACAAAGTCCAAAAAAAAATTTTTTCAACTTTTTTCAATTTTACCCCCGTGGGATATATATTCTACCCAGACACATTTGGAACTCTACTGGGGTACCCTCACAAATATTATTCCCTCATTTAATGGATATTTTCATAAAAAAGTGAAATTTTCAAAAATCCAGAAAATTGGCTGAAAACGACTAAATATCAAGGACTCATTGGGCAAATCGCTCTTGAACTGAAATCGGAACCCTCACTGACATTTCCCCTATCTGAAAGTCTGATAAACGCCGGAGAAATGACTAAGTCCAAAAAAAAAAATATTTTCAACTTTTTTAAATTTTACCCCCGTGGGATATATATTCTACTCACACACATTTGGAACTCTCCTGGGGTACCCTCACACATATTATTCCCTAATTTAGTGGATATTTTCACAAAAAAGTGAAATTTTCAAAAATACAGAAAATTGGCTGAAAACGACTAAATATCCAGGACTCATTGGGCGAATCGCTCTGGAACTGAAATCGGAATGCTCACTGACATTTCCCCTATCTGTAAGTCTGATAAACGCCGGAAAAATGACAAAGTCCAAAAAAATTTTTTCAACTTTTTTCAATTTTACCCCCGTGGGATATATATTCTACCCACACACATTTGGAACTCTCCTGGGGTACCCTCACACATATTATTCCCTCATTTAGTGGATATTTTCACAAAAAAGTGAAATTTTCAAAAATCCAGAAAATTGGCTGAAAACGACCAAATATCAAGGACTCATTGGGCGAATTGCTCTTGAACTGAAATCGGAACGCTCACTGACATTTCCCCTATCTGAAAGTCTGATAAACACCGGAAAAATGACAAAGTCCAAGAAAAAAAATTTTTCAACTTTTTTCAATTTTACCCCCGTGGGATGTATATTCTACCCACACACATTTGGAACTCTCCTGGGGTACCCTCACACATATTATTCCCTCATTTAGTGGATATTTTCACAAAAAAGTGAAATTTTCAAAAATCCAGAAAATTGGCTGAAAACGACTAAATATCAAGGACTCATTGGGTGAATCGCTCTGGAACTGAAATCGGAACGTTCACTGACATTTCCCCTATCTGAAAGTCTGTTAAACACCGGAAAAATGACAAAGTAAAAAAAAAACATGTTTTCAACTTTTTTCAATTTTACCCCCGTGGGATATATAATCTACCCACACACATTTGGAACTCTCCTGGGGTAACCTCACACATATTATTCCCTCATTTAGTGCATATTTTCACAAAAAAGTGAAATTTTCAAAAATCCAGAAAATTGACTGAAAACGACTAAATATCAAGGACTCATTGGGCGAATCGCTCTGGAACTGAAATCGGAACGCTCACTGACATTTCCCTTATCTGACAGTCTGAAAAACGCCGGAAAAATGACAAAGTCCGAAAAAAAAATTTTTCAACTTTTTTCAATTTTACCCCCGTGGGATATAAATTCTACCCACACACATTTGGAACTCTCCTGGGGTACCCTCACACATATTATTCCCTCATTTAGTGGATATTTTCACAAAAAAGTGAAATTTTCAAAAATCCAGAAAATTGGCTGAAAACGACTAAATATCAAGGACTCATTGGGCGAATCGCTCTTGAACTGAAATCAGAACGCTCACTAACAGTTCCCCTATCTGAAAGTCTGATAAACGTTGGAAAAATGACAAAGTCCAAAAAAAAATTTTTCAACTTTTTTCAATTTTACCCCCGTGGGATATATATTCTACCCACACACATTTGGAACTCTCCTGGGGTACCCTCACACATATTATTCCCTCATTTAGTGGATATTTTCACAAAAAAGTGAAATTTTCAAAAATCCAGAAAATTGGCTGAAAACGACTAAATATCAAGGACTCATTGGGCGAATCGCTCTTGAACTGAAATCGGAACGCTCACTGACATTTCCCCTATCTGAAAGTCTGAAAAACGCCGGAAAAATGATAAAGTCCGAAAAAAAAATTTTTCAACTTTTTTCAATTTTACCCCCGTGGGATATATATTCTACCCACACATTTGGAACTCTCCTGGGGTACCCTCACACATAATATTCCCTCATTTAGTGGATATTTTCATAAAAAAGTGAAATTTTCAAAAATCCAGAAAATTGGCTGAAAACGACTAAATATCAAGGGCTCATTGGGCGAATCGCTCTGGAACTGAAATCGGAACGCTCACTGACATTTGCCCTATCTGAAAGTCTGATAAACGCCAGAAAAATGACAAAGTCCAAAAAAATTTTTTTTTAACTTTTTTCAATTTTACCCCCGTGGGATATATATTCTACCCACACACATTTGGAACTCTTCTGGGGTAACCTCACACATATTATTCCCTCATTTAGTGGTTATTTTCACAAAAAAGTGAAATTTTCAAAAATCCAGAAAATTGGCTGAAAACGACTAAATATCAAGGACTCATTGGGCGAATCGCTCTGGAACTGAAATCGGAATGCTCACTGACATTTCCCCTATCTGAAAGTCTGATAAACGCCGGAAAAATGACAAAGTCCAAAAAAAAAATGTTTTCAACTTTTTTCAATTTTACCCCCGTGGGATATATATTCTACCCACACACATTTGGAACTCTCCTGGGGTAACCTCACACATATTATTCCCTCATTTAGTGGATATTTTCACAAAAAAGTGACATTTTCAAAAATCCAGAAAATTAGCGGAAAACGACTAAATATCAAGGACTCATTGGGCGAATCGCTCTTGAACTGAATTCGGAACGCTCACTGACATTTCCACTATCTGAAAGTCTGATAAAAGGTGGAAAAATGACTAAGTCCAAAAAAAAAATGTTTACAACTTTTTTCAATTTTACCCCCGTGGCATATATATTCTACCCACACACATTTGGAACTCTCCTGTGGTACCCTCACACATATTATTCCCTCATTTAGTGGATATTTTCACAAAAAAATGAAATTTTCAAAGATACAGAAAATTGGCTGAAAATGACTAAATATCAAGAACTCATTGGTCGTATCGCTCTGGAACTGAAATCGGAACGCTCACTGACATGTCCCCTATCTGAAAGTCTGATAAACACCGGAAAAATGACAAAGTCCAAAAAAAAAAATTTTTTCAACTTTTTTCAATTTTACCCCCGTGGGATATATATTCTACCCACACACATTTGGAACTCTCCTGGGGTACCCTCACACATATTATTCCCTCATTTAGTGGATATTTTCACAAAAAAGTGAAATTTTCAAAAATCCAGAAAATTGACTGAAAACGACTAAATATCAAGGACTCATTGGGCGAATTGCTCTTGAACTGAAATCAGAACGCTCACTGACATTTCCCCTATCTGAAAGTCTGATAAACACCGGAAAAATGACAAAGTCCAAAAAAAAAAATTTTTTCAACTTTTTTCAATTTTACCCCCGTGGGATATATATTCTACCCACACACATTTGGAACTCTCCTGGGGTACCCTCACACATATTATTCCCTCATTTAGTGGATATTTTCACAAAAAAGTGAAATTTTCAAAAATCCAGAAAATTGGCTGAAAACGACTAACTATCAAGGACTCATTGGGAGAATCGCTCTGGAGCTGAAATCGGAACGCTCACTGACATTTCCCCTATATGAAAGTCTGATAAACGCCGGAATAATGAGTAAGTCCAAAAAAAAATTTTTTTAAAACATTTTTGAATTTTACTCCCGAGGGATATATATTCTACCCACACACATTTGGAACTCTCCTGGGGTACCCTCACACATATTATTCCCTCATTTAGTGTATAGTTTCACAAAAAAGTGAAATTTTCAAAAATCCAGAAAATTGGCTGAAAACGACTAAATATCAAGGACTCATTGGCCGAAATGCTCTGGTGCTTAATTCGGAACGCTCACTGACATTTCCCCTATCTGAAAGTCTGATAAAAGCCGGAAAAATGACTAAGTATAAAAAAAAAATTTTCAACTTTTTTCAATTTTACCCCTGTGGGATATATATTCTACCCACACACATTTGGAACTCTCCTGGGGTACCCTCACACATATTATTCCCTCATTTAGTGGATATTTTCACAAAAAAGTGAAATTTTCAAAAATTCAGAAAATTGGCTGAAAATGACTAAATATCAAGGACTCATCCGGCGAATCGCTCTGGAACTGAAATCGGAATGCTCACTGACATTTCCCCTATCTGAAAGTCTGATAAACGCCGGAAAATGACTAAGTTCAAAAAAAATTTTTTTTCAACTTTTTTCAATTTTACCCCCGTGGGATATATATTCTACCCACACACATTTGGAACTCTCCTGGGGTACCCTCACATATATTATTCCCTCATTTAGTGGATATTTTCACAAAAAAGTGAAATTTTCAAAAATCCAGAAAATTGGCTGAAAACGACTAAATATCAAGGACTCAATGGGCGAAGCGCTCTGGAACTGAAATCGGAATGCTCACTCACATTTCCCCTATCTGAAAGTCTGATAAACGCCGGAAAAATGACTAAGTACAAAAAAAAAAAAATTTTTCAACTTTTTTCAATTTTAACCCTGTGGGATATATATTCTACCCACACACATTTGGAACTCTCCTGGGGTACCCTCACACATATTATTACCTCATTTAGTGAATATTTTCACAAAAAAGTGAATTTTAAAAAATCCAGAAAATTGGCTGAAAACGAATAAATATCAAGGACTCATTGGGCGAATCGCTCTGGAACTGAAATCGGAACGCTCACTGACATTTCCCCTATCTGAAAGTCTGATAAACGCCGGAAAAATGACTAAGTACAAAAAAAATATTTTTTTTCAACTTTTTTCAATTTTAACCCTGTGGGATATATATTCTACCCACACGCATTTGGAACTCTCCTGGGGTACCCTCACACATATTATTCCCTCATTTAGTGGATATTTTCACAAAAAAGTGAAATTTTCAAAAATCCAGAAAGTTGGCTGAAAACGTCTAAATATCTAGGACTCATTGGGCGAATCGCTCTGGAACTGAAATCGGAACGCTCACTGACATTCCCCCATTTCTCAAAGTGTGATAAATGCCGGAAAAATGACTAAGTCCAAAAAAAAAATTTTTTTAAAACATTTTTGAATTTTACTCCCGAGGGATATATATTCTACCCACACACATTTGGAACTCTCCTGGGGTATCCTCACACATATTATTCCCTCATTTAGTGTATAGTATCACAAAAAAGTGAAATTTTCAAAAATCCAGAAAATTGGCTGAAAACGACTAAATATCAAGGACTCATTGGCTGAAATGCTCTGGTGCTTAATTCGGAACGCTCACTGACATTTCCCCTATCTGAAAGTCTGATAAACGCCGGAAAAATGACTAAGTACAAAAAAAAAAAATTTTTTCAACTTTTTTCAATTTTAACCCTGTGGGATATATATTCTACCCACACACACTTGGAACTCTCCTGGGGTACCCTCACACATATTATTCCCTCATTTAGTGGATATTTTCACAAAAGAGTGAAATTTTCAAAAATCCAGAAAATTTGCTGAAAACGACTAAATATCAATGACTGATTGGGCGAATCGCTCTGGAACTGAAATCGGAACGCTCACTGACATTCCCCCATTTCTGAAAGTGTGATAAATGCCGGAAAAATGACTAAGTCCAAAAGAAAATTTTTTTCAACCTTTTTCAATTTTACCCCCGTGGGATATATATTCTACCCACACACATCTGGAACTCTCCTGGGGTACATTCACACACATTATTCCCTCATTTAGTGAATATTTTCACAAAAAAGTGAAATTTTCAAAAATCCAGAAAATTGGCTGAAAACGACTAAATATCAAGGACTCATTGGCCGAAATTCTCTGGTACTTAAATCGGAACGCTCACTGACATTTCCCCTATCTGAAAGTCTGATAAACGCCGGAAAAATGACTAAGTATAAAAAAAAAATGTTTCAACTTTTTTCAATTTTAACCCTGTGGGATATATATTCTACCCACACACATTTGGAACTCTCCTGGGGTACCCTCACACATATTATTCCCTCATTTAGTGGATATTTTCACAAAAAAGTGAAATTTTCAAAAATCCAGAAAATTGGCTGAAAACGACTAAATATCAAGGACTCATCCGGCGAATCGCTCTGGAACTGAAATCGGAACGCTCACTGACATTTCCCCTATCTGAAAGTCTGAGAAAAACCCCAGAAAAATGACTAAGTACAAACAATTTTTTTTTTCAACTTTTTTAAATTTTACCCCTGTGGGATATATATTCTACCCAAACACATCTGGAACTCTCCTGGGGTACCCTCACACACATTATTCCCTCATTTAGTGGATATTTTCACAAAAAAGTGAAATTTTCAAAAATCCAGAAAATTGGCTGAAAACGACTAAATATCAAGGACTCATTGGGAGAATCGCTCTGGAGCTGAAATCAGAACGCTCACTGACATTTCCCCTGTATGAAAGTCTGATAAAAGCCGGAATAATGAGTAAGTCCAAAAAAAAATTTTTTTAAAACATTTTTGAATTTTACTCCCGAGGGATATATATTCTACCCACACACATTTGGAACTCTCCTGGGGTACCCTCACACATATTATTCCCTCATTTAGTGTACAGTTTCACAAAAAAGTGAAATTTTCAAAAATCCAGAAAATTGGCTGAAAACAACTAAATATCAAGGACTCATTGGCCAAAATGCTCTGGTACTTAAATCGGAACGCTCACTGACATTTCCCCTATCTGGAAGTCTGATAAACGCCGGAAAAATGAGTAAGTATAAAAAAAAAATTTTCAACTTTTTTCAATTTTACCCCTGTGGGATATATATTCTACCCACACACATTTGGAACTCTCCTGGGGTACCCTCACACATATTATTCCCTCATTTAGTGGATATTTTCACAAAAAAGTGAAATTTTCAAAAATCCAGAAAATTGGCTGAAAACGACTAAATATCAAGGACTCATTGGGCGAATCGCTCTGCAACTGAAATCGGAAAGCTCACTGACATTTCCCCTATCTGAATGTCTGATAAACGCCGGAAAAATGACTAAGTTCAAAAAAATAAAATTTTTTTCAACTTTTTTCAATTTTAACCCTGTGGGATATATATTCTACCCACACACATTTGGAACTCTCCTGGGGTACCCTCACACATATTATTCCCTCATTTAGTGGATATTTTCACAAAAAAGTGAAATTTTCAAAAATCCAGAAAATTGGCTGAAAATGACTAAATATAAAGGACTCATCCGGCGAATCGCTCTGGAACTGAAATCGGAACGCTCACTGACATTTCCCCTATCTGAAAGTCTGATAATAACCCCAGAAGAATGACTAAGTACAAAAAAATTTTTTTTTCAACTTTTTTAAATTTTACCCCTGTGGGATATATATTCTACCCAAACACATCTGGAACTCTCCTGGGGTACCCTCACACACATTATTCCCTCATTTAGTGGATATTTTCACAAAAAAGTGAAATTTTCAAAAATCCAGAAAATTGGCTGAAAACGACTAAATATCAAGGACTCATTGGGAGAATCGCTCTGGAGCTGAAATCGGAACGCTCACTGACATTTCCCCTATATGAAAGCCTGATAAAAGCCGGAATAATGAGTAAGTCCAAAAAAAAATTTTTTTAAAACATTTTTGAATTTTACTCCCGAGGGATATTTATTCTACCCACACACATTTGGAACTCTCCTGGGGTACCCTCACACATATTATTCCCTCATTTAGTGTACAGTTTCACAAAAAAGTGAAATTTTCAAAAATCCAGAAAATTGGCTGAAAACGACTAAATATCAAGGACTCATTGGCCAAAATGCTCTGGTACTTAAATCGGAACGCTCACTGACATTTCCCCTATCTGTAAGCCTGATAAACGCCGGAAAAATGAGTAAGTATAAAAAAAAAATTTTCAACTTTTTTCAATTTATCCCCTGTGGGATATATATTCTACCCACACACATTTGGAACTCTCCTGGGGTACCCTCACACATATTATTCCCTCATTTAGTGGATATTTTCACAAAAAAGTGAAATTTTCAAAAATCCAGAAAATTGGCTGAAAACGACTAAATATCAAGGACTCATTGGGCGAATCGCTCTGCAACTGAAATCGGAAAGCTCACTGACATTTCCCCTATCTGAATGTCTGATAAACGCCGGAAAAATGACTAAGTTCAAAAAAATAAAATTTTTTTCAACTTTTTTCAATTTTAACCCTGTGGGATATATATTCTACCCACACACATTTGGAACTCTCCTGGGGTACCCTCACACATATTATTCCCTCATTTAGTGGATATTTTCACAAAAAAGTGAAATTTTCAAAAATCCAGAAAATTGGCTGAAAATGACTAAATATAAAGGACTCATCCGGCGAATCGCTCTGGAACTGAAATCGGAACGCTCACTGACATTTCCCCTATCTGAAAGTCTGATAATAACCCCAGAAAAATGACTAAGTACAAAAAAATTTTTTTTTCAACTTTTTTAAATTTTACCCCTGTGGGATATATATTCTACCCAAACACATCTGGAACTCTCCTGGGGTACCCTCACACACATTATTCCCTCATTTAGTGGATATTTTCACAAATAAGTGAAATTTTCAAAAACCAAAAAATTTTCTGAAAACGACTAAATATCAACGACTCATTGGGCGAATCGCTCTGGAACTGAAATCGGAACGCTCACTGACATTTCTCCTATCTGAATGTCTGATAAACGCCGGAAAAATGACTAAGTACAAAAAAAAAATTTTTTTTCAACTTTTTTCAATTTTAACCCTGTGGGATATATATTCTACCCACACTCATTTGGAACTCTCCTGGGGTACCCTCACACTTATTATTCCCTCATTTAGTGGATATTTTCACAAAAAAGTGAAATTTTCAAAAATCCAGAAAATTGGCTGAAAACAAACAAATATCAAGGACTGATTGGGCGAATCGCTCTGGAACTGAAATCGGAACGCTCACTGACATTTCCCCTATCTAAAAGTCTGATAAATGCCGGAAAATGACTAAGTTCAAAAAAAATTTTTTTTCAACTTTTTTCAATTTTACCCCCGTGGGATATATATTCTACCCACACACATTTGGAACTCTCCTGGGGTACCCTCACACATATTATTCCCTCATTTAGTGTATAGTTTCACAAAAAAGTGAAATTTTCAAAAATCCAGAAAATTGGTTGAAAACGACTAAATATCAAGAACTCATTGGCCGAAATGCTCTGGTGCTTAATTCGGAACGCTCTCTGACATTTCCCCTATCTGAAAGTCTGATAAACGCCGGAAAAATGACTAAGTATAAAAAAAAATTTTTCAACTTTTTTCAATTTTACCCCTGTGGGATATATATTCTACCCACACACATTTGGAACTCTCCTGGGGTACCCTCACACATATTATTCCCTCATTTAGTGGATATTTTCACAAAAAAGTGAAATTTTCAAAAATTCAGAAAATTGGCTGAAAATGACTAAATATCAAGGACTCATCCGGCGAATCGCTCTGGAACTGAAATCGGAATGCTCACTGACATTTCCCCTATCTGAAAGTCTGATAAACGCCGGAAAATGACTAAGTTCAAAAAAAATTTTTTTTCAACTTTTTTCAATTTTACCCCCGTGGGATATATATTCTACCCACACACATTTGGAACTCTCCTGGGGTACCCTCACACATATTATTCCCTCATTTAGTGGATATTTTCACAAAAAAGTGAAATTTTCAAAAATCCAGAAAATTGGCTGAAAACGACTAAATATCAAGGACTCATTGGGCGAAGCGCTCTGGAACTGAAATCGGAATGCTCACTGACATTTCCCCTATCTGAAAGTCTGATAAACGCCGGAAAAATGACTAAGTACAAAAAAAAAAATTTTTTTCAACTTTTTTCAATTTTAACCCTGTGGGATATATATTCTACCCACACACATTTGGAACTCTCCTGGGGTACCCTCACACATATTATTCCCTCATTTAGTGGATATTTTCACAAAGAGTGAAATTTTCAAAAATCCAGAAAATTGGCTGAAAACGACTAAATATCAATGACTGATTGGGCGAATCGCTCTGGAACTGAAATCGGAACGCTCACCGACATTCCCCCATTTCTGAAAGTGTGATAAATGCCGGAAAAATGACTAAGTCCAAAAGAAAATTTTTTTCAACCTTTTTCAATTTTACCCCCGTGGGATATATATTCTACCCACACATATCTGGAACTCTCCTGGGGTACCTTCACACACATTATTCCCTCATTTAGTGAATATTTTCACAAAAAAGTGAAATTTTCAAAAATCCAGACAATTGGCTGAAAATGACTAAATATCAAGGACTCATCCGGCGAATCACTCTGGAACTGAAATCGGAATGCTCACTGACATTTCCCCTATCTGAAAGTCTGATAAACGCCGGAAAATGACTAAGTCCAAAAAAAATTTTTTTTCAACTTTTTTCAATTTTACCCCTGTGGGATATATATTCTACCCACACACATCTGGAACTCTCCTGGGGTACCCTCACACATATTATTCCCTCATTTAGTGGATATTTTCACAAAAAAGTGAAATTTTCAAAAATCCAGAAAATTGGCTGAAAACGACTAAATATCAAGGACTCATTGGGCGAATCGCTCTGGAACTGAAATCGGAATGCTCACTGACATTTCCCCAATCTAAAAGTCTGATAAATGCCGGAAAAATGACTAAGTCCAAAAAAAAGATTTTTTTAAACTTTTTTCAATTTTAACCCTGTGGGATATATATTCTACCCACACACATTTGGAACTCTCCTGGGGTACCCTCACACATATTATTCCCTCATTTAGTGGATATTTTCACAAAAAAGTGAAATTTTCAAAAATCCAGAAAATTGGCTGAAAACGACTAAATATCAAGGACTCATTGGGCGAATTGCTCTGGAACTGAAATCGGAACGCTCACTGACATTTCCCCTATCTAAAAGTCTGATAAATGCCGGAAAAATGAGTAAGTCCAAAAAAAAAAATTTTTTAAACATTTTTGAATTTTACTCCCGAGGGATATATATTCTACCCACACACATTTGGAACTCTCCTGGGGTATCCTCACACATATTATTCCCTCATTTAGTGTATAGTTTCACAAAAAAGTGAAATTTTCAAAAATCCAGAAAATTGGCTGAAAACGACTAAATATCAAGGACTCATTGGCCGAAATGCTCTGGTACTTAAATCGGAACGCTCACTGACATTTCCCCTATCTGAAGTCTGATAAACGCCGGAAAAATGACTAAGTATAAAAAAAAAATGTTTCAACTTTTTTCAATTTTAACCCTGTGGGATATATATTCTACCCACACACATTTGGAACTCTCCTGGGGTACCCTCACACATATTATTCCCTCATTTAGTGGATATTTTCACAAAAAAGTGAAATTTTCAAAAATCCAGAAAATTGGCTGAAAACGACTAAATATCAAGGACTCATTGGGAGAATCGCTCTGGAGCTGAAATCGGAACGCTCACTGACATTTCCCCTATATGAAAGTCTGATAAAAGCCGGAATAATGAGTAAGTCCAAAAAAAAAATTTTTTAAAACATTTTTGAATTTTACTCCCGAGGGATATATATTCTACCCACACACATTTGGAACTCTCCTGGGGTACCCTCACACATATTATTCCCTCATTTAGTGTACAGTTTCACAAAAAAGTGAAATTTTCAAAAATCCAGAAAATTGGCTGAAAACGACTAAATATCAAGGACTCATTGGCCAAAATGCTCTGGTACTTAAATCGGAACGCTCACTGACATTTCCCCTATCTGGAAGTCTGATAAACGCCGGAAAAATGAGTTAGTATAAAAAAAAAATTTTCAACTTTTTTCAATTTTACCCCTGTGGGATATATATTCTACCCACACACATTTGGAACTCTCCTGGGGTACCCTCACACATATTATTCCCTCATTTAGTGGATATTTTCACAAAAAAGTGAAATTTTCAAAAATCCAGAAAATTGGCTGAAAACGACTAAATATCAAGGACTCATTGGGCGAATCGCTCTGCAACTGAAATCGGAAAGCTCACTGACATTTCCCCTATCTGAATGTCTGATAAACGCCGGAAAAATGACTAAGTTCAAAAAAATAAAATTTTTTTCAACTTTTTTCAATTTTAACCCTGTGGTATATATATTCTACCCACACACATTTGGAACTCTCCTGGGGTACCCTCACACATATTATTCCCTCATTTAGTGGATATTTTCACAAAAAAGTGAAATTTTCAAAAATCCAGAAAATTGGCTGAAAACGACTAAATATAAAGGACTCATCCGGCGAATCGCTCTGGAACTGAAATCGGAACGCTCACTGACATTTCCCCTATCTGAAAGTCTGATAATAACCCCAGAAAAATGACTAAGTACAAAAAAATTTTTTTTTCAACTTTTTTAAATTTTACCCCTGTGGGATATATATTCTACCCAAACACATCTGGAACTCTCCTGGGGTACCCTCACACACATTATTCCCTCATTTAGTGGATATTTTCACAAATAAGTGAAATTTTCAAAAATCCAGAAAATTTTCTGAAAACGACTAAATATCAACGACTCATTGGGCGAATCGCTCTGGAACTGAAATCGGAACGCTCACTGACATTTCTCCTATCTGAATGTCTGATAAACGCCGGAAAAATAACTAAGTACAAAAAAAAAATTTTTTTTCAACTTTTTTCAATTTTAACCCTGTGGGATATATATTCTACCCACACTCATTTGGAACTCTCCTGGGGTACCCTCACACTTATTATTCCCTCATTTAGTGGATATTTTCACAAAAAAGTGAAATTTTCAAAAATCCAGAAAATTGGCTGAAAACAAACAAATATCAAGGACTGATTGGGCGAATCGCTCTGGAACTGAAATCGGAACGCTCACTGACATTTCCCCTATCTAAAAGTCTGATAAATGCCGGAAAAATGACTAAGTCCAAAAAAAAATTTTTTTAAACTTTTTTCAATTTTAACCCTGTGGGATATATATTCTACCCACACACATTTTGGAACTCTCCTGGGGTACCCTCACACATATTATTCCCTCATTTAGTGGATATTTTCACAAAAAAGTGAATTTTAAAAAATCCAGAAAATTGGCTGAAAACGACTAAATATCAAGGACTCATTTGGCGAATCGCTCTGGAACTGAAATCGGAACGCTCACTGACATTTCACCTATCTGAAAGTCTGATAAACGCCGGAATAATGAGTAAGTCCAAAAAAAAAATTTTTTAAAACATTTTTGAATTTTACTCCCGAGGGATATATATTCTACCCACACACATTTGGAACTCTCCTGGGGTACCCTCACACATATTATTCCTTCATGTAGTGGATATTTTCACAAAAAAGTGAAATCTTCAAAAATCCAGAAAGTTGGCTGAAAACGTCTAAATATCAAGGACTCATTGGGCGAATCGCTCTGGAACTGAAATCGGAACACTCACTGACATTCCCCCTATCTGAAAGTCTGATAAACGCCGGAATAATGAGTAAGTCCAAAAAAATAATTTTTTAAAACATTTTTGAATTTTACTCCCGAGGGATATATATTCTACCCACACACATTTGGAACTCTCCTGGGGTATCCTCACACATATTATTCCCTCATTTAGTGTATAGTTTCACAAAAAAGTGAAATTTTCAAAAATCCAGAAAATTGGCTGAAAACGACTAAATATCAAGGACTCATTGGCCGAAATGCTCTGGTGCTTAATTCGGAACGCTCACTGACATTTCCCCTATCTGAAAGTCTGATAAACGCCGGAAAAATGACTAAGTATCAAAAAAAAATTTTTCAACTTTTTTCAATTTTACCCCTGTGGGATATATATTCTACCCACACACATTTGGAACTCTCCTGGGGTACCCTCACACATATTATTCCCTTATTTAGTGGATATTTTCACAAAAAAGTGAAATTTTCAAAAATTCAGAAAATTGGCTGAAAATGACTAAATATCAAGGACTCATCCGGCGAATCGCTCTGGAACTGAAATCGGAATGCTCACTGACATTTCCCCTATCTGAAAGTCTGATAAACGCCGGAAAATGACTAAGTTCAAAAAAATTTTTTTTTCAACTTTTTTCAATTTTACCCCCGTGGGATATATATTCTACCCACACAGATTTGAAACTCTCCTGGGGTACCCTCACACATATTATTCCCTCATTTAGTGGATATTTTCACAAAAAAGTGAAATTTTCAAAAATCCAGAAAATTGGCTGAAAACGACTAAATATCAAGGACTCATTGGGCGAAGCGCTCTGGAACTGAAATCGGAATGCTCACTGACATTTCCCCTATCTGAAAGTCTGATAAACGCCGGAAAAATGACTAAGTACAAAAAAAAAAAATTTTTTCAACTTTTTTCAATTTTAACCCTGTGGGATATATATTCTACCCACACACATTTGGAACTCTCCTGGGGTACCCTCACACATATTATTCCCTCATTTAGTGGATATTTTCACAAAGAGTGAAATTTTCAAAAATCCAGAAAATTGGCTGAAAACGACTAAATATCAATGACTGATTGGGCGAATCGCTCTGGAACTGAAATCGGAACACTCACTGACATTCCCCCATTTCTGAAAGTGTGATAAATGCCGGAAAAATGACTAAGTCCAAAAGAAAATTTTTTTCAACCTTTTTCAATTTTACCCCCGTGGGATATATATTCTACCCACACACATCTGGAACTCTCCTGGGGTACCTTCACACACATTATTCCCTCATTTAGTGAATATTTTCACAAAAAAGTGAAATTTTCAAAAATCCAGACAATTGGCTGAAAATGACTAAATATCAAGGACTCATCCGGCGAATCACTCTGGAACTGAAATCGGAATGCTCACTGACATTTCCCCTATCTGAAAGTCTGATAAACGCCGGAAAATGACTAAGTCCAAAAAAATTTTTTTTTCAACTTTTTTCAATTTTACCCCTGTGGGATATATATTCTACCCACACACATCTGGAACTCTCCTGGGGTACCCTCACACATATTATTCCCTCATTTAGTGGATATTTTCACAAAAAAGTGAAATTTTCAAAAATCCAGAAAATTGGCTGAAAACGACTAAATATCAAGGACTCATTGGGCGAATCGCTCTGGAACTGAAATCGGAAAGCTCACTGACATTTCCCCTATCTAAAAGTCTGATAAATGCCGGAAAAATGACTAAGTCCAAAAAAAAGATTTTTTTAAACTTTTTTCAATTTTAACCCTGTGGGATATATATTCTACCCACACACTTTTGGAACTCTCCTGGGGTACCCTCACACATATTATTCCCTCATTTAGTGGATATTTTCACAAAAAAGTGAAATTTTCAAAAATCCAGAAAATTGGCTGAAAACGACTAAATATCAAGGACTCATTGGGCGAATTGCTCTGGAACTGAAATCGGAATGCTCACTGACTTTTCCCCTATCTAAAAGTCTGATAAATGCCGGAAAAATGACTAAGTCCAAAAAAAAATGTTTTCAACTTTTTTCAATTTTACCCCTGTTGGATATATATTCTACCCACACACATTTGGAACTCTCTTGGGGTACCCTCACACATATTAGTCCCTCATTTAGTGAATATTTTCACAAAAAAAGTGAAATTTTCAAAAATCCAGAAAATAGGCTGAAAACGACTAAATATCAAGGACTCATTGGGCGAATCGCTCTGGAACTGAAATCGGAATGCTCACTGACATTTACCCTATTTGAAAGTCTGATAAATGCTGGAAAAATGAATAAGTCCCAAAAAATTTTTTTTTCAATTTTACCCCCGTGGGATTAATATTCTGCCCACACACATTTGGAACTCTCCTGGGGTACCCTCACACATATTATTCCCTCATTTAGTGGATATTTTCACAAAAAAGTGAAATTTTCAAAAATGCAGAAAATTGGCTGAAAACGACTAAATATCAAGGACTCATTGGGCGAATCGCTCTGGAACTGAAATCGGAAAGCTCACTGACATTTCCCCTATCTGAAAGTCTGATAAACGCCGGAAAAATGGCTAAGTACAAAAAAAAATTTCTTCAACTTTTTTCAATTTTAACACTGTGGGATATATATTCTACCCACACACATTTGGAACTCTCCTGGGGTACCCTCACACATATTATTCCATCATTTAGTGGATATTTTTCAAAAAAAGTGAAATTTTCAAAAATCCAGAAAATTGGCTGAAGACGACTAAATATCAAGGACCCATTGAGCGAATCGCTCTGGAACTGAAATCGGAACGCTCACTGACATTTCCCCTATCTGAAAGTCTGATAAACGCCGGAAAAATGACTAAGTACAAAAAAAAATTTCTTCAACTTTTTTCAATTTTAACACTGTGGGATATATATTCTACCCACACACATTTGGAACTCTCCTGGGGTACCCTCACACATATTATTCCATCATTTAGTGGATATTTTTCAAAAAAAGTGAAATTTTCAAAAATCCAGAAAATTGGCTGAAGACGACTAAATATCAAGGACCCATTGAGCGAATCGCTCTGGAACTGAAATCGGAACGCTCACTGACATTTCCCCTATCTGAAAGTCTGATAAACGCCGGAAAAATGACTAAGTACAAAAAAAAATTTTTTTTCAACTTTTTTCAATTTTAACCCTGTGGGATATATATTCTACCCACACACATTTGGAACTCTCCTGGGGTACCCTCACACATATTATTCCCTCATTTAGTGGATATTTTCACAAAAAAGTGAAATTTTCAAAAATCCAGAAAATTGGCTGAAAACGACTAAATATCAAGGACTCATTGGGCGAATCGCTCTGGAACTGAAATCGTAACGCTCACTAACTTTTCCCCTATCTGAAAGTCTGATAAACGCCGGAAAAATGACTAAGTCCAAAAAAAAAATTTTGTTCAACTTTTTTCAATTTTACCCACGTGGGGTATATATTCTACCCACGCACATTTGGAACTCTCCTGGGGTACCCTCACACATATTATTCCCTCATTTAGTGGATATTTTCATAAAAAAGTGAAATTTTCAAAATTCCAGAAAATTGTCTGAAAATGACTAAATATCAATGACTCATTGGGTGAATCGCTCTGGAGCTGAAATCTTAAGCTCACTGACATTTCCCCTATCTGAAAGTCTGATAAACGCCGGAAAAATGAGTAAGTCCAAAAAAAATTTTTTTTCAATTTTACCCCCGTTGGATATATATTCTAACCACACACATTTGGAACTCTCTTGGGGTACCCTCACACATATTATTCCCTCATTTAGTGAATATTTTCACAAAAAAAGTGAAATTTTCAAAAATCCAGAGTATTGGCTGAAAACGACTAAATATCAAGGACTCATTGGACGAATCTCTCTGGAACTGAAATCGGAGAGCTCACTGACATTTCCCCTATCTGAAAGTCTGATAAACGCTGGAAAAATGAATAAGTCCAAAAAAATTTTTTTTTAAATTTTACCCCCGTTGGATTAATATTCTACCCACACACATTTGGAACTCTCCTGGGGTACCCTCACACATATTATTCCCTTATTTAGTGGATATTTTCACAAAAAAGTGAAATTTTCAAAAATCCAGAGTATTGGCTGAAAACGACTAAATATCAAGGACTCATTGGACGAATCTCTCTGGAACTGAAATCGGAGAGCTCACTGACATTTCCCCTATCTGAAAGTCTGATAAACGCCGGAAAAATGACTAAGTACAAAAAAAATTTTTTTTCAACTTTTTTCAATTTTAACCCTGTGGGAAATATATTCTACCCACACAAATTTGGAACTCTCCTGGGGTACCCTCACACATATTATTCCCTCATTTAGTGGATATTTTCACAAAAAAGTGAAATTTTCAAAAATCCAGAAAATTGGCAGAAAATGACTAAATATCAAGGACTCATTGGGTGAATCGCTCTGGAACTGAAATCTTAAGCTCACTGACATTTCCCCTATCTGAAAGTCTGATAAACGCCGGAAAAATGAGTAAGTCCAAAAAAAATTTTTTTCAATTTTACCCCCGTGGGATATATATTCTACCCACACACATTTGGAACTCTCCTGGGGTACCCTCACACATATTATTCCCTCATTTAGTGGATATTTTCACAAAAAAATGAAATTTTCAAAAATTCAGAAATTGGCTGAAAACGACTAAATATCAAGGACTCATTGGGCGAATCGCTCTGGAACTGAAATCGGAACACTCACTTACATTTCCCCTATCTGAAAGTCTGATAAACGCCGGTAAAATTTCTAAGTACAAAAAAAAATTTTTTTTCAACTTTTTTCAATTTTAACCCTGTGGGATATATATTCTACCCAAACACATTTGGAACTCTCCTGGGGTACCCTCACACATATTATTCCCTCATTTAGTGGATATTTTCACAAAAAAGTGAAATTTTCAAAAATGCAGAAAATTGGCTGAAAACGACTAAATATCAAGGACTCATTGGGCGAATCGCTCTGGAACTGAAATCGGAAAGCTCACTGACATTTCCCCTATCTGAAAGTCTGATAAACGCCGGAAAAATGGCTAAGTACAAAAAAAAATTTCTTCAACTTTTTTCAATTTTAACACTGTGGGATATATATTCTACCCACACACATTTGGAACTCTCCTGGGGTACCCTCACACATATTATTCCCTCATTTAGTGGATATTTTCACAAAAAAGTGAAATTTTCAAAAATCCAGAAAATTGGCTGAAAACGACTAAATATCAAGGACTCATTGGGCGAATCGCTCTGGAACTGAAATCGTAACGCTCACTAACTTTTCCCCTATCTGAAAGTCTGATAAACGCCGGAAAAATGACTAAGTCCAAAAAAAAAATTTTGTTCAACTTTTTTCAATTTTACCCACGTGGGGTATATATTCTACCCACGCACATTTGGAACTCTCCTGGGGTACCCTCACACATATTATTCCCTCATTTAGTGGATATTTTCATAAAAAAGTGAAATTTTCAAAATTCCAGAAAATTGTCTGAAAATGACTAAATATCAATGACTCATTGGGTGAATCGCTCTGGAGCTGAAATCTTAAGCTCACTGACATTTCTCCTATCTGAAAGTCTGATAAACGCCGGAAAAATGACTAAGTCCAAAAAAAAATTTTTTCAACTTTTTTTAATTTTAACCCTGTGGGATATATATTCTACCCACACACATTTGGAACTCTCCTGGAGTACCCTCACACATATTATTCCCTCATTTAGTGGATATTTTCACAAAAAAGTGAAATTTTCAAAAATCCAGAAAATTGGCTGAAAACGACTAAATATCAAGGACTCATTGGGCGAATCGCTCTGGAACTGAAATCGTAACGCTCACTAACTTTTCCCCTATCTGAAAGTCTGATAAACGCCGGAAAAATGACTAAGTCCAAAAAAAAAATTTTGTTCAACTTTTTTCAATTTTACCCACGTGGGGTATATATTCTACCCACGCACATTTGGAACTCTCCTGGGGTACCCTCACACATATTATTCCCTCATTTAGTGGATATTTTCATAAAAAAGTGAAATTTTCAAAATTCCAGAAAATTGTCTGAAAATGACTAAATATCAATGACTCATTGGGTGAATCGCTCTGGAGCTGAAATCTTAAGCTCACTGACATTTCTCCTATCTGAAAGTCTGATAAACGCCGGAAAAATGACTAAGTCCAAAAAAAAATGTTTTCAACTTTTTTCAATTTTACCCCCGTTGGATATATATTCTACCCACACACATTTGGAACTCTCTTGGGGTACCCTCACACATATTAGTCCCTCATTTAGTGAATATTTTCACAAAAAAAGGGAAATTTTCAAAAATCCAGAAAATAGGCTGAAAACGACTAAATATCAAGGACTCATTGGGCGAATCGCTCTGGAACTGAAATCGGAATGCTCACTGACATTTACCCTATTTGAAAGTCTGATAAATGCTGGAAAAATGAATAAGTCCCAAAAAATTTTTTTTTCAATTTTACCCCCGTGGGATTAATATTCTACCCACACACATTTGGAACTCTCCTGGGGTACCCTCACACATATTATTCCCTCATTTAGTGGATATTTTCACAAAAAAGTGAAATTTTCAAAAATGCAGAAAATTGGCTGAAAACGACTAAATATCAAGGACTCATTGGACGAATCTCTCTGGAACTGAAATCGGAGAGCTCACTGACATTTCCCCTATCTGAAAGTCTGATAAACGCCGGAAAAATGACTAAGTACAAAAAAAATTTTTTTTCAACTTTTTTCAATTTTAACCCTGTGGGAAATATATTCTACCCACACAAATTTGGAACTCTCCTGGGGTACCCTCACACATATTATTCCCTCATTTAGTGGATATTTTCACAAAAAAGTGAAATTTTCAAAAATCCAGAAAATTGGCAGAAAATGACTAAATATCAAGGACTCATTGGGTGAATCGCTCTGGAACTGAAATCTTAAGCTCACTGACATTTCCCCTATCTGAAAGTCTGATAAACGCCGGAAAAATGAGTAAGTCCAAAAAAAATTTTTTTCAATTTTACCCCCGTGGGATATATATTCTACCCACACACATTTGGAACTCTCCTGGGGTACCCTCACACATATTATTCCCTCATTTAGTGGATATTTTCACAAAAAAATGAAATTTTCAAAAATTCAGAAATTGGCTGAAAACGACTAAATATCAAGGACTCATTGGGCGAATCGCTCTGGAACTGAAATCGGAACACTCACTTACATTTCCCCTATCTGAAAGTCTGATAAACGCCGGTAAAATTTCTAAGTACAAAAAAAAATTTTTTTTCAACTTTTTTCAATTTTAACCCTGTGGGATATATATTCTACCCAAACACATTTGGAACTCTCCTGGGGTACCCTCACACATATTATTCCCTCATTTAGTGGATATTTTCACAAATAAGTGAAATTTTCAAAAATCCAGAAAATTGGCTGAAAACGACTAAATATCATGGACTCATTGGGTGAATCGCTCTGGAACTGAAATCGTAATGCTCACTGACATTTCCCCTATTTGAAAGTCTGATAAACGCTGGAAAAATGAATAAGTCCAAAAAAATTTTTTTTTCAATTTTACCCCCGTGGGATTAATATTCTACCCACACACATTTGGAACTCTCCTGGGGTACCCTCACACATATTATTCCCTCATTTAGTGGATATTTTCACAAAAAAGTGAAATTCAAAAATCCAGAAAATTGGCTGAAAACGACTAAATATCAAGGACTCATTGGGCGAATCGCTCTGGAACTGAAATCGGAAAGCTCACTGACATTTCTCCTATCTGAAAGTCTGATAAACGCCGGAAAAATGTCTAAGTCCAAAAAAAAATGTTTTCAACTTTTTTTAATTTTAACCCTGTGGGATATATATTCTACCCACACACATTTGGAACTCTCCTGGAGTACCCTCACACATATTATTCCCTCATTTAGTGGATATTTTCACAAAAAAGTGAAATTTCAAAAATCCAGAAAATTGGCTGAAAACGACTAAATATCAAGGACTGATTGGGCGAATCGCTCTGGAACTGAAATCGGAATGCTCACTGACATTTACCCTATTTGAAAGTCTGATAAATGCTGGAAAAATGAATAAGTCCCAAAAAATTTTTTTTTCAATTTTACCCCCGTGGGATTAATATTCTACCCACACACATTTGGAACTCTCCTGGGGTACCCTCACACATATTATTCCCTCATTTACTGGATATTTTCACAAAAAAGTGAAATTTTCAAAAATGCAGAAAATTGGCTGAAAACGACTAAATATCAAGGACTCATTGGGCGAATCGCTCTGGAACTGAAATCGGAAAGCTCACTGACATTTCCCCTATCTGAAAGTCTGATAAACGCCGGAAAAATGGCTAAGTACAAAAAAAAAATTTCTTCAACTTTTTTCAATTTTAACACTGTGGGATATATATTCTACCCACACACATTTGGAACTCTCCTGGGGTACCCTCACACATATTATTCCATCATTTAGTGGATATTTTTCAAAAAAAGTGAAATTTTCAAAAATCCAGAAAATTGGCTGAAGACGACTAAATATCAAGGACCCATTGAGCGAATCGCTCTGGAACTGAAATCGGAACGCTCACTGACATTTCCCCTATCTGAAAGTCTGATAAACGCCGGAAAAATGACTAAGTACAAAAAAAAATTTTTTTTCAACTTTTTTCAATTTTAACCCTGTGGGATATATATTCTACCCACACGCATTTGGAACTCTCCTGGGGTACCCTCACACATATTATTCCCTCATTTAGTGGATATTTTCACAAAAAAGTGAAATTTTCAAAAATCCAGAAAATTGGCTGAAAACGACTAAATATCAAGGACTCATTGGGCGAATCGCTCTGGAACTGAAATCGGAACGCTCACTGACATTTCCACTATCTGAAAGTCTGATAAACGCCGGAAAAATGACTAAGTCCAAAAAAAAATGTTTTCAACTTTTTTCAATTTTACCCCCGTTGGATATATATTCTAACCACACACATTTGGAACTCTCTTGGGGTACCCTCACACATATTATTCCCTCATTTAGTGAATATTTTCACAAAAAAAGTGAAATTTTCAAAAATCCAGAAAATTGGCTGAAAACGACTAAATATCAAGGACTGATTGGGCGAATCGCTCTGGAACTGAAATCGGAAAGCTCACTGACATTTCCCCTATCTGAAAGTCTGATAAACGCCGGAAAAATGACTAAGTACAAAAAAAAAATTATTTTCAACTTTTTTCAATTTTAACCTTGTGGGATATATATTCTACCCACACACATTTGGAACTCTCCTGGGGTACCCTCACACATATTATTCCCTCATTTAGTGGATATTTTCACAAAAAAGTGAAATTTTCAAAAATCCAGAAAATTGGCTGAAAACGACTAAATATCAAGGACTCATTGGGCGAATCGCTCTGGAACTGAAATCGGAATGCTCACTGACATTTCCCCTATTTGAAAGTCTGATAAACGCTGGAAAAATGAATAAGTCCCAAAAAATTTTTTTTTCAATTTTACCCCCGTGGGATATATATTCTACCCACACACATTTGGAACTCTCCTGGGGTACCCTCACACATATTATTCCCTCATTTAGTGGATATTTTCACAAAAAAGTAAAATTTTCAAAAATCCAGAAAATTGGCTGAAAACGACTAAATATCAAGGACTGATTGGGCGAATCGCTCTGGAACTGAAGTCGTAATGCTCACTGACTTTTCCCCTATCTAAAAGTCTGATAAACGCCCGAAAAATGACTAAGTACAAAAAAAAAATTTCTTCAACTTTTTTCAATTTTAACCCTGTGGGATATATAATCTACCCACACACATTTGGAACTCTCCTGGGGTACCCTCACACATATTATTCTGTCATTTAGTGGATATTTTTTTAAAAGAGTGAAATATTCAAAAATCCAGAAAATTGGCTGTAGACGACTAAATATCAAGGACTCATTGGGCGAATCGCTCTGGAACTGAAATCGGAAAGCTCACTGATATTTCCCCTATCTGAAAGTCTGATAAACGCCGGAAAAATGGCTAAGTACAAAAAAAAATTTCTTCAACTTTTTTCAATTTTAACCCTGTGGGATATATATTCTACCCACACACATTTGGAACTCTCCTGGGGTACCCTCACACATATTATTCCATCATTTAGTGGATATTTTTTTAAAAAAGTGAAATTTTCAAAAATCCAGAAAATTGGCTGAAGCCGACTAAATATCAAGGACTCATTGAACGAATCGCTCTGGAACTGAAATCGGAACGCTCACTGACATTTCCCCTATTTGAAAGTCTGATAAACGCTGGAAAAATGAATAAGTCCAAAAAAAATTTTTTTTCAATTTTACCCCCGTGGGATTAATATTCTACCCACACACATTTGGAACTCTCCTGGGGTACCCTCACACATATTATTCCCTCATTTAGTGGATATTTTCACAAAAAAGTGAATTTTAAAAAATCCAGAAAATTGGCTGAAAACGACTAAATATCAATGACTGATTGGGCGAATCGCTCTGGAACTGAAATCGGAACGCTCACTGACATTCCCACATTTCTGAAAGTGTGATAAATGCCGGAAAAATGACTAAGTCCAAAAGAAAATTTTTTTCAACCTTTTTCAATTTTACCCCCGTGGGATATATATTCTACCCACACACATCTGGAACTCTCCTGGGGTACCCTCACACATATTATTCCCTCATTTAGTGGATATTTTCACAAAAAAGTGAAATTTTCAAAAATTCAGAAAATTGGCTGAAAACGACTAAATATCAAGGACTCAACGGGCGAATCGCTCTGGAACTGAAATCGGAATGCTCACTGACATTTCCCTTATCTGAAAGTCTGATAAACGCCGGAAAAATGACTAAGTCCAAAAACAATTTTTTTTCAACTTTTTTCAATTTTACCCCCGTGGGATATATATTCTACCCACACACATTTGGAACTCTCCTGGGGTACCCTAACACATATTATTCACTCATTTAGGGGATATTTTCACAAAAAAGTGAAATTTTCAAAAATTCAGAAAATTGGCTGAAAACGACTAAATATCAAGGACTCAATGGGCGAATTGCTCTGGAACTGAAATTGGAACGCTCACTAACAATTCCCCTTTCTGAAAGTCTGATAAACATCGGAAAAATGACTGAGTCCAAAAAAAATATTTTTTCAACTTTTTTCAATTTTACCACCGTAGGATATATATTCTACCCACACACATTTGGAACTCTCCTGGGGTACCCTCACACATATTATTCCCTCATTTAGTGGATATTTTCACAAAAAAGTGAAATTTTCAAAAATTCACAAAATTGGCTGAAAACGACTAAATATCAAGGACTCATTGGGCGAATCGCTCTGGAACTGAAATCGGAACGCTCACTGACTTTTCCCCTATCTGAAAGTCTGATAAACGCCGGAAAAATGACTAAGTCCAAAAAAAATATTTTGTTCAACTTTTTTCAATTTTAATCCTATGGGATATATATTCTACCCAAACACATTTGGAAGTCTCCTGGGGTACACTCACACATATTATTCCCTCATTTAGTGGATATTTAAAAAAAAAAGTGAAATTTCAAAAATCCAGAAAATTGGCTGAAAACGACTAAATATCAAGGACTGATTGGGCGAATCGCTCTGGAACTGAAATCGGAACGCTCACTGACTTTTCCCCTATCTGAAAGTCTGATAAACGCCGGAAAAATGACTAAGTCCAAAAAAAATATTTTGTTCAACTTTTTTCAATTTTACCCACGTGGGGTATATATTCTACCCACGCACATTTGGAACTCTCCTGGGGTACCCTCACACATATTATTCCCTCATTTAGTGGATATTTTCACAAAAAAGTGAAATTTTCAAAAATCCAGAAAATTGGCTGAAAACGACTAAATATCAAGGACTCATTGGGCGAATCGCTCTGGAACTGAAATCGGAGAGCTCACTGACATTTCCCCTATCTGAAAGTCTGATAAACGCCGGAAAAATGAGTAAGTCCAAAAAAAATTTTTTTTCAATTTTACCCCCGTGGGATATATATTCTACCCACACACATTTGGAACTCTCCTGGGGTACCCTCACACATATTATTCCCTCATTTAGTGGATATTTTCACAAAAAAGTGAAATTTTCAAAAATCCAGAAAATTGGCTGAAAACGACTAAATATCAAGGACTGATTGGCCGAAATGCTCTGGTACTTAAATCGGAACGCTCACTGACATTTCCCCTATCTGAAAGTCTGATAAACGCCGGAAAAATGAGTAAGTATAAAAAAAAATTTTTCAACTTTTTTCAATTTTACCCCTGTGGGATATATATTCTACCCACACACATTTGGCACTCTCCTGGGGTACCCTCACACATATTATTCCCTCATTTAGTGGACATTTTCACAAAAAAGTGAAATTTTCAAAAATCCAGAAAATTGGCTGAAAACAACTAAATATCAATGACTCATCCGGCGAATGGCTCTGGAACTGAAATCGGAACGCTCACTGACATTTCCCCTATCTGAAAGTCTGATAAACCCCAGAAAAATGACTAAGTACAAAAAAATTTTTTTTTCAACTTTTTTCAATTTTACCCGTGTGGGATATATATTCTACCCACACACATCTGGAACTCTCCTGGGGTACCCTCACACATATTATTCCCTCATTTAGTGGATATTTTCACAAAAAAGTGAAATTTTCAAAAATCCACAAAATTGGCTGAAAACGACTAAATATCAAGGACTCATTGGGCGAATCGCTCTGGAACTGAAATCGGAACGCTCACTGACATTTCCCCTATCTAAAAGTCTGATAAATGCCGGAAAAATGACTAAGTCCAAAAAAAAATTTTTTTAAACTTTTTTCAATTTTAACCCTGTGGGATATATATTCTACCCACACACATTTGGAACTCTCCTGGGGTACCCTCACACATATTATTCCCTCATTTAGTGGATATTTTCACAAAAAAGTGAATTTTCAAAAATCCAGAAAATTGGCTGAAAACGACTAAATATCAAGGACTCATCAGGTGAATCGCTGTGGAACTGAAATCATAATGCTCACTGACATTTCCTCTATCCGAAAGTCTGATATACGGCGGAAAAATGACAGTCCAAAAAAAATTTTTTTTCAATTTTTTTCAATTTTACCCCCGTGGGATATATATTCTACCCACACACATTTGGAACTCTCCTGGGGTACCCTCACACATATTATTCCCTCATTTAGTGGATATTTTCACAAAAAAGTGAAATTTTCAAAAATTCAGAAAATTGGCTGAAAACGACTAAATATCAAGGACTCAACGGGCGAATCGCTCTGGAACTGAAATCGGAATGCTCACTGACATTTCCCCTATCTGAAAGTCTGATAAACGCCGGAAAAATGACTAAGTCCAAAAACAATTTTTTTTCAACTTTTTTCAATTTTACTCCCGTGGTATATATATTCTACCCACACACATTTGGAACTCTAATGGGGTACCCTCACACATATTATTCCCTCATTTAATGGATATTTTCACAAAAAAGTGAAATTTTCAAAAATTCAGAAAATTGGCTGAAAACGACTAAATATCAAGGACTCAACGGGCGAATCGCTCTGGAACTGAAATCGGAATGCTTACTGACATTTCCCCTATCTGAAAGTCTGATAAACGCCGGAAAAATGACTAAGTCCAAAAAAAAAATTTTTTTTCAACTTTTTTCAATTTTAACCCTGTGGGATATAAATTCTACCCACACGCATTTGGAACTCTCCTGGGGTACCCTCACACATATTATTCCCTCATTTAGTGAATAGTTTCACAAAAAAGTGAAATTTTCAAAAATCCAGAAAGTTGGCTGAAAACGACTATATATCAAGGACTCATTGGGCGAATCGCTCTGGAACTGAAATTGGAACGCTCACTGACATTCCCCCATTTCTGAAAGTGTGATAAATGCCGGAAAAATGACTAAGTCCAAAAGAAAATTTTTTTCAACCCTTTTCAATTTTACCCCCGTGGGATATATATTCTACCCACACACATTTGGAACTCTCCTGGGGTACCCTCACACATATTATTCCCTCATTTAGTGGATATTTTCACAAAAAAGTGAAATTTTCAAAAATTCAGAAAATTGGCTGAAAACGACTAAATATCAAGGACTCAACGGGAGAATCGCTCTGGAACTGAAATCGGAATGCTCACTGACATTTCCCCTATCTGAAAGTCTGATAAACGCCGGAAAAATGACTAAGTCCAAAAACAATTTTTTTTCAACGTTTTTCAATATTACTCCCGTGGTATATATATTCTACCCACACACATTTGGAACTCTAATGGGGTACCCTCACACATATTATTCCCTCATTTAATGGATATTTTCACAAAAAAGTGAAATTTTCAAAAATTCAGAAAATTGGCTGAAAACGACTAAATATCAAGGACTCAACGGGCGAATCGCTCTGGAACTGAAATCGGAATGCTTACTGACATTTCCCCTATCTGAAAGTCTGATAAACGCCGGAAAAATGACTAAGTCCAAAAACAATTTTTTTTCAACTTTTTTCAATTTTACCCCCGTGGGATATATATTCTACCCACACACATTTGGAACTCTCCTGGGGTACCCTAACACATATTATTCACTTATTTAGGGGATATTTTCACAAAAAAGTGAAATTTTCAAAAATTCAGAAAATTGGCTGAAAACGACTAAATATCAAGGACTCAACGGGCGAATTGCTCTGGAACTGAAATTGGAACGCTCACTAACATTTCCCCTATCTGAAAGTCTGATAAACATCGGAAAAATGACTGAGTCCAAAAAAAATATTTTTTCAACTTTTTTCAATTTTACCCCCATGGGATATATATTCTACCCACACACATTTGGAACTCTCCTGGGGTACCCTCACACATATTATTCCCTCATTTAGTGGATATTTTCACAAAAAAGTGAAATTTTCAAAAATTCACAAAATTGGCTGAAAACGACTAAATATCAAGGACTCATTGGGCGAATCGCTCTGAACTGAAATCGGAATGCTCACTGACATTTCCCCTCTCTGAAAGTCTGGTAAACGCCGGAAAAATGACTAAGTCCAAAAAAAATTTTTTTTCAACTTTTTTCAATTTTAATCCTATGGGATATATATTCTACCCAAACACATTTGGAAGTCTCCTGGGGTACACTCACACATATTATTCCCTCATTTAGTGGATATTTAAAAAAAAAAGTGAAATTTCAAAAATTCAGAAATTGGCTGAAAACGACTAAATATCAAGGACTCATTGGGCGAATCGCTCTGGAACTGAAATCGGAACGCTCATTGACATTTCCCCTATTTGAAAGTCTGATAAACGCTGGAAAAATGAATAATTCCAAAAAAAATTTTTTTTCAATTTTACCCCCGTGGGATATATATTCTACCCACACACATTTGGAACTCTCCTGGGGTACCCTCACACATATTATTCCCTCATTTAGTGGATATTTTCACAAAAAAGTGAAATTTTCAAAAATTCAGAAATTGGCTGAAAACGACTAAATATCAAGGACTCATTGGGCGAATCGCTCTGGAACTGAAATCGGAACGCTCACTGACATTTCCACTATCTGAAAGTCTGATAAACGCCAGAAAAATGACTAAGTCCAAAAAAAAATGTTTTCAACTTTTTTCAATTTTACCCCCGTTGGATATATATTCTAACCACACACATTTGGAACTCTCTTGGGGTACCCTCACACATATTATTCCCTCATTTAGTGAATATTTTCACAAAAAAAGTGAAATTTTCAAAAATCCAGAAAATAGGCTGAAAACGACTAAATATCAAGGACTCATTGGGCGAATCGCTCTGGAACTGAAATCGGAACGCTCATTGACATTTCCCCTATTTGAAAGTCTGATAAACGCTGGAAAAATGAATAAGTCAAAAAAAATTTTTTTTTAAATTTTACCCCCGTTGGATTAATATTCTACCCACACACATTTGGAACTCTCCTGGGGTACCCTCACACATATTATTCCCTCATTTAGTGGATATTTTCACAAAAAAGTGAAATTTTCAAAAATCCAGAGTATTGGCTGAAAACGACTAAATATCAAGGACTCATTGGACGAATCTCTCTGGAAATGAAATCGGAGAGCTCACTGACATTTCCCCTATCTGAAAGTCTGATAAACGCCGGAAAAATGACTAAGCACAAAAAAAAATTTTTTTCAACTTTTTTCAATTTTAACCCTGTGGGAAATATATTCTACCCACACAAATTTGGAACTCTCCTGGGGTACCCTCACACATATTATTCCCTCATTTAGTGGATATTTTCACAAAAAAATGAAATTTTCAAAAATTCAGAAATTGGCTGAAAACGACTAAATATCAAGGACTCATTGGGCGAATCGCTCTGGAACTGAAATCGGAACACTCACTTACATTTCCCCTATCTGAAAGTCTGATAAACGCCGGAAAAATGTCTAAGTACAAAAAAAAATTTTTTTTCAACTTTTTTCAATTTTAACCCTGTGGGATATATATTCTACCCAAACACATTTGGAACTCTCCTGGGGTACCCTCACACATATTATTCCCTCATTTAGTGGATATTTTCACAAATAAGTGAAATTTTCAAAAATCCAGAAAATTGTCTGAAAACGACTAAATATCAAGGACTCATTGGGTGAATCGCTCTGGAACTGAAATCGTAATGCTCACTGACATTTCCCCTATTTGAAAGTCTGATAAACGCTGGAAAAATGAATAAGTCCAAAAAAATTTTTTTTTCAATTTTACCCCCGTGGGATTAATATTCTACCCACACACATTTGGAACTCTCCTGGGGTACCCTCACACATATTATTCCCTCATTTAGTGGATATTTTCACAAAAAAGTGAAATTTTCAAAAATTCAGAAAATTGGCTGAAAACGACTAAATATCAAGGACTCAACGGGCGAATCGCTCTGGAACTGAAATCGGAATGCTCACTGACATTTCCCTTATCTGAAAGTCTGATAAACGCCGGAAAAATGACTAAGTCCAAAAACAATTTTTTTTCAACTTTTTTCAATTTTACCCCCGTGGGATATATATTCTACCCACACACATTTGGAACTCTCCTGGGGTACCCTAACACATATTATTCACTCATTTAGGGGATATTTTCACAAAAAAGTGAAATTTTCAAAAATTCAGAAAATTGGCTGAAAACGACTAAATATCAAGAACTCAACGGGCGAATTGCTCTGGAACTGAAATTGGAACGCTCACTAACATTTCCCCTATCTGAAAGTCTGATAAACATCGGAAAAATGACTGAGTCCAAAAAAAATTTTTTTTCAACTTTTTTCAATTTTAATCCTATGGGATATATATTCTACCCAAACACATTTGGACGTCTCCTGGGGTACACTCACACATATTATTCCCTCATTTAGTGGATATTTAAAAAAAAAAGTGAAATTTCAAAAATCCAGAAAATTGGCTGAAAACGACTAAATATCAAGGACTGATTGGGCGAATCGCTCTGGAACTGAAATCGGAACGCTCACTGACTTTTCCCCTATCTGAAAGTCTGATAAACGCCGGAAAAATGACTAAGTCCAAAAAAAAAATTTTGTTCAACTTTTTTCAATTTTACCCACGTGGGGTATATATTCTACCCACGCACATTTGGAACTCTCCTGGGGTACCCTCACACATATTATTCCCTCATTTAGTGGATATTTTCACAAAAAAGTGAAATTTTCAAAAATCCAAAAAATTGGCTGAAAACGACTAAATATCAAGGACTCATTGGGCGAATCGCTCTGGAACTGAAATCGGAGAGCTCACTGACATTTCCCCTATCTGAAAGTCTGATAAACGCCGGAAAAATGAGTAAGTCCAAAAAAAATTTTTTTTCAATTTTACCCCCGTGGGATATATATTCTACCCACACACATTTGGAACTCTCCTGGGGTACCCTCACACATATTATTCCCTCATTTAGTGGATATTTTCACAAAAAAGTGCAATTTTCAAAAATTCAGAAATTGGCTGAAAACGACTAAATATCAAGGACTCATTGGGCGAATCGCTCTGGAACTGAAATCGGAACGCTCACTGACATTTCCACTATCTGAAAGTCTGATAAACGCCGGAAAAATGACTAAGTCCAAAAAAAAATGTTTTCAACTTTTTTCAATTTTACCCCCGTTGGATATATATTCTAACCACACACATTTGGAACTCTATTGGGGTACCCTCACACATATTATTCCCTCATTTAGTGAATATTTTCACAAAAAAAGTGAAATTTTCAAAAATCCAGAAAATAGGCTGAAAACGACTAAATATCAAGGACTCATTGGGCGAATCGCTCTGGAACTGAAATCGGAACGCTCATTGACATTTCCCCTATTTGAAAGTCTGATAAACGCTGGAAAAATGAATAAGTCAAAAAAAATTTTTTTTTAAATTTTACCCCCGTTGGATTAATATTCTACCCACACACATTTGGAACTCTCCTGGGGTACCCTCACACATATTATTCCCTCATTTAGTGGATATTTTCACAAAAAAGTGAAATTTTCAAAAATCCAGAGTATTGGCTGAAAACGACTAAATATCAAGGACTCATTGGACGAATCTCTCTGGAAATGAAATCGGAGAGCTCACTGACATTTCCCCTATCTGAAAGTCTGATAAACGCCGGAAAAATGACTAAGTACAAAAAAAAATTTTTTTCAACTTTTTTCAATTTTAACCCTGTGGGAAATATATTCTACCCACACACATTTGGAACTCTCCTGGGGTACCCTCACACATATTATTCCCTCATTTAGTGGATATTTTCACAAATAAGTGAAATTTTCAAAAATCCAGAAAATTGGCTGAAAACGACTAAATATCAAGGACTCATTGGGTGAATCGCTCTGGAACTGAAATCGTAATGCTCACTGACATTTCCCCTATTTGAAAGTCTGATAAACGCTGGAAAAATGAATAAGTCCAAAAACATTTTTTTTTAAATTTTACCCCCGTGGGATTAATATTCTACCCACACACATTTGGAACTCTCCTGGGGTACCCTCACACATATTATTCCCTCATTTAGTGGATATTTTCACAAAAAAGTGAAATTCAAAAATCCAGAAAATTGGCTGAAAACGACTAAATATCAAGGACTCATTGGGCGAATCGCTCTGGAACTGAAATCGGAAAGCTCACTGACATTTCCCCTATCTGAAAGTCTGATAAACGCCGGAAAAATGACTAAGTCCAAAAAAAAATTTTTTCAACTTTTTTTAATTTTAACCCTGTGGGATATATATTCTACCCACACACATTTGGAACTCTCCTGGGGTACCCTCACACATATTATTCCCTCATTTAGTGGATATTTTCACAAAAAAGTGAAATTTTCAAAATTCAGAAAATTGGCAGAAAATGACTAAATATCAAGGACTCATTGGGTGAATCGCTCTGGAACTGAAATCTTAAGCTCACTGACATTTCCCCTATCTGAAAGTCTGATAAACGCCGGAAAAATGAGTAAGTCCAAAAAAAAATTTTTTCAATTTTACCCCCGTGGGATATATATTCTACCCACACACATTTGGAACTCTCCTGGGGTACCCTCACACATATTATTCCCTCATTTAGTGGATATTTTCACAAAAAAATGAAATTTTCAAAAATTCAGAAATTGGCTGAAAACGACTAAATATCAAGGACTCATTGGGCGAATCGCTCTGGAACTGAAATCGGAACACTCACTTACATTTCCCCTATCTGAAAGTCTGATAAACGCCGGAAAAATGTCTAAGTACAAAAAAAAAATTTTTTTCAACTTTTTTCAATTTTAACCCTGTGGGATATATATTCTACCCAAACACATTTGGAACTCTCCTGGGGTACACTCACACATATTATTCCCTCATTTAGTGGATATTTTCACAAATAAGTGAAATTTTCAAAAATCCAGAAAATTGGCTGAAAACGACTAAATATCAAGGACTCATTGGGTGAATCGCTCTGGAACTGAAATCGTAATGCTCACTGACATTTCCCCTATTTGAAAGTCTGATAAACGCTGGAAAAATGAATAAGTCCAAAAAAATTTTTTTTTCAATTTTACCCCCGTGGGATTAATATTCTACCCACACACATTTGGAACTCTCCTGGGGTACCCTCACACATATTATTCCCTCATTTAGTGGATATTTTCACAAAAAAGTGAAATTCAAAAATCCAGAAAATTGGCTGAAAACGACTAAATATCAAGGACTCATTGGGCGAATCGCTCTGGAACTGAAATCGGAAAGCTCACTGACATTTCCCCTATCTGAAAGTCTGATAAACGCCGGAAAAATGACTAAGTCCAAAAAAAAATTTTTTCAACTTTTTTTAATTTTAACCCTGTGGGATATATATTCTACCCACACACATTTGGAACTCTTCTGGGGTACCCTCACACATATTATTCCCTCATTTAGTGGATATTTTCACAAAAAAGTGAAATTTCAAAAATCCAGAAAATTGGCTGAAAACGACTAAATATCAAGGACTGATTGGGCGAATCGCTCTGGAACTGAAATCGGAATGCTCACTGACTTTTCCCCTATCTGAAAGTCTGATAAAAGCCGGAAAAATGACTAAGTCCAAAAAAAAATGTTTTCAAATTTTTTCAATTTTACCCCCGTTGGATATATATTCTACCCACACACATTTGGAACTCTCCTGGGGTACCCTCACACATATTATTCCCTCATTTAGTGGATATTTTCACAAAAAAGTGAAATTTTCAAAATTCAGAAAATTGGCAGAAAATGACTAAATATCAAGGACTCATTGGGTGAATCGCTCTGGAACTGAAATCTTAAGCTCACTGACATTTCCCCTATCTGAAAGTCTGATAAACGCCGGAAAAATGAGTAAGTCCAAAAAAAAATTTTTTCAATTTTACCCCCGTGGGATATATATTCTACCCACACACATTTGGAACTCTCCTGGGGTACCCTCACACATATTATTCCCTCATTTAGTGGATATTTTCACAAAAAAATGAAATTTTCAAAAATTCAGAAATTGGCTGAAAACGACTAAATATCAAGGACTCATTGGGCGAATCGCTCTGGAACTGAAATCGGAACACTCACTTACATTTCCCCTATCTGAAAGTCTGATAAACGCCGGAAAAATGTCTAAGTACAAAAAAAAATTTTTTTTCAACTTTTTTCAATTTTAACCCTGTGGGATATATATTCTACCCAAACACATTTGGAACTCTCCTGGGGTACACTCACACATATTATTCCCTCATTTAGTGGATATTTTCACAAATAAGTGAAATTTTCAAAAATCCAGAAAATTGGCTGAAAACGACTAAATATCAAGGACTCATTGGGTGAATCGCTCTGGAACTGAAATCGTAATGCTCACTGACATTTCCCCTATTTGAAAGTCTGATAAACGCTGGAAAAATGAATAAGTCCAAAAAATTTTTTTTTTCAATTTTACCCCCGTGGGATTAATATTCTACCCACACACATTTGGAACTCTCCTGGGGTACCCTCACACATATTATTCCCTCATTTAGTGGATATTTTCACAAAAAAGTGAAATTCAAAAATCCAGAAAATTGGCTGAAAACGACTAAATATCAAGGACTCATTGGGCGAATCGCTCTGGAACTGAAATCGGAAAGCTCACTGACATTTCCCCTATCTGAAAGTCTGATAAACGCCGGAAAAATGACTAAGTCCAAAAAAAAATTTTTTCAACTTTTTTTAATTTTAACCCTGTGGGATATATATTCTACCCACACACATTTGGAACTCTCCTGGGGTACCCTCACACATATTATTCCCTCATTTAGTGGATATTTTCACAAAAAAGTGAAATTTCAAAAATCCAGAAAATTGGCTGAAAACGACTAAATATCAAGGACTGATTGGGCGAATCGCTCTGGAACTGAAATCGGAATGCTCACTGACTTTTCCCCTATCTGAAAGTCTGATAAAAGCCGGAAAAATGACTAAGTCCAAAAAAAAATGTTTTCAACTTTTTTCAATTTTACCCCCGTTGGATATATATTCTACCCACACACATTTGGAACTCTTTTGGGGTACCCTCACACATATTAGTCCCTCATTTAGTGAATATTTTCACAAAAAAAGTGAAATTTTCAAAAATCCAGAAAATAGGCTGAAAACGACTAAATATCAAGGACTCATTGGGCGAATCGCTCTGGAACTGAAATCGGCATGCTCACTGACATTTACCCTATTTGAAAGTCTGATAAATGCTGGAAAAATGAATAAGTCCCAAAAATTTTTTTTTTCAATTTTACCCCCGTGGGATTAATATTCTACCCACACACATTTGGAACTCTCCTGGGGTACCCTCACACATATTATTCCCTCATTTAGTGGATATTTTCACAAAAAAGTGAAATTTTCAAAAATGCAGAAAATTGGCTGAAAACGACTAAATATCAAGGACTCATTGGGCGAATCGCTCTGGAACTGAAATCGGAAAGCTCACTGACATTTCCCCTATCTGAAAGTCTGATAAACGCCGGAAAAATGGCTAAGTACAAAAAAAAATTTCTTCAACTTTTTTCAATTTTAACACTTTGGGATATATATTCTACCCACACACATTTGGAACTCTCCTGGGGTACCCTCACACATATTATTCCATCATTTAGTGGATATTTTTCAAAAAAAGTGAAATTTTCAAAAATCCAGAAAATTGGCTGAAGACGACTAAATATCAAGGACCCATTGAGCGAATCGCTCTGGAACTGAAATCGGAACGCTCACTGACATTTCCCCTATCTGAAAGTCTGATAAACGCCGGAAAAATGACTAAGTACAAAAAAAAATTTTTTTTCAACTTTTTTCAATTTTAACCCTGTGGGATATATATTCTACCCACACACATTTGGAACTCTCCTGGGGTACCCTCACACATATTATTCCCTCATTTAGTGGATATTTTCACAAAAAAGTGAAATTTTCAAAAATCCAGAAAATTGGCTGAAGACGACTAAATATCAAGGACCCATTGAGCGAATCGCTCTGGAACTGAAATCGGAATGCTCACTGACATTTCCCCTATCTGAAAGTCTGATAAACGCCGGAAAAATGACTAAGTACAAAAAAAAATTTTTTTTCAACTTTTTTCAATTTTAACCCTGTGGGATATATATTCTACCCACACACATTTGGAACTCTCCTGGGGTACCCTCACACATATTATTCCCTCATTTAGTGGATATTTTCACAAAAAAGTGAAATTTTCAAAAATCCAGAAAATTGGCTGAAGACGACTAAATATCAAGGACTCATTGAGCGAATCGCTCTGAAACTGAAATCGGAACGCTCACTGACATTTCCCCTATCTGAAAGTCTGATAAACGCCGGAAAAATGACTAAGTACAAAAAAAAATTTTTTTCAACTTTTTTCAATTTTAACCCTGTGGGAAATATATTCTACCCACACAAATTTGGAACTCTCCTGGGGTACCCTCACACATATTATTCCATCATTTAGTGGATATTTTTTAAAAAAAGGGAAATTTTCAAAAATCCAGAAAATTTCCTGAAGCCGACTAAATATCAAGGACTCATTGAACGAATCGCTCTGGAACTGAAATCGGAACGCTCACTGACATTTCCCCTATCTGAAAGTCTGATAAACGCTGGAAAAATGACTAAGTACAAAAAAAAAATTTTTTTCAACTTTTTTCAATTTTAACCCTGTGGGATATATATTCTACCCACACACATTTGGAACTCTCCTGGGGTACCCTCACACATATTATTCCCTCATTTAGTGGATATTTTCACAAAAAAGTGAAATTTCAAAAATCCAGAAAATTGGCTGAAAACGACTAAATATCAAGGACTGATTGGGCGAATCGCTCTGGAACTGAAATCGGAAAGCTCACTGACATTTCCCCTATCTGAAAGTCTGATAAACGCCGGAAAAATGACTAAGTACAAAAAAAAAATTATTTTCAACTTTTTTCAATTTTAACCTTGTGGGATATATATTCTACCCACACACATTTGGAACTCTCCTGGGGTACCCTCACACATATTATTCCCTCATTTAGTGGATATTTTCACAAAAAAGTGAAATTTTCAAAAATCCAGAAAATTGGCTGAAAACGACTAAATATCAAGGACTCATTGGGCGAATCGCTCTGGAACTGAAATCGGAACGCTCACTGACATTTCCCCTATTTGAAAGTCTGATAAACGCTGGAAAAATGAATAAGTCCAAAAAAATTTTTTTTTCAATTTTACCCCCGTGGGATTCATATTCTACCCACACACATTTGGAACTCTCCTGGGGTACCCTCACACATATTATTCCCTCATTTAGTGGATATTTTCACAAAAAAGTAAAATTTTCAAAAATTCAGAAATTGGCTGAAAACGACTAAATATCAAGGACTCATTTGGCGAATCGCTCTGGAACTGAAATCGTAACTCTCACTGACATTTCCCCTATCTGAAATTCTGATAAATGCCGGAAAAATGACTAAGTACAAAAAAAAAAATTTCTTCAACTTTTTTCAATTTTAACCCTGTGGGATATATATTCTACCCACACACATTTGGAACTCTCCTGGGGTTCCCTCACACATATTATTCCGTCATTTAGTGGATATTTTTTAAAAAAAGTGAAATTTTCAAAAATCCAGAAAATTGGCTGAAGACGACTAAATATCAAGGACTCATTGAGCGAATCGCTCTGGAACTGAAATCGGAATGCTCACTGACATTTCCCCTATCTGAAAGTCTGAAAACCCCGGAAAAATGACTAAGTACAAAAAAAAAAAATTTTTCAACTTTTTTCAATTTTAACCCTGTGGGATATAAATTCTACCCACACACATTTGGAACTCTCCTGGGGTACCCTCACACATATTATTCCCTCATTTAGTGGATATTTTCACAAAAAAGTGAAATTTTCAAAAATCCAGAAAATTGGCTGAAAACGACTAAATATCAAGGACTCATTGGGCGAATCGCTCTGGAACTGAAATCGGAAAGCTCACTGACATTTCCCCTATCTGAAAGTCTGATAAACGCCGGAAAAATGACAAAGTCAAAAAAAAAATTTTTTTCCACTTTTTTCAATTTTAATCCTGTGGGATATATATTCTACCCACACACATTTGGAACTCTCCTGGGTTACCCTCAAACATATTATTCCCTCATTTAGTGGATATTTTCACAAAAAAGTGAAATTCAAAAATCCAGAAAATTGGCTGAAAACGACTAAATATCAAGGACTCATTGGGCGAATCACTCTGGAACTGAAATCGGAAAGCTCACTGACATTTCCCCTATCTGAAAGTCTGATAAACGCCGGAGAAATGACTAAGTACAAAAAAAAAAATTTTTTCAACTTTTTTCAATTTTAACCCTGTGAGATATATATTCTACCCACACACATTTGGAACTCTCCTGGGATACCCTCACACATATTATTCCCTCATTTAGAGGATATTTTCAGCAAAAAAGTGAAATTTTCAAATATCCATAAAATTGGCTGAAAACGACTAAATATCAAGGTCTCATTGGGCGAATCGCTCTGGAACTGAAATCGGAAAGCTCACTGACATTTCCCCTATCTGAAAGACTGATAAACACCGGAAAAATGACTAAGTCTAAAAAAAAATTTTTTTCAACTTTTTTCTATTTTAACCCTGTGGGATATATATTCTACCCACACACATTTGGAACTCTCCTGGGGTACCCTCACACATATTATTCCCTCATTTAGTGGATATTTTCACAAAAAAGTAAAATTTTCAAAAATCCAGAAAATTGGCTGAAAACGACTAAATATCAAGGACTGATTGGGCGAATCGCTCTGGAACTGAAGTCGTAATGCTCCCTGACTTTTCCCCTATCTAAAAGTCTGATAAACGCCGGAAAAATGACTAAGTACAAAAAAAAAATTATTTTCAACTTTTTTCAATTTTAACCTTGTGGGATATATATTCTACCCACACACATTTGGAACTCTCCTGGGGTACCCTCACACATATTATTCCCTCATTTAGTGGATATTTTCACAAAAAAGTGAAATTTTCAAAAATCCAGAAAATTGGCTGAAAACGACTAAATATCAAGGACTCATTGGGCGAATCGCTCTGGAACTGAAATCGGAATGCTCACTGACATTTCCCCTATTTGAAAGTCTGATAAACGCTGGAAAAATAAATAAGTCCAAAAAAATTTTTTTTTCAATTTTACCCCCGTGGGATTAATATTCTACCCACACACATTTGGAACTCTCCTGGGGTACCCTCACACATATTATTCAGTCATTTAGTGGATATTTTCACAAAAAAGTGAAATTTCCAAAAATCCAGAAAATTGGCTGAAAACGACTAAATATCAAGGACTCATTGGGCGAATCGCTCTGGAACTGAAATTGGAGAGCTCATTGACATTTCCCCTATCTGATAGTCTGATAAACGCCGGAAAAATGACTAAGTACAAAAAAAAATTTTTTTCAACTTTTTTCAATTTTAACCCTGTGGGAAATATATTCTACCCACACAAATTTGGAACTCTCCTGGGGTACCCTCACACATATTATTCCCTCATTTAGTGTATATTTTCACAAAAAAGTGAAATTTTCAAAAATTCAGAAAATTGGCTGAAAACGACTAAATATCAAGGACTCATTGGTTGAATCGCTCTGGAACTGAAATCGTAATGCTCACTGACATTTCCCCTATCTGAAAGTCTGATAAACGCCGGAAAAATGAGTAAGTCCAAAAAGAATTTTTTTTCAATTTTACCCCCGTGGGATATATATTCTACCCACACACATTTGGAACTCTCCTGGGGTACCCTCACACATATTATTCCCTCATTTAGTGGATATTTTCACAAAAAAGTAAAATTTTCAAAAATTCAGAAATTGGCTGAAAACGACTAAATATCAAGGACTCATTTGGCGAATCGCTCTGGAACTGAAATCGTAACGCTCACTGACATTTCCCCTATCTGAAATTCTGATAAACGCCGGAAAAATGACTAAGTACAAAATAAAAAATTTCTTCAACTTTTTTCAATTTTAACCCTGTGGGATATATATTCTACCCACACACATTTGGAACTCTCCTGGGGTTCCCTCACACATATTATTCCGTCATTTAGTGGATATTTTTTTAAAAAAGTGAAATTTTCAAAAATCCAGAAAATTGGCTGAAGACGACTAAATATCAAGGACTCATTGGGCGAATCACTCTGGAACTGAAATCGGAAAGCTCACTGACATTTCCCCTATCTGAAAGTCTGATAAACGCCGGAAAAATGACTAAGTACAAAAAAAAAAATTTTTTCAACTTTTTTCAATTTTAATCCTGTGGGATATATATTCTACCCACACACATTTGGAACTCTCCTGGGGTACCCTCAAACATATTATTCCCTCATTTAGTGGATATTTTCACAAAAAAGTGAAATTCAAAAATCCAGAAAATTGGCTGAAAACGACTAAATATCAAGGACTCATTGGGCGAATCACTCTGGAACTGAAATCGAAAGCTCACTGACATTTCCCCTATCTGAAAGTCTGATAAACGCCGGAGAAATGACTAAGTACAAAAAAAAAATTTTTTTCAACTTTTTTCAATTTTAACCCTGTGAGATATATATTCTACCCACACACATTTGGAACTCTCCTGGGGTACCCTCACACATATTATTCCCTCATTTAGTGGATATTTTCACAAAAAAGTGAAATTTTCAAAAATCCAGAAAATTGGCTGAAAACGACTAAATATCAAGGACTCATTGAGTGAATCGCTCTGGAACTGAAATCGGAACGCTCACTGACATTTCCCCTATCTGAAAGTCTGATAAACGCCGGAAAAATGACTAAGTACAAAAAAAAAAAATTTTTCAACTTTTTTCAATTTTAACCCTGTGGGATATAAATTCTACCCACACACATTTGGATCTCTCCTGGGGTACCCTCACACATATTATTCAGTCATTTAGTGGATATTTTCACAAAAAAGTGAAATTTCCAAAAATCCAGAAAATTGGCTGAAAACGACTAAATATCAAGGACTCATTGGGCGAATCGCTCTGGAACTGAAATTGGAAAGCTCACTGACATTTCCCCTATCTGAAAGTCTGATAAACGCCGGAGAAATGACTAAGTACAAAAAAAAAAATTTTTTCAACTTTTTTCAATTTTAACCCTGTGAGATATATATTCTACCCACACACATTTGGAACTCTCCTGGGGTACCCTCACACATATTATTCCCTCATTTAGTGGATATTTTCACAAAAAAGTGAAATTTTCAAAAATCCAGAAAATTGGCTGAAAACGACTAAATATCAAGGACTCATTGAGTGAATCGCTCTGGAACTGAAATCGTAACGCTCACTGACATTTCCCCTATCTGAAATTCTGATAAACGCCGGAAAAATGACTAAGTACAAAAAAAAAAATTTCTTCAACTTTTTTCAATTTTAACCCTGTGGGATATATATTCTACCCACACACATTTGGAACTCTCCTGGAGTACCCTCACACATATTATTCCCTCATTTAGTGGATATTTTCACAAAAAAGTGAAATTTTCAAAAATCCAGAAAATTGGCTGAAAACGACTAAATATCAAGGACTCATTGGGCGAATCGCTCTGGAACTGAAATCGGAAAGCTCACTGACATTTCCCCTATCTGAAAGTCTGATAAACGCCGGAAAAATGACTAAGTCAAAAAAAAAATTTTTTTCAACTTTTTTCAATTTTAATCCTGTGGGATATATATTCTACCCACACACATTTGGAACTCTCCTGGGGTACCCTCAAACATATTATTCCCTCATTTAGTGGATATTTTCACAAAAAAGTGAAATTCAAAAATCCAGAAAATTGGCTGAAAACGACTAAATATCAAGGACTCATTGGGCGAATCACTCTGGAACTGAAATCGGAAAGCTCACTGACATTTCCCCTATCTGAAAGTCTGATAAACGCCGGAGAAATGACTAAGTACAAAAAAAAAAATTTTTTCAACTTTTTTCAATTTTAACCCTGTGAGATATATATTCTACCCACACACATTTGGAACTCTCCTGGGGTACCCTCACTCATATTATTCCCTCATTTAGTGGATATTTTCACAAAAAAGTGAAATTTTCAAAAATTCAGAAAATTGGCTGAAAATGACTAAATATCAAGGACTCATTGGGCGAATTGCTCTGGAACTGAAATCGGAAAGCTCACTGACAGTTCCCCTATCTGAAAGTCTGATAAACGCCGGAAAAATGACTAAGCACAAAAAAAAATTTTTTTTCAACTTTTTTCAATTTTAACCCTGTGGGATATATATTCTACCGACACACATTTGAAACTCTCCTGGGGTACCCTCACACATATTATTCCCTCATTTAGTGGATATTTTCACAAAAAAGTGAAATTTTCAAAAATCCTGAAAATTGGCTGAAAACTACTAAATATCAAGGACTCATTGGGCGAATCGCTCTGGAACTGAAATCGGAATGCTCACTGACATTTCCCCTATCAGAAAGTCTGATGAACGCCGGAAAAATGACTAAGTACAAAAAAAAAAATTTTTTCAACTTTTTTAAATTTTAACCCTGTGGGATATATATTCTACCCACACACATTTGGAACTCTCCTGGGGTACCCTCACACATATTATTCCCTCATTTAGTGGATATTTTCACAAAAAAGTGAAATTTTCAAAAATTCTGAAAATTGGCTGAAAACGACTAAATATCAAGGACTCATCCAGCAAATCGCTCTGGAACTGAAATCGGAACGCTCACTGACATTTCCCCTATCTGAAAGTCTGACAAACGCCGGAAAAATGACTAAGCCCAAAAAAAATATTTTTTCAACTTTTTTCAATTTGACCCCCATGGGATATATATTCTACCGACACACATTTGGAACTCTCCTGGGGTACCCTCACACATATTATTCCCTCATTTAGTGTATATTTTCACAAAAAAGTGAAATTTTCAAAAATCAAGAAAATTGGCTGAAAACGACTAAATATAAAGGACTCATTGGGCGAATCGCTCTGGAACTGAAATCGGAACGCTCACTGACATTTCCCCTATTTGAAATTCTGATAAACGCTGGAAAAATGAGTAAGTCCAAAAAAAAATTTTTTTTCAACTTTTTTCAATTTTACCCCCGTGGGATATATATTCTACCCACGCACATTTGGAATTCTCCTGGGGTACCCTCACACATATTATTCCCTAATTTAGTGGATATTTTCACGAAAAAGTAAAATTTTCAAAAATCCAGAAAATTGGCTGAAAACAACTAAATATCAAGGACTCATTTGGCGAATCGCTCTGGAACTGAAATTGGAACGCTCACTGACATTTCCCCTATCTGAAAGTCTGATAAACATCGGAAAAATGACTAGGTCCAAAAAAAATATTTTTTCAACTTTTTTCAATTTTACCCCCGTGGGATATATATTCTACCCACACACATTTGGAACTCTCCTGGGGTACCCTCACACATATTATTCCCTCATTTAGTGGATATTTTCACAAAAAAGTGAAATTTTCAAAAATCCAGAAAATTGGCTGAAAACGACTAAATATCAAGGACTGATTTGGCGAATCGCTCTGGAACTGAAATCGGAATGCCCAATGACATTTCCCCTATCTGAAAGTCTGATAAACGCCGGAAAAATGAGTAAGTCCAAAAAAAATATTTTTTCACCTTTTTTCAATTTGACCCCCAATGGGATATATATTCTACCAACACACATTTGGAACTCTCCTGGGGTACCCTCACACATATTATTCCCTCATTTAGTGGATATTTTCACAAAAAAGTGAAATTTTAAAAAATCCAGAAAATTGGCTGAAAACGACTAAATATCAAGGACTGATTGGGCGAATCGCTCTGGAACTGAAATCGGAACGCTCACTGACTTTTCCCCTATCTGAAAGTCTGATAAACGCCGGAAAAATGACTAAGTCCAAAAAAAAATGTTTTCAACTTTTTTCAATTTTACCCCCGTTAGATATATATTCTAACCACACACATTTGGAACTCTCTTGGGGTACCCTCACACATATTATTCCCTCATTTAGTGAATATTTTCACAAAAAAAGTGAAATTTTCAAAAATCCAGAAAATTGTCTGAAAACGACTAAATATCAAGGACTCAACGGGCGAATCGCTGTGGAACTGAAATCGGAATGCTCACTGACATTTCCTCTATCTGAAAGTCTGATATACGTCGGAAAAATGACTAAGTCCAAAAAAAAATTTTTTTTCAACTTTTTTCAATTTTACCCCCGTGGGATATATATTCTACCCACACACATTTGGAACTCTCCTGGGGTACCCTCACACATATTATTCCCTCATTTAGTGGATATTTTCACGAAAAAGTTAAATTTTCAAAAATCCAGAAAATTGGCTGAAAACAACTAAATATCAAGGACTCATTTGGGGAATCGCTCTGGAACTGAAATTGGAACGCTCACTGACATTTCCCCTATCTGAAAGTCTGATAAACATCGGAAAAATGACTAGGTCCAAAAAAAATATTTTTTCAACTTTTTTCAATTTTACCCACGTGGGATATATATTCTACCCACACACATTTGGAACTCTCCTGGGGTACCCTCACACATATTATTCCCTCATTTAGTGGATATTTTCACAAAAAAGTGAAATTTTCAAAAATTCAGAAAATTGACTGAAAACGACTAAATATCAAGGACTCATTGGGCGAATCGCTCTGGAACTGAAATCGGAAAGCTCACTGACATTTCCCCTATTTGAAAGTCTGATAAACGCTGGAAAAATGACTAAGTCCAAAAAAAATTTTTTTTCAATTTTACCCCCGTGGGATATATATTCTACCCACACACATTTGGAACTCTCCTGGGGTAGCCTCACACATATTATTCCCTCATTTAGTAGATATTTAAAAAAAAAAGTGAAATTTTCAAAAATCCAGAAAATTGGCTGAAGACGACTAAATATCAAGGACTCATTGAGCGAATCGCTCTGGAACTGAAATCGGAACGCTCACTGACATTTCCCCTATCTGAAAGTCTGATAAACGCCGGAAAAATGACGAAGTACAAAAAAAAAAAATTTTTCAACTTTTTTCAATTTTAACCCTGTGGGATATATATTCTACCCACACACATTTGGAACTCTCCTGGGTTACCCTCACAAATATTATTCCCTCATTTAGTGGATATTTCCACAAAAAAGTGAAATTTTCAAAAATCCAGAAAATTGGCTGAAAACGACTAAATATCAAGGACTCATTGGGCGAATCGCTCTGGAACTGAAATCGGAAAGCTATCTGACATTTCCCCTATCTAAAAGTCTGATAAACACCGGAAAAATGACTAAGTACAAAATAAACAATTTTTTTCAACTTTTTTCAATTTTACCCACGTGGGGTATATATTCTACCCACACACATTTGGAACTCTCCTGGGGTACCCTCACACATATTATTCCCTCATTTAGTGGATATTTTCACAAAAAAGTTAAATTTTCAAAAATCCAGAAAATTGGCTGAAAACGACTAAATATCAAGGACTGATTGGGCGAATCGCTCTTTAACTGAAATCGGAATGCTCACTGACATTTCCCCTATCTGAAAGTCTGATAAACGCCTAAAAAATGACTAAGTACAAAAAAAAATTTTTTTTCAACTTTTTTCAATTTTAACCCTGTGGGATATATATTCTACCCACACACATTTGGAACTCTCCTGGGGTACCCTCACACATATTATTCCCTCATTTAGTGGATATTTTCACAAAAAAGTGAAATTTTCAAAAATCCAGAAAATTGGCTGAAAACGACTAAATATCAAGGACTCATTGGGCGAATCGCTCTGGAACTGAAATCGGAAAGCTCACTGACATTTCCCCTATCTGAAAGTCTGATAAACGCCGGAAAAATGGCTAAGTCCAAAAAAAATTTTTTTCAACTTTTTTCAATTTTAACCCTGTGGGATATATATTCTACCCACACACATTTGGAACTCTCCTGGGTTACCCTCACAAATATTATTCCCTCATTTAGTGGATATTTCCACAAAAAAGTGAAATTTTCAAAAATCCAGAAAATTGGCTGAAAACGACTAAATATCAAGGACTCATTGGGCGAATCGCTCTGGAACTGAAATCGGAAAGCTCACTGACATTTCCCCTATCTAAAAGTCTGATAAACACCGGAAAAATGACTAAGTACAAAAAAAAATTTTTTTTCAACTTTTTTCAATTTTACCCACGTGGGGTATATATTCTACCCACACACATTTGGAACTCTCCTGGGGTACCCTCACACATATTATTCTCTCATTTAGTGGATATTTTCACAAAAAAGTGAAATTTTCAAAAATCCAGAAAATTGGCTGAAAACGACTAAATATCAAGGACTCATTGGGCGAATCGCTCTGGAACTGAAATCGGAAAGCTGACTGACATTTCCCCTATCTGAAAGTCTGATAAACGCCGGAAAAATGAGTAAGTCCAAAAAAAATATTTTTTCACATTTTTTCAATTTGACCCCCCATGGGATATATATTCTACCAACACACATTTGGAACTCTCCTGGGGTACCCTCACACATATTATTCCCTCATTTAGTGGATATTTTCACAAAAAAGTGAAATTTTAAAAAATCCAGAAAATTGGCTGAAAACGACTAAATATCAAGGACTGATTGGGCGAATCGCTCTGGAACTGAAATCGGAACGCTCACTCACTTTTCCCCTATCTGAAAGTCTGATAAACGCCGGAAAAATGACTAAGTCCAAAAAAAAATGTTTTCAACTTTTTTCAATTTTACCCCCGTTAGATATATATTCTACCCACACACATTTGGAACTCTCTTGGGGTACCCTCACACATATTATTCCCTCATTTAGTGAATATTTTCACAAAAAAAGTGAAATTTTCAAAAATCCAGAAAATTGTCTGAAAACGACTAAATATCAAGGACTCAACGGGCGAATCGCTGTGGAACTGAAATCGGAATGCTCACTGACATTTCCTCTATCCGAAAGTCTGATATACGTCGGAAAAATGACTAAGTCCAAAAAAAAATTTTTTTTCAACTTTTTTCAATTTTACCCCCGTGGGATATATATTCTACCCACACACATTTGGAACTCTCCTGGGGTACCCTCACACATATTATTCCCTCATTTAGTGGATATTTTCATGAAAAAGTAAAATTTTCAAAAATCCAGAAAATTGGCTGAAAACAACTAAATATCAAGGACTCATTTGGCGAATCGCTCTGGAACTGAAATTGGAACGCTCACTGACATTTCCCCTATCTGAAAGTCTGATAAACATCGGAAAAATGACTAGGTCCAAAAAAAATATTTTTTCAACTTTTTTCAATTTTACCCCCGTGGGATATATATTCTACCCACACACATTTGGAACTCTCCTGGGGTACCCTCACACATATTATTCCCTCATTTAGTGGATATTTTCACAAAAAAGTGAAATTTTCAAAAATTCAGAAAATTGGCTGAAAACGACTAAATATCAAGGACTCATTGGGCGAATCGCTCTGGAACTGAAATCGGAAAGCTCACTGACATTTCCCCTATTTGAAAGTCTGATAAACGCTGGAAAAATGACTAAGTCCAAAAAATTTTTTTTTTCAATTTTACCCCCGTGGGATATAAATTCTACCCACACACATTTGGAACTCTCCTGGGGTACCCTCACACATATTATTCCCTCATTTAGTGGATATTTTCACAAAAAAGAGAAATTTTAAAAAATCCAGAAAATTGGCTGAAAACGACTAAATATCAAGGACTCATTGGTCGAATCGCTTTGGAACTGAAATCGGAATGCTCACTGACACTTCCCCTATCTGAAAGTCTGAGAAAAGCAGGAAAAATTACTAAATCCAAAAAAAAAAATGTTTTCAACTTTTTTCAATTTTAACCCTGTGGGATATATATTCTACCCACACACATTTGGAACTCTCCTGGGGTACCCTCACAAATATTATTCCCTCATTTAGTGGATATTTTCACAAAAAAGTGAAATTTTCAAAAATCCAGAAAATTGGCTGAAAATGACTAAATCTCAAGGACTCATTTGGCGAATCGCTCTGGAATTGAAATCGGAAAGCTCTCTGACATTTCCCCTATCTGAAAGTCTGATAAACGCCGGAAAAATGACTAAGTCCAAAAAAAATTTTTTTCAACTTTTTTCAATTTTAACCCTGTGGGATATATATTCTACCCACACACATTTGGAACTCTCCTGGGGTACCCTCACACATATTATTCCCTCATTTAGTGGATATTTTCACAAAAAAGTGAAATTTTCAAAAATCCAGAAAATTGGCTGAAAACGACTAAATATCAAGGACTGATTGGGCGAATCGCTCTTTAACTGAAATCGGAATGCTCACTGACATTTCCCCTATCTGAAAGTCTGATAAACGCCGAAAAAATGACTAAGTCCAAAAAAAATTTTTTTCAACTTTTTTCAATTTTAACCCTGTGGGATATATATTCTACCCACACACATTTGGAACTCTCCTGGGTTACCCTCACAAATATTATTCCCTCATTTAGTGGATATTTCCACAAAAAAGTGAAATTTTAAAAAATCCAGAAAATTGGCTGAAAACGACTAAATATCAAGGACTCATTGGGCGAATCGCTCTGGAACTGAAATCGGAAAGCTAACTGACATTTCCCCTATCTAAAAGTCTGATAAACACCGGAAAAATGACTAAGTACAAAAAAAACAATTTTTTTCAACTTTTTTCAATTTTACCCACGTGGGGTATATATTCTACCCACACACATTTGGAACTCTCCTGGGGTACCCTCACACATATTATTCCCTCATTTAGTGGATATTTTCACAAAAAAGTTAAATTTTCAAAAATCCAGAAAATTGGCTGAAAACGACTAAATATCAAGGACTCATTGGGCGAATCGCTCTGGAACTGAAATCGGAAAACTGACTGACATTTCCCCTATCTGAAAGTCTGATAAACGCCGGAAAAATGACTAAGTCCAAAAAAAATTTTTTTCAACTTTTTTCAATTTTAACCCTGTGGGATATATATTCTACCCACACACATTTGGAACTCTCCTGGGGTACCCTCACACATATTATTCCCTCATTTAGTGGATATTTTCACAAAAAAAGTGAAATTTTCAAAAATCCAGAAAATTGGCTGAAAACGACTAAATATCAAGGACTGATTGGGCGAATCGCTCTTTAACTGAAATCGGAATGCTCACTGACATTTCCCCTATCTGAAAGTCTGATAAACGCCGAAAAAATGACTAAGTACAAAAAAAAATTTTTTTTCAACTTTTTTCAATTTTAACCCTGTGGGATATATATTCTACCCACACACATTTGGAACTCTCCTGGGGTACCCTCACACATATTATTCCCTCATTTAGTGGATATTTTCACAAAAAAGTGAAATTTTCAAAAATCCAGAAAATTGGCTGAAAACGACTAAATATCAAGGACTCATTGGGCGAATCGCTCTGGAACTGAAATCGGAAAGCTCACTGACATTTCCCCTATTTGAAAGTCTGATAAACGCTGGAAAAATGACTAAGTCCAAAAAATTTTTTTTTTCAATTTTACCCCCGTGGGATATAAATTCTACCCACACACATTTGGAACTCTCCTGGGGTACCCTCACACATATTATTCCCTCATTTAGTGGATATTTTCACAAAAAAGAGAAATTTTAAAAAATCCAGAAAATTGGCTGAAAACGACTAAATATCAAGGACTCATTGGTCGAATCGCTTTGGAACTGAAATCGGAATGCTCACTGACACTTCCCCTATCTGAAAGTCTGAGAAAAGCAGGAAAAATTACTAAATCCAAAAAAAAAAATTTTTTCAACTTTTTTCAATTTTAACCCTGTGGGATATATATTCTACCCACACACATTTGGAACTCTCCTGGGGTACCCTCACAAATATTATTCCCTCATTTAGTGGATATTTTCACAAAAAAGTGAAATTTTCAAAAATCCAGAAAATTGGCTGAAAATGACTAAATCTCAAGGACTCATTTGGCGAATCGCTCTGGAATTGAAATCGGAAAGCTCTCTGACATTTCCCCTATCTGAAAGTCTGATAAACGCCGGAAAAATGACTAAGTCCAAAAAAAATTTTTTTCAACTTTTTTCAATTTTAACCCTGTGGGATATATATTCTACCCACACACATTTGGAACTCTCCTGGGGTACCCTCACACATATTATTCCCTCATTTAGTGGATATTTTCACAAAAAAGTGAAATTTTCAAAAATCCAGAAAATTGGCTGAAAACGACTAAATATCAAGGACTGATTGGGCGAATCGCTCTTTAACTGAAATCGGAATGCTCACTGACATTTCCCCTATCTGAAAGTCTGATAAACGCCGAAAAAATGACTAAGTCCAAAAAAAATTTTTTTCAACTTTTTTCAATTTTAACCCTGTGGGATATATATTCTACCCACACACATTTGGAACTCTCCTGGGTTACCCTCACAAATATTATTCCCTCATTTAGTGGATATTTCCACAAAAAAGTGAAATTTTAAAAAATCCAGAAAATTGGCTGAAAACGACTAAATATCAAGGACTCATTGGGCGAATCGCTCTGGAACTGAAATCGGAAAGCTAACTGACATTTCCCCTATCTAAAAGTCTGATAAACACCGGAAAAATGACTAAGTACAAAAAAAACAATTTTTTTCAACTTTTTTCAATTTTACCCACGTGGGGTATATATTCTACCCACACACATTTGGAACTCTCCTGGGGTACCCTCACACATATTATTCCCTCATTTAGTGGATATTTTCACAAAAAAGTTAAATTTTCAAAAATCCAGAAAATTGGCTGAAAACGACTAAATATCAAGGACTCATTGGGCGAATCGCTCTGGAACTGAAATCGGAAAACTGACTGACATTTCCCCTATCTGAAAGTCTGATAAACGCCGAAAAAATGACTAAGTCCAAAAAAAATTTTTTTCAACTTTTTTCAATTTTAACCCTGTGGGATATATATTCTACCCACACACATTTGGAACTCTCCTGGGTTACCCTCACAAATATTATTCCCTCATTTAGTGGATATTTCCACAAAAAAGTGAAATTTTAAAAAATCCAGAAAATTGGCTGAAAACGACTAAATATCAAGGACTCATTGGGCGAATCGCTCTGGAACTGAAATCGGAAAGCTAACTGACATTTCCCCTATCTAAAAGTCTGATAAACACCGGAAAAATGACTAAGTACAAAAAAAACAATTTTTTTCAACTTTTTTCAATTTTACCCACGTGGGGTATATATTCTACCCACACACATTTGGAACTCTCCTGGGGTACCCTCACACATATTATTCCCTCATTTAGTGGATATTTTCACAAAAAAGTTAAATTTTCAAAAATCCAGAAAATTGGCTGAAAACGACTAAATATCAAGGACTCATTGGGCGAATCGCTCTGGAACTGAAATCGGAAAACTGACTGACATTTCCCCTATCTGAAAGTCTGATAAACGCCGGAAAAATGACTAAGTCCAAAAAAAATTTTTTTCAACTTTTTTCAATTTTAACCCTGTGGGATATATATTCTACCCACACACATTTGGAACTCTCCTGGGGTACCCTCACACATATTATTCCCTCATTTAGTGGATATTTTCACAAAAAAGTGAAACTTTCAAAAATCCAGAAAATTGGCTGAAAACAACTAAATATCAAGGACTCATTGGGCGAATCGCTCTGGAACTGAAATCGGAAAGCTCACTGACATTTCCCCTATCTGAAAGTCTGATAAACGCCGGAAAAATGACTAAGTCCAAAAAAAATTTTTTTCAACTTTTTTCAATTTTAACCCTGTGGGATATATATTCTACCCACACACATTTGGAACTCTCCTGGGGTACCCTCACACATATTATTCCCTCATTTAGTGGATATTTTCACAAAAAAAGTGAAATTTTCAAAAATCCAGAAAATTGGCTGAAAACGACTAAATATCAAGGACTGATTGGGCGAATCGCTCTTTAACTGAAATCGGAATGCTCACTGACATTTCCCCTATCTGAAAGTCTGATAAACGCCGAAAAAATGACTAAGTACAAAAAAAAATTTTTTTTCAACTTTTTTCAATTTTAACCCTGTGGGATATATATTCTACCCACACACATTTGGAACTCTCCTGGGGTACCCTCACACATATTATTCCCTCATTTAGTGGATATTTTCACAAAAAAGTGAAATTTTCAAAAATCCAGAAAATTGGCTGAAAACGACTAAATATCAAGGACTCATTGGGCGAATCGCTCTGGAACTGAAATCGGAAAGCTCACTGACATTTCCCCTATCTAAAAGTCTGATAAACGCCGGAAAAATGACTTAAGTACAAAAAAAAAATTTTTTTCAACTTTTTTCAATTTTACCCACGTGGGGTATATATTCTACCCACACACATTTGGAACTCTCCTGGGGTACCCTCACACATATTATTCCCTCATTTAGTGGATATTTTCACAAAAAAGTGAAATTTTCAAAAATCCAGAAAATTGACTGAAAACGACTAAATATCAAGGACTCATTGGGCGAATCGCTCTGGAACTGAAATCGGAAAGCTCACTGACATTTCCCCTATCTGAAAGTCTGATAAACGCCGGAAAAATGACTAAGTACAAAAAAAAAATTTTTTTCAACTTTTTTCAATTTTAACCCTGTGGGATATATATTCTACCCACACACATTTGGAACTCTCCTGGGGTACCCTCACAAATATTATTCCCTCATTTAGTGGATATTTCCACAAAAAAGTGAAATTTTCAAAAATCCAGAAAATTGGCTGAAAACGACTAAATTTCAATGACTCATTGGGCGAATCGCTCTGGAACTGAAATCGGAAAGCTCACTGACATTTCCCCTATCTGAAAGTCTGATAAAAGCTGGAAAAATTACTAAATCCCCAAAAAAAATTTTTTTCAACTTTTTTCAATTTTAGCCCTGTAGGATATAGATTCTACCCACACACATTTGGAACTCTCCTGGGGTACCCTCACACATATTATTCCCTCATTTAGTGGATATTTTCACAAAAAAAGTGAAATTTTCAAAAATCCAGAAAATTGGCTGAAAACGACTAAATATCAAGGACTGATTGGGCGAATCGCTCTTTAACTGAAATCGGAATGCTCACTGACATTTCCCCTATCTGAAAGTCTGATAAACGCCGAAAAAATGACTAAGTACAAAAAAAAATTTTTTTTCAACTTTTTTCAATTTTAACCCTGTGGGATATATATTCTACCCACACACATTTGGAACTCTCCTGGGGTACCCTCACACATATTATTCCCTCATTTAGTGGATATTTTCACAAAAAAGTGAAATTTTCAAAAATCCAGAAAATTGGCTGAAACGACTAAATATCAAGGACTCATTGGGCGAATCGCTCTGGAACTGAAATCGGAAAGCTCACTGACATTTCCCCTATCTGAAAGTCTGATAAACGCCGGAAAAATGGCTAAGTCCAAAAAAAATTTTTTTCAACTTTTTTCAATTTTAACCCTGTGGGATATATATTCTACCCACACACATTTGGAACTCTCCTGGGTTACCCTCACAAATATTATTCCCTCATTTAGTGGATATTTCCACAAAAAAGTGAAATTTTCAAAAATCCAGAAAATTGGCTGAAAACGACTAAATATGAAGGACTGATTGGGCGAATCGCTCTGGAACTGAAATCGGAAAGCTCACTGACATTTCCCCTATCCAAAAGTCTGATAAACACCGGAAAAATGACTAAGTACAAAAAAAAAATTTTTTTCAACTTTTTTCAATTTTACCCACGTGGGGTATATATTCTACCCACACACATTTGGAACTCTCCTGGGGTACCCTCACACATATTATTCTCTCATTTAGTGGATATTTTCACAAAAAAGTGAAATTTTCAAAAATCCAGAAAATTGGCTGAAAACGACTAAATATCAAGGACTCATTGGGCGAATCGCTCTGGAACTGAAATCGGAAAGCTGACTGACATTTCGCCTATCTGAAAGTCTGATAAACGCCGGAAAAATGACTAAGTCCAAAAAAATTTTATTTCAACTTTTTTCAATTTTAACCCTGTGGGATATATATTGTACCCACACACATTTGGAACTCTCCTGGGGTACCCTCACACATATTATTCCCTCATTTAGTGGATATTTTCACAAAAAAAGTGAAATTTTCAAAAATCCAGAAAATTGGCTGAAAACGACTAAATATTAAAGACTGATTGGGCGAATCGCTCTTTAACTGAAATCGGAACGCTCACTGACATTTCCCCTATCTGAAAGTCTGATAAACGCCGGAAAAATGACTAAGTCCAAAAAAAAATTTTTTTCAACTTTTTTCAATTTTAACCCTGTGGGATATATTTTCTACCCACACACATTTTGAACTCTCCTGGGGTACCCTCACACATATTATTCCCTCATTTAGTGGATATTTCCACAAAAAAGTGAAATTTTCAAAAATCCAGAAAATTGGCTGAAAACGACTAAATATCAAGGACTCATTGGGCGAATCGCTCTGGAACTGAAATCGGAAAGCTCACTGACATTTCCCCTATCTAAAAGTCTGATAAACGCCGGAAAAATGACTTAAGTACAAAAAAAAAATTTTTTTCAACTTTTTTCAATTTTACCCACGTGGGGTATATATTCTACCCACACACATTTGGAACTCTCCTGGGGTACCCTCACACATATTATTCCCTCATTTAGTGGATATTTTCACAAAAAAGTGAAATTTTCAAAAATCCAGAAAATTGACTGAAAACGACTAAATATCAAGGACTCATTGGGCGAATCGCTCTGGAACTGAAATCGGAAAGCTCACTGACATTTCCCCTATCTGAAAGTCTGATAAACGCCGGAAAAATGACTAAGTACAAAAAAAAAATTTTTTTCAACTTTTTTCAATTTTAACCCTGTGGGATATATATTCTACCCACACACATTTGGAACTCTCCTGGGGTACCCTCACAAATATTATTCCCTCATTTAGTGGATATTTCCACAAAAAAGTGAAATTTTCAAAAATCCAGAAAATTGGCTGAAAACGACTAAATTTCAATGACTCATTGGGCGAATCGCTCTGGAACTGAAATCGGAAAGCTCACTGACATTTCCCCTATCTGAAAGTCTGATAAACGCCGGAAAAATGACTAAGTACAAAAAAAAATTTTTTTTCAACTTTTTTCAATTTTACCCACGTGGGGTATATATTCTACCCACACACATTTGGAACTCTCCTGGGGTACCCTCACACATATTATTCCCTCATTTAGTGGATATTTTCACAAAAAAGTGAAATTTTCAAAAATCCATTAAATTGGCTGAAAACGACTAAATATCAAGGACTCAGTGGGCGAATCGCTTTGGAACTGAAATCGGAATGCTCACTGACATTTCCCCTATCCAAAAGTCTGATAAACACCGGAAAAATGACTAAGTACAAAAAAAAAAATTTTTTCAACTTTTTTCAATTTTACCCACGTGGGGTATATATTCTACCCACACACATTTGGAACTCTCCTGGGGTACCCTCACACATATTATTCCCTCATTTAGTGGATATTTTCACAAAAAAAGGTAAATTTTCAAAAATCCATTAAATTGGCTGAAAACGACTAAATATCAAGGACTCAGTGGGCGAATCGCTTTGGAACTGAAATCGGAACGCTCACTGACATTTCCCCTATCTGAAAGTCTGATAAAAGCTGGAAAAATTACTAAATCCAAAAAAAAAATTTTTTTCAACTTTTTTCAATTTTAACCCTGTAGGATATATATTCTACCCACACACATTTGGAACTCTCCTGGGGTACCCTCACACATATTATTCAGTCAGTTAGTGGATATTTTGACAAAAATGTGAAATTTTCAAAAATCCAGAAAATTGGCTGAAAACGACTAAATATCAAGGACTCATTGGGTGAATCGCTCTGGAACTGAAATCGGAAAGCTGACTGACATTTCCCCTATCTGAACTTCTGATAAACGCCGGAAAAATGACTAAGTCCAAAAAAATTTTATTTCAACTTTTTTCAATTTTAACCCTGTGGGATATATATTCTACCCACACACATTTGGAACTCTCCTGGGGTACCCTCACACATATTATTCCCTCATTTAGTGGATATTTTCCCAAAAAATGAAATTTTCGAAAATCCAGAAAATTGGCTGAAAACGACTAAATATCAAGGACTCATTGGGCGAATCGCTTTGGAACTGAAATCGGAACGCTCACTGACATTTCCCCTATCTGAAAGTCTGATAAAAGCTGGAAAAATTACTAAATCCCAAAAAAAAATTTTTTTCAACTTTTTTCAATTTTAACCCTGTAGGATATATATTCTACCCACACACATTTGGAACTCTCCTGGGGTACCCTCACACATATTATTCCCTCATTTAGTGGATATTTTCACAAAAAAGTGAAATTTTCAAAAATCCAGAAAATTGGCTGAAAAAGACTAAATATCAAGGACTCATTGGGTGAATCGCTCTGGAACTGAAATCGGAAAGCTGACTGACATTTCCCCTATCTGAACTTCTGATAAACGCCAGAAAAATGACTAAGTCCAAAAAAATTTTATTTCAACTTTTTTAAATTTTAACCCTGTGGGATATATATTCTACCCACACACATTTGGAACTCTCCTGGGGTACCCTCACACATATTATTCCCTCATTTAGTGGATATTTTCACAAAAAAAGTGAAATTTTCAAAAATCCAGAAAATTGGCTGAAAACGACTAAATATCAAGGACTCATTGGGGGAATCGCTTTGGAACTGAAATCGGAATGCTCACTGACACTTCCCCTATCTGAAAGTCTGAGAAAAGATGGAAAAATTACTAAATCCAAAAAAAAAATTTTTTTCAACTTTTTTCAATTTTAACCCTGTAGGATATATATTCTACCCACACACATTTGGAACTCTCCTGGGGTACCCTCACACATATTATTCCCTCATTTAGTGGATATTTTCACAAAAAAGTGAAATTTTCAAAAATCCAGAAAATTGGCTGAAAACGACTAAATATCAAGGACTGCTTGGGAGAATTGCTCTTTAACTGAAATCGGAACACTCACTGACATTTCCCCTATCTGAAAGTCTGATAAACGCCGTAAAAATGACTAAGTACAAAAAAAAAATTTTTTTCAACTTTTTTCAATTTTAACCCTGTGGGATATGTATTCTACCCACACACATTTGGAACTCTCCTGGGGTACCCTCACACATATTATTCCCTCCTTTAGTGGATATTTTCACAAAAAAAGTGAAATTTTCAAAAATCCAGAAAATTGGCTGAAATTGACTAAATATCAAGGACTGATTGGGCGAATCGCTCTGGAACTGAAATCGGAACGCTCACTGACTTTTCCCTTATCTGAAAGTCTGATAAACGCCGGAAAAATGACTAAGTCCAAAAAAAAAATTTTGTTCAACTTTTTTCAATTTTACCCACGTGGGGTATATATTCTACCCACACACATTTGGAACTCTCCTGGGGTACCCTCACACATATTATTCCCTCATTTAGTGGATATTTTCACAAAAAAGTTAAATTTTCAAAAATCCATTAAATTGGCTGAAAACGACTAAATATCAAGGACTCAGTGGGCGAATCGCTTTGGAACTGAAATCGGAATGCTCACTGACATTTCCCCTATCTGAAAGTCTGATAAAAGCTGGAAAAATTACTAAATCCCAAAAAAAAATTTTAAAACTTTTTTCAATTTTAACCCTGTGGGATATATATTCTACCCACACACATTTGGAACTCTCCTGGGGTACCCTCACAAATATTATTCCCTCATTTAGTGGATATTTCCACAAAAAAGTGAAATTTTCAAAAATCCAGAAAATTGGCTGAAAACGACTAAATATCAAGGACTCATTGGGCGAATCGCTCTGGAACTGAAATCGGAAAGCTCACTGACATTTCCCCTATCTAAAACTCTGATAAACGCCGGAAAAATGACTAAGTCCAAAAAAAAAAATTTTTTCAACTTTTTTCAATTTTACCCACGTGGGGTATATATTCTACCCACACACATTTGGAACTCTCCTGGGGTACCCTCACATATATTATTCCCTCATTTAGTGGATATTTTCACAAAAAAGTTAAATTTTCAAAAATCCATTAAATTGGCTGAAAACGACTAAATATCAAGGACTCAGTGGGCGAATCGCTTTGGAACTGAAATCGGAACGCTCACTGACATTTCCCCTATCTGAAAGTCTGATAAAAGCTGGAAAAATTACTAAATCCGAAAAAAAAAATTTTTTTCAACTTTTTTCAATTTTACCCACGTGGGGTATATATTCTACCCACACACATTTGGAACTCTCCTGGGGTACCCTCACACATATTATTCCCTCATTTAGTGGATATTTTCACAAAAAAGTGAAATTTTCAAAAATCCAGAAAATTCACTGAAAACGACTAAATATCAAGGACTCATTGGGCGAATCGCTCTGGAACTGAAATCGGAAAGCTCACTGACATTTCCCCTATCTGAAAGTCTGATAAACGCCGGAAAAATGACTAAGTCCAAAAAAAAATTTTTTTCAACTTTTTTCAATTTTAACCCTGTGGGATATATATTCTACCCACACACATTTGGAACTCTCCTGGGGTACCCTCACACATATTATTCCCTCATTTAGTGGATATTTTCACAAAAAAGTTAAATTTTCAAAAATCCATTAAATTGGCTGAAAACGACTAAATATCAAGGACTCAGTGGGCGAATCGCTTTGGAACTGAAATCGGAACGCTCACTGACATTTCCCCTATCTGAAAGTCTGATAAAAGCTGGAAAAATTACTAAATCCAAAAAAAAAATTTTTTTCAACTTTTTTCAATTTTAACCCTGTAGGATATATATTCTACCCACACACATTTGGAACTCTCCTGGGGTACCCTCACACATATTATTCCCTCATTTAGTGGATATTTTCACAAAAAAGTGAAATTTTCAAAAATCCAGAAAATTGACTGAAAACGACTAAATATCAAGGACTCATTGGGCGAATCGCTCTGGAACTGAAATCGGAAAGCTCACTGACATTTCCCCTATCTGAAAGTCTGATAAACGCCGGAAAAATGACTGAGTCCAAAAAAAAATTTTTTTCAACTTTTTTCAATTTTAACCCTGTGGGATATATATTCTACCCACACACATTTGGAACTCTCCTGGGGTACCCTCACACATATTATTCCCTCATTTAGTGGATATTTTCACAAAAAAGTGAAATTTTCAAAAATCCCAAAAATTGGCTGAAAACGACTAAATATCAAGGACTCATTGGGCGAATCGCTCTGGAACTGAAATCGGAAAGCTCACTGACATTTCCCCTATCTGAAAGTCTGATAAACGCCGGAAAAATGACAAAGTCCAAAAAAAATTTTTTTAAACTTTTTTCAATTTTAACCCTGTGGGATATATATTCTACCCACACACATTTGGAACTCTCCTGGGGTACCCTCACACATATTATTCCCTCATTTAGTGGATATTTTCACAAAAAAAGTGAAATTTTCAAAAATCCAGAAAATTGGCAGAAAACGACTAAATATGAAGGACTGATTGGGCGAATCGCTCTGGAACTGAAATCGGAATGCTCACTGACATTTCCCCTATCTGAAAGTCTGATAAACGCCGGAAAAATGACTAAGTACAAAAAAAAAATTTTTTTCAACTTTTTTTCAATTTTACCCACGTGGGGTATATATTCTACCCACACACATTTGGAACTCTCCTGGGGTACCCTCACACATATTATTCCCTCATTTAGTGGATATTTTCACAAAAAAGTTAAATTTTCAAAAATCCATTAAATTGGCTGAAAACGACTAAATATCAAGGACTCAGTGGGCGAATCGCTTTGGAACTGAAATCGGAACGCTCACTGACATTTCCCCTATCTGAAAGTCTGATAAAAGCTGGAAAAATTACTAAATCCAAAAAAAAATTTTTTTTCAACTTTTTTCAATTTTAACCCTGTAGGATATATATTCTACCCACACACATTTGGAACTCTCCTGGGGTACCCTCACACATATTATTCCCTCATTTAGTGGATATTTTCACAAAAAAGTGAAATTTTCAAAAATCCAGAAAATTGACTGAAAACGACTAAATATCAAGGACTCATTGGGCGAATCGCTCTGGAACTGAAATCGGAAAGCTCACTGACATTTCCCCTATCTGAAAGTCTGATAAACGCCGGAAAAATGACTGAGTCCAAAAAAAAATTTTTTTCAACTTTTTTCAATTTTAACCCTGTGGGATATATATTCTACCCACACACATTTGGAACTCTCCTGGGGTACCCTCACACATATTATTCCCTCATTTAGTGGATATTTTCACAAAAAAGTGAAATTTTCAAAAATCCCAAAAATTGGCTGAAAACGACTAAATATCAAGGACTCATTGGGCGAATCGCTCTGGAACTGAAATCGGAAAGCTCACTGACATTTCCCCTATCTGAAAGTCTGATAAACGCCGGAAAAATGACAAAGTCCAAAAAAAATTTTTTTAAACTTTTTTCAATTTTAACCCTGTGGGATATATATTCTACCCACACACATTTGGAACTCTCCTGGGGTACCCTCACACATATTATTCCCTCATTTAGTGGATATTTTCACAAAAAAAGTGAAATTTTCAAAAATCCAGAAAATTGGCAGAAAACGACTAAATATGAAGGACTGATTGGGCGAATCGCTCTGGAACTGAAATCGGAATGCTCACTGACATTTCCCCTATCTGAAAGTCTGATAAACGCCGGAAAAATGACTAAGTACAAAAAAAAAAATTTTTTCAACTTTTTTCAATTTTACCCACGTGGGGTATATATTCTACCCACACACATTTGGAACTCTCCTGGGGTACCCTCACACATATTATTCCCTCATTTAGTGGATATTTTCACAAAAAAGTGAAATTTTCAAAAATCCAGAAAATTCTCTGAAAACGACTAAATATCAAGGACTCATTGGGCGAATCGCTCTGGAACTGAAATCGGAAAGCTCACTGACATTTCCCCTATCTAAAAGTCTGATAAACGCCGGAAAAATGACTAAGTACAAAAAAAAAATTTTTTTCAACTTTTTTCAATTTTACCCACGTGGGGTATATATTCTACCCACACACATTTGGAACTCTCCTGGGGTACCCTCACATATATTATTCCCTCATTTAGTGGATATTTTCACAAAAAAGTTAAATTTTCAAAAATCCATTAAATTGGCTGAAAACGACTAAATATCAAGGACTCAGTGGGCGAATCGCTTTGGAACTGAAATCGGAACGCTCACTGACATTTCCCCTATCTGAAAGTCTGATAAAAGCTGGAAAAATTACTAAATCCGAAAAAAAAAATTTTTTTCAACTTATTTCAATTTTACCCACGTGGGGTATATATTCTACCCACACACATTTGGAACTCTCCTGGGGTACCCTCACACATATTATTCCCTCATTTAGTGGATATTTTCACAAAAAAGTGAAATTTTCAAAAATCCCAAAAATTGGCTGAAAACGACTAAATATCAAGGACTCATTGGGCGAATCGCTCTGGAACTGAAATCGGAAAGCTCACTGACATTTCCCCTATCTAAAAGTCTGATAAACGCCGGAAAAATGACTAAGTACAAAAAAAAAAAATTTTCAACTTTTTTCAATTTTACCCACGTGGGGTATATATTCTACCCACACACATTTGGAACTCTCCTGGGGTACCCTCACACATATTATTCCCTCATTTAGTGGATATTTTCACAAAAAAGTGAAATTTTCAAAAATCCAGAAAATTCTCTGAAAACGACTAAATATCAAGGACTCATTGGGCGAATCGCTCTGGAACTGAAATCGGAAAGCACACTGACATTTCCCCTATCTGAAAGTCTGATAAACGCCGGAAAAATGACTAAGTCCAAAAAAAAATTTTTTTCAACTTTTTTCAATTTTAACCCTGTGGGATATATATTCTACCCACACACATTTGGAACTCTCCTGGGGTACCCTCACACATATTATTCCCTCATTTAGTGGATATTTTCACAAAAAAGTGAAATTTTCAAAAATCCCAAAAATTGGCTGAAAACGACTAAATATCAAGGACTCATTGGGCGAATCGCTCTGGAACTGAAATCGGAAAGCTCACTGACATTTCCCCTATCTGAAAGTCTGATAAACGCCGGAAAAATGACTAAGTCCAAAAAAAATTTTTTTAAACTTTTTTCAATTTTAACCCTGTGGGATATATATTCTACCCACACACATTTGGAACTCTCCTGGGGTACCCTCACACATATTATTCCCTCATTTAGTGGATATTTTCACAAAAAAAGTGAAATTTTCAAAAATCCAGAAAATTGGCAGAAAACGACTAAATATGAAGGACTGATTGGGCGAATCGCTCTGGAACTGAAATCGGAATGCTCACTGACATTTCCCCTATCTGAAAGTCTGATAAACGCCGGAAAAATGACTAAGTACAAAAAAAAAATTTTTTTCAACTTTTTTCAATTTTAGCCCTGTGGGATATATATTCTACCCACACACATTTGGAACTCTCCTGGGGTACCCTCACAAATATTATTCCCTCATTTAGTGGATATTTCCACAAAAAAGTGAAATTTTCAAAAATCCATTAAATTGGCTGAAAACGACTAAATATCAAGGACTCAGTGGGCGAATCGCTTTGGAACTGAAATCGGAACGCTCACTGACATTTCCCCTATCTGAAAGTCTGATAAAAGCTGGAAAAATTACTAAATCCGAAAAAAAAAATTTTTTTCAACTTATTTCAATTTTACCCACGTGGGGTATATATTCTACCCACACACATTTGGAACTCTCCTGGGGTACCCTCACACATATTATTCCCTCATTTAGTGGATATTTTCACAAAAAAGTGAAATTTTCAAAAATCCCAAAAATTGGCTGAAAACGACTAAATATCAAGGACTCATTGGGCGAATCGCTCTGGAACTGAAATCGGAAAGCTCACTGACATTTCCCCTATCTGAAAGTCTGATAAACGCCGGAAAAATGACTAAGTCCAAAAAAAATTTTTTTAAACTTTTTTCAATTTTAACCCTGTGGGATATATATTTTACCCACACACATTTGGAACTCTCCTTGGGTACCCTCACAAATATTATTCCCTCATTTAGTGGATATTTTCACAAAAAAGTGAAATTTTCAAAAACCCCAAAAATTGGCTGAAAACGACTAAATATCAAGGACTCATTGGGCGAATCGCTCTGGAACTGAAATCGGAAAGCTCACTGACATTTCCCCTATCTGAAAGTCTGATAAACGCCGGAAAAATGACTAAGTCCAAAAAAAATTTTTTTAAACTTTTTTCAATTTTAACCCTGTGGGATATATATTCTACCCACACACATTTGGAACTCTCCTGGGGTACCCTCACACATATTATTCCCTCATTTAGTGGATATTTTCACAAAAAAAGTGAAATTTTCAAAAATCCAGAAAATTGGCTGAAAACGACTAAATATCAAGGACTCATTGGCGAATCGCGCTGGAACTGAAATCGGAAAGCTCACTGACATTTCCCCTATCTAAAAGTCTGATAAACGCCGGAAAAATGACTAAGTACAAAAAAAAAAAATTTTTCAACTTTTTTCAATTTTACCCACGTGGGGTATATATTCTACCCACACACATTTGGAACTCTCCTGGGGAACCCTCACACATATTATTCCCTCATTTAGTGGATATTTTCACAAAAAAGTGAAACTTTCAAAATCCAGAAAATTGGCTGAAAACAACTAAATATCAAGGACTCATTGGGCGAATCGCTCTGGAACTGAAATCGGAAAGCTCACTGACAATTCCCCTATCTGAAAGTCTGATAAACGCCGGAAAAATGACTAAGTCCAAAAAAAAATTTTTTTCAACTTTTTCAATTTTAACCCTGTGGGATATATATTCTACCCACACACATTTGGAACTCTCCTGGGGTACCCTCACACATATTATTCCCTCATTTAGTGGATATTTTCACAAAAAAGTGAAATTTTCAAAAATCCCAAAAATTGGCTGAAAACGACTAAATATCAAGGACTCATTGGGCGAATCGCTCTGGAACTGAAATCGGAAAGCTCACTGACATTTCCCCTATCTGAAAGTCTGATAAACCCCTGAAAAATGACTAAGTCCAAAAAAAATTTTTTTCAACTTTTTTCAATTTTAACCCTGTGGGATATATATTCTACCCACACACATTTGGAACTCTCCTGGGGTACCCTCACACATATTATTCCCTCATTTAGTGGATTTTTTCACAAAAAAAGTGAAATTTTCAAAAATCCAGAAAATTGGCAGAAAACGACTAAATATGAAGGACTGATTGGGCGAATCGCTCTGGAACTGAAATCGGAATGCTCACTGACATTTCCCCTATCTGAAAGTCTGATAAACGCCGGAAAAATGACTAAGTCCCAAAAAAATTTTTTTCAACTTTTTTCAATTTTAACCCTGTGGGATATATATTCTACCCACACACATTTGGAACTCTTCTGGGGTACCCTCACAAATATTATTCCCTCATTTAGTGGATATTTCCACAAAAAAGTGAAATTTTCAAAAATCCAGAAAATTGGCTGAAAACGACTAAATATCAAGGACTCATTGGGCGAATCGCTCTGGAACTGAAATCGGAAAGCACACTGACATTTCCCCTATCTGAAAGTCTGATAAACGCCGGAAAAATGACTGAGTCCAAAAAAAAATTTTTTTCAACTTTTTTCAATTTTAACCCTGTGGGATATATATTCTACCCACACACATTTGGAACTCTCCTGGGGTACCCTCACACATATTATTCCCTCATTTAGTGGATATTTTCACAAAAAAGTGAAATTTTCAAAAATCCCAAAAATTGGCTGAAAACGACTAAATATCAAGGACTCATTGGGCGAATCGCTCTGGAACTGAAATCGGAAAGCTCACTGACATTTCCCCTATCTGAAAGTCTGATAAACGCCGGAAAAATGACAAAGTCCAAAAAAAATTTTTTTAAACTTTTTTCAATTTTAACCCTGTGGGATATATATTCTACCCACACACATTTGGAACTCTCCTGGGGTACCCTCACACATATTATTCCCTCATTTAGTGGATATTTTCACAAAAAAAGTGAAATTTTCAAAAATCCAGAAAATTGGCAGAAAACGACTAAATATGAAGGACTGATTGGGCGAATCGCTCTGGAACTGAAATCGGAATGCTCACTGACATTTCCCCTATCTGAAAGTCTGATAAACGCCGGAAAAATGACTAAGTACAAAAAAAAAAATTTTTTCAACTTTTTTCAATTTTACCCACGTGGGGTATATATTCTACCCACACACATTTGGAACTCTCCTGGGGTACCCTCACACATATTATTCCCTCATTTAGTGGATATTTTCACAAAAAAGTGAAATTTTCAAAAATCCAGAAAATTCTCTGAAAACGACTAAATATCAAGGACTCATTGGGCGAATCGCTCTGGAACTGAAATCGGAAAGCTCACTGACATTTCCCCTATCTAAAAGTCTGATAAACGCCGGAAAAATGACTAAGTACAAAAAAAAAATTTTTTTCAACTTTTTTCAATTTTACCCACGTGGGGTATATATTCTACCCACACACATTTGGAACTCTCCTGGGGTACCCTCACATATATTATTCCCTCATTTAGTGGATATTTTCACAAAAAAGTTAAATTTTCAAAAATCCATTAAATTGGCTGAAAACGACTAAATATCAAGGACTCAGTGGGCGAATCGCTTTGGAACTGAAATCGGAACGCTCACTGACATTTCCCCTATCTGAAAGTCTGATAAAAGCTGGAAAAATTACTAAATCCGAAAAAAAAAAATTTTTTCAACTTATTTCAATTTTACCCACGTGGGGTATATATTCTACCCACACACATTTGGAACTCTCCTGGGGTACCCTCACACATATTATTCCCTCATTTAGTGGATATTTTCACAAAAAAGTGAAATTTTCAAAAATCCCAAAAATTGGCTGAAAACGACTAAATATCAAGGACTCATTGGGCGAATCGCTCTGGAACTGAAATCGGAAAGCTCACTGACATTTCCCCTATCTGAAAGTCTGATAAACGCCGGAAAAATGACTAAGTCCAAAAAAAATTTTTTTAAACTTTTTTCAATTTTAACCCTGTGGGATATATATTTTACCCACACACATTTGGAACTCTCCTTGGGTACCCTCACAAATATTATTCCCTCATTTAGTGGATATTTTCACAAAAAAGTGAAATTTTCAAAAACCCCAAAAATTGGCTGAAAACGACTAAATATCAAGGACTCATTGGGCGAATCGCTCTGGAACTGAAATCGGAAAGCTCACTGACATTTCCCCTATCTGAAAGTCTGATAAACGCCGGAAAAATGACTAAGTCCAAAAAAAATTTTTTTAAACTTTTTTCAATTTTAACCCTGTGGGATATATATTCTACCCACACACATTTGGAACTCTCCTGGGGTACCCTCACACATATTATTCCCTCATTTAGTGGATATTTTCACAAAAAAAGTGAAATTTTCAAAAATCCAGAAAATTGGCTGAAAACGACTAAATATCAAGGACTCATTGGCGAATCGCGCTGGAACTGAAATCGGAAAGCTCACTGACATTTCCCCTATCTAAAAGTCTGATAAACGCCGGAAAAATGACTAAGTACAAAAAAAAAAAATTTTTCAACTTTTTTCAATTTTACCCACGTGGGGTATATATTCTACCCACACACATTTGGAACTCTCCTGGGGTACCCTCACACATATTATTCCCTCATTTAGTGGATATTTTCACAAAAAAGTGAAACTTTCAAAATCCAGAAAATTGGCTGAAAACAACTAAATATCAAGGACTCATTGGGCGAATCGCTCTGGAACTGAAATCGGAAAGCTCACTGACAATTCCCCTATCTGAAAGTCTGATAAACGCCGGAAAAATGACTAAGTCCAAAAAAAAATTTTTTTCAACTTTTTCAATTTTAACCCTGTGGGATATATATTCTACCCACACACATTTGGAACTCTCCTGGGGTACCCTCACACATATTATTCCCTCATTTAGTGGATATTTTCACAAAAAAGTGAAATTTTCAAAAATCCCAAAAATTGGCTGAAAACGACTAAATATCAAGGACTCATTGGGCGAATCGCTCTGGAACTGAAATCGGAAAGCTCACTGACATTTCCCCTATCTGAAAGTCTGATAAACCCCTGAAAAATGACTAAGTCCAAAAAAAATTTTTTTCAACTTTTTTCAATTTTAACCCTGTGGGATATATATTCTACCCACACACATTTGGAACTCTCCTGGGGTACCCTCACACATATTATTCCCTCATTTAGTGGATTTTTTCACAAAAAAAGTGAAATTTTCAAAAATCCAGAAAATTGGCAGAAAACGACTAAATATGAAGGACTGATTGGGCGAATCGCTCTGGAACTGAAATCGGAATGCTCACTGACATTTCCCCTATCTGAAAGTCTGATAAACGCCGGAAAAATGACTAAGTCCCAAAAAAATTTTTTTCAACTTTTTTCAATTTTAACCCTGTGGGATATATATTCTACCCACACACATTTGGAACTCTTCTGGGGTACCCTCACAAATATTATTCCCTCATTTAGTGGATATTTCCACAAAAAAGTGAAATTTTCAAAAATCCAGAAAATTGGCTGAAAACGACTAAATATCAAGGACTCATTGGGCGAATCGCTCTGGAACTGAAATCGGAAAGCACACTGACATTTCCCCTATCTGAAAGTCTGATAAACGCCGGAAAAATGACTGAGTCCAAAAAAAAATTTTTTTCAACTTTTTTCAATTTTAACCCTGTGGGATATATATTCTACCCACACACATTTGGAACTCTCCTGGGGTACCCTCACACATATTATTCCCTCATTTAGTGGATATTTTCACAAAAAAGTGAAATTTTCAAAAATCCCAAAAATTGGCTGAAAACGACTAAATATCAAGGACTCATTGGGCGAATCGCTCTGGAACTGAAATCGGAAAGCTCACTGACATTTCCCCTATCTGAAAGTCTGATAAACGCCGGAAAAATGACAAAGTCCAAAAAAAATTTTTTTAAACTTTTTTCAATTTTAACCCTGTGGGATATATATTCTACCCACACACATTTGGAACTCTCCTGGGGTACCCTCACACATATTATTCCCTCATTTAGTGGATATTTTCACAAAAAAAGTGAAATTTTCAAAAATCCAGAAAATTGGCAGAAAACGACTAAATATGAAGGACTGATTGGGCGAATCGCTCTGGAACTGAAATCGGAATGCTCACTGACATTTCCCCTATCTGAAAGTCTGATAAACGCCGGAAAAATGACTAAGTACAAAAAAAAAAATTTTTTCAACTTTTTTCAATTTTACCCACGTGGGGTATATATTCTACCCACACACATTTGGAACTCTCCTGGGGTACCCTCACACATATTATTCCCTCATTTAGTGGATATTTTCACAAAAAAGTGAAATTTTCAAAAATCCAGAAAATTCTCTGAAAACGACTAAATATCAAGGACTCATTGGGCGAATCGCTCTGGAACTGAAATCGGAAAGCTCACTGACATTTCCCCTATCTAAAAGTCTGATAAACGCCGGAAAAATGACTAAGTACAAAAAAAAAATTTTTTTCAACTTTTTTCAATTTTACCCACGTGGGGTATATATTCTACCCACACACATTTGGAACTCTCCTGGGGTACCCTCACATATATTATTCCCTCATTTAGTGGATATTTTCACAAAAAAGTTAAATTTTCAAAAATCCATTAAATTGGCTGAAAACGACTAAATATCAAGGACTCAGTGGGCGAATCGCTTTGGAACTGAAATCGGAACGCTCACTGACATTTCCCCTATCTGAAAGTCTGATAAAAGCTGGAAAAATTACTAAATCCGAAAAAAAAAAATTTTTTCAACTTATTTCAATTTTACCCACGTGGGGTATATATTCTACCCACACACATTTGGAACTCTCCTGGGGTACCCTCACACATATTATTCCCTCATTTAGTGGATATTTTCACAAAAAAGTGAAATTTTCAAAAATCCCAAAAATTGGCTGAAAACGACTAAATATCAAGGACTCATTGGGCGAATCGCTCTGGAACTGAAATCGGAAAGCTCACTGACATTTCCCCTATCTAAAAGTCTGATAAACGCCGGAAAAATGACTAAGTACAAAAAAAAAAAAATTTTCAACTTTTTTCAATTTTACCCACGTGGGGTATATATTCTACCCACACACATTTGGAACTCTCCTGGGGTACCCTCACACATATTATTCCCTCATTTAGTGGATATTTTCACAAAAAAGTGAAATTTTCAAAAATCCAGAAAATTCTCTGAAAACGACTAAATATCAAGGACTCATTGGGCGAATCGCTCTGGAACTGAAATCGGAAAGCACACTGACATTTCCCCTATCTGAAAGTCTGATAAACGCCGGAAAAATGACTAAGTCCAAAAAAAAATTTTTTTCAACTTTTTTCAATTTTAACCCTGTGGGATATATATTCTACCCACACACATTTGGAACTCTCCTGGGGTACCCTCACACATATTATTCCCTCATTTAGTGGATATTTTCACAAAAAAGTGAAATTTTCAAAAATCCCAAAAATTGGCTGAAAACGACTAAATATCAAGGACTCATTGGGCGAATCGCTCTGGAACTGAAATCGGAAAGCTCACTGACATTTCCCCTATCTGAAAGTCTGATAAACGCCGGAAAAATGACTAAGTCCAAAAAAAATTTTTTTAAACTTTTTTCAATTTTAACCCTGTGGGATATATATTCTACCCACACACATTTGGAACTCTCCTGGGGTACCCTCACACATATTATTCCCTCATTTAGTGGATATTTTCACAAAAAAAGTGAAATTTTCAAAAATCCAGAAAATTGGCAGAAAACGACTAAATATGAAGGACTGATTGGGCGAATCGCTCTGGAACTGAAATCGGAATGCTCACTGACATTTCCCCTATCTGAAAGTCTGATAAACGCCGGAAAAATGACTAAGTACAAAAAAAAAATTTTTTTCAACTTTTTTCAATTTTAGCCCTGTGGGATATATATTCTACCCACACACATTTGGAACTCTCCTGGGGTACCCTCACAAATATTATTCCCTCATTTAGTGGATATTTCCACAAAAAAGTGAAATTTTCAAAAATCCATTAAATTGGCTGAAAACGACTAAATATCAAGGACTCAGTGGGCGAATCGCTTTGGAACTGAAATCGGAACGCTCACTGACATTTCCCCTATCTGAAAGTCTGATAAAAGCTGGAAAAATTACTAAATCCGAAAAAAAAAATTTTTTTCAACTTTTTTCAATTTTACCCACGTGGGGTATATATTCTACCCACACACATTTGGAACTCTCCTGGGGTACCCTCACACATATTATTCCCTCATTTAGTGGATATTTTCACAAAAAAGTGAAACTTTCAAAATCCAGAAAATTGGCTGAAAACAACTAAATATCAAGGACTCATTGGGCGAATCGCTCTGGAACTGAAATCGGAAAGCTCACTGACAATTCCCCTATCTGAAAGTCTGATAAACGCCGGAAAAATGACTAAGTCCAAAAAAAAATTTTTTTCAACTTTTTCAATTTTAACCCTGTGGGATATATATTCTACCCACACACATTTGGAACTCTCCTGGGGTACCCTCACACATATTATTCCCTCATTTAGTGGATATTTTCACAAAAAAGTGAAATTTTCAAAAATCCCAAAAATTGGCTGAAAACGACTAAATATCAAGGACTCATTGGGCGAATCGCTCTGGAACTGAAATCGGAAAGCTCACTGACATTTCCCCTATCTGAAAGTCTGATAAACCCCTGAAAAATGACTAAGTCCAAAAAAAATTTTTTTCAACTTTTTTCAATTTTAACCCTGTGGGATATATATTCTACCCACACACATTTGGAACTCTCCTGGGGTACCCTCACACATATTATTCCCTCATTTAGTGGATTTTTTCACAAAAAAAGTGAAATTTTCAAAAATCCAGAAAATTGGCAGAAAACGACTAAATATGAAGGACTGATTGGGCGAATCGCTCTGGAACTGAAATCGGAATGCTCACTGACATTTCCCCTATCTGAAAGTCTGATAAACGCCGGAAAAATGACTAAGTCCCAAAAAAATTTTTTTCAACTTTTTTCAATTTTAACCCTGTGGGATATATATTCTACCCACACACATTTGGAACTCTTCTGGGGTACCCTCACAAATATTATTCCCTCATTTAGTGGATATTTCCACAAAAAAGTGAAATTTTCAAAAATCCAGAAAATTGGCTGAAAACGACTAAATATCAAGGACTCATTGGGCGAATCGCTCTGGAACTGAAATCGGAAAGCTCACTGACATTTCCCCTATCTAAAAGTCTGATAAACGCCGGAAAAATGACTAAGTACAAAAAAAAAATTTTTTTCAACTTTTTTCAATTTTACCCACGTGGGGTATATATTCTACCCACACACATTTGGAACTCTCCTGGGGTACCCTCACACATATTATTCCCTCATTTAGTGGATATTTTCACAAAAAAGTAAAATTTTCAAAAATCCATTAAATTGGCTGAAAACGACTAAATATCAAGGACTCAGTGGGCGAATCGCTTTGGAACTGAAATCGGAACGCTCACTGACATTTCCCCTATCTGAAAGTCTGATAAAAGCTGGAAAAATTACTAAATCCAAAAAAAAAATTTTTTTCAACTTTTTTCAATTTTAACCCTGTAGGATATATATTCTACCCACACACATTTGGAACTCTCCTGGGGTACCCTCACACATATTATTCCCTCATTTAGTGGATATTTTCACAAAAAAGTGAAATTTTCAAAAATCCGGAAAATTGACTGAAAACGACTAAATATCAAGGACTCATTGGGCGAATCGCTCTGGAACTGAAATCGGAAAGCTCACTGACATTTCCCCTATCTGAAAGTCTGATAAACGCCGGAAAAATGACTAAGTCCAAAAAAAAATTTTTTTCAACTTTTTTAATTTTATCCCTGTGGGATATATATTCTACCCACACACATTTGGAACTCTCCTGGGGTACCCTCACACATATTATTCCCTCATTTAGTGGATATTTTCACAAAAAAGTGAAATTTTCAAAAATCCCAAAAATTGGCTGAAAACGACTAAATATCAAGGACTCATTGGGCGAATCGCTCTGGAACTGAAATCGGAAAGCTCACTGACATTTCCCCTATCTGAAAGTCTGATAAACGCCGGAAAAATGACTAAGTCCAAAAAAAATTTTTTTCAACTTTTTTCAATTTTAACCCTGTGGGATATATATTCTACCCACACACATTTGGAACTCTCCTGGGGTACCCTCACACATATTATTCCCTCATTTAGTGGATATTTTCACAAAAAAGTGAAATTTTCAAAAATCCAGAAAATTGACTGAAAATGACTAAATATCAAGGACTCATTGGGCGAATCGCTCTGGAACTGAAATCGGAAAGCTCACTGACATTTCCCCTATCTGAAAGTCTGATAAACGCCGGAAAAATGACTAAGTCCAAAAAAAATTTTTTTCAACTTTTTTCAATTTTAACCCTGTGGGATATATATTCTACCCACACACATTTGGAACTCTTCTGGGGTACCCTCACACATATTATTCCCTCATTTAGTGGATATTTTCACAAAAAAGTTAAATTTTCAAAAATCCATTAAATTGGCTGAAAACGACTAAATATCAAGGACTCAGTGGGCGAATCGCTTTGGAACTGAAATCGGAATGCTCACTGACATTTCCCCTATCTGAAAGTCTGATAAACGCCGGAAAAATGACTAAGTACAAAAAAAAAAATTTTTTTCAACTTTTTTCAATTTTAACCCTGTGGGATATATATTCTACCCACACACATTTGAAACTCTCCTGGGGTACCCTCACACATATTATTCCTCATTTAGTGGATATTTTCACAAAAAAGTTAAATTTTCAAAAATCCAGAAAATTGGCTGAAAACGACTAAATATCAAGGACTCATTGGGCGAATCGCTCTGGAACTGAAATCGGAAAGCTCACTGACATTTCCCCTATCTGAAAGTCTGATAAACGCCGGAAAAATGACTAAGTCCAAAAAAATTTTTTATCAACTTTTTTCAATTTTAACCCTGTGGGATATATATTCTACCCACACACATTTTGAACTCTCCTGGGGTACCCTCACAAATATTATTCCCTCATTTAGTGGATATTTTCACAAAAAAAGTGAAATTTTCAAAAATCCAGAAAATTGGCTGAAAACGACTAAATATCAAGGACTGATTGGGCGAATCACTCTTTAACTGAAATCGTAACGCTCACTGACATTTCCCCTATCTGAAAGTCTGATAAACGCCGGAAAAATGACTAAGTACAAAAAAAAAAATTTTTTTCAACTTTTTTCAATTTTAACCCTGTGGGATATATATTCTACCCACACACATTTGGAACTCTCCTGGGGTACCCTCACACATATTATTCCCTCATTTAGTGGATATTTTCACAAAAAAGTTAAATTTTCAAAAATCCATTAAATTGGCTGAAAACGACTAAATATCAAGGACTCAGTGGGCGAATCGCTTTGGAACTGAAATCGGAATGCTCACTGACATTTCCCCTATCTGAAAGTCTGATAAAAGCTGGAAAAATTACTAAATCCAAAAAAAAATTTTTTTTCAACTTTTTTCAATTTTAACCCTGTAGGATATATATTCTACCCACACACATTTGGAACTCTCCTGGGGTACCCTCACACATATTATTCCCTCATTTAGTGGATATTTTCACAAAAAAGTGAAATTTTCAAAAATCCAGAAAATTGCCTGAAAACGACTAAATATCAAGGACTGATTGGGTGAATCGCTCTTTAACTGAAATCGGAACGCTCACTGACATTTCCCCTATCTGAAAGTCTGATAAACGCCAGAAAAATGACTAAGTCCAAAAAAAAATTTTTTTTCAACTTTTTTCAATTTTACCAACGTGGGGTATATATTCTACCCACACACATTTGGAACTCTCCTGGGGTACCCTCACACATATTATTCCCTCATTTAGTGGATATTTTCACAAAAAAGTTAAATTTTCAAAAATCCATTAAATTAGCTGAAAACGACTAAATATCAAGGACTCAGTGGGCGAATCGCTTTGGAACTGAAATCGGAACGCTCACTGACATTTCCCCTATCTGAAAGTCTCATAAAAGCTGGAAAAATTCCTAAATCCAAAAAAAAAATTTTTTTCAACTTTTTCAATTTTAACCCTGTAGGATATAAATTCTACCCACACACATTTGAAACTCTCCTGGGGTACCCTCACACATATTATTCCCTCATTTAGTGGATATTTTCACAAAAAAGTGAAATTTTCAAAAATCCAGAAAATTGGCTGAAAACGACTAAATATCAAGGACTCATTGGGCGAATCGCTCTGGAACTGAAATCGGAAAGCTCACTGACATTTCCCCTATCTGAAAGTGTGATAAACGCCGGAAAAATGACTAAGTTCAAAAAAAAATTTTTTTCAACTTTTTTCAATTTTACCCACGTGGGGTATATATTCTACCCACACACATTTGGAACTCTCCTGGGGTACCCTCACACATATTATTCCCTCATTTAGTGGATATTTTCACAAAAAAGTTAAATTTTCAAAAATCCATTAAATTGGCTAAAAACAACTAAATATCAAGGACTCAGTGGGCGAATCGCTTTGGAACTGAAATCGGAATGCTCACTGACATTTCCCCTATCTGAAAGTCTGATAAAAGCTGGAAAAATTACTAAATCCAAAAAAAAAAAATTTTTCAACTTTTTTCAATTTTAACCCTGTAGGATATATATTCTACCCACACACATTTGGAACTCTCCTGGGGTACCCTCACACATATTATTCCCTCATTTAGTGGATATTTTCACAAAAAAGTGAAACTTTCAAAAATCCAGAAAATTGGCTGAAAACAACTAAATATCAAGGACTCATTGGGCGAATCGCTCTGGAACTGAAATCGGAAAGCTCACTGACATTTCCCCTATCTAAAAGTCTGATAAACGCCGGAAAAATAACTAAGTACAAAAGAAAGATTTTTTTAAACTTTTTTCAATTTTACCAACGTGGGGTGTATATTCTACCCACACACATTTGGAACTCTCCTGGGGTACCCTCACACATATTATTCCCTCATTTAGTGGATATTTTCACAAAAAAGTTAAATTTTCAAAAATCCATTAAATTAGCTGAAAACGACTAAATATCAAGGACTCAGTGGGCGAATCGCTTTGGAACTGAAATCGGAACGCTCACTGACATTTCCCCTATCTGAAAGTCTCATAAAAGCTGGAAAAATTCCTAAATCCAAAAAAAAAATTTTTTTCAACTTTTTCAATTTTAACCCTGTAGGATATAAATTCTACCCACACACATTTGAAACTCTCCTGGGGTACCCTCACACATATTATTCCCTCATTTAGTGGATATTTTCACAAAAAAGTGAAATTTTCAAAAATCCAGAAAATTGGCTGAAAACGACTAAATATCAAGGACTCATTGGGCGAATCGCTCTGGAACTGAAATCGGAAAGCTCACTGACATTTCCCCTATCTGAAAGTGTGATAAACGCCGGAAAAATGACTAAGTTCAAAAAAAAATTTTTTTCAACTTTTTTCAATTTTACCCACGTGGGGTATATATTCTACCCACACACATTTGGAACTCTCCTGGGGTACCCTCACACATATTATTCCCTCATTTAGTAGATATTTTCACAAAAAAGTTAAATTTTCAAAAATCCATTAAATTGGCTAAAAACAACTAAATATCAAGGACTCAGTGGGCGAATCGCTTTGGAACTGAAATCGGAACGCTCACTGACATTTCCCCTATCTGAAAGTCTGATAAAAGCTGGAAAAATTACTAAATCCAAAAAAAAAAAATTTTTCAACTTTTTTCAATTTTAACCCTGTAGGATATATATTCTACCCACACACATTTGGAACTCTCCTGGGGTACCCTCACACATATTGTTCCCTCATTTAGTGGATATTTTCACAAAAAAGTGAAATTTTCAAAAATCCAGAAAATTGGCTGAAGACGACTAAATATCAAGGACTCATTGAGCGAATCGCTCTGGAACTGAAATCGGAACGCTCACTGACATTTCCCCTATCTGAAAGTCTGATAAACGCCGGAAAAATGACTACGTCCAAAAAAAATTTTTTTCAACTTTTTTCAATTTTAACCCTGTGGGATATATATTCTACCCACACACATTTGGAACTCTCCTGGGGTACCCTCACACATATTATTCCCTCATTTAGTGGATATTTTCACAAAAAAGTGAAATTTTCAAAAATTCAGAAATTGGCTGAAAACGACTAAATATCAAGGACTCATTGGGCGAATCGCTCTGGAACTGAAATCGGAACGCTCACTGACATTTCCCCTATCTGAAAGTCTGATAAACGCTGGAAAATTGTCTAAGTACAAAAAAAAAATTTTTTTCAACTTTTTTCAATTTTAACCCTGTGGGATACATATTCTACCCAAACACATTTGGAACTCTCCTGGGGTACCCTCACACATATTATTCCCTCATTTAGTGGATATTTTCACAAAAAGTGAAATTTTCAAAAATCCATTAAATTGGCTGAAAACGACTAAATATCAAGGACTCAGTGGACGAATCGCTTTGGAACTGAAATCGGAACGCTCACTGACATTTCCCCTATCTGAAAGTCTGATAAAAGCTGGAAAAATTACTAAGTCCAAAAAAAAATTTTTTAAACTTTTTTCAATTTTACCGCCGTGGGATATATATTCTAACCACACACATTTGGAACTCTCCTGGGGTACCCTCACACATATTATTCCCTCATTTAGTGGAGATTTTCACAAAAAAGTGAAATTTTCAAAAATCCAGAAAATAGGCTGAAAACAACTAAATATCAAGGACTCATTGGGCGAATCGCTCTGGAACTGAAATCGGAAAGCTCACTGACATTTCCCCTATCTGAAAGTCTGATAAACGCCGGAAAAATGACTAAGTCCCAAAAAAATTTTTTTCAACTTTTTTCACTTTTAATCCTGTGGGATATATATTCTACCCACACACATTTGGTTCTCTCCTGGGGTACCCTCACACATATTATTCCCTCATTTAGTGGATATTTTCACAAAAAAGTGAAATTTTCAAAAATCCAGAAAATTGGCTGAAAACGACTAAATATCAAGGACTGATTGGGCGAATCGCTCTGGAACTGAAATCGGAACGTTCACTGACTATTCCCCTATCTGAAAGTCTGATAAAAGCCGGAAAAATGACTAAGTACAAAAAAAAATGTTTTCAACTTTTTTCAATTTTACCCCCGTTGGATATATATTCTACCCACACACATTTGGAACTCTCTTGGGGTACCCTCACACATATTATTCCCTCATTTAGTGAATATTTTCACAAAAAAAGTGAAATTTTCAAAAATCCAGAAAATAGGCTGAAAACGACTAAATATCAAGGACTCATTGGGCGAATCGCTCTGGAACTGAAATCGGAATGCTCACTGACATTTCCCCTATTTGAAAGTCTGATAAACGCTGTAAAAATGAATAAGTCCAAAAAAATTTTTTTTTCAATTTTACCCCCGTGGGATTAATATTCTACCCACACACATTTGGAACTCTCCTGGGGTACCCTCACACATATTATTCCCTCATTTAGTGGATATTTTCACAAAAAAGTGAAATTTTTAAAAATCCAGAAAATTGGCTGAAATCGACTAAATATCAAGGACTCATTGGGCGAATCGCTCTGGAAATGAAATCGGAACACTCACTGACATTTCCCCTATCTGAAAGTATGATAAACGCCGGAAAAATGACTAAGTACAAAAAAAAATGTTTTCAACTTTTTTCAATTTTACCCCCGTTGGATATATATTCTACCCACACACATTTGGAACTCTCTTGGGGTACCCTCACACATATTATTCCCTCATTTAGTGAATATTTTTACAAAAAAAGTGAAATTTTCAAAAATCCAGAAAATAGGCTGAAAACGACTAAATATCAAGGACTCATTGGGCGAATCGCTCTGGAACTGAAATCGGAATGCTCACTGACATTTCCCCTATTTGAAAGTCTAATAAACGCTGTAAAAATGAATAAGTCCAAAAAAATTTTTTTTTCAATTTTACCCCCGTGGGATTAATATTCTACCCACACACATTTGGAACTCTCCTGGGGTACCCTCACACATATTATTCCCTCATTTAGTGGATATTTTCACAAAAAAGTGAAATTTTCAAAAATCCAGAAAATTGGCTGAAATCGACTAAATATTAAGGACTCATTGGGCGAATCGCTCTGGAAATGAAATCGGAACACTCACTGACATTTCCCCTATCTGAAAGTATGATAAACGCCGGAAAAATGACTAAGTACAAAAAAAAATGTTTTCAACTTTTTTCAATTTTACCCCCGTTGGATATATATTCTACCCACACACATTTGGAACTCTCTTGGGGTACCCTCACACATATTATTCCCTCATTTAGTGAATATTTTTACAAAAAAAGTGAAATTTTCAAAAATCCAGAAAATAGGCTGAAAACGACTAAATATCAAGGACTCATTGGGCGAATCGCTCTGGAACTGAAATCGGAATGCTCACTGACATTTCCCCTATTTGAAAGTCTGATAAACGCTGTAAAAATGAATAAGTCCAAAAAAATTTTTTTTTCAATTTTACCCCCGTGGGATTAATATTCTACCCACACACATTTGGAACTCTCCTGGGGTACCCTCACACATATTATTCCCTCATTTAGTGGATATTTTCACAAAAAAGTGAAATTTTCAAAAATCCAGAAAATTGGCTGAAATCGACTAAATATCAAGGACTCATTTGGCGAATCGCTCTGGAAATGAAATCGGAACACTCACTGACATTTCCCCTAACTGAAAGTATGATAAACGCCGGAAAAATGACTAAGTACAAAAAAAAAATTTCTTCAACTTTTTTCAATTTTAACCCTGTGGGATATATATTCTACCCACACACATTTGGAACTCTCCTGGGGTACCCTCACACATATTATTCTGTCATTTAGTGGATATTTTTTAAAAAAAGTAAAATTTTCAAAAATCCAGAAAATTGGCTGAAGACGACTAAATATCAAGGACTCATTGGGCGAATCGCTCTGGAACTGAAATCGGAAAGCTCACTGACATTTCCATTATCTGAAAGTCTGATAAACGCCGGAAAAATGACTAAGTCCAAAAAAAATTTGTTTTAACTTTTTTCAATTTTAACCCTGTGATATATATATTCTACCCACACACATTTGGAACTCTCCTGGGGTACCCTCACACATATTATTTTCTCATTTAGTGGATATTTTCACATAAAAGTGAAATTTTCAAAAATCCAGAAAATAGGCTGAAAACGATTAAATATCAAGGACTCACTGGGCGAATCGCTTTTAAACTGAAATCGGAATGCTCACTGACATTTCCCCTGTTTGAAAGTCTGATAAACGCTGGAAAAATGAATAAGTCCAAAAAAATTTTTTTTTCAATTTTACCCCCGTGGGATTAATATTCTACCCACACACATTTTTAACTCTCCTGGGGTACCCTCACACATATTATTCCCTCATTTAGTGGATATTTTCACAAAAAAGTTAAATTTTCAAAAATCCTCAAAATTGGCTGAAATGGACTAAATATCAAGGACTCATTGGGCGAACCGCTCTGGAACTGAAATCGGAACGCTCACTGACATTTCCCCTATTTGAAAGTCTGATAAACGCTGGAAAAATGACTAAGTCCAAAAAAATTTTTTTTTCAATTTTACCTCCGTGGGATATATATTCTACCCACACACATTTGGAACTCTCCTGTGGTACCCTCATTTAGTGGATATTTTCACAAAAAAGTGAAATTTTCAAAAATCCAGAAAATTGGCTGAAAACGACTAAATATCAAGGACTGATTGGCGAATCGCTCTGGAACGGAAATCGGAACGCTCACTGACTTTTCCCCTATCTGAAAGTCTGATAAAAGCCGAAAAATGACTAAGTCTAAAAAAAAATATTTTCAACTTTTTTCAATTTTACCCCCGTTGGATATATATTCTACCCACACACATTTGGAACTCTCCTGGGGTACCCTCACACATATTATTCCCTCATTTAGTGGATATTTTCACAAAAAAGTGAAATTTTCAAAAATCCAGAAAATTGGCTGAAAACGACTAAATATCAAGGACTCATTGGGCGAATCGCTCTGGAACTGAAATCGGAACGCTCACTGACATTTCCCCTATCTGAAAGTCTGATAAACGCCGGAAAAATGACTAAGTACAAAAAAAAAATTTTTTCAACTTTTTTCAATTTTAACCCTCTGGGAAATATATTCTACCCACACACATTTGGAACTCTCCTGGGGTACCCTCACACATATTATTCCCTCATTTAGTGGATATTTTCACAAAAAAAGTGAAATTTGCAAAAATCCAGAAAATTGGCTGAAATCGACTAAATATCAAGGACTCATTTGGCGAATCGCTCTGGAAATGAAATCGGAACACTCACTGACATTTCCCCTAACTGAAAGTATGATAAACGCCGGAAAAATGACTAAGTACAAAAAAAAAAATTTCTTCAACTTTTTTCAATTTTAACCCTGTGGGATATATATTCTACCCACACACATTTGGAACTCTCCTGGGGTACCCTCACACATATTATTCTGTCATTTAGTGGATATTTTTTAAAAAAAGTAAAATTTTCAAAAATCCAGAAAATTGGCTGAAGACGACTAAATATCAAGGACTCATTGGGCGAATCGCTCTGGAACTGAAATCGGAAAGCTCACTGACATTTCCATTATCTGAAAGTCTGATAAACGCCGGAAAAATGACTAAGTCCAAAAAAAATTTGTTTTAACTTTTTTCAATTTTAACCCTGTGGGCTATATATTCTACCCACACACATTTGGAACTCTCCTGGGGTACCCTCACACATATTATTTTCTCATTTAGTGGATATTTTCACATAAAAGTGAAATTTTCAAAAATCCAGAAAATAGGCTGAAAACGACTAAATATCAAGGACTCACTGGGCGAATCGCTTTTAAACTGAAATCGGAATGCTCACTGACATTTCCCCTGTTTGAAAGTCTGATAAACGCTGGAAAAATGAATAAGTCCAAAAAAATTTTTTTTTCAATTTTACCCCCGTGGGATTAATATTCTACCCACACACATTTTTAACTCTCCTGGGGTACCCTCACACATATTATTCCCTCATTTAGTGGATATTTTCACAAAAAAGTTAAATTTTCAAAAATCCTCAAAATTGGCTGAAATGGACTAAATATCAAGGACTCATTGGGCGAATCGCTCTGGAACTGAAATCGGAACGCTCACTGACATTTCCCCTATTTGAAAGTCTGATAAACGCTGGAAAAATGACTAAGTCCAAAAAAATTTTTTTTTCAATTTTACCTCCGTGGGATATATATTCTACCCACACACATTTGGAACTCTCCTGTGGTACCCTCATTTAGTGGATATTTTCACAAAAAAGTGAAATTTTCAAAAATCCAGAAAATTGGCTGAAAACGACTAAATATCAAGGACTGATTGGCGAATCGCTCTGGAACGGAAATCGGAACGCTCACTGACTTTTCCCCTATCTGAAAGTCTGATAAAAGCCGAAAAATGACTAAGTCTAAAAAAAAATATTTTCAACTTTTTTCAATTTTACCCCCGTTGGATATATATTCTACCCACACACATTTGGAACTCTCCTGGGGTACCCTCACACATATTATTCCCTCATTTAGTGGATATTTTCACAAAAAAGTGAAATTTTCAAAAATCCAGAAAATTGGCTGAAAACGACTAAATATCAAGGACTCATTGGGCGAATCGCTCTGGAACTGAAATCGGAACGCTCACTGACATTTCCCCTATCTGAAAGTCTGATAAACGCCGGAAAAATGACTAAGTACAAAAAAAAAAATTTTTCAACTTTTTTCAATTTTAACCCTCTGGGAAATATATTCTACCCACACACATTTGGAACTCTCCTGGGGTACCCTCACACATATTATTCCCTCATTTAGTGGATATTTTCACAAAAAAAGTGAAATTTGCAAAAATCCAGAAAATTGGCTGAAAACGACTAAATATCAAGGACTCATTGGGCGAATCGCTCTGGAACTGATATCGGAACGCTCACTGACATTTCCCCTATCTGAAAGTCTGATAAACGCCGGAAAAATGACTAAGTTCGAAAAAAAATTTTTTTTAAACTTGATTCAATTTTACTCCCGTGGGATATATATTCTACCCACACACATTTGGAACTCTCCTGGGGTACCCTCACACTTATTTTTCCCTCATTTAGTGGATATTTTCACAAAAAAGGGAAATTTTCAAAAATCCAGAAAATTGGCTGAAAACTACTAAATATCAAGGACTCATTGGGTGAATCGCTCTGGAACTGAAATCGGAACGCTCACTGACATTTCCCCTATCTGAAAGTCTGATAAACGCCGGAAAAATGACTTAGTATTCTCACACATATTATTCCCTCTGTAGCATCGGCGTACCTGGCTGCTGCTAGGCAGGGATGCTGTTCACCTCACCTCTCCGCTCCTAGCCCGGCGCCCTCCTCCCGCTCTGCTGGCAGCGCATTCTCCTTCCCGGCCATGGTGCTCAGGGCGCTCGCGCGCGCGCTCTCCCCTCTTAAAGGGGCCGCGCGCACCGTCCTAAGGAGTCCCCGGCCAATGGCCGGAGGACTTCACCATATATAAGGCACCTCCTCCAAAATGGAGGTGCCCGAGCAATGTTGTTGCACTGTTCACTACTCTGCTTCAGCCCTCAGGTCCCGTTTCCAGTTACCTGCCAGTTACCTGCCAGTTTGCTGTCTGATTCCTGCCTGTTATCCGCTTACCTGCTTGCTAGCCTGAGGTCCGACGGTCTGCCTTCTGACACCTGTCAGTCTGTCTATGGACCAGCTTGCCCGCTCACCTGGGAGAGCTCACCTGCTACCTGTCTGCTAGCCTTCCTGGAGGCTCCGCCGTCACGTGCTGTGACCACCTGCCAGTCCAGAGACTCTTGCCCGCTCACCTGGGAGCGCTCATCTGCTACCTGCCTGTTAGCCTACCTGGAGGCTCTGCCGTCACGTGCTGTGACCACCTGCCAGTCCAGAGACTCTTGCCCGCTCACCTGGGAGCGCTCATCTGCTACCTGCCTGTTAGCCTACCTGGAGGCTCCACCGTCACATGCTGTGAACACCTGCTTATTCAGAGACTCTCGCCTGCTCACCTGGGAGCACACATCTGCCATCTGCCTGCTAGCCTACCTGGAGGCTCAGCCGTCACAGGTCGTACCTACCCTTTACCCAGAGACTGTCCCGGTCACTTGCCGTGACCTCCCGCCCGTTCACCCAGAGACTGTCCCGGTCACTTGCCGTGACCTCATGCCCGTTCACCCACAGACTGCCCCGGTCACTTGCTGTGACCTCCTGCCCGTTTACCCAGAGACTGTCCCGGTCACTTGCCGTGACCTCCTGCCCGTTTACCCAGAGACTGTCCCGGTCACCTGCTGTGACTACCTGCCTGTCTTCCCTGGTCGCCACCTGCTTCCTTACAAGGACCGCCCCCTTGTATAAGTTGCTCAGAGGTTCCGCCTCCCAGACCTGTTACAACCTCATTTAGTGGATATTTTCACAAAAAAGTGAAATTTTCAAAAATCCAGAAAATTGGCTGAAAACGACTAAATATCAAGGACTCATTGGGTGAACCGCTCTGGAACTTAAATCGTAATGCTCACTGACATTTCCCCTATGTGAAAGTCTAATAAAAGCCGGAAAAATGAGTAAGTCCAAAAAAAATTTCTTTCAATTTTACCCCCGTGGGATATATATTCTACCCACACACATTTGGAACTCTCCTGGGGTACCCTCACACATATTATTCCCTCATTTAGTGGATATTTTCACAAAAAAGTTAAATTTTCAAAAATCCAGAAAATTGGCTGAAAATGACTAAATATCAAGGACTCATTGGGCGAATCGCTCTGGAACTGAAATCGGAACGCTCACTGACATTTCCCCTATCTGAAAGTTTGATAAACGCCGGAAAAATGACTAAGTCCAAAAAAAATTTTTTTTAAACTTGATTCAACTTTACTGCCGTGGGATTTATATTCTACCCACACACATTTGGAACTCTCCTGGGGTACCCTCACACATATTATTTCCTCATTTAGTGGATATTTTCACAAAAAAAGTGAAATTTTCAAAAATCCAGAAAATTGGCTGAAAACGACTAAATATCAAGCAATCATTGGGCGAATCGCTCTGGAACTGAAATCGGAATGCTCACTGACATTTCCCCTAACTGAAAGTCTGATAAACGCCGGAAAAAGTGACTAAGTCCAAAAAAAATTTTTTTTCAATTTTAGACACGTGGGGTATATATTCTACCCACACGCATTTGGAACTCTCCTGGGGTACCCTCACACATATTATTCCCTCATTTAGTGGATATTTTTTTAAAAAAGTGACATTTTCAAAAATCCAGAAAATTGGCCGAAGACGACTAAATATCAAGGACTCATTGGGCGAATCGCTCTGGAACTGAAATTGGAACGCTCACTGACATTTCCACTATCTGAAAGTCTGATAAACGCCGGAAAAGTGACTAAGTACAAAAAAAAAATTTTTTTAAACTTTTTTCAATTTTAACCCTGTGGGATATATATTCTACCCACACACATTTGGAACTCTCCTGGGGTACCCTCACACATATTATTCCCTCATTTAGTGGATATTTTCACAAAAAAGTGAAATTTTCAAAAATTCAGAAAATTGGCTGAAAACGACTAAATATCAAGGACTCATTGGGAGAATCGCTCTGGAACTGAAATCAGAGAGCTCACTGACATTTCCCCTATCTGAAAGTCTGATAAACGCCGGAAGAGTGACTAAGTACAAAATAAAAATTTCTTCAACTTTTTTCAATTTTAACCCTGTGGGATATATATTCTACCCACACACATTTGGAACTCTCCTGGGGTACCCTCACACATATTATTCCCTCATTTAGTGGATATTTTAAAAAAAAAGTGAAATTTTCAAAAATCCAGAAAATTGGCTGAAGACGACTAAATATCAAGGAATCATTGAGCGAATCACTCTGGAACTGAAATCGGAACGCTCACTGACATTTCCCCTATCTGAAAGTCTGATAAACGCCGGAAAAATGACTAAGTACAAAAAAAAATTTTTTTTCAACTTTTTTCAATTTTAACCCTGTGGGATATATACTCTACACACACACATTTAGAACTCTCCTGGGGTACCCTCACACATATTATTCCCTCATTTAGTGGATATTTTAAAAAAAAAAGTGACATTTTCAAAAATCCAGAAAATTGGCCGAAGACGACTAAATATCAAGTACTTATTGGGCGAATCGCTCTGGAACTGAAAATGGAACGCTCACTGACATTTCCCCTATCTAAAAGTCTGATAAACGCCGGAAAAATTAGTAAGTCCAAAAAAAAATTTTTTCAACTTTTTTCAATTTTACCCCTGTGGGATATATATTCTACCCACACACATCTGGAACTCTCCTGGGGTACCCTCACACATATTATTCCCTCATTTAGTGGATATTTTCACAAAAAAGTGAAATTTTCAAAAATCCAGAAAATTGGCTGAAAACGACTAAATATCAAGGACTCATTGGGCGAATCGCTCTGGAACTGAAATCGGAATGCTCACTGACATTTCCCCTATCTAAAAGTCTGATAAATGCCGGAAAAATGACTAAGTCCAAAAAAAAGATTTTTTTAAACTTTTTTCAATTTTAACCCTGTGGGATATATATTCTACCCACACACATTTGGAACTCTCCTGGGGTACCCTCACACATATTAGTCCCTCATTTAGTGAATATTTTCACAAAAAAAGTGAAATTTTCAAAAATCCAGAAAATAGGCTGAAAACGACTAAATATCAAGGACTCATTGGGCGAATCGCTCTGGAACTGAAATCGGAATGCTCACTGACATTTACCCTATTTGAAAGTCTGATAAATGCTGGAAAAATGAATAAGTCCCAAAAAATTTTTTTTTCAATTTTACCCCCGTGGGATTAATATTCTACCCACACACATTTGGAACTCTCCTGGGGTACCCTCACACATATTATTCCCTCATTTAGTGGATATTTTCACAAAAAAGTGAAATTTTCAAAAATGCAGAAAATTGGCTGAAAACGACTAAATATCAAGGACTCATTGGGCGAATCGCTCTGGAACTGAAATCGGAAAGCTCACTGACATTTCCCCTATCTGAAAGTCTGATAAACGCCGGAAAAATGGCTAAGTACAAAAAAAAATTTCTTCAACTTTTTTCAATTTTAACACTGTGGGATATATATTCTACCCACACACATTTGGAACTCTCCTGGGGTACCCTCACACATATTATTCCCTCATTTAGTGGATATTTTCATAAAAAAGTGAAATTTTCAAAATTAAAGAAAATTGTCTGAAAATGACTAAATATCAATGACTCATTGGGTGAATCGCTCTGGAGCTGAAATCTTAAGCTCACTGACATTTCCCCTATCTGAAAGTCTGATAAACGCCGGAAAAATGAGTAAGTCCAAAAAAAATTTTTTTTCAATTTTACCCCCGTGGGATATATATTCTACCCACACACATTTGGAACTCTCCTGGGGTACCCTCACACATATTATTCCCTCATTTAGTGGATATTTTCACAAAAAAGTGAAATTTTCAAAAATTCAGAAATTGGCTGAAAACGACTAAATATCAAGGACTCATTGGGCGAATCGCTCTGGAACTGAAATCGGAACGCTCACTGACATTTCCACTATCTGAAAGTCTGATAAACGCCGGAAAAATGACTAAGTCCAAAAAAAAATGTTTTCAACTTTTTTCAATTTTACCCCCGTTGGATATATATTCTAACCACACACATTTGGAACTCTCCTGGGGTACCCTCACACATATTATTCCATCATTTAGTGGATATTTTCACAAAAAAGTGAAATTTTCAAAAATCCAGAGTATTGGCTGAAAACGACTAAATATCAAGGACTCATTGGACGAATCTCTCTGGAAATGAAATCGGAGAGCTCACTGACATTTCCCCTATCTGAAAGTCTGATAAACGCCGGAAAAATGACTAAGTACAAAAAAAATTTTTTTTCAACTTTTTTCAATTTTAACCCTGTGGGAAATATATTCTACCCACACAAATTTGGAACTCTCCTGGGGTACCCTCACACTTATTATTCCCTCATTTAGTGGATTTTTTCACAAAAAAGTGAAATTTTCAAAAATCCAGAAAATTGGCAGAAAATGACTAAATATCAAGGACTCATTGGGTGAATCACTCTGGAACTGAAATCTTAAGCTCACTGACATTTCCCCTATCTGAAAGTCTGATAAACGCCGGAAAAATGAGTAAGTCCAAAAAAAAATTTTTTCAATTTTACCCCCGTGGGATATATATTCTACCCACACACATTTGGAACTCTCCTGGGGTACCCTCACACATATTATTCCCTCATTTAGTGGATATTTTCACAAAAAAATGAAATTTTCAAAAATTCAGAAATTGGCTGAAAACGACTAAATATCAAGGACTCATTGGGCGAATCGCTCTGGAACTGAAATCGGAACATTCACTTACATTTCCCCTATCTGAAAGTCTGATAAACGCCGGAAAAATGTCTAAGTACAAAAAAAATTTTTTTTCAACTTTTTTCAATTTTAACCCTGTGGGATATATATTATACCCAAACACATTTGGAACTCTCCTGGGGTACCCTCACACATATTATTCCCTCATTTAGTGGATATTTTCACAAATAAGTGAAATTTTCAAAAATCCAGAAAATTGGCTGAAAACGACTAAATATCAAGGACTCATTGGGTGAATCGCTCTGGAACTGAAATCGTAATGCTCACTGACATTTCCCCTATTTGAAAGTCTGATAAACGCTGGAAAAATGAATAAGTCCCAAAAAATTTTTTTTTCAATTTTACCCCCGTGGGATTAATATTCTACCCACACACATTTGGAACTCTCCTGGGGTACCCTCACACATATTATTCCCTCATTTAGTGGATATTTTCACAAAAAAGTGAAATTTTCAAAAATCCAGAAAATTGGCTGAAGACGACTAAATATCAAGGACTCATTGAGCGAATCGCTCTGAAACTGAAATCGGAACGCTCACTGACATTTCCCCTATCTGAAAGTCTGATAAACGCCGGAAAAATGACTAAGTACAAAAAAAAATTTTTTTCAACTTTTTTCAATTTTAACCCTGTGGGAAATATATTCTACCCACACAAATTTGGAACTCTCCTGGGGTACCCTCACACATATTATTCCATCATTTAGTGGATATTTTTTAAAAAAAGTGAAATTTTCAAAAATCCAGAAAATTTCCTGAAGCCGACTAAATATCAAGGACTCATTGAACGAATCGCTCTGGAACTGAAATCGGAACGCTCACTGACATTTCCCCTATCTGAAAGTCTGATAAACGCTGGAATAATGACTAAGTACAAAAAAAAAAATTTTTTCAACTTTTTTCAATTTTAACCCTGTGGGATATATATTCTACCCACACACATTTGGAACTCTCCTGGGGTACCCTCACACATATTATTCCCTCATTTAGTGGATATTTTCACAAAAAAGTGAAATTTCAAAAATCCATTAAATTGGCTGAAAACGACTAAATATCAAGGACTGATTGGGCGAATCGCTCTGGAACTGAAATCGGAAAGCTCACTGACATTTCCCCTATGTGAAAGTCTGATAAACGCCGGAAAAATGACTAAGTAGAAAAAAAAAATTATTTTCAACTTTTTTCAATTTTAACCTTGTGGGATATATATTCTACCCACACACATTTGGAACTCTCCTGGGGTACCCTCACACATATTATTCCCTCATTTAGTGGATATTTTCACAAAAAAGTGAAATTCAAAAATCCAGAAAATTGGCTGAAAACGACTAAATATCAAGGACTCATTGGGCGAATCGCTCTGGAACTGAAATCGGAAAGCTCACTGACATTTCCCCTATCTGAAAGTCTGATAAACGCCGGAAAAATGACTAAGTCCAAAAAAAAATTTTTTCAGCTTTTTTTAATTTTAACCCTGTGGGATATATATTCTACCCACACACATTTGGAACTCTCCTGGGGTACCCTCACACATATTATTCCCTCATTTAGTGGATATTTTCACAAAAAAGTGAAATTTCAAAAATCCAGAAAATTGGCTGAAAACGACTAAATATCAAGGACTGATTGGGCGAATCGCTCTGGAACTGAAATCGGAATGCTCACTGACTTTTCCCCTATCTGAAAGTCTGATAAAAGCCGGAAAAATGACTAAGTCCAAAAAAAAATGTTTTCAACTTTTTTCAATTTTACCCCCGTTGGATATATATTCTACCCACACACATTTGGAACTCTCTTGGGGTACCCTCACACATATTAGTCCCTCATTTAGTGAATATTTTCACAAAAAAAGTGAAATTTTCAAAAATCCAGAAAATAGGCTGAAAACGACTAAATATCAAGGACTCATTGGGCGAATCGCTCTGGAACTGAAATCGGAATGCTCACTAACATTTACCCTATTTGAAAGTCTGATAAATGCTGGAAAAATGAATAAGTCCCAAAAATTTTTTTTTTCAATTTTACCCCCGTGGGATTAATATTCTACCCACACACATTTGGAACTCTCCTGGGGTACCCTCACACATATTATTCCCTCATTTAGTGGATATTTTCACAAAAAAGTGAAATTTTCAAAAATGCAGAAAATTGGCTGAAAACGACTAAATATCAAGGACTCATTGGGCGAATCGCTTTGGAACTGAAATCGGAAAGCTCACTGACATTTCCGCTATCTGAAAGTCTGATAAACGCCGGAAAAATGGCTAAGTACAAAAAAAAATTTCTTCAACTTTTTTCAATTTTAACACTGTGGGATATATATTCTACCCACACACATTTGGAACTCTCCTGGGGTACCCTCACACATATTATTCCATCATTTAGTGGATATTTTTCAAAAAAAGTGAAATTTTCAAAAATCCAGAAAATTGGCTGAAGACGACTAAATATCAAGGACCCATTGAGCGAATCGCTCTGGAACTGAAATCGGAACGCTCACTGACATTTCCCCTATCTGAAAGTCTGATAAACGCCGGAAAAATGACTAAGTACAAAAAAAAATTTTTTTTCAACTTTTTTCAATTTTAACCCTGTGGGATATATATTCTACCCACACACATTTGGAACTCTCCTGGGGTACCCTCACACATATTATTCCCTCCTTTAGTGGATATTTTCACAAAAAAGTGAAATTTTCAAAAATCCAGAAAATTGGCTGAAGACGACTAAATATCAAGGACTCATTGGGTGAATCGCTCTGGAACTGAAATCTTAAGCTCACTGACATTTCCCCTATCTGAAAGTCTGATAAACGCCGGAAAAATGAGTAAGTCCAAAAAAAAATTTTTTCAATTTTACCCCCGTGGGATATATATTCTACCCACACACATTTGGAACTCTCCTGGGGTACCCTCACACATATTATTCCCTCATTTAGTGGATATTTTCACAAAAAAATGAAATTTTCAAAAATTCAGAAATTGGCTGAAAACGACTAAATATCAAGGACTCATTGGGCGAATCGCTCTGGAACTGAAATCGGAACATTCACTTACATTTCCCCTATCTGAAAGTCTGATAAACGCCGGAAAAATGTCTAAGTACAAAAAAATTTTTTTTTTAACTTTTTTCAATTTTAACCCTGTGGGATATATATTCTACCCAAACACATTTGGAACTCTCCTGGGGTACCCTCACACATATTATTCCCTCATTTAGTGGATATTTTCACAAATAAGTGAAATTTTCAAAAATCCAGAAAATTGGCTGAAAACGACTAAATATCAAGGACTCATTGGGTGAATCGCTCTGGAACTGAAATCGTAATGCTCACTGACATTTCCCCTATTTGAAAGTCTGATAAACGCTGGAAAAATGAATAAGTCCCAAAAATTTTTTTTTTCAATTTTACCCCCGTGGGATTAATATTCTACCCACACACATTTGGAACTCTCCTGGGGTACCCTCACACATATTATTCCCTCATTTAGTGGATATTTTCACAAAAAAGTGAAATTTTCAAAAATCCAGAAAATTGGCTGAAGACGACTAAATATCAAGGACTCATTGAGCGAATCGCTCTGAAACTGAAATCGGAACGCTCACTGACATTTCCCCTATCTGAAAGTCTGATAAACGCCGGAAAAATGACTAAGTACAAAAAAAAATTTTTTTCAACTTTTTTCAATTTTAACCCTGTGGGAAATATATTCTACCCACACAAATTTGGAACTCTCCTGGGGTACCCTCACACATATTATTCCATCATTTAGTGGATATTTTTTAAAAAAAGTGAAATTTTCAAAAATCCAGAAAATTTCCTGAAGCCGACTAAATATCAAGGACTCATTGAACGAATCGCTCTGGAACTGAAATCGGAACGCTCACTGACATTTCCCCTATCTGAAAGTCTGATAAACGCTGGAATAATGACTAAGTACAAAAAAAAAATTTTTTTCAACTTTTTTCAATTTTAACCCTGTGGGATATATATTCTACCCACACACATTTGGAACTCTCCTGGGGTACCCTCACACATATTATTCCCTCATTTAGTGGATATTTTCACAAAAAAGTGAAATTTCAAAAATCCAGAAAATTGGCTGAAAACGACTAAATATCAAGGACTGATTGGGCGAATCGCTCTGGAACTGAAATCGGAAAGCTCACTGACATTTCCCCTATCTGAAAGTCTGATAAACGCCGGAAAAATGACTAAGTACAAAAAAAAAATTATTTTCAACTTTTTTCAATTTTAACCTTGTGGGATATATATTCTACCCACACACATTTGGAACTCTCCTGGGGTACCCTCACACATATTATTCCCTCATTTAGTGGATATTTTCACAAAAAAGTGAAATTCAAAAATCCAGAAAATTGGCTGAAAACGACTAAATATCAAGGACTCATTGGGCGAATCGCTCTGGAACTGAAATCGGAAAGCTCACTGACATTTCCCCTATCTGAAAGTCTGATAAACGCCGGAAAAATGACTAAGTCCAAAAAAAATTTTTTTCAGCTTTTTTTAATTTTAACCCTGTGGGATATATATTCTACCCACACACATTTGGAACTCTCCTGGGGTACCCTCACACATATTATTCCCTCATTTAGTGGATATTTTCACAAAAAAGTGAAATTTCAAAAATCCAGAAAATTGGCTGAAAACGACTAAATATCAAGGACTGATTGGGCGAATCGCTCTGGAACTGAAATCGGAATGCTCACTGACTTTTCCCCTATCTGAAAGTCTGATAAAAGCCGGAAAAATGACTAAGTCCAAAAAAAAATGTTTTCAACTTTTTTCAATTTTACCCCCGTTGGATATATATTCTACCCACACACATTTGGAACTCTCTTGGGGTACCCTCACACATATTAGTCCCTCATTTAGTGAATATTTTCACAAAAAAAGTGAAATTTTCAAAAATCCAGAAAATAGGCTGAAAACGACTAAATATCAAGGACTCATTGGGCGAATCGCTCTGGAACTGAAATCGGAATGCTCACTAACATTTACCCTATTTGAAAGTCTGATAAATGCTGGAAAAATGAATAAGTCCCAAAAATTTTTTTTTTCAATTTTACCCCCGTGGGATTAATATTCTACCCACACACATTTGGAACTCTCCTGGGGTACCCTCACACATATTATTCCCTCATTTAGTGGATATTTTCACAAAAAAGTGAAATTTTCAAAAATGCAGAAAATTGGCTGAAAACGACTAAATATCAAGGACTCATTGGGCGAATCGCTCTGGAACTGAAATCGGAAAGCTCACTGACATTTCCGCTATCTGAAAGTCTGATAAACGCCGGAAAAATGGCTAAGTACAAAAAAAAATTTCTTCAACTTTTTTCAATTTTAACACTGTGGGATATATATTCTACCCACACACATTTGGAACTCTCCTGGGGTACCCTCACACATATTATTCCATCATTTAGTGGATATTTTTCAAAAAAAGTGAAATTTTCAAAAATCCAGAAAATTGGCTGAAGACGACTAAATATCAAGGACCCATGGAGCGAATCGCTCTGGAACTGAAATCGGAACGCTCACTGACATTTCCCCTATCTGAAAGTCTGATAAACGCCGGAAAAATGACTAAGTACAAAAAAAAATTTTTTTTCAACTTTTTTCAATTTTAACCCTGTGGGATATATATTCTACCCACACACATTTGGAACTCTCCTGGGGTACCCTCACACATATTATTCCCTCATTTAGTGGATATTTTCACAAAAAAGTGAAATTTTCAAAAATCCAGAAAATTGGCTGAAGACGACTAAATATCAAGGACTCATTGAGCGAATCGCTCTGAAACTGAAATCGGAACGCTCACTGACATTTCCCCTATCTGAAAGTCTGATAAACGCCGGAAAAATGACTAAGTACAAAAAAAAATTTTTTTCAACTTTTTTCAATTTTAACCCTGTGGGAAATATATTCTACCCACACAAATTTGGAACTCTCCTGGGGTACCCTCACACATATTATTCCATCATTTAGTGGATATTTTTTAAAAAAAGTGAAATTTTCAAAAATCCAGAAAATTTCCTGAAGCCGACTAAATATCAAGGACTCATTGAACGAATCACTCTGGAACTGAAATCGGAACGCTCACTGACATTTCCCCTATCTGAAAGTCTGATAAACGCTGGAAAAATGACTAAGTACAAAAAAAAAATTTTTTTCAACTTTTTTCAATTTTAACCCTGTGGGATATATATTCTGCCCACACACATTTGGAACTCTCCTGGGGTACCCTCACACATATTATTCCCTCATTTAGTGGATATTTTCACAAAAAAGTGAAATTTCAAAAATCCAGAAAATTGGCTGAAAACGACTAAATATCAAGGACTGATTGGGCGAATCGCTCTGGAACTGAAATCGGAAAGCTCACTGACATTTCCCCTATCTGAGAGTCTGATAAACGCCGGAAAAATGACTAAGTACAAAAAAAAAATTATTTTCAACTTTTTTCAATTTTAACCTTGTGGGATATATATTCTACCCACACACATTTGGAACTCTCCTGGGGTACCCTCACACATATTATTCCCTCATTTAGTGGATATTTTCACAAAAAAGTGAAATTTTCAAAAATCCAGAAAATTGGCTGAAAATGACTAAATATCAAGGACTCATTGGGCGAATCGCTCTGGAACTGAAATCGGAACGCTCACTGACATTTCCCCTATTTGAAAGTCTGATAAACGCTGGAAAAATGAATAAGTCCAAAAAAATTTTTTTTTCAATTTTACCCCCGTGGGATTAATATTCTACCCACACACATTTGGAACTCTCCTGGGGTACCCTCACACATATTATTCCCTCATTTAGTGGATATTTTCACAAAAAAGTAAAATTTTCAAAAATTCAGAAATTGGCTGAAAACGACTAAATATCAAGGACTCATTTGGCGAATCGCTCTGGAACTGAAATCGTAACGCTCACTGACATTTCCCCTATCTGAAATTCTGATAAATGCCGGAAAAATGACTAAGTACAAAAAAAAAAATTTCTTCAACTTTTTTCAATTTTAACCCTGTGGGATATATATTCTACCCACACACATTTGGAACGTTCCTGGGGTTCCCTCACACATATTATTCCGTCATTTAGTGGATATTTTTTAAAAAAAGTGAAATTTTCAAAAATCCAGAAAATTGGCTGAAGACGACTAAATATCAAGGACTCATTGAGCGAATCGCTCTGGAACTGAAATCGGAACGTTCACTGACATTTCCCCTATCTGAAAGTCTGATAAACGCCGGAAAAATGACTAAGTACAAAAAAAAAATTTTTTTCAACTTTTTTCAATTTTAACCCTGTGGGATATAAATTCTACCCACACACATTTGGAACTCTCCTGGGGTACCCTCACACATATTATTCCCTCATTTAGTGGATATTTTCACAAAAAAGTGAAATTTTCAAAAATCCAGAAAATTGGCTGAAAACGACTAAATATCAAGGACTCATTGGGCGAATCGCTCTGGAACTGAAATCGGAAAGCTCACTGACATTTCCCCTATCTGAAAGTCTGATAAACGCCGGAAAAATGACTAAGTCAAAAAAAAAATTTTTTCCACTTTTTTCAATTTTAATCCTGTGGGATATATATTCTACCCACACACATTTGGAACTCTCCTGGGGTACCCTCACACATATTATTCCCTCATTTAGAGGATATTTTCAGCAAAAAAGTGAAATTTTCAAAAATCCATAAAATTGGCTGAAAACGACTAAATATCAAGGTCTCATTGGGCGAATCGCTCTGGAACTGAAATCGGAAAGCTCACTGACATTTCCCCTATCTGAAAGACTGATAAACACCGGAAAAATGACTAAGTCTAAAAAAAAATTTTTTTCAACTTTTTTCAATTTTAACCCTGTGGGATATATATTCTACCCACACTCATTTGGAACTCTCCTGGGGTACCCTCACACATATTATTCCCTCATTTAGTGGATATTTTCACAAAAAAGTAAAATTTTCAAAAATTCAGAAATTGGCTGAAAACGACTAAATATCAAGGACTCATTTGGCGAATCGCTCTGGAACTGAAATCGGAACGCTCACTGACATTTCCCCTATTTGAAAGTCTGATAAACGCTGGAAAAATGACTAAGTCCCAAAAAATTTTTTTTTCAATTTTACCCCTGTGGGATATATATTCTACCCACACACATTTGGAACTCTCCTGGGGTACCCTCACACATATTATTCCCTCATTTAGTGGATATTTTCACAAAAAAGTAAAATTTACAAAAATCCAGAAAATTGGCTGAAAACGACTAAATATCAAGGACTGATTGGGCGAATCGCTCTGGAACTGAAGTCGTAATGCTCCCTGACTTTTCCCCTATCTAAAAGTCTGATAAACGCCGGAAAAATGACTAAGTACAAAAAAAAAATTTTTTTCAACTTTTTTCAATTTTAACCCTGTGGGATATATATTCTACCCACACACATTTGGAACTCTCCTGGGGTACCCTCACACATATTATTCCCTCATTTAGTGGATATTTTCACAAAAAAGTGAAATTTCAAAAATCCAGAAAATTGGCTGAAAACGACTAAATATCAAGGACTGATTGGGCGAATCGCTCTGGAACTGAAATCGGAAAGCTCACTGACATTTCCCCTATCTGAGAGTCTGATAAACGCCGGAAAAATGACTAAGTACAAAAAAAAAATTATTTTCAACTTTTTTCAATTTTAACCTTGTGGGATATATATTCTACCCACACACATTTGGAACTCTCCTGGGGTACCCTCACACATATTATTCCCTCATTTAGTGGATATTTTCACAAAAAAGTGAAATTTTCAAAAATCCAGAAAATTGGCTGAAAATGACTAAATATCAAGGACTCATTGGGCGAATCGCTCTGGAACTGAAATCGGAACGCTCACTGACATTTCCCCTATTTGAAAGTCTGATAAACGCTGGAAAAATGAATAAGTCCAAAAAAATTTTTTTTTCAATTTTACCCCCGTGGGATTAATATTCTACCCACACACATTTGGAACTCTCCTGGGGTACCCTCACACATATTATTCCCTCATTTAGTGGATATTTTCACAAAAAAGTAAAATTTTCAAAAATTCAGAAATTGGCTGAAAACGACTAAATATCAAGGACTCATTTGGCGAATCGCTCTGGAACTGAAATCGTAACGCTCACTGACATTTCCCCTATCTGAAATTCTGATAAATGCCGGAAAAATGACTAAGTACAAAAAAAAAAATTTCTTCAACTTTTTTCAATTTTAACCCTGTGGGATATATATTCTACCCACACACATTTGGAACGTTCCTGGGGTTCCCTCACACATATTATTCCGTCATTTAGTGGATATTTTTTAAAAAAAGTGAAATTTTCAAAAATCCAGAAAATTGGCTGAAGACGACTAAATATCAAGGACTCATTGAGCGAATCGCTCTGGAACTGAAATCGGAACGTTCACTGACATTTCCCCTATCTGAAAGTCTGATAAACGCCGGAAAAATGACTAAGTACAAAAAAAAAATTTTTTTCAACTTTTTTCAATTTTAACCCTGTGGGATATAAATTCTACCCACACACATTTGGAACTCTCCTGGGGTACCCTCACACATATTATTCCCTCATTTAGTGGATATTTTCACAAAAAAGTGAAATTTTCAAAAATCCAGAAAATTGGCTGAAAACGACTAAATATCAAGGACTCATTGGGCGAATCGCTCTGGAACTGAAATCGGAAAGCTCACTGACATTTCCCCTATCTGAAAGTCTGATAAACGCCGGAAAAATGACTAAGTCAAAAAAAAAATTTTTTCCACTTTTTTCAATTTTAATCCTGTGGGATATATATTCTACCCACACACATTTGGAACTCTCCTGGGGTACCCTCACACATATTATTCCCTCATTTAGAGGATATTTTCAGCAAAAAAGTGAAATTTTCAAAAATCCATAAAATTGGCTGAAAACGACTAAATATCAAGGTCTCATTGGGCGAATCGCTCTGGAACTGAAATCGGAAAGCTCACTGACATTTCCCCTATCTGAAAGACTGATAAACACCGGAAAAATGACTAAGTCTAAAAAAAAATTTTTTTCAACTTTTTTCAATTTTAACCCTGTGGGATATATATTCTACCCACACTCATTTGGAACTCTCCTGGGGTACCCTCACACATATTATTCCCTCATTTAGTGGATATTTTCACAAAAAAGTAAAATTTTCAAAAATTCAGAAATTGGCTGAAAACGACTAAATATCAAGGACTCATTTGGCGAATCGCTCTGGAACTGAAATCGGAACGCTCACTGACATTTCCCCTATTTGAAAGTCTGATAAACGCTGGAAAAATGACTAAGTCCCAAAAAATTTTTTTTTCAATTTTCCCCTGTGGGATATATATTCTACCCACACACATTTGGAACTCTCCTGGGGTACCCTCACACATATTATTCCCTCATTTAGTGGATATTTTCACAAAAAAGTAAAATTTACAAAAATCCAGAAAATTGGCTGAAAACGACTAAATATCAAGGACTGATTGGGCGAATCGCTCTGGAACTGAAGTCGTAATGCTCCCTGACTTTTCCCCTATCTAAAAGTCTGATAAACGCCGGAAAAATGACTAAGTACAAAAAAAAAATTTTTTTCAACTTTTTTCAATTTTAACCCTGTGGGATATATATTCTACCCACACACATTTGGAACTCTCCTGGGGTACCCTCACACATATTATTCCCTCATTTAGTGGATATTTTCACAAAAAAGTGAAATTTCAAAAATCCAGAAAATTGGCTGAAAACGACTAAATATCAAGGACTCATTGGGCGAATCGCTCTGGAACTGAAATCGGAATGCTCACTGACATTTACCCTATTTGAAAGTCTGATAAATGCTGGAAAAATGAATAAGTCCCAAAAAATTTTTTTTTCAATTTTACCCCCGTGGGATTAATATTCTACCCACACACATTTGGAACTCTCCTGGGGTACCCTCACACATATTATTCCCTCATTTAGTGCATATTTTCACAAAAAAGTGAAATTTTCAAAAATGCAGAAAATTGGCTGAAAACGACTAAATATCAAGGACTCATTGGGCGAATCGCTCTGGAACTGAAATCGGAATGCTCACTGACATTTCCCCTATTTGAAAGTCTGATAAACGCCGGAAAAATGACTAAGTCCAAAAAAAATTTTTTTCAACTTTTTTCTATTTTAACCCTGTGTGATATATATTCTACCCACACAAATTTGGAACTCTCCTGGGGTACCCTCACACATATTATTCCCTCATTTAGTGTATATTTTCACAAAAAAGTGAAATTTTCAAAAATTCAGAAAATTGGCTGAAAACGACTAAATATCAAGGACTCATTGGGTGAATCGCTCTGGAACTGAAATCGTAATGCTCACTGACATTTCCCCTATCTGAAAGTCTGATAAACGCCGGAAAAATGAGTAAGTCCAAAAAGAATTTTTTTTCAATTTTACCCCCGTGGGATATATATTCTACCCACACACATTTGGAACTCTCCTGGGGTACCCTCACACATATTATTCCCTCATTTAGTGGATATTTTCACAAAAAAGTAAAATTTTCAAAAATTCAGAAATTGGCTGAAAACGACTAAATATCAAGGACTCATTTGGCGAATCGCTCTGGAACTGAAATCGTAACGCTCACTGACATTTCCCCTATCTGAAATTCTGATAAACGCCGGAAAAATGACTAAGTACAAAAAAAAAAATTTCTTCAACTTTTTTCAATTTTAACCCTGTGGGATATACATTCTACCCACAAACATTTGGAACTCTCCTGGGGTTCCCTCACACATATTATTCCGTCATTTAGTGGATATTTTTTAAAAAAAGTGAAATTTTCAAAAATCCAGAAAATTGGCTGAAGACGACTAAATATCAAGGACTCATTGAGCGAATCGCTCTGGAACTGAAATCGGAACGCTCACTGACATTTCCCCTATCTGAAAGTCTGATAAACGCCGGAAAAATGACTAAGTACAAAAAAAAATATTTTTTCAACTTTTTTCAATTTTAACCCTGTGGGATATAAATTCTACCCACACACATTTGGAACTCTCCTGGAGTACCCTCACACATATTATTCCCTCATTTAGTGGATATTTTCACAAAAAAGTGAAATTTTCAAAAATCCAGAAAATTGGCTGAAAACGACTAAATATCAAGGACTCATTGGGCGAATCACTCTGGAACTGAAATCGGAAAGTTCACTGACATTTCCCCTATCTGAAAGTCTGATAAACGCCGGAAAAATGACTAAGTCAAAAAAAAAATTTTTTTCAACTTTTTTCAATTTTAATCCTGTGGGATATATATTCTACCCACACACATTTGGAACTCTCCTGGGGTACCCTCAAACATATTATTCCCTCATTTAGTGGATATTTTCACAAAAAAGTGAAATTCAAAAATCCAGAAAATTGGCTGAAAACGACTAAATATCAAGGACTCATTGGGCGAATCACTCTGGAACTGAAATCGGAAAGCTCACTGACATTTCCCCTATCTGAAAGTCTGATAAACGCCGGAGAAATGACTAAGTACAAAAAAAAAAATTTTTTCAACTTTTTTCAATTTTAACCCTGTGAGATATATATTCTACCCACACACATTTGGAACTCTCCTGGGGTACCCTCACACATATTATTCCCTCATTTAGTGGATATTTTCACAAAAAAGTGAAATTTTCAAAAATCCAGAAAATTGGCTGAAAACGACTAAATATCAAGGACTCATTGAGTGAATCGCTCTGGAACTGAAATCGGAATGCTCACTGACATTTCCCCTATCTGAAAGTCTGATAAACGCCGGAAAAATGACTAAGTACAAAAAAAAAAAATTTTTCAACTTTTTTCAATTTTAACCCTGTGGGATATAAATTCTACCCACACACATTTGGATCTCTCCTGGGGTACCCTCACACATATTATTCAGTCATTTAGTGGATATTTTCACAAAAAAGTGAAATTTCCAAAAATCCAGAAAATTGGCTGAAAACGACTAAATATCAAGGACTCATTGGGCGAATCGCTCTGGAACTGAAATTGGAGAGCTCATTGACATTTCCCCTATCTGATAGTCTGATAAACGCTGGAAAAATGACTAAGTACAAAAAAAAATTTTTTTCAACTTTTTTCAATTTTAACCCTGTGGGAAATATATTCTACCCACACAAATTTGGAACTCTCCTGGGGTACCCTCACACATATTATTCCCTCATTTAGTGTATATTTTCACAAAAAAGTGAAATTTTCAAAAATTCAGAAAATTGGCTGAAAACGACTAAATATCAAGGACTCATTGGGTGAATCGCTCTGGAACTGAAATCGTAATGCTCACTGACATTTCCCCTATCTGAAAGTCTGATAAACGCCGGAAAAATGAGTAAGTCCAAAAAGAATTTTTTTTCAATTTTACCCCCGTGGGATATATATTCTACCCACACACATTTGGAACTCTCCTGGGGTTCCCTCACACATATTATTCCGTCATTTAGTGGATATTTTCACAAAAAAGTGAAATTTTCAAAAATCCAGAAAATTGGCTGAAAACGACTAAATATCAAGGACTCATTGGGCGAATCGCTCTGGAACTGAAATCGGAAAGCTCACTGACATTTCCCCTATCTGAAAGTCTGATAAACGCCTGAAAAATGACTAAGTCAAAAAAAAAATTTTTTTCAACTTTTTTCAATTTTAATCCTGTGGGATATATATTCTACCCACACACATTTGGAACTCTCCTGGGGTACCCTCAAAAATATTATTCCCTCATTTAGTGGATATTTTCACAAAAAAGTGAAATTCAAAAATCCAGAAAATTGGCTGAAAACGACTAAATATCAAGGACTGATTTGGCGAATCGCTCTGGAACTGAAATCGGAATGCCCACTGACATTTCCCCTATCTGAAAGTCTGATAAACGCCGGAAAAATGAGTAAGTCCAAAAAAAATAATTTTTCACCTTTTTTCAATTTGACCCCCCATGGGATATATATTCTACCAACACACATTTGGAACTCTCCTGGGGTACCCTCACACATATTATTCCCTCATTTAGTGGATATTTTCACAAAAAAAGTGACATTTTCAAAAATCCAGAAAATTGGCTGAAAACGACTAAATATCAAGGAATCATTGGGCGAATCGCACTGGAACTGAAATCGGAACGCTCACTGACATTTCCCCTATTTGAAATTCTGATAAACGCTGGAAAAATGACTAAGTCCAAAAAAAATTTTTTTTCAATTTTACCCCCGTGGGATATATATTCTACCCACACACATTTGGAACTCTCCTGGGGTAGCCTCACACATATTATTCCCTCATTTAGTGGATATTTAAAAAAAAAAGTGAAATTTTCAAAAATCCAGAAAATTGGCTGAAGATGACTAAATATCAAGGACTCATTGAGCGAATCGCTCTGGAACTGAAATCGGAACGCTCACTGACATTTCCCCTATCTGAAAGTCTGATAAACGCCGGAAAAATGACTAAGTACAAAAAAAAAAAATTTTTCAACTTTTTTCAATTTTAACCCTGTGGGATATATATTCTACCCACACACTTTTGGAACTCTCCTGGGGTACCCTCACACATATTATTCCCTCATTTAGTGGATATTTTCACAAAAAAGTGAAATTTTCAAAAATCCAGAAAATTGGCTGAAAACGACTAAATATCAAGGACTCATTGGGCGAATCGCTCTGGAACTGAAATTGGAAAGCTCACTGACATTTCCCCTATCTGAAAGTCTGATAAACGCCGGAAAAATGACTAAGTCAAAAAAAAAATTTTTTTGAACTTTTTTCAATTTTAACCGTGGGATATAAATTCTACCAACACACATTAAGAACTCTCCTGGGGTACCCTCACACATATTATTCCCTCATTTAGTGGATATTTTCACAAAAAAGTGAAATTTTCAAAAATCCAGAAAATTGGCTGAAAACGACTAAATATCAAGGACTGATTGGGCGAATCGCTCTGGAACTGAAATCGGAACGCTCACTGACTTTTCCCCTATCTGAAAGTCTGATAAACGCCGGAAAAATGACTAAGTCCAAAAAAAAATGTTTTCAACTTTTTTCAATTTTACCCCCGTTAGATATATATTCTACCCACACACATTTGGAACTCTCTTGGGGTACACTCACACATATTATTCCCTCATTTAGTGAATATTTTCACAAAAAAGTGAAATTTTCAAAAATCCAGAAAATTGTCTGAAAACGACTAAATATCAAGGACTCAACGAGCGAATGGCTGTGGAACTGAAATCGGAATGCTCACTGACATTTCCTCTATCCGAAAGTCTGATATACGTCGGAAAAATGACTAAGTCCAAAAAAAAATTTTTTTTCAACTTTTTTGAATTTTACCCCCGTGGGATATATATTCTACCCACGCACATTTGGAATTCTCCTGGGGTACCCTCACACATATTATTCCCTCATTTAGTGGATATTTTCACGAAAAAGTAAAATTTTCAAAAATCCAGAAAATTGGCTGAAAACGACTAAATATCAAGGACTCATTGGGCGAATCGCTCTGGAACTGAAATCGGAAAGCTCACTGACATTTCCCCTATTTGAAAGTCTGATAAACGCTGGAAAAATGACTAAGTCCAAAAAATTTTTTTTTTCAATTTTACCCCCGTGGGATATATATTCTACCCACACACATTTGGAACTCTCCTGGGGTACCCTCACACATATTATTCCCTCATTTAGTGGATATTTTCACAAAAAAGTGAAATTTTCAGATATTCAGAAAATTGGCTGAAAACGACTAAATATCAAGGACTGATTTGGCGAATCGCTCTGGAACTGAAATCGGAATGCCCACTGACATTTCCCCTATCTGAAAGTCTGATAAACGCCGGAAAAATGACTAAGCACAAAAAAAAAATTTTTTTCAACTTTTTTCAATTTTAACCCTGTGGGATATATATTCTACCGACACACATTTGGAACTCTCCTGGGGTACCCTCACACATATTATTCCCTCATTTAGTGGATATTTTCACAAAAAAGTGAAATTTTCAAAAATCCTCAAAATTGGCTGAAAACTACTAAATATCAAGGACTCATTGGGCGAATCGCTCTGGAACTGAAATCGGAATGCTCACTGACATTTCCCCTATCAGAAAGTCTGATGAACGCCGGAAAAATGACTAAGTACAAAAAAAAAAAATTTTTTCAACTTTTTTCAATTTTAACCCTGTGGGATATATATTCTACCCACACACATTTGGAACTCTCCTGGGGTACCCTCACACATATTATTCCCTCATTTAGTGGATATTTTCACAAAAAAGTGAAATTTTCAAAAATTCTGAAAATTGGCTGAAAACGACTAAATATCAAGGACTCATCCAGCAAATCGCTCTGGAACTGAAATCGGAACGCTCACTGACATTTCCCCTATCTGAAAGTCTGACAAACGCCGGAAAAATGACTAAGTCCAAAAAAAATATTTTTTCAACTTTTTTCAATGTGACCCCCATGGGATATATATTCTACCTACACACATTTGGAACTCTCTCAGGGTACCCTCACACATATTATTCCCTCATTTAGTGGATATTTAAAAAAAAAGTGAAATTTTCAAAAATCCAGAAAATTGGCTGAAGACGACTAAATATCAAGGACTCATTGAGCGAATCGCTCTGGAACTGAAATCGGAACGCTCACTGACATTTCCCCTATCTGAAAGTCTGATAAACGCCGGAAAAATGACTAAGTACAAAAAAAAAAAATTTTTCAACTTTTTTCAATTTTAACCCTGTGGGATATATATTCTACCCACACACTTTTGGAACTCTCCTGGGGTACCCTCACACATATTATTCCCTCATTTAGTGGATATTTTCACAAAAAAGTGAAATTTTCAAAAATCCAGAAAATTGGCTGAAAACGACTAAATATCAAGGACTCATTGGGCGAATCGCTCTGGAACTGAAATCGGAAAGCTCACTGACATTTCCCCTATCTGAAAGTCTGATAAACGCCGGAAAAATGACTAAGTCAAAAAAAAAATTTTTTTCAACTTTTTTCAATTTTAACCGTGGGATATAAATTCTACCCACACACATTAAGAACTCTCCTGGGGTACCCTCACACATATTATTTCCTCATTTAGTGGATATTTTCACAAAAAAGTGAAATTTTCAAAAATCCAGAAAATTGGCTGAAAACGACTAAATATCAAGGACTCATTGGGCGAATCGCTCTGGAACTGAAATCGGAAAGCTCACTGACATTTCCCCTATCTGAAAGTCTGATAAACGCCGGAAAAATGACTAAGTCCAAAAAAAATTTTTTTCAACTCATTTCAATTTTATCCCTGTGGGATATATATTCTACCCACACACATTTGGAACTCTCCTGGGGTACCCTCACAAATATTATTCCCTCATTTAGTGGATATTTTCACAAAAAAGTGAAATTTTCAAAAATCCAGAAAATTGGCTGAAAACGACTAAATATCAAGGACTGATTTGGCGAATCGCTCTGGAACTGAAATCGGAATGCCCACTGACATTTCCCCTATCTGAAAGTCTGATAAACGCCGGAAAAATGAGTAAGTCCAAAAAAAATATTTTTTCACCTTTTTTCAATTTGACCCCCCATGGGATATATATTCTACCAACACACATTTGGAACTCTCCTGGGGTACCCTCACACATATTATTCCCTCATTTAGTGGATATTTTCACAAAAAAGTGAAATTTTCAAAAATCCAGAAAATTGGCTGAAAACGACTAAATATCAAGGACTGATTGGGCGAATCGCTCTGGAACTGAAATCGGAACGCTCACTGACTTTTCCCCTATCTGAAAGTCTGATAAACGCCGGAAAAATGACTAAGTCCAAAAAAAAATGTTTTCAACTTTTTTCAATTTTACCCCCGTTAGATATATATTCTACCCACACACATTTGGAACTCTCTTGGGGTACACTCACACATATTATTCCCTCATTTAGTGAATATTTTCACAAAAAAAGTGAAATTTTCAAAAATCCAGAAAATTGTCTGAAAACGACTAAATATCAAGGACTCAACGGGCGAATCGCTGTGGAACTGAAATCGGAATGCTCACTGACATTTCCTCTATCCGAAAGTCTGATATACGTCGGAAAAATGACTAAGTCCAAAAAAAAATTTTTTTTCAACTTTTTTCAATTTTACCCCCGTGGGATATATATTCTACCCACACACATTTGGAACTCTCCTGGGGTACCCTCACACATATTATTCCCTCATTTAGTGGATATTTTCACGAAAAAGTAAAATTTTCAAAAATCCAGAAAATTGGCTGAAAACTAAATATCAAGGACTCATTTGGCGAATCGCTCTGGAACTGAAATTGGAACGCTCACTGACATTTCCCCTATCTGAAAGTCTGATAAACATCGGAAAAATGACTAGGTCCAAAAAAAATATTTTTTCAACTTTTTTCAATTTTACCCCCGTGGGATATATATTCTACCCACACACATTTGGAACTCTCCTGGGGTACCCTCACACATATTATTCCCTCATTTAGTGGATATTTTCACAAAAAAGTGAAATTTTCAAAAATTCAGAAAATTGGCTGAAAACGACTAAATATCAAGGACTCATTGGGCGAATCGCTCTGGAACTGAAATCGGAAAGCTCACTGACATTTCCCCTATTTGAAAGTCTGATAAACGCTGGAAAAATGACTAAGTCCAAAAAATTTTTTTTTTCAATTTTACCCCCGTGGGATATATATTCTACCCACACACATTTGGAACTCTCCTGGGGTACCCTCACACATATTATTCCCTCATTTAGTGGATATTTTCACAAAAAAGTGAAATTTTCAGAAATTCAGAAAATTGGCTGAAAACGACTAAATATCAAGGACTGATTTGGCGAATCGCTCTGGAACTGAAATCGGAATGCCCACTGACATTTCCCCTATCTGAAAGTCTGATAAACGCCGGAAAAATGACTAAGCACAAAAAAAAAATTTTTTTCAACTTTTTTCAATTTTAACCCTGTGGGATATATATTCTACCGACACACATTTGGAACTCTCCTGGGGTACCCTCACACATATTATTCCCTCATTTAGTGGATATTTTCACAAAAAAGTGAAATTTTCAAAAATCCTCAAAATTGGCTGAAAACTACTAAATATCAAGGACTCATTGGGCGAATCGCTCTGGAACTGAAATCGGAATGCTCACTGACATTTCCCCTATCAGAAAGTCTGATGAACGCCGGAAAAATGACTAAGTACAAAAAAAAAAAATTTTTTCAACTTTTTTCAATTTTAACCCTGTGGGATATATATTCTACCCACACACTTTTGGAACTCTCCTGGGGTACCCTCACACATATTATTCCCTCATTTAGTGGATATTTTCACAAAAAAGTGAAATTTTCAAAAATCCAGAAAATTGGCTGAAAACGACTAAATATCAAGGACTCATTGGGCGAATCGCTCTGGAACTGAAATCGGAAAGCTCACTGACATTTCCCCTATCTGAAAGTCTGATAAACGCCGGAAAAATGACTAAGTCAAAAAAAAAATTTTTTTCAACTTTTTTCAATTTTAACCGTGGGATATAAATTCTACCCACACACATTAAGAACTCTCCTGGGGTACCCTCACACATATTATTTCCTCATTTAGTGGATATTTTCACAAAAAAGTGAAATTTTCAAAAATCCAGAAAATTGGCTGAAAACGACTAAATATCAAGGACTCATTGGGCGAATCGCTCTGGAACTGAAATCGGAAAGCTCACTGACATTTCCCCTATCTGAAAGTCTGATAAACGCCGGAAAAATGACTAAGTCCAAAAAAAATTTTTTTCAACTCATTTCAATTTTATCCCTGTGGGATATATATTCTACCCACACACATTTGGAACTCTCCTGGGGTACCCTCACAAATATTATTCCCTCATTTAGTGGATATTTTCACAAAAAAGTGAAATTTTCAAAAATCCAGAAAATTGGCTGAAAACGACTAAATATCAAGGACTGATTTGGCGAATCGCTCTGGAACTGAAATCGGAATGCCCACTGACATTTCCCCTATCTGAAAGTCTGATAAACGCCGGAAAAATGAGTAAGTCCAAAAAAAATATTTTTTCACCTTTTTTCAATTTGACCCCCCAATGGGATATATATTCTACCAACACACATTTGGAACTCTCCTGGGGTACCCTCACACATATTATTCCCTCATTTAGTGGATATTTTCACAAAAAAGTGAAATTTTCAAAAATCCAGAAAATTGGCTGAAAACGACTAAATATCAAGGACTGATTGGGCGAATCGCTCTGGAACTGAAATCGGAACGCTCACTGACTTTTCCCCTATCTGAAAGTCTGATAAACGCCGGAAAAATGACTAAGTCCAAAAAAAAATGTTTTCAACTTTTTTCAATTTTACCCCCGTTAGATATATATTCTACCCACACACATTTGGAACTCTCTTGGGGTACACTCACACATATTATTCCCTCATTTAGTGAATATTTTCACAAAAAAAGTGAAATTTTCAAAAATCCAGAAAATTGTCTGAAAACGACTAAATATCAAGGACTCAACGGGCGAATCGCTGTGGAACTGAAATCGGAATGCTCACTGACATTTCCTCTATCCGAAAGTCTGATATACGTCGGAAAAATGACTAAGTCCAAAAAAAAATTTTTTTTCAACTTTTTTCAATTTTACCCCCGTGGGATATATATTCTACCCACACACATTTGGAACTCTCCTGGGGTACCCTCACACATATTATTCCCTCATTTAGTGGATATTTTCACGAAAAAGTAAAATTTTCAAAAATCCAGAAAATTGGCTGAAAACTAAATATCAAGGACTCATTTGGCGAATCGCTCTGGAACTGAAATTGGAACGCTCACTGACATTTCCCCTATCTGAAAGTCTGATAAACATCGGAAAAATGACTAGGTCCAAAAAAAATATTTTTTCAACTTTTTTCAATTTTACCCCCGTGGGATATATATTCTACCCACACACATTTGGAACTCTCCTGGGGTACCCTCACACATATTATTCCCTCATTTAGTGGATATTTTCACAAAAAAGTGAAATTTTCAAAAATTCAGAAAATTGGCTGAAAACGACTAAATATCAAGGACTCATTGGGCGAATCGCTCTGGAACTGAAATCGGAAAGCTCACTGACATTTCCCCTATTTGAAAGTCTGATAAACGCTGGAAAAATGACTAAGTCCAAAAAATTTTTTTTTTCAATTTTACCCCCGTGGGATATATATTCTACCCACACACATTTGGAACTCTCCTGGGGTACCCTCACACATATTATTCCCTCATTTAGTGGATATTTTCACAAAAAAGTGAAATTTTCAGAAATTCAGAAAATTGGCTGAAAACGACTAAATATCAAGGACTGATTTGGCGAATCGCTCTGGAACTGAAATCGGAATGCCCACTGACATTTCCCCTATCTGAAAGTCTGATAAACGCCGGAAAAATGACTAAGCACAAAAAAAAAATTTTTTTCAACTTTTTTCAATTTTAACCCTGTGGGATATATATTCTACCGACACACATTTGGAACTCTCCTGGGGTACCCTCACACATATTATTCCCTCATTTAGTGGATATTTTCACAAAAAAGTGAAATTTTCAAAAATCCTCAAAATTGGCTGAAAACTACTAAATATCAAGGACTCATTGGGCGAATCGCTCTGGAACTGAAATCGGAATGCTCACTGACATTTCCCCTATCAGAAAGTCTGATGAACGCCGGAAAAATGACTAAGTACAAAAAAAAAAAATTTTTTCAACTTTTTTCAATTTTAACCCTGTGGGATATATATTCTACCCACACACATTTGGAACTCTCCTGGGGTACCCTCACACATATTATTCCCTCATTTAGTGGATATTTTCACAAAAAAGTGAAATTTTCAAAAATTCTGAAAATTGGCTGAAAACGACTAAATATCAAGGACTCATCCAGCAAATCGCTCTGGAACTGAAATCGGAACGCTCACTGACATTTCCCCTATCTGAAAGTCTGACAAACGCCGGAAAAATGACTAAGTCCAAAAAAAATATTTTTTCAACTTTTTTCAATGTGACCCCCATGGGATATATATTCTACCTACACACATTTGGAACTCTCTCAGGGTACCCTCACACATATTATTCCCTCATTTAGTGGATATTTAAAAAAAAAAGTGAAATTTTCAAAAATCCAGAAAATTGGCTGAAGACGACTAAATATCAAGGACTCATTGAGCGAATCGCTCTGGAACTGAAATCGGAACGCTCACTGACATTTCCCCTATCTGAAAGTCTGATAAACGCCGGAAAAATGACTAAGTACAAAAAAAAAAAATTTTTCAACTTTTTTCAATTTTAACCCTGTGGGATATATATTCTACCCACACACTTTTGGAACTCTCCTGGGGTACCCTCACACATATTATTCCCTCATTTAGTGGATATTTTCACAAAAAAGTGAAATTTTCAAAAATCCAGAAAATTGGCTGAAAACGACTAAATATCAAGGACTCATTGGGCGAATCGCTCTGGAACTGAAATCGGAAAGCTCACTGACATTTCCCCTATCTGAAAGTCTGATAAACGCCGGAAAAATGACTAAGTCAAAAAAAAAATTTTTTTCAACTTTTTTCAATTTTAACCGTGGGATATAAATTCTACCCACACACATTAAGAACTCTCCTGGGGTACCCTCACACATATTATTCCCTCATTTAGTGGATATTTTCACAAAAAAGTGAAATTTTCAAAAATCCAGAAAATTGGCTGAAAACGACTAAATATCAAGGACTGATTGGGCGAATCGCTCTGGAACTGAAATCGGAACGCTCACTGACTTTTCCCCTATCTGAAAGTCTGATAAACGCCGGAAAAATGACTAAGTCCAAAAAAAAATGTTTTCAACTTTTTTCAATTTTACCCCCGTTAGATATATATTCTACCCACACACATTTGGAACTCTCTTGGGGTACACTCACACATATTATTCCCTCATTTAGTGAATATTTTCACAAAAAAAGTGAAATTTTCAAAAATCCAGAAAATTGTCTGAAAACGACTAAATATCAAGGACTCAACGGGCGAATCGCTGTGGAACTGAAATCGGAATGCTCACTGACATTTCCTCTATCCGAAAGTCTGATATACGTCGGAAAAATTACTAAGTCCAAAAAAAAATTTTTTTTCAACTTTTTTCAATTTTACCCCCGTGGGATATATATTCTACCCACACACATTTGGAACTCTCCTGGGGTACCCTCACACATATTATTCCCTCATTTAGTGGATATTTTCACGAAAAAGTAAAATTTTCAAAAATCCAGAAAATTGGCTGAAAACAACTAAATATCAAGGACTCATTTGGCGAATCGCTCTGGAACTGAAATTGGAACGCTCACTGACATTTCCCCTATCTGAAAGTCTGATAAACATCGGAAAAATGACTAGGTCCAAAAAAAATATTTTTTCAACTTTTTTCAATTTTACCCCCGTGGGATATATATTCTACCCACACACATTTGGAACTCTCCTGGGGTACCCTCACACATATTATTCCCTCATTTAGTGGATATTTTCACAAAAAAGTGAAATTTTCAAAAATTCAGAAAATTGGCTGAAAACGACTAAATATCAAGGACTCATTGGGCGAATCGCTCTGGAACTGAAATCGGAAAGCTCACTGACATTTCCCCTATTTGAAAGTCTGATAAACGCTGGAAAAATGACTAAGTCCAAAAAATTTTTTTTTTCAATTTTACCCCCGTGGGATATATATTCTACCCACACACATTTGGAACTCTCCTGGGGTACCCTCACACATATTATTCCCTCATTTAGTGGATATTTTCACAAAAAAGTGAAATTTTCAGAAATTCAGAAAATTGGCTGAAAACGACTAAATATCAAGGACTGATTTGGCGAATCGCTCTGGAACTGAAATCGGAATGCCCACTGACATTTCCCCTATCTGAAAGTCTGATAAACGCCGGAAAAATGACTAAGCACAAAAAAAAAATTTTTTTCAACTTTTTTCAATTTTAACCCTGTGGGATATATATTCTACCGACACACATTTGGAACTCTCCTGGGGTACCCTCACACATATTATTCCCTCATTTAGTGGATATTTTCACAAAAAAGTGAAATTTTCAAAAATCCTCAAAATTGGCTGAAAACTACTAAATATCAAGGACTCATTGGGCGAATCGCTCTGGAACTGAAATCGGAATGCTCACTGACATTTCCCCTATCAGAAAGTCTGATGAACGCCGGAAAAATGACTAAGTACAAAAAAAAAAAATTTTTTCAACTTTTTTCAATTTTAACCCTGTGGGATATATATTCTACCCACACACATTTGGAACTCTCCTGGGGTACCCTCACACATATTATTCCCTCATTTAGTGGATATTTTCACAAAAAAGTGAAATTTTCAAAAATTCTGAAAATTGGCTGAAAACGACTAAATATCAAGGACTCATCCAGCAAATCGCTCTGGAACTGAAATCGGAACGCTCACTGACATTTCCCCTATCTGAAAGTCTGACAAACGCCGGAAAAATGACTAAGTCCAAAAAAAATATTTTTTCAACTTTTTTCAATGTGACCCCCATGGGATATATATTCTACCTACACACATTTGGAACTCTCTCAGGGTACCCTCACACATATTATTCCCTCATTTAGTGGATATTTAAAAAAAAAAGTGAAATTTTCAAAAATCCAGAAAATTGGCTGAAGACGACTAAATATCAAGGACTCATTGAGCGAATCGCTCTGGAACTGAAATCGGAACGCTCACTGACATTTCCCCTATCTGAAAGTCTGATAAACGCCGGAAAAATGACTAAGTACAAAAAAAAAAAATTTTTCAACTTTTTTCAATTTTAACCCTGTGGGATATATATTCTACCCACACACTTTTGGAACTCTCCTGGGGTACCCTCACACATATTATTCCCTCATTTAGTGGATATTTTCACAAAAAAGTGAAATTTTCAAAAATCCAGAAAATTGGCTGAAAACGACTAAATATCAAGGACTCATTGGGCGAATCGCTCTGGAACTGAAATCGGAAAGCTCACTGACATTTCCCCTATCTGAAAGTCTGATAAACGCCGGAAAAATGACTAAGTCAAAAAAAAAATTTTTTTCAACTTTTTTCAATTTTAACCGTGGGATATAAATTCTACCCACACACATTAAGAACTCTCCTGGGGTACCCTCACACATATTATTCCCTCATTTAGTGGATATTTTCACAAAAAAGTGAAATTTTCAAAAATCCAGAAAATTGGCTGAAAACGACTAAATATCAAGGACTGATTGGGCGAATCGCTCTGGAACTGAAATCGGAACGCTCACTGACTTTTCCCCTATCTGAAAGTCTGATAAACGCCGGAAAAATGACTAAGTCCAAAAAAAAATGTTTTCAACTTTTTTCAATTTTACCCCCGTTAGATATATATTCTACCCACACACATTTGGAACTCTCTTGGGGTACACTCACACATATTATTCCCTCATTTAGTGAATATTTTCACAAAAAAAGTGAAATTTTCAAAAATCCAGAAAATTGTCTGAAAACGACTAAATATCAAGGACTCAACGGGCGAATCGCTGTGGAACTGAAATCGGAATGCTCACTGACATTTCCTCTATCCGAAAGTCTGATATACGTCGGAAAAATTACTAAGTCCAAAAAAAAATTTTTTTTCAACTTTTTTCAATTTTACCCCCGTGGGATATATATTCTACCCACACACATTTGGAACTCTCCTGGGGTACCCTCACACATATTATTCCCTCATTTAGTGGATATTTTCACGAAAAAGTAAAATTTTCAAAAATCCAGAAAATTGGCTGAAAACAACTAAATATCAAGGACTCATTTGGCGAATCGCTCTGGAACTGAAATTGGAACGCTCACTGACATTTCCCCTATCTGAAAGTCTGATAAACATCGGAAAAATGACTAGGTCCAAAAAAAATATTTTTTCAACTTTTTTCAATTTTACCCCCGTGGGATATATATTCTACCCACACACATTTGGAACTCTCCTGGGGTACCCTCACACATATTATTCCCTCATTTAGTGGATATTTTCACAAAAAAGTGAAATTTTCAAAAATTCAGAAAATTGGCTGAAAACGACTAAATATCAAGGACTCATTGGGCGAATCGCTCTGGAACTGAAATCGGAAAGCTCACTGACATTTCCCCTATTTGAAAGTCTGATAAACGCTGGAAAAATGACTAAGTCCAAAAAATTTTTTTTTTCAATTTTACCCCCGTGGGATATATATTCTACCCACACACATTTGGAACTCTCCTGGGGTACCCTCACACATATTATTCCCTCATTTAGTGGATATTTTCACAAAAAAGTGAAATTTTCAGAAATTCAGAAAATTGGCTGAAAACGACTAAATATCAAGGACTGATTTGGCGAATCGCTCTGGAACTGAAATCGGAATGCCCACTGACATTTCCCCTATCTGAAAGTCTGATAAACGCCGGAAAAATGACTAAGCACAAAAAAAAATTTTTTTTCAACTTTTTTCAATTTTAACCCTGTGGGATATATATTCTACCCACACACATTTGGAACTCTCCTGGGGTACCCTCACACATATTATTCCCTCATTTAGTGGATATTTTCACAAAAAAGTGAAATTTTCAAAAATCCTCAAAATTGGCTGAAAACTACTAAATATCAAGGACTGATTTGGCGAATCGCTCTGGAACTGAAATCGGAATGCCCACTGACATTTCCCCTATCTGAAAGTCTGATAAACGCCGGAAAAATGAGTAAGTCCAAAAAAAATATTTTTTCACCTTTTTTCAATTTGACCCCCCATGGGATATATATTCTACCAACACACATTTGGAACTCTCCTGGGGTACCCTCACACATATTATTCCCTCATTTAGTGGATATTTTCACAAAAAAGTGAAATTTTCAAAAATCCAGAAAATTGGCTGAAAACGACTAAATATCAAGGACTGATTGGGCGAATCGCTCTGGAACTGAAATCGGAACGCTCACTGACTTTTCCCCTATCTGAAAGTCTGATAAACGCCGGAAAAATGACTAAGTCCAAAAAAAAATGTTTTCAACTTTTTTCAATTTTACCCCCGTTAGATATATATTCTACCCACACACATTTGGAACTCTCTTGGGGTACACTCACACATATTATTCCCTCATTTAGTGAATATTTTCACAAAAAAAGTGAAATTTTCAAAAATCCAGAAAATTGTCTGAAAACGACTAAATATCAAGGACTCAACGGGCGAATCGCTGTGGAACTGAAATCGGAATGCTCACTGACATTTCCTCTATCCGAAAGTCTGATATACGTCGGAAAAATTACTAAGTCCAAAAAAAAATTTTTTTTCAACTTTTTTCAATTTTACCCCCGTGGGATATATATTCTACCCACACACATTTGGAACTCTCCTGGGGTACCCTCACACATATTATTCCCTCATTTAGTGGATATTTTCACGAAAAAGTAAAATTTTCAAAAATCCAGAAAATTGGCTGAAAACAACTAAATATCAAGGACTCATTTGGCGAATCGCTCTGGAACTGAAATTGGAACGCTCACTGACATTTCCCCTATCTGAAAGTCTGATAAACATCGGAAAAATGACTAGGTCCAAAAAAAATATTTTTTCAACTTTTTTCAATTTTACCCCCGTGGGATATATATTCTACCCACACACATTTGGAACTCTCCTGGGGTACCCTCACACATATTATTCCCTCATTTAGTGGATATTTTCACAAAAAAGTGAAATTTTCAAAAATTCAGAAAATTGGCTGAAAACGACTAAATATCAAGGACTCATTGGGCGAATCGCTCTGGAACTGAAATCGGAAAGCTCACTGACATTTCCCCTATTTGAAAGTCTGATAAACGCTGGAAAAATGACTAAGTCCAAAAAATTTTTTTTTTCAATTTTACCCCCGTGGGATATATATTCTACCCACACACATTTGGAACTCTCCTGGGGTACCCTCACACATATTATTCCCTCATTTAGTGGATATTTTCACAAAAAAGTGAAATTTTCAGAAATTCAGAAAATTGGCTGAAAACGACTAAATATCAAGGACTGATTTGGCGAATCGCTCTGGAACTGAAATCGGAATGCCCACTGACATTTCCCCTATCTGAAAGTCTGATAAACGCCGGAAAAATGACTAAGCACAAAAAAAAATTTTTTTTCAACTTTTTTCAATTTTAACCCTGTGGGATATATATTCTACCCACACACATTTGGAACTCTCCTGGGGTACCCTCACACATATTATTCCCTCATTTAGTGGATATTTTCACAAAAAAGTGAAATTTTCAAAAATCCTCAAAATTGGCTGAAAACTACTAAATATCAAGGACTGATTTGGCGAATCGCTCTGGAACTGAAATCGGAATGCCCACTGACATTTCCCCTATCTGAAAGTCTGATAAACGCCGGAAAAATGACTAAGCACAAAAAAAAATTTTTTTTCAACTTTTTTCAATTTTAACCCTGTGGGATATATATTCTACCCACACACATTTGGAACTCTCCTGGGGTACCCTCACACATATTATTCCCTCATTTAGTGGATATTTTCACAAAAAAGTGAAATTTTCAAAAATCCTCAAAATTGGCTGAAAACTACTAAATATCAAGGACTGATTTGGCGAATCGCTCTGGAACTGAAATCGGAATGCCCACTGACATTTCCCCTATCTGAAAGTCTGATAAACGCCGGAAAAATGAGTAAGTCCAAAAAAAATATTTTTTCACCTTTTTTCAATTTGACCCCCCATGGGATATATATTCTACCAACACACATTTGGAACTCTCCTGGGGTACCCTCACACATATTATTCCCTCATTTAGTGGATATTTTCACAAAAAAGTGAAATTTTCAAAAATCCAGAAAATTGGCTGAAAACGACTAAATATCAAGGACTGATTGGGCGAATCGCTCTGGAACTGAAATCGGAACGCTCACTGACTTTTCCCCTATCTGAAAGTCTGATAAACGCCGGAAAAATGACTAAGTCCAAAAAAAAATGTTTTCAACTTTTTTCAATTTTACCCCCGTTAGATATATATTCTACCCACACACATTTGGAACTCTCTTGGGGTACACTCACACATATTATTCCCTCATTTAGTGAATATTTTCACAAAAAAAGTGAAATTTTCAAAAATCCAGAAAATTGTCTGAAAACGACTAAATATCAAGGACTCAACGGGCGAATCGCTGTGGAACTGAAATCGGAATGCTCACTGACATTTCCTCTATCCGAAAGTCTGATATACGTCGGAAAAATTACTAAGTCCAAAAAAAAATTTTTTTTCAACTTTTTTCAATTTTACCCCCGTGGGATATATATTCTACCCACACACATTTGGAACTCTCCTGGGGTACCCTCACACATATTATTCCCTCATTTAGTTGATATTTTCACGAAAAAGTAAAATTTTCAAAAATCCAGAAAATTGGCTGAAAACAACTAAATATCAAGGACTCATTTGGCGAATCGCTCTGGAACTGAAATTGGAACGCTCACTGACATTTCCCCTATCTGAAAGTCTGATAAACATCGGAAAAATGACTAGGTCCAAAAAAAATATTTTTTCAACTTTTTTCAATTTTACCCCCGTGGGATATATATTCTACCCACACACATTTGGAACTCTCCTGGGGTACCCTCACACATATTATTCCCTCATTTAGTGGATATTTTCACAAAAAAGTGAAATTTTCAAAAATTCAGAAAATTGGCTGAAAACGACTAAATATCAAGGACTCATTGGGCGAATCGCTCTGGAACTGAAATCGGAAAGCTCACTGACATTTCCCCTATTTGAAAGTCTGATAAACGCTGGAAAAATGACTAAGTCCAAAAAATTTTTTTTTTCAATTTTACCCCCGTGGGATATATATTCTACCCACACACATTTGGAACTCTCCTGGGGTACCCTCACACATATTATTCCCTCATTTAGTGGATATTTTCACAAAAAAGTGAAATTTTCAGAAATTCAGAAAATTGGCTGAAAACGACTAAATATCAAGGACTGATTTGGCGAATCGCTCTGGAACTGAAATCGGAATGCCCACTGACATTTCCCCTATCTGAAAGTCTGATAAACGCCGGAAAAATGACTAAGCACAAAAAAAAATTTTTTTTCAACTTTTTTCAATTTTAACCCTGTGGGATATATATTCTACCCACACACATTTGGAACTCTCCTGGGGTACCCTCACACATATTATTCCCTCATTTAGTGGATATTTTCACAAAAAAGTGAAATTTTCAAAAATCCTCAAAATTGGCTGAAAACTACTAAATATCAAGGACTCATTGGGCGAATCGCTCTGGAACTGAAATCGGAATGCTCACTGACATTTCCCCTATCAGAAAGTCTGATGAACGCCGGAAAAATGACTAAGTACAAAAAAAAAAAATTTTTTCAACTTTTTTCAATTTTAACCCTGTGGGATATATATTCTACCCACACACATTTGGAACTCTCCTGGGGTACCCTCACACATATTATTCCCTCATTTAGTGGATATTTTCACAAAAAAGTGAAATTTTCAAAAATTCTGAAAATTGGCTGAAAACGACTAAATATCAAGGACTCATCCAGCAAATCACTCTGGAACTGAAATCGGAACGCTCACTGACATTTCCCCTATCTGAAAGTCTGACAAACGCCGGAAAAATGACTAAGTCCAAAAAAAATATTTTTTCAACTTTTTTCAATGTGACCCCCATGGGATATATATTCTACCTACACACATTTGGAACTCTCTCAGGGTACCCTCACACATATTATTCCCTCATTTAGTGGATATTTAAAAAAAAAAGTGAAATTTTCAAAAATCCAGAAAATTGGCTGAAGACGACTAAATATCAAGGACTCATTGAGCGAATCGCTCTGGAACTGAAATCGGAACGCTCACTGACATTTCCCCTATCTGAAAGTCTGATAAACGCCGGAAAAATGACTAAGTACAAAAAAAAAAAATTTTTCAACTTTTTTCAATTTTAACCCTGTGGGATATATATTCTACCCACACACTTTTGGAACTCTCCTGGGGTACCCTCACACATATTATTCCCTCATTTAGTGGATATTTTCACAAAAAAGTGAAATTTTCAAAAATCCAGAAAATTGGCTGAAAACGACTAAATATCAAGGACTCATTGGGTGAATCGCTCTGGAACTGAAATCGGAAAGCTCACTGACATTTCCCCTATCTGAAAGTCTGATAAACGCCGGAAAAATGACTAAGTCAAAAAAAAAATTTTTTTCAACTTTTTTCAATTTTAACCGTGGGATATAAATTCTACCCACACACATTAAGAACTCTCCTGGGGTACCCTCACACATATTATTCCCTCATTTAGTGGATATTTTCACAAAAAAGTGAAATTTTCAAAAATCCAGAAAATTGGCTGAAAACGACTAAATATCAAGGACTCATTGGGCGAATCGCTCTGGAACTGAAATCGGAAAGCTCACTGACATTTCCCCTATCTGAAAGTCTGATAAACGCCGGAAAAATGACTAAGTCCAAAAAAAATTTTTTTCAACTCTTTTCAATTTTATCCCTGTGGGATATATATTCTACCCACACACATTTGGAACTCTCCTGGGGTACCCTCACAAATATTATTCCCTCATTTAGTGGATATTTTCACAAAAAAGTGAAATTTTCAAAAATCCAGAAAATTGGCTGAAAACGACTAAATATCAAGGACTGATTTGGCGAATCGCTCTGGAACTGAAATCGGAATGCCCACTGACATTTCCCCTATCTGAAAGTCTGATAAACGCCGGAAAAATGAGTAAGTCCAAAATAAATATTTTTTCACCTTTTTTCAATTTGACCCCCCATGGGATATATATTCTACCAACACACATTTGGAACTCTCCTGGGGTACCCTCACACATATTATTCCCTCATTTAGTGGATATTTTCACAAAAAAGTGAAATTTTCAAAAATCCAGAAAATTGGCTGAAAACGACTAAATATCAAGGACTGATTGGGCGAATCGCTCTGGAACTGAAATCGGAACGCTCACTGACTTTTCCCCTATCTGAAAGTCTGATAAACGCCGGAAAAATGACTAAGTCCAAAAAAAAATGTTTTCAACTTTTTTCAATTTTACCCCCGTGGGATATATATTCTACCCACGCACATTTGGAACTCTCCTGGGGTACCCTCACACATATTATTCCCTCATTTAGTGGATATTTTCACGAAAAAGTAAAATTTTCAAAAATCCAGAAAATTGGCTGAAAACAACTAAATATCAAGGACTCATTTGGCGAATCGCTCTGGAACTGAAATTGGAACGCTCACTGACATTTCCCCTATCTGAAAGTCTGATAAACATCGGAAAAATGACTAGGTCCAAAAAAAATATTTTTTCAACTTTTTTCAATTTTACCCCCGTGGGATATATATTCTACCCACACACATTTGGAACTCTCCTGGGGTACCCTCACACATATTATTCCCTCATTTAGTGGATATTTTCACAAAAAAGTGAAATTTTCAAAAATCCAGAAAATTGGCTGAAAACGACTAAATATCAAGGACTGATTTGGCGAATCGCTCTGGAACTGAAATCGGAATGCCCAATGACATTTCCCCTATCTGAAAGTTTGATAAACACCGGAAAAATGAGTAAGTCCAAAAAAAATATTTTTTCACCTTTTTTCAATTTGACCCCCCATGGGATATATATTCTACCAACACACATTTGGAACTCTCCTGGGGTACCCTCACACATATTATTCCCTCATTTAGTGGATATTTTCACAAAAAAGTGAAATTTTAAAAAATCCAGAAAATTGGCTGAAAACGACTAAATATCAAGGACTGATTGGGCGAATCGCTCTGGAACTGAAATCGGAACGCTCACTGACTTTTCCCCTATCTGAAAGTCTGATAAACGCCGGAAAAATGACTAAGTCCAAAAAAAAATGTTTTCAACTTTTTTCAATTTTACCCCCGTTAGATATATATTCTACCCACACACATTAAGAACTCTCCTGGGGTACCCTCACACATATTATTCCCTCATTTAGTGGATATTTTCACAAAAAAGGGAAATTTTCAAAAATCCAGAAAATTGGCTGAAAACGACTAAATATCAAGGACTGATTTGGCGAATCGCTCTGGAACTGAAATCGGAATGCCCACTGACATTTCCCCTATCTGAAAGTCTGATAAACGCCGGAAAAATGAGTAAGTCCAAAAAAAATATTTTTTCACCTTTTTTCAATTTGACACCCCATGGGATATATATTCTACCAACACACATTTGGAACTCTCCTGGGGTACCCTCACACATATTATTCCCTCATTTAGTGGATATTTTCACAAAAAAGTGAAATTTTCAAAAATCCAGAAAATTGTCTGAAAACGACTAAATATCAAGGACTCAACGGGCGAATCGCTGTGGAACTGAAATCGGAATGCTCACTGACATTTCCTCTCTCCGAAAGTCTGATATACGTCGGAAAAATGACTAAGTCCAAAAAAAAATTTTTTTTCAACTTTTTTCAATTTTACCCCCGTGGGATATATATTCTACCCACACACATTTGGAACTCTCCTGGGGTACCCTCACTCATATTATTCCCTCATTTAGTGGATATTTTCACAAAAAAGTGAAATTTTCAAAAATTCAGAAAATTGGCTGAAAATGACTAAATATCAAGGACTCATTGGGCGAATCGCTCTGGAACTGAAATCGGAAAGCTCACTGACATTTCCCCTATTTGAAAGTCTGATAAACGCTGGAAAAATGACTAAGTCCAAAAAATTTCTTTTTTCAATTTTACCCCCGTGGGATATATATTCTACCCACACACATTTGGAACTCTCCTGGGGTACCCTCACTCATATTATTCCCTCATTTAGTGGATATTTTCACAAAAAAGTGAAATTTTCAAAAATTCAGAAAATTGGCTGAAAATGACTAAATATCAAGGACTCATTGGGCGAATCACTCTGGAACTGAAATCGGAAAGCTCACTGACATTTCCCCTATTTGAAAGTCTGATAAACGCCGGAAAAATGAGTAAGTCCAAAAAAAAAAGGTTGTTGAACTTTTATCAATTTTACCCCCGTGGGGTATGTATTCTACCCACTCACATTTGGAACTCTCCTGGGGTACCCTCACACATATTATTCCCTCATTTAGTGGATATTTTCACAAAAAAAGTAAAATTTTCAAAAATTCAGAAAATTGTCTGAAAACGACTAAATATCAAGGACTCATTGGGCGAATTGCTCTGGAACTGAAATCGGAAAGCTCACTGACATTTCCCCTATCTGAAAGTCTGATAAACGCCGGAAAAATGACTAAGCACAAAAAAAAAATTTTTTTCAACTTTTTTCAATTTTAACCCTGTGGGATATATATTCTACCGACACACATTTGGAACTCTCCTGGGGTACCCTCACACATATTATTCCCTCATTTAGTGGATATTTTCACAAAAAAGTGAAATTTTCAAAAATCCTGAAAATTGGCTGAAAACTACTAAATATCAAGGACTCATTGGGCGAATCGCTCTGGAACTGAAATCGGAATGCTCACTGACATTTCCCCTATCAGAAAGTCTGATGAACGCCGGAAAAATGACTAAGTACAAAAAAAAAAATGTTTTCAACTTTTTTCAATTTTAACCCTGTGGGATATATATTCTACCCACACACATTTGGAACTCTCCTGGGGTACCCTCACACATATTATTCCCTCATTTAGTGGATATTTTCACAAAAAAGTGAAATTTTCAAAAATTCTGAAAATTGGCTGAAAACGACTAAATATCAAGGACTCATTGGGCGAATCGCTCTGGAACTGAAATCGGAAAGCTCACTGACATTTCCCCTATCTGAAAGTCTGATAAACGCCGGAAAAATGACTAAGTCAAAAAAAAAATTTTTTTCAATTTTAACCGTGGGATATAAATTCTACCCACACACATTAAGAACTCTCCTGGGGTACCCTCACACATATTATTCCCTCATTTAGTGGATATTTTCACAAAAAAGTGAAATTTTTAAAAATCCAGAAAATTGGCTGAAAACGACTAAATATCAAGGACTCATTGGGCGAATCGCTCTGGAACTGAAATCGGAAAGCTCACTGACATTTCCCCTATCTGAAAGTCTGATAAACGCCGGAAAAATGAGTAAGTAAAAAAAAAATTTTTTTTCAATTTTACCCCCGTGGGATATATATTCTACCCACACACATTTGGAACTCTCCTGGGGTACTCTCACACATATTATTCCCTCATTTAGTGGATATTTTCACAAAAAAGTGAAATTTTCAAAAATTCAGAAATTGGCTGAAAACGACTAAATATCAAGGACTCATTGGGCGAATCACTCTGGAACTGAAATCTGAACGCTCACTGACATTTCCCCTATCTGAAAGTCTGATAAACGCCGGAAAAATGTCTAAGTACAATAAAAAAAAAATTTTCAACTTTTTTCAATTTTAACCCTGTGGGATATAAATTCTACCCACACACATTAAGAACTCTCCTGGGGTACCCTCACACATATTATTCCCTCATTTAGTGGATATTTTCACAAAAAAGTGAAATTTTCAAAAATCCTGAAAATTGGCTGAAAATGACTAAATATCAAGGACTCATTGGGCGAATCGCTCTGGAACTGAAATCGGAAAGCTCACTGACATTTCCCCTATCTGAAAGTCTGATAAACGCCGGAAAAATGAGTAAGTCCAAAAAAAAATTTTTTTCAATTTTACCCCCGTGGGATATATATTCTACCCACACACATTTGGAACTCTTCTGGGGTACTCTCACACATATTATTCCCTCATTTAGTGGATATTTTCACAAAAAAGTGAAATTTTCAAAAATTCAGAAATTGGCTGAAAACGACTAAATATCAAGGACTCATTGGGCGAGTCACTCTGGAACTGAAATCTGAACGCTCACTGACATTTCCCCTATCTGAAAGTCTGATAAACGCCGGAAAAATGTCTAAGTACAATAAAAAAAAATTTTTCAGCTTTTTTCAATTTTAACCCTGTGGGATATATATTCTACCCAAACACATTTGGAACTCTCCTGGGGTACCCTCACACATATTATTCCCTCATTTAGTGGATATTTTCACAAAAAGTGAAATTTTCAAAAATCCATTAAATTGGCTGAAAACGACTAAATATCAAGGACTCAGTGGGTGAATCGCTTTGGAACTGAAATCGGAACGCTCATTGACATTTCCCCTTTCTGAAAGTCTGATAAAAGCTGGAAAAATGACTAAGTACAAAAAAAAATTTCTTCAACTTTTTTCAATTTTAACCCTGTGGGATATATATTCTACCCACACACATTTGGAACTCTCCTGGGGTACCCTCACACATATTATTCCCTCATTTAGTGGATATTTTCACAAAAAAGTGAAATTTTCAAAAATCCAGAAAATTGGCTGAAAACGACTAAATATCAAGGACTCATTGGGCGAATCGCTCTGGAACTGAAATCGGAAAGCTCACTGACATTTCCCCTATCTGAAAGTCTGATAAACGCCGGAAAAATGACTAAGTCCAAAAAATATTTTTTTCAACTCTTTTCAATTTTATCCCTGTGGGATATATATTCTACCCACACACATTTGGAACTCTCCTGGGGTACCCTCACAAATATTATTCCCTCATTTAGTGGATATTTTCACATAAAAGTGAAATTTTCAAAAATCCAGAAAATTGGCTGAAAACGACTAAATATCAAGGACTCATTGGGCGAATCGCTCTGGAACTGAAATCGGAAAGCTCACTGACATTTCCCCTATCTGAAAGTCTGATAAACGCCGGAAAAATGACTAAGTCCAAAAAAAATTTTTTTCAACTCTTTTCAATTTTATCCCTGTGGGATATATATTCTACCACACACATTTGGAACTCTCCTGGGGTACCCTCACAAATATTATTCCCTCATTTAGTGGATATTTTCACAAAAAAGTGAAATTTTGAAAAAACCAGAAAATTGTCTGAAAACGACTAAATATCAAGGACTCATTGGGCGAATCGCTCTGGAACTGAAATCGGAAAGCTCACTGACATTTCCCCTATCTGAAAGTCTGATAAACGCCGGAAAAATGACTAAGTACAAAAAAAAAATTTCTTCAACTTTTTTCAATTTTAACCCTGTGGGATATATATTCTACCCACACACATTTGGAACTCTCCTGGGGTACCCTCACACATATTATTCCCTCATTTAGTGGATATTTTAAAAAAAAAAGTGAAATTTTCAAAAATCCAGAAAACTGGCTGAAGACGACTAAATATCAAGGACTCATTGAGCGAATCGCTCTGGAACTGAAATCGGAACGCTCACTGACATTTCCCCTATCTGAAAGTCTGATAAACGCCGGAAAAATGTCTAAGTACAAAAAAAAAATTTTTTACAACTTTTTTCAATTTTAACCCTGTGGGATATATATTCTACCCACACACATTTGGAACTCTCCTGGGGTACTCTCACACATATTATTCCCTCATTTAGTGGATATTTTCACAAAAAAGTGAAATTTTCAAAAATTCAGAAATTGGCTGAAAACGACTAAATATCAAGGACTCATTGGGCGAATCACTCTGGAACTGAAATCTGAACGCTCACTGACATTTCCCCTATCTGAAAGTCTTATAAACGCCGGAAAAATGTCTAAGTACAATAAAAAAAAAATTTTCAACTTTTTTCAATTTTAACCCTGTGGGATATATATTCTACCCACACACATTTGGAACTCTCCTGGGGTACCCTCACACATATTATGCCCTCATTTAGTGGATATTTTCACAAAAAAGTGAAATTTTCAAAAATCCAGAAAATTGGCTGAAAACGACTAAATTTCAAGGACTCATTGGGCGAATCGCTCTGGAACTGAAATCGGAAAGCTCACTGACATTTCCCCTATCTGAAAGTCTGATAAACGCCGGAAAAATGACTAAGCACAAAAAAAAAATTTTTTCAACTTTTTTCAATTTTAACCCTGTGGGATATATATTCTACCGACACACATTTGGAACTCTCCTGGGGTACCCTCACACATATTATTCCCTCATTTAGTGGATATTTTCACAAAAAAGTGAAATTTTCAAAAATCCTGAAAATTGGCTGAAAACTACTAAATATCAAGGACTCATTGGGCGAATCGCTCTGGAACTGAAATCGGAATGCTCACTGACATTTCCCCTATCAGAAAGTCTGATGAACGCCGGAAAAATGACTAAGTACAAAAAAAAAAATGTTTTCAACTTTTTTCAATTTTAACCCTGTGGGATATATATTCTACCCACACACATTTGGAACTCTCCTGGGGTACCCTCACACATATTATTCCCTCATTTAGTGGATATTTTCACAAAAAAGTGAAATTTTCAAAAATTCTGAAAATTGGCTGAAAACGACTAAATATCAAGGACTCATCCAGCAAATCGCTCTGGAACTGAAATCGGAACGCTCACTGACATTTCCCCTATCTGAAAGTCTGACAAACGCCGGAAAAATGACTAAGTCCAAAAAAAATATTTTTTCAACTTTTTTCAATTTGACCCCCATGGGATATATATTCTACCGACACACATTTGGAACTCTCCTGGGGTACCCTCACACATATTATTCCCTCATTTAGTGTATATTTTCACAAAAAAGTGAAATTTTCAAAAATCTAGAAAATTGGCTGAAAACGACTAAATATCAAGGACTCATTGGGCGAATCGCTCTGGAACTGAAATCGGAAAGCTCACTGACATTTCCCCTATCTGAAAGTCTGATAAACGCCGGAAAAATGACTAAGTCAAAAAAAAATTTTTTTTCAACTTTTTTCAATTTTAACCGTGGGATATAAATTCTACCCACACACATTAAGAACTCTCCTGGGGTACCCTCACACATATTATTCCCTCATTTAGTGGATATTTTCACAAAAAAGTGAAATTTTTAAAAATCCAGAAAATTGGCTGAAAACGACTAAATATCAAGGACTCATTGGGCGAATCGCTCTGGAACTGAAATCGGAAAGCTCACTGACATTTCCCCTATCTGAAAGTCTGATAAACGCCGGAAAAATGAGTAAGTAAAAAAAAAATTTTTTTTCAATTTTACCCCCGTGGGATATATATTCTACCCACACACATTTGGAACTCTCCTGGGGTACTCTCACACATATTATTCCCTCATTTAGTGGATATTTTCACAAAAAAGTGAAATTTTCAAAAATTCAGAAATTGGCTGAAAACGACTAAATATCAAGGACTCATTGGGCGAATCACTCTGGAACTGAAATCTGAACGCTCACTGACATTTCCCCTATCTGAAAGTCTGATAAACGCCGGAAAAATGTCTAAGTACAATAAAAAATTTTTTTCAATTTTACCCCCGTGGGATATATATTCTACCCACACACATTTGGAACTCTTCTGGGGTACTCTCACACATATTATTCCCTCATTTAGTGGATATTTTCACAAAAAAGTGAAATTTTCAAAAATTCAGAAATTGGCTGAAAACGACTAAATATCAAGGACTCAGTGGGTGAATCGCTTTGGAACTGAAATCGGAACGCTCATTGACATTTCCCCTTTCTGAAAGTCTGATAAAAGCTGGAAAAATGACTAAGTACAAAAAAAAATTTCTTCAACTTTTTTCAATTTTAACCCTGTGGGATATATATTCTACCCACACACATTTGGAACTCTCCTGGGGTACCCTCACACATATTATTCCCTCATTTAGTGGATATTTAAAAAAAAAAAGTGAAATTTTCAAAAATCCAGAAAACTGGCTGAAGACGACTAAATATCAAGGACTCATTGAGCGAATCGCTCTGGAACTGAAATCGGAACGCTCACTGACATTTCCCCTATCTGAAAGTCTGATAAACGCCGGAAAAATGACTAAGTCCAAAAAAAAAATTTTTTTTAACTTTTTTCAATTTTAACCCTGTGGGATATATATTCTACCCACACAAATTTGGAACTCTCCTGGGGTACCCTCACACATATTATTCCCTCATTTAGTGGATATTTTCACAAAAAAGTGAAATTTTCAAAAATCCAGAAAATTGGCTGAAAACGACTAAATATCAATGACTCATTGGGCGAATCGCTCTGGAACTGAAATCGGAAAGCTCACTGACATTTCCCCTATCTGAAAGTCTGATAAACGCCGGAAAAATGACTAAGTCAAAAAAAAATTTTTTTCAACTTTTTTCAATTTTAACCCTGTGGGATATAAATTCTACCCACACACATTAAGAACTCTCCTGGGGTACCCTCACACATATTATTCCCTCATTTAGTGGATATTTTCACAAAAAAGTGAAATTTTCAAAAATCCTGAAAATTGGCTGAAAATGACTAAATATCAAGGACTCATTGGGCGAATCGCTCTGGAACTGAAATCGGAAAGCTCACTGACATTTCCCCTATCTGAAAGTCTGATAAACGCCGGAAAAATGAGTAAGTCCAAAAAAAAATTTTTTTCAATTTTACCCCCGTGGGATATATATTCTACCCACACACATTTGGAACTCTTCTGGGGTACTCTCACACATATTATTCTCTCATTTAGTGGATATTTTCACAAAAAAGTGAAATTTTCAAAAATTCAGAAATTGGCTGAAAACGACTAAATATCAAGGACTCATTGGGCGAGTCACTCTGGAACTGAAATCTGAACGCTCACTGACATTTCCCCTATCTGAAAGTCTGATAAACGCCGGAAAAATGACTAAGTCCAAAAAAAATTTTTTTCAACTCTTTTCAATTTTATCCCTGTGGGATATATATTCTACCCACACACATTTGGAACTCTCCTGGGGTACCCTCACAAATATTATTCCCTCATTTAGTGGATATTTTCACAAAAAAGTGAAATTTTGAAAAAACCAGAAAATTGTCTGAAAACGACTAAATATCAAGGACTCATTGGGCGAATCGCTCTGGAACTGAAATCGGAAAGCTCACTGACATTTCCCCTATCTGAAAGTCTGATAAACGCCGGAAAAATGACTAAGTACAAAAAAAAAATTTCTTCAACTTTTTTCAATTTTAACCCTGTGGGATATATATTCTACCCACACACATTTGGAACTCTCCTGGGGTACCCTCACACATATTATTCCCTCATTTAGTGGATATTTTCACAAAAAAAGTGAAATTTTCAAAAATCCAGAAAATTGACTGAAAACGACTAAATATCAAGGACTGATTGGGCGAATCGCTCTTTAACTGAAATCGGAACGCTCACTGACATTTCCCCTATCTGAAAGTCTGATAAATGCCGGAAAAATGACTAAGTACAAAAAAAAATTTTTTTTCAACTTTTTTCAATTTTAACCCTGTGGGATATATATTCTACCCACACACATTTGGAACTCTCCTGGGGTACCCTCACACATATTATTCCCTCATTTAGTGGATATTTTCACAAAAAAAGTGAAATTTTTAAAAATCCAGAAAATTGGCTGAAAACGACTAAATATCAAGGACTGATTGGGCGAATCACTCTTTAACTGAAATCGGAATGCTCACTGACATTTCCCCTATCTGAAAGTCTGATAAACGCCGGAAAAATGACTAAGTACAAAAAAAAATTTTTTTTCAACTTTTTTCAATTTTAACCCCGTGGGATATATATTCTACCCACACACATTTGAATCTCTCCTGGAGTACCCTCACAAATATTATTCCCTCATTTAGTGGATATTTTCACAAAAAAGTGAAATTTTCAAAAATCCAGAAAATTGGCTGAAAACGACTAAATATCAAGGACTCATTGGGCGAATCGCTCTGGAACTGAAATCGGAAAGCTCACTGACATTTCCCCTATCTGAAAGTCTGATAAACGCCGGAAAAATGACTAAGTGCAAAAAAAATTTTTTCTCAACTTTTTTCAATTTTAACCCTGTGGGATATATATTCTACCCACACACATTTGGAACTCTCCTGGGGTACCCTCACACATATTATTCCCTCATTTAGTGGATATTTTCACAAAAAAAGTGAAATTTTCAAAAATCCAGAAAATTGGCTGAAATTGAGTAAATATCAAGGACTGATTGGGCGAATCGCTCTGGAACTGAAATCGGAACGCTCACTGACTTTTCCCCTATCTGAAAGTCTGATAAACGCCGGAAAAATGACTAAGTCCAAAAAAAAAATTTTGTTCAACTTTTTTCAATTTTACCCACGTGGGGTATATCTTCTACCCACACACATTTGGAACTCTCCTGGGGTACCCTCACACATATTATTCCCTCATTTAGTGGATATTTTCACAAAAAAGTTAAATTTTCAAAAATCCATTAAATTGGCTGAAAACGACTAAATATCAAGGACTCAGTGGGCGAATCGCTTTGGAACTGAAATCGGAATGCTCACTGACATTTCCCCTATCTGAAAGTCTGATAAAAGCTGGAAAAATTACTAAATCCAAAAAAAAAATTTTAAAACTTTTTTCAATTTTACCCCCGTGGGATATATATTCTACCCACACACATTTGGAACTCTCCTGGGGTACCCTCACACATATTATTCCCTCATTTAGTGGATATTTTCACAAAAAAGTGAAATTTTCAAAAATCCAGAAAATTGGCTGAAGACGACTAAATATCAAGGACTCATTGAGTGAATCACTCTGGAACTGAAATCGGAACGCTCACTGACATTTCCCCTATCTGAAAGTCTGATAAACGCCGGAAAAATGACTAAGTACAAAAAAAAAATTTTTTTCAACTTTTTTCAATTTTAACCCTGTGGGATATATATTCTACCCACACACATTTGGAACTCTCCTGGGGTACCCTCACAAATATTATTCCCTCATTTAGTGGATATTTTCACAAAAAAGTGAAATTTTCAAAAATCCAGAAAATTGGCTGAAAATTACTAAATCTCAAGGACTCATTTGGCGAATCGCTCTGGAATTGAAATCGGAAAGCTCTCTGACATTTCCCCTATCTGAAAGTCTGATAAACGCCGGAAAAATGACTAAGTCCCAAAAAAATTTTTTCAACTTTTTTCAATTTTAACCCTGTGGGATATATATTCTACCCACACACATTTGGAACTCTCCTGGGGTACCCTCACACATATTATTCCCTCATTTAGTGGATATTTTCACAAAAAAAGTGAAATTTTCAAAAATCCAGAACATTGGCTGAAAACGACTAAATATCAAGGACTGATTGGGCGAATCGCTCTTTAACTGAAATCGGAATGCTCACTGACATTTCCCCTATCTGAAAGTCTGATAAACGCCGAAAAAATGACTAAATCCAAAAAAAATTTTTTTCAACTTTTTTCAATTTTAACCCTGTGGGATATATATTCTACCCACACACATTTGGAACTCTCCTGGGTTACCCTCACAAATATTATTCCCTCATTTAGTGGATATTTCCACAAAAAAGTGAAATTTTCAAAAATCCAGAAAATTGGCTGAAAACGACTAAATATCAAGGACTCATTGGGCGAATCGCTCTGGAACTGAAATCGGAAAGCTCACTGACATTTCCCCTATCTAAAAGTCTGATAAACACCGGAAAAATGACTAAGTACAAAAAAAACAATTTTTTTCAACTTTTTTCAATTTTACCCACGTGGGGTATATATTCTACCCACAGACATTTGGAACTCTCCTGGGGTACCCTCACACATATTATTCCCTCATTTAGTGGATATTTTCACAAAAAAGTTAAATTTTCAAAAATCCATTAAATTGGCTGAAAACGACTAAATATCAAGGACTCAGTGGGCGAATCGCTTTGGAACTGAAATCGGAATGCTCACTGACATTTCCCCTATCTGAAAGTCTGATAAAAGCTGGAAAAATTACTAAATACAATAAAAAAAAATTTCTTCAACTTTTTTCAATTTTAACCCTGTGGGATATATATTCTACCCACACACATTTGGAACTCTCCTGGGGTACCCTCACACATATTATTCCCTCATTTAGTGGATATTTTCACAAAAAAAGTGAAATTTTCAAAAATCCAGAACATTGGCTGAAAACGACTAAATATCAAGGACTGATTGGGCGAATCGCTCTTTAACTGAAATCGGAATGCTCACTGACATTTCCCCTATCTGAAAGTCTGATAAACGCCGAAAAAATGACTAAGTACAAAAAAAATTTTTTTTTCAACTTTTTTCAATTTTAACCCTGTGGGATATATATTCTACCCACACACATTTGGAACTCTCCTGGGGTACCCTCACACATATTATTCCCTCATTTAGTGGATATTTTCACAAAAAAGTGAAATTTTCAAAAATCCAGAAAATTGGCTGAAAACGACTAAATATCAAGGACTCATTGGGCGAATCGCTCTGGAACTGAAATCGGAAAGCTCACTGACATTTCCCCTATCTGAAAGTCTGATAAACGCCGGAAAAATGGCTAAGTCCAAAAAAAATTTTTTTAAACTTTTTTCAATTTTAACCCTGTGGGATATATATTCTACCCACACACATTTGGAACTCTCCTGGGTTACCCTCACAAATATTATTCCCTCATTTAGTGGATATTTCCACAAAAAAGTGAAATTTTCAAAAATCCAGAAAATTGGCTGAAAATGACTAAATATCAAGGACTCATTGGGCGAATCGCTCTGGAACTGAAATCGGAAAGCTCACTGACATTTCCCCTATCCAAAAGTCTGATAAACACCGGAAAAATGACTAAGTACAAAAAAAAAAATTTTTTCAACTTTTTTCAATTTTACCCACGTGGGGTATATATTCTACCCACACACATTTGGAACTCTCCTGGGGTACCTTCACACATATTATTCCCTCATTTAGTGGATATTTTCACAAAAAAAGTTAAATTTTCAAAAATCCATTAAATTGGCTGAAAACGACTAAATATCAAGGACTCAGTGGGCGAATCGCTTTGGAACTGAAATCAGAACGCTCACTGACATTTCCCCTATCTGAAAGTCTGATAAAAGCTGGAAAAATTACTAAATCCAAAAAAAAAATTTTTTTCAACTTTTTTCAATTTTAACCCTGTAGGATATATATTCTACCCACACACATTTGGAACTCTCCTGGGGTACCCTCACACATATTATTCCCTCATTTAGTGGATATTTTGACAAAAAAGTGAAATTTTCAAAAATCCAGAAAATTGGCTGAAAACGACTAAATATCAAGGACTCATTGGGTGAATCGCTCTGGAACTGAAATCGGAAAGCTGACTGACATTTCCCCTATCTGAACTTCTGATAAACGCCGGAAAAATGACTAAGTCCAAAAAAATTTTATTTCAACTTTTTTCAATTTTAACCCTGTGGGATATATATTCTACCCACACACATTTGGAACTCTCCTGGGGTACCCTCACACATATTATTCCCTCATTTAGTGGATATTTTCACAAAAAAAGTGAAATTTTCAAAAATCCAGAAAATTGGCTGAAAACAACTAAATATCAAAGACTGATTGGGCGAATCGCTCTGGAACTGAAATCGGAAAGCTCACTGACATTTCCCCTATCTGAAAGTCTGATAAACGCCGGAAAAATGACTAAGTACAAAAAAAAAATTTTTTTCAACTTTTTTCAATTTTAACCCTGTGGGATATATATTCTACCCACACACATTTGGAACTCTCCTGGGGTACCCTCACAAATATTATTCCCTCATTTAGTGGATATTTCCACAAAAAAGTGAAATTTTCAAAAATCCAGAAAATTGGCTGAAAACGACTAAATATCAAGGACTCAGTGGGCGAATCGCTTTGGAACTGAAATCGGAATGCTCACTGACATTTCCCCTATCTGAAAGTCTGATAAAAGCTGGAAAAATTACTAAATCCCCAAAAAAATTTTTTTTCAACTTTTTTCAATTTTAACCCTGTAGGATATATATTCTACCCACACACATTTGGAACTCTCCTGGGGTACCCTCACACATATTATTCCTTCATTTAGTGGATATTTTCCCAAAAAATGAAATTTTCGAAAATCCAGAAAATTGGCTGAAAACGACTAAATATCAAGGACTCATTGGTCGAATCGCTTTGGAACTGAAATCGGAATGCTCACTGACACTTCCCCTATCTGAAAGTCTGAGAAAAGCTGGAAAAATTACTAAATCCAAAAAAAAAATTTTTTTCAACTTTTTTCAATTTTAACCCTGTGGGATATATATTCTACCCACACACATTTGGAACTCTCCTGGGGTACCCTCACAAATATTATTCCCTCATTTAGTGGATATTTTCACAAAAAAGTGAAATTTTCAAAAATCCAGAAAATTGGCTGAAAATGACTAAATCTCAAGGACTCATTTGGCGAATCGCTCTGGAATTGAAATCGGAAAGCTCTCTGACATTTCCCCTATCTGAAAGTCTGATAAACGCCGGAAAAATGACTAAGTCCAAAAAAAATTTTTTTCAACTTTTTTCAATTTTAACCCTGTGGGATATATATTCTACCCAAACACATTTGGAACTCTCCTGGGGAACCCTCACACATATTATTCCCTCATTTAGTGGATATTTTCACAAAAAAAGTGAAATTTTCAAAAATCCAGAAAATTGGCTGAAAACGACTAAATATCAAGGACTGATTGGGCGAATCGCTCTTTAACTGAAATCGGAATGCTCACTGACATTTCCCCTATCTGAAAGTCTGATAAACGCCGAAAAAATGACTAAGTCCAAAAAAAATTTTTTTCAACTTTTTTCAATTTTAACCCTGTGGGATATATATTCTACCCACACACATTTGGAACTCTCCTGGGTTACCCTCACAAATATTATTCCCTCATTTAGTGGATATTTCCCAAAAAAGTGAAATTTTCAAAAATCCAGAAAATTGGCTGAAAACGACTAAATATCAAGGACTCATTGGGCGAATCGCTCTGGAACTGAAATCGGAAAGCTAACTGACATTTCCCCTATCTAAAAGTCTGATAAACACCGGAAAAATGACTAAGTACAAAAAAAACAATTTTTTTCAACTTTTTTCAATTTTACCCACGTGGGGTATATATTCTACCCACACACATTTGGAACTCTCCTGGGGTACCCTCACACATATTATTCCCTCATTTAGTGGATATTTTCACAAAAAAGTTAAATTTTCAAAAATCCATTAAATTGGCTGAAAACGACTAAATATCAAGGACTCAGTGGGCGAATCGCTTTGGAACTGAAATCGGAACGCTCACTGACATTTCCCCTATCTGAAAGTCTGATAAAAGCTGGAAAAATTACTAAATCCAAAAAAAAAATTTTTTTCAACTTTTTTCAATTTTAACCCTGTAGGATATATATTCTACCCACACACATTTGGAACTCTCCTGGGGTACCCTCACACATATTATTCCCTCATTTAGTGGATATTTTCACAAAAAAGTGAAATTTTCAAAAATCCAGAAAATTGGCTGAAAACGACTAAATATCAAGGACTCATTGGGCGAATCGCTCTGGAACTGAAATCGGAAAACTGACTGACATTTCCCCTATCTGAAAGTCTGATAAACGCCGGAAAAATGACTAAGTCCCAAAAAAATTTTTTTCAACTTTTTTCAATTTTAACCCTGTGGGATATATATTCTACCCACACACATTTGGAACTCTCCTGGGGTACCCTCACACATATTATTCCCTCATTTAGTGGATATTTTCACAAAAAAAGTGAAATTTTCAAAAATCCAGAAAATTGGCTGAAAACGACTAAATATCAAGGACTGATTGGGCGAATCGCTCTTTAACTGAAATCGGAATGCTCACTGACATTTCCCCTATCTGAAAGTCTGATAAACGCCGAAAAAATGACTAAGTACAAAAAAAAATTTTTTTTCAACTTTTTTCAATTTTAACCCTGTGGGATATATATTCTACCCACACACATTTGGAACTCTCCTGGGGTACCCTCACACATATTATTCCCTCATTTAGTGGATATTTTCACAAAAAAGTGAAATTTTCAAAAATCCAGAAAATTGGCTGAAAACGACTAAATATCAAGGACTCATTGGGCGAATCGCTCTGGAACTGAAATCGGAAAGCTCACTGACATTTCCCCTATCTGAAAGTCTGATAAACGCCGGAAAAATGACTAAGTGCAAAAAAAAATTTTTTTTCAACTTTTTTCAATTTTAACCCTGTGGGATATATATTCTACCCACACACATTTGGAACTCTCCTGGGGTACCCTCACACATATTATTCCCTCATTTAGTGGATATTTTCACAAAAAAGTGAAATTTTCAAAAATCCAGAAAATTGGCTGAAAACGACTAAATATCAAGGACTCATTGGGCGAATCGCTCTGGAACTGAAATCGGAAAGCTCACTGACATTTCCCCTATCTGAAAGTCTGATAAACGCCGGAAAAATGGCTAAGTCCAAAAAAAATTTTTTTCAACTTTTTTCAATTTTAACCCTGTGGGATATATATTCTACCCACACACATTTGGAACTCTCCTGGGTTACCCTCACAAATATTATTCCCTCATTTAGTGGATATTTCCACAAAAAAGTGAAATTTTCAAAAATCCAGAAAATTGGCTGAAAACGACTAAATATCAAGGACTCATTGGGCGAATCGCTCTGGAACTGAAATCGGAAAGCTCACTGACATTTCCCCTATCTAAAAGTCTGATAAACGCCGGAAAAATGACTTAAGTACAAAAAAAAAATTTTTTTCAACTTTTTTCAATTTTACCCACGTGGGGTATATATTCTACCCACACACATTTGGAACTCTCCTGGGGTACCCTCACACATATTATTCCCTCATTTAGTGGATATTTTCAAAAAAAAGTGAAATTTTCAAAAATCCAGAAAATTGACTGAAAACGACTAAATATCAAGGACTCATTGGGCGAATCGCTCTGGAACTGAAATCGGAAAGCTCACTGACATTTCCCCTATCTGAAAGTCTGATAAACGCCGGAAAAATGACTTAAGTACAAAAAAAAAAATTTTTTTCAACTTTTTTCAATTTTACCCACGTGGGGTATATATTCTACCCACACACATTTGGAACTCTCCTGGGGTACCCTCACACATATTATTCCCTCATTTAGTGGATATTTTCACAAAAAAGTGAAATTTTCAAAAATCCAGAAAATTGACTGAAAACGACTAAATATCAAGGACTCATTGGGCGAATCGCTCTGGAACTGAAATCGGAAAGCTCACTGACATTTCCCCTATCTGAAAGTCTGATAAACGCCGGAAAAATGACTAAGTACAAAAAAAAATTTTTTTTCAACTTTTTTCAATTTTACCCACGTGGGGTATATATTCTACCCACACACATTTGGAACTCTCCTGGGGTACCCTCACACATATTATTCCCTCATTTAGTGGATATTTTCACAAAAAAGTTAAATTTTCAAAAATCCATTAAATTGGCTGAAAACGACTAAATATCAAGGACTCAGTGGGCGAATCGCTTTGGAACTGAAATCGGAATGCTCACTGACATTTCCCCTATCTGAAAGTCTGATAAAAGCTGGAAAAATTACTAAATCCCCCAAAAAAAATTTTTTCAACTTTTTTCAATTTTAACCCTGTAGGATATAGATTCTACCCACACACATTTGGAAATCTCCTGGGGTACCCTCACACATATTATTCCCTCATTTAGTGGATATTTTCACAAAAAAAGTGAAATTTTCAAAAATCCAGAAAATTGGCTGAAAACGACTAAATATCAAGGACTCATTGGGCGAATCGCTCTGGAACTGAAATCGGAAAGCTCACTGACATTTCCCCTATCTGAAAGTCTGATAAACGCCGGAAAAATGACTAAGTGCAAAAAAAAATTTTTTTTCAACTTTTTTCAATTTTAACCCTGTGGGATATATATTCTACCCACACACATTTGGAACTCTCCTGGGGTACCCTCACACATATTATTCCCTCATTTAGTGGATATTTTCACAAAAAAGTGAAATTTTCAAAAATCCAGAAAATTGGCTGAAAACGACTAAATATCAAGGACTCATTGGGCGAATCGCTCTGGAACTGAAATCGGAAAGCTCACTGACATTTCCCCTATCTGAAAGTCTGATAAACGCCGGAAAAATGGCTAAGTCCAAAAAAAATTTTTTTCAACTTTTTTCAATTTTAACCCTGTGGGATATATATTCTACCCACACACATTTGGAACTCTCCTGGGTTACCCTCACAAATATTATTCCCTCATTTAGTGGATATTTCCACAAAAAAGTGAAATTTTCAAAAATCCAGAAAATTGGCTGAAAACGACTAAATATCAAGGACTCATTGGGCGAATCGCTCTGGAACTGAAATCGGAAAGCTCACTGACATTTCCCCTATCTAAAAGTCTGATAAACGCCGGAAAAATGACTTAAGTACAAAAAAAAAATTTTTTTCAACTTTTTTCAATTTTACCCACGTGGGGTATATATTCTACCCACACACATTTGGAACTCTCCTGGGGTACCCTCACACATATTATTCCCTCATTTAGTGGATATTTTCAAAAAAAAGTGAAATTTTCAAAAATCCAGAAAATTGACTGAAAACGACTAAATATCAAGGACTCATTGGGCGAATCGCTCTGGAACTGAAATCGGAAAGCTCACTGACATTTCCCCTATCTGAAAGTCTGATAAACGCCGGAAAAATGACTTAAGTACAAAAAAAAAAATTTTTTTCAACTTTTTTCAATTTTACCCACGTGGGGTATATATTCTACCCACACACATTTGGAACTCTCCTGGGGTACCCTCACACATATTATTCCCTCATTTAGTGGATATTTTCACAAAAAAGTGAAATTTTCAAAAATCCAGAAAATTGACTGAAAACGACTAAATATCAAGGACTCATTGGGCGAATCGCTCTGGAACTGAAATCGGAAAGCTCACTGACATTTCCCCTATCTGAAAGTCTGATAAACGCCGGAAAAATGACTAAGTACAAAAAAAAATTTTTTTTCAACTTTTTTCAATTTTACCCACGTGGGGTATATATTCTACCCACACACATTTGGAACTCTCCTGGGGTACCCTCACACATATTATTCCCTCATTTAGTGGATATTTTCACAAAAAAGTTAAATTTTCAAAAATCCATTAAATTGGCTGAAAACGACTAAATATCAAGGACTCAGTGGGCGAATCGCTTTGGAACTGAAATCGGAATGCTCACTGACATTTCCCCTATCTGAAAGTCTGATAAAAGCTGGAAAAATTACTAAATCCCCCAAAAAAAATTTTTTCAACTTTTTTCAATTTTAACCCTGTAGGATATAGATTCTACCCACACACATTTGGAAATCTCCTGGGGTACCCTCACACATATTATTCCCTCATTTAGTGGATATTTTCACAAAAAAAGTGAAATTTTCAAAAATCCAGAAAATTGGCTGAAAACGACTAAATATCAAGGACTGATTGGGCGAATCGCTCTTTAACTGAAATCGGAATGCTCACTGACATTTCCCCTATCTGAAAGTCTGATAAACGCCGAAAAAATGACTAAGTACAAAAAAAAATTTTTTTTCAACTTTTTTCAATTTTAACCCTGTGGGATATATATTCTACCCACACACATTTGGAACTCTCCTGGGGTACCCTCACACATATTATTCCCTCATTTAGTGGATATTTTCACAAAAAAGTGAAATTTTCAAAAATCCACAAAATTGGCTGAAAACGACTAAATATCAAGGACTCATTGGGCGAATCGCTCTGGAACTGAAATCGGAAAGCTCACTGACATTTCCCCTATCTGAAAGTCTGATAAACGCCGGAAAAATGGCTAAGTCCAAAAAAAATTTTTTTAAACTTTTTTCAATTTTAACCCTGTGGGATATATATTCTACCCACACACATTTGGAACTCTCCTGGGTTACCCTCACAAATATTATTCCTCATTTAGTGGATATTTCCACAAAAAAGTGAAATTTTCAAAAATCCAGAAAATTGGCTGAAAATGACTAAATATCAAGGACTCATTGGGCGAATCGCTCTGGAACTGAAATCGGAAAGCTCACTGACATTTCCCCTATCCAAAAGTCTGATAAACACCGGAAAAATGACTAAGTACAAAAAAAAAAATTTTTTCAACTTTTTTCAATTTTACCCACGTGGGGTATATATTCTACCCACACACATTTGGAACTCTCCTGGGGTACCCTCACACATATTATTCCCTCATTTAGTGGATATTTTCACAAAAAAAGTTAAATTTTCAAAAATCCATTAAATTGGCTGAAAACGACTAAATATCAAGGACTCAGTGGGCGAATTGCTTTGGAACTGAAATCAGAACGCTCACTGACATTTCCCCTATCTGAAAGTCTGATAAAAGCTGGAAAAATTACTAAATCCAAAAAAAAAATTTTTTTCAACTTTTTTCAATTTTAACCCTGTAGGATATATATTCTACCCACACACATTTGGAACTCTCCTGGGGTACCCTCACACATATTATTCCCTCATTTAGTGGATATTTTCCCAAAAAATGAAATTTTCGAAAATCCAGAAAATTGGCTGAAAACGACTAAATATCAAGGACTCATTGGTCGAATCGCTTTGGAACTGAAATCGGAATGCTCACTGACACTTCCCCTATCTGAAAGTCTGAGAAAAGCTGGAAAAATTACTAAATCCAAAAAAAAAATTTTTTTCAACTTTTTTCAATTTTAACCCTGTGGGATATATATTCTACCCACACACATTTGGAACTCTCCTGGGGTACCCTCACAAATATTATTCCCTCATTTAGTGGATATTTTCACAAAAAAGTGAAATTTTCAAAAATCCAGAAAATTGGCTGAAAATGACTAAATCTCAAGGACTCATTTGGCGAATCGCTCTGGAATTGAAATCGGAAAGCTCTCTGACATTTCCCCTATCTGAAAGTCTGATAAACGCCGGAAAAATGACTAAGTCCAAAAAAAATTTTTTTCAACTTTTTTCAATTTTAACCCTGTGGGATATATATTCTACCCACACACATTTGGAACTCTCCTGGGGAACCCTCACACATATTATTCCCTCATTTAGTGGATATTTTCACAAAAAAAGTGAAATTTTCAAAAATCCAGAAAATTGGCTGAAAACGACTAAATATCAAGGACTGATTGGGCGAATCGCTCTTTAACTGAAATCGGAATGCTCACTGACATTTCCCCTATCTGAAAGTCTGATAAACGCCGAAAAAATGACTAAGTCCAAAAAAAATTTTTTTCAACTTTTTTCAATTTTAACCCTGTGGGATATATATTCTACCCACACACATTTGGAACTCTCCTGGGTTACCCTCACAAATATTATTCCCTCATTTAGTGGATATTTTCACAAAAAAGTGAAATTTTCAAAAATCCAGAAAATTGACTGAAAACGACTAAATATCAAGGACTCATTGGGCGAATCGCTCTGGAACTGAAATCGGAAAGCTCACTGACATTTCCCCTATCTGAAAGTCTGATAAACGCCGGAAAAATGACTAAGTACAAAAAAAAAATTTTTTTCAACTTTTTTCAATTTTAACCCTGTGGGATATATATTCTACCCACACACATTTGGAACTCTCCTGGGTACCCTCACAAATATTATTCCCTCATTTAGTGGATATTTCCACAAAAAAGTGAAATTTTCAAAAATCCAGAAAATTGGCTGAAAACGACTAAATTTCAATGACTCATTGGGAGAATCGCTCTGGAACTGAAATCGGAAAGCTCACTGACATTTCCCCTATCTGAAAGTCTGATAAACGCCGGAAAAATGACTAAGTACAAAAAAAAATTTTTTTTCAACTTTTTTCAATTTTACCCACGTGGGGTATATATTCTACCCACACACATTTGGAACTCTCCTGGGGTACCCTCACACATATTATTCCCTCATTTAGTGGATATTTTCACAAAAAAGTTAAATTTTCAAAAATCCATTAAATTGGCTGAAAACGACTAAATATCAAGGACTCAGTGGGCGAATCGCTTTGGAACTGAAATCGGAATGCTCACTGACATTTCCCCTATCTGAAAGTCTGATAAAAGCTGGAAAAATTACTAAATCCCAAAAAAAATTTTTTTTCAACTTTTTTCAATTTTAACCCTGTAGGATATAGATTCTACCCACACACATTTGGAACTCTCCTGGGGTACCCTCACACATATTATTCCCTCATTTAGTGGATATTTTCACAAAAAAGTGAAACATTCAAAAATCCAGAAAATTGGCTGAAAACAACTAAATATCAAGGACTCATTTGGCGAATCGCTCTGGAACTGAAATCGGAAAGCTCACTGACATTTCCCCTATCTGAAAGTCTGATAAATGCCGGAAAAATGACTAAGTCCAAAAAAAATTTTTTTCAACTTTTTTCAATTTTAACCCTGTGGGATATATATTCTACCCACACACATTTGGAACTCTCCTGGGGTACCCTCACACATATTATTCCCTCATTTAGTGGATATTTTCACAAAAAAAGTGAAATTTTCAAAAATCCAGAAAATTGGCTGAAAACGACTAAATATCAAGGACTGATTGGGCGAATCGCTCTTTAACTGAAATCGGAATGCTCACTGACATTTCCCCTATCTGAAAGTCTGATAAACGCCAAAAAAATGACTAAGTACAAAAAAAAATTTTTTTCAACTTTTTTCAATTTTAACCCTGTGGGATATATATTCTACCCACACACATTTGGAACTCTCCTGGGTTACCCTCACAAATATTATTCCCTCATTTAGTGGATATTTTCACAAAAAAGTGAAATTTTCAAAAATCCAGAAAATTGACTGAAAACGACTAAATATCAAGGACTCATTGGGCGAATCGCTCTGGAACTGAAATCGGAAAGCTCACTGACATTTCCCCTATCTGAAAGTCTGATAAACGCCGGAAAAATGACAAAGTACAAAAAAAAAATTTTTTTCAACTTTTTTCAATTTTAACCCTGTGGGATATATATTCTACCCACACACATTTGGAACTCTCCTGGGTACCCTCACAAATATTATTCCCTCATTTAGTGGATATTTCCACAAAAAAGTGAAATTTTCAAAAATCCAGAAAATTGGCTGAAAACGACTAAATTTCAATGACTCATTGGGCGAATCGCTCTGGAACTGAAATCGGAAAGCTCACTGACATTTCCCCTATCTGAAAGTCTGATAAACGCCGGAAAAATGACTAAGTACAAAAAAAAATTTTTTTTCAACTTTTTTCAATTTTACCCACGTGGGGTATATATTCTACCCACACACATTTGGAACTCTCCTGGGGTACCCTCACACATATTATTCCCTCATTTAGTGGATATTTTCACAAAAAAGTTAAATTTTCAAAAATCCATTAAATTGGCTGAAAACTACTAAATATCAAGGACTCAGTGGGCGAATCGCTTTGGAACTGAAATCGGAATGCTCACTGACATTTCCCCTATCTGAAAGTCTGATAAAAGCTGGAAAAATTACTAAATCCCAAAAAAAATTTTTTTTCAACTTTTTTCAATTTTAACCCTGTAGGATATAGATTCTACCCACACACATTTGGAACTCTCCTGGGGTACCCTCACACATATTATTCCCTCATTTAGTGGATATTTTCACAAAAAAGTGAAACTTTCAAAAATCCAGAAAATTGGCTGAAAACAACTAAATATCAAGGACTCATTTGGCGAATCGCTCTGGAACTGAAATCGGAAAGCTCACTGACATTTCCCCTATCTGAAAGTCTGATAAATGCCGGAAAAATGACTAAGTCCAAAAAAAATTTTTTTCAACTTTTTTCAATTTTAACCCTGTGGGATATATATTCTACCCACACACATTTGGAACTCTCCTGGGGTACCCTCACACATATTATTCCCTCATTTAGTGGATATTTTCACAAAAAAAGTGAAATTTTCAAAAATCCAGAAAATTGGCTGAAAACGACTAAATATCAAGGACTGATTGGGCGAATCGCTCTTTAACTGAAATCGGAATGCTCACTGACATTTCCCCTATCTGAAAGTCTGATAAACGCCGAAAAAATGACTAAGTACAAAAAAAAATTTTTTTTCAACTTTTTTCAATTTTAACCCTGTGGGATATATATTCTACCCACACACATTTGGAACTCTCCTGGGGTACCCTCACACATATTATTCCCTCATTTAGTGGATATTTTCACAAAAAAGTGAAATTTTCAAAAATCCAGAAAATTGGCTGAAAACGACTAAATATCAAGGACTCATTGGGCGAATCGCTCTGGAACTGAAATCGGAAAGCTCACTGACATTTCCCCTATCTGAAAGTCTGATAAACGCCGGAAAAATGGCTAAGTCCAAAAAAAATTTTTTTCAACTTTTTTCAATTTTAACCCTGTGGGATATATATTCTACCCACACACATTTGGAACTCTCCTGGGTTACCCTCACAAATATTATTCCCTCATTTAGTGGATATTTTCACAAAAAAGTGAAATTTTCAAAAATCCAGAAAATTGACTGAAAACGACTAAATATCAAGGACTCATTGGGCGAATCGCTCTGGAACTGAAATCGGAAAGCTCACTGACATTTCCCCTATCTGAAAGTCTGATAAACGCCGGAAAAATGACTAAGTACAAAAAAAAAATTTTTTTCAACTTTTTTCAATTTTAACCCTGTGGGATATATATTCTACCCACACACATTTGGAACTCTCCTGGGTACCCTCACAAATATTATTCCCTCATTTAGTGGATATTTTCACAAAAAAGTTAAATTTTCAAAAATCCATTAAATTGGCTGAAAACGACTAAATATCAAGGACTCAGTGGGCGAATCGCTTTGGAACTGAAATCGGAATGCTCACTGACATTTCCCCTATCTGAAAGTCTGATAAAAGCTGGAAAAATTACTAAATCCCCCAAAAAAAATTTTTTCAACTTTTTTCAATTTTAACCCTGTAGGATATAGATTCTACCCACACACATTTGGAAATCTCCTGGGGTACCCTCACACATATTATTCCCTCATTTAGTGGATATTTTCACAAAAAAAGTGAAATTTTCAAAAATCCAGAAAATTGGCTGAAAACGACTAAATATCAAGGACTGATTGGGCGAATCGCTCTTTAACTGAAATCGGAATGCTCACTGACATTTCCCCTATCTGAAAGTCTGATAAACGCCGAAAAAATGACTAAGTACAAAAAAAAATTTTTTTTCAACTTTTTTCAATTTTAACCCTGTGGGATATATATTCTACCCACACACATTTGGAACTCTCCTGGGGTACCCTCACACATATTATTCCCTCATTTAGTGGATATTTTCACAAAAAAGTGAAATTTTCAAAAATCCAGAAAATTGGCTGAAAACGACTAAATATCAAGGACTCATTGGGCGAATCGCTCTGGAACTGAAATCGGAAAGCTCACTGACATTTCCCCTATCTGAAAGTCTGATAAACGCCGGAAAAATGGCTAAGTCCAAAAAAAATTTTTTTAAACTTTTTTCAATTTTAACCCTGTGGGATATATATTCTACCCACACACATTTGGAACTCTCCTGGGTTACCCTCACAAATATTATTCCTCATTTAGTGGATATTTCCACAAAAAAGTGAAATTTTCAAAAATCCAGAAAATTGGCTGAAAATGACTAAATATCAAGGACTCATTGGGCGAATCGCTCTGGAACTGAAATCGGAAAGCTCACTGACATTTCCCCTATCCAAAAGTCTGATAAACACCGGAAAAATGACTAAGTACAAAAAAAAAAATTTTTTCAACTTTTTTCAATTTTACCCACGTGGGGTATATATTCTACCCACACACATTTGGAACTCTCCTGGGGTACCCTCACACATATTATTCCCTCATTTAGTGGATATTTTCACAAAAAAAGTTAAATTTTCAAAAATCCATTAAATTGGCTGAAAACGACTAAATATCAAGGACTCAGTGGGCGAATTGCTTTGGAACTGAAATCAGAACGCTCACTGACATTTCCCCTATCTGAAAGTCTGATAAAAGCTGGAAAAATTACTAAATCCAAAAAAAAAATTTTTTTCAACTTTTTTCAATTTTAACCCTGTAGGATATATATTCTACCCACACACATTTGGAACTCTCCTGGGGTACCCTCACACATATTATTCCCTCATTTAGTGGATATTTTCCCAAAAAATGAAATTTTCGAAAATCCAGAAAATTGGCTGAAAACGACTAAATATCAAGGACTCATTGGTCGAATCGCTTTGGAACTGAAATCGGAATGCTCACTGACACTTCCCCTATCTGAAAGTCTGAGAAAAGCTGGAAAAATTACTAAATCCAAAAAAAAAATTTTTTTCAACTTATTTCAATTTTAACCCTGTGGGATATATATTCTACCCACACACATTTGGAACTCTCCTGGGGTACCCTCACAAATATTATTCCCTCATTTAGTGGATATTTTCACAAAAAAGTGAAATTTTCAAAAATCCAGAAAATTGGCTGAAAATGACTAAATCTCAAGGACTCATTTGGCGAATCGCTCTGGAATTGAAATCGGAAAGCTCTCTGACATTTCCCCTATCTGAAAGTCTGATAAACGCCGGAAAAATGACTAAGTCCAAAAAAAATTTTTTTCAACTTTTTTCAATTTTAACCCTGTGGGATATATATTCTACCCACACACATTTGGAACTCTCCTGGGGAACCCTCACACATATTATTCCCTCATTTAGTGGATATTTTCACAAAAAAAGTGAAATTTTCAAAAATCCAGAAAATTGGCTGAAAACGACTAAATATCAAGGACTGATTGGGCGAATCGCTCTTTAACTGAAATCGGAATGCTCACTGACATTTCCCCTATCTGAAAGTCTGATAAACGCCGAAAAAATGACTAAGTACAAAAAAAAATTTTTTCAACTTTTTTCAATTTTAACCCTGTGGGATATATATTCTACCCACACACATTTGGAACTCTCCTGGGTTACCCTCACAAATATTATTCCCTCATTTAGTGGATATTTTCACAAAAAAGTGAAATTTTCAAAAATCCAGAAAATTGACTGAAAACGACTAAATATCAAGGACTCATTGGGCGAATCGCTCTGGAACTGAAATCGGAAAGCTCACTGACATTTCCCCTATCTGAAAGTCTGATAAACGCCGGAAAAATGACTAAGTACAAAAAAAAAATTTTTTTCAACTTTTTTCAATTTTAACCCTGTGGGATATATATTCTACCCACACACATTTGGAACTCTCCTGGGTACCCTCACAAATATTATTCCCTCATTTAGTGGATATTTCCACAAAAAAGTGAAATTTTCAAAAATCCAGAAAATTGGCTGAAAACGACTAAATTTCAATGACTCATTGGGAGAATCGCTCTGGAACTGAAATCGGAAAGCTCACTGACATTTCCCCTATCTGAAAGTCTGATAAACGCCGGAAAAATGACTAAGTACAAAAAAAAATTTTTTTTCAACTTTTTTCAATTTTACCCACGTGGGGTATATATTCTACCCACACACATTTGGAACTCTCCTGGGGTACCCTCACACATATTATTCCCTCATTTAGTGGATATTTTCACAAAAAAGTTAAATTTTCAAAAATCCATTAAATTGGCTGAAAACGACTAAATATCAAGGACTCAGTGGGCGAATCGCTTTGGAACTGAAATCGGAATGCTCACTGACATTTCCCCTATCTGAAAGTCTGATAAAAGCTGGAAAAATTACTAAATCCCAAAAAAAATTTTTTTTCAACTTTTTTCAATTTTAACCCTGTAGGATATAGATTCTACCCACACACATTTGGAACTCTCCTGGGGTACCCTCACACATATTATTCCCTCATTTAGTGGATATTTTCACAAAAAAGTGAAACATTCAAAAATCCAGAAAATTGGCTGAAAACAACTAAATATCAAGGACTCATTTGGCGAATCGCTCTGGAACTGAAATCGGAAAGCTCACTGACATTTCCCCTATCTGAAAGTCTGATAAATGCCGGAAAAATGACTAAGTCCAAAAAAAATTTTTTTCAACTTTTTTCAATTTTAACCCTGTGGGATATATATTCTACCCACACACATTTGGAACTCTCCTGGGGTACCCTCACACATATTATTCCCTCATTTAGTGGATATTTTCACAAAAAAAGTGAAATTTTCAAAAATCCAGAAAATTGGCTGAAAACGACTAAATATCAAGGACTGATTGGGCGAATCGCTCTTTAACTGAAATCGGAATGCTCACTGACATTTCCCCTATCTGAAAGTCTGATAAACGCCGAAAAAATGACTAAGTACAAAAAAAAATTTTTTTCAACTTTTTTCAATTTTAACCCTGTGGGATATATATTCTACCCACACACATTTGGAACTCTCCTGGGTTACCCTCACAAATATTATTCCCTCATTTAGTGGATATTTTCACAAAAAAGTGAAATTTTCAAAAATCCAGAAAATTGACTGAAAACGACTAAATATCAAGGACTCATTGGGCGAATCGCTCTGGAACTGAAATCGGAAAGCTCACTGACATTTCCCCTATCTGAAAGTCTGATAAACGCCGGAAAAATGACAAAGTACAAAAAAAAAATTTTTTTCAACTTTTTTCAATTTTAACCCTGTGGGATATATATTCTACCCACACACATTTGGAACTCTCCTGGGTACCCTCACAAATATTATTCCCTCATTTAGTGGATATTTCCACAAAAAAGTGAAATTTTCAAAAATCCAGAAAATTGGCTGAAAACGACTAAATTTCAATGACTCATTGGGCGAATCGCTCTGGAACTGAAATCGGAAAGCTCACTGACATTTCCCCTATCTGAAAGTCTGATAAACGCCGGAAAAATGACTAAGTACAAAAAAAAATTTTTTTTCAACTTTTTTCAATTTTACCCACGTGGGGTATATATTCTACCCACACACATTTGGAACTCTCCTGGGGTACCCTCACACATATTATTCCCTCATTTAGTGGATATTTTCACAAAAAAGTTAAATTTTCAAAAATCCATTAAATTGGCTGAAAACTACTAAATATCAAGGACTCAGTGGGCGAATCGCTTTGGAACTGAAATCGGAATGCTCACTGACATTTCCCCTATCTGAAAGTCTGATAAAAGCTGGAAAAATTACTAAATCCCAAAAAAAATTTTTTTTCAACTTTTTTCAATTTTAACCCTGTAGGATATAGATTCTACCCACACACATTTGGAACTCTCCTGGGGTACCCTCACACATATTATTCCCTCATTTAGTGGATATTTTCACAAAAAAGTGAAACTTTCAAAAATCCAGAAAATTGGCTGAAAACAACTAAATATCAAGGACTCATTTGGCGAATCGCTCTGGAACTGAAATCGGAAAGCTCACTGACATTTCCCCTATCTGAAAGTCTGATAAATGCCGGAAAAATGACTAAGTCCAAAAAAAATTTTTTTCAACTTTTTTCAATTTTAACCCTGTGGGATATATATTCTACCCACACACATTTGGAACTCTCCTGGGGTACCCTCACACATATTATTCCCTCATTTAGTGGATATTTTCACAAAAAAAGTGAAATTTTCAAAAATCCAGAAAATTGGCTGAAAACGACTAAATATCAAGGACTGATTGGGCGAATCGCTCTTTAACTGAAATCGGAATGCTCACTGACATTTCCCCTATCTGAAAGTCTGATAAACGCCGAAAAAATGACTAAGTACAAAAAAAAATTTTTTTTCAACTTTTTTCAATTTTAACCCTGTGGGATATATATTCTACCCACACACATTTGGAACTCTCCTGGGGTACCCTCACACATATTATTCCCTCATTTAGTGGATATTTTCACAAAAAAGTGAAATTTTCAAAAATCCAGAAAATTGGCTGAAAACGACTAAATATCAAGGACTCATTGGGCGAATCGCTCTGGAACTGAAATCGGAAAGCTCACTGACATTTCCCCTATCTGAAAGTCTGATAAACGCCGGAAAAATGGCTAAGTCCAAAAAAAATTTTTTTCAACTTTTTTCAATTTTAACCCTGTGGGATATATATTCTACCCACACACATTTGGAACTCTCCTGGGTTACCCTCACAAATATTATTCCCTCATTTAGTGGATATTTTCACAAAAAAGTGAAATTTTCAAAAATCCAGAAAATTGACTGAAAACGACTAAATATCAAGGACTCATTGGGCGAATCGCTCTGGAACTGAAATCGGAAAGCTCACTGACATTTCCCCTATCTGAAAGTCTGATAAACGCCGGAAAAATGACTAAGTACAAAAAAAAAATTTTTTTCAACTTTTTTCAATTTTAACCCTGTGGGATATATATTCTACCCACACACATTTGGAACTCTCCTGGGTACCCTCACAAATATTATTCCCTCATTTAGTGGATATTTCCACAAAAAAGTGAAATTTTCAAAAATCCAGAAAATTGGCTGAAAACGACTAAATTTCAATGACTCATTGGGAGAATCGCTCTGGAACTGAAATCGGAAAGCTCACTGACATTTCCCCTATCTGAAAGTCTGATAAACGCCGGAAAAATGACTAAGTACAAAAAAAAATTTTTTTTCAACTTTTTTCAATTTTACCCACGTGGGGTATATATTCTACCCACACACATTTGGAACTCTCCTGGGGTACCCTCACACATATTATTCCCTCATTTAGTGGATATTTTCACAAAAAAGTTAAATTTTCAAAAATCCATTAAATTGGCTGAAAACGACTAAATATCAAGGACTCAGTGGGCGAATCGCTTTGGAACTGAAATCGGAATGCTCACTGACATTTCCCTTATCTGAAAGTCTGATAAAAGCTGGAAAAATTACTAAATCCCAAAAAAATTTTTTTTCAACTTTTTTCAATTTTAACCCTGTAGGATATAGATTCTACCCACACACATTTGGAACTCTCCTGGGGTACCCTCACACATATTATTCCCTCATTTAGTGGATATTTTCACAAAAAAGTGAAACATTCAAAAATCCAGAAAATTGGCTGAAAACAACTAAATATCAAGGACTCATTTGGCGAATCGCTCTGGAACTGAAATCGGAAAGCTCACTGACATTTCCCCTATCTGAAAGTCTGATAAATGCCGGAAAAATGACTAAGTCCAAAAAAAATTTTTTTCAACTTTTTTCAATTTTAACCCTGTGGGATATATATTCTACCCACACACATTTGGAACTCTCCTGGGGTACCCTCACACATATTATTCCCTCATTTAGTGGATATTTTCACAAAAAAAGTGAAATTTTCAAAAATCCAGAAAATTGGCTGAAAACGACTAAATATCAAGGACTGATTGGGCGAATCGCTCTTTAACTGAAATCGGAATGCTCACTGACATTTCCCCTATCTGAAAGTCTGATAAACGCCGAAAAAATGACTAAGTACAAAAAAAAATTTTTTTTCAACTTTTTTCAATTTTAACCCTGTGGGATATATATTCTACCCACACACATTTGGAACTCTCCTGGGGTACCCTCACACATATTATTCCCTCATTTAGTGGATATTTTCACAAAAAAGTTAAATTTTCAAAAATCCATTAAATTGGCTGAAAACTACTAAATATCAAGGACTCAGTGGGCGAATCGCTTTGGAACTGAAATCGGAATGCTCACTGACATTTCCCCTATCTGAAAGTCTGATAAAAGCTGGAAAAATTACTAAATCCCAAAAAAAATTTTTTTTCAACTTTTTTCAATTTTAACCCTGTAGGATATAGATTCTACCCACACACATTTGGAACTCTCCTGGGGTACCCTCACACATATTATTCCCTCATTTAGTGGATATTTTCACAAAAAAGTGAAACTTTCAAAAATCCAGAAAATTGGCTGAAAACAACTAAATATCAAGGACTCATTTGGCGAATCGCTCTGGAACTGAAATCGGAAAGCTCACTGACATTTCCCCTATCTGAAAGTCTGATAAATGCCGGAAAAATGACTAAGTCCAAAAAAAATTTTTTTCAACTTTTTTCAATTTTAACCCTGTGGGATATATATTCTACCCACACACATTTGGAACTCTCCTGGGGTACCCTCACACATATTATTCCCTCATTTAGTGGATATTTTCACAAAAAAAGTGAAATTTTCAAAAATCCAGAAAATTGGCTGAAAACGACTAAATATCAAGGACTGATTGGGCGAATCGCTCTTTAACTGAAATCGGAATGCTCACTGACATTTCCCCTATCTGAAAGTCTGATAAACGCCGAAAAAATGACTAAGTACAAAAAAAAATTTTTTTTCAACTTTTTTCAATTTTAACCCTGTGGGATATATATTCTACCCACACACATTTGGAACTCTCCTGGGGTACCCTCACACATATTATTCCCTCATTTAGTGGATATTTTCACAAAAAAGTGAAATTTTCAAAAATCTAGAAAATTGGCTGAAAACGACTAAATATCAAGGACTCATTGGGCGAATCGCTCTGGAACTGAAATCGGAAAGCTCACTGACATTTCCCCTATCCAAAAGTCTGATAAACACCGGAAAAATGACTAAGTACAAAAAAAAAAATTTTTTCAACTTTTTTCAATTTTACCCACGTGGGGTATATATTCTACCCACACACATTTGGAACTCTCCTGGGGTACCCTCACACATATTATTCCCTCATTTAGTGGATATTTTCACAAAAAAAGTTAAATTTTCAAAAATCCATTAAATTGGCTGAAAACGACTAAATATCAAGGACTCAGTGGGCGAATCGCTTTGGAACTGAAATCGGAACGCTCACTGACATTTCCCCTATCTGAAAGTCTGATAAAAGCTGGAAAAATTACTAAATCCAAAAAAAAAATTTTTTTCAACTTTTTTCAATTTTAACCCTGTAGGATATATATTCTACCCACACACATTTGGAACTCTCCTGGGGTACCCTCACACATATTATTCCCTCATTTAGTGGATATTTTCACAAAAAAAGTGAAATTTTCAAAAATCCAGAAAATTGGCTGAAAACAACTAAATATCAAAGACTGATTGGGCGAATCGCTCTGGAACTGAAATCGGAAAGCTCACTGACATTTCCCCTATCTGAAAGTCTGATAAACGCCGGAAAAATGACTAAGTACAAAAAAAAAATTTTTTTCAACTTTTTTCAATTTTAACCCTGTGGGATATATATTCTACCCACACACATTTGGAACTCTCCTGGGTTACCCTCACAAATATTATTCCCTCATTTAGTGGATATTTCCACAAAAAAGTGAAATTTTCAAAAATCCAGAAAATTGGCTGAAAACGACTAAATATCAAGGACTCATTGGGCGAATCGCTCTGGAACTGAAATCGGAAAGCTCACTGACATTTCCCCTATCCAAAAGTCTGATAAACACCGGAAAAATGACTAAGTACAAAAAAAAAAATTTTTTCAACTTTTTTCAATTTTACCCACGTGGGGTATATATTCTACCCACACACATTTGGAACTCTCCTGGGGTACCCTCACACATATTATTCCCTCATTTAGTGGATATTTTCACAAAAAAAGTTAAATTTTCAAAAATCCATTAAATTGGCTGAAAACGACTAAATATCAAGGACTCAGTGGGCGAATCGCTTTGGAACTGAAATCGGAACGCTCACTGACATTTCCCCTATCTGAAAGTCTGATAAAAGCTGGAAAAATTACTAAATCCAAAAAAAAAATTTTTTTCAACTTTTTTCAATTTTAACCCTGTAGGATATATATTCTACCCACACACATTTGGAACTCTCCTGGGGTACCCTCACACATATTATTCCCTCATTTAGTGGATATTTTCACAAAAAAAGTGAAATTTTCAAAAATCCAGAAAATTGGCTGAAAACAACTAAATATCAAAGACTGATTGGGCGAATCGCTCTGGAACTGAAATCGGAAAGCTCACTGACATTTCCCCTATCTGAAAGTCTGATAAACGCCGGAAAAATGACTAAGTACAAAAAAAAAATTTTTTTCAACTTTTTTCAATTTTAACCCTGTGGGATATATATTCTACCCACACACATTTGGAACTCTCCTGGGGTACCCTCACAAATATTATTCCCTCATTTAGTGGATATTTCCACAAAAAAGTGAAATTTTCAAAAATCCAGAAAATTGGCTGAAAACGACTAAATATCAAGGACTCAGTGGGCGAATCGCTTTGGAACTGAAATCGGAATGCTCACTGACATTTCCCCTATCTGAAAGTCTGATAAAAGCTGGAAAAATTACTAAATCCCCCAAAAAAATTTTTTTCAACTTTTTTCAATTTTAACCCTGTGGGATATATATTCTACCCACACACATTTGGAACTCTCCTGGGGTACCCTCACACATATTATTCCCTCATTTAGTGGATATTTTCACAAAAAAAGTGAAATTTTCAAAAATCCAGAAAATTGGCTGAAAACGACTAAATATCAAAGACTGATTGGGCGAATCGCTCTGGAACTGAAATCGGAAAGCTCACTTACATTTCCCCTATCTGAAAGTCTGATAAACGCCGGAAAAATGACTAAGTACAAAAAAAAAATTTTTTTCAACTTTTTTCAATTTTAACCCTGTAGGATATATATTCTACCCACACACATTTGGAACTCTCCTGGGGTACCCTCACACATATTATTCCCTCATTTAGTGGATATTTTCCCAAAAAATGAAATTTTCGAAAATCCAGAAAATTGGCTGAAAACGACTAAATATCAAGGACTCATTGGGCGAATCGCTTTGGAACTGAAATCGGAATGCTCACTGACACTTCCCCTATCTGAAAGTCTGAGAAAAGCTGGAAAAATTGCTAAATCCAAAAAAAAAATTTTTTTCAACTTTTTTCAATTTTAACCCTGTAGGATATATATTCTACCCACACACATTTGGAACTCTCCTGGGGTACCCTCACACATATTATTCCCTCATTTAGTGGATATTTTCACAAAAAAGTGAAATTTTCAAAAATCCAGAAAATTGGCTGAAAACGACTAAATATCAAGGACTGATTGGGAGAATTGCTCTTTAACTGAAATCGGAACACTCACTGACATTTCCCCTATCTGAAAGTCTGATAAACGCCGTAAAAATGACTAAGTACAAAAAAAAAAATTTTTTCAACTTTTTTCAATTTTAACCCTGTGGGATATGTATTCTACCCACACACATTTGGAACTCTCCTGGGGTACCCTCACACATATTATTCCCTCATTTAGTGGATATTTTCACAAAAAAAGTGAAATTTTCAAAAATCCAGAAAATTGGTTGAAATTGACTAAATATCAAGGACTGATTGGGCGAATCGCTCTGGAACTGAAATCGGAACGCTCACTGACTTTTCCCCTATCTGAAAGTCTGATAAACGCCGGAAAAATGACTAAGTCCAAAAAAAAAATTTTGTTCAACTTTTTTCAATTTTACCCACGTGGGGTATATATTCTACCCACACACATTTGGAACTCTCCTGGGGTACCCTCACACATATTATTCCCTCATTTAGTGGATATTTTCACAAAAAAGTTAAATTTTCAAAAATCCATTAAATTGGCTGAAAACGACTAAATATCAAGGACTCAGTGGGCGAATCGCTTTGGAACTGAAATCGGAATGCTCACTGACATTTCCCCTATCTGAAAGTCTGATAAAAGCTGGAAAAATAACTAAATCCCAAAAAAAAATTTTAAAACTTTTTTCAATTTTAACCCTGTGGGATATATATTCTACCCACACACATTTGGAACTCTCCTGGGGTACCCTCACACATATTATTCCCTCATTTAGTGGATATTTTCACAAAAAAGTGAAACTTTCAAAAATCCAGAAAATTGGCTGAAAACAACTAAATATCAAGGACTCATTGGGCGAATCGCTCTGGAACTGAAATCGGAAAGCTCACTGACATTTCCCCTATCTGAAAGTCTGATAAACGCCGGAAAAATGACTAAGTCCAAAAAAAATTTTTTTCAACTTTTTTCAATTTTAACCCTGTGGGATATATATTCTACCCACACACATTTGGAACTCTCCTGGGGTACCCTCACAAATATTATTCCCTCATTTAGTGGATATTTCCACAAAAAAGTGAAATTTTCAAAAATCCAGAAAATTGGCTGAAAAAGACTAAATATCAAGGACTCATTGGGCGAATCGCTCTGGAACTGAAATCGGAAAGCTCACTGACATTTCCCCTATCTAAAAGTCTGATAAACGCCGGAAAAATGACTAAGTACAAAAAAAAAATTTTTTTCAACTTTTTTCAATTTTACCCACGTGGGGTATATATTCTACCCACACACATTTGGAACTCTCCTGGGGTACCCTCACATATATTATTCCCTCATTTAGTGGATATTTTCACAAAAAAGTTAAATTTTCAAAAATCCATTAAATTGGCTGAAAACGACTAAATATCAAGGACTCAGTGGGCGAATCGCTATGGAACTGAAATCGGAACGCTCACTGACATTTCCCCTATCTGAAAGTCTGATAAAAGCTGGAAAAATTACTAAATCCGAAAAAAAAAAATTTTTTCAACTTTTTTCAATTTTACCCACGTGGGGTATATATTCTACCCACACACATTTGGAACTCTCCTGGGGTACCCTCACACATATTATTCCCTCATTTAGTGGATATTTTCACAAAAAAGTGAAATTTTCAAAAATCCAGAAAATTCACTGAAAACGACTAAATATCAAGGACTCATTGGGCGAATCGCTCTGGAACTGAAATCGGAAAGCTCACTGACATTTCCCCTATCTGAAAGTCTGATAAACGCCGGAAAAATGACTAAGTCCAAAAAAAAATTTTTTTCAACTTTTTTCAATTTTAACCCTGTGGGATATATATTCTACCCACACACATTTGGAACTCTCCTGGGGTACCCTCACACATATTATTCCCTCATTTAGTGGATATTTTCACAAAAAAGTGAAATTTTCAAAAATCCCAAAAATTGGCTGAAAACGACTAAATATCAAGGACTCATTGGGCGAATCGCTCTGGAACTGAAATCGGAAAGCTCACTGACATTTCCCCTATCTGAAAGTCTGATAAACGCCGGAAAAATGACTAAGTCCAAAAAAAATTTTTTTCAACTTTTTTCAATTTTAACCCTGTGGGATATATATTCTACCCACACACATTTGGAACTCTCCTGGGGTACCCTCACAAATATTATTCCCTCATTTAGTGGATATTTCCACAAAAAAGTGAAATTTTCAAAAATCCAGAAAATTGGCTGAAAACGACTAAATATCAAGGACTCATTGGGCGAATCGCTCTGGAACTGAAATCGGAAAGCTCACTGACATTTCCCCTATCTAAAAGTCTGATAAACGCCGGAAAAATGACTAAGTACAAAAAAAAAATTTTTTTCAACTTTTTTCAATTTTACCCACGTGGGGTATATATTCTACCCACACACATTTGGAACTCTCCTGGGGTACCCTCACACATATTATTCCCTCATTTAGTGGATATTTTCACAAAAAAGTTAAATTTTCAAAAATCCATTAAATTGGCTGAAAACGACTAAATATCAAGGACTCAGTGGGCGAATCGCTTTGGAATTGAAATCGGAACGCTCACTGACATTTCCCCTATCTGAAAGTCTGATAAAAGCTGGAAAAATTACTAAATCCCAAAAAAAAATTTTTTTCAACTTTTTTCAATTTTAACCCTGTAGGATATATATTCTACCCACACACATTTGGAACTCTCCTGGGGTACCCTCACACATATTATTCCCTCATTTAGTGGATATTTTCACAAAAAAGTGAAATTTTCAAAAATCCAGAAAATTGGCTGAAAACGACTAAATATCAAGGACTCATTGGGTGAATCGCTCTGGAACTGAAATCGGAAAGCTGACTGACATTTCCCCTATCTGAACTTCTGATAAACGCCAGAAAAATGACTAAGTCCAAAAAAATTTTATTTCAACTTTTTTCAATTTTAACCCTGTGGGATATATATTCTACCCACACACATTTGGAACTCTCCTGGGGTACCCTCACACATATTATTCCCTCATTTAGTGGATATTTTCACAAAAAAAGTGAAATTTTCAAAAATCCAGAAAATTGGCTGAAAACGACTAAATATCAAAGACTGATTGGGCGAATCGCTCTGGAACTGAAATCGGAAAGCTCACTGACATTTCCCCTATCTGAAAGTCTGATAAACGCCGGAAAAATGACTAAGTACAAAAAAAAAATTTTTTTCAACTTTTTTCAATTTTAACCCTGTAGGATATATATTCTACCCACACACATTTGGAACTCTCCTGGGGTACCCTCACACATATTATTCCCTCATTTAGTGGATATTTTCCCAAAAAATGAAATTTTCGAAAATCCAGAAAATTGGCTGAAAACGACTAAATATCAAGGACTCATTGGGCGAATCGCTTTGGAACTGAAATCGGAATGCTCACTGACACTTCCCCTATCTGAAAGTCTAAGAAAAGCTGGAAAAATTACTAAATCCAAAAAAAAAATTTTTTTCAACTTTTTTCAATTTTAACCCTGTAGGATATATATTCTACCCACACACATTTGGAACTCTCCTGGGGTACCCTCACACATATTATTCCCTCATTTAGTGGATATTTTCACAAAAAAGTGAAATTTTCAAAAATCCAGAAAATTGGCTGAAAACGACTAAATATCAAGGACTGATTGGGAGAATTGCTCTTTAACTGAAATCGGAACACTCACTGACATTTCCCCTATCTGAAAGTCTGATAAACGCCGTAAAAATGACTAAGTCCAAAAAAAAAATTTTGTTCAACTTTTTTCAATTTTACCCACGTGGGGTATATATTCTACCCACACACATTTGGAACTCTCCTGGGGTACCCTCACACATATTATTCCCTCATTTAGTGGATATTTTCACAAAAAAGTTACATTTTCAAAAATCCATTAAATTGGCTGAAAACGACTAAATATCAAGGACTCAGTGGGCGAATCGCTTTGGAACTGAAATCGGAATGCTCACTGACATTTCCCCTATCTGAAAGTCTGATAAAAGCTGGAAAAATTACTAAATCCCCAAAAAAATTTTTTTCAACTTTTTTCAATTTTAACCCTGTGGGATATATATTCTACCCACACACATTTGGAACTCTCCTGGGGTAACCTCACACATATTATTCCCTCATTTAGTGGATATTTTCACAAAAAAAGTGAAATTTTCAAAAATCCAGAAAATTGGCTGAAAACGACTAAATATCAAGGACTCATTGGGCGAATCGCTCTGGAACTGAAATCGGAAAGCTCACTGACATTTCCCCTATCTGAAAGTCTGATAAACGCCGGAAAAATGACTAAGTCCAAAAAAAATTTTTTTCAACTTTTTTCAATTTTAACCCTGTGGGATATATATTCTACCCACACACATTTGGAACTCTCCTGGGGTACCCTCACAAATATTATTCCCTCATTTAGTGGATATTTCCACAAAAAAGTGAAATTTTCAAAAATCCAGAAAATTGGCTGAAAAAGACTAAATATCAAGGACTCATTGGGCGAATCGCTCTGGAACTGAAATCGGAAAGCTCACTGACATTTCCCCTATCTAAAAGTCTGATAAACGCCGGAAAAATGACTAAGTACAAAAAAAAAATTTTTTTCAACTTTTTTCAATTTTACCCACGTGGGGTATATATTCTACCCACACACATTAAGAACTCTCCTGGGGTACCCTCACATATATTATTCCCTCATTTAGTGGATATTTTCACAAAAAAGTTAAATTTTCAAAAATCCATTAAATTGGCTGAAAACGACGAAATATCAAGGACTCAGTGGGCGAATCGCTATGGAACTGAAATCGGAACGCTCACTGACATTTCCCCTATCTGAAAGTCTGATAAAAGCTGGAAAAATTACTAAATCCGAAAAAAAAAAATTTTTTCAACTTTTTTCAATTTTACCCACGTGGGGTATATATTCTACCCACACACATTTGGAACTCTCCTGGGGTACCCTCACACATATTATTCCCTCATTTAGTGGATATTTTCACAAAAAAGTGAAATTTTCAAAAATCCAGAAAATTCACTGAAAACGACTAAATATCAAGGACTCATTGGGCGAATCGCTCTGGAACTGAAATCGGAAAGCTCACTGACATTTCCCCTATCTAAAAGTCTGATAAACGCCGAAAAAATGACTAAGTCCAAAAAAAAATTTTTTTCAACTTTTTCAATTTTAACCCTGTGGGATATATATTCTACCCACACACATTTGGAACTCTCCTGGGGTACCCTCACACATATTATTCCCTCATTTAGTGGATATTTCCACAAAAAAGTGAAATTTTCAAAAATCCAGAAAATTGGCTGAAAACGACTAAATATCAAGGACTCATTGGGCGAATCGCTCTGGAACTGAAATCGGAAAGCTCACTGACATTTCCCCTATCTAAAAGTCTGATAAACGCCGGAAAAATGACTAAGTACAAAAAAAAAATTTTTTTCAACTTTTTTCAATTTTACCCACGTGGGGTATATATTCTACCCACACACATTTGGAACTCTCCTGGGGTACCCTCACACATATTATTCCCTCATTTAGTGGATATTTTCACAAAAAAGTTAAATTTTCAAAAATCCATTAAATTGGCTGAAAACGACTAAATATCAAGGACTCAGTGGGCGAATCGCTTTGGAACTGAAATCGGAACGCTCACTGACATTTCCCCTATCTGAAAGTCTGATAAAAGCTGGAAAAATTGCTAAATCCAAAAAAAAAATTTTTTTCAACTTTTTTCAATTTTAACCCTGTAGGATATATATTCTACCCACACACATTTGGAACTCTCCTGGGGTACCCTCACACATATTATTCCCTCATTTAGTGGATATTTTCACAAAAAAGTGAAATTTTCAAAAATCCCAAAAATTGGCTGGAAACGACTAAATATCAAGGACTCATTGGGCGAATCGCTCTGGAACTGAAATCGGAAAGCTCACTGACATTTCCCCTATCTGAAAGTCTGATAAACGCCGGAAAAATGACTAAGTCCAAAAAAAATTTTTTTAAACTTTTTTCAATTTTAACCCTGTGGGATATATATTCTACCCACACACATTTGGAACTCTCCTGGGGTACCCTCACACATATTATTCCCTCATTTAGTGGATATTTTCACAAAAAAAGTGAAATTTTCAAAAATCCAGAAAATTGGCAGAAAACGACTAAATATGAAGGACTGATTGGGCGAATCGCTCTGGAACTGAAATCGGAATGCTCACTGACATTTCCCCTATCTGAAAGTCTGATAAACGCCGGAAAAATGACTAAGTACAAAAAAAAATTTTTTTTCAACTTTTTTCAATTTTAGCCCTGTGGGATATATATTCTACCCACACACATTTGGAACTCTCCTGGGGTACCCTCACAAATATTATTCCCTCATTTAGTGGATATTTCCACAAAAAAGTGAAATTTTCAAAAATCCAGAAAATTGGCTGAAAACGACTAAATATCAAGGTCTCATTGGGCGAATCGCTCTGGAACTGAAATCGGAAAGCTCACTGACATTTCCCCTATCTAAAAGTCTGATAAACGCCGGAAAAATGACTAAGTACAAAAAAAAAAAATTTTTCAACTTTTTTCAATTTTACCCACGTGGGGTATATATTCTACCCACACACATTTGGAACTCTCCTGGGGTACCCTCACACATATTATTCCCTCATTTAGTGGATATTTTCACAAAAAAGTGAAATTTTCAAAAATCCAGAAAATTCTCTGAAAACGACTAAATATCAAGGACTCATTGGGCGAATCGCTCTGGAACTGAAATCGGAAAGCTCACTGACATTTCCCCTATCTGAAAGTCTGATAAACGCCGGAAAAATGACTAAGTCCAAAAAAAAATTTTTTTCAACTTTTTTCAATTTTAACCCTGTGGGATATATATTCTACCCACACACATTTGGAACTCTCCTGGGGTACCCTCACACATATTATTCCCTTATTTAGTGGATATTTTCACAAAAAAGTGAAACTTTCAAAATCCAGAAAATTGGCTGAAAACAACTAAATATCAAGGACTCATTGGGCGAATCGCTCTGGAACTGAAATCGGAATGCTCACTGACATTTCCCCTATCTGAAAGTCTGATAAACGCCGGAAAAATGACTAAGTCCAAAAAAAAATTTTTTTCAACTTTTTCAATTTTAACCCTGTGGGATATATATTCTACCCACACACATTTGGAACTCTCCTGGGGTACCCTCACACATATTATTCCCTCATTTAGTGGATATTTTCACAAAAAAGTGAAATTTTCAAAAATCCCAAAAATTGGCTGAAAACGACTAAATATCAAGGACTCATTGGGCGAATCGCTCTGGAACTGAAATCGGAAAGCTCACTGACATTTCCCCTATCTGAAAGTCTGATAAACGCCGGAAAAATGACTAAGTCCAAAAAAAATTTTTTTCAACTTTTTTCAATTTTAACCCTGTGGGATATATATTCTACCCACACACATTTGGAACTCTCCTGGGGTACCCTCACACATATTATTCCCTCATTTAGTGGATATTTTCACAAAAAAAGTGAAATTTTCAAAAATCCAGAAAATTGGCAGAAAACGACTAAATATGAAGGACTGATTGGGCGAATCGCTCTGGAACTGAAATCGGAATGCTCACTGACATTTCCCCTATCTGAAAGTCTGATAAACGCCGGAAAAATGACTAAGTCCAAAAAAAATTTTTTTCAACTTTTTTCAATTTTAACCCTGTGGGATATATATTCTACCCACACACATTTGGAACTCTCCTGGGGTACCCTCACAAATATTATTCCCTCATTTAGTGGATATTTCCACAAAAAAGTGAAATTTTCAAAAATCCAGAAAATTGGCTGAAAACGACTAAATATCAAGGACTCATTGGGCGAATCGCTCTGGAACTGAAATCGGAAAGCTCACTGACATTTCCCCTATCTAAAAGTCTGATAAACGCCGGAAAAATGACTAAGTACAAAAAAAAAATTTTTTTCAACTTTTTTCAATTTTACCCACGTGGGGTATATATTCTACCCACACACATTTGGAACTCTCCTGGGGTACCCTCACACATATTATTCCCTCATTTAGTGGATATTTTCACAAAAAAGTTAAATTTTCAAAAATCCATTAAATTGGCTGAAAACGACTAAATATCAAGGACTCAGTGGGCGAATCGCTTTGGAACTGAAATCGGAACGCTCACTGACATTTCCCCTATCTGAAAGTCTGATAAAAGCTGGAAAAATTACTAAATCCAAAAAAAAAATTATTTTCAACTTTTTTCAATTTTAACCCTGTAGGATATATATTCTACCCACACACATTTGGAACTCTCCTGGGGTACCCTCACACATATTATTCCCTCATTTAGTGGATATTTTCACAAAAAAGTGAAATTTTCAAAAATCCAGAAAATTGACTGAAAACGAATAAATATCAAGGACTCATTGGGCGAATCGCTCTGGAACTGAAATCGGAAAGCTCACTGACATTTCCCCTATCTGAAAGTCTGATAAACGCCGGAAAAATGACTAAGTAGAAAAAAAATTTTTTTCAACTTTTTTCAATTTTAACCCTGTGGGATATATATTCTACCCACACACATTTGGAACTCTCCTGGGGTACCCTCACACATATTATTCCCTCATTTAGTGGATATTTTCACAAAAAAGTGAAATTTTCAAAAATCCAGAAAATTGACTGAAAATGACTAAATATCAAGGACTCATTGGGCGAATCGCTCTGGAACTGAAATCGGAAAGCTCACTGACATTTCCCCTATCTGAAAGTCTGATAAACGCCGGAAAAATGACTAAGTCCAAAAAAAATTTTTTTCAACTTTTTTCAATTTTAACCCTGTGGGATATATATTCTACCCACACACATTTGGAACTCTCCTGGGGTACCCTCACACATATTATTCCCTCATTTAGTGGATATTTTCACAAAAAAGTTAAATTTTCAAAAATCCATTAAATTGGCTGAAAACGACTAAATATCAAGGACTCAGTGGGCGAATCGCTTTGGAACTGAAATCGGAACGCTCACTGACATTTCCCCTATCTGAAAGTCTGATAAAAGCTGGAAAAATTACTAAATCCAAAAAAAAAATTTTTTTCAACTTTTTTCAGTTTTAACCCTGTAAGATATATATTCTACCCACACACATTTGGAACTCTCCTGGGGTACCCTCACACATATTATTCCCTCATTTAGTGGATATTTTCACAAAAAAGTGAAACTTTCAAAATCCAGAAAATTGGCTGAAAACAACTAAATATCAAGGACTCATTGGGCGAATCGCTCTGGAACTGAAATCGGAAAGCTCACTGACATTTCCCCTATCTGAAAGTCTGATAAACGCCGGAAAAATGACTAAGTCCAAAAAAAATTTTTTTCAACTTTTTTCAATTTTAACCCTGTGGGATATATATTCTACCCACACACATTTGGAACTCTCCTGGGGTACCCTCACACATATTATTCCCTCATTTAGTGGATATTTTCACAAAAAAAGTGAAATTTTCAAAAATCCAGAAAATTGGCAGAAAACGACTAAATATGAAGGACTGATTGGGCGAATCGCTCTGGAACTGAAATCGGAATGCTCACTGACATTTCCCCTATCTGAAAGTCTGATAAACGCCGGAAAAATGACTAAGTCCAAAAAAAATTTTTTTCAACTTTTTTCAATTTTAACCCTGTGGGATATATATTCTACCCACACACATTTGGAACTCTCCTGGGGTACCCTCACAAATATTATTCCCTCATTTAGTGGATATTTCCACAAAAAAGTGAAATTTTCAAAAATCCAGAAAATTGGCTGAAAACGACTAAATATCAAGGACTCATTGGGCGAATCGCTCTGGAACTGAAATCGGAAAGCTCACTGACATTTCCCCTATCTAAAAGTCTGATAAACGCCGGAAAAATGACTAAGTACAAAAAAAAAATTTTTTTCAACTTTTTTCAATTTTACCCACGTGGGGTATATATTCTACCCACACACATTTGGAACTCTCCTGGGGTACCCTCACACATATTATTCCCTCATTTAGTGGATATTTTCACAAAAAAGTTAAATTTTCAAAAATCCATTAAATTGGCTGAAAACGACTAAATATCAAGGACTCAGTGGGCGAATCGCTTTGGAACTGAAATCGGAACGCTCACTGACATTTCCCCTATCTGAAAGTCTGATAAAAGCTGGAAAAATTACTAAATCCAAAAAAAAAATTATTTTCAACTTTTTTCAATTTTAACCCTGTAGGATATATATTCTACCCACACACATTTGGAACTCTCCTGGGGTACCCTCACACATATTATTCCCTCATTTAGTGGATATTTTCACAAAAAAGTGAAATTTTCAAAAATCCAGAAAATTGACTGAAAACGAATAAATATCAAGGACTCATTGGGCGAATCGCTCTGGAACTGAAATCGGAAAGCTCACTGACATTTCCCCTATCTGAAAGTCTGATAAACGCCGGAAAAATGACTAAGTAGAAAAAAAATTTTTTTCAACTTTTTTCAATTTTAACCCTGTGGGATATATATTCTACCCACACACATTTGGAACTCTCCTGGGGTACCCTCACACATATTATTCCCTCATTTAGTGGATATTTTCACAAAAAAGTGAAATTTTCAAAAATCCAGAAAATTGACTGAAAATGACTAAATATCAAGGACTCATTGGGCGAATCGCTCTGGAACTGAAATCGGAAAGCTCACTGACATTTCCCCTATCTGAAAGTCTGATAAACGCCGGAAAAATGACTAAGTCCAAAAAAAATTTTTTTCAACTTTTTTCAATTTTAACCCTGTGGGATATATATTCTACCCACACACATTTGGAACTCTCCTGGGGTACCCTCACACATATTATTCCCTCATTTAGTGGATATTTTCACAAAAAAGTTAAATTTTCAAAAATCCATTAAATTGGCTGAAAACGACTAAATATCAAGGACTCAGTGGGCGAATCGCTTTGGAACTGAAATCGGAACGCTCACTGACATTTCCCCTATCTGAAAGTCTGATAAAAGCTGGAAAAATTACTAAATCCAAAAAAAAAATTTTTTTCAACTTTTTTCAGTTTTAACCCTGTAAGATATATATTCTACCCACACACATTTGGAACTCTCCTGGGGTACCCTCACACATATTATTCCCTCATTTAGTGGATATTTTCACAAAAAAGTGAAACTTTCAAAATCCAGAAAATTGGCTGAAAACAACTAAATATCAAGGACTCATTGGGCGAATCGCTCTGGAACTGAAATCGGAAAGCTCACTGACATTTCCCCTATCTGAAAGTCTGATAAACGCCGGAAAAATGACTAAGTCCAAAAAAAAATTTTTTTCAACTTTTTCAATTTTAACCCTGTGGGATATATTCTACCCACACACATTTGGAACTCTCCTGGGGTACCCTCACACATATTATTCCCTCATTTAGTGGATATTTTCACAAAAAAGTGAAATTTTCAAAAATCCCAAAAATTGGCTGAAAACGACTAAATATCAAGGACTCATTGGGCGAATCGCTCTGGAACTGAAATCGGAAAGCTCACTGACATTTCCCCTATCTGAAAGTCTGATAAACGCCGGAAAAATGACTAAGTCCAAAAAAAATTTTTTTCAACTTTTTTCAATTTTAACCCTGTGGGATATATATTCTACCCACACACATTTGGAACTCTCCTGGGGTACCCTCACACATATTATTCCCTCATTTAGTGGATATTTTCACAAAAAAGTGAAATTTTCAAAAATCCAGAAAATTGGCTGAAAACGACTAAATATCAAGGACTCATTGGGCGAATCGCTCTGGAACTGAAATCGGAAAGCTCACTGACATTTCCCCTATCTGAAAGTCTGATAAACGCCGGAAAAATGACTAAGTACAAAAAAAAAAATTTTTTTCAACTTTTTTCAATTTTAACCCTGTGGGATATATATTCTACCCACACACATTTGGAACTCTCCTGGGGTACCCTCACACATATTATTCCCTCATTTAGTGGATATTTTCACAAAAAAGTGAAATTTTCAAAAATCCAGAAAATTGGCTGAAAATGACTAAATATCAAGGACTCATTGGGCGAATCGCTCTGGAACTGAAATCGGAAAGCTCACTGACATTTCCCCTATCTGAAAGTCTGATAAACGCCGGAAAAATGACTAAGTACAAAAAAAAAAATTTTTTCAACTTTTTTCAATTTTAACCCTGTGGGATATATATTCTACCCACACACATTTGGAACTCTCCTGGGGTACCCTCACACATATTATTCCCTCATTTAGTGGATATTTTCACAAAAAAGTTAAATTTTCAAAAATCCATTAAATTGGCTGAAAACGACTAAATATCAAGGACTCAGTGGGCGAATCGCTTTGGAACTGAAATCGGAATGCTCACTGACATTTCCCCTATCTGAAAGTCTGATAAAAGCTGGAAAAATTACTAAATCCAAAAAAAAATTTTTTTTCAACTTTTTTCAATTTTAACCCTGTAGGATATATATTCTACCCACACACATTTGGAACTCTCCTGGGGTACCCTCACACATTTTATTCCCTCATTTAGTGGATATTTTCACAAAAAAGTGAAATTTTCAAAAATCCAGAAAATTGGCTGAAAACAACTAAATATCAAGGACTCATTGGGCGAATCACTCTGGAACTGAAATCGGAAAGCTCACTGACATTTCCCCTATCTGAAAGTCTGATAAACGCCGGAAAAATGACTAAGTCCAAAAAAAAATTTTTTTTCAACTTTTTTCAATTTTACCCACGTGGGGTATATATTCTACCCACACACATTTGGATCTCTCCTGGGGTACCCTCACACATATTATTCCCTCATTTAGTGGATATTTTCACAAAAAAGTGAAACTTTCAAAAATCCAGAAAATTGGCTGAAAACAACTAAATATCAAGGACTCATTGGGCGAATCGCTCTGGAACTGAAATCGGAAAGCTCACTGACATTTCCCCTATCTAAAAGTCTGATAAACGCCGGAAAAATAACTAAGTACAAAAGAAAATTTTTTTTAAACTTTTTTCAATTTTACCCACGTGGGGTATATATTCTACCCACACACATTTGGAACTCTCCTGGGGTACCCTCACACATATTATTCCCTCATTTAGTGGATATTTTCACAAAAAAGTTAAATTTTCAAAAATCCATTAAATTAGCTGAAAACGACTAAATATCAAGGACTCAGTGGGCGAATCGCTTTGGAACTGAAATCGGAACTCTCACTGACATTTCCCCTATCTGAAAGTCTCATAAAAGCTGGAAAAATTCCTAAATCCAAAAAAAAAATTTTTTTCAACTTTTTTCAATTTTAACCCTGTAGGATATAAATTCTACCCACACACATTTGAAACTCTCCTGGGGTACCCTCACACATATTATTCCCTCATTTAGTGGATATTTTCACAAAAAAGTGAAATTTTCAAAAATCCAGAAAATTGGCTGAAAACGACTAAATATCAAGGACTCATTGGGCGAATCGCTCTGGATCTGAAATCGGAAAGCTCACTGACATTTCCCCTATCTGAAAGTCTGATAAACGCCGGAAAAATGACTAAGTCCAAAAAAAATTTTTTTCAACTTTTTTCAATTTTAACCCTGTGGGATATATATTCTACCCACACACATTTGGAACTCTCCTGGGGTACCCTCACACATATTGTTCCCTCATTTAGTGGATATTTTCACAAAAAAGTGAAATTTTCAAAAATCCAGAAAATTGGCTGAAGACGACTAAATATCAAGGACTCATTGAGCGAATCGCTCTGGAACTGAAATCGGAACGCTCACTGACATTTCCCCTATCTGAAAGTCTGATAAACGCCGGAAAAATGACTACGTCCAAAAAAAATTTTTTTCAACTTTTTTCAATTTTAACCCTGTGGGATATATATTCTACCCACACACATTTGGAACTCTCCTGGGGTACCCTCACACATATTATTCCCTCATTTAGTGGATATTTTCACAAAAAAGTGAAATTTTCAAAAATTCAGAAATTGGCTGAAAACGACTAAATATCAAGGACTCATTGGGCGAATCGCTCTGGAACTGAAATCGGAACGCTCACTGACATTTCCCCTATCTGAAAGTCTGATAAACGCTGGAAAATTGTCTAAGTACAAAAAAAAAATTTTTTTCAACTTTTTTCAATTTTAACCCTGTGGGATATATATTCTACCCAAACACATTTGGAACTCTCCTGGGGTACCCTCACACATATTATTCCCTCATTTAGTGGATATTTTCACAAAAAGTGAAATTTTCAAAAATCCATTAAATTGGCTGAAAACGACTAAATATCAAGGACTCAGTGGACGAATCGCTTTGGAACTGAAATCGGAACGCTCACTGACATTTCCCCTAACTGAAAGTCTGATAAAAGCTGGAAAAATTACTAAGTCCAAAAAAAAATTTTTAAACTTTTTTCAATTTTACCGCCGTGGGATATATATTCTAACCACACACATTTGGAACTCTCCTGGGGTACCCTCACACATATTATTCCCTCATTTAGTGGAGATTTTCACAAAAAAGTGAAATTTTCAAAAATCCAGAAAATAGGCTGAAAACAACTAAATATCAAGGACTCATTGGGCGAATCGCTCTGGAACTGAAATCGGAACGCTCACTGACATTTCCCCTATTTGAAAGTCTGATAAACGCCGGAAAAATGACTAAGTCCAAAAAAAAAATTTCTTCAACTTTTTTAAATTTTAACCCTGTGGGATATGTATTCTACCCACACACATTTGGAACTCTCCTGGGGTACCCTCACACATATTATTCCCTCATTTAGTGGATATTTTCACAAAAAAGTTAAATTTTCAAAAATCCATTAAATTGGCTGAAAACGACTAAATATCAAGGACTCAGTTGGCGAATCGCTTTGGAACTGAAATCGGAACGCTCACTGACTTTTCCCCTATCTGAAAGTCTGATAAAAGCCGGAAAAATGTCTAAGTCCAAAAAAAAATGTTTTCAACTTTTTTCAATTTTACCCCCGTTGGATATATATTCTACCCACACACATTTGGAACTCTCTTGGGGTACCCTCACACATATTATTATGTCATTTAGTGGAGATTTTCACAAAAAAGTGAAATTTTCAAAAATCCAGAAAATAGGCTGAAAACGACTAAATATCAAGGACTCATTGGGCGAATCGCTCTGGAACTGAAATCGGAACGCTCACTGACATTTCCCCTATTTGAAAGTCTGATAAACGCCGGAAAAATGACTAAGTCCAAAAAAAAAATTTCTTCAACTTTTTTAAATTTTAACCCTGTGGGATATGTATTCTACCCACACACATTTGGAACTCTCCTGGGGTACCCTCACACATATTATTCCCTCATTTAGTGGATATTTTCACAAAAAAGTTAAATTTTCAAAAATCCATTAAATTGGCTGAAAACGACTAAATATCAAGGACTCAGTTGGCGAATCGCTTTGGAACTGAAATCGGAACACTCACTGACTTTTCCCCTATCTGAAAGTCTGATAAAAGCCGGAAAAATGTCTAAGTCCAAAAAAAAATGTTTTCAACTTTTTTCAATTTTACCCCCGTTGGATATATATTCTACCCACACACATTTGGAACTCTCTTGGGGTACCCTCACACATATTATTATGTCATTTAGTGGAGATTTTCACAAAAAAGTGAAATTTTCAAAAATCCAGAAAATAGGCTGAAAACGACTAAATATCAAGGACTCATTGGGCGAATCGCTCTGGAACTGAAATCGGAACGCTCACTGACATTTCCCCTATTTGAAAGTCTGATAAACGCCGGAAAAATGACTAAGTCCAAAAAAAAAATTTCTTCAACTTTTTTAAATTTTAACCCTGTGGGATATGTATTCTACCCACACACATTTGGAACTCTCCTGGGGTACCCTCACACATATTATTCCCTCATTTAGTGGATATTTTCACAAAAAAGTTAAATTTTCAAAAATCCATTAAATTGGCTGAAAACGACTAAATATCAAGGACTCAGTTGGCGAATCGCTTTGGAACTGAAATCGGAACACTCACTGACTTTTCCCCTATCTGAAAGTCTGATAAAAGCCGGAAAAATGTCTAAGTCCAAAAAAAAATGTTTTCAACTTTTTTCAATTTTACCCCCGTTGGATATATATTCTACCCACACACATTTGGAACTCTCTTGGGGTACCCTCACACATATTATTCTGTCACTTAGTGAATAATTTCACAAAAAAAGTGAAATTTTCAAAAATCCAGAAAATAGGCTGAAAACGACTAAATATCAAGGACTCATTGGGCGAATCGCTCTGGAACTGAAATCGGAACGCTCACTGACATTTCCCCTATTTGAAAGTCTGATAAACGCTGGAAAAATGAATAAGTCCAAAAAAATTTTTTTTTCAATTTTACCCCCGTTGGATTAATATTCTACCCACACACATTTGGAACTCTCCTGGGGTACCCTCACACATATTATTCCCTCATTTAGTGGATATTTTCACAAAAAAGTGAAATTTTCAAAAATCCAGAAAATTGGCTGAAAACGACTAAATATCAAGGACTCATTGGGCGAATCGCTCTGGAACTGAAATCGGAAAGCTCACTGACACTTCCCCTATCTGAAAGTCTGATAAACGCCGGAAAAATGACTAAGTCCAAAAAAAAATTTTTTTCAACTTTTTTCAATTTTTACCCTGTGGGATATATATTCTACCCACACACATTTGGAACTCTCCTGGGGTACCCTCACACATGTTATTCCCTCATTTAGTGGATATTTTCACAAAAAAGTGAAATTTTTAAAAATCCAGAAAATTGGCTGAAATCGACTAAATATCAAGGACGCATTGGGCGAATCGCTCTGGAAATGAAATCGGAACACTCACTGACATTTCCCCTATCTGAAAGTATGATAAACGCCGGAAAAATGACTAAGTACAAAAAAAAATGTTTTCAACTTTTTTCAATTTTACCCCCGTTGGATATATATTCTACCCACACACATTTGGAACTCTCTTGGGGTACCCTCACACATATTATTCCCTCATTTAGTGAATATTTTTGCAAAAAAAGTGAAATTTTCAAAAATCCAGAAAATAGGCTGAAAACGACTAAATATCAAGGACTCATTGGGCGAATCGCTCTGGAACTGAAATCGGAATGCTCACTGACATTTCCCCTATTTGAAAGTCTGATAAACGCTGTAAAAATGAATAAGTCCAAAAAAATTTTTTTTTCAATTTTACCCCCGTGGGATTAATATTCTACCCACACACATTTGGAACTTTCCTGGGGTACCCTCACACATATTATTCCCTCATTTAGTGGATATTTTCACAAAAAAGTGAAATTTTCAAAAATCCAGAAAATTGGCTGAAATCGACTAAATATTAAGGACTCATTGGGCGAATCGCTCTGGAAATGAAATCGGAACACTCACTGACATTTCCCCTATCTGAAAGTATGATAAACGCCGGAAAAATGACTAAGTACAAAAAAAAATGTTTTCAACTTTTTTCAATTTTACCCCCGTTGGATATATATTCTACCCACACACATTTGGAACTCTCTTGGGGTACCCTCACACATATTATTCCCTCATTTAGTGAATATTTTTACAAAAAAAGTGAAATTTTCAAAAATCCAGAAAATAGGCTGAAAACGACTAAATATCAAGGACTCATTGGGCGAATCGCTCTGGAACTGAAATCGGAATGCTCACTGACATTTCCCCTATTTGAAAGTCTGATAAACGCTGTAAAAATGAATAAGTCCAAAAAAATTTTTTTTTCAATTTTACCCCCGTGGGATTAATATTCTACCCACACACATTTGGAACTCTCCTGGGGTACCCTCACACATATTATTCCCTCATTTAGTGGATATTTTCACAAAAAAGTGAAATTTTCAAAAATCCAGAAAATTGGCTGAAATCGACTAAATATCAAGGACTCATTGGGCGAATCGCTCTGGAAATGAAATCGGAACACTCACTGACATTTCCCCTATCTGAAAGTATGATAAACGCCGGAAAAATTACTAAGTACAAAAAAAAAATTTCTTCAACTTTTTTCAATTTTAACCCTGTGGGATATATATTCTACCCACACACATTTGGAACTCTCCTGGAGTACCCTCACACATATTATTCTGTCATTTAGTGGATATTTTTTAAAAAAAGTAAAATTTTCAAAAATCCAGAAAATTGGCTGAAGACGACTAAATATCAAGGACTCATTGGGCGAATCGCTCTGGAACTGAAATCGGAAAGCTCACTGACATTTCCATTATCTGAAAGTCTGATAAACGCCGGAAAAATGACTAAGTCCAAAAAAAATTTGTTTTAACTTTTTTCAATTTTAACCCTGTGGGATATATATTCTACCCACACACATATGGAACTCTCCTGGGGTACCCTCACACATATTATTTCCTCATTTAGTGGATATTTTCACATAAAAGTGAAATTTTCAAAAATCAAGAAAATAGGCTGAAAACGACTAAATATCAAGGACTCACTGGGCGAATCGCTTTTAAACTGAAATCGGAATGCTCACTGACATTTCCCCTGTTTGAAAGTCTGATAAACGCTGGAAAAATGACTAAGTCCAAAAAAATTTTTTTTTCAATTTTACCTCCGTGGGATATATATTCTACCCACACACATTTGGAACTCTCCTGGGGTACCCTCATTTAGTGGATATTTTCACAAAAAAGTGAAATTTTCAAAAATCCAGAAAATTGGCTGAAAACGACTAAATATCAAGGACTGATTGGCGAATCGCTCTGGAACGGAAATCGGAACGCTCACTGACTTTTCCCCTATCTGAAAGTCTGATAAAAGCCGAAAAATGACTAAGTCTAAAAAAAAATATTTTCAACTTTTTTCAATTTTACCCCCGTTGGATATATATTCTACCCACACACATTTGGAACTCTCTTTGGGTACCCTCACACATATTATTCCCTCATTTAGTGAATATTTTCACAAAAAAAGTGAAATTTTTAAAAATCCGGAAAATAGGCTGAAAATGACTAAATATCAAGTACTCATTGGGCGAATCGCTCTGGAACTGAAATCGGAATGCTCACTGACATTTCCCCTATTTGAAAGTCTGATAAACGCTGGAAAAATGAGTAAGTCCAAAAAAATTTTTTTTTTAATTTTACACCCGTGGGATTAATATTCTACCCACACACATTTGGAACTCTCCTGGGGTACCCTCACACATATTATTCCCTCATTTAGTGGATATTTTCACAAAAAAGTGAAATTTTCAAAAATCCAGAAAATTGGCTGAAAACGACTAAATATCAAGGACTCATTGGGCGAATCGCTCTGGAACTGAAATCGGAAAGCTCGCTGACATTTCCCCTATCTGAAAGTCTGATAAACGCCGGAAAAATGACTAAGTACAAAAAAAAAAATTTTTCAACTTTTTTCAATTTTAACCCTCTGGGAAATATATTCTACCCACACACATTTGGAACTCTCCTGGGGTACCCTCACACATATTATTCCCTCATTTAGTGGATATTTTCACAAAAAAAGTGAAATTTGCAAAAATCCAGAAAATTGGCTGAAAACGACTAAATATCAAGGACTCATTGGGCGAATCGCTCTGGAACTGAAATCGGAACGCTCACTGACATTTCCCCTATCTGAAAGTCTGATAAACGCCGGAAAAATGACTAAGTTCGAAAAAAAAATTTTTTTAAACTTGATTCAATTTTACTCCCGTGGGATATATATTCTACCCACACACATTTGGAACTCTCCTGGGGTACCCTCACACATATTATTCCCTCATTTAGTGGATATTTTCACAAAAAAGTGAAATTTTCAAAAATCCAGAAAATTGGCTGAAAACGACTAAATATCAAGGACTCATTGGGCGAATCGCTCTGGAACTGAAATCGGAACACTCACTGACATTTCCCCTATCTGAAAGTTTGATAAACGCCGGAAAAATGACTAAGTTCCAAAAAAAATTTTTTTAAACTTGATTCAATTTTACTCCCGTGGGATATATATTCTACCCACACACATTTGGAACTCTCCTGGGGTACCCTCACACTTATTTTTCCCTCATTTAGTGGATATTTTCACAAAAAAGGGAAATTTTCAAAAATCCAGAAAATTGGCTGAAAACTACTAAATATCAAGGACTCATTGGGTGAATCGCTCTGGAACTGAAATCGGAACGCTCACTGACATTTCCCCTATCTGAAAGTCTGATAAACGCCGGAAAAATGACTTAGTATTCTCACACATATTATTCCCTCTGTAGCATCGGCGTACCTGGCTGCTGCTAGGCAGGGATGCTGTTCACCTCACCTCTCCGCTCCTAGCCCGGCGCCCTCCTCCCGCTCTGCTGGCAGCGCATTCTCCTTCCCGGCCATGTTGCTCAGGGCGCTCGCGCGCGCGCTCTCCCCTCTTAAAGGGGCCGCGCGCACCGTCCTAAGGAGTCCCCGGCCAATGGCCGGAGGACTTCACCATATATAAGGCACCTCCTCCAAAATGGAGGTGCCCGAGCAATGTTGTTGCACTGTTCACTACTCTGCTTCAGCCCTCAGGTCCCGTTTCCAGTTACCTGCCAGTTACCTGCCAGTTTGCTGTCTGATTCCTGCCTGTTATCCGCTTACCTGCTTGCTAGCCTGAGGTCCGACGGTCTGCCTTCTGACACCTGTCAGTCTGTCTATGGAGCAGCTTGCCCGCTCACCTGGGAGAGCTCACCTGCTACCTGTCTGTTAGCCTACCTGGAGGCTCTGCCGTCACGTGCTGTGACCACCTGCCAGTCCAGAGACTCTTGCCCGCTCACCTGGGAGCGCTCATCTGCTACCTGCCTGTGAGCCTACCTGGAGGCTCCACCGTCACATGCTGTGAACACCTGCTTATTCAGAGACTCTCGCCTGCTCACCTGGGAGCACACATCTGCCATCTGCCTGCTAGCCTACCTGGAGGCTCAGCCGTCACAGGTCGTACCTACCCTTTACCCAGAGACTGTCCCGGTCACTTGCCGTGACCTCCCGCCCGTTCACCCAGAGACTGTCCCGGTCACTTGCCGTGACCTCATGCCCGTTCACCCACAGACTGCCCCGGTCACTTGCTGTGACCTCCTGCCCGATTACCCAGAGACTGTCCCGGTCACTTGCCGTGACCTCCTGCCCGTTTACCCAGAGACTGTCCCGGTCACCTGCTGTGACTACCTGCCTGTCTTCCCTGGTCGCCACCTGCTTCCTTACAAGGACCGCCCCCTTGTATAAGTTGCTCAGAGGTTCCGCCTCCCAGACCTGTTACAACCTCATTTAGTGGATATTTTCACAAAAAAGTGAAATTTTCAAAAATCCAGAAAATTGGCTGAAAACGACTAAATATCAAGGACTCATTGGGTGAACCGCTCTGGAACTGAAATCGTAATGCTCACTGACATTTCCCCTATGTGAAAGTCTAATAAAAGCCGGAAAAATGAGTAAGTCCAAAAAAAATTTCTTTCAATTTTACCCCCGTGGGATATATATTCTACCCACACACATTTGGAACTCTCCTGGGGTACCCTCACACATATTATTCCCTCATTTAGTGGATATTTTCACAAAAAAGTGAAATTTTCAAAAATCCAGAAAATTGGCTGAAAATGACTAAATATCAAGGACTCATTGGGCGAATCGCTCTGGAACTGAAATCGGAACGCTCACTGACATTTCCCCTATCTGAAAGTTTGATAAACGCCGGAAAAATGACTAAGTCCAAAAAAAATTTTTTTTAAACTTGATTCAACTTTACTGCCGTGGGATTTATATTCTACCCACACACATTTGGAACTCTCCTGGGGTACCCTCACACATATTATTTCCTCATTTAGTGGATATTTTCACAAAAAAAGTGAAATTTTCAAAAATCCAGAAAATTGGCTGAAAACGACTAAATATCAAGCAATCATTGGGCGAATCGCTCTGGAACTGAAATCGGAATGCTCACTGACATTTCCCCTAACTGAAAGTCTGATAAACGCCGGAAAAAGTGACTAAGTCCAAAAAAATTTTTTTTTCAATTTTATACACGTGGGGTATATATTCTACCCACACGCATTTGGAACTCTCCTGGGGTACCCTCACACATATTATTCCCTCATTTAGTGGATATTTTTTTAAAAAAAGTGACATTTTCAAAAATCCAGAAAATTGGCCGAAGACGACTAAATATCAAGGACTCATTGGGCGAATCGCTCTGGAACTGAAATTGGAACGCTCACTGACATTTCCACTATCTGAAAGTCTGATAAACGCCGGAAAAGTGACTAAGTACAAAAAAAAAAAATTTTTTAAACTTTTTTCAATTTTAACCCTGTGGGATATATATTCTACCCACACACATTTGGAACTCTCCTGGGGTACCCTCACACATATTATTCCCTCATTTAGTGGATATTTTCACAAAAAAGTGAAATTTTCAAAAATTCAGAAAATTGGCTGAAAACGACTAAATATCAAGGACTCATTGGGAGAATCGCTCTGGAACTGAAATCGGAGAGCTCACTGACATTTCCCCTATCTGAAAGTCTGATAAACGCCGGAAAAGTGACTAAGTACAAAAAAAAATTTCTTCAACTTTTTTCAATTTTAACCCTGTGGGATATATATTCTACCCACACACATTTGGAACTCTCCTGGGGTACCCTCACACATATTATTCCCTCATTTATTGGATATTTTCAAAAAAAAGTGATATTTTCAAAAATCCAGAAAATTGGCTGAAGACGACTAAATATCAAGGACTCATTGAGCGAATCACTCTGGAACTGAAATCGGAACGCTCACTGACATTTCCCCTATCTGAAAGTCTGATAAACGACGGAAAAATGACTAAGTACAAAAAAAAAATTTCTTCAACTTTTTTCAATTTTAACCCTGTGGGATATATATTCTACCCACACACATTTGGAACTCTCCTGGGGTACCCTCACACATATTATTCCCTCATTTAGTGGATATTTTAAAAAAAAAGTGAAATTTTCAAAAATCCAGAAAATTGGCTGAAGACGACTAAATATCAAGGAATCATTGAGCGAATCACTCTGGAACTGAAATCAGAACGCTCACTGACATTTCCCCTATCTGAAAGTCTGATAAACGCCGGAAAAATGACTAAGTACAAAAAAAAAATTTTTTTCAACTTTTTTCAATTTTAACCCTGTGGGATATATACTCTACACACACACATTTAGAACTCTCCTGGGGTACCCTCACACATATTATTCCCTCATTTAGTGGATATTTAAAAAAAAAAAGTGACATTTTCAAAAATCCAGAAAATTGGCCGAAGACGACTAAATATCAAGTACTCATTGGGCGAATCGCTCTGGAACTGAAATTGGAACGCTCACTGACATTTCCCCTATCTAAAAGTCTGATAAACGCCGGAAAAATTAGTAAGTCCAAAAAAAAATTTTTTCAACTTTTTTCAATTTTACCCCTGTGGGATATATATTCTACCCACACACATTTTGAACTCTCCTGGGGTACCCTCACACATATTATTCCCTCATTTAGTGGATATTTTCCCAAAAAAGTGACATTTTCAAAAATCCAGAAAATTGGCTGAAAACGACTAAATATCAAGGACTCATTGGGCGAATCGCTCTGGAACTGAAATCGGAACGCTCACTGACATTTCCCCTATCTGAAAGTCTGATAAACGCCGGAAAAATGACTAAGTACCAAAAAAAAAAATTTTTCCACTTTTTTCAATTTTAACCCTGTGGGATATATATTGTACCCACACACATTTGGAACTCTCCTGGGGTACCCTCACACATATTATTCCCTCATTTAGTGGATATTTTCCCAAAAAAGTGAAATTTTCAAAAATCCAGAAAATTGGCTGAAAACGACGACATATCAATGACTGATTGGGCGAATCGCTCTGGAACTGAAATCGGAACGCTCACTGACTTTTCCCCTATCTGAAAGTCTGATAAACGCTGGAAAAATGACTAAGTCCAAAAAAAAAATTTTGTTCAACTTTTTTCAATTTTACCCCCGTGGGGTATATATTCTACCCACACACATTTGGAACTCTCCTGGGGTACCCTCACACAAATTATTCCCTCATTTAGTGGATATTTTCACAAAAAAGTGAAATTTTCAAAAATTCAGAAAATTGGCTGAAAAAGACTAAATATCAAGGACGCATTGGGTGAATCGCTCTTGAACTGAAATCGGAATGCTCACTGACATTTCCCCTAACTGAAAGTCTGATAAACGCCGGAAAAAGTGACTAAGTCCAAAAAAAATTTTTTTTCAATTTTATACACGTGGGGTATATATTCTACCCACACGCATTTGGAACTCTCCTGGGGTACCCTCACACATATTATTCCCTCATTTAGTGGATATTTTTTAAAAAAAAGTGACATTTTCAAAAATCCAGAAAATTGGCCGAAGACGACTAAATATCAAGGACTCATTGGGCGAATCGCTCTGGAACTGAAATTGGAACGCTCACTGACATTTCCACTATCTGAAAGTCTGATAAACGCCGGAAAAGTGACTAAGTACAAAAAAAAAAATTTTTTTAAACTTTTTTCAATTTTAACCCTGTGGGATATATATTCTACCCACACACATTTGGAACTCTCCTGGGGTACCCTCACACATATTATTCCCTCATTTAGTGGATATTTTCACAAAAAAGTGAAATTTTCAAAAATTCAGAAAATTGGCTGAAAACGACTAAATATCAAGGACTCATTGGGAGAATCGCTCTGGAACTGAAATCGGAGAGCTCACTGACATTTCCCCTATCTGAAAGTCTGATAAACGCCGGAAAAGTGACTAAGTACAAAAAAAAATTTCTTCAACTTTTTTCAATTTTAACCCTGTGGGATATATATTCTACCCACACACATTTGGAACTCTCCTGGGGTACCCTCACACATATTATTCCCTCATTTATTGGATATTTTCAAAAAAAAGTGATATTTTCAAAAATCCAGAAAATTGGCTGAAGACGACTAAATATCAAGGACTCATTGAGCGAATCACTCTGGAACTGAAATCGGAACGCTCACTGACATTTCCCCTATCTGAAAGTCTGATAAACGACGGAAAAATGACTAAGTACAAAAAAAAAATTTTTTTAAACTTTTTTCAATTTTAACCCTGTGGGATATATATTCTACCCACACACATTTGGAACACTCCTGGGGTACCCTCACACATATTATTCCCTCATTTAGTGGATATTTTCACAAAAAAGTGAAATTTTCAAAAATTCAGAAAATTGGCTGAAAACGACTAAATATCAAGGACTCATTGGGAGAATCGCTCTGGAACTGAAATCAGAGAGCTCACTGACATTTCGCCTATCTGAAAGTCTGATAAACGCCGGAAAAATGACTAAGTACAAAAAAAAAATTTTTTTCAACTTTTTTCAATTTTAACCCTGTGGGATATATACTCTACACACACACATTTAGAACTCTCCTGGGGTACCCTCACACATATTATTCCCTCATTTAGTGGATATTTTAAAAAAAAAAGTGACATTTTCAAAAATCCAGAAAATTGGCCGAAGACGACTAAATATCAAGTACTCATTGGGCGAATCGCTCTGGAACTGAAATTGGAACGCTCACTGACATTTCCCCTATCTAAAAGTCTGATAAACGTCGGAAAAATTAGTAAGTCCAAAAAAAAATTTTTTCAACTTTTTTCAATTTTACCCCTGTGGGATATATATTCTACCCACACACATTTTGAACTCTCCTGGGGTACCCTCACACATATTATTCCCTCATTTAGTGGATATTTTCCCAAAAAAGTGAAATTTTCAAAAATCCAGAAAATTGGCTGAAAACGACTAAATATCAAGGACTCATTGGGCGAATCGCTCTGGAACTGAAATCGGAACGCTCACTGACATTTCCCCTATCTGAAAGTCTGATAAACGCCGGAAAAATGACTAAGTACCAAAAAAAAAAATTTTTCCACTTTTTTCAATTTTAACCCTGTGGGATATATATTGTACCCACACACATTTGGAACTCTCCTGGGGTACCCTCACACATATTATTCCCTCATTTAGTGGATATTTTCCCAAAAAAGTGAAATTTTCAAAAATCCAGAAAATTGGCTGAAAATGACGACATATCAATGACTGATTGGGCGAATCGCTCTGGAACTGAAATCGGAACGCTCACTGACTTTTCCCCTATCTGAAAGTCTGATAAACGCTGGAAAAATGACTAAGTCCAAAAAAAAAATTTTGTTCAACTTTTTTCAATTTTACCCCCGTGGGGTATATATTCTACCCACACACATTTGGAACTCTCCTGGGGTACCCTCACACAAATTATTCCCTCATTTAGTGGATATTTTCACAAAAAAGTGAAATTTTCAAAAATTCAGAAAATTGGCTGAAAAAGACTAAATATCAAGGACGCATTGGGTGAATCGCTCTTGAACTGAAATCAGAAAGCTCACTGACATTTCCCCTATCTGAAAGTCTGATAAACGCCGGAAAAATGACTAAGTACAAACATTTTTTTTTTTAAATTTTACCCCCGTGGGATATATATTCTACCCAAACACATTTGGAACTCTCCTGGGGTACCCTCACACATATTATTCCCTCATTTAGTGGATATTTTCACAAAAAAGTGAAATTTTCAAAAATCCAGAAAATTGGCTGAAAACGACTAAATATCAAGGACTCATTGGGCGAATCGTTCTGGAACTGAAATCGGAATGCTCATTGACATTTCCCCTATCTGAAAGTCTGATAAACGCTGGAAAAATGACTAAGTCCAAAAAAAGTTTTTTTTCAATTTTACCCCCGTGGGATATATATTCTACCCACACACATTTGGAACTCTCCTGGAGTACCCTCACACATATTGTTCCCTCATTTAGTGGATATTTTCACAAAAAAGTGAAATTTTCAAAAATCCAGAAAATTGGCTGAAAACGACAAAATATCAAGAACTCATTGTGCGAATCGCTCTGGAACTGAAATAGGAAAGCTCACTGACATTTCCCCTATCTGAAAGTCTGATAAACGCCGGAAAAATGACTAAGTACAAACATTTTTTTTTTTTAATTTTTACCCCCGTGGGATATATATTCTACCCAAACACATTTGGAACTCTCCTGGGGTACCCTCACACATATTATTCCCTCATTTAGTGGATATTTTCACAAAAAAGTGAAATTTTCAAAAATCCAGAAAATTGGCTGAAAACGACTAAATATCAAGGACTCATTGGGCGAATCACTCTGGAACTGAAATCGGAAAGCTCACTGACATTTCCCCTATCTGAAAGTCTGATAAACGCCGGAAAAATGACTAATTACCAAAAAAAAAATGTTTCAACTTTTTTCAATTTTAACCCTGGGGGAAATATATTCTACCCACACACATTTGAAACTCTCCTGGGGTACCCTCACACATATTATTCCCTCATTTAGTGGATATTTTCACAAAAAAGTGAAATTTTCAAAAATCCAGAAAATTGGCTGAAAACGACTAAATATCAAGGACTCATTGGGCGAATCCCTCTGGAACTGAAATCGGAAAGCTCACTGACATTTCCCCTATTTGAAACGCCGGAAAAATGACTAAGTCCAAAAAAATTTTTTTTTAAACTTGATTCAATTTTACTCCCGTGGGATATATATTCTACCCACACACATTTGGAACTCTCCTGGGGTACCCTCACACATATTATTCCCTCATTTAGTGGATATTTTCACAAAAAATTAAATTTTCAAAAATCCATAAAATTGGCTGAAAACAACTAAATATCAAGGACTCATTCGGTGAATCGCTCTGGAACTGAGATCGTAATGCTCACTGACATTTCCCCTATCTGAAAGTCTGATAAACGTCGGAAAAATGAGTAAGTCCAAAAAAAAATTTTTTTCAATTTTACCCCCGTGGGATATATCTTCTACCCACACACATTTGGAACTCTTCTGGGGTACCCTCACACATATTATTCCCTCATTTAGTGGATATTTTCACAAAAAAGTGAAATTTTCAAAAATCCAGAAAATTGGCTGAAAACTACTAAATATCAAGCACTCATTGGGCGAATCGCTCTGGAACTGAAATCGGAACGCTCACTGACATTTCCCCTATCTGAAAGTCTGATAAACGCCAGAAAAATGACTAAGTCCAAAAAAAAAAATGTTTTCAATTTTACCCCCGTAGGATATATATTCTACCCACACACATTTGGAACTCTCCTGGGGTACCCTCACACATATTATTCCCTCATTTAGTGGATATTTTCACAAAATAGTGAAATTTTCAAAAATCCAGAAAATTGCCTGAAAACGACTAAATATCAAGGACTGATTGGGTGAATCGCTCTGGAACTGAAATCGGAACGCTCACAGACTTTTCCCCTATCTGAAAGTCTGATAAACGCCGGAAAAATGACTAAGTCCAAAAAAAAAATGTTTTAAACTTGATTCAATTTTACTCCCGTAGGATATATATTCTACCCACAAACATTTCGAACTCTCCTGGGGTACCCTCACACATATTATTCCCTCATTTAGTGGATATTTTCACAAAAAAGTGAAATTTTCAAAAATTCAGAAAATTTGCTGAAAACGACTAAATATCAAGGACTCATTGGGAGAATCGCTCTTGAACTGAAATCGGAAAGCTCACTGACATTTCCCCTATCTGAAAGTCTGATAAACGCCAGAAAAATGACTAAGTACAAAAAAAGAATTTTTTTCAACTTTTTTCAATTTTACCCCTGTGGGATATATATTCTACCCACACACATTTGGAACTCTCCTGGGGTACCCTCACACATATTATTCCCTCATTTAGTGGATATTTTCACAAAAAAGTGAAATTTTCAAAAATCCAGAAAATTGGCTGAAAACGACTAAATATCAAGCACTCATTGGGCGAATCGCTCTGGAACTGAAATCGGAACGCTCACTGCCATTTCCCCTATCTGAAAGTCTGATAAACGCCGGAAAAATGACCAAGTGCCAAAAAAATTTTTTTTTAAATTTTACCCCCGTGGGATATATATTCTACCCACACACATTTGGAACTCTCCTGGGGTACGCTCACACATATTATTCCCTCATTTAGTGGATATTTTCACAAAAAAGTGAAATTTTCAAAAATCCAGAAAATTGGCTGAAAACGACTAAATATCAAGCACTCATTGGGCGAATCGCTCTGGAACTGAAATCGGAACGCTCACTGACATTTCCCCTATCTGAAAGTCTGATAAACGCCGGAAAAATGACTAAGTCCAAAAAAATTTTTTTTTAAACTTGATTCAATTTTACTCCCATGGGATATTTTTTCTACCCACACACATTTGGAACTCTCCTGGTGCACCCTCACACATGTTATTCCCTCATTTAGTGGATATTTTCACAAAAAAGTGAAATTTTCAAAAATCCAGAAAATTTGCTGAAAATGACTAAATATCATGGACTCATTGGGTGAATCGCTCTGGAACTGAAATCGGAACGCTCACTGACATTTCCCCTATCTGAAAGTCTGATAAACGCCGGAAAAATGACTAAGTCCAAAAAAAATTTTTTTTAAACTTGATTCAATTTTACTCCCATGGAATATTTATTCTACCCACACACATTTGGAACTCTCCTGGGGTACCCTCACACATATTATTCCCTCATTTAGTGGATATTTTCACAAAAAAGTGAAATTTTCAAAAATCCAGAAAATTGGCTGAAAACGACTAAATATCAAGGACTCATTGGGTGAATCGCTCTGGAACTGAAATCGGAACACTCACTGACATTTCCCCTATCTGAAGTCTGATAAACGCCGGAAAAATGACTAAGTCCAAAATATTTTTTTTTTAAACTTGATTCAATTTTACTCCCATGGGATATTTATTCTACCCACACACATTTGGAACTCTCCTGGTGTACCCTCACACATATTATTCATTCATTTAGTGGATATTTTCACAAAAAAGTGAAATTTTCAAAAATCCAGAAAATTGGCTGAAAACGACTAAATATCAAGGACTCATTGGGTGAATCGCTCTGGAACTGAAATCGGAAAGCTCACTGACATTTCCCCTATCTGAAAGTCTGATAAACGCCGGAAAAATGACTAAGAACAAAAAAAAAAATTTTTTCAACTTTTTTCAATTTTAACCCTGTGGGAAATATATTCTACCCACACACATTTGGAACTCTCCTGGGGTACCCTCACACATATTATTCCCTCATTTAGTGGATATTTTCACAAAAAAGTGAAATTTTCAAAAATCCAGAAAATTGGCTGAAAACGACTAAATATCGAAGACTCATTGGGTGAATCGCTCTGGAACTGAAATCGGAACGCTCACTGACATTTCCCCTATCTGAAAGTCTGATAAACGCCGGAAAAATGACTAAGTCCAAAATATTTTTTTTTTAAACTTGATTCAATTTTACTCCCATGGGATATTTATTCTACCCACACACATTTGGAACTCTCCTGGTGTACCCTCACACATATTATTCCCTCATTTAGTGGATATTTTCACAAAAAAAGTGAAATTTTCAAAAATCCAGAAAATTGGCTGAAAACGACTAAATATCATGGACTCATTGGGTGAATCGCACTGGAACTGAAATCGGAAAGCTCACTGACATTTCCCCTATCTGAAAGTCTGATAAACGCCGGAAAAATGACTAAGTCCAAAAAAAAAATTTTGGAACTTTTTTCAATTTTACCCCTGTGGGATATATATTCTACCCACACACATTTGGAACTCTCCTGGGGTACCCTCACACATATTATTCCCTCATTTAGTGGATATTTTCACAAAAAAGTGAAATTTTCAAAAATCCAGAAAATTGGCTGAAAACGACTAAATATCAAGGACTCATTGGGCGAATCGCTCTGGAACTGAAATCGAAAGCTCACTGACATTTCCCCTATCTGAAAGTCTGATAAACGCCCGAAAAATGACTAAGAACAAAAAAAAAAATTTTTGCAACTTTTTTCAATTTTAACCATGTGGGAAATATATTCTACCCACACACATTTGGAACTCTCCTGGTGTACCCTCACACATATTATTCCGTCATTTAGTGGATATTTTCACAAAAAAGTGAAATTTTCAAAAATCCAGAAAATTGGCTGAAAACGACTAAATATCAAGGACTCATTGGGTGAATCGCTCTGGAACTGAAATCGGAAAGCTCACTGACATTTCCCCTATCTGAAAGTCTGATAAACGCCGGAAAAATGACTAAGTCCAAAAAAAAAATTTTTCAACTTTTATCAATTTTACCCCTGTGGGATATATATTCTACCCACACACATTTGGAACTCTCCTGGTGTACCCTCACACATATTATTCCCACATTTAGTGGATATTTTCACAAAAAAGTGAAATTTTCAAAAATCCAGAAAATTGGCTGAAAACGACTAAATATCAAGCACTCATTGGGCGAATCGCTCTGGAACTGAAATCGGAATGCTCACTGACATTTCCCCTATCTGAAAGTCTGATAAACGCCGGAAAAATGACTAAGTCCAAAATATTTTTTTTTTAAACTTGATTCAATTTTACTCCCGTGGGATATATATTCTACCCACACACATTTGGAACTCTCCTGGTGTACCCTCACACATATTATTCCCTCATTTAGTGGATATTTTCACAAAAAAGTGAAATTTTCAAAAATTCAGATAATTGGGTGAAAACGACTAAATATCAAGGACTCATCTGGTGAATCGCTCTGGGACTGAAATCGGAATGCTCACTGACATTTCCCTTTTCTGAAAGTCTGATAAACGCCGGAAAAATTACTTAGTCCAGAAAAAAAATTTTTTCAACTTTTTTCAATTTTACCCCCGTGGGATATATATTCTACCCACACACGTTTGGAACTCTCCTGGGGTACCCTCACACATATTATTCCCTCATTTAGTGGATATTTTCACAAAAAAGTGAAATTTTCAAAAATCCAGAAAATTGGCTGAACACGACTAAATATCAAGGACTCATAGGGCGAATCGCTCTGGAACTGAAATCGGAAAGCTCACTGACATTTCCCCTATCTGAAAGTCTGATAAACGCCGGAAAAATAACGAAGTACAAAAAAAAATTTTTTCAACTTTTTTCAATTTTACCCCCGTGGGATATATATTCTACCCACACACATTTGGAACTCTCCTGGTGTACCCTCACACATATTATTCCCTCATTTAGTGGATATTTTCACAAAAAAGTGAAATTTTCAAAAATTCAGAAAATTGGCTGAAAATGACTAAATATCAAGGACTCATCCGGCGAATCGCTCTGGAAGTGAAATCGGAACGCTCTCTGACATTTCCCCTATCTAAAAGTCTGAGAAACGCTGGAAAAATGACTAAGTCCAAAAAAAGTTTTTTTTCAATTTTACCCCTGTGGGATATATATTCTACCCACACACATTTGGAACTCTCCTGGGGTACCCTCACACATATTATTCCCTCATTTAGTGGATATTTTCACAAAAAAGTGAAATTTTCAAAAATCCAGAAAATTGGCTGAAAACGACTAAATATCAAGGACTCATTGGGTGAATCGCTCTGGAACTGAAATCGGAACACTCACTGACATTTCCCCTATCTGAAAGTCTGATAAACGCCAGAAAAATGACTAAGTCCAAAAAAAATTTTTTTTAAACTTGATTCAGTTTTACTCCCATGGGATATTTATTCTACCCACACACATTTGGAACTCTCTTGGTGTACCCTCACACATATTATTCCCTCATTTAGTGGATATTTTCACAAAAAAGTGAAATTTTTAAAAATCCAGAAAATTGGCTGAAAATGACTAAATATCAAGGACTCATTGGGCGAATCGCTCTGGAACTGAAATCGGAATGCTCACTGACATTTCCCCTATCTGAAGTCTGATAAACGCCGGAAAAATGACTAAGTCCAAAATATTTTTTTTTTAAACTTGATTCAATTTTACTCCCATTGGGATATTTATTCTACCCACACACATTTGGAACTCTCCTGGTGTACCCTCACACATATTATTCCCTCATTTAGTGGATATTTTCACAAAAAAGTGAAATTTTCAAAAATCCAGAAAATTGGCTGAAAACGACTAAATATCAAAGACTCATTGGGTGAATCGCTCTGGAACTGAAATCGGAACGCTCACTGACATTTCCCCTATCTGAAAGTCTGATAAACGCCCGAAAAATGACTAAGAACAAAAAAAAAAATTTTTTCAACTTTTTTCAATTTTAACCCTGTGGGAAATATATTCTACCCACACACATTTGGAACTCTCCTGGGGTACCCTCACACATATTATTCCCTCATTTAGTGGATATTTTCACAAAAAAGTGAAATTTTCAAAAATCCAGAAAATTGGCTGAAAATGACTAAATATCAAGGACTCATTGGGCGAATCGCTCTGGAACTGAAATCGGAACGCTCACTGACATTTCCCCTATCTGAAAGTCTGATAAACGCCGGAAAAATGATTAAGTCCAAAAAAAAATTTTTTTAAACTTGATTCAATTTTACTCCCATGGGATATTTATTCTACCCACACACATTTGGAACTCTCCTGGTGTACCCTCACACATATTATTCCCTCATTTAGTGGATATTTTCAGAAAAAAGTGAAATTTTCAAAAATTCAGATAATTGGCTGAAAACGACTAAATATCAAGGACTCATCCGGCGAATCGCTCTGGAACTGAAATCGGAACGCTCACTGACATTTCCCCTATCTGAAAGTCTGATAAACGCCCAAAAAATGACTAAGAACAAAAAAAAAAATTTTTTCAACTTTTTTCAATTTTAACCCTGTGGGAAATATATTCTACCCACACACATTTGGAACTCTCCTGGGGTACCCTCACACATATTATTCCCTCATTTAGTGGATATTTTCACAAAAAAGTGAAATTTTCAAAAATACAGAAAATTGGCTGAAAACGACTAAATATCAAGGACTCATTGGGTGAATCGCTCTGGAACTGAAATCGGAACGCTCACTGACATTTCCCCTATCTGAAAGTCTGATAAACGCCGGAAAAATGACTAAGTCCAAAATATTTTTTTTTTAAACTTGATTCAATTTTACTCCCATGGGATATTTATTCTACCCACACACATTTGGAACTCTCCTGGTGTACCCTCACACATATTATTCCCTCATTTAGTGGATATTTTCACAAAAAAGTGAAATTTTCAAAAATCCAGAAAATTGGCTGAAAACGACTAAATATCAAGGACTCATTGGGTGAATCGCTCTGGAACTGAAATCGGAAAGCTCACTGACATTTCCCCTATCTGAAAGTCTGATAAACGCCCGAAAAATGACTAAGAACAAAAAAAAAATTTTTTTCAACTTTTTTCAATTTTAACCCTGTGGGAAATATATTCTACCCACACACATTTGGAACTCTCCTGGGGTACCCTCACACATATTATTCCCTCATTTAGTGGAAATTTTCACAAAAAAGTGAAATTTTCAAAAATCCAGAAAATTGGCTGAAAACGATTAAATATCAAGGACTCATTGGGCGAATCGCTCTGGAACTGAAATCGGAAAGCTCACTGACATTTCCCCTATCTGAAAGTCTGATAAACTCTGGAAAAATGACTAAGTCCAAAAAAAGTTTTTTTTTTCAATTTTACCCCCGTGGGATATATATTCTACCCACACACATTTGGAACTCTCCTGGGGTACCCTCACACATATTATTCCCTCATTTAGTGGATATTTTCACAAAAAAGTGAAATTTTCAAAAATCCAGAAAATTGTCTGAAAACGACTACATATCAAGGACTCATTGGGCGAATCGCTCTGGAACTGAAATCGGAAAGCTCACTGACATTTCCCCTATCTGAAAGTCTGATAAACCACGGAAAAATGACTAAGTCCAAAAAAAAATGTTTTCAACTTTTTTCAATTTTACCCCTGTGGGATATATATTCTACCCACACACATTTGGAACTCTCCTGGGGTACCCTCACACATATTATTCCCTCATTTAGTGGATATTTTCACAAAAAAGTGAAATTTTCAAAAATCCAGAAAATAGGCTGAAAACGACTAAATATCAAGGACTCACTGGGCGAATCGCTCTGGAACTGAAATCGGAACGCTCACTGACATTTCCCCTATCTGAAAGTCTGATAAACGCCGGAAAAATGACTAACTCCAAAAACATTTTTTTTTAAACTTGATTCAATTTTACTCCCGTGGGATATATATTCTACCCACACACATTTGGAACTCTACTGGGGTACCCTCACACATATTATTCCCTCATTTAGTGGATATTTTCACAAAAAAGTGAAATTTTCAAAAATCCAGAAAATTGGCTGAAAACGACTAAATATCAAGGACTCATTGGGCGAATCGCTCTGGAACTGAAATCGGAAAGCTCACTGACATTTCCCCTATCTGAAAGTCTGATAAACTCTGGAAAAATGACTAAGTCCAAAAAAAGGTTTTTTTTTCAATTTTACCCCCGTGGGATATATATTCTACCCACACACATTTGGAACTCTCCTGGGGTACCCTCACACATATTATTCCCTCATTTAGTGGATATTTTCACAAAAAAGTGAAATTTTCAAAAATCCAGAAAATTGTCTGAAAACGACTACATATCAAGGACTCATTGGGCGAATCGCTCTGGAACTGAAATCGGAAAGCTCACTGACATTTCCCCTATCTGAAAGTCTGATAAACCACGGAAAAATGACTAAGTCCAAAAAAAAATGTTTTCAACTTTTTTCAATTTTACCCCTGTGGGATATATATTCTACCCACACACATTTGGAACTCTCCTGGGGTACCCTCACACATATTATTCCCTCATTTAGTGGATATTTTCACAAAAAAGTGAAATTTTCAAAAATCCAGAAAATAGGCTGAAAACGACTAAATATCAAGGACTCACTGGGCGAATCGCTCTGGAACTGAAATCGGAACGCTCACTGACATTTCCCCTATCTGAAAGTCTGATAAACGCCGGAAAAATGACTAACTCCAAAAGCATTTTTTTTTAAACTTGATTCAATTTTACTCCCGTGGGATATATATTCTACCCACACACATTTGGAACTCTACTGGGGTACCCTCACACATATTATTCCCTCATTTAGTGGATATTTTCACAAAAAAGTGAAATTTTCAAAAATCCAGAAAATTGGCTGAAAACGACTAAATATCAAGGACTCATTGGGCGAATCGCTCTGGAACTGAAATCGGAAAGCTCACTGACATTTCCCCTATCTGAAAGTCTGATAAACGCCCGAAAAATGACTAAGAACAAAAAAAAAAATTTTTTCAACTTTTTTCAATTTTAACCCTGTGGGAAATATATTCTACCCACACACATTTGGAACTCTCCTGGGGTACCCTCACACATATTATTCCCTCATTTAGTGGATATTTTCACAAAAAAGTGAAATTTTCAAAAATCCAGAAAATTGGCTGAAAACGACTAAATATCAAGGACTCATTGGGCGAATCGCTCTGGAACTGAAATCGGAAAGCTCACTGACATTTCCCCTATCTGAAAGTCTGATAAACGGCGGAAAAATGACTAAGAACAAAAAAAATTTTTTCAACTTTTTTCAATTTTACCCCTTTGGGATATATATTTTACCCACATACATTTGGAACTGTCCTGGTGTACCCTCACACATATTATTCCCTCATTTAGTGGATATTTTCACAAAAAAGTGAAATTTTCAAAAATCCAGAAAATTGGCTGAAAACGACTAAATATCAAGGACTCATTGGGCGAATCGCTCTGGAACTGAAATCGGAAAGCTCACTGACATTTCCCCTATCTGAAAGTCTGATAAACGCCCGAAAAATGACTAAGAACAAAAAAAAAATTTTTTTCAACTTTTTTCAATTTTAACCCTGTGGGAAATATATTCTACCCACACACATTTGGAACTCTCCTGGGGTACCCTCACACATATTATTCCCTCATTTAGTGGATATTTTCACAAAAAAGTGAAATTTTCAAAAATCCAGAAAATTGGCTGAAAACGACTAAATATCAAGGACTCATTGGGCGAATCGCTCTGGAACTGAAATCGGAAAGCTCACTGACATTTCCCCTATCTGAAAGTCTGATAAACTCTGGAAAAATGACTAAGTCCAAAAAAAGTTTTTTTTATCAATTTTACCCCCGTGGGATATATATTCTACCCACACACATTTGGAACTCTCCTGGGGTACCCTCACACATATTATTCCCTCATTTAGTGGATATTTTCACAAAAAAGTGAAATTTTCAAAAATCCAGAAAATTGTCTGAAAACGACTAAATATCAAGGACTCATTGGGCGAATCGCTCTGGAACTGAAATCGGAAAGCTCACTGACATTTCCCCTATCTGAAAGTCTGATAAACGCCCGAAAAATGACTAAGAACAAAAAAAAAAATTTTTTCAACTTTTTTCAATTTTAACCCTGTGGGAAATATATTCTACCCACACACATTTGGAACTCTCCTGGGGTACCCTCACACATATTATTCCCTCATTTAGTGGATATTTTCACAAAAAAGTGAAATTTTCAAAAATCCAGAAAATAGGCTGAAAACGACTAAATATCAAGGACTCACTGGGTGAATCGCTCTGGAACTGAAATCGGAACGCTCACTGACATTTCCCCTATCTGAAAGTCTGATAAACGCCGGAAAAATGACTAACTCCAAAAACATTTTTTTTTAAACTTGATTCAATTTTACTCCCGTGGGATATATATTCTACCCACACACATTTGGAACTCTACTGGGGTACCCTCACACATATTATTCCCTCATTTAGTGGATATTTTCACAAAAAAGTGAAATTTTCAAAAATCCAGAAAATTGGCTGAAAACGACAAAATATCAAGGACTCATTGGGCGAATCGCTCTGGAACTGAAATCGGAAAGCTCACTGACATTTCCCCTATCTGAAAGTCTGATAAACGGCGGAAAAATGACTAAGAACAAAAAAAATTTTTTCAACTTTTTTCAATTTTACCTCTTTGGGATATATATTCTACCCACATACATTTGGAACTGTCCTGGTGTACCCTCACACATATTATTCCCTCATTTAGTGGATATTTTCACAAAAAAGTGAAATTTTCAAAAATCCAGAAAATTGGCTGAAAACGACTAAATATCAAGGACTCATTGGGCGAATCGCTCTGGAACTGAAATCGGAAAGCTCACTGACATTTCCCCTATCTGAAAGTCTGATAAACGCCCGAAAAATGACTAAGAACAAAAAAAAAAATTTTTTCAACTTTTTTCAATTTTAACCCTGTGGGAAATATATTCTACCCACACACATTTGGAACTCTCCTGGGGTACCCTCACACATATTATTCCCTCATTTAGTGGATATTTTCACAAAAAAGTGAAATTTTCAAAAATCCAGAAAATTGGCTGAAAACGACTAAATATCAAGGACTCATTGGGCGAATCGCTCTGGAACTGAAATCGGAAAGCTCACTGACATTTCCCCTATCTGAAAGTCTGATAAACTCTGGAAAAATGACTAAGTCCAAAAAAATTTTTTTTTATCAATTTTACCCCCGTGGGATATATATTCTACCCACACACATTTGGAACTCTCCTGGGGTACCCTCACACATATTATTCCCTCATTTAGTGGATATTTTCACAAAAAAGTGAAATTTTCAAAAATCCAGAAAATTGTCTGAAAACGACTACATATCAAGGACTCATTGGGCGAATCGCTCTGGAACTGAAATCGGAAAGCTCACTGACATTTCCCCTATCTGAAAGTCTGATAAACGGCGGAAAAATGACTAAGAACAAAAAAAATTTTTTCAACTTTTTTCAATTTTACCCCTTTGGGATATATATTCTACCCACATACATTTGGAACTGTCCTGGTGTACCCTCACACATATTATTCCCTCATTTAGTGGATATTTTCACAAAAAAGTGAAATTTTCAAAAATCCAGAAAATTGGCTGAAAACGACTAAATATCAAGGACTCATTGAGCGAATCGCTCTGGAACTGAAATCGGAAAGCTCACTGACATTTCCCCTATCTGAAAGTCTGATAAACGCCCGAAAAATGACTAAGAACAAAAAAAAAATTTTTTTCAACTTTTTTCAATTTTAACCCTGTGGGAAATATATTCTACCCACACACATTTGGAACTCTCCTGGGGTACCCTCACACATATTATTCCCTCATTTAGTGGATATTTTCACAAAAAAGTGAAATTTTCAAAAATCCAGAAAATTGGCTGAAAACGACTAAATATCAAGGACTCATTGGGCGAATCGCTCTGGAACTGAAATCGGAAAGCTCACTGACATTTCCCCTATCTGAAAGTCTGATAAACTCTGGAAAAATGACTAAGTCCAAAAAAAGTTTTTTTTATCAATTTTACCCCCGTGGGATATATATTCTACCCACACACATTTGGAACTCTCCTGGGGTACCCTCACACATATTATTCCCTCATTTAGTGGATATTTTCACAAAAAAGTGAAATTTTCAAAAATCCAGAAAATTGTCTGAAAACGACTACATATCAAGGACTCATTGGGCGAATCGCTCTGGAACTGAAATCGGAAAGCTCACTGACATTTCCCCTATCTGAAAGTGTGATAAACCACGGAAAAATGACTAAGTCCAAAAAAAAAATTTTTCAACTTTTTTCAATTTTACCCCCGTGGGATATATATTCTACCCACACACATTTGGAACTCTCCTGGTGTACCCTCATACATATTATTCCCTCATTTAGTGGATATTTTCACAAAAAAAGTGAAATTTTCAAAAATTCAGAAAATTGGCTGAAAACGACGAAATATCAAGGACTCATCTGGCGAATCGATCTGCAACTGAAATCGGAACGCTCACTGACATTTCCCCTATCTGAAAGTCTGATAAACGCTGGAAAAATGACTAAGTCCAAAAAAAGGTTTTTTTCAATTTTACCCCCGTGGTATATATATTCTACTCAAACACATTTGGAACTCTCCTGGGGTACCCTCCCACATATTATTCCCTCATTTAGTGGATATTTTCACAAAAAAGTGAAATTTTCAAAAATCCAGAAAATTGGCTGAAAACGATGAAATATCAAGGACTCATTGGGCGAATGGCTCTGGAACTGAAATCGGAAAGCTCACTGACATTTCCCCTATCTGAAAGTCTGATAAACGCCGGAAAAATGACTAAGTCCAAAAAAAAATTTTTTCAACTTTTTTCAATTTTACCCCTGTGGGATATATATTCTACCCACACACATTTGGAACTCTCTTGGGGTACCCTCACACATATTATTCCCTCATTTAGTGGATATTTTCACAAAAAAGTGAAATTTTCAAAAATCCAGAAAATTGGCTGAAAACGACTAAATATCAAGGACTCATTGGGCGAATCGCTCTGGAACTGAAATCGGAAAGCTCACTGACATTTCCCCTATCTGAAAGTCTGATAAACGCCGGAAAAATGACTAAGTCCAAAAAAAAATGTTTTCAACTTTTTTCAATTTTACCCCTGTGGGATATATATTCTACCCACACACATTTGGAACTCTCCTGGGGTACCCTCACACATATTATTCCCTCATTTAGTGGATATTTTCACAAAAAAGTGAAATTTTCAAAAATCCAGAAAATTGGCTGAAAACGATGAAATATCAAGGACTCATTGGGCGAATGGCTCTGGAACTGAAATCGGAAAGCTCACTGACATTTCCCCTATCTGAAAGCCTGATAAACGCCAGAAAAATGAACAAGTACAAAAAAAAAAATTTTTCAACATTTTCAATTTTAACCTTGTGGGAAATATATTCTACCCACACACAATTCAAACTCTCCTGGGGTACCCTCACACATATTATTTCCTCATTTAGTGGATATTTTCACAAAAAAGTGAAATTTTCAAAAATCCAGAAAATTGGCTGAAAACGACTAAATATCAAGGACTCATTGGGAGAATCGCTCTGGAACTGAAATCGGAACGCTCACTGACATTTCCCCTATCTGAAAGTCTGATAAACGGCGGAAAAATGACTTAAAACAAAAAAAAATTTTTTCAACTTTTTTCAATTTTACCCCCGTGGGATATATATTCTACCCACACACATTTGGAACTCTCCTGGTGTACCGTCACACATATTAATCCCTCATTTATGGGATATTTTCACAAAAAAGTGAAATTTTCAAAAATTCAGAAAATTGGCTGAAAACGACTAAATATCAAGGTATCATCCGGCGAATCGCTCTGTAACTGAAATCGGAATGCTCACTGACATTTCCCCTATCTGAAAGTCTGATAAACTCTGGAAAAATGACTAAGTCCAAAAAAAGTTTTTTTTCAATTTTACCCCCGTGGGATATATATTCTACCCACACACATTTGGAACTCTCCTGGGGAACCCTCACACATATTATTCCCTCATTTAGTGGATATTTTCACAAAACAGTGAAATTTTCAAAAATCCAGAAAATTGGCTGAAAACGACGAAATATCAAGAACTCATTGGGCGAATCGCTCTGGAACTGAAATCGGAAAGCTCACTGATATTTCCCCTATCTGAAAGTCTGATAAACGCCGGAAAAATGAGTAAGTCCAAAAAAAAATTCTTTCAACTTTTTCATTTTTACCCCTGTGGGATATATATTCTACCCACACACATTTGGAACTCTCCTGGGGTACCCTCACACATATTATTCCCTCATTTAGTGGATATTTTCACAAAAAAGTGAAATTTTCAAAAATCCATAAAATTGGCTGAAAACGACTAAATATCAAGGACTCATTGGGCGAATCGCTCTGGAACTGAAATGGGAAAGCTCACAGACAGTTCCCCTATCTGAAAGTCTGATAAACGCCGGAAAAATGACTAAGAACAAAAAAAAATTTTTCAACTTTTTTCAATTTTACCCCTGTGGGATATATATTCTACCCACACACATTTGGAACTCTCTTGGGGTACCCTCACACATATTATTCCCTCATTTAGTGGATATTTTCACAAAAAAGTGAAATTTTCAAAAATCCAGAAAATTGGCTGAAAACGACTAAATATCAAGGACTCATTAGGCAAATCGCTCTGGAACTGAAATCGGAACGCTCACTGACATTTCCCCTATCTGAAAGTCTGATAAACGCCGGAAAAATGACTAAGTCCAAAAAAAGTTTTTTTAAACTTGATTCAATTTTACTTCCGTGGGATATATATTCTACCCACACACATTTGGAACTCTCCTGGGGTACCCTCACACATATTATTCCCTCATTTAGTGGATATTTTCACAAAAAAGTGAAATTTTCAAAAATCCAGAAAATTGTCTGAAAACGACTAAATATCAAGGACTCATTGGGCGAATCGCTCTGGAACTGAAATCGGAAAGCTCACTGACATTTCCCCTATCTGAAAGTCTGATAAACTCTGGAAAAATGACTAAGTCCAAAAAAAGTTTTTTTTATCAATTTTACCCCCGTGGGATATATATTCTACCCACACACATATGGAACTCTCCTGGGGTACCCTCACACATATTATTCCCTCATTTAGTGGATATTTTCACAAAAAAATGAAATTTTCAAAAATCCAGAAAATTGTCTGAAAACGACTAAATATCAAGGACTCATTGGGCGAATCGCTCTGGAACTGAAATCGGAAAGCTCACTGACATTTCCCCTATCTGAATGTCTGATAAACGCCGGAAAAATGACTAATTCCAAAAAAAAATGTTTTCAACTTTTTTCAATTTTACCCCTGTGGGATATATATTCTACCCACACACATTTGGAACTCTCCTGGGGTACCCTCACACATATTATTCCCTCATTTAGTGGATATTTTCACAAAAAAGTGAAATTTTCAAAAAATCCAGAAAATAGGCTGAAAACGACTAAATATCAAGGACTCACTGGGCGAATCGCTCTGGAACTGAAATCGGAACGCTCACTGACATTTCCCCTATCTGAAAGTCTGATAAACGCCGGAAAAATGACTAACTCCAAAAACATTTTTTTTTAAACTTGATTCAATTTTACTCCCGTGGGATATATATTCTACCCACACACATTTGGAACTCTCCTGGGGTACCCTCACACATATTATTCCCTCATTTAGTGGATATTTTCACAAAAAAGTGAAATTTTCAAAAATCCAGAAAATTGGCTGAAAACGACAAAATATCAAGGACTCATTGGGCGAATCGCTCTGGAACTGAAATCGGAAAGCTCACTGACATTTCCCCTATCTGAAAGTCTGATAAACGCCGGAAAAATGACTAAGAACAAAAAAATTTTTTTCAACTTTTTTCAATTTTACCCCTTTGGGATATATATTCTACCCACATACATATGGAACTCTCCTGGTGTACCCTCACACATATTATTCCCTCATTTAGTGGATATTTTCACAAAAAAGTGAAATTTTCAAAAATCCAGAAAATTGGCTGAAAACGACTAAATATCAAGGACTCATTGGGCGAATCGCTCTGGAACTGAAATCGGAAAGCTCACTGACATTTCCCCTATCTGAAAGTCTGATAAACGCCGGAAAAATGACTAAGTCCAAAAAATTTTTTTTTTAAACTTGATTCAATTTTACTCCCGTGGGATATATATTCTACCCACACACATTTGGAACTCTCCTGGGGTACCCTCACACATATTATTCCCTCATTTAGTGGATATTTTCACAAAAAAGTGAAATTTTCAAAAATCCAGAAAATTGGCTGAAAACGACTAAATATCAAGGTCTCATTGGGCGAATCGCTCTGGAACTGAAATCGGAACGCTCACTGACATTTCCCCTATCTGAAAGTCTGATAAACGCCGGAAAAATGACTAAGTCCAAAAAAATTTTTTTTTTAAAACTTGATTCAATTTTACTCCCGAGGGATATATATTCTACCCACACACAGTTGGAACTCTCCTGGGGGTACCCTCACATATATTATTCCCTCATTTAGTGGATATTTTCACAAAAAAGTGAAATTTTCAAAAATTCAGAAAATTGGCTGAAAACGACTAAATATCAAGGTATCATCCGGCGAATCGCTCTGTAACTGAAATCGGAATGCTCACTGACATTTCCCCTATCTGAAAGTCTGATAAACTCTGGAAAAATGACTACGTCCAAAAAAAGTTTTTTTTCAATTTTACCCCCGTGGGATATATATTCTACCCACACACATTTGGAACTCTCCTGGGGTACCCTCACACATATTATTCCCTCATTTAGTGGATATTTTCACAAAATAGTGAAATTTTCAAAAATCCAGAAAATTGGCTGAAAACGACGAAATATCAAGAACTCATTGGGCGAATCGCTCTGGAACTGAAATCGGAAAGCTCACTGATATTTCCCCTATCTGAAAGTCTGATAAACGCCGGAAAAATGAGTAAGTCCAAAAAAAAATTCTTTCAACTTTTTCATTTTTACCCCTGTGGGATATATATTCTACCCACACACATTTGGAACTCTCCTGGGGTACCCTCACACATATTATTCCCTCATTTAGTGGATATTTTCACAAAAAAGTGAAATTTTCAAAAATCCAGAAAATTGGCTGAAAACGACTAAATATCAAGGACTCATTGGGCGAATCGCTCTGGAACTGAAATGGGAAAGCTCACAGACAGTTCCCCTATCTGAAAGTCTGATAAACGCCGGAAAAATGACTAAGAACAAAAAAAAATTTTTCAACTTTTTTCAATTTTACCCCCGTGGGATATATATTCTACCCACACACATTTGGAACTCTCCTGGTGTACCCTCACACATATTATTCCCTCATTTAGTGGATATTTTCACAAAAAAGTGAAATTTTCAAAAGTTCAGAAAATTGGCTGAAAACGACTAAATATCAAGGACTCATCCGGAGAATCGCTCTGGAACTGAAATCGGAATGCTCACTGACATTTCCCCTATCTGAAAGTCTGATAAACGCCGGAAAAATGACTAAGTCCAAAAAATTTTTTTTTAAACTTGATTCAATTTTACTTCTGTGGGATATATATTCTACCCACACACATTTGGAACTCTCCTGGGGTACCCTCACACATATTATTCCCTCATTTAGTGTATATTTTCACAAAAAAGTGAAATTTTCAAAAATCCAGAAAATTGGCTGAAAATGACTAAATATCAAGGACTCATTGGGCGAATCGCTCTGGAACTGAAATCGGAAAGCTCACTGACATTTCCCCTATCTGAAAGTCTGATAAACGCTGGAAAAATGACTAAGTCCAAAAAAATTTATTTTTAAACTTGATTCAATTTTACTCCCGTGGGATATATATTCTACCCACACACATTTGGAACTCTCCTGGGGGTACCCTCACACATATTATTCCCTCATTTAGTGTATATTTTCACAAAAAAGTGAAATTTTCAAAAATCCAGAAAATTGGCTGAAAACGACTAAATATCAAGGACTCATAGGGCGAATCGCTCTGGAACTGAAATCGGAAAGCTCACTGACATTTCCCCTATCTGAAAGCCTGATAAACGCCAGAAAAATGAACAAGTACAAAAAAAAAAATTTTTCAACATTTTCAATTTTAACCTTGTGGGAAATATATTCTACCCACACACAATTCAAACTCTCCTGGGGTACCCTCACACATATTATTTCCTCATTTATTGGATATTTTCACAAAAAAGTGAAATTTTCAAAAATCCAGAAAATTGGCTGAAAACGACTAAATATCAAGGACTCATTGGGTGAATCGCTCTGGAACTGAAATCGGAACGCTCACTGACATTTCCCCTATCTGAAAGTCTGATAAACGCCGGAAAAATGAGTAAGTCCAAAAAAAAATTCTTTCAACTTTTTCATTTTTACCCCTGTGGGAGATATATTCTACCCACACACATTTGGAACTCTCCTGGGGTACCCTCACACATATTATTCCCTCATTTAGTGGATATTTTCACAAAAAAGTGAAATTTTCAAAAATCCAGAAAATTGGCTGAAAACGACTAAATATCAAGGACTCATTGGGCGAATCGCTCTGGAACTGAAATCGGAAAGCTCACTGACATTTCCCTATCTGAAAGTCTGATAAACTCTGGAAGAATGACTAAGTCCAAAAAAAGTTTTTTATCAATTTTACCCCCGTGGGATATATATTCTACCCACACACATTTGGAACTCTCCTGGGGTACCCTCACACATATTATTCCCTCATTTAGTGGATATTTTCACAAAAAAAGTGAAATTTTCAAAAATCCAGAAAATTGGCTGAAAACGACTAAATATCAAGGACTCATTGGGCGAATCGCTCTGGAACTGAAATCGGAAAGCTCACTGACATTTCCCTATCTGAAAGTCTGATAAACTCTGGAAGAATGACTAAGTCCAAAAAAAGTTTTTTATCAATTTTACCCCCGTGGGATATATATTCTACCGACACACATTTGGAACTCTCCTGGGGTACCCTCACACATATTATTCCCTCATTTAGTGGATATTTTCACAAAAAAAGTGAAATTTTCAAAAATCCAGAAAATTGGCTGAAAACGACTAAATATCAAGCACTCATTGGGCGAATCGCTCTGGAACTGAAATCGGAACGCTCACTGACATTTCCCCTTTCTGAAAGTCTGATAAACGCCGGAAAAATGACTAAGTCCAAAAAAAATTTTTTTTTAACTTTTTTCAATTTTACCCCTGTGGGATATATATTCTACCCACACACATTTGGAACTCTCCTGGTGTACCCTCACACATATTATTCCCTCATTTAGTGGATATTTTCACAAAAAAGTGAAATTTTCAAAAATCCAGAAAATTGGCTGAAAACGACTAAATATCAAGCACTCATTGGGTGAATCGCTCTGGAACTGAAATCGGAACGCTCACTGACATTTCCCCTATGTGAAAGTCTGATATACGCCGGAAAAATGACTAAGTCTAAAAAAATTTTTTTTTAAACTTGATTCAATTTTACTCCCGTGGGATATATATTCTACCCACACACATTTGGAACTCTCCTGGGGTACCCTCACACATATTATACCCTCATTTAGTGGATATTTTCACAAGAAAGTGAAATTTTCAAAAATCCAGAAAATTGGCTGAAAACGACTAAATATCAAGCACTCATTGGGTGAATCGCTCTGGAACTGAAATCGGAATGCTCACTGACATTTCCCCTATCTGAAAGTCTGATAAACGCCGGAAAAATGACTAAGTCCAAAAAAATTTTTTTTTAAACTTGATTCAATTTTACTCCCGTGGGATATATATTCTACCCACACACATTTGGAACTCTCCTGGTGTACCCTCACACATATTATTCCCTCATTTAGTGGATATCTTCACAAAAAAGTGAAATTTTCAAAAATCCAGAAAATTGGCTGAAAACGACTAAATATCAAGGACTCATCCGGCGAATCGCTCTGCAACTGAAATCGGAACGCTCACTGACATTTCCTCTATCTGAAAGTCTGATAAACGCTGGAAAAATGGCTAAGTCAAAAAAAAGGTTTTTTTCAATTTTACCCCCGTGGGATATATATTCTACCCACACACATTTGGAACTCTCCTGGGGTACCCTCACACATATTATTCCCTCATTTAGTGTCTATTTTCACAAAAAAGTGAAATTTTCAAAAATCCAGAAAATTGGCTGAAAACGACTAAATATCAAGCACTCATTGGGAGAATCGCTCTGGAACTGAAATCGGAATGCTCACTGACATTTCCCCTATCTGAAAGTCTGATAAACGCTGGAAAAATGACTAAGTCCAAAAAAAGTTTTTTTTTCAATTTTACCCCCGTGGGATATGTATTCTGCCCACACACATTTGGAACTCTCCTGGGGTACCCTCACACATATTATTCCCTCATTTAGTGGATATTTTCACAAAAAAGTGAAATTTTCAAAAATCCAGAAAATTGGCTGAAAACGACTAAATATCAAGCACTCATTGGGCGAATTGATCTGGAACTGAAATCGGAAAGCTCACTGACATTTCCCCTATCTGAAAGTCTGATAAACGCCGGAAAAATGAGTAAGTACGGAAAAAAAAATTTTTCACGTTTTTTCAATTTTAACCCTGTGGGAAATATATTCTACCCACACACATTTGGAACTCTCCTGGGGTACCCTCACACATATTATTCCCTCATTTAGTGGATATTTTCACAAGAAAGTGAAATTTTCAAAAATCCAGAAAATTGGCTGAAAACGACTAAATATCAAGGACTCATTGGGTGAATCGCTCTGGAACTGAAATCGGAACGCTCACTGACATTTCCCCTATGTGAAAGTCTGATATACGCCGGAAAAATGACTAAGTCTAAAAAAATTTTTTTTTAAACTTGATTCAATTTTACTCCCGTGGGATATGTATTCTGCCCACACACATTTGGAACTCTCCTGGGGTACCCTCACACATATTATTCCCTCATTTAGTGGATATTTTCACAAAAAAAGTGACATTTTCAAAAATCCAGAAAATTGGCTGAAAACGGCGAAATATCAAGAACTCATCTGGCGAATCGCTCTGGAACTGAAATCGGAAAGCTCACTGACATTTCCCCTATCTGAAAGTCTGATAAACGCCGGAAAAATGAGTAAGTACGAAAAAAAAATGTTTCAAGTTTTTTCAATTTTAACCCTGTGAGAAATATATTCTACCCACACACATTTGGAACTCTCCTGTGGTACCCTCACACATATTATTCCCTCATTTAGTGGATATTTTCACAAGAAAGTGAAATTTTCAAAAATCCAGAAAATTGGCTGAAAACGACTAAATATCAAGGACTCATTGGGCGAATCGCTCTGGAACTGAAATCGGAATGCTCACTGACATTTCCCCTATCTGAAAGTCTGATAAACGCCGGAAAAATGAGTAAGTACGAAAAAAAAATGTTTCAAGTTTTTTCAAATTTAACCCTGTGGGAAATATATTCTACCCACACACATTTGGAACTCTCCTGTGGTACCCTCACACATATTATTCCCTCATTTAGTGGATATTTTCACAAGAAAGTGAAATTTTCAAAAATCCAGAAAATTGGCTGAAAACGACTAAATATCAAGGACTCATTGGGCGAATAGCTCTGGAACTGAAATCGGAATGCTCACTGACATTTCCCCTATCTGAAAGTCTGATAAACGCCGGAAAAATGACTAAGTCCAAAAAAATTTTTTTTTAAACTTGATTCAATTTTACTCCCGTGGGATATATATTCTACCCACACACATTTGGAACTCTCCTGGTGTACCCTCACACATATTATTCCCTCATTTAGTGGATATCTTCACAAAAAAGTGAAATTTTCAGTAATTCTGAAAATTGGCTGAAAACGACAAAACATCAAGGACTCATCCGGCGAATCGCTCTGCAACTGAAATCGTAACGCTCACTGACATTTCCCCTATCTGAAAGTCTGATAAACGCTGGAAAAATGGCTAAGTCAAAAAAAAGTTTTTTTTCAATTTTACCCCCGTGGGATATATATTCTACCCACACACATTTGGAACTCTCCTGGGGTACCCTCACACATATTATTCCCTCATTTAGTGGATATTTTCACAAAAAAGTGAAATTTTCAAAAATCCAGAAAATTGGCTGAAAACGAATAAATATCAAGAACTCATCTGGCAAATCGCTCTGGAACTGAAATCGGAAAGCTCACTGACATTTCCCCTATCTGAAAGTGTGATAAACGCCGGAAAAATGAGTAAGTACGAAAAAAAAATTTTTTCAAGTTTTTTCAATTTTAACCCTGTGGGAAATATATTCTACCCACACACATTTGGAACTCTCCTGGGGTACCCTCACACATATTATTCCCTCATTTAGTGGATATTTTCACAAAAAAGTGAAATTTTCAAAAATCCAGAAAATTGACTGAAAACGACTAAATATCAAGCACTCATTGGGTGAATCGCTCTGGAACTGAAATCGGAACGCTCACTGACATTTCCCCTATCTGAAAGTCTGATATACGCCGGAAAAATGACTAAGTCTAAAAAAATTTTTTTTTAAACTTGATTCAATTTTACTCCCGTGGGATATATATTCTACCCACACACATTTGGAACTCTCCTGGTGTACCCTCACACATATTATTCCCTCATTTAGTGGATATTTTCACAAAAAAAGTGACATTTTCAAAAATCCAGAAAATTGGCTGAAAACGGCGAAATATCAAGAACTCATCTGGCGAATCGCTCTGGAACTGAAATCGGAAAGCTCACTGACATTTCCCCTATCTGAAAGTCTGATAAACGCCGGAAAAATGAGTAAGTACGAAAAAAAAATGTTTCAAGTTTTTTCAATTTTAACCCTGTGGGAAATATATTCTACCCACACACATTTGGAACTCTCCTGTGGTACCCTCACACATATTATTCCCTCATTTAGTGGATATTTTCACAAGAAAGTGAAATTTTCAAAAATCCAGAAAATTGGCTGAAAACGACTAAATATCAAGGACTCATTGGGCGAATCGCTCTGGAACTGAAATCGGAATGCTCACTGACATTTCCCCTATCTGAAAGTCTGATAAACGCCGGAAAAATGACTAAGTCCAAAAAAATTTTTTTTTAAACTTGATTCAATTTTACTCCCGTGGGATATATATTCTACCCACACACATTTGGAACTCTCCTGGTGTACCCTCACACATATTATTCCCTCATTTAGTGGATATCTTCACAAAAAAGTGAAATTTTCAAAAATTCTGAAAATTGGCTGAAAACGACAAAATATCAAGGACTCATCCGGCGAATCGCTCTGCAACTGAAATCGTAACGCTCACTGACATTTCCCCTATCTGAAAGTCTGATAAACGCTGGAAAAATGGCTAAGTCAAAAAAAAGTTTTTTTTCAATTTTACCCCCGTGGGATATATATTCTACCCACACACATTTGGAACTCTCCTTGCGTACCCTCACACATATTATTCCCTCATTTAGTGGATATTTTCACAAAAAGTGAAATTTTCAAAAATCCAGAAAATTGGCTGAAAACGAATAAATATCAAGCACTCATTGGGCGAATCGCTCTGGAACTGAAATCGGAATGCTCACTGACATTTCCCCTATCTGAAAGTCTGATAAACGCTGGAAAAATGACTAAGTCCAAAAAAACATTTTTTTCAACTTTTTTCAATTTTACCCCTGTGGGATATGTATTCTGCCCACACACATTTGGAACTCTCCTGGGGTACCCTCACACATATTATTCCCTCATTTAGTGGATATTTTCACAAAAAAAGGGAAATTTTCAAAAATCCAGAAAATTGGCTGAAAACGACGAAATATCAAGAACTCATCTGGCGAATCGCTCTGGAACTGAAATCGGAAAGCTCACTGACATTTCCCCTATCTGAAAGTCTGATAAACGCCGGAAAAATGCCTAAGTACAAAAAAAAATATTTTTCAACTTTTTTCAATTTTAACCCTGTGGGATATATATTCTACCCACACACATTTGGAACTCTCCTGGGGTACCCTCACACATATTATTCCCTCATTTAGTGGATATTTTCACAAAAAAGTGAAATTTTCAAAAATCCAGAAAATTGGCTGAAAACGACTAAATATCAAGAACTCATTGGGCGAATCGCTCTGGAACTGAAATAGGAACGCTCACTGACATTTCCCCTATCTGAAAGTCTGATAAACGCCGGAAAAATGAGTAAGTACGAAAAAAAAAATGTTTCAAGTTTTTTCAATTTTAACCCTGTGGGAAATATATTCTACCCACACACATTTGGAACACTCCTGTGGTACCCTCACACATATTATTCCCTCATTTAGTGGATATTTTCACAAGAAAGTGAAATTTTCAAAAATCCAGAAAATTGGCTGAAAACGACTAAATATCAAGGACTCATTGGGCGAATCGCTCTGGAACTGAAATCGGAAAGCTCACTGACATTTCCCCTATCTGAAAGTCTGATAAACGCTGGAAAAATGACGAAGTCCAAAAAAAGTTTTTTTTTCAATTTTACTCCCGTGGGATATGTATTCTGCCCACACACATTTGGAACTCTCCTGGGGTACCCTCACACATATTATTCCCTCATTTAGTGGATATTTTCACAAAAAAAAGTGAAATTTTCAAAAATCAAGAAAATTGTCTGAAAACGACGAAATATCAAGAACTCATCTGGCAAATCGCTCTGGAACTGAAATCGGAAAGCTCACTGACATTTCCCCTATCTGAAAGTCTGATAAACGCCGGAAAAATGAGTAAGTACGAAAAAAAATTTTTTTCAAGTTTTTTCAATTTTAACCCTGTGGGAAATATATTCTACCCACACACATTTGGAACTCTCCTGGGGTACCCTCACACATATTATTCCCTCATTTAGTGGATATTTTCACAAGAAAGTTAAATTTTCAAAAATCCAGAAAATTGGCTGAAAACGACTAAACATCAAGGACTCATTGGGCGAATCGCTCTGGAACTGAAATCGGAATGCTCACTCACATTTCCCCTATCTGAAAGTCTGATAAACGCCGGAAAAATGACTAAGTCCAAAAAAATTTTTTTTTAAACTTGATTCAATTTTATTCCCGTGGGATATATATTCTACCCACACACATTTGGAACTCTCCTGGTGTACCCTCACACATATTATTCCCTCATTTAGTGGATATCTTCACAAAAAAGTGAAATTTTCAAAAATTCAGAAAATTGGCTGAAAAAGACTAAATATCAAGGACTCATCCGGCGAATCGCTCTGTAACTGAAATCGGAACGCTCACTGACATTTCCCCTATCTGAAAGTCTGATAAACGCTGAAAAAATGGCTAAGTCAAAAAAAAGGTTTTTTTCAATTTTACCCCCATGGGATATTTATTCTACCCACACACATTTGGAACTCTTCTGGGGTACCCTCACACATATTATTCCCTCATTTAGTGGATATTTTCACAAAAAAGTGAAATTTTCAAAAATCCCGAAAATTGGCTGAAAACGACGAAATATCAAGAACTCATTGGGCGAATCGCTCTGGAACTGAAATTGGAAAGCTCACTGACATTTCCCCTATCTGAAAGTCTGATAAACGCCGGAAAAATGAGTAAGTACAAAAAAAAAATTTTTTCAAGTTTTTTCAATTTTAACCCTGTGGGAAATATATTCTACCCACACACATTTGGAACTCTCCTGTGGTACCCTCACACATATTATTCCCTCATTTAGTGGATATTTACACAAGAAAGTGAAATTTTCAAAAATCCAGAAAATTGGCTGAAAACGACTAAATATCAAGGACTCATTGGGCGAATCGCTCTGGAACTGAAATCGGAATGCTCACTGACATTTCCCCTATCTGAAAGTCTGATAAACGCCGGAAAAATGACTAAGTCCAAAAAAATTTTTTTTTAAACTTGATTCAATTTTACTCCCGTGGGATATATATTCTACCCACACACATTTGGAACTCTCCTTGCGTACCCTCACACATATTATTCCCTCATTTAGTGGATATTTTCACAAAAAAGTGAAATTTTCAAAAATTCTGAAAATTGGCTGAAAACGACTAAATATCAAGGACTCAGCCGGCGAATCGCTCTGAAACTGAAATTGGAACGCTCACTGACATTTCCCCTATCTGAAAGTCTGATAAACGCTGGAAAAATGACTAAGTCCAAAAAAAATTTTTTTCAACTTTTTTCAATTTTACCCCTGTAGGATATATATTCTACCCACACACATTTGGAACTCTGCTGGGGTACCCTCACACATATTATTCCCTCATTTAGTGGATATTTTCACAAAAAAGTGAAATTTTCAAAAATCCAGAAAATTGTCTGAAAACGACGAAATATCAAGGACTCATCCGGCGAATCGCTCTGGAACTGAAATCGGAATGCTCACTGACATTTCCCCTATCTGAAAGTCTGATAAACGCTGGAAAAATGACTAAGTCCAAAAAAAAATTTTTTCAACTTTTTTCAATTTTACCCCTGTAGGATATATATTCTACCCACACACATTTGGAACTCTGCTGGGGTACCCTCACACATATTATTCCCTCATTTAGTGGATATTTTCACAAAAAAGTGAAATTTTCAAAAATTCAGAAAATTGGCTGAAAACGACTAAATATCGAGCACTCATTGGGCTGATTGCTCTGGAACTGAAATCGGAACGCTCACTGACATTTCCCCTATATGAAAGTCTGATAAACGCTGGAAAAATGACTAAGTCCAAAAAAAGTTTTTTTTCAATTTTATCCCCGTGGGATATATATTCTACCCACACACATTTGGAACTCTGCTGGGGTACCCTCACACATATTATTCCCTCATTTAGTGGATATTTTCACAAAAAAGTGAAATTTCCAAAAATCCAGAAAATTTGCTGAAAACGACGAAATATCAAGAACTCTTTGGGCGAATCGCTCTTGAACTGAAATCGGAAAGCTCACTGACATTTCCCCTATCTGAAAGTCTGATAAACGCTGGAAAAATGACTAAGTCCAAAAATTTTTTTTCAATTTTACCCCCTTGGGATATATATTCTACCCCCACACATTTGGAACTCTCCTGGGGTACACTCACACATATTATTCCCTCATTTAGTGGATATTTTCACAAAAAAGTGAAATTTTCAAAAATCCAGAAAATTGGCTGAAAATGACTAAATATCAAGCACTCATTGGGCGAATCGCTCTGGAACTGAAATCGGAACGCTCACTGACATTTCCCCTATCTGAAAGTCTGATAAACGCCGGAAAAATGACTAAGTCCAAAAAAACATTTTTTTCAACTTTTTTCAATTTTACTCCTGTGGGATATATATTCTACCCACACACATTTGGAACTCTCCTGGTGTACCCTCACACATATTATTCCCTCATTTAGTGGATATCTTCACAAAAAAGTGAAATTTTCAAAAATTCAGAAAATTGGCTGAAAACGACTAAATATCAAGGACTCATCTGGCGAATCGCTCTGGAACTGAAATCGGAACGCTCACTGACATTTCCCCTATCTGAAAGTCTGATAAACGCTGGAAAAATGACTAAGTCCAAAAAAAGGTTTTTTTCAATTTTACCCCCGTGGGATATATATTCTACCCACACACATTTGGAACTCTGCTGGGGTACCCTCACACATATTATTCCCTCATTTAGTGGATATTTTCACAAAAAAGTGAAATTTTCAAAAATCCAGAAAATTGGCTGAAAAGGACCAAATATCAAGAACTCATTGGGAGAATCGCTCTGGAACTGAAATCGGAAAGCTCACTGACATTTCCCCTATCTGAAAGTCTGATAAACGCCGGAAAAATGAGTAAGTACAAAAAAAAATTTTTTTCAACTTTTTTCAATTTTAACCCTGTGGGAAATATATTCTACCCACACACATTTGGAACTCTCCTTGCGTACCCTCACACATATTATTCCCTCATTTAGTGGATATTTTCACAAAAAAGTGAAATTTTCAAAAATTCTGAAAATTGGCTGAAAACGACTAAATATCAAGGACTCAGCCGGCGAATCGCTCTGAAACTGAAATTGGAATGCTCACTGACATTTCCCCTATCTGAAAGTCTGATAAACGCTGGAAAAATGACTAAGTCCAAAAAAAATTTTTTTCAACTTTTTTCAATTTTACCCCTGTAGGATATATATTCTACCCACACACATTTGGAACTCTGCTGGGGTACCCTCACACATATTATTCCCTCATTTAGTGGATATTTTCACAAAAAAGTGAAATTTTCAAAAATCCAGAAAATTGTCTGAAAACGACGAAATATCAAGGACTCATCCGGCGAATCGCTCTGGAACTGAAATCGGAATGCTCACTGACATTTCCCCTATCTGAAAGTCTGATAAACGCTGGAAAAATGACTAAGTCCAAAAAAAAATTTTTTCAACTTTTTTAAATTTTACCCCTGTGGGATATATATTGTACCCACACACATTTGGAACTCTCCTCGTGTACCCTCACACATATTATTCCCTCATTTAGTGGATATTTTCACAAAAAAGTGAAATTTTCAAAAATCCAGAAAATTGGCTGAAAACGACTAAATATCAAGCACTCATTGGGCGAATTGTTCTGGAACTGAAATCGGAATGCTCACTGACATTTCCCCTATCTGAAAGTCTGATAAACGCTGGAAAAATGACTAAGTCCAAAAAAAGTTTTTTTTTCAATTTTACCCCTGTGGGATATATGTTGTACCCACACACATTTGGAACTCTACTGGGGTACCCTCACACATATTATTCCCTCTTTTAGTGGATATTTTCACAAAAAAGTGACATTTTCAAAAATCCAGAAAATTTGCTGAAAACGACGAAATATCAAGAACTCTTTGGGCGAATCGCTCTTGAACTGAAATCGGAAAGCTCACTGACATTTCCCCTATCTGAAAGTCTGATAAACGCTGGAAAAATGACTAAGTCCAAAAATTTTTTTTCAATTTTACCCCCGTGGGATATATATTCTACCCCCACACATTTGGAACTCTCCTGGGGTACACTCACACATATTATTCCCTCATTTAGTGGATATTTTCACAAAAAAGTGAAATTTTCAAAAATCCAGAAAATTGGCTGAAAACGACTAAATATCAAGCACTCATTGGGCGAATCGCTCTGGAACTGAAATCGGAACGCTCACTGACATTTCCCCTATCTGAAAGTCTGATAAACGCCGGAAAAATGACTAAGTCCACAAAAAAATTTTTTTCAACTTTTTTTAATTTTACCCCTGTGGGATATATATTGTACCCACACACATTTGGAACTCTCCTCGTGTACCCTCACACATATTATTCCCTCATTTAGTGGATATTTTCACAAAAAAGTGAAATTTTCAAAAATCCAGAAAATTGGCTGAAAACGACTAAATATCAAGCACTCATTGGGCGAATTGCTCTGGAACTGAAATCGGAATGCTCACTGACATTTCCCCTATCTGAAAGTCTGATAAACGCTGGAAAAATAACTAAGTCCAAAAAAAGTTTTTTTTTCAATTTTACCCCTGTGGGATATATGTTGTACCCACACACATTTGGAACTCTACTGGGGTACCCTCACACATATTATTCCCTCTTTTAGTGGATATTTTCACAAAAAAGTGACATTTTCAAAAATCCAGAAAATTTGCTGAAAACGACGAAATATCAAAAACTCTTTGGGCGAATCGCTCTTGAACTGAAATCGGAAAGCTCACTGACATTTCCCCTATCTTGAAAGTCTGATAAACACTGAAAAAATTAGTAAGTACAAAAAAAATTTTTTTTTACGTTTTTTCAATTTTACCCTGTGGGAAATATATTCTACCCACATACATTTGGAACTCTCCTTGCGTACCCTCACACACATTATTCCCTCATTTAGTGGATATTTTCACAAAAAAGTGAAATTTTCAAAAATTCTGAAAATTGGCTGAAAACAACGAAATATCAAGGACTCATCCAGCGAATCGCTCTGGAACTGAAATCGGAGCGCTCACTGACATTTCCCCTATCTGAAAGTCTGATAAACGCTGGAAAAATGACTAAGTCCAAAAAGTTTTTTTTCAATTTTACCCCCGTGGGATATATATTCTACCCACACACATTTGGAACTCTCCTGGGGTACCCTCACACATATTATTCCCTCATTTAGTGGATATTTTCACAAAAAAGTGAAATTTTCAAAAATCCAGAAAATTGGCTGAAAACGCCGAAATATCAAGAACTCATTGGGCGAATCGCTCTTGAACTGAAATCAGAAAGCTCACTGACATTTCCCCTATCTGAAAGTCTGATAAACGGCGGAAAAATGACTAAGTCCAAAAAAAAATGTTTTCAACTTTTTTCAATTTTACCCCTGTGGGATATATATTCTACCCACACACATTTGGAACTCTCCTGGGGTACCCTCACACATATTATTCCCTCTTTTAGTGGATATTTTCACAAAAAAGTGACATTTTCAAAAATCCAGAAAATTTGCTGAAAACGACGAAATATCAAGAACTCTTTGGGCGAATCGCTCTTGAACTGAAATCGGAAAGCTCACTGACATTTCCCCTATCTGAAAGTCTGATAAACGCTGGAAAAATGACTAAGTCCAAAAATTTTTTTTCAATTTTACCCCCGTGGGATATATATTCTACCCCCACACATTTGGAACTCTCCTGGGGTACACTCACACATATTATTCCCTCATTTAGTGGATATTTTCACAAAAAAGTGAAATTTTCAAAAATCCAGAAAATTGGCTGAAAACGACTAAATATCAAGCACTCATTGGGCGAATCGCTCTGGAACTGAAATCGGAACGCTCACTGACATTTCCCCTATCTGAAAGTCTGATAAACGCCGGAAAAATGACTAAGTCCACAAAAAAATTTTTTTCAACTTTTTTTAATTTTACCCCTGTGGGATATATATTGTACCCACACACATTTGGAACTCTCCTCGTGTACCCTCACACATATTATTCCCTCATTTAGTGGATATTTTCACAAAAAAGTGAAATTTTCAAAAATCCAGAAAATTGGCTGAAAACGACTAAATATCAAGCACTCATTGGGCGAATTGCTCTGGAACTGAAATCGGAATGCTCACTGACATTTCCCCTATCTGAAAGTCTGATAAACGCTGGAAAAATGACTAAGTCCAAAAAAAGTTTTTTTTTCAATTTTACCCCTGTGGGATATATGTTGTACCCACACACATTTGGAACTCTACTGGGGTACCCTCACACATATTATTCCCTCTTTTAGTGGATATTTTCACAAAAAAGTGACATTTTCAAAAATCCAGAAAATTTGCTGAAAACGACGAAATATCAAAAACTCTTTGGGCGAATCGCTCTTGAACTGAAATCGGAAAGCTCACTGACATTTCCCCTATCTTGAAAGTCTGATAAACACTGAAAAAATTAGTAAGTACAAAAAAAATTTTTTTTTACGTTTTTTCAATTTTACCCTGTGGGAAATATATTCTACCCACATACATTTGGAACTCTCCTTGCGTACCCTCACACACATTATTCCCTCATTTAGTGGATATTTTCACAAAAAAGTGAAATTTTCAAAAATTCTGAAAATTGGCTGAAAACAACGAAATATCAAGGACTCATCCAGCGAATCGCTCTGGAACTGAAATCGGAGCGCTCACTGACATTTCCCCTATCTGAAAGTCTGATAAACGCTGGAAAAATGACTAAGTCCAAAAAGTTTTTTTTCAATTTTACCCCCGTGGGATATATATTCTACCCACACACATTTGGAACTCTCCTGGGGTACCCTCACACATATTATTCCCTCATTTAGTGGATATTTTCACAAAAAAGTGAAATTTTCAAAAATCCAGAAAATTGGCTGAAAACGCCGAAATATCAAGAACTCATTGGGCGAATCGCTCTTGAACTGAAATCAGAAAGCTCACTGACATTTCCCCTATCTGAAAGTCTGATAAACGGCGGAAAAATGACTAAGTCCAAAAAAAAATGTTTTCAACTTTTTTCAATTTTACCCCTGTGGGATATATATTCTACCCACACACATTTGGAACTCTCCTGGGGTACCCTCACACATATTATTCCCTCATTTAGTGGATATTTTCACAAAAAAGTGAAATTTTCAAAAATTCAGAAAATTGGCTGAAAACGACTAAATATCAACGACTCATCCGGCGAATCGCTCTGGAACTGAAATCGGAATGCTCACTGACATTTCCCCTATCTGAAAGTCTGATAAACGCTGGCAAAATGACTAAGTCCAAAAAAAATTTTTTTTCAATTTTACCCCTGTGGGATATATACAGTTATATGAAAAAGTTTGGGCACCCCTATTAATCTTAAGCTTAATGTTTTATAAAAATTGGTGCTTTTGCAACAGCTATTTCAGTTTGATATATGTAATAACTGTTGGACACAGTAATGTTTCTGCCTTGAAATGAGGTTTATTGTACTAACAGAAAATGTGCAATCTGCATTCAAACAAAATTTGACAGGTGCATAAGTATGGGCACCCTTATCATTTTCTCCTTTTAAATACTCCTATCTACTTTTTACTGACTTACTAAAGCACTTTTTTTGGTTTTGTAACCTCATTGAGCTTTGAACTTCGTAGCCAGGTGTATGCAATCATGAGAAAAGCTACTTAAAGTGGCCCCTTGCAAGTTGTTCTCCTGTTTGAATCTCCTCTGAAGAGTGGCATCATGGGCTCCTCAAAACAACTGTCAAATGATCTGAAAACAAAGATTATTCAACATAGTTGTTCAGGGGAAGGATACAAAAAGCTGTCTCAGAGTTTTAACCTGTCAGTTTCCACTGTGAGGAACATAGTAAGGAAATGGAAGAACACACGGACAGTTCTTGTAAAGGCCAGAAGTGGCAGGCAAGAAAAACATCAGAAAGGCAGAGAAGAAGAATGGTGAGATCCGTCAATTACAATCCTCAGACCACCTCCAGAGAGCTGCAGCATCAACTTGCTGCAGATGGTGTCACTGTGCATCGGTCAACTATACAACGCACTTTTCACAAGGAGAAGCTGTATGGGAGAGTGATGCAAAAGAAGCTGTTTCTGCAAGCACGCCACAAACAGAGTCGGCTGAGGTATGCAAAAGCACATTTGGAGAAGCCAATTTCTTTTTGGAAGAAGGTCCTGTGGACTGATGAAACCAAGATTGAGTTGTTTGGTCATACAAAAAGGCGTTATGCATGGCGGCAAAAAAACACAGTATTCCAAGAAAAACTCTTGCTACCCACAATAAAATTTGGTGGAGGTTCCATCATGCTTTGGGGCTGTGTGGCCAATGCTGGCACCGGGAATCTTGTTAAAGTTGAGGGACGCATGGATTCCACTCAGTATCAGCAGATTCTTGACAATACTGTTCAAGAATCAGTGACAAAGTTGAAGTTACACAAGGGATGGATCTTTCAGCAAGACAATGATCCAAAACACCGCTCCAAATCTACTCAGGCATTCATGCAGAGGAACAATTACAATGTTCTGGAATGGCCATCCCAGTCCCCAGACCTGAATATCATTGAATATCTGTGGGATCATTTGAAGATGGCTGTCCATGCTCGGCGACCATCAAACTTAACTGAACTGGAATTGTTTTGTAAAGAGGAATGGTCAAAAATACCTTCATCCAGGATCCAGGAACTCATTAAAAGCTACAGGAAGCGACTAGAGGCTGTTATTTTTGCAAAAGGAGGATCTACTAAATATTAATGTCACTTTTCTGGTGAGGTGCCCATACTTATGCACCTGTCAAATTTTGTTTGAATGCAGATTGCACATTTTCTGTTAGTACAATAAACCTAATTTCAAGGCAGAAACATTACTGTGTCCAACAGTTATTACATATATCAAACTGAAATAGCTGTTGCAAAAACACCAATTTTTAGAAAACCTTAAGCTTAAGATTAATAGGGGTGCCCGAACTTTTCCATATAACTGTATTCTACCTACACACATTTGGAACTCTCCTGGGGTACCCTCACACATATTATTCCCTCATTTAGTGGATATTTTCGCAAAAAAGTGAAATTTTTAAAAATCCAGAAAGTTGGCTGAAAACAACTAAATATCAAGGACTGATTGGGCGAATCGCTCTGGAACTGAAATCGGAACGCTCACTGACATTTCCCATATCTGAAAATCTGATAAACGCCGGAAAAATGACTAAGTCCAAAAAAAAATTTTTTAAACTTTTTTCAATTTTACTCCCGTGGGATCTATATTCTACCCACACACATTTGGAACTCTCCTGGGGTACCCTCACACATATTATTCCGTCATTTAGTGGATATTTTCACAAAAAAGTGAAATTGTCAAAAATCCAGAAAATTGGCTGAAAACGACTAAATATCAAGGACTCATTGGGCGAATCGCTCTGGAACTGAAATCGGAGAGCTCACTGACATTTGCCCTATCTGAAAGTCTGATAAACGCTGGAAAAATGACTAAGTCCAAAAAAAGTTTTTTTTCAATTTTACCCCCGTGGGATATATATTCTACCTACACACATTTGGAACTCTCCAGGGGTACCCTCACACATATTATTCCCTCATTTAGTGGATATTTTCACAAAAAAGTGAAATTTTCAAAAATCCAGAAAATTGGCTGAAAACGACTAAATATCAAGCACTCATTGGGCGAATCGCTCTGGAACTGAAATCGGAACGCTCACTGACATTTCCCCTATCTGAAAGTCTGATAAACACTGGAAAAATGACTAAGTCCAAAAAAGTTTTTTTTCAATTTTACCCCCGTGGGATATATATTCTACCCACACATATTTGGAACTCTCCTGGGGTACACTCACACATATTATTCCCTCATTTAGTGGATATTTTCACAAAAAAGTGAAATTTTCAAAAATCCAGAAAATTGGCTGAAAACGACTAAATATCAAGGACTCATTGGGCGAATCGCTCTGGAACTGAAATCGGAACGCTCACTGACATTTCCCCTATCTGAAAGTCTGATAAACGCCGGAAAAATGACTAAGTCCAAAAAAAAATTTTTCAACTTTTTTCAATTTTACCCCCGTGGGATATATATTCTACCCACACACATTTGGAACTCTCCTGTGGTACCCTCACACATATTATTCCCTCATTTAGTGGATATTTTCACAAAAAAGTGAAATTTTCAAAAATCCAGAAAGTTGGCTGAAAACAACTAAATATCAAGGACTGATTGGGCGAATCGCTCTGGAACTGAAATCGGAACGCTCACTGACATTTCCCCTATCTGAAAGTCTGATAAACGCTGGAAAAATGACTAAGTCCAAAAAAAGTTTTTTTTCAATTTTACCCCCGTGGGATATATATTCTACCCACACACATTTGGAACTCTCCTGGGGTACCCTCACACATATTATTCCCTCATTTAGTGGATATTTTCACAAAAAAGTGAAATTTTCAAAAATCCAGAAAATTGGCTGAAAACGACGAAATATCAAGAACTCATTGGGCGAATCGCTCTTGAACTGAAATCGGAAAGCTCACTGACATTTCCCCTATGTGAAAGTCTGATAAACGCGGAAAAATGAGTAAGTACAAAAAAAATTTTTTTTCAAGTTTTTTCAATTTTAACCCTGTGGGAAATATATTCTACCCACACACATTTGGAACTCTCCTGGGGTACCCTCACACATATTATTCCCTCATTTAGTGGATATTTTCACAAAAAAGTGAAATTTTCAAAAATCCAGAAAATTGGCTGAAAACGACTAAATATCAAGCACTCATTGGGCGAATCGCTCTGGAACTGAAATCGGAACGCTCACTGACATTTCCCCTATCTGAAAGTCTATAAACGCCGGAAAAATGACTAAGTCCAAAAAAGTTTTTTTTCAATTTTACCCCCGTGGGATATATATTCTACCTACACACATTTGGAACTCTCCTGGGGTACCCTCACACATATTATTCCCTCATTTAGTGGATATTTTCACAAAAAAGTGAAATTTTCAAAAATCGAGAAAATTGGCTGAAAACGACTAAATATCAAGGACTCATTGGGCAAATCGCTCTGGAACTGAAATCGGAACGCTCACTGACATTTTATTATGATCTGCTACAGGGACTAAGGAAAGACAGGAGAACTGTCCCTACAATAGAACTAAACTAGATCCCTACGATGTAACGGGGAACCTGATCCTGCGATCAGACCCGCTAAAGTCCTCGGCTAGTCTGTACGAAGACCTATAGATGTGAGAGAGGGATCCCTACAAGAACTAGGGACTGGGATAAGTTGGACACCTCCTAGCAGAAATAGTAGCAGTCAAAGACAAACACACAACAAAAAGGATAGAGGTCAGAAGACCTAGCAAAACTAACAGAGAACGGCAACAGAGCACCAAGCTAGCTCAAGACTAGTAAATACAATGAAGTCCAGCAAGACCAGGAGGGCGGAGCTGGATTAAATAGGCAAAAATGGTCATGTGACCAGCAAACTAAAAAAAAACTAACAGGAAAGTTCTAACAGTACCCCCTCTTCTAAGAGGATCCTCCGGATCCCCTAGGCCCAGGCTTACCAGGAAACCTCCTGTGAAACGCTCTGACAAGTCTGGAAGCAGAAACATCATCCGCCCTCACCCATGAGTTATCCTCAGCTCCGAAACCCTTCCAAGCGACGAGATACTGCAAACTCCCTCTATACCGTCTAGAATTTAGGATGCGGGAAATTTCATATTCCCCGTCCTCCACCACCGGAGGAACAGTGGCAGAGGCGTCACCATCCGACACATCAGCTTTTTTCAACAGAGAAACATGAAACACCGGGTTAATCTTCCAGGACGTAGGAACCTCCAACCTAACAGCAGATTGGTTAACTATCTGAAGCACCTTAAAGGGCCCTATGAACTTGGGACCCAATTTTTTAGAAGGAATCCTCAATCGCAGATTCTTAGAGGACAACCAAACCATGTCACCAACAGCAAACAAAACCTCTTGCCGTTTCCTATCAAAGTACCTCTTAGATTTTTTGTTAGCCTCCTGAAGATTACCACGCACATCCGTCCAAACTCTCTCCAAATCACCGGAAAAACTCTCCTCCTCAGGCACAGCCGAAACCAATTTGGAGAATGACCCAAAAGACGGATGTCTCCCAGAACAACAAAAAAAAGGCGAACACCCAGCAGAAGAGGATGTATGGTTGTTAAGAGCAAATTCAGCAAGTTGCAGAAACTCAGACCACCCCTCTTGATTGTCTGCCACAAAACAACGCTAGAACTGCTCAACATCCTGGTTCTTCCTTTCTGTCTGGCCATTAGACTCAGGATGATATCCAGATGAAAACGACAAATGAACTCCCAACCTGTCACAAAAGGCACGCCAAAAACGAGCCATGAACTGAGGTCCCCTATCAGAAACAATGTCAGTAGGAACACCATGTAGTCTGACAATTTCCTTGACAAAGGCCTTAGCGAGTGTTTTAGCGCAAGGCAGTTTGATGAAGGGAACCAAGTGACACATCTTGCTAAAACGGTCCACGACCACCCAGATGACCGTGAAACCTTCAGAGGGGGGAAGGTCAGTAATAAAGTCCATAGCCAGATGTGTCCAAGGTGCACTAGGAACCTCCAGAGGGCAAAGCAACCCCGCAGCAGGAGCATGCGAAGACTTGGATCTAGCACACACAGTACATTGGCGCACCCACTTAATGACTTCCTTCTGCCATCCAGGCCACCAAAAACTGCGACCCACAAGTCTCTTGGTCTCAGAAATTCCTGGATGACCTGCCAATCGAGACTCATGACACTCAACAAACAAATCTCTCCTAAAGGTCCTAGGCACAAACAACCTCCCATGGGGAGTGTTAGATGGGGCATTCTCCTGAGCTTTAAGAATCTCATCCTCCAAAACGGAGTCCAAAGCAGCAATCACAACACCTTCTTGTAAAATGCTCTCCTCTTCCTCCACAACACCGACCATGGGAGAAAAACTGCGAGACAAAGCATTCGCTTTAACATTCTTGGTACCCGGGATGTAAGTAACGGAAAAATTAAACAGCGAGAAAAAAAGTGCCCACCTAGCCTGACGGGCATTCAAGCGCTTGGCAGCATCAAGATAGATCAGATTTTTATGATTAGTGAAAACCTGAATGGGAAATTCAGCACCTTCCAAGAGGTGACGCCAGTGTTCAAATGCGAGTTTAATCGCCAGCAATTCCCGATTACCAATATCGTAATAAAGTTCAGTCTCAGAAATTTTTTTTGAAAAAAAGGCACAGGGATGTACTCCATCCTTGTTTTCCTGAGACAACACCGCACCGACCCCCACCGAAGAAGCATCAACCTCAACCAAAAATGGCTTAGTCACATCAGGCTGCATAAGGATGGGAGCAGAGGTGAACCTCTCGTTTAGAAACACAAAAGCTTCAATGGCCTCAGAGGTCCACTGAACCGCATTAGCACCTTTCCTGGTGAGATCGGTCAGCGGTTTGACAATAATAGAAAAATTTTTTATGACTTTTCTGTAATAATTGGCGAAACCCAAAAACCTCTGTATCGATTTCAAACCAATAGGCCTAGGCCATTCCTGCACAGCTTGAACTTTAACCGGGTCCATCTCAAAACCTTCACTGGAGATAATGTAGCCCAAAAAACTAATTCTCTGTACAGCAAACTCACATTTCTCCAGCTTAGCAAAAAGCGAATTGTCCATTAATAACTGTAATACCTCACGTACGCTCCGCCAATGAGACTCCAGATCAGGCGAATAAATCAGAATGTCATCCAAATACAAAACCACATTTTTGCCGATTAAAGGTCTAAGGATGTCATTAATAAGATTCTGAAAAAATGCTGGAGCATTGGTAAGACCAAAAGGCATAACCAGATTCTCAAAATGACCCACAGGAGTGTTAAAAGCAGTCTTCCAATCATCACCCTCCTTCATGCGCAACAAATTGTATGCCCCCCGGAGATCAATTTTAGAGAACCACTTGGCCCCCACTAACTGGTTAAATAAATCAGGAATCAATGGCAGTGGGTAAGGATTGCGTACAGTAATTTTATTAATCTCACGAAAGTCCAGACAAGGACGTAAACCGTCATCTTTTTATTTACAAAAAAAAATCCAACAGCCACAGGAGACTTGGAAGGCCTAATGTGACCGGCGGCCAAGCTTGTCTGTATGTATTCCTCCAAAGCCTTTCTCTCAGGAATAGTAAGATTAAATAAACGACTTTTAGGAAGAGTCGCTCCAGGGACAAATTCAATGGTACAATCATAGTCTCTATGGGGAGGCAAAATTTGTGACTCCTCCTCAGAAAAAACTCTCCAAAAATCCTGAATAGGTACAGGCAATTCCGCTTTATCCACAGCAGCAATACGTCCTTTACAACACTTGTCATAACACTTAGGGCTCCAGGACTTAATTTCATTGGTAGACCAATCCAGTACAGGATTGTGCAATTTTAACCAGGGTAACCCCAATATTACTGGAGAAGGCAAATTATCCAATACCACCAAATCCAAATTTTCTTGGTGAATACCATTAATAGTGAGGGGAAATTCACAGACCTTATGAGTAACACTCTTCAAGGGAGAGCCATCAACAGAAACCACAGCAATAGGGGATGACAAAGTTTTTGGTTCTAATCTAAGTTTTTCCAAGAATCCCCCATCAATCACATTCAGAGTAGAACCACAATCCACAAATACCCGAAATTCAATTAATTCATCCTGAGCAGCAGTAGTGGCAGATAGGAATACTCCCTTAGAATTTAAACAGGCAATACGGGCATAACTGACCATTTTTTTTTCTTTCTTCATACGAAGCACACAGTTCTTAATAAAATGACCAGAATTTCCGCAATAGAAGCACAAGCCTTCAGAAAGCCTGCGGTCTTTTTCCTGAGAGCGGGGTGTCATCGCCCCAATCTCCATCGGCTCTCCATTGTCAGCACAGACCCTCTCAGGACTCGGAGCTGACATAGCAGAGGATTTGCTCTCATTAACCCTTGCACGCAGTCTCCTGTCCACCCGTATAGCTAATTGCATTGCCTCCTGCAAGTTTCCAGGTGTGGGATAAGCAATCAGTAAATTCTTAACCCTTTCACCTAGCCCTGCAAGAAACAAGCTTTTCAAAGCTGAATCGTTCCACCCCACCTGGGCAGACCACCGACGGAAGTGAGAACAATATTTTTCCACATTACCTGATCCCTGCCTCAAACGTCTCAATTCAGACTCAGCAGATGAGACACGATCAGGATCATCATACAACAAACCCAAAGCAGAAAAAAAACTATCCACTGATCTAAAGCACGGATCACTAGGTTGGAGAGAGAAGGCCCATCCCTGAGGATCTTTGCAAAAAAGTGACATTATGAACCCTATGCGCTGTGATTCATCACCAGAGGATCCGGGTCTCAAACGAAAATACAATAAACAAGCATTTTTAAAAGAAAAAAAATCTTGTTGTTCGCCAAAAATTAGATCAGGTAGACGTACCTTTGGTTCCACAAAATGCGCTCCAGAACAGCTACTCATGTGTTGTTGGAGCTCGGCCACCTCCAGAGAGAGTCCCTGCAAGCGTTGAGCCAAATCTTGAACCGAGACCATAATGGAAAACTGGAGGTCTTTCCTTAGAGAATTTTTTTTTTTTTTCTTTTAGGGCTGGACTTACTGTTATGATCTGCTACAGGGACTAAGGAAAGACAGGAGAACTGTCCTTACAATAGAACTAAACTAGATCCCTACGATGTAACGGGGAACCTGATCCTGCGATCAGACCCGCTAAAGTCCTCGGCTAGTCTGTACGAAGACCTATAGATGTGAGGGAGGGATCCCTACAAGAACTAGGGACTGGGATAAGTTGGACACCTCCGAGCAGAAATAGTAGCAGTCAAAGACAAACACACAACAAAAAGCATAGAGGTCAGAAGACCTAGCAAAACTAACAGAGAACGGCAACAGAGCACCAAGCTAGCTCAAGAGTAGTAAATACAATGAAGTCCAGCAAGACCAGGAGGGCGGAGCCGTATTAAATAGGCAAAAATGGTCATGTGACCAGCAAACTTAAAAAAACCTAACAGGAGAGTTCTAACACATTTCCCCTATCTGAAAGTCTGATAAACGCCGGAAAAATGACTAAGTCCAAAAAAATTTTTTTTTAAACTTGATTCAATTTTACTCCCGTGGGATATATATTCTACCCACACACATTTGGAACTCTCCTGGGGTACCCTCACACATATTATTCCCTCATTTAGTGGATATTTTCACAAAAAAGTGAAATTTTCAAAAATACAGAAAATTGGCTGAAAACGACTAAATATCAAGCACTCATTGGGCGAATCGCTCTGGAACTGAAATCGGAACGCTCACTGACATTTCCCCTATCTGAAAGTCTGATAAACGCTGGAAAAATGAGTAAGTCCAAAAAAAAATTTTTTTAAAACATTTTTGTAATTTACTCCCGAGGGATATATATTCTACCCACACACATTTGGAACTCTCCTGGGGTGCCCTCACACATATTATTCCCTCATTTACTGGATATTTTCACAAAAAAGTGAAATTTTCAAAAATTCAGAAAATTGGCTGAAAACGACTAAATATCAAGAACTCATCCGGCGAATCGCTTCAGAACTGAAATCGAAACGCTCACTGACATTTCCCCTATCTGAAAGTCTGATAAACACCGGAAAATGACTAAGTCCCAAAAAATTTTTTTTTAAACTTGATTCAATTTTACTCCCGTGGGATATATATTCTACCCACACACATTTGGAACTCTCCTGGGGTACCTCACACATATTATTCCCTCATTTAGTGGATATTTTCACAAAAAAGTGAAATTTTCAAAAATCCATAAAATTGTCTGAAAACGACTAAATATCAAGGACTCATTGGGAGAATCGCTCTGGAACTGAAATCAGAACGCTCACTGACATTTCCCCTATCTAAAAGTCTGTTAAATGCCTGAAAAATGACTAAGTCCAAAAAAAAATTTTTTTCAACTGTTTTCAATTTTACCCCCGTGGGATATATATTCTACCCACACACATTTGGTACTCTCCTGGGGTACCCTCACACATATTATTCCCTCATTTAGTGTATAGTTTCACAAAAAAGAGAAATTTTCAAAAATCCAGAAAATTGGCTGAAAACGACTAAATATCAAGGACTCATTGGCCAAAATGCTCTGGTAGTTAAATCGGAACGCTCACTGACATTTCCCCTATCTGAAAGTCTGATAAACGCCGGAAAAATGAGTAAATATAAAAAAAAAAATTTTTCAACTTTTTTCAATTTTACCCCTGTGGGATATATATTCTACCCACACACATTTGGAACTCTCCTGGGGTACCCTCACACATATTATTCCCTCATTTAGTGGATATTTTCACAAAAAAGTGAAATTTTCAAAAATCCAGAAAATTGGCTGAAAACAACTAAATATCAAGGACTGATTGGGCGAAGCGCTCTGGAACTGAAATCGGAATGCTCAATGACATTTCCCCTATCTGAAAGTCTGATAAACGCCGGAAAAATGACTAAGTACAAAAAAAAAATTTTTTTCAACTTTTTTCAATTTTAACCCTGTGGGATATATATTCTACCCACACGCATTTGGAACTCTCCTGGGGTACCCTCACACATATTATTCCCTCATTTAGTGGATATTTTCACAAAAAAGTGAAATTTTCAAAAATCCAGAAAGTTGGCTGAAAACGACTAAATGTCAAGGACTCATTGGGCGAATCGCTCTGGAACTGAAATCATAACTCTCACTGACATTCCCCCATTTCTGAAAGTCTGATAAATGCTGGAAAAATGACTAAGTCCAAAAGAAAAATTTTTTCAACCTTTTTCAATTTTACCCCGTGAGATATATATTCTACCCACACACATTTGGAACTCTCCTGGTGTACCCTCACACATATTATTCCCTCATTTAGTGGATATTTTCACAAAAAAGTGAAATTTTCAAAAATCCAGAAAATTGGCTGAAAACGACTAAATTTCAAGGACTCATTGGGCGAAGCGCTCTGGAACTGAAATCGGAATGCTCACTGACATTTCCCCTATCTGAAAGTCTGATAAATGCCGGAAAAATGACTAAGTACAAAAAAAAAAAAAAAAAATTTTTTCAACTTTTTTCAATTTTAACCCTGTGGGATATATATTCTACCCACACACATTTGGAACTCTCCTGGGGTACCCTCACACATATTATTCCCTCATTTAGTGGATATTTTCACAAAAAAGTGAAAATTTCAAAAATCCAGAAAACTGGCTGAAAACGACTAATTATCAAGGACTCATCCAGCTAATCGCTCTGGAACTGAAATCGGAACGCTCACTGACATTTCCCCTATCTGAAAGTCTGATAAACGCCGGAAAAATGAGTAAGTAAAAAAAAATAATTTTTCAACTTTTTTCAATTTTACCCCTGTGGGATATATATTCTACCCACACACATTTGGAACTCTCCTGGGGTACCCTCACACATATTATTACCTCATTTAGTGGATATTTTCACAAAAAAGTGAAATTTTCAGAAATCCAGAAAATTGGCTGAAAACGACTAAATATCAAGGACTCATTGGGCGAATCGCTCTGGTACTGAAATCGGAACGCTCACTGACATTTCCCCTATCTGAAAGTCTGATAAATGCCAGAAAAATGACTAAGTCCAAAAAAAAATTTTTTTCAACTTTTTTCAATTTTACCCCCGTGGGATATATATTCTACCCACACACATTTGGAACTCTCCTGGGGTACCCTCACACATATTATTCCCTCATTTAGTGGATATTTTCACAAAAAAGTGAAATTTTCAAAAATCCAGAAAATTGGCTGAAAACGACTAAATATCAAGGACTCATTGGGCGAAGCGCTCTGAAACTGAAATCAGAATGCTCACTGACATTTCCCCTATCTGAAAGTCTGATAAACGTCGGAAAAATGAGTAAGTACAAAAAAAAAAAATTTTTTCAACTTTTTTCAATTTTAACCCTGTGGGATATATATTCTACCCACACACATTTGGAACTCTCCTGGGGTACCCTCACACATATTATTCCCTCATTTAGTGGATATTTTCACAAAAAAAGTGAAATTTTCAAAAATCCAGAAAATTGGCTGAAAACAACTAAATAGAAAGGACTGATTGGGCGAATCGCTCTGGAACTGAAATCGGAACGCTCACTGACATTTCCCCTATCTGAAAGTGTGATAAACGGCGGGAAAATGACTAAGTCCAAAAAAAAATTTTTTTCAACTTTTTTCAATTTTAACCTTTGGGATATATATTCTACCCACACGCATTTGGAACTCTCCTGGGGTACCCTCACACATATTATTCCCTCATTTAGTGGATATTTTCACAAAAAAGTGAAATTTTCAAAAATCCAGAAAATTGGCTGAAAATGACTAAATATCAAGGACTCATTAGGCGAATCGCTCAGGAACTGAAATCGGAAAGCTCACTGACATTTTCCCTATCTGAAAGTCTGATCAGCGCTGGAAAAATGACTAAGTACAAAAAATAATTTTTTTCAACTTTTTTCAATTTTACCCCCGTGGGATATATATTCTACCCACACACATTTGGAACTCTCCTGGGGTACCCTCACACATATTATTCCCTCATTATTCCCTCATTTCACAAAAAAGTGAAATTTTCAAAAATCCAGAAAATTGCCTGAAAACGACAAAATATCAAGGACTCATTGGGCGAATCACTCTGGAACTAAAATCGGAACGCTCACTGACATTTCCCCTATCTGAAAGTCTGATAAATGCCGGAAAAATGACTAAGTCCAAAAAAAATGTTTTTAACTTTTTTCAATTTTACCCCCATTGGATATATATTCTACCCACACACATTTGGAACTCTCCTGGGGTACCATCACACATATTATTCCCTCATTTAGTGGATATTTTCACAAAAAAGTGAAATTTTCAAAAATTCTGAAAATTGTCTGAAAACGATGAAATATCAAGGACTCATCTGGCGAATCGCTCTGGAGCTGAAATTGGAACGCTCACTGACATTTCCCCTATCTGAAAGTCTGATAAACGCTGGAAAAATGACTAAGTCCAAAAAAAAAATGTTTTCAACTTTTTTCAATTTTACCCCCATGGGATATATATTCTACCCGCACACATTTGGAACTCTCCTTGGGTACCCTCACACATATTATTCCCTCATTTAGTGGATATTTTCACAAAAAAGTGAAATTTTCAAAAATCCAGAAAATTGGCTGAAAACGACTACCATATATTCCGGCGTATAAGACTACCTGGTCTATAAGACGACCCCCCTACTTTCCTGTTAAAATATAGAGTTTAGGATATATTCACCGTATAAGACTACCCCTTTTCCAACGCATACCAAACACCGGTAAAAATTAAAAAAAAACAGATTTGAATTTAACATGGTCCTTTTTTAATTTAAATTCTTATGACATGCAGGTATATAGCAGGAAAACTGTCACTCATAAACATATTAAAATAGGGGGGACCCCACGTCATTTTTTGGGGGGGTCCCCCATTCTAATAGCTAGTAAAGGCTAGGTATTCAGCTGGGTGCTGATATTAGTAGCCTGGGAAGCTCCGTGGGTATTACCCTCTTCCCAGACTTCAAACATCTGCCCCAGCCGTCTGCTTAACCTCCGCTAGAGACTATAATGATGGTGGATCCCACGCCAATTTTCTTTTTAAAAAATCCTTTATTTTAACACTAAATGACAATTGAGGGGTTAATAAAGATGCAGTCCCTAAATTATTAATTTTGTAATTAATTTTTCCCAAAAATGTTGACGTGGGGCTTCGCCATATTTTTGTGTCCAGCCAGGTACAGCAGGCAGGAACGGGCTGCCCCCAACCACCAGCTGCCTATTTGTACCTGGCCGGACACAACAATATATAGGGAAGCCCTTTTTTTTTAATTATTTCATGAAATAATTAAAAAAAAAAATACGTGGGGCTTCGCCCTATTTTTGTGTCCAGCCAGGTACAACTAGGCAGCTGGGGGCTGGAATCTGCAGCGCAGGGAGGCCCAAGCTTTCTGGGCCCCCCCCGCTGCAAATTGCAGTCTGCAGCCACCCCGGAAAATGGCGCGTTCATAGAAGCGCCATCTTCTGGCGCTGTACCCAACTCATCCAGGGCCCTGGTGCGGTGGCTCACTGGGTAATAAAGGGGTTAGGGCCAGCTTGGTATTATCAGCTGCCCCTAAGCCCGAAATTCATGGGGTCACGCCAATATTAGACATGACCACCATGAATTTCTAGTAAAGTAATTAAAAAAAACACAACACCCAGAATAAAGTCCTTTAATTGAAATAAAGACACAATTTTTAATGTTCTAAATTAAACCATACTTACAGTCACGCCCATTCCAGCTGAAGCCAACGATCTCCTGCAATAAAAGTAAAATAATAAAGCAACCTCATCCTTACCTCTCCATGGTTCTCAGGACCGGTCCAGCTCTGCTACATTCACATGACAGGCTGCACCGCAGCAGAACGCTGCCGTTCAGCTTGCCATGCGGCAGACACTGAGAAGCGCAGGCATGCTTGTGCTCCTCAGTGTCTGACTGTGACGGCATCCAGATGAGCCGAGATCATGTCCAATGAACTCGGCTCACCTCATGCACGTCACTGACAGCGTGGGAAAATTCTCCTGCTCCCCGCATGCGCAGTAGAAGTTTCCCACGCTGTCAGTGACGGACGTCCAGGAGGTGAGCTGAGTTCATTGTCGGCTCATCTGGATGCCGTCACAGTCAGACACTGAGGAGCACAAGCATGCCTGCACTTCTCAGTGTCTGCGGGATGACAGGCTGGATGGCAGCGTTCTGCTGCGGTCCAGCTTGTCATCTCGATGTAGCAGAGCTGAAGCTGTCCTGGGAACCATGGAAAGGTAAGGATGAGGTTGGTTTATTATTTTTCTTTTATTGCAGGAGATCGTTGGCTTCAGCTGGAATGGGCGTGATGGTAAGTATGGTTTAATTTAGAACAATAAAGAATTGTGTGTTTATTTCAATTAAAGGACTTTATTCTGGGTGTTTGTGTTTTTTTTAACTTTGACTATGGGGTTAGTAATGGGGGTGTCTTATAGACGCCTCTCCATTACTAACCTGGGCTTGATGTCAGCTGGCATTATAAGCTGACATCAACCCCAGCCCTATTACCCCACTGCCACCGCTACAGGGCAGTGGGAAGAGCGAGGCTAAGTGCCAGATTTGGCGCATCCTATGGATGCGCCATTTCTGGGGCGGCTGACGGCTGGTGTTTCTAGCCTGGGAGGGGGCCAATATTCATGGCGCCCTTCCTGGGCTATTAATATCAGCCTCCAGCTGTCTGCCTAGCCTTTGCTAGCTATTAAAATAGGGGGGACCCCACGTCATTTTTTTGGGATCCCCCATTTTAATAGCTAGTAAAGGCTAGGTATTCAGCTGGGGGCTGATATTAGTAGTCTGGGAAGCTCCGTGGGTATTACCCCCTTCCCAGGCTTCAAACATTTGCCCCAGCTGTCTGCTTAACCTCCGCTAGAGACTAAAATTAAGGGGAACCCCACGCCAATTTTTTTTTTAATAAATCCGTTATTTTAACACTAGATGACAAGTACAGTAACCAGCACTGTCACTGTACTTCATATATATGTGACTGACATGTTTCTATCTATCTAATCTATGTGTGATGCTCTATCTTTCTGTTATAAATTGTCGGGTACAGATGCTGAATTGCCGGCCAGCTTTTTTAAAGAGACGGTGCATGAAAACACTAATATTTGTTTTAATAAATCCTTTACACTAAATGACAAGTACAGTAAGCAATACTGTCACTGTACTTCATATATATGTGACTGACATGTTTCTATCTATCTAATCTATGTGTGATGCTCTAATCTTTCTATTCTAAATTGTCAGGTGCCGGCTTATGCCGCTGCTGAATTGCCGGCTTTTCATATATTGTCACAGAAGCGATGCGAACTTCCCTGCTCCGGACACAGCGCAGCGCTTCTGTGACAAGTGAAAGTTGTCGGCACAGAAGCCCTGCGCTGTGTCCGGAGCTGGGAATACGCAGCGATGTGTCAGTTTCAGCACAGAAGCGCTGACTGTCTGGACCTACCGCCGCCGTATTTTAACTCCCTCCACCTTATATTAACTCCGACATGGCAGGGATACGGCCACGGCAGCTTATTAACACCCCCAGAGTATCCCCGCATGTCAATTTCTGAAAGTTCAAAAGCATTACCGGCGTATAAGACGACCCCAGACTAGACAGAAGATTTTTCAGTCTTCAAAAGTCGTCTTATACGCCGGAATATAGGGTAAATATCAAGGACTCATTGGGTGAATCGCTCTGGAACTGAAATCGGAACACTCAATGACATTTCCCCTAGCTGAAAGTCTGATAAATGGCGGAAAAATTACTAAGTCCAAAAAAAATTTTTTTAAACTTTTTTAAATTTTACCCCCATGGGATATATATTCTACCCAAACACATTTGGAACTCTCCTGGGGTACCATCACACATATTATTCCCTCATTTAGTGGATATTTTCACAAAAAAGTTAAATTTTCAAAAATCCAAAATATTGGCTGAAAACGATAAATATCAAGGAATCATTGGACGCATCGCTCTGGTACTGAAATCGGAATGCTCACTGACATTTGCCCTATCTGAAAGTGTGATAAACGCCGGAAAAATGACTAAGTCCAAAAACAAAAATTTTTCAACTTTTTTCAATTTTACCCACGTGGGATATATATTCTACCCACCCACATTTGGAACTCTCCTGGGGTACCCTCACACATATTATTCCCTCATTTAGTGGATATTTTCACAAAAAAGTGAAATTTTCAAAAATTCTGAAAATTGGCTGACAAATACTAAATATCAAGGACTCATTGGGAGAATCGCTCTGGAACTGAAATCGGAACGCTCACTGACATTTCCCCTATCTGAAAGTCTGATAAATGGCGGAAAAATTACTAAGTCCAAAAAAAAATTTTTTCCAATTTTTTCAATTTTACCCCAGTAGGATATATATTCTACCCACACACATTTGGAACTCTCCTGGGGTACCCTCACACATATTATTCCCTCATTTAGTGGATATTTTCACAAAAAAGTGAAATTTTCAAAAATCCAGAAAATTGGCTGAAAACGACTAAATATCAAGGACTCATTGGGCGAATCGCTCTGGAACTGAAATCAGAACGCGCACTGACATTTCCCCTATCTGAAAGTCTGATAAACACCGGAAAAATGAGTAAGTAAAAAAAAAAATGTTTTCAACTTTTTTCAATTTTACCCCTGTGAGATATATATTCTACCCACACACATTTGGAACTCTCCTGGGGTACCCTCACACATATTATTCCCTCATTTAGTGGATATTTTCACAAAAAAGTGAAATTTTCAAAAATCCAGAAAATTGGCTGAAAACGACTAAATATCAAGGACTCATTGGGCGAATCGCTCTGGACCTGAAATCGGAACGCTCACTGATATTTCCCCTATCTAAAAGTCTGATAAATGCCGGAAAAATGACTTAGTCCAAAAAAAAATTTTTTTCCACTCTTTTCAATTTTACCCCCGTGGGATATATATTCTACCCACAGACATTTGGAACTCTCCTGGGGTACCCTCACACATATTATTCCCTCATTTAGTGGATATTTTCACAAAAAAGTGAAATTTTCAAAAATTCAGAAAATTGTCTGAAAACGACTAAATATCAAGGACTCATCCGTTGAATCGCTCTGGAACTGAAATCGGAACGCTCACTGACATTTCCCCTATCTGAAAGTCTAATAAATGCCGGAAAATGACTAAGTCTCAAAAAATTTTTGTTAAAACTTTTTTCAATTTTACCCCCTTGGGATATATTTTATACCCACACACATTTGGAACTCTCCTGGGGTACCCTCACACATATTATTCCCTCATTTAGTTTATATTTTCACAAAAAGGTGAAATTTTCAAAAATCCAGAAAATTGGCTGAAAACGACTAAATATCAAGGACTCATTGGGCGAATCGCTCTGGAACTGAAATCAGAACGCGCACTGACATTTCCCCTATCTGAAAGTCTGATAAACACCGGAAAAATGAGTAAGTAAAAAAAAAAATGTTTTCAACTTTTTTCAATTTTACCCCTGTGAGATATATATTCTACCCACACACATTTGGAACTCTCCTGTGGTACCCTCACACATATTATTCCCTCATTTAGTGGATATTTTCACAAAAAAGTGAAGTTTTCAAAAATCCAGAAAATTGGCTGAAAACGACTAAATATCAAGGACTCATTGGGCGAATCGCTCTGGAACTGAAATCGGAACGCTCACTGACATTTCCCCTGTCTGAAAGTCTGATAAACACCGGAAAAATGAGTAAGTAAAAAAAAAAATGTTTTCAACTTTTTTCAATTTTACCCCTGTGGGATATATATTCTACCCACACACATTTGGAACTCTTCTGGGGTACCCTCACACATATTATTCCCTCATTTAGTGGATATTTTCACAAAAAAGTGAAATTTTCAAAAATTCAGAAAATTGGCTAAAAACGACTAAATATCAAGGACTCATCCGGCGAATCGCTCTGGAACTGAAATCAGAACGCTCACTGACATTTCCCCTGTCTGAAAGTCTGATAAACGCCGGAAAATGACTAAGTGCAAAAAAATTTTTTCAACTTTTTTCAATTTTACCCCCGTGGGATATATATTCTACCCACACACATTTGGAACTCTCCTGGGGTACACTCACACATATTATTCCCTCATTTAGTGGATATTTTCACAAAAAAGTGAAATTTTCAAAAATCCAGAAAATTGCCTGAAAACGACAAAATATCAAGGACTCATTGGGCGAATCACTCTGGAACTAAAATCGGAACGCTCACTGACATTTCCCCTATCTGAAAGTCTGATAAATGCCGGAAAAATGACAGTCCAAAAAAAATGTTTTTAACTTTTTTCAATTTTACCCCCATTGGATATATATTCTACCCACACACATTTGGAACTCTCCTGGGGTACCATCACACATATTATTCCCTCATTTAGTGGATATTTTCAGAAAAAAGTGAAATTTTCAAAAATTCTGCAAATTGTCTGAAAACGATGAAATATCAAGGACTCATCTGGCGAATCGCTCTGGAGCTGAAATTGGAACGCTCACTGACATTTCCCTTATCTGAAAGTCTGATAAACGCTGGAAAAATGACTAAGTCCAAAAAAAAAATGTTTTCAACTTTTTTCAATTTTACCCCCATGGGATATATATTCTACCCGCACACATTTGGAACTCTCCTGGGGTACCCTCACACATATTATTCCCTCATTTAGTGGATATTTTCACAAAAAAGTGAAATTTTCAAAAATCCAGAAAATTGGCTGAAAACGACTACCATATATTCCGGCGTATAAGACTACCTGGTGTATAAGACGACCCCCCTACTTTCCTGTTAAAATATAGAGTTTAGGATATATTCACCATATAAGACTACCCCTTTTCCAACGCATACCAAACACCGGTAAAAATTAAAAAAAAACAGATTTGAATTTAACATGATCCTTTTTTAATTTAAATTCTTATGACATGCAGGTATATAGCAGGAAAACTGTCACTCATAAACATATTAAAATAGGGGGGACCCCACGTCATTTTTTGGGGGGGTCCCCCATTCTAATAGCTAGTAAAGGCTAGGTATTCAGCTGGGTGCTGATATTAGTAGCCTGGGAAGCACCGTGGGTATTACCCTCTTCCCAGACTTCAAACATCTGCCCCAGCCGTCTGCTTAACCTCCGCTAGAGACTATAATGATGGTGGATCCCACGCCAATTTTCTTTTTAAAAAATCCTTTATTTTAACACTAAATGACAATTGAGGGGTTAATAAAGATGCAGTCCCTAAATTATTAATTTTGTAATTAATTTTTCCCAAAAATGTTGACGTGGGGCTTCGCCATATTTTTGTGTCCAGCCAGGTACAGCAGGCAGGAACGGGCTGCCCCCAACCACCAGCTGCCTATTTGTACCTGGCCGGACACAACAATATATAGGGAAGCCCTTTTTTTTTAATTATTTCATGAAATAATTAAAAAAAAAAATACGTGGGGCTTCGCCCTATTTTTGTGTCCAGCCAGGTACAACTAGGCAGCTGGGGGCTGGAATCTGCAGCGCAGGGAGGCCCAAGCTTTCTGGGCCCCCCCCGCTGCAAATTGCAGTCTGCAGCCACCCCGGAAAATGGCGCGTTCATTGAAGCGCCATCTTCTGGCGCTGTACCCAACTCATCCAGGGCCCTGGTGCGGTGGCTCACTGGGTAATAAAGGGGTTAGGGCCAGCTTGGTATTATCAGCTGCCCCTAAGCCCGAAATTCATGGGGTCACGCCAATATTAGACATGACCACCATGAATTTCTAGTAAAGTAATTAAAAAAAACACAACACCCAGAATAAAGTCCTTTAATTGAAATAAAGACACAATTTTTAATGTTCTAAATTAAACCATACTTACAGTCACGCCCATTCCAGCTGAAGCCAACGATCTCCTGCAATAAAAGTAAAATAATAAAGCAACCTCATCCTTACCTCTCCATGGTTCCCAGGACCGGTCCAGCTCTGCTACATTCACATGACAGGCTGCACCGCAGCAGAACGCTGCCGTTCAGCTTGCCATGCGGCAGACACTGAGAAGCGCAGGCATGCTTGTGCTCCTCAGTGTCTGACTGTGACGGCATCCAGATGAGCCGAGATCATGTCCAATGAACTCGGCTCACCTCATGCACGTCACTGACACCGTGGGAAAATTCTCCTGCTCCCCGCATGCGCAGTAGAAGTTTCCCACGCTGTCAGTGACGGACGTCCAGGAGGTGAGCTGAGTTCATTGTCGGCTCATCTGGATGCCGTCACAGTCAGACACTGAGGAGCACAAGCATGCCTGCACTTCTCAGTGTCTGCGGGATGACAGGCTGGATGGCAGCGTTCTGCTGCGGTCCAGCTTGTCATCTCGATGTAGCAGAGCTGAAGCTGTCCTGGGAACCATGGAAAGGTAAGGATGAGGTTGGTTTATTATTTTTCTTTTATTGCAGGAGATCGTTGGCTTCAGCTGGAATGGGCGTGATGGTAAGTATGGTTTAATTTAGAACAATAAAGAATTGTGTGTTTATTTCAATTAAAGGACTTTATTCTGGGTGTTTGTGTTTTTTTTAACTTTGACTATGGGGTTAGTAATGGGGGTGTCTTATAGACGCCTCTCCATTACTAACCTGGGCTTGATGTCAGCTGGCATTATAAGCTGACATCAACCCCAGCCCTATTACCCCACTGCCACCGCTACAGGGCAGTGGGAAGAGCGAGGCTAAGTGCCAGATTTGGCGCATCCTATGGATGCGCCATTTCTGGGACGGCTGACGGCTGGTGTTTCTAGCCTGGGAGGGGGCCAATATTCATGGCGCCCTTCCTGGGCTATTAATATCAGCCTCCAGCTGTCTGCCTAGCCTTTGCTAGCTATTAAAATAGGGGGGACCCCACGTCATTTTTTTGGGATCCCCCATTTTAATAGCTAGTAAAGGCTAGGTATTCAGCTGGGGGCTGATATTAGTAGTCTGGGAAGCTCCGTGGGTATTACCCCCTTCCCAGGCTTCAAACATTTGCCCCAGCTGTCTGCTTAACCTCCGCTAGAGACTAAAATTAAGGGGAACCCCACGCCAATTTTTTTTTTAATAAATCCGTTATTTTAACACTAGATGACAAGTACAGTAACCAGCACTGTCACTGTACTTCATATATATGTGACTGACATGTTTCTATCTATCTAATCTATGTGTGATGCTCTATCTTTCTGTTATAAGTTGTCGGGTACAGATGCTGAATTGCCGGCCGGCTTTTTTAAAGAGACGGTGCATGAAAACACTAATATTTGTTTTAATAAATCCTTTACACTAAATGACAAGTACAGTAAGCAATACTGTCACTGTACTTCATATATATGTGACTGACATGTTTCTATCTATCTAATCTATGTGTGATGCTCTAATCTTTCTATTCTAAATTGTCAGGTGCCGGCTTATGCCGCTGCTGAATTGCCGGCTTTTCATATATTGTCACAGAAGCGATGCGAACTTCCCTGCTCCGGACACAGTGCAGCGCTTCTGTGACAAGTGAAAGCTGTCGGCACAGAAGCCCTGCGCTGTGTCCGGAGCTGGGAATACGCAGCGATGTGTCAGTTTCAGCACAGAAGCGCTGACTGTCTGGACCTACCGCCGCCGTATTTTAACTCCCTCCACCTTATATTAACTCCGACATGGCAGGGATACGGCCACGGCAGCTTATTAACACCCCCAGAGTATCCCCGCATGTCAATTTCTGAAAGTTCAAAAGCATTACCGGCGTATAAGACGACCCCAGACTAGACAGAAGATTTTTCAGTCTTCAAAAGTCGTCTTATACGCCGGAATATAGGGTAAATATCAAGGACTCATTGGGTGAATCGCTCTGGAACTGAAATCGGAACACTCAATGACATTTCCCCTAGCTGAAAGTCTGATAAATGGCGGAAAAATTACTAAGTCCAAAAAAAATTTTTTTCAACTTTTTTAAATTTTACCCCCATGGGATATATATTCTACCCAAACACATTTGGAACTCTCCTGGGGTACCATCACACATATTATTCCCTCATTTAGTGGATATTTTCACAAAAAAGTTAAATTTTCAAAAATCCAAAATATTGGCTGAAAACGATAAATATCAAGGAATCATTGGACGCATCGCTCTGGTACTGAAATCGGAATGCTCACTGACATTTGCCCTATCTGAAAGTGTGATAAACGCCGGAAAAATGACTAAGTCCAAAAACAAAAATTTTTCAACTTTTTTCAATTTTACCCACGTGGGATATATATTCTACCCACCCACATTTGGAACTCTCCTGGGGTACCCTCACACATATTATTCCCTCATTTAGTGGATATTTTCACAAAAAAGTGAAATTTTCAAAAATTCTGAAAATTGGCTGACAAATACTAAATATCAAGGACTCATTGGGAGAATCGCTCTGGAACTGAAATCGGAACGCTCACTGACATTTCCCCTATCTGAAAGTCTGATAAATGGCGGAAAAATTACTAAGTCCAAAAAAAAATTTTTTCCAATTTTTTCAATTTTACCCCAGTAGGATATATATTCTACCCACACACATTTGGAACTCTCCTGGGGTACCCTCACACATATTATTCCCTCATTTAGTGGATATTTTCACAAAAAAGTGAAATTTTCAAAAATCCAGAAAATTGGCTGAAAAATACTAAATATCAAGGACTCATTGGGAGAATCGCTCTGGAACAGAAATCGGAACGTTCACTGACATTTCCCCTATCTGAAAGTCGGATAAACGCCGGAAAAATTACTAAGTCCAAAAAATTTTTTTTTCAACTTTTTTAAATTTTACCCCCATGGGATATATATTCTACCCAAACACATTTGGAACTCTCCTGGGGTACCATCACACATATTATTCCCTCATTTAGTGGATATTTTCACAAAAAAGTTAAATTTTCAAAAATCCAAAATATTGTCTGAAAACGACTAAATATCAAGGACTCATTGGGCGAATCGCTCTGGTACTGAAATCGGAATGCTCACTGACATTTGCCCTATCTGAAAGTCTGATAAACGCCGGAAAAATGACTAAGTCCAAAAAAAAAATTTTTTCAACTTTTTTCAATTTTACCCCCGTGGGATATATATTCTACCCACACACATTTGGAACTCTCCTGGGGTACCCTCACACATATTATTCCCTCATTTAGTGGATATTTTCACAAAAAAGTGAAATTATCAAAAATCCAAAAAACTGGCTGAAAACGACTAATTATCAAGGACTCATTGGGCAAATCGCTCTGGAACTGAAATCGGAACGCTCACTGACATTTCCCCTATCTGAAAGTTTGATAAACGCCAGAAAAATGACTACGTCCAAAAAAAAATTTTTTTCAATTTTTCCCCCGTTGGATTTATATTCTACCCACACACATTTGTAACTCTCCTGGGGTACACTCACACATATTATTCCCTCATTTAGTGGATATTTTCACAAAAAAGTGCAATTTTCAAAAATCCAGAAAATTGGCTGAAAACGACAAAATATCAAGGACTCATTTGGCGAATCGCTCTGGAACTAAAATCGGAACGCTCAATGGCATTTCCCCTATCTGAAAGTCTGATAAATGCCGGAAAAATGACTAAGTCCAAAAAAAAATGTTTTTAACTTTTTTCAATTTTACCCCCATGGGATATATATTCTACCCACACACATTTGGAACTCTCCTGGGGTACCCTCACACATATTATTCCCTCATTTAGTGGATATTTTCACAAAAAAGTTAAATTTTCAAAAATCCAAAATATTGGCTGAAAACGACTAAATATCAAGGAATCATTGGGCGCATCGCTCTGGTACTGAAATCGGAATGCTCACTGACATTTACCCTATCTGAAAGTCTGATAAACGCCGGAAAAATGACTAAGTCCAAAAACAAAAATTTTTAACTTTTTTCAATTTTACCCCCGTGGGATATATATTCTACCCACACACATTTGGAAATCTCCTGGGGTACCCTCACACATATTATTCCCTCATTTAGTGGATATTTTCACAAAAAAGTGAAATTTTCAAAAATTCTGAAAATTGGCTGACAAATACTAAATATCAAGGACTTATTGGGAGAATCACTCTGGAACTGAAATCGGAACGCTCACTGACATTTCCCCTATCTGAAAGTCTGATAAACGCCGGAAAAATGACTAAGTCCAAAAAAAAAAATTTTTTCAACTTTTTTCAATTTTACCCCCGTGCGATATATATTCTACCCACACACATTTGGAACTCTCCTGGGGTACCCTCACACATATTATTCCCTCATTTAGTGGATATTTTCACAAAAAAGTAAAATTTTCAAAAATCCAGAAAATTGGCTGAAAACGACTAAATATCAAGGACGCATTGGGTGAATCGCTCTGGAACTGAAATCGGAAAGCTCACTGACATTTCCCCTATCTGAAAGTCTGATAAACGCCGGAAAAATGACTAAGTACAAAAAAAAAATTTTGTTCAACTTTTTTCAATTTTAACCCTGTGGGATATATATTCTACCCACACACATTTGGAACTCTTCGGGGGTACCCTCACACATATTATTCCCTCATTTAGTGGATATTTTCACAAAAAAGTGAAATTTTCAAAAATTCAGAAAATTGACTGAAAACGACTAAATATCAAGGACTCATTGGGCGAATCGCTCTGGAACTGAAATCGGAACGCTCTCTAACATTTTCCCTATCTGAAAGTCTGATAAATGCCGGAAAAATGACTAAGTCCAAAAAAAAATGTTTTCAACTTTTTTCAATTTTACCCCCGTGGGATATATATTCTACCCACACACATTTGGAACTCTCCTGGGGTACCCTCACACATATTATTCCCTCAGTTAGAGGATATTTTCACAAAAAAGTGAAATTTTCAAAAGTCCAGAAAACTGGCTGAAAACGACTAAATATCAAGGACTCATTGGGCGAATCGCTGTGGAACTGAAATCGGAACACTCACTGACATTTCCCCTATCTGAAAGTCTGATAAAGGCCGGAAAAATGACTAAGTCCAAAAGAAAAATTTTTTCAACTTTTTTCAATTTTACCCCCGTGGGATATATATTTTACCCACACACATTTGGAACTCTCCTGGGGTACCCTCACACATATTATTCCCTCATTTAGTGGATATTTTCACAAAAAAGTTAAATTTTCAAAAATCCAGAAAATTGACTGAAAATGACTAAATATCAAGGACTCATTGGGTGAATCGCTCTGGAACTGAAATCGGAAAGCTCACTGACATTTCCCCTATCTGAAAGTCTGATAAACGCCGGAAAAATGACTAAGTACAAAAAAAAAATTTTGTTCAACTTTTTTCAATTTTAACCCTGTGGGATATATATTCTACCCACACACATTTGGAACTCTCCGGGGGTACCCTCACACATATTATTCCCTCATTTAGTGGATATTTTCACAAAAAAGTTAAATTTTCAAAATTCCAGAAAATTGGCTGAAAACGACTAAATATCAAGGGCTCATTGGGCGAATCGCTCTGGAACTGACATTGGAACGCTCACTGACATTTCCCCTATCTGAAAGTCTGATAAACGCCGGAAAAATGACTAAGTCCAAAAAAAAATGTTTTCAACTTTTTTCAATTTTACCCCCGTGGGATATATATTCTACCCACACACATTTGGAACTCTCCTGGGGTACCCTCACATATATTATTCCCTCATTTAGTGGATATTTTCACAAAAAAGTGAAATTTTCAAAAATCCAGAAAACTGGCTGAAAACGACTAAATATCAAGGACTCATTGGGCGAATCGCTCTGGAACTGAAATCAGAACGCGCACTGACATTTCCCCTATCTGAAAGTCTGATAAACACCGGAAAAATGAGTAAGTAAAAAAAAAAATGTTTTCAACTTTTTTCAATTTTACCCCTGTGAGATATATATTCTACCCACACACATTTGGAACTCTCCTGGGGTACCCTCACACATATTATTCCCTCATTTAGTGGATATTTTCACAAAAAAGTGAAATTTTCAAAAATCCAGAAAATTGGCTGAAAACGACTAAATATCAAGGACTCATTGGGCGAATCGCTCTGGACCTGAAATCGGAACGCTCACTGATATTTCCCCTATCTAAAAGTCTGATAAATGCCGGAAAAATGACTTAGTCCAAAAAAAAATTTTTTTCCACTCTTTTCAATTTTACCCCCGTGGGATATATATTCTACCCACAGACATTTGGAACTCTCCTGGGGTACCCTCACACATATTATTCCCTCATTTAGTGGATATTTTCACAAAAAAGTGAAATTTTCAAAAATTCAGAAAATTGTCTGAAAACGACTAAATATCAAGGACTCATCCGTTGAATCGCTCTGGAACTGAAATCGGAACGCTCACTGACATTTCCCCTATCTGAAAGTCTAATAAATGCCGGAAAATGACTAAGTCTCAAAAAATTTTTGTTAAAACTTTTTTCAATTTTACCCCCTTGGGATATATTTTATACCCACACACATTTGGAACTCTCCTGGGGTACCCTCACACATATTATTCCCTCATTTAGTTTATATTTTCACAAAAAGGTGAAATTTTCAAAAATCCAGAAAATTGGCTGAAAACGACTAAATATCAAGGACTCATTGGGCGAATCGCTCTGGAACTGAAATCAGAACGCGCACTGACATTTCCCCTATCTGAAAGTCTGATAAACACCGGAAAAATGAGTAAGTAAAAAAAAAAATGTTTTCAACTTTTTTCAATTTTACCCCTGTGAGATATATATTCTACCCACACACATTTGGAACTCTCCTGTGGTACCCTCACACATATTATTCCCTCATTTAGTGGATATTTTCACAAAAAAGTGAAGTTTTCAAAAATCCAGAAAATTGGCTGAAAACGACTAAATATCAAGGACTCATTGGGCGAATCGCTCTGGAACTGAAATCGGAACGCTCACTGATATTTCCCCTATCTGAAAGTCTGATAAATGCCGGAAAAATGACTAAGTCCCAAAAAAAAATTTTTCAATTTTTTTCAATTTTACCCCCGTGGGATATATATTCTACCCACACACATTTGGAACTCTCCTGGGTTACAATCACACATATTATTCCCTCATTTAGTGGATATTTTCACTAAAAAGTGAAATTTTCAAAAATCCAGAAAATTGGCTGAAAACGACTAAATATCAAGGACTCATTGGGCGAATCGCTCTGGAACTGAAATCGGAACGCTCACTGACATTTCCCCTGTCTGAAAGTCTGATAAACACCGGAAAAATGAGTAAGTAAAAAAAAAAATGTTTTCAACTTTTTTCAATTTTACCCCTGTGGGATATATATTCTACCCACACACATTTGGAACTCTTCTGGGGTACCCTCACACATATTATTCCCTCATTTAGTGGATATTTTCACAAAAAAGTGAAATTTTCAAAAATTCAGAAAATTGGCTAAAAACGACTAAATATCAAGGACTCATCCGGCGAATCGCTCTGGAACTGAAATCAGAACGCTCACTGACATTTCCCCTGTCTGAAAGTCTGATAAACGCCGGAAAATGACTAAGTGCAAAAAAATTTTTTCAACTTTTTTCAATTTTACCCCCGTGGGATATATATTCTACCCACACACATTTGGAACTCTCCTGGGGTACACTCACACATATTATTCCCTCATTTAGTGGATATTTTCACAAAAAAGTGAAATTTTCAAAAATCCAGAAAATTGCCTGAAAACGACAAAATATCAAGGACTCATTGGGCGAATCACTCTGGAACTAAAATCGGAACGCTCACTGACATTTCCCCTATCTGAAAGTCTGATAAATGCCGGAAAAATGACAGTCCAAAAAAAATGTTTTTAACTTTTTTCAATTTTACCCCCATTGGATATATATTCTACCCACACACATTTGGAACTCTCCTGGGGTACCATCACACATATTATTCCCTCATTTAGTGGATATTTTCAGAAAAAAGTGAAATTTTCAAAAATTCTGCAAATTGTCTGAAAACGATGAAATATCAAGGACTCATCTGGCGAATCGCTCTGGAGCTGAAATTGGAACGCTCACTGACATTTCCCCTATCTGAAAGTCTGATAAACGCTGGAAAAATGACTAAGTCCAAAAAAAAAATGTTTTCAACTTTTTTCAATTTTACCCCCATGGGATATATATTCTACCCGCACACATTTGGAACTCTCCTGGGGTACCCTCACACATATTATTCCCTCATTTAGTGGATATTTTCACAAAAAAGTGAAATTTTCAAAAATCCAGAAAATTGGCTGAAAACGACTACCATATATTCCGGCGTATAAGACTACCTGGTGTATAAGACGACCCCCCTACTTTCCTGTTAAAATATAGAGTTTAGGATATATTCACCATATAAGACTACCCCTTTTCCAACGCATACCAAACACCGGTAAAAATTAAAAAAAAACAGATTTGAATTTAACATGATCCTTTTTTAATTTAAATTCTTATGACATGCAGGTATATAGCAGGAAAACTGTCACTCATAAACATATTAAAATAGGGGGGACCCCACGTCATTTTTTGGGGGGGTCCCCCATTCTAATAGCTAGTAAAGGCTAGGTATTCAGCTGGGTGCTGATATTAGTAGCCTGGGAAGCTCCGTGGGTATTACCCTCTTCCCAGACTTCAAACATCTGCCCCAGCCGTCTGCTTAACCTCCGCTAGAGACTATAATGATGGTGGATCCCACGCCAATTTTCTTTTTAAAAAATCCTTTATTTTAACACTAAATGACAATTGAGGGGTTAATAAAGATGCAGTCCCTAAATTATTAATTTTGTAATTAATTTTTCCCAAAAATGTTGACGTGGGGCTTCGCCATATTTTTGTGTCCAGCCAGGTACAGCAGGCAGGAACGGGCTGCCCCCAACCACCAGCTGCCTATTTGTACCTGGCCGGACACAACAATATATAGGGAAGCCCTTTTTTTTTAATTATTTCATGAAATAATTAAAAAAAAAAATACGTGGGGCTTCGCCCTATTTTTGTGTCCAGCCAGGTACAACTAGGCAGCTGGGGGCTGGAATCTGCAGCGCAGGGAGGCCCAAGCTTTCTGGGCCCCCCCCGCTGCAAATTGCAGTCTGCAGCCACCCCGGAAAATGGCGCGTTCATTGAAGCGCCATCTTCTGGCGCTGTACCCAACTCATCCAGGGCCCTGGTGCGGTGGCTCACTGGGTAATAAAGGGGTTAGGGCCAGCTTGGTATTATCAGCTGCCCCTAAGCCCGAAATTCATGGGGTCACGCCAATATTAGACATGACCACCATGAATTTCTAGTAAAGTAATTAAAAAAAACACAACACCCAGAATAAAGTCCTTTAATTGAAATAAAGACACAATTTTTAATGTTCTAAATTAAACCATACTTACAGTCACGCCCATTCCAGCTGAAGCCAACGATCTCCTGCAATAAAAGTAAAATAATAAAGCAACCTCATCCTTACCTCTCCATGGTTCCCAGGACCGGTCCAGCTCTGCTACATTCACATGACAGGCTGCACCGCAGCAGAACGCTGCCGTTCAGCTTGCCATGCGGCAGACACTGAGAAGCGCAGGCATGCTTGTGCTCCTCAGTGTCTGACTGTGACGGCATCCAGATGAGCCGAGATCATGTCCAATGAACTCGGCTCACCTCATGCACGTCACTGACACCGTGGGAAAATTCTCCTGCTCCCCGCATGCGCAGTAGAAGTTTCCCACGCTGTCAGTGACGGACGTCCAGGAGGTGAGCTGAGTTCATTGTCGGCTCATCTGGATGCCGTCACAGTCAGACACTGAGGAGCACAAGCATGCCTGCACTTCTCAGTGTCTGCGGGATGACAGGCTGGATGGCAGCGTTCTGCTGCGGTCCAGCTTGTCATCTCGATGTAGCAGAGCTGAAGCTGTCCTGGGAACCATGGAAAGGTAAGGATGAGGTTGGTTTATTATTTTTCTTTTATTGCAGGAGATCGTTGGCTTCAGCTGGAATGGGCGTGATGGTAAGTATGGTTTAATTTAGAACAATAAAGAATTGTGTGTTTATTTCAATTAAAGGACTTTATTCTGGGTGTTTGTGTTTTTTTTAACTTTGACTATGGGGTTAGTAATGGGGGTGTCTTATAGACGCCTCTCCATTACTAACCTGGGCTTGATGTCAGCTGGCATTATAAGCTGACATCAACCCCAGCCCTATTACCCCACTGCCACCGCTACAGGGCAGTGGGAAGAGCGAGGCTAAGTGCCAGATTTGGCGCATCCTATGGATGCGCCATTTCTGGGACGGCTGACGGCTGGTGTTTCTAGCCTGGGAGGGGGCCAATATTCATGGCGCCCTTCCTGGGCTATTAATATCAGCCTCCAGCTGTCTGCCTAGCCTTTGCTAGCTATTAAAATAGGGGGGACCCCACGTCATTTTTTTGGGATCCCCCATTTTAATAGCTAGTAAAGGCTAGGTATTCAGCTGGGGGCTGATATTAGTAGTCTGGGAAGCTCCGTGGGTATTACCCCCTTCCCAGGCTTCAAACATTTGCCCCAGCTGTCTGCTTAACCTCCGCTAGAGACTAAAATTAAGGGGAACCCCACGCCAATTTTTTTTTTAATAAATCCGTTATTTTAACACTAGATGACAAGTACAGTAACCAGCACTGTCACTGTACTTCATATATATGTGACTGACATGTTTCTATCTATCTAATCTATGTGTGATGCTCTATCTTTCTGTTATAAGTTGTCGGGTACAGATGCTGAATTGCCGGCCGGCTTTTTTAAAGAGACGGTGCATGAAAACACTAATATTTGTTTTAATAAATCCTTTACACTAAATGACAAGTACAGTAAGCAATACTGTCACTGTACTTCATATATATGTGACTGACATGTTTCTATCTATCTAATCTATGTGTGATGCTCTAATCTTTCTATTCTAAATTGTCAGGTGCCGGCTTATGCCGCTGCTGAATTGCCGGCTTTTCATATATTGTCACAGAAGCGATGCGAACTTCCCTGCTCCGGACACAGCGCAGCGCTTCTGTGACAAGTGAAAGCTGTCGGCACAGAAGCCCTGCGCTGTGTCCGGAGCTGGGAATACGCAGCGATGTGTCAGTTTCAGCACAGAAGCGCTGACTGTCTGGACCTACCGCCGCCGTATTTTAACTCCCTCCACCTTATATTAACTCCGACATGGCAGGGATACGGCCACGGCAGCTTATTAACACCCCCAGAGTATCCCCGCATGTCAATTTCTGAAAGTTCAAAAGCATTACCGGCGTATAAGACGACCCCAGACTAGACAGAAGATTTTTCAGTCTTCAAAAGTCGTCTTATACGCCGGAATATAGGGTAAATATCAAGGACTCATTGGGTGAATCGCTCTGGAACTGAAATCGGAACACTCAATGACATTTCCGCTAGCTGAAAGTCTGATAAATGGCGGAAAAATTACTAAGTCCAAAAAAAATTTTTTTCAACTTTTTTAAATTTTACCCCCATGGGATATATATTCTACCCAAACACATTTGGAACTCTCCTGGGGTACCATCACACATATTATTCCCTCATTTAGTGGATATTTTCACAAAAAAGTTAAATTTTCAAAAATCCAAAATATTGGCTGAAAACGATAAATATCAAGGAATCATTGGACGCATCGCTCTGGTACTGAAATCGGAATGCTCACTGACATTTGCCCTATCTGAAAGTGTGATAAACGCCGGAAAAATGACTAAGTCCAAAAACAAAAATTTTTCAACTTTTTTCAATTTTACCCACGTGGGATATATATTCTACCCACCCACATTTGGAACTCTCCTGGGGTACCCTCACACATATTATTCCCTCATTTAGTGGATATTTTCACAAAAAAGTGAAATTTTCAAAAATTCTGAAAATTGGCTGACAAATACTAAATATCAAGGACTCATTGGGAGAATCGCTCTGGAACTGAAATCGGAACGCTCACTGACATTTCCCCTATCTGAAAGTCTGATAAATGGCGGAAAAATTACTAAGTCCAAAAAAAAATTTTTTCCAATTTTTTCAATTTTACCCCAGTAGGATATATATTCTACCCACACACATTTGGAACTCTCCTGGGGTACCCTCACACATATTATTCCCTCATTTAGTGGATATTTTCACAAAAAAGTGAAATTTTCAAAAATCCAGAAAATTGGCTGAAAAATACTAAATATCAAGGACTCATTGGGAGAATCGCTCTGGAACAGAAATCGGAACGTTCACTGACATTTCCCCTATCTGAAAGTCGGATAAACGCCGGAAAAATTACTAAGTCCAAAAAATTTTTTTTTCAACTTTTTTAAATTTTACCCCCATGGGATATATATTCTACCCAAACACATTTGGAACTCTCCTGGGGTACCATCACACATATTATTCCCTCATTTAGTGGATATTTTCACAAAAAAGTTAAATTTTCAAAAATCCAAAATATTGTCTGAAAACGACTAAATATCAAGGACTCATTGGGCGAATCGCTCTGGTACTGAAATCGGAATGCTCACTGACATTTGCCCTATCTGAAAGTCTGATAAACGCCGGAAAAATGACTAAGTCCAAAAAAAAAATTTTTTCAACTTTTTTCAATTTTACCCCCGTGGGATATATATTCTACCCACACACATTTGGAACTCTCCTGGGGTACCCTCACACATATTATTCCCTCATTTAGTGGATATTTTCACAAAAAAGTGAAATTATCAAAAATCCAAAAAACTGGCTGAAAACGACTAATTATCAAGGACTCATTGGGCAAATCGCTCTGGAACTGAAATCGGAACGCTCACTGACATTTCCCCTATCTGAAAGTTTGATAAACGCCAGAAAAATGACTACGTCCAAAAAAAAATTTTTTTCAATTTTTCCCCCGTTGGATTTATATTCTACCCACACACATTTGTAACTCTCCTGGGGTACACTCACACATATTATTCCCTCATTTAGTGGATATTTTCACAAAAAAGTGCAATTTTCAAAAATCCAGAAAATTGGCTGAAAACGACAAAATATCAAGGACTCATTTGGCGAATCGCTCTGGAACTAAAATCGGAACGCTCAATGGCATTTCCCCTATCTGAAAGTCTGATAAATGCCGGAAAAATGACTAAGTCCAAAAAAAAATGTTTTAACTTTTTTCAATTTTACCCCCATGGGATATATATTCTACCCACACACATTTGGAACTCTCCTGGGGTACCCTCACACATATTATTCCCTCATTTAGTGGATATTTTCACAAAAAAGTGAAATTTTCAAAAATTCTGAAAATTGTCTGAAAACGATGAAATATCAATCACTCATCTGGCGAATCGCTCTGGAGCTGAAATTGGAACGCTCACTGACATTTCCCCTATCTGAAAGTCTGATAAACGCCGGAAAAATGACTAAGTCCAAAAAAAAATGTTTTCAACTTTTTTCAATTTTACCCCCATGGGATATATATTCTACCCGCACACATTTGGAACTCTCCTGGGGTACCCTCACACATATTATTCCCTCATTTAGTGGATATTTTCCCAAAAAAGTAAAATTTTCAAAAATCCAGAAAATTGGCTGAAAACGACTAAATATCAAGGACTCATTGAGTGAATCGCTCTGGAACTGAAATCGGAACACTCACTGACATTTCCCCTAGCTGAAAGTCTGATAAATGCCGGAAAAATTACTAAGTCCAAAAAAATTTTTTTTCAACTTTTTTAAATTTTACCCCCATGGGATATATATTCTACCCAAACACATTTGGAACTCTCCTGGGGTACCCTCACACATATTATTCCCTCATTTAGTGGATATTTTCACAAAAAAGTTAAATTTTCAAAAATCCAAAATATTGGCTGAAAACGACTAAATATCAAGGAATCATTGGGCGCATCGCTCTGGTACTGAAATCGGAATGCTCACTGACATTTACCCTATCTGAAAGTCTGATAAACGCCGGAAAAATGACTAAGTCCAAAAACAAAATTTTTTAACTTTTTTCAATTTTACCCCCGTGGGATATATATTCTACCCACACACATTTGGAAATCTCCTGGGGTACCCTCACACATATTATTCCCTCATTTAGTGGATATTTTCACAAAAAAGTGAAATTTTCAAAAATTCTGAAAATTGGCTGACAAATACTAAATATCAAGGACTTATTGGGAGAATCACTCTGGAACTGAAATCGGAACGCTCACTGACATTTCCCCTATCTGAAAGTCTGATAAACGCCGGAAAAATGACTAAGTCCAAAAAAAAAAATTTTTTCAACTTTTTTCAATTTTACCCCCGTGCGATATATATTCTACCCACACACATTTGGAACTCTCCTGGGGTACCCTCACACATATTATTCCCTCATTTAGTGGATATTTTCACAAAAAAGTAAAATTTTCAAAAATCCAGAAAATTGGCTGAAAACGACTAAATATCAAGGACGCATTGGGTGAATCGCTCTGGAACTGAAATCGGAAAGCTCACTGACATTTCCCCTATCTGAAAGTCTGATAAACGCCGGAAAAATGACTAAGTACAAAAAAAAAATTTTGTTCAACTTTTTTCAATTTTAACCCTGTGGGATATATATTCTACCCACACACATTTGGAACTCTTCGGGGGTACCCTCACACATATTATTCCCTCATTTAGTGGATATTTTCACAAAAAAGTGAAATTTTCAAAAATTCAGAAAATTGACTGAAAACGACTAAATATCAAGGACTCATTGGGCGAATCGCTCTGGAACTGAAATCGGAACGCTCTCTAACATTTTCCCTATCTGAAAGTCTGATAAATGCCGGAAAAATGACTAAGTCCAAAAAAAAATGTTTTCAACTTTTTTCAATTTTACCCCCGTGGGATATATATTCTACCCACACACATTTGGAACTCTCCTGGGGTACCCTCACACATATTATTCCCTCAGTTAGAGGATATTTTCACAAAAAAGTGAAATTTTCAAAAGTCCAGAAAACTGGCTGAAAACGACTAAATATCAAGGACTCATTGGGCGAATCGCTGTGGAACTGAAATCGGAACACTCACTGACATTTCCCCTATCTGAAAGTCTGATAAAGGCCGGAAAAATGACTAAGTCCAAAAGAAAAATTTTTTCAACTTTTTTCAATTTTACCCCCGTGGGATATATATTTTACCCACACACATTTGGAACTCTCCTGGGGTACCCTCACACATATTATTCCCTCATTTAGTGGATATTTTCACAAAAAAGTTAAATTTTCAAAAATCCAGAAAATTGACTGAAAATGACTAAATATCAAGGACTCATTGGGTGAATCGCTCTGGAACTGAAATCGGAAAGCTCACTGACATTTCCCCTATCTGAAAGTCTGATAAACGCCGGAAAAATGACTAAGTACAAAAAAAAAATTTTGTTCAACTTTTTTCAATTTTAACCCTGTGGGATATATATTCTACCCACACACATTTGGAACTCTCCGGGGGTACCCTCACACATATTATTCCCTCATTTAGTGGATATTTTCACAAAAAAGTTAAATTTTCAAAATTCCAGAAAATTGGCTGAAAACGACTAAATATCAAGGGCTCATTGGGCGAATCGCTCTGGAACTGACATTGGAACGCTCACTGACATTTCCCCTATCTGAAAGTCTGATAAACGCCGGAAAAATGACTAAGTCCAAAAAAAAATGTTTTCAACTTTTTTCAATTTTACCCCCGTGGGATATATATTCTACCCACACACATTTGGAACTCTCCTGGGGTACCCTCACATATATTATTCCCTCATTTAGTGGATATTTTCACAAAAAAGTGAAATTTTCAAAAATCCAGAAAACTGGCTGAAAACGACTAAATATCAAGGACTCATTGGGCGAATCGCTCTGGAACTGAAATCGGAACGCTCACTAACATTTTCCCTATCTGAAAGTCTGATAAATACCGGAAAAATGACTAAGTCCAAAAATAAATGTTTTCAACTTTTTTCAATTTTACCCCCGTGGGATATATATTCTACCCACACACATTTGGAACTCTCCTGGGGTACCCTCACACATATTATTCCCTCATTTAGTGGATATTTTCAAAAAAAAGTGAAATTTTCAAAAATCCAGAAAACTGGCTGAAAACGACTAAATATCAAGGACTCATTGGGCGAATCGCTCTGGAACTGAAATCGGAACGCTCACTAACATTTTCCCTATCTGAAAGTCTGATAAATGCCGGAAAAATGACTAAGTCCAAAAAAAAATGTTTTCAACTTTTTTCAATTTTACCCCCGTGGGATATATATTCTACCCACACACATTTGGAACTCTCCTGGGGTACCGTCACACATATTATTCCCTCAGTTAGAGGATATTTTCACAAAAAAGTGAAATTTTCAAAAATCCAGAAAATTGGCTGAAAACGACTAAATATCAAGGACTCATTGGGCGAATCGCTCTGGAACTGAAATTGGAACGCTCAATGACATTTCCCCTATCTGAAAGTCTGATAAACGCCGGAAAAATGACTAAGTCCAAAAAAAAAAATTTTTTCAACTTTTTTCAATTTTACCCCCGTGGGATATATATTCTACCCGCACACATTTGGAACTCTCCTGGGGTACCCTCACACATATTATTCCCTCATTTAGTGGATATTTTCACAAAAAAGTGAAATTATCAAAAATCCAGAAAACTGGCTGAAAACGACTAATTATCAATGACTCATTGGGCAAATCGCTCTGGAACTGAATTCGGAACGCTCACTGACATTTCCCCTATCTGAAAGTTTGATAAACGCCAGAAAAATGACTACGTCCAAAAAAAAATTTTTTTCAATTTTTCCCCGTTGGATTTATATTCTACCCACACACATTTGTAACTCTCCTGGGGTACACTCACACATATTATTCCCTCATTTAGTGGATATTTTCACAAAAAAGTGCAATTTTCAAAAATCCAGAAAATTGGCTGAAAACGACTAAATATCAAGGACTCATTGGGCGAATCGCTCTGGAACTGAAATTGGAACGCTCAATGACATTTCCCCTATCTGAAAGTCTGATAAACGCCGGAAAAATGACTAAGTCCAAAAAAAAAAATTTTTTCAACTTTTTTCAATTTTACCCCCGTGGGATATATATTCTACCCGCACACATTTGGAACTCTCCTGGGGTACCCTCACACATATTATTCCCTCATTTAGTGGATATTTTCACAAAAAAGTGAAATTATCAAAAATCCAGAAAACTGGCTGAAAACGACTAATTATCAATGACTCATTGGGCAAATCGCTCTGGAACTGAAATCGGAACGCTCACTGACATTTCCCCTATCTGAAAGTTTGATAAACGCCAGAAAAATGACTACGTCCAAAAAAAAATTTTTTTCAATTTTTCCCCGTTGGATTTATATTCTACCCACACACATTTGTAACTCTCCTGGGGTACACTCACACATATTATTCCCTCATTTAGTGGATATTTTCACAAAAAAGTGCAATTTTCAAAAATCCAGAAAATTGGCTGAAAACGACAAAATATCAAGGACTCATTTGGCGAATCGCTCTGGAACTAAAATCGGAACGCTAAATGGCATTTCCCCTATCTGAAAGTCTGATAAATGCCGGAAAAATGACTAAGTCCAAAAAAAAATGTTTTTAACTTTTTTCAATTTTACCCCCATGGGATATATATTCTACCCACACACATTTGGAACTCTCCTGGGGTACCCTCACACATATTATTCCCTCATTTAGTGGATATTTTCACAAAAAAGTGAAATTTTCAAAAATTCTGAAAATTGTCTGAAAACGATGAAATATCAAGGAATCATTGGGCGCATCGCTCTGGTACTGAAATCGGAATGCTCACTGACATTTGCCCTATCTGAAAGTCTGATAAACGCTGGAAAAATGACTAAGTCCAAAAACAACAATTTTTAACTTTTTTCAATTTTACCCCCGTGGGATGTATATTCTACCCACACACATTTGGAAATCTCCTGGGGTACCCTCACACATATTATTCCCTCATTTAGTGGATATTTTTACAAAAAAGTGAAATTTTCAAAAATTCTGAAAATTGGCTGACAAATACTAAATATCAAGGACTCATTGGGAGAATCGCTCTGGAACTGAAATCGGAACGCTCACTGACATTTCCCCTATCTGAAAGTCTGATAAATGCCGGAAAAATGACTAAGTCCAAAAAAAATTTTTTTCAACTTTTTTCAATTTTACCCCCGTGGGATATATACAGTGCCTGCAAGTAGTATTCAACCCCCTGCAGATTTAGCTGGTTTGATAAGATGCAAATAAGTTAGAGCCTTCAAACTGCAAACGAGAGTAGGTTTTATGAACAGAAGCATAAATCTGACAAACCAAAAAATTATGTTGCTCAGTTGAATTTTATTAAATTTTAAACATAAAAGTGTGGGTCAATTATTATACAACCCCTATGTTTAATATTTTGTGGAATAACCCTTGTTTGCAATTACAGCTAATAATCGTCTTTTATAAGACCTGATCAGGCCGGCACAGGTCTGTGGAGTTATCTTGGCCCACTCCTCCATGCAGATCTTCTCCAAGTTATCTAGGTTCTTTGGGTGTCTCATGTGGACTTTATTCTTGAGCTCCTTCCACAAGTTTTCAATTGGGTTAAGGTCAGGAGACTGACTAGGCCTCTCCAACACCTTGACTTTTTCCCTCTTGAACCAGGCCTTGGTTTTCTTGGGTGTGTGCTTTGGGTCGTTGTCTTGTTGGAAGATGAAATTACGACCCATCTTAAGATCCTTGATGGAGGAGCGGAGGTTCTTGGCCAAAATCTCCAGGTAGGTCGTGCTATCCATCTTCCCATGGATGCGGACCAGATGGTCAGGCCCCTTGGTTGAGAAACAGCCCCACAGCATGATGCTGCCACCACCATGCTTGACTGTAGGAATGGTATTCTTGGGGTCGTATGCAGTGCCATCCAGTCTCCAAACGTCACGTGTGTGGTTGGCACCAAAGATCTCGATCTTGGTCTCATCAGACCATAGAACCTTGAACAAGTCTGTCTCAGAGTCCTCCAAGTGATCATGAGCAAACTGTAGACGAGCCTTGACATGACGCTTTGAAAGTAAACGTACCATACAGGCTCGTCTGGAACGGAGACCATTGCAGTGGAGTACGTTACTTATGGTATTGACTGAAACCAATGTCCCCACTGCCATGAGATCTTCCCGGAGCTCCTTCCTTGTTGTCCTTTGGTTAGCCTTGACTCTTCGGACAAGCCTGGCCTCGGCACGGGAGGACACTTTCAAAGGCTGTCCAGGCCTTGGAAGGCTAACAGTAGTTCCATAAGCCTTCCACTTGCGGATGATGCTCCCAACAGTGGAGACAGGTAGGCCCAACTCCTTGGAAAGGGTTTTGTACCCCTTGCCAGCCTTGTGACCCTCCACGATCTTGTCTCTGATGGCCTTGGAATGCTCCTTTGTCTTTACCATGTTGACCATGTCTGAGTGCTGTTCACAAGTTTGTGGAGGGTCTTAAATAGTCAGAAAAGGCTGGCAAAAGAGATCTTTAATCCACACATGTGAAGCTCATTATTCTTGGTGCCTGAACTACTTCTTAATACTTTAGGGGGACCAAACAGAATTCTTGTGGTTTGAGGGGTGAATAATAAATGAAACGCTGAATTAACTTTTAACTTTAAAAAAAAAAAAAAAAATTGCTGCAGTGCATTTCCCACTTCCAGGCTGATCTACAGTACAAATGTCACAATGCCAAGTTAATTAGGCATGTGTCAACCAGCTAAATCTGCAGGGGGTTTAATACTACTTGTAGGCACTGTATTCTACACACACACATTTGGAACTCTCCTGGGGTACCCTCACACATATTATGCCCTCATTTAGTGGATATTTTCACAAAAAAGTGAAATTTTCAAAAATTCAGAAAATTGGCTGAAAACGACTAAATATCAAGGACTCATTGGGCGAATCGCTCTGGAACTGAAATCGGAACGCTCTCTAACATTTTCCCTATCTGAAAGTCTGATAAATGCCGGAAAAATGACTAAGTCCAAAAAAAAATGTTTTCAACTTTTTTCAATTTTACCCCCGTGGGATATATATACTACCCACACACATTTGGAACTCTCCTGGGGTACCCTCACACATATTATTCCCTCAGTTAGAGGATATTTTCACAAAAAAGTGAAATTTTCAAAAGTCCAGAAAACTGGCTGAAAACGACTAAATATCAAGGACTCATTGGGCGAATCGCTCTGGAACTGAAATCGGAACGCTCACTGACATTTCCCCTATCTGAAAGTCTGATAAACGCCGGAAAAATGACTAAGTCCAAAAGAAAAATTTTTTCAACTTTTTTCAATTTTACCCCCGTGGGATATATATTTTACCCACACACATTTGGAAAGCTCCTGGGGTACCCTCACACATATTATTCCCTCATTTAGTGGATATTTTTACAAAAAAGTGAAATTTTCAAAAATCCAGAAAATTGGCTGAAAACGACTAAATATCAAGGACTCATTGGGCGAATCGCTCTGGAACTGAAATTGGAACGCTCACTGACATTTCCCGTATCTGAAAGTCTGATAAACGCCGGAAAAATGACTAAGTACAAAAAAAAAATTTTGTTCAACTTTTTTCAATTTTAACCCTGTGGGATATATATTCTACCCACACACATTTGGAACTCTCCGGGGGTACCCTCACACATATTATTCCCTCATTTAGTGGATATTTTCACAAAAAAGTTAAATTTTCAAAATTCCAGAAAATTGGCTGAAAACGACTAAATATCAAGGGCTCATTGGGCGAATCGCTATGGAACTGACATTGGAACGCTCACTGACATTTCCCCTATCTGAAAGTCTGATAAACGCCGGAAAAATGACTAAGTCCAAAAAAAAATGTTTTCAACTTTTTTCAATTTTACCCCCGTGGGATATATATTCTACCCACACACATTTGGAACTCTCCTGGGGTACCCTCACACATATTATTCCCTCATTTAGTGGATATTTTCACAAAAAAGTGAAATTTTCAAAAATTCAGAAAACTGGCTGAAAACGACTAAATATCAAGGACTCATTGGGCGAATCGCTCTGGAACTGAAATCGGAACGCTCACTGACATTTCCCCTATCTGAAAGTCTGATAAACGCCGGAAAAATGACTAAGTACAAAAAAAAAATTTTGTTCAACTTTTTTCAATTTTAACCCTGTGGGATATATATTCTACCCACACACATTTGGAACTCTCCGGGGGTACCCTCACACATATTATTCCCTCATTTAGTGGATATTTTCACAAAAAAGTTAAATTTTCAAAATTCCAGAAAATTGGCTGAAAACGACTAAATATCAAGGGCTCATTGGGCGAATCGCTCTGGAACTAACATTGGAACGCTCACTGACATTTCCCCAATCTGAAAGTCTGATAAACGCCGGAAAAATGACTAAGTCCAAAAAAAAATGTTTTCAACTTTTTTCAATTTTACCCCCTTGGGATATATATTCTACCCACACACATTTGGAACTCTCCTGGGGTACCCTCACACATATTATTCCCTCATTTAGTGGATATTTTCACAAAAAAGTGAAATTTTCAAAAATCCAGAAAACTGGCTGAAAACGACTAAATATCAAGGACTCATTGGGCGAATCGCTCTGGAACTGAAATCGGAACGCTCACTGACATTTCCCCTATCTGAAAGTCTGATAAACGCCGGAAAAATGACTAAGTCCAAAAAAAAATGTTTTCAACTTTTTTCAATTTTACCCCCGTGGGATATATATTCTACCCACACACATTTGGAACTCTCCTGGGGTACCCTCACACATATTATTCCCTCATTTAGTGGATATTTTCACAAAAAAGTGAAATTTTCAAAAATCCAGAAAACTGGCTGAAAACGACTAAATATCAAGGACTCATTGGGCAAATCGCTCTGGAACTGAAATCGGAACGCTCACTAACATTTTCCCTATCTGAAAGTCTGATAAATACCGGAAAAATGACTAAGTCCAAAAATAAATGTTTTCAACTTTTTTCAATTTTACCCCCGTGGGATATATATTCTACCCACACACATTTGGAACTCTCCTGGGGTACCCTCACACATATTATTCCCTCATTTAGTGGATATTTTCACAAAAAAGTGAAATTTTCAAAAATCCAGAAAACTGGCTGAAAACGACTAAATATCAAGGACTCATTGGGCGAATCGCTCTGGAACTGAAATCGGAACGCTCACTGACATTTCCCCTATCTGAAAGTCTGATAAACGCCGGAAAAATGACTAAGTCCAAAAGAAAAATTTTTTCAACTTTTTTCAATTTTACCCCCGTGTGATATATATTTTACCCACACACATTTGGAACGCTCCTGGGGTACCCTCACACATATTATTCCCTCATTTAGTGGATATTTTCACAAAAAAGTGAAATTTTCAAAAATTCAGAAAATTGGCTGAAAACGACTAAATATCAAGGACTCATTGGGCGAATCGCTCTGGAACTGAAATCGGAACGCTCACTAACATTTACCTATCTGAAAGTCTGATAAATGCCGGAAAAATGACTAAGTCCAAAAAAAAATGTTTTCAACTTTTTTCAATTTTACCCCCGTGGGATATATATTCTACCCACACACATTTGGAACTCTCCTGGGGTACCGTCACACATATTATTCCCTCAGTTAGAGGATATTTTCACAAAAAAGTGAAATTTTCAAAAGTCCAGAAAACTGGCTGAAAACGACTAAATATCAAGGACTCATTGGGCGAATCGCTCTGGAACTGAAATCGGAACGCTCACTGACATTTCCCCTATCTGAAAGTCTGATAAACGCCGGAAAAATGACTAAGTACAAAAAAAAAATTTTGTTCAACTTTTTTCAATTTTAACCCTGTGGGATATATATTCTACCCACACACATTTGGAACTCTCCGGGGGTACCCTCACACATATTATTCCCTTATTTAGTGGATATTTTCACAAAAAAGTTAAATTTTCAAAATTCCAGAAAATTGGCTGAAAACGACTAAATATCAAGGGCTCATTGGGCGAATCGCTCTGGAACTAACATTGGAACGCTCACTGACATTTCCCCAATCTGAAAGTCTGATAAACGCCGGAAAAATGACTAAGTCCAAAAAAAAATGTTTTCAACTTTTTTCAATTTTACCCCCTTGGAATATATATTCTACCCACACACATTTGGAACTCTCCTGGGGTACCCTCACACATATTATTCCCTCATTTAGTGGATATTTTCACAAAAAAGTGAAATTTTCAAAAATCCAGAAAACTGGCTGAAAACGACTAAATATCAAGGACTCATTGGGCGAATCGCTCTGGAACTGAAATCGGAACGCTCACTGACATTTCCCCTATCTGAAAGTCTGATAAACGCCGGAAAAATGACTAAGTCCAAAAAAAAATGTTTTCAACTTTTTTCAATTTTACCCCCGTGGGATATATATTCTACCCACACACATTTGGAACTCTCCTGGGGTACCCTCACACATATTATTCCCTCATTTAGTGGATATTTTCACAAAAAAGTGAAATTTTCAAAAATCCAGAAAACTGGCTGAAAACGACTAAATATCAAGGACTCATTGGGCGAATCGCTCAGGAACTGAAATCGGAACGCTCACTAACATTTTCCCTATCTGAAAGTCTGATAAATACCGGAAAAATGACTAAGTCCAAAAATAAATGTTTTCAACTTTTTTCAATTTTACCCCCGTGGGATATATATTCTACCCACACACATTTGGAACTCTCCTGGGGTACCCTCACACATATTATTCCCTCATTTAGTGGATATTTTCACAAAAAAGTGAAATTTTCAAAAATCCAGAAAACTGGCTGAAAATGACTAAATATCAAGGACTCATTGGGCGAATCGCTCTGGAACTGAAATCAGAACGCTCACTGACATTTCCCCTATCTGAAAGTCTGATAAACGCCGGAAAAATGACTAAGTCCAAAAGAAAAATTTTTTCAACTTTTTTCAATTTTACCCCCGTGTGATATATATTTTACCCACACACATTTGGAACGCTCCTGGGGTACCCTCACACATATTATTCCCTCATTTAGTGGATATTTTCACAAAAAAGTGAAATTTTCAAAAATTCAGAAAATTGGCTGAAAACGACTAAATATCAAGGACTCATTGGGCGAATCGCTCTGGAACTGAAATCGGAACGCTCACTAACATTTACCTATCTGAAAGTCTGATAAATGCCGGAAAAATGACTAAGTCCAAAAAAAAATGTTTTCAACTTTTTTCAATTTTACCCCCGTGGGATATATATTCTACCCACACACATTTGGAACTCTCCTGGGGTACCGTCACACATATTATTCCCTCAGTTAGAGGATATTTTCACAAAAAAGTGAAATTTTCAAAAGTCCAGAAAACTGGCTGAAAACGACTAAATATCAAGGACTCATTGGGCGAATCGCTCTGGAACTGAAATCGGAACGCTCACTGACATTTCCCCTATCTGAAAGTCTGATAAACGCCGGAAAAATGACTAAGTCCAAAAGAAAAATTTTTTCAACTTTTTTCAATTTTACCCCCGTGGGATATATATTTTACCCACACACATTTGGAAAGCTCCTGGGGTACCCTCACACATATTATTCCCTCATTTAGTGGATATTTTTACAAAAAAGTGAAATTTTCAAAAATCCAGAAAATTGGCTGAAAACGACTAAATATCAAGGACTCATTGGGCGAATCGCTCTGGAACTGAAATTGGAATGCTCACTGACATTTCCCCTATCTGAAAGTCTGATAAACGCCGGAAAAATGACTAAGTCCAAAAAAAAAAATTTTTTCAACTTTTTTCAATTTTACCCCCGTGGGATATATATTCTACCCGCACACATTTGGAACTCTCCTGGGGTACCCTCACACATATTATTCCCTCATTTAGTGGATATTTTCACAAAAAAGTTAAATTTTCAAAAATCCAGAAAATTGGCTGAAAATGACTAAATATCAAGGACTCATTGGGTGAATCGCTCTGGAACTGAAATCGGAAAGCTCACTGACATTTCCCCTATCTGAAAGTCTGATAAACGCCGGAAAAATGACTAAGTACAAAAAAAAAATTTTGTTCAACTTTTTTCAATTTTAACCCTGTGGGATATATATTCTACCCACACACATTTGGAACTCTCCGGGGGTACCCTCACACATATTATTCCCTCATTTAGTGGATATTTTCACAAAAAAGTTAAATTTTCAAAATTCCAGAAAATTGGCTGAAAACGACTAAATATCAAGGGCTCATTGGGCGAATCGCTCTGGAACTGACATTGGAACGCTCACTGACATTTCCCCTATCTGAAAGTCTGATAAACGCCGGAAAAATGACTAAGTCCAAAAAAAAATGTTTTCAACTTTTTTCAATTTTACCCCCTTGGGATATATATTCTACCCACACACATTTGGAACTCTCCTGGGGTACCCTCACACATATTATTCCCTCATTTAGTGGATATTTTCACAAAAAAGTGAAATTTTCAAAAATCCAGAAAACTGGCTGAAAACGACTAAATATCAAGGACTCATTGGGCGAATCACTCTGGAACTGAAATCGGAACGGTCACTAACATTTTCCCTATCTGAAAGTCTGATAAATACCGGAAAAATGACTAAGTCCAAAAGAAAAATTTTTTCAACTTTTTTCAATTTTACCCCCGTGTGATATATATTTTACCCACACACATTTGGAACGCTCCTGGGGTACCCTCACACATATTATTCCCTCATTTAGTGGATATTTTCACAAAAAAGTGAAATTTTCAAAAATTCAGAAAATTGGCTGAAAACGACTAAATATCAAGGACTCATTGGGCGAATCGCTCTGGAACTGAAATCGGAACGCTCACTAACATTTACCTATCTGAAAGTCTGATAAATGCCGGAAAAATGACTAAGTCCAAAAAAAAATGTTTTCAACTTTTTTCAATTTTACCCCCGTGGGATATATATTCTACCCACACACATTTGGAACTCTCCTGGGGTACCGTCACACATATTATTCCCTCAGTTAGAGGATATTTTCACAAAAAAGTGAAATTTTCAAAAGTCCAGAAAACTGGCTGAAAACGACTAAATATCAAGGACTCATTGGGCGAATCGCTCTGGAACTGAAATCGGAACGCTCACTGACATTTCCCCTATCTGAAAGTCTGGTAAATGCCGGAAAAATGACTAAGTCCAAAAGAAAAATTTTTTCAACTTTTTTCAATTTTACCCCCGTGGGATATATATTTTACCCACACACATTTGGAAAGCTCCTGGGGTACCCTCACACATATTATTCCCTCATTTAGTGGATATTTTTACAAAAAAGTGAAATTTTCAAAAATCCAGAAAATTGGCTGAAAACGACTAAATATCAAGGACTCATTGGGCGAATCACTCTGGAACTGAAATTGGAATGCTCACTGACATTTCCCCTATCTGAAAGTCTGATAAACGCCGGAAAAATGACTAAGTCCAAAAAAAAAAATTTTTTCAACTTTTTTCAATTTTACCCCCGTGGGATATATATTCTACCCGCACACATTTGGAACTCTCCTGGGGTACCCTCACACATATTATTCCCTCATTTAGTGGATATTTTCACAAAAAAGTTAAATTTTCAAAAATCCAGAAAATTGGCTGAAAATGACTAAATATCAAGGACTCATTGGGTGAATCGCTCTGGAACTGAAATCGGAAAGCTCACTGACATTTCCCCTATCTGAAAGTCTGATAAACGCCGGAAAAATGACTAAGTACAAAAAAAAAATTTTGTTCAACTTTTTTCAATTTTAACCCTGTGGGATATATATTCTACCCACACACATTTGGAACTCTCCGGGGGTACCCTCACACATATTATTCCCTCATTTAGTGGATATTTTCACAAAAAAGTTAAATTTTCAAAATTCCAGAAAATTGGCTGAAAACGACTAAATATCAAGGGCTCATTGGGCGAATCGCTCTGGAACTGACATTGGAACGCTCACTGACATTTCCCCTATCTGAAAGTCTGATAAACGCCGGAAAAATGACTAAGTCCAAAAAAAAATGTTTTCAACTTTTTTCAATTTTACCCCCTTGGGATATATATTCTACCCACACACATTTGGAACTCTCCTGGGGTACCCTCACACATATTATTCCCTCATTTAGTGGATATTTTCACAAAAAAGTGAAATTTTCAAAAATCCAGAAAACTGGCTGAAAACGACTAAATATCAAGGACTCATTGGGCGAATCACTCTGGAACTGAAATCGGAACGCTCACTAACATTTTCCCTATCTGAAAGTCTGATAAATACCGGAAAAATGACTAAGTCCAAAAATAAATGTTTTCAACTTTTTTCAATTTTACCCCCGTGGGATATATCTTCTACCCACACACATTTGGAACTCTCCTGGGGTACCCTCACACATATTATTCCGTCATTTAGTGGACATTTTCACAAAAAAGTGAAATTTTCAAAAATCCAGAAAACTGGCTGAAAACGACTAAATATCAAGGACTCATTGGGCGAATCGCTCTGGAACTGAAATCGGAACGCTCACTAACATTTTCCCTATCTGAAAGTCTGATAAATACCGGAAAAATGACTAAGTCCAAAAATAAATGTTTTCAACTTTTTTCAATTTTACCCCCGTGGGATATATATTCTACCCACACACATTTGGAACTCTCCTGGGGTACCCTCACACATATTATTCCCTCATTTAGTGGATATTTTCACAAAAAAGTGAAATTTTCAAAAATCCAGAAAACTGGCTGAAAACGACTAAATATCAAGGACTCATTGGGCGAATCGCTCTGGAACTGAAATCGGAACGCTCACTGACATTTCCCCTATCTGAAAGTCTGATAAACGCCGGAAAAATGACTAAGTCCAAAAGAAAAATTTTTTCAACTTTTTTCAATTTTACCCCCGTGTGATATATATTTTACCCACACACATTTGGAACGCTCCTGGGGTACCCTCACACATATTATTCCCTCATTTAGTGGATATTTTCACAAAAAAGTGAAATTTTCAAAAATTCAGAAAATTGGCTGAAAACGACTAAATATCAAGGACTCATTGGGCGAATCGCTCTGGAACTGAAATCGGAACGCTCACTAACATTTACCTATCTGAAAGTCTGATAAATGCCGGAAAAATGACTAAGTCCAAAAAAAAATGTTTTCAACTTTTTTCAATTTTACCCCCGTGGGATATATATTCTACCCACACACATTTGGAACTCTCCTGGGGTACCGTCACACATATTATTCCCTCAGTTAGAGGATATTTTCACAAAAAAGTGAAATTTTCAAAAGTCCAGAAAACTGGCTGAAAACGACTAAATATCAAGGACTCATTGGGCGAATCGCTCTGGAACTGAAATCGGAACGCTCACTGACATTTCCCCTATCTGAAAGTCTGATAAACGCCGGAAAAATGACTAAGTCCAAAAGAAAAATTTTTTCAACTTTTTTCAATTTTACCCCCGTGGGATATATATTTTACCCACACACATTTGGAAAGCTCCTGGGGTACCCTCACACATATTATTCCCTCATTTAGTGGATATTTTTACAAAAAAGTGAAATTTTCAAAAATCCAGAAAATTGGCTGAAAACGACTAAATATCAAGGACTCATTGGGCGAATCGCTCTGGAACTGAAATTGGAATGCTCACTGACATTTCCCCTATCTGAAAGTCTGATAAACGCCGGAAAAATGACTAAGTCCAAAAAAAAAAATTTTTTCAACTTTTTTCAATTTTACCCCCGTGGGATATATATTCTACCCGCACACATTTGGAACTCTCCTGGGGTACCCTCACACATATTATTCCCTCATTTAGTGGATATTTTCACAAAAAAGTTAAATTTTCAAAAATCCAGAAAATTGGCTGAAAATGACTAAATATCAAGGACTCATTGGGTGAATCGCTCTGGAACTGAAATCGGAAAGCTCACTGACATTTCCCCTATCTGAAAGTCTGATAAACGCCGGAAAAATGACTAAGTACAAAAAAAAAATTTTGTTCAACTTTTTTCAATTTTAACCCTGTGGGATATATATTCTACCCACACACATTTGGAACTCTCCGGGGGTACCCTCACACATATTATTCCCTCATTTAGTGGATATTTTCACAAAAAAGTTAAATTTTCAAAATTCCAGAAAATTGGCTGAAAACGACTAAATATCAAGGGCTCATTGGGCGAATCGCTCTGGAACTGACATTGGAACGCTCACTGACATTTCCCCTATCTGAAAGTCTGATAAACGCCGGAAAAATGACTAAGTCCAAAAAAAAATGTTTTCAACTTTTTTCAATTTTACCCCCTTGGGATATATATTCTACCCACACACATTTGGAACTCTCCTGGGGTACCCTCACACATATTATTCCCTCATTTAGTGGATATTTTCACAAAAAAGTGAAATTTTCAAAAATCCAGAAAACTGGCTGAAAACGACTAAATATCAAGGACTCATTGGGCGAATCACTCTGGAACTGAAATCGGAACGGTCACTAACATTTTCCCTATCTGAAAGTCTGATAAATACCGGAAAAATGACTAAGTCCAAAAGAAAAATTTTTTCAACTTTTTTCAATTTTACCCCCGTGTGATATATATTTTACCCACACACATTTGGAACGCTCCTGGGGTACCCTCACACATATTATTCCCTCATTTAGTGGATATTTTCACAAAAAAGTGAAATTTTCAAAAATTCAGAAAATTGGCTGAAAACGACTAAATATCAAGGACTCATTGGGCGAATCGCTCTGGAACTGAAATCGGAACGCTCACTGACATTTCCCCTATCTGAAAGTCTGATAAACGCCGGAAAAATGACTAAGTCCAAAAGAAAAATTTTTTCAACTTTTTTCAATTTTACCCCCGTGGGATATATATTTTACCCACACACATTTGGAAAGCTCCTGGGGTACCCTCACACATATTATTCCCTCATTTAGTGGATATTTTTACAAAAAAGTGAAATTTTCAAAAATCCAGAAAATTGGCTGAAAACGACTAAATATCAAGGACTCATTGGGCGAATCGCTCTGGAACTGAAATTGGAATGCTCACTGACATTTCCCCTATCTGAAAGTCTGATAAACGCCGGAAAAATGACTAAGTCCAAAAGAAAAATTTTTTCAACTTTTTTCAATTTTACCCCCGTGTGATATATATTTTACCCACACACATTTGGAACGCTCCTGGGGTACCCTCACACATATTATTCCCTCATTTAGTGGATATTTTCACAAAAAAGTGAAATTTTCAAAATTCCAGAAAATTGGCTGAAAACGACTAAATATCAAGGACTCATTGGGCGAATCGCTCTGGAACTGAAATCGGAACGCTCACTGACATTTCCCCTATCTGAAAGTCTGATAAACGCCGGAAAAATGACTAAGTCCAAAAAAAAATGTTTTCAACTTTTTTCAATTTTACCCCCGTGGGATATATATTCTACCCACACACATTTGGAACTCTCCTGGGGTACCCTCACACATATTATTCCCTCATTTAGTGGATATTTTCACAAAAAAGTGAAATTTTCAAAAATCCAGAAAACTGGCTGAAAACGACTAAATATCAAGGACTCATTGGGCGAATCGCTCTGGAACTGAAATCGGAACGCTCACTAACATTTTCCCTATCTGAAAGTCTGATAAATACCGGAAAAATTACTAAGTCCAAAAATAAATGTTTTCAACTTTTTTCAATTTTACCCCCGTTGGATATATATTCTACCCACACACATTTGGAACTCTCCTGGGGTACCCTCACACATATTATTCCCTCATTTAGTGGATATATTCACAAAAAAGTGAAATTTTCAAAAATCCAGAAAACTGGCTGAAAACGACTAAATATCAAGGACTCATTGGGCGAATCGCTCTGGAATTGAAATCGGAACGCTCACTGACATTTCCCCTATCTGAAAGTCTGATAAACGCCGGAAAAATGACTAAGTCCAAAAGAAAAATTTTTTCAACTTTTTTCAATTTTACCCCCGTGTGATATATATTTTACCCACACACATTTGGAACGCTCCTGGGGTACCCTCACACATATTATTCCCTCATTTAGTGGATATTTTTACAAAAAAGTGAAATTTTCAAAAATCCAGAAATTGGCTGAAAACGACTAAATATCAAGGACTCATTGGGCTAATCGCTCTGGAACTGAAATCGGAACGCTCACTAACATTTTCCCTATCTGAAAGTCTGATAAACGCAGGAAAAATGACTAAGTCCAAAAAAAAAAAAATGTTTTCAACTTTTTTCAATTTTACCCCCGTGGGATATATATTCTACCCACACACATTTGGAACTCTCCTGGGGTACCCTCACACATATTATTCCCTCATTTAGTGGATATTTTCACAAAAAAGTGAAATTTTCAAAATTCCAGAAAATTGGCTGAAAACGACTAAATATCAAGGACTCATTGGGCGAATCGCTCTAGAACTGACATTGGAACGCTCACTGACATTTCCCCTATCTGAAAGTCTGATAAACGCCAGAAAAATAACTAAGTCCAAAAAAAATGTTTTCAACTTTTTTCAATTTTACCCCCGTGGGATATATATTCTACCCACACACATTTGGAACTCTCCTGGGGTACCCTCACACATATCATTCCCTCATTTAGTGGTTATTTTCACAAAAAAGTGAAATTTTCAAAAATTCTGAAAATTGGCTGAAAAATACTAAATATCAAGGACTCATTGGGAGAATCGCTCTGGAACGGAAATCGGAACGCTCACTGACAGTTCCCCTATCTGAAAGTCTGATGAACGCCGGAAAAATGACTAAGTCCAAAAAAAATAATTTTTTCAACTTTTTTCATTTTTACCCCCGTGGGATATATATTCTACCCACACACATTTGGAACTCTCCTGGGTACCCTCACACATATTATTCCCTCATTTAGTGGATATTTTCACAAAAAAGTGAAATTTTCAAAAATCCAGAAAACTGGCTGAAAACGACTAAATATCAAGGATTCATTGGACGAATCGCTCTGGAACTGAAATCGGAACGCTCACTAACATTTTCCCTATCTGAAAGTCTGATAAATGCCGGAAAAATGACTAAGTCCAAAAAAAAACGTTTTCAACTTTTTTCAATTTTACCCCCGTGGGATATATATTCTACCCACACACATTTGGAACTCTCCAGGGGTACCCTCACACATATTATTACCCCATTTAGTGGACATTTTCACAAAAAAGTGAAATTTTCAAAAATCCAGAAAATTGGCTGAAAACGACTAAATATCAAGGGCTCATTGGGCGAATCGCTCTGGAACTGACATTGGAACGCTCACTGACATTTCCCCTATCTGAAAGTCTGATAAACGCCGGAAAAATGACTAAGTCCAAAAAAAAATGTTTTCAACTTTTTTCAATTTTACCCCCGTGGGATATATATTCTACCCACACACATTTGGAACTCTCCTGGGGTACCCTCACACATATTATTCCCTCATTTAGTGGATATTTTCACAAAAAAGTGAAATTTTCAAAAATCCAGAAAACTGGCTGAAAACGACTAAATATCAAGGACTCATTGAGCGAATCGCTCTGGAACTGAAATCGGAACGCTCACTAACATTTTCCCTATCTGAAAGTCTGATAAATACCGGAAAAATGACTAAGTCCAAAAATAAATGTTTTCAACTTTTTTCAATTTTACCCCCGTGGGATATATATTCTACCCACACACATTTGGAACTCTCCTGGGGTACCCTCACACATATTATTCCCTCATTTAGTGGATATTTTCACAAAAAAGTGAAATTTTCAAAAATCCAGAAAACTGGCTGAAAACGACTAAATATCAAGGACTCATTGGGCGAATCGCTCTGGAACTGAAATCGGAACGCTCACTAACATTTTCCCTATCTGAAAGTCTGATAAATACCGGAAAAATGACTAAGTCCAAAAATAAATGTTTTCAACTTTTTTCAATTTTACCCCCGTGGGATATATATTCTACCCACACACATTTGGAACTCTCCTGGGGTACCCTCACACATATTATTCCCTCATTTAGTGGATATTTTCACAAAAAAGTGAAATTTTCAAAAATCCAGAAAACTGGCTGAAAACGACTAAATATCAAGGACTCATTGAGCGAATCGCTCTGGAACTGAAATCGGAACGCTCACTAACATTTTCCCTATCTGAAAGTCTGATAAATACCGTAAAAATGACTAAGTCCAAAAATAAATGTTTTCAACTTTTTTCAATTTTACCCCCGTGGGATATATATTCTACCCACACACATTTGGAACTCTCCTGGGGTACCCTCACACATATTATTCCCTCATTTAGTGGATATTTTCACAAAAAAGTGAAATTTTCAAAAATCCAGAAAACTGGCTGAAAACGACTAAATATCAAGGACTCATTGGGCGAATCGCTCTGGAACTGAAATCGGAACGCTCACTAACATTTTCCCTATCTGAAAGTCTGATAAATACCGGAAAAATGACTAAGTCCAAAAATAAATGTTTTCAACTTTTTTCAATTTTACCCCCGTGGGATATATATTCTACCCACACACATTTGGAACTCTCCTGGGGTACCCTCACACATATTATTCCCTCATTTAGTGGATATTTTCACAAAAAAGTGAAATTTTCAAAAATCCAGAAAACTGGCTGAAAACGACTAAATATCAAGGACTCATTGGGCGAATCGCTCTGGAACTGAAATCGGAACGCTCACTAACATTTTCCCTATCTGAAAGTCTGATAAATACCGGAAAAATGACTAAGTCCAAAAATAAATGTTTTCAACTTTTTTCAATTTTACCCCCGTGGGATATATATTCTACCCACACACATTTGGAACTCTCCTGGGGTACCCTCACACATATTATTCCCTCATTTAGTGGATATTTTCACAAAAAAGTGAAATTTTCAAAAATCCAGAAAACTGGCTGAAAACGACTAAATATCAAGGACTCATTGAGCGAATCGCTCTGGAACTGAAATCGGAACGCTCACTAACATTTTCCCTATCTGAAAGTCTGATAAATACCGGAAAAATGACTAAGTCCAAAAATAAATGTTTTCAACTTTTTTCAATTTTACCCCCGTGGGATATATATTCTACCCACACACATTTGGAACTCTCCTGGGGTACCCTCACACATATTATTCCCTCATTTAGTGGATATTTTCACAAAAAAGTGAAATTTTCAAAAATCCAGAAAACTGGCTGAAAACGACTAAATATCAAGGACTCATTGGGCGAATCGCTCTGGAACTGAAATCGGAACGCTCACTGACATTTCCCCTATCTGAAAGTCTGATAAACGCCGGAAAAATGACTAAGTCCAAAAAAAAATGTTTTCAACTTTTTTCAATTTTACCCCCGTGTGATATATATTTTACCCACACACATTTCTAACGCTCCTGGGGTACCCTCACACATATTATTCCCTCATTTAGTGGATATTTTTACAAAAAAGTGAAATTTTCAAAAATCCAGAAAATTGGCTGAAAACGACTAAATATCAAGGACTCATTGGGCGAATCGCTCTGGAACTGAAATCGGAACGCTCACTAACATTTTCCCTATCTGAAAGTCTGATAAACGCAGAAAAAATGACTAAGTCCAAAAAAAAAAATGTTTTCAACTTTTTTCAATTTTACCCCCGTGGGATATATATTCTACCCACACACATTTGGAACTCTCCTGGGGTACCCTCACACATATTATTCCCTCATTTAGTGGATATTTTCACAAAAAAGTGAAATTTTCAAAATTCCAGAAAATTGGCTGAAAATGACTAAATATCAAGGACTCATTGGGCGAATCGCTCTAGAACTGACATTGGAACGCTCACTGACATTTCCCCTATCTGAAAGTCTGATAAACGCCAGAAAAATAACTAAGTCCAAAAAAAAATGTTTTCAACTTTTTTCAATTTTACCCCCGTGGGATATATATTCTACCCACACACATTTGGAACTCTCCTGGGGTACCCTCACACATATCATTCCCTCATTTAGTGGTTATTTTCACAAAAAAGTGAAATTTTCAAAAATTCTGAAAATTGGCTGAAAAATACTAAATATCAAGGACTCATTGGGAGAATCGCTATGGAACGGAAATCGGAACGCTCACTGACATTTCCCCTATCTGAAAGTCTGATGAACGCCGGAAAAATGACTAAGTCCAAAAAAAATAATTTTTTCAACTTTTTTCAATTTTACCCCCGTGGGATATATATTCTACCCACACACATTTGGAACTCTCCTGGGTACCCTCACACATATTATTCCCTCATTTAGTGGATATTTTCACAAAAAAGTGAAATTTTCAAAAATCCAGAAAACTGGCTGAAAACGACTAAATAATAAGGACTCATTGGACGAATCGCTCTGGAACTGAAATCGGAACGCTCACTGACATTTCCCCTATCTGAAAGTCTGATAAACGCCGGAAAAATGACTAAGTCCAAAAGAAAAATTTTTTCAACTTTTTTCAATTTTACCCCTGTGTGATATATATTTTACCCACACACATTTGGAACGCTCCTGGGGTACCCTCACACATAATATTCCCTCATTTAGTGGATATTTTCACAAAAAAGTGAAATTTTCAAAAATTCAGAAAATTGGCTGAAAACGACTAAATATCAAGGACTCATTGGGCGAATCGCTCTGGAACTGAAATTGGAACGCTCACTAACATTTTCCCTATCTGAAAGTCTGATAAATGCCGGAAAAATGACTAAGTCCAAAAAAAAATGTTTTCAACTTTTTTCAATTTTACCCCCGTGGGATATATATTCTACCCACACACATTTGGAACTCTCCTGGGGTACCGTCACACATATTATTCCCTCAGTTAGAGGATATTTTCACAAAAAAGTGAAATTTTCAAAAGTCCAGAAAACTGGCTGAAAACGACTAAATATCAAGGACTCATTGGGCGAATCGCTCTGGAACTGAAATCGGAACGCTCACTAACATTTTCCCTATCTGAAAGTCTGATAAATACCGGAAAAATGACTAAGTCCAAAAATAAATGTTTTCAACTTTTTTCAATTTTACCCCCGTGGGATATATATTCTACCCACACACATTTGGAACTCTCCTGGGGTACCCTCACACATATTATTCCCTCATTTAGTGGATATTTTCACAAAAAAGTGAAATTTTCAAAAATCCAGAAAACTGGCTGAAAACGACTAAATATCAAGGACTCATTGGGCGAATCGCTCTGGAACTGAAATCGGAACGCTCACTGACATTTCCCCTATCTGAAAGTCTGATAAACGCCGGAAAAATGACTAAGTCCAAAAGAAAAATTTTTTCAACTTTTTTCAATTTTACCCCCGTGTGATATATATTTTACCCACACACATTTGGAACGCTCCTGGGGTACCCTCACACATATTATTCCCTCATTTAGTGGATATTTTTACAAAAAAGTGAAATTTTCAAAAATCCAGAAAATTGGCTGAAAACGACTAAATATCAAGGACTCATTGGGCGAATCGCTCTGGAACTGAAATCGGAACGCTCACTAACATTTTCCCTATCTGAAAGTCTGATAAACGCCGGAAAAATGACTAAGTCCAAAAAAAAAAATGTTTTCAACTTTTTTCAATTTTACCCCCGTGGGATATATATTCTACCCACACACATTTGGAACTCTCCTGGGGTACCCTCACACATATTATTCCCTCATTTAGTGGATATTTTCACAAAAAAGTGAAATTTTCAAAATTCCAGAAAATTGGCTGAAAACGACTAAATATCAAGGACTCATTGGGCGAATCGATCTAGAACTGACATTGGAACGCTCACTGACATTTCCCCTATCTGAAAGTCTGATAAACGCCAGAAAAATAACTAAGTCCAAAAAAAAATTGTTTTCAACTTTTTTCAATTTTACCCCCGTGGGATATATATTCTACCCACACACATTTGGAACTCTCCTGGGGTACCCTCACACATATCATTCCCTCATTTAGTGGTTATTAGTGTTGAGCGATACCTTCCGATATCAGGAAATATCGTATCGGATTGGATCGGGCCGATACCCAAAAAGTATCGGATATCGCCGATTCCGATACCGGAAACCAATGCAAGTCAATGGGACACAAATATCGGAATGAAAATAAACCCTTTCTTTCCTTGTAGGTTAATTCTACATGAAGTAAAACAACTAAGAATAATGTAGAATGACATGAAAAGCCGGCAATTCATCAGCGGCATACACAGGTACCCGACAATTTACAACAGAAAGAATAGAGCTTCACACATAGATTAGATAGATAGAAACATGTCAGTCACATATATATGAAGTACAGTGACAGTGTTGCTTACTGTACTTGTCATTTAGTGTAAAGGATTTATTAAAAAAAATATTAGTGTTTTCGTGCACCGTCTCTTTAAAAAAGCCGGCCGGCAATTCAGCATCTGTACCCGACAATTTATAACAGACAGAATAGAGCTTCACACATAGATTAGATAGATAGAAACATGTCAGTCACATATATAAGAAGTACAGTGACATTGTTGCTTACAGAACTTGTCATTTAGTGTAAAGGATTTATTAAAAAAAATATTAGTGTTTTCGTGCACCGTCTCTTTAAAAAAGCCGGCCGGCAATTCAGCATCTGTACCCGACAATTTATAACAGACAGAATAGAGAATCACACATAGATTAGATAGATAGAAACATGTCAGTCACATATATATGAAGTACAGTGACAGTGTTGCTTACTGTACTTGTCATTTAGTGTAAAGGATTTATTAAAAAAAATATTAGTGTTTTCGTGCACCGTCTCTTTAAAAAAGCCGGCCGGCAATTCAGCAGCGGTACCCGACAATTTATAACAGAAAGAATAGAGCTTCACACATAGATTAGATAGATAGAAACATGTCAGTCACATATATATGAAGTACAGTGACAGTGTTGCTTACTGTACTTGTCATTTAGTGTAAAGGATTTATTTAAAAAAATAATAGTGTTTTCATGCACCGTCTCTTTAAGAAAGCCGGCCGGCAATTCAGCATCTGTACCCGACAATTTAGAATAGAAGGAATAGAGAATCACACATAGATTAGATAGATAGAAACATGTCAGTCACATATATATGAAGTACAGTGACAGTGTTGATTACTGTACTTGTCATTTAGTGTTAAAATAAAGGATTTATTTAAAAAAAAATTGGCGTGGGGTTCCCCTTAATTTTAGGCTCTAGCGGAGGTTAAGCAGACAGCTGGGGCAAATGTTTGAAGCCTGGGAAGGGGGTAATACCCACGGAGCTTCCCAGGCTACTAATATCAGCCCCCAGCTGAATACCTAGCCTTTACTAGCTATTAAAATGGGGGAACCCCCCCAAAAAAATAACGTGGGGTCCCCCCTAATTTAATAGCTAGCACAGGCTAGGCAGACAGCTGGGGGCTGATATTAATAGCCCAGGAAGGGTGCCATGAATATTGGCCCCCTCCCAGGCTAGAAACACCAGTCGTCAGCCGCCCCAGAAATGGCGCATCCATAGGATGCGCCAATTCTGGCACTTAGCCTCGCTCTTCCACGCTGCCCTGGTGCGGTGGCAGGGGGTAATAGGGTTGGGGTTGATGTCAGCTTATAATGCCAGCTGACATCAAGCCCAGGTTAGTAATGGAGAGGCGTCTATAAGACACCCCCATTACTAACCCCATAGTCAAAGTTAAAAGAAAACACAAACACCCAGAGTAAAGTCCTTTAATTGAAATAAAGACACAATTCTTTATTGTTCTAAATTAAACCATACTTACCATCACGCCCATTCCAGCTGAAGCCAACGATCTCCTGCAATAAAAGAAAAATAATAAAGCAACCTCATCCTCACCTTTCGATGGTTCCCAGGACAGCTCCAGCTCTGCTACATCGAGATGACAGGCTGGACCGCAGCAGAAAGCTGCCATCCAGCCTGTCATCCCGCAGACACTGAGAAGCGCAGGCATGCTTGCGCTCCTCAGTGTCTCTCTGTGACGTCATCCAGATGAGCCGAGTTCATGTCCAATGAACTCAGCTCACCTCATGCACGTCACTGACAGCGTGGGAAAATTCTCCTGCACTCAGCGCTTCAGCGTGAGAATTCTCCCACGCTGTCAGTGACATACATGAGGTGAGGTCATGTCCAATGAACTCAGCTCACCTCATGCACGTCACTGACAGCGTGGGAAAATTCTCACGCTGAAGTGCTGAGTGCAGGAGAATTTTCCCACGCTGTCAGTGACGTACATGAGGTGAGCTGAGTTCATTGGACATGACCTCGGCTCATCTGGATGCCGTCACAGCCAGACACTGAGGAGTGGAAGTATGCCTGCGCTTCTCAGTGTCTGCGGGATGACAGGATGGATGGCAGCGTTCTGCTGCGGTCCAGCCTGTCATCTCGATGTAGCAGAGCTGAAGCTGTCGTGGGAGCCATGGAAAGGTAAGGATGATGTTGCTTTATTATTTTACTTTTATTGCAGGAGATCGTTGGCTTCAGCTGGAATGGGCGTGGTGGTAAGTATGGTTTAATTTAGAACAATAAAGAATTGTGTGTTTATTTCAATTAAAGGACTTTTTTCTGGGTGTTGTGTTTTTTTAAATACTTTACTAGAAATTCATGGTGGTCATGTCTAATATTGGCGTGACCCCATGAATTTTGGGCTTAGGGCCAGCTGATAATGCCAAGCTGGCCTTAACCCCTTTATTACCCAGTGAGCCACCGCACCAGGGCCCTGGATGAGTTGGGTACAGCGCCAGAAGATGGCGCTTCTATGAACGCGCCATTTTCTGGGGCGGCTGCGGACTGCAATTTGCAGCGGGGGTGGCCCAGAAAGCTTGGGTCTCCCTGCGCTGCGGATTCCAGCCCCCAGCTGCCTAGTTGTATCTGGCTGGGCACAAAAATAGGGCGAAGCCCCACGCATTTTTTTTTTAAATTATTTCATGAAATTCATGGAATAATTAAGAAAAAAAGGGCTTCCCTATATTGTTGTGTCCAACCAGGTACAAATAGGCAGCTGGTGGTTGGGGGCAGCCCATTCCTGCCTGCTGTACCTGGCTGGACACAAATATAGTGCGAAGCCCCACGTCAATTTTTTTTTATTATTTCATGAAATAATTTTTTTAAAAAAGGGCTTCCCTATATTGTTGTGTCCGGCCAGGTACAAATAGGCAGCTGGTGGTTGGGGGCAGCCTGTTCCTGCCTGCAGTACCTGGCTGGACACAAATATAGGGCGAAGCCCCACGTCAATTTTTTTTTAAATAAATCCTTTATTTTAACACTAAATGACATTTGAGGAGTTAATAAAGATGCAGTCCCTAAATTATTATTTATTTTTTAATTAATTTTTCCCAAAACTTTTGACGTGGGCTTCGCCATATTTTTGTATGCCAGCCAGGTACAGCATCCAGCTTCTATGAACGCGCCATTTTCCGGGGTGGCTGCGGACTGCAATTTTCAGCGGGGGGGGGGGGGCAGAAAGCTTGGGCCTCCCTGCGCTGCAGATTCCATCCCCCAGCTGCCTAGTTGTACCTGGCTGGACACAAAAATAGGGAGAAGCTTCACGTTTTTTTTTTTTTTAATTATTTCATGAAATTCATGAAATAATTAAGAAAAAAAGGGCTTCCCTATATTGTTGTGTCCAACCAGGTACAAATAGGCAGCTGGTGTTTGGGGGCAGCCCGTTCCTGCCTGCTGTACCTGGCTGGACACAAATATAGTGCGAAGCCCCACGTCAATTTTTTTTAAATCATTTCAGGAAATTCATGAAATAATTTAAAAAAATTGATGTGGGGCTTCGCCCTATATTTGTGTCCAGTCAGGTACAGCAGGCAGGAACGGGCTGCCCCCAACCACCAGCTGCCTATTTGTACCTAGCCGGACACAACAATATAGGGAAGCCCTTTTTTTCTTAATTATTCCATGAATTTCATGAATTTAAAAAAAAAAAACGTGGAGCTTCGCCCTATTCTTGTGTCCAGCCAGGTACAACTAGGCAGCTGGGGGCTGGAATCTGCAGCGCAGGGAGGCCCAAGATTTCTGGGCCCCACCCGCTGCAAATTGCAGTCCGCAGCCGCCCCGGAAAATGGCGCGTTCATAGAAGCGCCATCTTCTGGCGCTGTACCCAACTCATCCAGGGCCCTGGTGCGGAGGCTCACTGGGTAATAAAGGGGTTAAGGCCAGCTTGGCATTATCAGCTGGCCCTAAGCCCGAAATTCATGGGGTCACGCCAATATTAGACATGACCACCATGAATTTCTAGTAAAGTATTTAAAAAAAACACAAACACCCAGAAAAAAGTCCTTTAATTGAAATAAACACACAATTCTTTATTGTTCTAAATTAAACCATACTTACCATCACGCCCATTCCAGCTGAAGCCAACGATCTCCTGCAATAAAAGAAAAATAATAAAGCAACCTCATCCTTACCTTTCCATGGCTCCCACGACGGCTCCAGCTCTGCTACATCGAGATGACAGGCTGGACCGCAGCAGAACGCTGCCATCCAGCCTGTCATCCCGCAGACACTGAGAAGCGCAGGCATACTTCCACTCCTCAGTGTCTGGCTGTGACGGCATCCAGATGAGCCGACAATGAACTCGGCTCACCTCATGTACGTCACTGACAGCGTGGGAGAATTCTCCTGCACTCAGCGCTTCAGCGTGAGAATTTTCCCACGCTGTCAGTGACGTGCATGAGGTGAGGTCATGTCCAATGAACTCGGCGCACCTCATGCACGTCACTGACAGCGTGGGAGAATTCTCACGCTGAAGCGCTGAGTGCAGGAGAATTTTCCCACGCTGTCAGTGACGTACATGAGGTGAGCTGAGTTCATTGGACATGACCTCGGCTCATCTGGATGACGTCACAGAGAGACACTGAGGAGCGCAAGCATGCCTGCGCTTCTCAGTGTCCGCGGGATGACAGGCTGGATGGCAGCGTTCTGCTGCGGTCCAGCCTGTCATCTCGATGTAGCAGAGCTGAAGCTGTCCTGGGAACCATGGAAAGGTAAGGATGAGGTTGCTTTATTATTTTACTTTTATTGCAGGAGATCGTTGGCTTCAGCTGGAATGGGCGTGGCGGTAAGTATGGTTTAATTTAGAACAATAAAGAATTGTGTCTTTATTTCAATTAAAGGACTTTTTTCTGGGTGTTTGTGTTTTTTTTAAATACTTTACTAGAAATTCATGGCGGTCATGTCTAATATTGGCGTGACCCCATGAATTTCGGGCTTAGGGCCAGCTGATAATGCCAAGCTGGCCTTAACCCCTTTATTACCCAGTGAGCCACCGCACCAGGGCCCTGGATGAGTTGGGTACAGCGCCAGAAGATGGCGCTTCTATGAACGCGCCATTTTCCGGGGCGACTGCGGACTGCAATTTGCAGCGGGTGGGGCCCAGAAAGCTTGGGTCTCCCTGCGCTGCAGATTCCAGCCCCCAGCTGCCTAGTTGTACCTGGCTGGACACAAAAATAGGGCGAAGCGCCACACATTTTTTTTTTTAATTATTTCATGAAATTCATGGAATAATTAAGAAAAAAAGGGCTTCCCTATATTGTTGTGTCCGGCTAGGTACAAATAGGCAGCTGGTGGTTGGAGGCAGCCCGTTCCTGCCTGCTGTACCTGGCTGGACACAAATATAGGGCGAAGCCCCACATAATTTTTTTTTAATTATTTCATGAATTTCCTGAAATAATTAAAAAAAAATTGACGTGGGTCTTCACACTATATTTGTGTCCAGCCAGGTACAGCAGGCAGGAACGGGCTGCCCCCAACCACCAGCTGCCTATTTGTACCTAGCCGGACACAACAATATAGGGAAGCCCTTTTTTTCTTAATTATTCCATGAATTTCATGAAATAATTAAAAAAAAAAAAACGTGGAGCTTCTCCCTATTTTTGTGTCCAGCCAGGTACAACTAGGCAGCTGGGGGATGGAATCTGCAGCGCAGGGAGGCCCAAGCTTTCTGCCCCCCCCCCGCTGAAAATTGCAGTCCGCGGCCGCCCCGGAAAATGGCGCGTTCATAGAAGCTGGATGCTGTACCTGGCTGGCATACAAAAATATGGCGAAGCCCACGTCCAAAGTTTTGGGAAAAATTTATTAAAAAATGAATAATAATTTAGGGACTGCATCTTTATTAAGTCCTCAAATGTCATTTAGTGTTAAAATAAAGGATTTATTTAAAAAAAAAATGGCGTGGGATCCCTCATAATTTTAGTCTCTAGCGGAGGTTAAGCAGACAGCTGGGGCAGATGTTTGAAGCCTGGGAAGGGGGTAATACCCACGGAGCTTCCCAGGCTACTAATATCAGCCCCCAGCTGAATACCTAGCCTTTACTAGCTATTAAAATGGAGGACCCCCCCCAAAAAAATGACGTGGGGGCCCCCCTAATTTTAGTCTCTAGCGGAGGTTAAGCAGACGGCTGGGGCAGATGTTTGAAGCCTGGGAAGGGGGTAAAACCCACGGAGCTTCCCAGTCTACTAATATCAGCCCCCAGCTGAATACCTAGCCTTTACTAGCTATTAAAATGGGGGACCCCCCCAAAAAAATGACGTGGAGTCCCCCCTATTTTAATAGCTAGCAAAGGCTAGGCAGACAGCTGGGGGCTGATATTAATAGCTCAGGAAGGGTGCCATGAATATTGGCCCCCTCCCAGGCTAGAAACACCAGCCGTCAGCCGCCCCAGAAATGGCGCATCCATAGGATGCGCCAATTCTGGCACTTAGCCTCGCTCTTCCACGCTGCCCTGGTGCGGTGTCAGGGGGTAATAGTGGTGGGGTTCATGTCAGCGCCAGCTGCCATGAAGCCCAGGTTATTATTGATGGCCGTCTATATGACACCCCCATTACTAACCTACAAAGTGTTAAAAAGAAAAAACACACTACACCCAGAAAAAAATAATTTATTTGAAATAAAACACCATTTTATTTAATTCTTAGTTTACTAAAAAAAAAATAGTTACCTGTCCACGTTCCTGCACTGTTCTCCCATGCACAGCTGTCACATCTGGAGATGGTGACAGCTGTGCATGGCTGCTGTAAGCTCACGCTGCCGGGAACACGTCCGCTCCCGGCAGCGGGAGCCACTGACTGAGGTCACCGGAGTGCATTCAGGCAGCGCAGCTCCGGAGACCTCCTTTACGGCAGTGCTGTACCGTGGGAATTTCTCACGATACAGCAGTGCCGTAAAGGAGCTAACCGGAGCAGCGCTGCCTGAACTCCGGTGAACCCTTACGGCCCCGTCATTCTAGCGGCGGCAGCGGTTCAGAGCGGTCACATTCTATGTGGCTGCTCTGAACTGGAGATCTTCGTGGGACACTCGTGGACTGCTACGGAGGGGTAAGGATAAGGTTGTGGTTTATTATTTTATATTTTATTACAGGAGATCGATGGCTTCGGGGAATTAGGTGTCTAGGTGAGTATAGGTGTAGTTTTTTATTTTTTACTTTATTTTAGGTGGCGATCGGCGGGGACAGGTAATGTATGAACTAATTTCTTTTAGGTAACCACTGGCCACCAATGACATGTATTTAAAATTTATTGGGTACACAGTAGGGCAATTTAAATAGCAGGATCAGGCTGATGGGAACTACTGCTCCCATCGAGCTGATCTTGCTGGCAGGAGTGGACGGGGGACAGACATAGGCCGATGGGAGTAGTAGTGTCACATCGGCCTATGTCTGCCTGCACGCACAGACACCCCGCACACACACCCGCACACACACCCGCACACACACACCCCGCACACACACACACCCCGCACACACACACACCCCGCACACACACCCCGCACACACTAATCATGACGGGTTTGGGAGGAGTGGCTGACCTGTGCGGCCGTGGGAAAGTTGATGTGAGTTCATGCAGTCAAGCATGAACTCACATGAACCCTCTGAGGGCACCGCGGCTACTTCAAATGAACAGCTGATCGGCATCACCTGATACCTCAGCTGTTCATTTGAAATAACCGGCGGGAAAGCGCAGCACAGAACGAGAAAGCCGGCGGTGAAGTCTTTTCACTGCCGGCTTCCCCGCCCGGGTCCTTCGCTCCTTGGTGCTGCGCTCCCCGCCCGGTCCTAATTTACGATTGGGATTGGAGGTGGCGAGGGGAGCGGAGGATCGGGGTGGGAGGCTGCGGGGAAGCAGTATGGGGCTGCGTGATTGTTTAAAAGCCGGCGGCTTTTTACCGCGCGCCGGCTTTTAAACAATCAGGAGAATTCTCCCACGCTGGGATGGCATTCTGATGACAAGCTGGATCGCAGCTGAGCGCTGCCATCCAGCTTGTCATCCTTCACAGACACTGCAGAGCGCAGGCATTATGGGAACTTCCGATTCCGGTATTCGATATTATAAAAGTATCGGAATTAAGTATCGGAATTCCGATACAGTGAATATCGGCCGATACCCGATATTTCAGTATCGGAATGCTCAACACTAGTGGTTATTTTCACAAAAAAGTGAAATTTTCAAAAATTCTGAAAATTGGCTGAAAAATACTAAATATCAAGGACTCATTGGGAGAATCGCTCTGGAACTGAAATCGGAACGCTCACTGACATTTCCCCTATCTGAAAGTCTGATGAACGCCGGAAAAATGACTAAGTCCAAAAAAAATAATTTTTTCAACTTTTTTCAATTTAACCCCCGTGGGATATATATTCTACCCACACACATTTGGAACACTCCGGGGGTACCCTCACACATATTATTCCCTCATTTAGTGGATATTTTCACAAAAAAGTTAAATTTTCAAAATTCCAGAAAATTGGCTGAAAACGACTAAATATCAAGGGCTCATTGGGCGAATCGCTCTGGAACTGACATTGGAACGCTCACTGACATTTCCCCTATCTGAAAGTCTGATAAACGCCGGAAAAATGACTTAGTCCAAAAGAAAATTTTTTTCAACTTTTTTCAATTTTACCCCCGTGTGATATATATTTTACCCACACACATTTGGAACGCTCCTGGGGTACCCTCACACATATTATTCCCTCATTTAGTGGATATTTTTACAAAAAAGTGAAATTTTCAAAAATCCAGAAAATTGGCTGAAAACGACTAAATATCAAGGACTCATTGGGCGAATCGCTCTGGAACTGAAATCGGAACGCTCACTAACATTTTCCCTATCTGAAAGTCTGATAAACGCCGGAAAAATGACTAAGTCCAAAAAAAAAAATGTTTTCAACTTTTTTCAATTTTACCCCCGTGGGATATATATTCTACCCACACACATTTGGAACTCTCCTGGGCTACCCTCACACATATTATTCCCTCATTTAGTGGATATTTTCACAAAAAAGTGAAATTTTCAAAATTCCAGAAAATTGGCTGAAAACGACTAAATATCAAGGACTCATTGGGCGAATCGCTCTAGAACTGACATTGGAACGCTCACTGACATTTCCCCTATCTGAAAGTCTGATAAACGCCGGAAAAATAACTAAGTCCAAAAAAAAATGTTTTCAACTTTTTTAAATTTTACCCCCGTGTGATATATATTCTACCCACACACATTTGGAACTCTCCTGGGGTACCCTCACACATATCATTCCCTCATTTAGTGGATATTTTCACAAAAAAGTGAAATTTTCAAAAATTGTGAAAATTGGCTGAAAAATACTAAATATCAAGGACTCATTGGGAGAATCGCTCTGGAACTGAAATCGGAACGCTCACTGACATTTCCCCTATCTGAAAGTCTGATGAACGCCGGAAAAATGACTAAGTCCAAAAAAAAAAATTTTTTCAACTTTTTTCAATTTTACCCCCGTGGGATATATATTCTACCCACACACATTTGGAAATCTCCTGGGGTACCCTCACACATATTATTCCCTCATTTAGTGGATATTTTCACAAAAAAGTGAAATTTTCAAAAATCCAGAAAACTGGCTGAAAACGACTAAATATCAAGGACTCATTGGGCGAATCGCTCTGGAACTGAAATCGGAACGCTCACTAACATTTTCCCTATCTGAAAGTCTGATAAATGCCGGAAAAATGACTAAGTCCAAAAAAAATGTTTTCAACTTTTTTCAATTTTACCCCCGTGGGATATATATTCTACCCACACACATTTGAAACTCTCCTGGGGTACCCTCACACATATTATTCCCTCATTTAGTGGATATTTTCACAAAAAAGTGAAATTTTCAAAAATCCAGAAAACTGGCTGAAAAATACTAAATATCATGGACTCATTGGGAGAATCGCTCTGGAACTGAAATCGGAACGCTCGCTGACATTTCCCCTATCTGAAAGTCTGATGAACGCCGGAAAAATGACTAAGTCCAAAAAAAAAATGTTTTCAACTTTTTTCAATTTTACCCCCGTGGGATATATACAGTGCCTGCAAGTAGTATTCAACCCCCTGCAGATTTAGCTGGTTTGATAAGATGCAAATAAGTTAGAGCCTTCAAACTGCAAACGAGAGTAGGTTTTATGAACAGAAGCATAAATCTGACAAACCAAAAAATTATGTTGCTCAGTTGAATTTTATTAAATTTTAAACATAAAAGTGTGGGTCAATTATTATACAACCCCTATGTTTAATATTTTGTGGAATAACCCTTGTTTGCAATTACAGCTAATAATCGTCTTTTATAAGACCTGATCAGGCCGGCACAGGTCTGTGGAGTTATCTTGGCCCACTCCTCCATGCAGATCTTCTCCAAGTTATCTAGGTTCTTTGGGTGTCTCATGTGGACTTTATTCTTGAGCTCCTTCCACAAGTTTTCAATTGGGTTAAGGTCAGGAGACTGACTAGGCCTCTCCAACACCTTGACTTTTTCCCTCTTGAACCAGGCCTTGGTTTTCTTCGGTGTGTGCTTTGGGTCGTTGTCTTGTTGGAAGATGAAATTACGACCCATCTTAAGATCCTTGATGGAGGAGCGGAGGTTCTTGGCCAAAATCTCCAGGTAGGCCGTGCAATCCATCTTCCCATGGATGCGGACCAGATGGCCAGGCCCCTTGGCTGAGAAACAGCCCCACAACATGATGCTGCCTCCACCATGCTTGACTGTAGGGATGGTGTTCTTGGGGTCGTATGCAGTGCCATCCAGTCTCCAAACGTCATGTGTGTGGTTGGCACCAAAGACCTCGATCTTGGTCTCATCAGACCATAGAACCTTGAACCAGTCTGTCTCAGAGTCCTCCAAGTGATCATGAGCAAACTGTAGATGAGCCTTGACATGACGCTTTAAAAGTAAACGTACCATACAGGCTCGTCTGGAACGGAGACCATTGCGGTGTAGTACGTTACTTATGGTATTGACTGAAACCAATGTCCCCACTGCCATGAGATCTTCCCGGAGCTCCTTCCTTGTTGTCCTTGGGTTAGCCTTGACTCTTCGGACAAGCCTGGCCTCAGCACGGGAGGACACTTTCAAAGGCTGTCCAGGCCGTGGAAGGCTAACAGTAGTTCCATAAGCTTTCAACTTACGGATGATGCTCCCAACAGTGGAGACAGGTAGGCCCAACTCCTTGGAAAGGGTTTTGTACCCCTTGCCAGCCTTGTGACCCTCCACGATCTTGTCTCTGATGGCCTTGGAATGCTCCTTTGTCTTTCCCATGTTGACCATGTCTGAGTGCTGTTCACAAGTTTGGGGAGGGTCTTAAATAGTCAGAAAAGGCTGGCAAAAGAGATCTTTAATCCACACATGTGAAGCTCATTATTCTTGGTGCCTGAACTACTTCTTAATACTTTAGGGGGACCAAACAGAATTCTTGTGGTTTGAGGGGTTGAATAATAAATGACACGCTGAATTAACTTTTTACTTTTTAAAAAAAAAAAAAAAAAAAATTTGCTGCAGTGCATTTCCCACTTCCAGGCTGATCTACAGTACAAATGTCACAATGCCAAGTTAATTAGGCATGTGTCAACCAGCTAAATCTGCAGGGGGTTGAATACTACTTGTAGGCACTGTATTCTACCCACACACATTTGGAACTCTCCTGGGGTACCCTCACACATATTATGCCCTCATTTAGTGGATATTTTCACAAAAAAGTTACATTTTCAAAAATCCAGAAAATTGGCTGAAAACGACTAAATATCAAGGACTCATTGGGTGAATCGCTCTGGAACTGAAATCGGAAAGCTCACTGACATTTCCCCTATCTGAAAGTCTGATAAACGCCGGAAAAATGACTAAGTACAAAAAAAAATTTTGTTCAACTTTTTTCAATTTTAACCCTGTGGGATATATATTCTACCCACACACATTTGGAACTCTCCTGGGGTACCCTCACACATATTATTCCCTCATTTAGTGGATATTTTCACAAAAAAGTGAAATTTTCAAAATTCCAGAAAATTGGCTGAAAACGACTAAATATCAAGGACTCATTGGGCGAATCGCTCTGGAACTGAAATCGGAACGCTCACTAACATTTTCCCTATCTGAAAGTCTGATAAATGCCGGAAAAATGACTAAGTCCAAAAAAAAATGTTTTTCAGCTTTTTTCAATTTTACACCCGTGGGATATATATTCTACCCACACACATTTGGAACTCTCCTGGGGTACCCTCACACATATTATTCCCTCATTTAGTGGATATTTTCACAAAAAAGTGAAATTTTCAAAAATCCAGAAAATTGGCTGAAAACAACTAAATATCAAGGACTCATTGGGCGAATCGCTCTGGAACAGAAATCGGAACGCTCACTGACATTTCCCCTATCTGAAAGTCTGATAAACGCCGGAAAAATGACTAAGTCCAAAAAAAAAGATTTTACAAATTTTCAATTTTATCCCCGTGGGATATATATTCTACCTATACACATTTGGAACTCTCCTGGGGTACCCTCACACATATTATTCCTTCATTTAGTGGATATTTTCACAAAAAAGTGCAATGTTCAAAAATACAGAAAACTGGCTGAAAACGACTAAATATCAAGGACTCATTGGGCGAATCGCTCTGGAACTGAAATCGGAACGCTCACTGACATTTCCCCTATCTGAAAGTCTGATAAACACCGGAAAAATGACAAAGTCCAAAAGAAAAATTTTTCAACTTTTTTCAATTTTACCCCCGTGGGATATATATTCTACCCACACACATTTGGAACTCTCCTGGGGTACCCTCACACATATTATTCCCTCATTTAGTGGATATTTTCACAAAAAAGTGAAATTTTCAAAAATCCAGAAAATTGGCTGAAAACGACTAAATATCAAGGACTCATTGGGAGAATCGCTCTGGAACAGAAATGGGAACGCTCACTGACATTTCCCCTATCTGAAAGTCTGATGAACGCCGGAAAAATGACTAAGTCAAAAAAAAAATTTTTTTTCAACTTTTTTCAATTTTACCCCCGTGGGATATATATTCTACCCACACACATTTGGAACTCTCCTGGGGTACCCTCACACATATTATTCCCTCATTTAGTGGATATTTTCACAAAAAAGTGAAATGTTCAAAAATACAGAAAACTGGCTGAAAACGACTAAATATCAAGGACTCATTGGGCGAATAGCTCTGGAACTGAAATCGGAACGCTCACTGACATTTCCCCTATCTGAAAGTCTGATAAACGCCGGAAAAATGACAAAGTCCAAAAGAAAAATTTTTCAACTTTTTTCAATTTTACCCCCGTGGGATATATATTCTACCCACACACATTTGGAACTCTCCTGGGGTACCCTCACACATATTATTCCCTCATTTAGTGGATATTTTCACAAAAAAGTGAAATTTTCAAAAATCCAGAAAATTGGCTGAAAACGACTAAATATCAAGGACTCATTGGGAGAATCGCTCTGGAACAGAAATCGGAACCCTCACTGACATTTCCCCTATCTGAAAGTCTGATGAACGCCGGAAAAATGACTAAGTCCAAAAAAAAATTTTTTTCAACTTTTTTCAATTTTACCCCCGTGGGATATATATTCTACCCACACACATTTGGAACTCTCCTGGGGTACCCTCACACATATTATTCCCTCATTTAGTGGATATTTTCACAAAAAAGTGAAATTTTCAAAAATCCAGAAAATTGGGTGAAAACGACTAAATAACAAAGACTCATAGGGCGAATCGCTCTGGAACAGAAATCGGAATGCTCACTGACATTTCCCCTATCTGAAAGTCTGATAAACGCCGGAAAAATGACTAAGTCAAAAAAAAAATTTTTTTTCAACTTTTTTCAATTTTACCCCCGTGGGATATATATTCTACACACACACATTTGGAACTCTCCTGGGGTACCCTCACACATATTATTCCCTCATTTAGTGGATATTTTCACAAAAAAGTGAAATTTTCAAAAATCCAGAAAATTGGCTGAAAACAATTAAATATCAAGGACTCATTGGGCGAATCGCTCTGGAACAGAAATCGGAAAGCTCACTGACATTTCCCCTATCTGAAAGTCTGATAAACGCCGGAAAAATGACTAAGTCCAAAAAAAAATGTTTTCAACTTTTTTCAATTTTACCCCTGTGGGATATATATTCTACCCACACACATTTGGAACTCTCCTGGGGTACCCTCACACATATTATTCCCTCATTTAGTGGATATTTTCACAAAAAAGTGAAATGTTCAAAAATACAGAAAACTGGCTGAAAACGACTAAATATCAAGGACTCATTGGGCGAATCGCTCTGGAACTGAAATCGGAACGCTCACTGACATTTCCCCTATCTGAAAGTCTGATAAACGCCGGAAAAATGACAAAGTCCAAAAGAAAAATTTTTTCAACTTTTTTCAATTTTACCCCCGTGGGATATATATTCTACCCAAACACATTTGGAACTCTCCTGGGGTACCCTCACACATATTATTCCCTCATTTAGTGGATATTTTCACAAAAAAGTGAAATTTTCAAAAATCCAGAAAATTGGGTGAAAACGACTAAATAACAAAGACTCATTGGGCGAATCGCTCTGGAACAGAAATCGGAACGCTCACTGACATTTCCCCTATCTGAAAGTCTGATAAACGCCGGAAAAATGACTAAGTCCAAAAGAAAAAATTTTTCAACTTTTTTCAATTTTACCCCCGTGGGATATATATTTTACCCACACACATTTGGAACTCTCCTGGGGTACCCTCACACATATTATTCCCTCATTTAGTGGATATTTTCACAAAAAAGTGAAATTTTCAAAAATTCTGAAAATTGGCTGAAAAATTCTAAATATCAAGGACTCATCTGGCGAATCGCTCTGGAACTGAAATCGGAACGCTCACTGACATTTCCCCTATCTGAAAGTCTGATAAACACCGGAAAAATGACTAAGTCAAAAAAAAATTTTTTTTCAATTTTACCCCCGTGGGATATATACAGTGCCTACAAGTAGTATTCAACCCCCTGCAGATTTAGCTGGTTTGATAAGATGCAAATAAGTTAGAGCCTTCAAACTGCAAACGAGAGTAGGTTTTATGAACAGAAGCATAAATCTTACAAACCAAAAAATTATGTTGCTCAGTTGAATTTTATTAAATTTTAAACATAAAAGTGTGGGTCAATTATTATACAACCCCTATGTTTAATATATTGTGGAATAACCCTTGTTTGCAATTACAGCTAATAATCGTCTTTTATAGGACCTGATCAGGCCGGCACAGGTCTGTGGAGTTATCTTGGCCCACTCCTCCATGCAGATCTTCTCCAAGTTATCTAGGTTCTTTGGGTGTCTCATGTGGACTTTATTCTTGAGCTCCTTCCACAAGTTTTCAATTGGGTTAAGGTCAGGAGACTGACTAGGCCTCTCCAACACCTTGACTTTTTCCCTCTTGAACCAGGCCTTGGTTTTCTTGGGTGTGTGCTTTGGGTCGTTGTCTTGTTGGAAGATGAAATTACGACCCATCTTAAGATCCTTGATGGAGGAGCAGAGATTCTTGGCCAAAATCTCCAGGTAGGCCGTGCTATCCATCTTCCCATGGATGCGGACCAGATGGCCAGGCCCCTTGGCTGAGAAACAGCCCCACAGCATGATGCTGCCACCACCATGTTTGACTGTAGGGATGGTATTCTTGGGGTCGTATGCAGTGCCATCCAGTCTCCAAACGTCATGTGTGTGGTTGGCACCAAAGATCTCGATCTTGGTCTCGTCAGACCATAGAACCTTGAACCAGTCTGTCTCAGAGTCCTCCAAGTGATCATGAGCAAACTGTAGACGAGCCTTGACATGACGCTTTGAAAGTAAACGTACCATACAGGCTCATCTGGAACGGAGACCATTGCGGTGGAGTACGTTACTTATGGTATTGACTGAAACCAATGTCCCCACTGCCATGAGATCTTCCCGGAGCTACTTCCTTGTTGTCCTTGGGTTAGCCTTGACTCTTCGGACAAGCCTGGCCTCGGCACGGGAGGACACTTTCAAAGGCTGTCCAGGCCGTGGAATGCTAACAGTAGTTCCATAAGCCTTCCACTTACGGATGATGCTCCCAACAGTGGAGACAGGTAGGCCCAACTCCTTGGAAAGGGTTTTGTACCCCTTGCCAGCCTTGTGACCCTACACGATCTTGTCTCTGATGGCCTTGGAATGCTCCTTTGTCTTTCCCATGTTGACCATGTCTGAGTGTTAGAACCTTGCTGTTAGGTTTTTTTTCCTTTGCTGGTCACATGACCTTGTTGGCCTATTTAATCCTGCTCCGCCCTTCTGGCTTTGCTGGACTTCATTGTATATCTACTTTCTAGCTAGCCTGTGCTCTGTATCTAACTCTGTTAGTTTGCTTGGTCTACGGACCTCTAGGTTCTATCTATTTTGTTTGTTCGTCTGTCTGCTACTATTTCTGTTAGGAGGTGTCCCATATTCCTCCCAGTCCTTAGTACTTGTAGGGATTCCCTCCCCAAATCTATAGGTCTCCGTACAGACTAGATTAGGACTTTAGCAGGTCTGATCGCAGGATCAGGTTCCCTGTTACATCGTAGGGATTCAGCTGAGTCTTATAGTAGGGACAGATCTCCTCTCTTTCCTTAGCTTTGGTAGCAGAACATAACAGTAAGTCCAGCCTGTAAATTCTCTAAGGAAAGATTTTTTTTTTTGTTCCATCATGGTGTCGGTTCAGGATTTGGCTAAACACCTGCAGGGACTCTCTCTGGAAGTGGCCGAGCTCCGTCAGCACGTGAGTAACTGTCCTGGAGCATATTTCTTGGAGCCTAAGGTATGTTTGCCGGATTTATTTTTTGGTGAACACCGAGAATTTTTTTCATTTAAAAATGCTTGCTTATTGTATTTTCGTTTGAGACCCAAGTCCTCTGGGGATGAATCCCAGCGCGTAGGGTTCATAATGTCACTTTTGCGCAAAGAGCCTCAGGAGTGGGCCTTTTCTTTGCAACCTAGTGATACATGCTTCAGATCAGTGGATAGTTTTTTTTCTGCTTTAGGACTATTATATGATGATCCTGACCGTGTGGCATCAGCTGAGACTGAGTTGAGACGTTTAAAACAAGGGTCAGGTAATATGGAAAAATATTGTACACATTTTCGTCGTTGGTCCACTCAAACAGGGTGGAACGATTCTGCTCTGAAAAGTCTATTTCTTGCTGGGCTCAGTGAAAAGGTTAAAGACCTGCTAATTGCTTATCCTACACCTGAGGATTTGCAACAGGCTATGCAATTAGCTATACGGGTGGACAGAAGACTGCGTGCTAGGGTTAATGAGAGCAAATCCTCTGCTATGTCAGTTTCTGGTTATGATAATGTGTGTACTAACAGTGGTGAACCGATGGAGATTGGATCGGTGGCACCTCGCTCTCAAGAAAAACACCGTCGTTTTTCAGAAGGCTTGTGTTTCTATTGCGGGAAATCTGGTCATTTGATTAAAGGCTGTGAGCTTCGTATGAAGAAAGAAAAAAAAATGGTCAGTCACGCCCGTATTGCCTGTTTAAATTCCAAGGGTATATTTTTAGCTGCTTCCACGATTGCTCAGGAAAAATTAATGGAATTTCGGGTGTTTGTTGATTGCGGGTCTACACTGAATGTTATTGATGGGGGATTCGTGGAAAAACTCAATTTAAAACCTGAACCTTTATCATCCCCCATTGCTGTGGTTTCTGTGGATGGCTCCCCTTTGAAGAATATTACTCTCAAGGTCAGTGAATTTCCTCTCACTATTAATGGTGTTCACCATGAGAAATTGGATTTGGTAGTGTTGAATAACTTGCCTTCTCCAGTAATATTGGGTTTGCCCTGGTTAAAATTTCACAATCCTGTACTGGATTGGTCTACCAGTGAAATTAAATCCTGGAGCCATAAATGTTATGACAAGTGTTGTAATGGGCGTATTGCAGCTTTGGATAGGGGAGAATTGCCTGTTCCTATTCAGGATTTTTGGAGAGTTTTTTCTGAGAAAGAATCGCAGGTTTTGCCTCCCCATAGAGACTATGATTGTTCTATTGAATTTGTCCCTGGAGCGACTCTTCCTAAAAGTCGTTTATTTAACCTTACTATTCCTGAGAGGAAGGCTTTGGAGGAATACATACAGACAAGTTTGGCCGCCGGTCACATTAGGCCCTCTAAGTCTCCTGTGGCGGTTGGATTTTTTTTTGTAAAAAAAAAGGACGGCGGTTTACGTCCTTGTCTGGATTTTCGTGAGATTAACAAAATTACGGTACGCAATCCTTACCCACTGCCATTGATTCCTGATCTGTTTAACCAGTTATTGGGGGCCAAGTGGTTCTCTAAAATTGACCTTAAGGGGGCATACAATCTGTTGCGCATGAAGGAGGGTGATGAATGGAAGACTGCTTTTAACACTCCTGTGGGTCATTTTGAGAATCTGGTTATGCCTTTTGGTCTTACTAATGCTCCTGCATTTTTTCAGAATCTGATTAATGACATCCTTAGACCTTTGATCGGTAAAAATGTGGTTGTGTATTTGGATGACATTTTGATTTATTCGCCAGATCTGGAGTCTCATTGGCGGAGCGTGCGTGAGGTATTACAGTTATTAATGGACAATTCGCTTTTTGCTAAGCTGGAGAAATGTGAGTTCGCTGTACAGAGAATTAGTTTTTTGGGCTACATTATCTCCAGCAAAGGTTTTGAGATGGATCCGGTTAAGGTTCAGGCTGTGCAGGAATGGCCTAGGCCTATTGGTTTGAAATCAATACAGAGGTTTTTGGGTTTCGCCAATTACTATAGAAAATTCATAAAAAATTTTTCTAGTATTGTCAAACCTCTGACTGATCTCACCAGGAAAGGTGCTGATGCGGTTCAGTGGTCTTCTGAGGCCATTGAAGCTTTTGTGTATCTCAAGGAGAGGTTCACCTCTGCTCCCATCCTTATGCAGCCTGATGTTACTAGGCCGTTTTTGGTTGAGGTTGATGCTTCCTCTGTGGGGGTTGGCGCAGTATTGTCGCAGGATAACGGGGATGGATTACATCCCTGTGCATTTTTTTCAAAAAAATTTTCGGAGACTGAATTGAATTACGATATTGGTAATCGGGAATTATTGGCTATTAAACTCGCATTTGAACACTGGCGCCACTTCTTGGAAGGTGCGGAATTTCCCGTTCAGGTTCTTACGGATCATAAAAATCTGATATATCTTGACGCTGCCAAGCGCCTGAATGCCCGTCAGGCTAGGTGGGCACTGTTTTTCTCGCGGTTTAATTTCTCCGTTACTTACATCCCTGGTACTAAGAATGTTAAGGCGGATGCCTTGTCTCGCAGTTTTTCTCCCATAGTCGGTGCTGAGAAAGAGGAAAACATTTTACAAGAAGGTGTTGTGATAGCTGCTTTAGACTCCGTTTTGGAAGATGAGATTCTTAAAGCTCAGGAGAATGCCCCATCTAACACTCCTCATGGGAGGTTGTTTGTGCCTGGGACCTTTAGGAGAGATTTGTTTGTTGAGTGTCACGAATCTCGGTTGGCAGGTCATCCCGGAATCTCTGAGACCAAGAGACTGGTGGGTCGCAGTTTTTGGTGGCCTGGATGGCAGAAGGAAGTCATTAAGTGGGTGCGCCAATGTACTATATGTGCTAGATCTAAGTCCTCACATACTCCTGCTGCAGGGTTGCTTTGTCCTTTGGAGGTCCCCAGTGCTCCTTGGACACATTTGGCTATGGACTTTATAACTGACCTTCCCCCCTCTGAGGGTTTTACTGTCATCTGGGTGGTCGTGGACCGTTTTAGCAAGATGTGTCACTTGGTTCCCTTCGTCAAACTGCCCTGCGCTAAAACTCTCGCTAAGGCCTTTGTCAAGGAAATTGTCAGACTTCATGGCGTTCCTACTGACATTGTTTCTGATAGGGGTCCTCAGTTCGTGGCTCGTTTTTGGCGTGCCTTTTGTGACAGGTTGGGAATTCATTTGTCGTTTTCGTCCGGATATCATCCTGAATCTAATGGCCAGACAGAAAGGAAAAACCAGGATGTTGAGCAGTTCTTGCGTTGTTTTGTGGCAGACAATCAAGAGGGGTGGTCTGAGTTTCTGCCACTTGCCGAATTTGCTCTGAACAATCATACATCTTCTTCTGCTGGTTGTTCGCCTTTTTTTTGTTGTTCTGGGAGACATCCGTCGTTTGGGTCGTTCTCCAAGTTGGGATCTGCCGTGCCTGAGGAGGAGAATTTTTCCGGTGATTTGGAAAGAGTTTGGATGGATGTGCGTGGTAATCTTCAGGAGGCCAACAGAAAATCTAAAGACTACTTTGATAGGAAACGACAGGAGGTTTTGTTCGCTGTTGGTGACATGGTTTGGTTGTCCTCTAGGAATCTGCGGTTGAGGATTCCTTCTAAGAAATTGGGTCCCAAGTTTGTAGGGCCCTTTAAGGTGCTTCAGGTTGTCAACCAATCTGCTGTTAGGTTGGAGGTTCCTACCTCCTGGAGAATTAATCCGGTCTTTCATGTCTCTCTGTTAAAAAAAGCTGTTGTGTCGGATGGTGACGCCTCTGCCTCTGTTCCTCCGGTGGTGGAGGACGGGGAATATGAAATTTCTCGCATCCTTGACTCTAGACGGTATAGAGGTAGTTTGCAGTATCTTGTGGCCTGGAAAGGTTTCGGACCCGAGGATAACTCTTGGGTGAGGTCAGATGATGTTTCCGCGTCCAGACTTATCAGAGCGTTTCACAGGAGATTTCCTGATAAGCCTGGTCCTAGGGGATCCGGAGGATCCTCTTAGAAGGGGGGGTACTGTTAGAACCTTGCTGTTAGGTTTTTTTTCCTTTGCTGGTCACATGACCTTGTTGGCCTATTTAATCCTGCTCCGCCCTTCTGGCTTTGCTGGACTTCATTGTATATCTACTTTCTAGCTAGCCTGTGCTCTGTATCTAACTCTGTTAGTTTGCTTGGTCTACGGACCTCTAGGTTCTATCTATTTTGTTTGTTCGTCTGTCTGCTACTATTTCTGTTAGGAGGTGTCCCATATTCCTCCCAGTCCTTAGTACTTGTAGGGATTCCCTCCCCAAATCTATAGGTCTCCGTACAGACTAGATTAGGACTTTAGCAGGTCTGATCGCAGGATCAGGTTCCCTGTTACATCGTAGGGATTCAGCTGAGTCTTATAGTAGGGACAGATCTCCTCTCTTTCCTTAGCTTTGGTAGCAGAACATAACAGTGAGTGCTGTTCACAAGTTTGGGGAGGGTCTTAAATAGTCAGAAAAGGCTGGCAAAAGAGATCTTTAATCCACACATGTGAAGCTCATTATTCTTGGTGCCTGAACTACTTCTTAATACTTTAGGGGGACCAAACAGAATTCTTGTGGTTTGAGGGGTTGAATAATAATGACACGCTGAATTAACTTTTAACTTTTTAAAAAGAAAAAAAAAAAAATTTGCTGCAGTGCATTTCCCACTTCCAGGCTGATCTACAGTGCAAATGTCACAATGTCAAGTTAATTAGGCATGTGTCAACCAGCTAACTCTGCAAGGGGTTGAATACTACTTGTAGGCACTGTATTCTACCCACACACATTTGGAACTCTGCTGGGGTACCCTCACACATATTATGCCCTCATTTAGTGGATATTTTCACAAAAAAAGTTAAATTTTCAAAAATCCAGAAAATTGGCTGAAAACGACTAAATATCAAGGACTCATTGGGTAAATCGCTCTGGAACTGAAAATCGGAAAGCTCACTGACATTTCCCCTATCTGAAAGTCTGATAAACGCCGGAAAAATGACTAAGTACAAAAAAAAAATTTTGTTCAACTTTTTTCAATTTTACCCCCGTGGGATATATATTCTACCCACACACATTTGGAACTCTCCTGGGGTACCCTCACACATATTATTCCCTCATTTAGTGGATATTTTCACAAAAAAGTGAAATTTTCAAAAATTCTGAAAATTGGCTGAAAAATACTAAATATCAAGGACTCATCTGGCGAATCGCTCTGTAACTGAAATCGGAACGCTCACTGACATTTCCCCTATCTGAAAGTCTGATAAACACCGGAAAAATGACTAAGTCAAAAAAAAATTTTTTTTCAATTTTACCCCCGTGGGATTTATATTCTACCCACACACTTTTGGAACTCTCCTGGGGTACACTCACACATATTATTCCCTCATTTAGTGGATATTTTCACAAAAAAGTGAAATTTTCAAAAATCCAGAAAATTGGCTGAAAACGACTAAATATCAAGGACTCATTGGGCGAATCGCTCTGGAACTGAAATCGGAACGCTCACTGACATTTCCCCTATCTGAAAGTCTGATAAACGCCGGAAAAATGACTAAGTCCAAAAGAAAAATTTTTTCAACTTTTTTCAATTTTACCCCCGTGGGATATATATTTTACCCACACACATTTGGAACGCTCCTGGGGTACCCTCACACATATTATTCCCTCATTTCGTGGATATTTTCACAAAAAAGTGAAATTTTCAAAAGTCCTGAAAATTGGCTGAAAACGACTAAATATCAAGGACTCATTGGGCGAATCGCTCTGGAACTGAAATTGGAACGCTCACTGACATTTCCCCTATCTGAAAGTCTGATAAACGCCGGAAAAATGACTAAGTCCAAAACAAAATTTTTTTCAACTTTTTTCAATTTTACCCCCGTGGGATATATACAGTGCCTACAAGTCGTGTTCAACCCCCTGCAGATTTAGCTGGTTTGATAAGATACAAATAAGTTAGAGCCTTCAAACTGCAAACGAGAGTATGTTTTATGAACAGAAGTATAAATCTTACAAACCAAAAAATTATGTTGCTCAGTTGAATTTTTTTTAAATTTTAAACATAAAAGTGTGGGTCAATTATTATACAACCCCTATGTTTAATATTTTGTGGAATAACCCTTGTTTGCAATTACAGCTAATAATCGTCTTTTATAAGACCTGATCAGGCCGGCACAGGTCTGTGGAGTTATCTTGGCCCACTCCTCCATGCAGATCTTCTCCAAGTTATCTAGGTTCTTTGGGTGTCTCATGTGGACTTTATTCTTGAGCTCCTTCCACAAGTTTTCAATTGGGTTAAGGTCAGGAGACTGACTAGGCCTCTCCAACACCTTGACTTTTTCCCTCTTGAACCAGGCCTTGGTTTTCTTGGGTGTGTGCTTTGGGTCGTTGTCTTGTTGGAAGATGAAATTACGACCCATCTTAAGATCCTTGATGGAGGAGCGGAGGTTCTTGGCCAAAATCTCCAGGTAGGCAGTGCTATCCATCTTCCCATGGATGCGGACCAGATGGCCAGGCCCCTTAGCTGAGAAACAGCCCCAAAGCATGATGCTGCCACCACCATGCTTGACTGTAGGGATGGTATTCTTGGGGTCGTATGCAGTGCCATCCAGTCTCCAAACGTCACGTGTGTGGTTGGCACCAAAGATCTCGATCTTGGTCTCATCAGACCATAGAACCTTGAACCAGTCTGTCTCAGAGTCCTCCAAGTGATCATGAGCAAACTGTATATGAGCCTTGACATGACGCTTTGAAAGTAAACGTACCATACAGGCTCGTCTGGAACGGAGACCATTGCGGTGGAGTACGTTATTTATGGTATTGACTGAAACCAATGTCCCCACTGCCATGAGATCTTTCCGGAGCTCCTTCCTTGTTGTCCTTGGGTTAGCCTTGACTCTTCGGACAAGCCTGGCCTCGGCACGGGAGGACACTTTCAAAGGCTGTCCAGGCCGTGGAAGGCTAACAGTAGTTCCATAAGCCTTCCACTTACAGATGATGCTCCCAACAGTGGAGACAGGTAGGCCCAACTCCTTGGAAAGGGTTTTGTACCCCTTGCCAGCCTTGTGACCCTCCACAATCTTGTCTCTGATGGCCTTGGAATGCTCCTTTGTCTTTCCCATGTTGACCATGTCTGAGTGCTGTTCACAAGTTTGGGGAGGGTCTTAAATAGTCAGAAAAGGCTGGCAAAAGAGATCTTTAATCCACACATGTGAAGCTCATTATTCTTGGTGCCTGAACTACTTCTTAATACTTTAGGGGGACCAAACAGAATTCTTGTGGTTTGAGGGGTTGAATAATAAATGACACGCTGAATTAACTTTTAACTTTTTAAAAAAAAAAAAAAAATTTGCTGCAGTGCATTTCCCACTTCCAGGCTGATCTACAGTACAAATGTCACAATGCCAAGTTAATTAGGCATGTGTCAACCAGCTAAATCTGCAGGGGGTTGAATACTACTTGTAGGCACTGTATTCTACCCACACACATTTGGAACTCTCCTGGGGTACCCTCACACATATTATGCCCTCATTTAGTGGATATTTTCACAAAAAAGTGAAATTTTCAAAAAACCAGAAAATTGGCTGAAAACGACTAAATATGAAGGACTCATTGGGTGAAACGCTCTGGAACTGAAATCGGAAAGCTCACTGACATTTCCCCTATCTGAAAGTCTGATAAACGTCGGAAAAATGACTAAGTACAAAAAAAAAATTTTGTTCAACTTTTTACAATTTTACCACCGTGGGATTTATATTCTATCCACACACATTTGGAACTCTCCTGGGGTACCCTCACACATATTATTCCCTCATTTAGTGGATATTTTCACAAAAAAGAGAAATTTTAAAAAATCCAGAAAATTGGCTGAAAACGACTAAATATCAAGGACTCATTGGGCGAATCGCTCTGGAACTGAAATGGAAACACTCACTGACATTACCCCTATCTGAAAGTCTCATAAACGCCGGAAAAATGACTAAGCCCAAAAAAAAAATATTTTTCAACTTTACCCCCGTGGGATATATATTCTACCCACACACATTTGGAACTCTCCTGGTGTACCCTCACACATATTATTCCCTCATTTAGTGGATATTTTCACAAAAAAGTGAAATTTTCAAAATTTCAGAAAATTGGCTTAAAACGACTAAATATCAAGGACTCATTGAGCGAATCGCTCTGGAACTGAAATCGGAATTCTCACTGACATTTCCCCTATCTGAAAGTCTGATAAATGCCGGAAAAATGACTAAGTCCAAAAAATAACGTTTTCAACTTTTTTCAATTTTACCCCCGTGGGTTATATATTCTACTCACACACATTTTGAACTCTCCTGGGGTACCCTCACACATATTATTCCCTCATTTAGTGGATATTTTCACAAAAAAGTGAAATTTTCAAAAATTCAGAAAATTGGTTGAAAACGACTAAATATCAAGGACTCATTGAGCGAATCGCTCTGGAACTGAAATTGGAATTCTCACTGACATTTCCCCTATCTGAAAGTCTGATAAACGCCGGAAAAATGACTAACTTCAAAAAAAAAATATTTTTCAACTTTTTTCAATTTTACCCCTGTGGGATTTATATTCTACCCACACACATTTGGAACTCTCCTGGGGTACACTCACACATATTATTCCCTCATTTAGTGGATATTTTCACAAAAAAGTGAAACTTTCAAAAATCCAGAAAATTGGCTGAAAACGACTAAATATCAAGGACTCATCCGGCGAATCGCTCTGGAACTGAAATCGGAATTCTCACTGACATTTCCCCTATCTGAAAGTCTGATAAATGCCGGAAAAATGACTAAGTCCAAAAAATAATGTTTTCAACTTTTTTCAATTTTACCCCCGTGGGATATATATTCTACCCACACACATTTGGAACTCTCCTGGGGTACCCTCACACATATTATTCCCTCATTTAGTGGATATTTTCACAAAAAAGTGAAATTTTCAAAAATCCTGAAAATTGGCTGAAAACGACGAAATATCAAGGACTCATCTGGTGAATCGCTCTGGAACTGAAATCGGAACGCTCACTGACATTTCCCCTATCTGAAAGTCTGATAAACGCCGGAAAAATGACTAAGTCCCCCCAAAATTTTTTTTCAATTTTACCCCCGTGGGATTTATATTCTACCCACACACATTTGGAACTCTCCTGGGGTACACTCACACATATTATTCCCTCATTTAGTGGATATTTTCACAAAGAAGTGAAAATTTAAAAAATCTAGAAAATTGGCTGAAAACGACTAAATATCACGGACTCATTGGGCAAATCGCTCTGGAACTGAAATCGGAATGCTCACTGACATTTCCACTATCTGAAAGTCTGATAAACGCCGGAAAAATGACTAAGTCTAAAAGAAAAATTTTTTCAACTTTTTTCAATTTTACCCCCGTGGGATATATATTTTACCCACACACATTTGGAACGCTCCTGGGGTACCCTCACACATATTATTCCCTCATTTAGTGGATATTTTTACAAAAAAGTGAAATTTTCAAAAATCCTGAAAATTGGCTGAAAACGACTAAATATCAAGCACTCATTGGGCGAATCGCTCTGGAACTGAAATTGGAACGCTCACTGACATTTCCCCCATCTGAAAGTCTGATAAACGCCGGAAAAATTACTAAGTCCAAAAAAAAAATTTTTAAAATTTTTTCAATTTTACCCCCGTGGGATATATATTCTACCCACACACATTTGGAACTCTCCTGGGGTACCCTCACACATATTATTCCCTCATTTAGTGGATATTTTCACAAAAAAGTGAAATTTTCAAAAATTCTGAAAATTGGCTGAAAAATACTAAATATCAAGGACTCATTGGGAGAATCGCTCTGGAACTGAAATCGGAACGCTCACTGACATTTCCCCTATCTGAAAGTCTGATAAACGCCGGAAAAATGACTAAGTCCAAAAAAAAATTTTTTTCAACTTTTTTCAATTTTACCCCCGTGGGATATATACAGTGCCTACAAGTAGTATTCAACCCTCTGCAGATTTAGCTGGTTTGATAAGATGCAAATAAGTTAGAGCCTTCAAACTGCAAACGATAGTAGGTTTTATGAACAGAAACATAAATCTTAGGAACCAAAAAATTATGTTGCTCAGTTGAATTTTTTTAAAATTTTAAACATAAAAGTGTGGTCAATTATTATACAACCCCTATGTTTAATATTTTGTGGAATAACCCTTGATTGCAATTACAGCTAATAATCGTCTTTTATAAGACCTGATCAGGCCGGCACAGGTCTGTGGAGTTATCTTGGCCCACTCCTCCATGCAGATCTTCTCCAAGTTATCTAGGTTCTTTGGGTGTCTCATGTGGACTTTATTCTTGAGCTCCTTCCACAAGTTTTCAATTGGGTTAAGGTCAGGAGACTGACTAGGCCTCTCCAACACCTTGACTTTTTCCCTCTTGAACCAGGCCTTGATTTTCTTGGGTGTGTGCTTTGGGTCGTTGTCTTGTTGGAAGATGAAATTACGACCCATCTTAAGATCCTTGATGGAGGAGAGGAGGTTCTTGGCCAAAATCTCCAGGTAGGCCGTGCTATCCATCTTCCCATGGATGCGGACCAGATGGCCAGGCCCCTTGGCTGAGAATCAGCCCCACAGCATGATCCTGTCACCATCATGCTTGACTGTAGGGATGGTATTCTTGGGGTCGTATGCAGTGCCATCCAGTCTCCAAACGTCACGTGTGTGGTTGGCACCAAAGATCTCGATCTTGGTCTCATCAGACCATAGAACCTTGAACCAGTCTGTCTCAGAGTCCTCCAAGTGATCATGAGCAAACTGTAGACGAGCCTTTACATGACGCTTTGAAAGTAAACATACCATACAGGCTCGTCTGGAACGGAGACCATTGCGGTGGAGTACGTTACTTATGGTATTGACTGAAACCAATGTCTCCACTGCCATGAGAACTTCCTGGAGCTTCTTCCTTGTTGTCCTTGGGTTAACCTTGACTCTTCGGAAAAGCCTGGCCTCGGCAAGGGAGGACACTTTCAAAGGCTGTCCAGGCCGTGGAAGGCTAACAGTAGTTCCATAAGCCTTCCACTTACGGATGATGCTCCCAACAGTGGAGACAGGTAGGCCCAACTCCTTGGAAAGGGTTTTGTACCCCTTGCCAGCCTTGTGACCCTCCACGATCTTGTCTCTGATGGCCTTGGAATGCTCCTTTGTATTTCCCATGTTGACCATGTCTGAGTGTTGTTCACAAGTTTGGGGAGGGTCTTAAATAGTCAGAAAAGGCTGGCAAAAGAGATCTTTAATCCACACATGTGAAGCTCATTATTCTTGGTGCCTGAACTACTTCTTAATACTTTAGGGGGACCAAACAGAATTCTTGTGGTTTGAGGGGTTGAATAATAAATGACACGCTGAATTAACTTTTAACTTTTAAAAAAAAAAAAAAATTTCTTGCAGTGCATTTCCCACTTCCAGGCTGATCTACAGTACAAATGTCACAATGCCAAGTTAATTAGGCAAGTGTCAACCAGCTAAATCTGCAGGGGGTTGAATACTACTTGTAGGCACTGTATTCTACCCACACACATTTGGAAATCTCCTGGGGTACCCTCACACATATTATTCCCTCATTTAGTGGATATTTTCACAAAAAAGTGAAATTTTCAAAAATAGAGAAAATTGGCTGAAAACGACTAAATATCAAAGACTCATTGGGTGAATTGCTCTGGAACTGAAATCGGAATGCTCACTGACATTTCCCCTATCTGAAAGTCTGATAAACGCCGGAAAAATTTACTAAGTCCAAAAAAAAATGTTTTCAACTTTTTTCAATTTTACCCCCGTGGGATATATATTTTACCCACACACATTTGGAACTCTCCTGGGGTACCCTCACACATATTATTCCCTCATTTAGTGGATATTTTCACAAAAAAGTGAAATTTTCAAAAATTCTGAAAATTGTCTGAAAACGACGAAATATCAAGGACTCATCTGGCGAATCGCTCTGGAGCTGAAATCGGAATGCTCACTGACATTTCCCCTATCTGAAAGACTGATAAACGACGGAAAAATGACTAAGTCCAAAAAAATTTTTTTTTCAATTTTACCCCCGTGGGATTTGTATTCTACCCACACACATTTGGAACTCTCCTGGGGTACACTCACACATATTATTCCCTCATTTAGTGGATATTTTCACAAAAATTGAAATTTTAAAAAATCCAGAAAATTGGCTGAAAACGACTAAATATCAAGGACTCATTGGGCGAATCGCTCTGGAACTGAAATGGGAACGCTCACTGACATTTCCCCTATCTGAAAGTCTGATAAACGCCGGGAAAATTACTAAATCCAAAAGAAAATTTTTTTCAACTTTTTTCAAATTTACCCCCGTGGGATATATATTCTACCCACACACATTTGGAACGCTCCTGGGGTACCCTCACACATATTATTCCCTCTTTTAGTGGATATTTTCACAAAAAAGTGAAATTTTCAAAAATCCAGAAAATTGGCTGAAAACGACTAAATATCGAGTACTCATTGGGCGAATCGCTCTGGAACTGAAATCGGAACGCTCACTGACATTTCCCCAAACTGAAAGTCTGATAAACGCCGGAAAATTGACTAAGTCCAAAAAAAAATTTTTTTCAACTTTTTTCAATTTTACCCCCGTGGGATATATATTCTACCCACACACATTTGGAACTCTCCTGGGGTACCCTCACACATATTATTTCCTCATTTAGTGGATATTTTCACAAAAAAGTGACATTTTCAAAAATCCAGAAAATTGGCTGAAAACAACTAAATATCAAGGACTCATTGGACGAATCGCTCTGGAACTGAAATCGGAACTCTTACTGACATTTCCCCTATCTGATAGTCTGATAAATGCCGGAAAAATGACTAAGTCGAAAAAAAGTTTTTTTTCAATTTTACCCCCGTGGGATATATATTCTACCCACACACATTTGGAACTCTCCTGGGGTACCCTCACGCATATTATTCCCTCATTTAGTAAATATTTTCACAAAAAAAGTGAAATTTTCAAAAATCCAAAATATTGGCAGAAAACGACTAAATATCAAGGACTCATTGGGCGAATCGCTCTGGAACTGAAATCGGAACGCTCACTGACATTTCCCCTATCTGAAAGTCTGATAAACGCCGGAAAAATGACTAAGTCCAAAAAAAAAATTTTTTAAACTTTTTTCAATTTTACCACCGTGGGATATATATTCTACCCACACACATTTGAAACTCTCCTGGGGTACCCTCATGCATATTATTCCCTCATTTAGTGGATATTTTCACAAAAAAGTGACATTTTCAAAAATCCAGAAAATTGGCTGAAAACGACTAAATATCAAAGACTCATTGGGCGAATCGCTCTGGAACTGAAATCGGAACGATTACTGACATTCAACCTATCTGAAAGTCTGATAAACGCCGGAAAAATGACTAAGTCCAAAAAAAAATTTTTTTCAATTTTACCCCCGTGGGATATATATTCTACCCACACACATTTGGAACTCTCCTGGGGTACCCTCACGCATATTATTCCCTCATTTAGTAAATATTTTCACAAAAAATTGAAATTTTCAAAAATCCAGAAGATTGGCTGAAAACGACTAAATAACAAAGACTCATTGGGCGAATCGCTCTGGAACAGAAATCGGAACGCTCACTGACATTTCCCCTATCTGAAAGTCTGATAAACGCCGGAAAAATGACTAAGTCCAAAAGAAAAAATTTTTCAACTTTTTTCAATTTTACCCCCGTGGGATATATATTTTACCCACACACATTTGGAACTCTCCTGGGGTACCCTCACACATATTATTCCCTCATTTAGTGGATATTTTCACAAAAAAGTGAAATTTTCAAAAATTCTGAAAATTGGCTGAAAAATACTAAATATCAAGGACTCATTGGGAAAATCGCTCTGGAACTGAAATCGGAACGCTCACTGACATTTCCCCTATCTGAAAGTCTGATGAACGCCGGAAAAATGACTAAGTCCAAAAAAAAAATTTTTTCAACTTTTTTCAATTTTACCCCCGTGGGATATATACAGTGCCTACAAGTAGTATTCAACCCCCTGCAGATTTAGCTGGTTTGATAAGATGCAAATAAGTTAGAGCCTTCAAACTGCAAACGAGAGTAGGTTTTATGAACAGAAGCATAAATCTTACAAACCAAAAAATTATGTTGCTCAGTTGAATTTTATTAAATTTTAAACATAAAAGTGTGGGTCAATTATTATACAACCCCTATGTTTAATATTTTGTGGAATAACCCTTGTTTGCAATTACAGCTAATAATCGTCTTTTATAAGACCTGATCAGGCCGGCACAGGTCTGTGGAGTTATCTTGGCCCACTCCTCCATGCAGATCTTCTCCAAGTTATCTAGGTTCTTTGGGTGTCTCATGTGGACTTTATTCTTGAGCTCCTTCCACAAGTTTTCAATTGGGTTAAGGTCAGGAGACTGACTAGGCCTCTCCAACACCTTGACTTTTTCCCTCTTGAACCAGGCCTTGGTTTTCTTGGGTGTGTGCTTTGGGTCGTTGTCTTGTTGGAAGATGAAATTACGACCCATCTTAAGATCCTTGATGGAGGAGCGGAGGTTCTTGGCCAAAATCTCCAGGTAGGCCGTGCTATCCATCTTCCCATGGATGCGGACCAGATGGCCAGGCCCCTTGGCTGAGAAACAGCCCCACAGCATGATGCTGCCACCACCATGTTTGACTGTATTGATGGTATTCTTGGGGTCGTATGCAGTGCCATCCAGTCTCCAAACGTCACGTGTGTGGTTGGCACCAAAGATCTCGATCTTGGTCTCGTCAGACCATAGAACCTTGAACCAGTCTGTCTCAGAGTCCTCCAAGTGATCATGAGCAAACTGTAGACGAGCCTTGACATGACGCTTTGAAAGTAAACGTACCATACAGGCTCATCTGGAACGGAGACTATTGCGGTGGAGTACGTTACTTATGGTATTGACTGAAACCAATGTCCCCACTGCCATGAGATCTTCCCGGAGCTACTTCCTTGTTGTCCTTGGGTTAGCCTTGACTCTTCGGACAAGCCTGGCCTCGGCACGGGAGGACACTTTCAAAGGCTGTCCAGGCCGTGGAATGCTAACAGTAGTTCCATTAGCCTTCCACTTACGGATGATGCTCCCAACAGTGGAGACAGGTAGGCCCAACTCCTTGGAAAGGGTTTTGTACCCCTTGCCAGCCTTGTGACCCTCCACGATCTTGTCTCTGATGGCCTTGGAATGCTCCTTTGTCTTTCCCTTGTTGACCATGTCTGAGTGCTGTTCACAAGTTTGGGGAGGGTCTTAAATAGTCAGAAAAGGCTGGCAAAAGAGATCTTTAATCCACACATGTGAAGCTCATTATTCTTGGTGCCTGAACTACTTCTTAATACTTTAGGGGGACCAAACAGAATTCTTGTGGTTTGAGGGGTTGAATAATAAATGACACGCTGAATTAACTTTTAACTTTTTAAAAAAAATAAAAAATAAAAAAATTTGCTGCAGTGCATTTCCCACTTCCAGGCTGATCTACAGTACAAATGTCACAATGTCAAGTTAATTAGGCATGTGTCAACCAGCTAAATCTGCAAGGGGTTGAATACTACTTGTAGGCACTGTATTCTACCCACACACATTTGGAACTCTCCTGGGGTACCATCACACATATTATGCCCTCATTTAGTGGATATTTTCACAAAAAAGTTAAATTTTCAAAAATCCAGAAAATTGGCTGAAAACGACTAAATATCAAGGACTCATTGGGTGAATCGCTCTGGAACTGAAAATCGGAAAGCTCACTGACATTTCCCCTATCTGAAAGTCTGATAAACGCCGGAAAAATGACAAAGTCCAAAAGAAAAATTTTTTCAACTTTTTTCAATTTTACCCCCGTGGGATATATATTCTACCCACACACATTTGGAACTCTCCTGGGGTACCCTCACACATATTATTCCCTCATTTAGTGGATATTTTCACAAAAAAGTGAAATTTTCAAAAATCCAGAAAATTGGCTGAAAACGACTAAATATCAAGGACTCATTGGGAGAATCGCTCTGGAACAGAAATCGGAACGCTCACTGACATTTCCCCTATCTGAAAGTCTGATGAACGCCGGAAAAATGACTAAGTCCAAAAAAAAATTTTTTTCAACTTTTTCAATTTTACCCCCGTGGGATATATATTCTACCCACACACATTTGGAACTCTCCTGGGGTACCCTCACACATATTATTCCCTCATTTAGTGGATATTTTCACAAAAAAGTGAAATTTTCAAAAATCCAGAAAATTGGGTGAAAACGACTAAATAACAAAGACTCATTGGGCGAATCGCTCTGGAACAGAAATCGGAACGCTCAATGACATTTCCCTTATCTGAAAGTCTGATAAACGCGGGAAAAATGACTAAGTCCAAAAGAACAAATTTTTCAACTTTTTTCAATTTTACCCCCGTGGGATATATATTTTACCCACACACATTTGGAACTCTCCTGGGGTACCATCACACATATTATGCCCTCATTTAGTGGATATTTTCACAAAAAAGTGAAATTTTCAAAAAACCAGAAAATTGGCTGAAAACGACTAAATATGAAGGACTCATTGGGTGAAACGCTCTGGAACTGAAATCGGAAAGCTCACTGACATTTCCCCTATCTGAAAGTCTGATAAACGTCGGAAAAATGACTAAGTACAAAAAAAAAATTTTGTTCAACTTTTTACAATTTTACCACCGTGGGATTTATATTCTATCCACACACATTTGGAACTCTCCTGGGGTACCCTCACACATATTATTCCCTCATTTAGTGGATATTTTCACAAAAAAGAGAAATTTTAAAAAATCCAGAAAATTGGCTGAAAACGACTAAATATCAAGGACTCATTGGGCGAATCGCTCTGGAACTGAAATGGGAACGCTCACTGACATTTCCCCTATCTGAAAGTCTCATAAACGCCGGAAAAATGACTAAGCCCAAAAAAAAAATATTTTTCAACTTTACCCGCGTGGGATATATATTCTACCCACACACATTTGGAACTCTCCTGGGGTACCCTCACACATATTATTCCCTCATTTAGTGGATATTTTCACAAAAAAGTGAAATTTTCAAAAATTCAGAAAATTGGCTTAAAACGACTAAATATCAAGGACTCATTGAGCGAATCGCTCTGGAACTGAAATCGGAATTCTCACTGACATTTCCCCTATCTGAAAGTCTGATAAATGACAGAAAAATGACTAAGTCCAAAAAATAACGTTTTCAACTTTTTTCAATTTTACCCCCGTGGGTTATATATTCTACCCACACACATTTTGAACTCTCCTGGGGTACCCTCACACATATTATTCCCTCATTTAGTGGATATTTTCACAAAAAAGTGAAATTTTCAAAAATTCAGAAAATTGGTTGAAAACGACTAAATATCAAGGACTCATTGAGCGAATCGCTCTGGAACTGAAATCGGAATTCTCACTGACATTTCCCCTATCTGAAAGTCTGATAAACGCCGGAAAAATGACTAACTTCAAAAAAAAAATATTTTTCAACTTTTTTCAATTTTACCCCCGTGGGATATATATTCTACCCACACACATTTGGAACTCTCCTGGGGTACCCTCACACATATTATTCCCTCATTTAGTGGATATTTTCACAAAAAAGTGAAATTTTCAAAAATTCAGAAAATTGGCTTAAAACGACTAAATATCAAGGACTCATTGAGCGAATCGCTCTGGAACTGAAATCGGAATTCTCACTGACATTTCCCCTATCTGAAAGTCTGATAAATGCCGGAAAAATGACTAAGTCCAAAAAATAATGTTTTCAACTTTTTTCAATTTTACCCCCGTGGGATATACATTTTACCCACACACATTTGGAAATCTCCTGGGGTACCGTCACACATATTATTCCCTCATTTAGTGGATATTTTCACAAAAAAGTGAAATTTTCAAAAATCCAGAAAATTGGCTGAAAACAACTAAATATCAAGGACTCATTGGGCGAATCGCTCTGGAACTGAAATCGGAATTCTCACTGACATTTCCCCTATCTGAAAGTCTGATAAACGCCGGAAAAATGACTAAGTCCCAAAAAAATTTTTTTTCAATTTTACCCCCGTGGGATTTATATTCTACCCACACACATTTGGAACTCTCCTGGGGTACACTCACACATATCATTCCCTCATTTAGTGGATATTTTCACAAAAAAGTGAAATTTTAAAAAATCCAGAAAATTGGCTGAAAACGACTAAATATCACGGACTCATTGGGCAAATCGCTCTGGAACTGAAATCGGAACGCTCACTGACATTTCCCCTATCTGAAAGTCTGATAAACGCCGGAAAAATGACTAAGTCCAAAAAAAAATTTTTTTCAATTTTACCCCCGTGGGATTTATATTCTACCCACACACATTTGGAACTCTCCTGGGGTACACTCACACATATTATTCCCTCATTTAGTGGATATTTTCACAAAAAAGTGAAATTTTCAAAAATCCAGAAAATTGGCTGAAAACGGCTAAATATCAAGGACTCATTGGGCGAATCGCTCTGGAACTGAAATCGGAATTCTCACTGACATTTCCCCTATCTGAAAGTCTGATAAATGCCGGAAAAATGACTAAGTCCAAAAAATAATGTTTTCAACTTTTTTCAATTTTACCCCCGTGGGATTTATATTCTACCCACACACATTTGGAAATCTCCTGGGGTACCCTCACACATATTATTCCCTCATTTAGTGGATATTTTCACAAAAAAGTGAAATTTTCAAAAATTCAGAAAATTGGCTGAAAACGACTAAATATCAAGGATTCATTGAGCGAATCGCTCTGGAACTGAAATCGGAATTCTCACTGACATTTCCCCTATCTGAAAGTTTGATAAATGCCGGAAAAATGACTAAGTCCAAAAAATAATGTTTTCAACTTTTTTCAATTTTACCCCCGTGGGATATATATTCTACCCACACACATTTGGAACTCTCCTGGGGTACCCTCACACATATTATTCCCTCATTTAGTGGATATTTTCACAAAAAAGTGAAATTTTCAAAAATCCTGAAAATTGGCTGAAAACGACTAAATATCAAGGACTCATTGGGCGAATCGCTCTGGAACTGAAATCGGAATTCTCACTGACCTTTCCCCTATCTGAAAGTCTGATAAATGCCTTAAAAATGACTAAGTCCAAAAAATAATGTTTTCAACTTTTTTCAATTTTACCCCCGTGGGATATATATTGTACCCAAACACATTTGGAACGCTCCTGGGGTACCCTCACACATATTATTCCCTCATTTAGTGGATATTTTCACAAAAAAGTGAAATTTTCAAAAATCCAGAAAATTGGCTGAAAACGACTAAATATCAAGGACTCAATGGACGAATCGCCCTGGAACTGAAATCGGAACTCTCACTGACATTTCCGCTATCTGAAAGTCTGATAAACGCCGTAAAAATGACTAAGTCCAAAAAATATATATTTTTCAACTTTTTTCAATTTTACCCCCATGGGATATATATTCTACCCACACACATTTCGAACTCTCCTGGGGTACCCTCACACATATTATTCCCTCATTTAGTGGATATTTTCACAAAAAAGTGAAATTTTCAAAAATTCTGAAAATTGGCTGAAAACGAATAAATATTAAGGACTCATTGAGCGAATCGCTCTGGAACTGAAATTGGAATTCTCACTGACATTTCCCCTATCTGAAAGTCTGATAAACGATGGAAAAATGACTAAGTCCAAAAGAAAAATTTTTTCAACTTTTTTCAATTTTACCCTCGTGGGATATATATTGTACCCAAACACATTTGGAACGCTCCTGGGGTACCCTCACACATATTATTCCCTCATTTAGTGGATATTTTCACAAAAAAGTGAAATTTTCAAAAATTCTGAAAATTGTCTGAAAACGACGAAATATCAAGGACTCATCTGGCGAATCGCTCTGGAGCTGAAATCGGAACGCTCGCTGACATTTCCCTTATCTGAAAGACTGATAAACGCCGGAAAAATGACTAAGTCCAAAAAAAATTTTTTTTCAATTTTACCCCCGTGGGATATATATTCTACCCACACACATTTGGAACTCTCCTGGGGTACCCTCACGCATATTATTCCCTCATTTAGTAAATATTTTCACAAAAAATTGAAATTTTCAAAAAGCCAGAAGATTGGCTAAAAACGACTAAATATCAGGGACTCATTGGGCGAATCGCTCTGGAACTGAAATCAGAACGCTCACTGACATTTCCTCTATCTGAAAGTCTGATAAACGCAGGAAAAATGACTAAGTCCAAAAAAAAATTTTTTTCAACTTTTTTCAATTTTACCCCCGTGGGATATATATTCTACCCACACACATTTGGAACTCTCCTGGGGTACCCTCACACATATTATTTCCTCATTTAGTGGATATTTTCACAAAAAAGTGACATTTTCAAAAATCACGAAAATTGGCTGAAAACAACTAAATATCAAGGACTCATTGGACGAATCGCTCTGGAACTGAAATCGGAACTCTCACTGACATTTCCCCTATCTGAAAGTCTGATAAATGCCGGAAAAATGACTAAGTCCAAAAAAAAATTTTTTTCAACTTTTTTCAATTTTACCCCAGTTGGTTATACATTCTACCCACACACATTTGGAACTCTCCTGGGGTACCCTCATGCATATTATTCCCTCATTTAGTAAATATTTTCACAAAAAAAGTGAAATTTTCAAAAATCCAAAATATTGGCAGAAAACGAATAAATATCAAGGACTCATTGGACGAATCGCTCTGGAACTGAAATCGGAACTCTCACTGACATTTCCCCTATCTGAAAGTCTGATAAATGCCGGAAAAATGACTACGTCGAAAAAAAGTTTTTTTCAATTTTACCCCCGTGGGATATATATTCTACCCACACACATTTGGAACTCTCCTGGGGTACCCTCACGCATATTATTCCCTCATTTAGTAAATATTTTCACAAAAAATTGAAATTTTCAAAAATCCAGAAGATTGGCTGAAAACGACTAAATATCAGGGACTCATTGGGCGAATCGCTCTGGAACTGAAATCAGAACGCTCACTGACATTTCCTCTATCTGAAAGTCTGATAAACGCCGGAAAAATGACTAAGTCCAAAAAAAAAATTTTTTCAACTTTTTTAAATTTTACCCCCGTGGGATATATCTTCTACCCACACACATTTGGAACTCTCCTGGGGTACCCTCACACATATTATTCCCTAATTTAGTGGATATTTTCACAAAAAAGTGAAATTTTAAAATATCCAGAAAATTGGCTGAAAACAACTAAATATCAAGGACTCAATGCACGAATCTCTCTGGAACTGAAATCGGAACTCTCACTGACATTTCCGCTATCTGAAAGTCTGATAAACGCCGGAAAAATGACTAAGTGCAAAAAAAAAATTTTTTCAATTTTACCCCCATGGGATATATCTTCTACCCCCATACATTTGGAACTCTCCTGGGGTACCCTCACACATATTATTCCCTCATTTAGTGAATATTTTCACAAAAAAGTGACATTTTCAAAAATCCAGAAAATTGGCTGAAAACAACTAAATATCAAGGACTCATTGGGCGAATCGCTCTGGAACTGAAATCGGAACGCTCACTGACATTTCCCCTATCTGAAAGTCTGATAAACGCCGGAAAAATGACTAAGTACAAAAAAAAATTTTTTTCAACTTTTTTCAATTTTACCCCCGTGGGATATATATTCTAGCCACACACATTTGGAAATCTCCTGGGATACCCTCACACATATTATTCCCTCATTTAGTGAATATTTTCACAAAAAAAGTGAAATTTTCAAAAATCCAGAAAATTGGCTGAAAACGACTAAATATCAAGGACTCATTGGGCGAATCGCTCTGGAACTGAAATAGGAACGCTCACTGACATTTCCCCTATCTGAAAGTCTAATAAACGCCGGAAAAATGACTAAGTCCAAAAAAAAAAATTTTTCAACTTTTTTCAATTTTACCCCCGTGGGATATATATTCTACCCACACACATTTGGAACTCTCCTGGGGTACCCTCATACATATTATTCCCTCATTTAGTGGATATTTTCACAAAAAAGTGACATTTTCAAAAATCCAGAAAATTGGCTGAAAACGACTAAATATCAACGACTCATTGGGCGAATCGCTCTGGAACTGAAATCGGAACGATTACTGACATTTAACCTATCTGAAAGTCTGATAAACGCCGGAAAAATGACTAAGTCCAAAAAATAAATATTTTCAATTTTACCCCCGTGGGATATATATTCTACCCACACACATTTGGAACTCTCCTGGGGTACCCTCACGCATATTATTCCCTCATTTAGTAAATATTTTCACCAAAAAAGTGAAATTTTCAAAAATCCAGAAAATTGGCTGAAAACGACTAAATATCAAGGACTCATTGGGCGAATCGCTCTGGAACTGAAATCGGAACGCTCACTGACATTTCCGCTATCTGAAAGTCTGATAAACGCCGGAAAAATAACTAAGTCCAAAAAAAATTTTTTTTCAACTTTTTTCAATTTTACCCCCGTTGGATATGTATTCTACCCACACACATTTGGAACTCTCCTGGGGTACCCTCACGCATATTATTCCCTCATTTAGTAAATATTTTCACAAAAAAAGTGAAATTTTTAAAAATCCAGAAAATTGGCTGAAAACGACTAAATATCAAGGACTCATTGGGCGAATCGCTCTGCAACTGAAATCGGAACGCTTACTTACATTTAACCTATCTGAAAGTCTGATAAACGCCGGAAAAATGACTAAGTCCAAAAAAAAATTTTTTTAAATTTTACCCCTGTGGGATATATATTCTACCCACACACATTTGGAACTCTCCTGGGGTACTCTCACACATATTATTCCCTCATTTAGTGGATATTTTCACAAAAAAAGTGAAATTTTCAAAAATCCAGAAAATTGGCTTAAAATGACTAAATATCAAGGACTCATTGGGCGAATCGCTCTGGAACTGAAATCGGAACTCTCACTGACATTTCCCCTATCTGAAAGTCTGATAAACGCCGGAAAAATGACTAAGTCCCAAAAAAAAAATTTTTTCAACTTTTTTCAATTTTACCCCCGTGGGATATATATTCTACCCACACACATGTGGAACTCTCCTGGGGTACCCTCACACATATTATTCCCTCATATAATGGATATTTTCACAAAAGAGTAACATTTTCAAAAATCCAGAAAATTGTCTGAAAACGACAAAATATGAAGGACTCTTCCGGCGAATCGGTCTGGAACTGAAATCGGAATGCTCACTGATATTTCCCCTATCTGAAAGTCTGATAAACGCCGGAAAAATGAATAAGTCCAAAAAAAATTTTTTTTCAACTTTTTTCAATTTTACCCCCGTGGGATATATATTCTACCAACACACATTTGGAACTCTCCTGGGGTACCCTTACACATATTATTCCCTCATTTAGTGGATATTTTCACAAAAAAGTGACATTTTCAAAAATCCAGAAAATTGGCTGAAAACGACTAAATATCAACGACTCATTGGGCGAATCGCTCTGGAACTGAAATCGGAACGATTACTGACATTTAACCTATCTGAAAGTCTGATAAACGCCGGAAAAATGACTAAGTCCAAAAAAAAAATATTTTCAATTTTACCCCCGTGGGATATCTATTCTACCCACACACATTTGGAACTCTCCGGGGGTACCCTCACGCATATTATTCCCTCATTTAGTAAATATTTTCACCAAAAATGTGAAATTTTCAAAAATCCAGAAAATTGGCTGAAAACGACTAAATATCAAGGACTCATTGGGCGAATCGCTCTGGAACTGAAATCGGAATGCTCACTGATATTTCCCCTATCTGAAAGTCTGATAAACGCCGGAAAAATGAATAAGTCCAAAAAAAAATTTTTTTCAACTTTTTTCAATTTTACCCCCGTTGGATATGTATTCTAACCACACACATTTGGAACTCTCCTGGGGTACCCTCACGCATATTATTCCCTCATTTAGTAAATATTTTCACAAAAAAAGTGAAATTTTTAAAAATCCAGAAAATTGGCTGAAAACGACTAAATATCAAGGACTCATTGGGCGAATCGCTCTGCAACTGAAATCGGAACGCTTACTGACATTTAACCTATCTGAAAGTCTGATAAACGCCGGAAAAATGACTAAGTCCAAAAAAAAATTTTTTTCAATTTTACCCCTGTAGGATATATATTCTACACACACACAAATTTCAACTCTCCTGGGGTACCCTCACACATATTATTCCCTCATTTAGTGGATATTTTCACAAAAAAAGTGAAATTTTCAAAAATCCAGAAAACTGGCTGAAAACTACTAAATATCAAAGACTCATTGGGCGAATCGCTCTGGAACTGAAATCGGAACGCTACTGACATTTCCCCTATCTGAAAGTCTGATAAACGCCGGAAAAATGACTAAGTCCAAAAAAAAATTTTTTTCAACTTTTTTCAATTTTACCCCAGTTGGATATACATTCTACCCACACACATTTGGAACTCTCCTGGGGTACCCTCACGCATATTATTCCCTCATTTAGTAAATATTTTCACAAAAAAAGTGAAATTTTCAAAAATCCTAAATATTGGCAGAAAACGACTAAATATCAAGGACTCATTGGGCGAATCGCTCTGGAACTGAAATCGGAATGCTCACTGACATTTCCCCTATCTGAAAGTCTGATAAACGCCGGAAAAATGACTAAGTACAAAAAAAATTTTTTTTCAACTTTTTTCAATTTTACCCCCGTGGGATATATATTCTACCCACACATATTTGGAAATCCCCTGGGATACCCTCACACATATTATTCCCTCATTTAGTGGATATTTTCACAAAAAAGTGAAATTTTAAAAAATCCAGAAAATTGGCTGAAAACAACTAAATATCAAGGACTCAATGCACGAATCTCTCTGGAACTGAAATCGGAACTCTCACTGACATTTCCGATATCTGAAAGTCTGATAAACGCCGGAAAAATGACTAAGTGCAAAAAAAATTTTTTTTCAATTTTACCCCCATGGGATATATATTCTACCCCCATACATTTGGAACTCTCCTGGGGTACCCTCACACATATTATTCCCTCATTTAGTGAATATTTTCACAAAAAAAGTGAAATTTTCAAAAATCCAGAAAATTGGCTGAAAACGACTGAATATCAAGGACTCATTGGGCGAATCGCTCTGGAACTGAAATCGGAATGCTCACTGACATTTCCCCTATCTGAAAGTCTGATAAACGCCGGAAAAATGACTAAGTCCAAAAAAAAAAATTTTTCAACTTTTTTCAATTTTACACCCGTGGGATATATATTCTACCCACACACATTTGAAACTCTCCTGTGGTACCCTCACACATATTATTCCCTCATTTATTGAATATGTTCACCAAAAAAGTGAAATTTTCAAAAATCCAGAAAACTGGCTGAAAACGACTAAATATCAAAGACTCATTGGGCGAATCGCTCTGGAACTGAAATCGGAACGCTACTGACATTTCCCCTATCTGAAAGTCTGATAAACGCCGGAAAAATGACTAAGTCTAAAAAAAAATTTTTTTCAACTTTTTTCAATTTTACCCCAGTTGGATATACATTCTACCCACACACATTTGGAACTCTCCTGGGGTACCCTCACGCATATTATTCCCTCATTTAGTAAATATTTTCACAAAAAAAGTGAAATTTTCAAAAATCCTAAATATTGGCAGAAAACGACTAAATATCAAGGACTCATTGGGCGAATCGCTCTGGAACTGAAATCGGAACGCTCACTGACATTTCCCCTATCTGAAAGTCTGATAAACGCCGGAAAAATGACTAAGTACAAAAAAAAATTTTTTTCAACTTTTTTCAATTTTACCCCCGTGGGATATATATTCTAGCCACACACATTTGGAAATCTCCTGGGATACCCTCACACATATTATTCCCTCATTTAGTGAATATTTTCACAAAAAAAGTGAAGTTTATAAAAATCCAGAAAATTGGCTGAAAACGACTAAATGTCAAGGACTCATTGGGCGAATCGCTCTGGAACTGAAATCGGAACGATTACTGACATTTAACCTATCTGAAAGTCTGATAAACGCCGGAAAAATGACTAAGTCCAAAAAAGAAAATATTTTCAATTTTACCCCCGTGGGATATATATTCTACCCACACACATTTGGAACTCTCCTGGGGTACCCTCACGCATGTTATTCCCTCATTTAGTAAATATTTTCACCAAAAAAGTGAAATTTTCAAAAATCCAGAAAATTGGCTGAAAACGACTAAATATCAAGGACTCATTGGGCGAATCGCTCTGGAACTGAAATCGGAACGCTCACTGACATTTCCGCTATCTGAAAGTCTGATAAACGCCGGAAAAATAACTAAGTCCAAAAAAAAATTTTTTTCAACTTTTTTCAATTTTACCCCCGTTGGATATGTATTCTACCCACACACATTTGGAACTCTCCTGGGGTACCCTCACGCATATTATTCCCTCATTTAGTAAATATTTTCACAAAAAAAGTGAAATTTTTAAAAATCCAGAAAATTGGCTGAAAACGACTAAATATCAAGGACTCATTGGGCGAATCGCTCTGCAACTGAAATCGGAACGCTTACTGACATTTAACCTATCTGAAAGTCTGATAAACGCCGGAAAAATGACTAAGTCCAAAAAAAAATTTTTTTAAATTTTACCCCTGTGGGATATATATTCTACCCACACACATTTGGAACTCTCCTGGGGTACTCTCACACATATTATTCCCTCATTTAGTAAATATTTTCACAAAAAAAGTGAAATTTTCAAAAATCCTAAATATTGGCAGAAAACGACTAAATATCAAGGACTCATTGGGCGAATCGCTCTGGAACTGAAATCGGAACGCTCACTGACATTTCCCCTATCTGAAAGTCTGATAAACGCCGGAAAAATGACTAAGTACAAAAAAAAATTTTTTTCAACTTTTTTCAATTTTACCCCCGTGGGATATATATTCTAGCCACACACATTTGGAAATCTCCTGGGATACCCTCACACATATTATTCCCTCATTTAGTGAATATTTTCACAAAAAAAGTGAAATTTTCAAAAATCCAGAAAATTGGCTGAAAACGACTAAATATCAAGGACTCATTGGGCGAATCGCTCTGGAACTGAAATAGGAACGCTCACTGACATTTCCCCTATCTGAAAGTCTGATAAACGCCGGAAAAATGACTAAGTCCAAAAAAAAAAATTTTTCAACTTTTTTCAATTTTACCCCCGTGGGATATATATTCTACCCACACACATTTGGAACTCTCCTGGGGTACCCTCATACATATTATTCCCTCATTTAGTGGATATTTTCACAAAAAAGTGACATTTTCAAAAATCCAGAAAATTGGCTGAAAACGACTAAATATCAACGACTCATTGGGCGAATCGCTCTGGAACTGAAATCGGAACGATTACTGACATTTAACCTATCTGAAAGTCTGATAAACGCCGGAAAAATGACTAAGTCCAAAAAATAAATATTTTCAATTTTACCCCCGTGGGATATATATTCTACCCACACACATTTGGAACTCTCCTGGGGTACCCTCACGCATGTTATTCCCTCATTTAGTAAATATTTTCACCAAAAAAGTGAAATTTTCAAAAATCCAGGAAATTGGCTGAAAACGACTAAATATCAAGGACTCATTGGGCGAATCGCTCTGGAACTGAAATCGGAACGCTCACTGACATTTCCGCTATCTGAAAGTCTGATAAACGCCGGAAAAATAACTAAGTCCAAAAAAAAATTTTTTTCAACTTTTTTCAATTTTACCCCCGTTGGATATGTATTCTACCCACACACATTTGGAACTCTCCTGGGGTACCCTCACGCATATTATTCCCTCATTTAGTAAATATTTTCACAAAAAAAGTGAAATTTTTAAAAATCCAGAAAATTGGCTGAAAACGACTAAATATCAAGGACTCATTGGGCGAATCGCTCTGCAACTGAAATCGGAACGCTTACTGACATTTAACCTATCTGAAAGTCTGATAAACGCCGGAAAAATGACTAAGTCCAAAAAAAATTTTTTTTAAATTTTACCCCTGTGGGATATATATTTTACCCACACACATTTGGAACTCTCCTGGGGTACTCTCACACATATTATTCCCTCATTTAGTGGATATTTTCACAAAAAAAGTGAAATTTTCAAAAATCCAGAAAATTGGCTTAAAATGACTAAATATCAAGGACTCATTGGGCGAATCGCTCTGGAACTGAAATCGGAACTCTCACTGACATTTCCCCTATCTGAAAGTCTGATAAACGCCGGAAAAATGACTAAGTACACCAAAAAAAAATGTTTTCAACTTTTTTCAATTAGACCCCCGTGGGATATATATTCTACCAACACACATTTGGAACTCTCCTGGGGTACCCTCACACATATTATTCCCTCATTTAGTGGATATTTTCACAAAAAAGTGACATTTTCAAAAATCCAGAAAGTTGGCTGATTATGTCTAAATATTAAGGACTCATCCGGCGAAACGCTCTGGAATTGAAATCGGAACGCTCACTGACATTTCCCCTATCTGAAATTCTGATAAACGCAGGAAAAATGACTAAGTCCCAAAAAAAAAATTTTTTCAACTTTTTTCAATTTTACCCCCGTGGGATATATATTCTACCCACACACATGTGGAACTCTCCTGGGGTACCCTCACACATATTATTCCCTCATTTAATGGATATTTTCACAAAAGAGTAACATTTTCAAAAATCCAGAAAATTGTCTGAAAACGACAAAATATGAAGGACTCTTCCGGCGAATCGGTCTGGAACTGAAATCGGAATGCTCACTGATATTTCCCCTATCTGAAAGTCTGATAAACGCCGGAAAAATGACTAAGTCCAAAAAAAATTTTTTTTCAACTTTTTTCAATTTTACCCCCGTGGGATATATATTCTACCAACACACATTTGGAACTCTCCTGGGGTACCCTCATACATATTATTCCCTCATTTAGTGGATATTTTCACAAAAAAAGTGACATTTTCAAAAATCCAGAAAATTGGCTGAAAACGACTAAATATCAACGACTCATTGGGCGAATCGCTCTGGAACTGAAATCGGAACGATTACTGACATTTAACCTATCTGAAAGTCTGATAAACGCCGGAAAAATGACTAAGTCCAAAAAAAAAATATTTTCAATTTTACCCCCGTGGGATATATATTCTACCCACACACATTTGGAACTCTCCGGGGGTACCCTCACGCATATTATTCCCTTATTTAGTAAATATTTTCACCAAAAAAGTGAAATTTTCAAAAATCCAGAAAATTCGCTGAAAACGACTAAATATCAAGGACTCATTGGGCGAATCGCTCTGGAACTGAAATCGGAATGCTCACTGACATTTCCGCTATCTGAAAGTCTGATAAACGCCGGAAAAATAACTAAGTCCAAAAAAAAATTTTTTTCAACTTTTTTCAATTTTACCCCCGTGGGATATATATTCTACCCACACACATGTGGAACTCTCCTGGGGTACCCTCACGCATATTATTCCCTCATTTAGTAAATATTTTCACAAAAAAAGTGAAATTTTTAAAAATCCAGAAAATTGGCTGAAAACGACTAAATATCAAGGACTCATTGGGCGAATCGCTCTGCAACTGAAATCGGAACGCTTACTGACATTTAACCTATCTGAAAGTCTGATAAACGCCGGAAAAATGACTAAGTCCAAAAAAATTTTTTTTTCAATTTTACCCCTGTAGGATATATATTCTACACACACACAAATTTCAACTCTCCTGGGGTACCCTCACACATATTATTCCCTCATTTAGTGGATATTTTCACAAAAAAGTGAAATTTTCAAAAATTCAGAAAATTGGCTGAAAACGACTAAATATCAAGGACTCATTGGGCGAATCGCTCTGGAACTGAAATCGGAACGCTCACTGACATTTCCCCTATCTGAAAGTCTGATAAACGCCGGAAAAATGACTAAGTCCAAAAAAAATTTATTTTAAACTTTTTTCAATTTTACCCCCGTGGGATATATATTCTACCAACACACATTTGGAACTCTCCTGGGGTACCCTCACACATATTATTCCCTCATTTAGTGGATATTTTCACAAAAAAGTGAAAATTTCAAAAATCCAGAAAATTGGCTGAAAACGACTAAATATCAAGGACTCATTGGGCAAATCGCTCTGGAACTGAAATCGGAACGCTCACTGACATTTCCCCTATCTGAAAGTCTGATAAATGCCGGAAAAATGACTAAGTACAAAAAAATTTTTTTTTTCAACTTTTATCTATTTTAACCCTGTGGGATATATATTCTACCCACACACATTTGGAACTCTCCTGGGGTACCCTCACACATATTATTCCCTCATTTAGTGGATATTTTCAGAAAAAAGGGAAATTTTCAAAAATCCAGAAAATTGGCTGAAAACGACTAAATTTCAGGGACTCATTGGGCAAATCGCTCTGGAACTGAAATCGGAATGCTCACTGACATTTCCCCTTTCTGAAAGTCTGATAAATGCCGGAAAAATAACTAAGTCCCAAAAAAAATTTTTTCAACTTTTTTCAATTTTACCCCCGTGGGATATATATTCTACCCACACACATTTGGAACTCTCCTGGGTTACCTTCACACAAATTATTCCCTCATTTAGTGAATATTTTCACAAAAAAGTGAAATTTTCAAAAATCCAGAAAATTGGCTGAAAGCGACTATCAAGGAGTCATTGGGCGAATCGCTCTGGAACTGAAATCGGAACGCTCACTGACATTTCCCCTATCTGAAAGTCTGATAAACGCCAGAAAAATGACTAAGTCCAAAAAAAAATTTTTTTCAACTTTTTTCAATTTTACCCCCGTTGGATATGTATTCTAACCACACACATTTGGAACTCTCCTGGGGTACCCTCACGCATATTATTCCCTCATTTAGTAAATATTTTCACAAAAAAAGTGAAATTTTTAAAAATCCAGAAAATTGGCTGAAAACGACTAAATATCAAGGACTCATTGGGCGAATCGCTCTGCAACTGAAATCGGAACGCTTACTGACATTTAACCTATCTGAAAGTCTGATAAACGCCGGAAAAATGACTAAGTCCAAAAAAAATTTTTTTTCAATTTTACCCCTGTAGGATATATATTCTACACACACACAAATTTCAACTCTCCTGGGGTACCCTCACACATATTATTCCCTCATTTAGTGGATATTTTCACAAAAAAGTGAAATTTTCAAAAATTCAGAAAATTGGCTGAAAACGACTAAATATCAAGGACTCATTGGGCGAATCGCTCTGGAACTGAAATCGGAACGCTCACTGACATTTCCCCTATCTGAAAGTCTGATAAACGCCGGAAAAATGACTAAGTCCAAAAAAATTTTTTTTTAAACTTTTTTCAATTTTACCCCCGTGGGATATATATTCTACCAACACACATTTGGAACTCTCCTGGGGTACCCTCACACATATTATTCCCTCATTTAGTGGATATTTTCACAAAAAAGTGAAAATTTCAAAAATCCAGAAAATTGGCTGAAAACGACTAAATATCAAGGACTCATTGGGCAAATCGCTCTGGAACTGAAATCGGAACGCTCACTGACATTTCCCCTATCTGAAAGTCTGATAAATGCCGGAAAAATGACTAAGTACAAAAAAATTTTTTTTTTCAACTTTTTTCTATTTTAACCCTGTGGGATATATATTCTACCCACACACATTTGGAACTCTCCTGGGGTACCCTCACACATATTATTCCCTCATTTAGTGGATATTTTCAGAAAAAAGGGAAATTTTCAAAAATCCAGAAAATTGGCTGAAAACGACTAAATTTCAGGGACTCATTGGGCAAATCGCTCTGGAACTGAAATCGGAATGCTCACTGACATTTCCCCTTTCTGAAAGTCTGATAAATGCCGGAAAAATAACTAAGTCCCAAAAAAAATTTTTTCAACTTTTTTCAATTTTACCCCCGTGGGATATATATTCTACCCACACACATTTGGAACTCTCCTGGGTTACCTTCACACAAATTATTCCCTCATTTAGTGAATATTTTCACAAAAAAGTGAAATTTTCAAAAATCCAGAAAATTGGCTGAAAGCGACTATCAAGGAGTCATTGGGCGAATCGCTCTGGAACTGAAATCGGAACGCTCACTGACATTTCCCCTATCTGAAAGTCTGATAAACGCCAGAAAAATGACTAAGTCCAAAAAAAAATTTTTTTCAACTTTTTTCAATTTTATCCCCTTGGGATATAAATTCTACCCACACACATTTGGAACTCTCCTGGGGTACCATCACACATATTATTCCCTCCTTTAGTGGATATTTTCACAAAAAAGTGACATTTTCAAAAATCCAGAAAGTTGGCTGATTATGACTAAATATTAAGGACTCATCCGGCGAAACGCTCTGGAATTGAAATCGGAACGCTCACTGACATTTCCCCTATCTGAAATTCTGATAAACGCAGGAAAAATGACTAAGTCCCAAAAAAAAAAATTTTTCAACTTTTTTCAATTTTACCCCCGTGGGATATATATTCTACCCACACACATGTGGAACTCTCCTGGGGTACCCTCACACATATTATTCCCTCATTTAATGGATATTTTCACAAAAGAGTAACATTTTCAAAAATCCAGAAAATTGTCTGAAAACGACAAAATATGAAGGACTCTTCCGGCGAATCGGTCTGGAACTGAAATCGGAATGCTCACTGATATTTCCCCTATCTGAAAGTCTGATAAACGCCGGAAAAATGACTAAGTCCAAAAAAAATTTTTTTTCAACTTTTTTCAATTTTACCCCCGTGGGATATATATTCTACCAACACACATTTGGAACTCTCCTGGGGTACCCTCATACATATTATTCCCTCATTTAGTGGATATTTTCACAAAAAAAGTGACATTTTCAAAAATCCAGAAAATTGGCTGAAAACGACTAAATATCAACGACTCATTGGGCGAATCGCTCTGGAACTGAAATCGGAACGATTACTGACATTTAACCTATCTGAAAGTCTGATAAACGCCGGAAAAATGACTAAGTCCAAAAAAAAAATATTTTCAATTTTACCCCCGTGGGATATATATTCTACCCACACACATTTGGAACTCTCCGGGGGTACCCTCACGCATATTATTCCCTTATTTAGTAAATATTTTCACCAAAAAAGTGAAATTTTCAAAAATCCAGAAAATTGGCTGAAAACGACTAAATATCAAGGACTCATTGGGCGAATCGCTCTGGAACTGAAATCGGAATGCTCACTGACATTTCCGCTATCTGAAAGTCTGATAAACGCCGGAAAAATAACTAAGTCCAAAAAAAAATTTTTTTCAACTTTTTTCAATTTTACCCCCGTTGGATATGTATTCTAACCACACACATTTGGAACTCTCCTGGGGTACCCTCACGCATATTATTCCCTCATTTAGTAAATATTTTCACAAAAAAAGTGAAATTTTTAAAAATCCAGAAAATTGGCTGAAAACGACTAAATATCAAGGACTCATTGGGCGAATCGCTCTGCAACTGAAATCGGAACGCTTACTGACATTTAACCTATCTGAAAGTCTGATAAACGCCGGAAAAATGACTAAGTCCAAAAAAATTTTTTTTTCAATTTTACCCCTGTAGGATATATATTCTACACACACACAAATTTCAACTCTCCTGGGGTACCCTCACACATATTATTCCCTCATTTAGTGGATATTTTCACAAAAAAGTGAAATTTTCAAAAATTCAGAAAATTGGCTGAAAACGACTAAATATCAAGGACTCATTGGGCGAATCGCTCTGGAACTGAAATCGGAACGCTCACTGACATTTCCCCTATCTGAAAGTCTGATAAACGCCGGAAAAATGACTAAGTCCAAAAAAAATTTTTTTTAAACTTTTTTCAATTTTACCCCCATGGGATATATATTCTACCAACACACATTTGGAACTCTCCTGGGGTACCCTCACACATATTATTCCCTCATTTAGTGGATATTTTCACAAAAAAGTGAAAATTTCAAAAATCCAGAAAATTGGCTGAAAACGACTAAATATCAAGGACTCATTGGGCAAATCGCTCTGGAACTGAAATCGGAACGCTCACTGACATTTCCCCTATCTGAAAGTCTGATAAATGCCGGAAAAATGACTAAGTACAAAAAAATTTTTTTTTTCAACTTTTTTCAATTTTAACCCTGTGGGATATATATTCTACCCACACACATTTGGAACTCTCCTGGGGTACCCTCACACATATTATTCCCTCATTTAGTGGATATTTTCAGAAAAAAGGGAAATTTTCAAAAATCCAGAAAATTGGCTGAAAACGACTAAATTTCAGGGACTCATTGGGCAAATCGCTCTGGAACTGAAATCGGAATGCTCACTGACATTTCCCCTTTCTGAAAGTCTGATAAATGCCGGAAAAATAACTAAGTCCCAAAAAAAATTTTTTCAACTTTTTTCAATTTTACCCCCGTGGGATATATATTCTACCCACACACATTTGGAACTCTCCTGGGTTACCTTCACACAAATTATTCCCTCATTTAGTGAATATTTTCACAAAAAAGTGAAATTTTCAAAAATCCAGAAAATTGGCTGAAAGCGACTATCAAGGAGTCATTGGGCGAATCGCTCTGGAACTGAAATCGGAACGCTCACTGACATTTCCCCTATCTGAAAGTCTGATAAACGCCAGAAAAATGACTAAGTCCAAAAAAAAATTTTTTTCAACTTTTTTAAATTTTACCCCCGTTGGATATGTATTCTAACCACACACATTTGGAACTCTCCTGGGGTACCCTCACGCATATTATTCCCTCATTTAGTAAATATTTTCACAAAAAAAGTGAAATTTTTAAAAATCCAGAAAATTGGCTGAAAACGACTAAATATCAAGGACTCATTGGGCGAATCGCTCTGCAACTGAAATCGGAACGCTTACTGACATTTCCCCTATCTGAAAGTCTGATAAATGCCGGAAAAATGACTAAGTACCAAAAAATTTTTTTTTTCAACTTTTTTCTATTTTAACCCTGTGGGATATATATTCTACCCACACACATTTGGAACTCTCCTGGGGTACCCTCACACATATTATTCCCTCATTTAGTGGATATTTTCAGAAAAAAGGGAAATTTTCAAAAATCCAGAAAATTGGCTGAAAACGACTAAATTTCAGGGACTCATTGGGCAAATCGCTCTGGAACTGAAATCGGAATGCTCACTGACATTTCCCCTTTCTGAAAGTCTGATAAATGCCGGAAAAATAACTAAGTCCCAAAAAAAATTTTTTCAACTTTTTTCAATTTTACCCCCGTGGGATATATATTCTACCCACACACATTTGGAACTCTCCTGGGTTACCTTCACACAAATTATTCCCTCATTTAGTGAATATTTTCACAAAAAAGTGAAATTTTCAAAAATCCAGAAAATTGGCTGAAAGCGACTATCAAGGAGTCATTGGGCGAATCGCTCTGGAACTGAAATCGGAACGCTCACTGACATTTCCCCTATCTGAAAGTCTGATAAACGCCAGAAAAATGACTAAGTCCAAAAAAAAATTTTTTTCAACTTTTTTCAATTTTATCCCCTTGGGATATAAATTCTACCCACACACATTTGGAACTCTCCTGGGGTACCATCACACATATTATTCCCTCCTTTAGTGGATATTTTCACAAAAAAGTGAAATTTTCAAAAATCCAGAAAATTGGCTGAAAACGACTAAATATCAAGGACTCATTGGAAATCGCTCTGGAACTGAAATCGGAATGCTCACTGACATTTCCCCTATCTGAAAGTCTGATAAACGCCGGAAAAATGACTAAGTACAAAAAAAAAATTTTTTTTCAACTTTTTTCAATTTTAACCCTGTGGGATATATATTCTACCCACACACATTTGGAACTCTCCTGGGGTACTCTCACACATATTATTCCCTCATTTAGTGGATATTTTCACAAAAAAAGTGAAATTTTCAAAAATCCAGAAAATTGGCTTAAAATGACTAAATATCAAGGACTCATTGGGCGAATCGCTCTGGAACTGAAATCGGAACTCTCACTGACATTTCCCCTATCTGAAAGTCTGATAAACGCCGGAAAAATGACTAAGTACACCAAAAAAAAATGTTTTCAACTTTTTTCAATTAGACCCCCGTGGGATATATATTCTACCAACACACATTTGGAACTCTCCTGGGGTACCCTCACACATATTATTCCCTCATTTAGTGGATATTTTCACAAAAAAGTGACATTTTCAAAAATCCAGAAAGTTGGCTGATTATGACTAAATATTAAGGACTCATCCGGCGAAACGCTCTGGAATTGAAATCGGAACGCTCACTGACATTTCCCCTATCTGAAATTCTGATAAACGCAGGAAAAATGACTAAGTCCCAAAAAAAAAATTTTTTCAACTTTTTTCAATTTTACCCCCGTGGGATATATATTCTACCCACACACATGTGGAACTCTCCTGGGGTACCCTCACACATATTATTCCCTCATTTAATGGATATTTTCACAAAAGAGTAACATTTTCAAAAATCCAGAAAATTGTCTGAAAACGACAAAATATGAAGGACTCTTCCGGCGAATCGGTCTGGAACTGAAATCGGAATGCTCACTGATATTTCCCCTATCTGAAAGTCTGATAAACGCCGGAAAAATGACTAAGTCCAAAAAAAATTTTTTTTCAACTGTTTTCAATTTTACCCCCGTGGGATATATATTCTACCAACACACATTTGGAACTCTCCTGGGGTACCCTCATACATATTATTCCCTCATTTAGTGGATATTTTCACAAAAAAAGTGACATTTTCAAAAATCCAGAAAATTGGCTGAAAACGACTAAATATCAACGACTCATTGGGCGAATCGCTCTGGAACTGAAATCGGAACGATTACTGACATTTAACCTATCTGAAAGTCTGATAAACGCCGGAGAAATGACTAAGTCCAAAAAAAAAATATTTTCAATTTTACCCCCGTGGGATATATATTCTACCCACACACATTTGGAACTCTCCGGGGGTACCCTCACGCATATTATTCCCTTATTTAGTAAATATTTTCACCAAAAAAGTGAAATTTTCAAAAATCCAGAAAATTGGCTGAAAACGACTAAATATCAAGGACTCATTGGGCGAATCGCTCTGGAACTGAAATCGGAATGCTCACTGACATTTCCGCTATCTGAAAGTCTGATAAACGCCGGAAAAATGACTAAGTCCAAAAAAAATTTTTTTTCAATTTTACCCCTGTAGGATATATATTCTACACACACACAAATTTCAACTCTCCTGGGGTACCCTCACACATATTATTCCCTCATTTAGTGGATATTTTCACAAAAAAGTGACATTTTCAAAAATTCAGAAAATTGGCTGAAAACGACTAAATATCAAGGACTCATTGGGCGAATCGCTCTGGAACTGAAATCGGAACGCTCACTGACATTTCCCCTATCTGAAAGTCTGATAAACGCCGGAAAAATGACTAAGTCCAAAAAAAATTTTTTTTAAACTTTTTTCAATTTTACCCCCGTGGGATATATATTCTACCAACACACATTTGGAACTCTCCTGGGGTACCCTCACACATATTATTCCCTCATTTAGTGGATATTTTCACAAAAAAGTGAAAATTTCAAAAATCCAGAAAATTGGCTGAAAACGACTAAATATCAAGGACTCATTGGGCAAATCGCTCTGGAACTGAAATCGGAACGCTCACTGACATTTCCCCTATCTGAAAGTCTGATAAATGCCGGAAAAATGACTAAGTACAAAAAAATTTTTTTTTTCAACTTTTTTCAATTTTAACCCTGTGGGATATATATTCTACCCACACACATTTGGAACTCTCCTGGGGTACCCTCACACATATTATTCCCTCATTTAGTGGATATTTTCAGAAAAAAGGGAAATTTTCAAAAATCCAGAAAATTGGCTGAAAACGACTAAATTTCAGGGACTCATTGGGCAAATCGCTCTGGAACTGAAATCGGAATGCTCACTGACATTTCCCCTTTCTGAAAGTCTGATAAATGCCGGAAAAATAACTAAGTCCCAAAAAAAATTTTTTCAACTTTTTTCAATTTTACCCCCGTGGGATATATATTCTACCCACACACATTTGGAACTCTCCTGGGTTACCTTCACACAAATTATTCCCTCATTTAGTGAATATTTTCACAAAAAAGTGAAATCTTCAAAAATCCAGAAAATTGGCTGAAAGCGACTATCAAGGACTCATTGGGAATCGCTCTGGAACTGAAATCGGAATGCTCACTGACATTTCCCCTATCTGAAAGTCTGATAAACGCCGGAAAAATGACTAAGTACAAAAAAAAAATTTTTTTTCAACTTTTTTCAATTTTAACCCTGTGGGATATATATTCTACCCAGACACATTTGGAACTCTCCTAGGGTACCCTCACACATATTATTCCCTCATTTAGTGGATATTTTCACAAAAAAGTGAAATTTTCAAACATCCAGAAAATTGGCTGAAAACGACTAAACATCAAGGACTCATTAGGCGAATCGCTCTGGAACTGAAATCGGAATGCTCACAGACATTTCTCTTATCTGAAAGTCTGATAAACGCCGGAAAAATGACAGTCCAAAAAAAAAATGTTTCCAACTTTTTTCAATTTTACCCCCGTGGGATACATATTCTACTCACACACATTTGGAACTCTCCTGGGGTATCCTCACACATATTATTCCCTCATTTAGTGGATATTTTCACAAAAAAGTGAAATTTTCAAAATCCAGAAAATTGGCTGAAAACGGCTAAACATCAAGGACTCATTAGGCGAATCGCTCTGGAACTGAAATCGGAATGCTCACAGACATTTCTCTTATCTGAAAGTCTGATAAACGCCGGAAAAATGACAGTCCAAAAAAAAAATGTTTTCAACTTTTTTCAATTTTGCCCCCGTCGGATATATATTCTACCCACACACATTTGGAACTCTCCTGGGGTAACCTCACACATATTATTCCCTCATTTAGTGGATATTTTCACAAAAAAGTGAAATTTTCAAACATCATTTTCAAACGCTGTTCCCCTCACCTCCCTGCTCCGTGCCCGGCGTCCTCCTCCCGCTCTGCTGGCAGCGCGCGCTCCTTCCCGGCCACTGTGCTTAGGGCGCGCGCGCGCGCTCTCCCTCCCTCTTAAAGGGGCCGCGCGCGCCGTCCTAAGGAGTCCCCGGCCAATGGCCGGAGGACATCACCATATATAAGGCACCTCCTCCAAAATGGAGGTGCCCGAGCAATGTTGTTGCACTGTTCACTACTCTGCTTCAGCCCTCAGGTCCCGTTGCCAGTTACCTGCCAGATACCTGCCAGATTCCTGCCAGCTTGCTGTCTTATTCCTGCCTGATATTCCGCTACCTGCCTTCTAGCCTGAGGTCCGACGGTCTGCCTTACAACTCCTGTCAGTCTGTCTAAGGACCAGCTTGCCCGCTCACCTGGGAGCGCACTTCAGCTACCTGCCTGCTAGCCTGAGGTCCGACGGTCTGCCTTCCAACTCCTGTCAGTCTGTCTATGGACCAGCTTGCCCGCTCACCTGGGAGCGCACATCTGCTACCTGTCTGCTAGCCTACCTGGAGGCTCCGCCGTCACGTGCTGTGACCACCTGCCTGTCCAGTGACTCCTGTCCGCTCACCTGGGAGCGCTCATCTGCTGCCTGTCCGTTAGCCTACCTGGAGGCTCTGCCGTCACGTGCTGTGACCACCCGCTTATCCAGAGACTCTCGCCCGCTCATCTGGGAGCGCTCATCTGCCGCCTGTCTGTTGGTCTTCCTGGAGGCTCCGCCGTCACATGCTGTGACCACTCGTTTATCCAGAGACTCTCGCCTGCTCACCTGGGAGCTCAAGTCTACCATCAGCCGCCACAGGTCGTACCCAGAGACTGCCCCGGTCACTTGCCGTGACCATCTGCCCGTTCTTCCAGAGACTGTCCCGGTCACTTGCCGTGGCCATCTGCCCGTTCACCCAGAGACTGCCCCAGTCACTTGTCGTGATCTCCTGCCCGTTCTTCCAGAGACTGTCCCGGTCACTTGCCGTGACCATCTGCCCGTTCACCCAGAGACTGCCCCAGTCACTTGTCGTGATCTCCTGCTCGTTCTTCCAGAGACTGTCCCGGTCACCTGCTGTGACTGCCTGCCTGGTCGCCACCCGCTCCCTTACAAGGACCGCCCCCTTGTATAGTAGCTCAGAGGTTCCGCCTCCCAGACCCGTTACAGTTTGCTCGGGCCATGGAACCCGGTGGCACCCAAGCTCCTTCGCTCTCGGACCTCTGTCATGAACTGTCCCGTCAGAGGTCCCAACAGGAGTCCATCCTGGGTCACCTGCGGAATGTCAATTCTCGCCTGGACACTCTGACTGCTCCACCAGCAACCACCGCCAGTGCCATGACTCGCAACCCGGCAGCTCCGCTGCCCACCAATACCATGGTATCCTACCCCGGACCCCGGCTTTCTGCACCTCCTCGCTTCGGAGGCGACTCCGCCCAGGCTCGGGGCTTCATTAATCAGTGCACCCTGCACTTTGAACTATTGTCCCACCAGTTTAACTCTGACCGGGCCAAAATTGCCTTCATCATGTCCCATCTCACCGGGGAGGCCCTGGCCTGGCTAAATCCTCTATGGGAGAGAGGAGACCCCCTGGTGTCCGACTTGCCTGCCTTCCTCACGGCTTTCCGGAAAGTCTTCGACGAACCCGGACGGAAGACCTCATCCGCATCATCTCTTCTACGCCTCCATCAGGGAAGTCTCACCGTGGGCCAATATGCCATACGGTTCCGTACCCTTGCCTCGGAGCTGGCCTGGGATAACGACGCTCTGGTATCCGTCTTCTGGGAGGGTCTGTCCGGCCGTATTAAAGATGAACTTGCCGGTCGGGACGTTCCTACCACTCTCGATGACCTAATAACTCTTGCCACCCGGATTGACCTACGGTTCCAGGAGCGTGCCAAAGAGGTCACCCGTGAGAGGAGGTTTCCACGTCTAGCTCCTACTTTTCAGAAACCCGTCACTCCCTCCGTCTCTCCCCAGGTACACTCTCCTGAGCCTATGCAGGTCGACCAGACCAAGATGGTCAAAACCCATCAGGACTTACGCCGTGCCGAGGGGAGCTGCTTCTACTGTGGCAGTAAGGAGCACCGGATCCGTGCCTGCCCAGAGAGGTCGGGAAACGCCTGTGTCTAGGTTCGCTCAGAGAGGTCGACCTAGACAAAATAAATCCTCTCCATCTCTGCTGCTGTCAGTTTCAATCGTCTGCGGGGAGAACCGTTATTTCGAACTAGCCCAACTGGACTCTGGAGCAGCCGGGAATCTTATTTCACAGTCCCTGGTAGAGAGATACCGCATCCCCACCAAACCTCTGGCTGTACCCTTGTCTGTTGCTGCTGTGGATGGGGGTCTCTTACCACGCCCCATCCAACTCATCACCGAATCCATTACTCTGCAGGTGGGAATGCTGCATTCTGAGAGTATCTCCTTTCATGTTCTGCCTGGACTCTCTCACGCCCTCCTGCTAGGTCTACCTTGGCTCCAGAGACATGCACCCGTGCTTGACTGGCAGACCGGAGAAGTCCTTCGCTGGGGACAGGACTGCCATAAGACCTGTCTGGTTCCCGTCCATCCCGTCCGTCCTTCTCCTACCCCAGCTAATCTACCTGGACTTCCGATTCCTTATTGGTCTTATGCTGATGTCTTTAATAAAAAGGAAGCAGAGACACTACCCCCTCATAGACCATACGACTGCCCTATCGACTTGTTACCCGGTACTACTCCTCCCCGTGGGCGTATTTATCCATTATCCGCTGCTGAGACCCGGTCGATGTCCGAATATATTGAGGAGAATCTGGCCAGGGGATTCATCTGGAAATCTACCTCCCCGGCGGGAGCAGGCTTCTTCTTCGTAAAAAAGAAGGACGGCTCTCTCCGTCCCTGTATAGACAATAGAGTCCTTAACCAGATCACGGTGAAGAATAAGTACCCCCTTCCGCTCATTCCGGAGTTATTTGATCGTCTGAGAGGGGCTAGAATCTTCACCAAACTGGACCTCCGTGGGGCGTACAACCTGGTTCGTATCCGTCAGGGGGATGAATGGAAGACGGCATTCAACACCCGGGACGGCCACTATGAATATGTGGTAATGCTCTTTGGTCTCTGTAACGCTCCTGCCGTCTTTCAAGAGTTGGTCAATGACATCTTCCGGGACCTTCTCTACTCCTGCGTAGTGGTGTACCTGGACGACATCTTGGTCTTCTCTCCGGATCTCCAGACTCACCGGAGGGACGTTCGTCAGGTCCTGCTCAGGCTCAGGCAGAATCACCTCTTCGCTAAATACGAGAAGTGCCTCTTTGAGCAGACCTCGCTTCCGTTTTTGGGCTACATTATTTCTCAGACCGGCCTACGAATGGATCCAGAGAAACTGTCTGCCATCGAGAAATGGCCTCGACCGGAGGGGTTGAAGGCCATTCAGCGGTTCCTGGGCTTCGCCAACTACTACCGCCTCTTCATACCACACTTCTCTTCCCGGACTGCCCCAATTTCCGCGCTCACCCGTAAGGGTACTAATCCCAAAGAGTGGCCGCCCGAAGCAGAGGAGGCCTTTCTTTCCTTAAAACAGGCCTTCTCTTCCGCCCCGGTGCTGCATCGCCCGGACGGCAACAAGCAGTTCTTCCTGGAAGTTGACGCCTCCTCCTCTGGAGCCGGAGCGGTACTTACTCAAAAATCATCTTCCGGGAGGATGGTAACTTGCGGCTTCTTCTCTAAACTCTTCTCCTCCTCTGAGCGCAATTATTCCATAGGAGACCGAGAGCTATTGGCCATCAAACTGGCATTGGAGGAGTGGCGTTACCTGCTCGAGGGGGCTCTTCACCCGGTAATAATTTACACTGACCACAAGAACTTGGCTTACCTCCAGCATGCCCAGAGACTTAACCCGCGCCAAGCCCGGTGTTCCTTGTTTTTTGCTCGCTTTGATTTTGTTCTTCATTTTCGCCCGGCTGACAAAAACGTCAAGGCGGACGCCTTGTCTCGATCCTTTCTGGTGTCTGATCTCGAGGAAGATCCGAAACACATCATCGATCCCGCCAGAGTAATGCAGGTGGCTCCCGTGAGTCTAAATCGTCTCCCTCCCGGAAAGACGTTCGTATCAGTACCTGATCGGGAGAAGATCCTTCACTGGGGTCACTCGTCTAAACTAGCTGGCCATGCCGGTCAGAAAAAGACCCTCCAGCTTATTACCCGGCACTACTGGTGGCCTACCCTGCACAAGGACGTAATAGACTTTGTTTCTGCCTGTGTGTCCTGCGCCCGCAACAAGGTTCCGAGACATCTGCCAGCCGGTAGCCTCCTTCCGCTCCCTGTACCTGCTGCCCCCTGGCAGCATATATCAATGGACTTTATAACAGACCTCCCAGTCTCTGCCGGTTGTACGGTCATTTGGGTGGTCGCTGACCACTTCTCCAAGATGGCTCATTTCGTTCCCCTGCCAGGCCTCCCGTCTGCACCCGAGCTAGCTAAAGACTTTATTCATCACATCTTTCGTCTTCATGGCCTGCCCCTCCACATCGTGTCGGATCGTGGGGTACAGTTCACCTCACGCTTCTGGAGAGCCACTTGTAAACTGCTAGATGTCACCCTGGACTTCTCTTCCGCTTACCACCCACAGTCCAATGGTCAAGTGGAGCGGATCAATCAGAACCTGACCAGTTACCTCCGGCACTTCGTTAATGCCCATCATTCTGACTGGGTGGATTTCCTACCATGGGCCGAGTTCTCTTATAACAATCACGAGAGCGAATCCTCCTCCAAATCCCCGTTTTTTGTAGTCTTCGGTCAGCATCCTCGGATTCCTTTTCCTGTCTCCACCTCTGTGGACAACCCGGCTGCGGAATCTCTCGTTAGGAAATTTTCCTCCATTTGGGAGAGTACCCGATCCGCACTCCTTCAGTCGTCCGAACGGATGAAAAGACACGCTGACAAAAAACGCCTGGATCCTCCACAATTTCGTCCCGGAGATAAAGTCTGGCTCTCATCTAAATATGTCCGACTCAAGATACCTTCTTACAAGTTAGGGCCTCGGTTCATCAGCCCTCTGGAGGTCATCAGTCAGATCAACCCGGTGGCCTATAAATTGAAACTCCCGGCCAACTTACGGATCCCTAACTCCTTCCATGTATCTCTCCTCAAACCTGTGGTACTTAACTCTTTTTCCAAGTCTACAGGTACGCCTCCTGCTCCGGTTTCTGCTGAGGACGAGTTTGAGGTAGAGAACATTCTTGCCACCAAAAGGGTAAGAGGAAAGACCTTTTTTCTAGTAGATTGGAAGGGGTTTGGTCCTGAGGAGAGAACGTGGGAGCCCCGGGAGAACATCCATGCCCCTCTTATCCTTGCTAAATTTCTGTCTGGCCTAAAAAAGGGGGGGCCAAAGGGGGGGGTACTGTAGCGCCGGCGTCCCTGCCCTCTGCTAGGCAGGGACGCTGTTCCCCTCACCTCCCTGCTCCGTGCCCGGCGTCCTCCTCCCGCTGTGCTGGCAGCGTGCGCTCCTTCCCGGCCACTGTGCTTAGGGCGCGCGCGCTCTCCCTCCCTCTTAAAGGGGCCGCGCGCGCCGTCCTAAGGAGTCCCCGGCCAATGGCCGGAGGACATCACCATATATAAGGCACCTCCTCCAAAATGGAGGTGCCCGAGCAATGTTGTTGCACTGTTCACTACTCTGCTTCAGCCCTCAGGTCCCGTTGCCAGTTACCTGCCAGATACCTGCCAGATTCCTGCCAGCTTGCTGTCTTATTCCTGCCTGATATTCCGCTACCTGCCTGCTAGCCTGAGGTCCGACGGTCTGCCTTACAACTCCTGTCAGTCTGTCTAAGGACCAGCTTGCCCGCTCACCTGGGAGCGCACTTCAGCTACCTGCCTGCTTGCCTGAGGTCCGACGGTCTGCCTTCCAACTCCTGTCAGTCTGTCTATGGACCAGCTTGTGCGCTCCCAGGTGAGCTACCTGTCTGCTAGCCTACCTGGAGGCTCCGCCGTCACGTGCTGTGACCACCTGCCTGTCCAGTGACTCCTGTCCGCTCACCTGGGAGCGCTCATCTGCTGCCTGTCCGTTAGCCTACCTGGAGGCTCTGCCGTCACGTGCTGTGACCACCCGCTTATCCAGAGACTCTCGCCCGCTCATCTGGGAGCGCTCATCTGCCGCCTGTCTGTTGGTCTTCCTGGAGGCTCCGCCGTCACATGCTGTGACCACCCGTTTATCCAGAGACTCTCGCCTGCTCACCTGGGAGCTCAAGTCTACCATCAGCCGCCACAGGTCGTACCAACCCTTTACCCAGAGACTGCCCCGGTCACTTGCCGTGACCATCTGCCCGTTCTTCCGGAGACTGTCCCGGTCACTTGCCGTGACCATCTGCCCGTTCACCCAGAGACTGCCCTAGTCACTTGTCGTGATCTCCTGCCCGTTCTTCCAGAGACTGTCCCGGTCACTTGCCGTGACCATCTGCCCGTTCACCCAGAGACTGCCCCAGTCACTTGTCGTGATCTCCTGCCCGTTCTTCCAGAGACTGTCCCGGTCACCTGCTGTGACTGCCTGCCTGGTCGCCACCCGCTCCCTTACAAGGACCGCCCCCTTGTATAGTAGCTCAGAGGTTCCGCCTCCCAGACCCGTTACAACGACTAAACATCAAGGACTCATTAGGTGAATCGCTCTGGAACTGAAATCGGAATGCTCACAGACATTTCTCTTATCTGAAAGTCTGATAATCGCCGGAAAAATGACAGTCCAAAAAAAAAATGTTTTCAACTTTTTTCAATTTTACCCGCGTGAGATATATATTCTACCCACACACATTTGGAACTCTCTTGGGGTACCCTCACACATATTATTCCCTCATTTAGTCGATATTTTCACCAAAAAGTGAAATTTTCAAAAATCCAGAAAATTTGCTGAAAACGACTAAATATCAAGGACTCATTAGGCGAATCGCTCTGGAACTGAAATCGGAATGCTCACAGACATTTCTCTTATCTGAAAGTCTGATAAACGCCGGAAAAATGACTAAATCCAAAAAAAAATGTTTTCAACTTTTTTCAATTTTACCCCCGCGGGATATATATTCTATCCACACACATTTGGAACTCTCCTGGGGTACCCTCACACATATTATTCCCTCATTTAGTGGAAATTTTCACAAAAAAGTGAAATTTTCAAAAATCCAGAAAATTGGCTGAAAACGACTAAATATCAAGTACTCATTGAGCGAATCGCTCTGGAACTGAAATCGGAATGCTCACTGACATTTCCCCTATCTGAAAGTCTGATAAACGCCGGAAAAATGACTCAGACCAAAAAAAAAATTTTTCAACTTTTTTCAATTTTACCCCCGTGGGATATATATTCTACCCACACACATTTGGAACTCTCCTGGGGTACCCTCACACATATTATTCCCTCATTTAGTGGATATTTTCACAAAAAAGTGAAATTTTCAAAAATCCAGAAAATTGGCTGAAAACGACTAAATATCAAGGACTCATTGGGCGAATCGCTCTGGAACTGAAATCGGAATGCTCCCTGACATTTCTCTTATATGAAAGTCTGATAAACGCCGGAAAAATGACTAAGTCCAAAAAAAAAATTTTTTCAACTTTTTTCAATTTTACCTCCGTGGGATATATATTCTACCCACACACATTTGGAACTCTCCTGGGGTACCCTTACACATATTATTCCCTCATTTAGTGGATATTTTCACAAAAAAAGTGAAATTTTCAAAAATCCAGAAAATTGGCTGAAAACGGCTAAATATCAAGGATTCATTGGGCGAATCGCTCTGGAACTGAAATCAGAATGCTCACTGACATTTCCCCTATCTGAAAGTCTGATAAACCCCGGAAAAATGACTACAAAAAAAAAATTTTTTTAAACTTTTTTCAATTTTAACCCTCTGGGATATATAGTCTACCCACACACATTTGGAACTCTCCTGGGGTGCCCTCACACATATTATTCTCTCATTTAGTGGATATTTTCACAAAAAAGTGAAATTTTCAAAAATCCAGAAAATTGGCTGAAAACGACTAAATATCAAGGTCTCATTGGGCGAATCGCTCTGGAACTGAAATCGGAACGCTCCCTGACATTTCTCTTATCTGAAAGTCTGATAAACCCCGGAAAAATGACTAAGTCCTAAAAAAAAAATTTTCAAATTTTTTCAATTTTACCCCCACGGGATATATATTCTATCCACACACATTTGGAAATCTCCTGGGGTACCCTCACACAAATCATTCCCTCATTTAGTGGATAATTTCACAAAAAAGGGAGATTTTCAAAAATCCAGAAAATTGGCTGAAAACGGCTAAATATCAAGGATTCATTGGGCGAATCGCTCTGGAACTGAAATCGGAATGCTCCCTGACATTTCCCCTCTCTGAAAGTCTGATAAACGCCAGAAAACTGACTACAAAAAAAAAAAAATTTTAAACTTTTTTCAATTTTAACCCCGTGGGATATATATTCTACCCACACACATTTGGAACTCTCCTGGGGTGCCCTCACACATATTATTCCCTCATTTAGTGGATATTTTCACAAAAAAGTGAAATTTTAAAAAATCCAGAAAATTGGCTGAAAACGACTAAATATCAAGTACTCATTGGGCGAATCGCTCTGGAACTGAATTCGAAAAGCTCACTGACATTTCCCCTATCTGAAAGTCTGATAAACGTCAGAAAAATGACTACAAAAAATTTTTTTTTTAAACTTCTTTCAATTTTAACCCTGTGGGATATATAGTCTACCCACACATATTTGGATCTCTCCTGGGGTGCCCTCACACATATTATTCCCTCATTTAGTGGATATTTTCACAAAAAAGTGAAATTTTCAAAAATCCAGAAAATTGGCTGAAAACGACTAAATATCAAGTACTCATTGGGCGAATCGCTCTGGAACTGAATTCGAAAAGCTCACTGACATTTCCCCTATCTGAAAGTCTGATAAACGTCAGAAAAATGACTACAAAAAAAAAAAATTTTTAAACTTTTTTCAATTTTAACCCTGTGGGATATATAGTCTACACACACACATTTGGAACTTCCCTGTGGTACTCTCACACATATTATTCCCTCATTTAGTGGATATTTTCACAAAAAAGTGAAATTTTCAAAAATCCAGACAATTGGATGAAAACGACTAAATATCAAGGACTCATTGGGCGAATCGCTCTGGAACTGAAATCGGAACGCTCACTGACATTTCCCCTATCTGAAAGTCTGATAAACGCCGAAAAAATGAGTAGGTCCAAAAAAAAAATTTTTTTCAACTTTTTTCAAGTTTACCTCCGTGGGATATATATTCCACCCACACACATTTGGAACTCTCCTGGGGTACCCTCACACATATTATTCCCTCATTTAGTGGATATTTTCACAAAAAAGTGAAATTTTCAACAATCCAGAAAATTGGCTGAAAACGACTAAATATCAAGGACTCATTGGGCAAATCGCTCTGGAACTGAAATCGGAATGCTCACTGACATTTCCCCTATCTGAAAGTCTGATAAACGCCGGAAAAATGACTAAGACCAAAAAAAAATTTTTTTCAACTTTTTTCAATTTTACCCCCGTGGGATATATATTCTACCCACACACATTTGGAACTCTCCTGGGGTACCCTCACACAAATCATTCCCTCATTTAATGGATATTTTCACAAAAAAAGTGAAATTCTCAAAAATCCAGAAAATTGGCTGAAAACGACTAAATATCATGGACTCATTGGGCAAATCGCTCTGGAACTGAAATCGGAATGCTCACTGACATTTCCCCTATCTAAAAGTCTGATAAACGCCGGAAAAATGGCTAAGTCCAAAAAAAAAATTTTTTCAACTTTTTTCAATTTTACCCCCGTGGGATTTATATTCTACCCACACACATTTGGAACTCTCCTAGGGTACCCTCACACAAATCATTCCCTCATTTAGTGGATAATTTCACAAAAAAAGTGAAATTTTCAAAAATCCAGAAAATTGGCTGAAAACGGCTAAATATCAAGGATTCATTGGGCGAATCGCTCTGGAACTGAAATCGGAATGCTCACTGACTTTTCCCCTATCTGAAAGTCTGATAAACGTCAGAAAAATGACTACAAAAAAAAAAAAATTTTAAACTTTTTTCAATTTTAACCCTGTGGGATATATAGTCTACACACACACATTTGGAACTCTCCTGTGGTACCCTCACACATATTATTCCCTCATTTAGTGGATATTTTCACAAAAAAGTGAAATTTTCAAAAATCCAGACAATTGGATGAAAACGACTAAATATCAAGGACTCATTGGGCGAATCGCTCTGGAACTGAAATCGGAACGCTCACTGACATTTCCCCTATCTGAAAGTCTGATAAACGCAGAAAAAATGAGTAGGTCCAAAAAAAAAATTTTTTTAAACTTTTTTCAAGTTTACCTCCGTGGGATATATATTCCACCCACACACATTTGGAACTCTCCTGGGGTACTCTCACACATATTATTCCCTCATTTAGTGGATATTTTCACAAAAAAGTGAAAGTTTCAAAAATCCAGAAAATTGGCTTAAAATGACTAAATATCAAGGACTCATTGGGCGAATCGCTCTGGAACTGAAATCGGAACTCTCACTGACATTTCCCCTATCTGAAAGTCTGATAAACGCCGGAAAAATGACTAAGTACACCAAAAAAAATTTTTTTCAACTATTTTCAATTAGACCCCCGTGGGATATATATTCTACCAACACACATTTGGAACTCTCCTGGGGTACCCTCACACATATTATTCCCTCATTTAGTGGATATTTTCACAAAAAAGTGAAATTTTCAAAAATCCAGAAAATTGGCTGAAAACGACTAAATATCAAGGACTCATTGGGCAAATCGCTCTGGAACTGAAATCGGAATGCTCACTGACATTTCCCCTATCTGAAAGTCTGATAAACGCCGGAAAAATGACTAAGACCAAAAAAAAATTTTTTTCAACTTTTTTCAATTTTACCCCCGTGGGATATATATTCTACCCACACACATTTGGAACTCTCCTGGGGTACCCTCACACAAATCATTCCCTCATTTAATGGATATTTTCACAAAAAAAGTGAAATTCTCAAAAATCCAGAAAATTGGCTGAAAACGACTAAATATCATGGACTCATTGGGCAAATCGCTCTGGAACTGAAATCGGAATGCTCACTGACATTTCCCCTATCTAAAAGTCTGATAAACGCCGGAAAAATGGCTAAGTCCAAAAAAAAAATTTTTTCAACTTTTTTCAATTTTACCCCCGTGGGATTTATATTCTACCCACACACATTTGGAACTCTCCTAGGGTACCCTCACACAAATCATTCCCTCATTTAGTGGATAATTTCACAAAAAAAGTGAAATTTTCAAAAATCCAGAAAATTGGCTGAAAACGGCTAAATATCAAGGATTCATTGGGCGAATCGCTCTGGAACTGAAATCGGAATGCTCACTGACTTTTCCCCTATCTGAAAGTCTGATAAACGTCAGAAAAATGACTACAAAAAAAAAAAAATTTTAAACTTTTTTCAATTTTAACCCTGTGGGATATATAGTCTACACACACACATTTGGAACTCTCCTGTGGTACCCTCACACATATTATTCCCTCATTTAGTGGATATTTTCACAAAAAAGTGAAATTTTCAAAAATCCAGACAATTGGATGAAAACGACTAAATATCAAGGACTCATTGGGCGAATCGCTCTGGAACTGAAATCGGAACGCTCACTGACATTTCCCCTATCTGAAAGTCTGATAAACGCCGAAAAAATGAGTAGGTCCAAAAAAAAAATTTTTTTAAACTTTTTTCAAGTTTACCTCCGTGGGATATATATTCCACCCACACACATTTGGAACTCTCCTGGGGTACTCTCACACATATTATTCCCTCATTTAGTGGATATTTTCACAAAAAAGTGAAAGTTTCAAAAATCCAGAAAATTGGCTTAAAATGACTAAATATCAAGGACTCATTGGGCGAATCGCTCTGGAACTGAAATCGGAACTCTCACTGACATTTCCCCTATCTGAAAGTCTGATAAACGCCGGAAAAATGACTAAGTACACCAAAAAAAATTTTTTTCAACTATTTTCAATTAGACCCCCGTGGGATATATATTCTACCAACACACATTTGGAACTCTCCTGGGGTACCCTCACACATATTATTCCCTCATTTAGTGGATATTTTCACAAAAAAGTGAAATTTTCAAAAATCCAGAAAATTGGCTGAAAACGACTAAATATCAAGGACTCATTGGGCGAATCGCTCTGGAACTGAAATCGGAACACTCACTGACATTTCCCCTATCTGAAAGTGTGATAAACACCGGAAAAATGACTAAGAGCAAAAAAAAAAATTTTTGAACTTTTTTGAATTTTAACCCTGTGTGATATATATTCTACCCAAACACATTTGGAACTCTCCTGGGGTACCCTCACACATATTATTCCCTCATTTAGTGGATATTTTCACAAAAAAGTGACATTTTCAAAAATCCAGAAAGTTGGCTGAATATGACTAAATATTAAGGACTCATCCGGCGAAACGCTCTGGAATTGAAATCGGAACGCTCACTGACATTTCCCCTATCTGAAAGTCTGATAAACGCAGGAAAAATGACTAAGTCCCAAAAAAAAAAATTTTCAACTTTTTTCAATTTTACCCCCGTGGGATATATATTCTACCCACACACATGTGGAACTCTCCTGGGGTACCCTCACACATATTATTCCCTCATTTAATGGATATTTTCACAAAAAAGTGACATTTTCAAAAATCCAGAAAATTGTCTGAAAACGACAAAATATGAAGGACTCTTCCGGCGAATCGGTCTGGAACTGAAATCGGAATGCTCACTGATATTTCCCCTATCTGAAAGTCTGATAAACGCCGGAAAAATGACTAAGTCCAAAAAAAATTTTTTTTCAACTTTTTTCACTTTTACCCCCGTGGGATATATATTCTACCAACACACATTTGGAACTCTCCTGGGGTACCCTCACACATATTATTCCCTCATTTAGTGGATATTTTCACAAAAAAGTAAAATTTTCAAAAATCCAGAAAATTGGCTGAAAATGACTAAATATCAAGGACTCATTGGGCGAATCGCTCTGGAACTGAAATCGGAATGCTCACTGACATTTCCCCTATCTGAAAGGCTGATAAACGCCGCAAAAATGACTAAGTACAAAAAAAATTTTTTTTCAACTTCTTTCAATTTTACCCCCGTGGGATATATATTCTACCCACAAATATTTGGAACTCTCCTGGGGTACCCTCACACATATTATTCCCTCATTTAGTGGATATTTTCACAAAAAAGTGAAATTTTCAAAAATCCAGAAAATTGGCTGAAAAGGACTAAATATCAAGGACTCATTGGGCGAATCGCTCTGGAACTGAAATCGGAACGCTCACTGACATTTCCCCTATCTGAAAGTCTGATAAACGCAGAAAAAATGAGTAGGTCCAAAAAAAAAATTTTTTTAAACTTTTTTCAAGTTTACCTCCGTGGGATATATATTCCACCCACACACATTTGGAACTCTCCTGGGGTACTCTCACACATATTATTCCCTCATTTAGTGGATATTTTCACAAAAAAGTGAAAGTTTCAAAAATCCAGAAAATTGGCTTAAAATGACTAAATATCAAGGACTCATTGGGCGAATCGCTCTGGAACTGAAATCGGAACTCTCACTGACATTTCCCCTATCTGAAAGTCTGATAAACGCCGGAAAAATGACTAAGTACACCAAAAAAAATTTTTTTCAACTATTTTCAATTAGACCCCCGTGGGATATATATTCTACCAACACACATTTGGAACTCTCCTGGGGTACCCTCACACATATTATTCCCTCATTTAGTGGATATTTTCACAAAAAAGTGAAATTTTCAAAAATCCAGAAAATTGGCTGAAAACGACTAAATATCAAGGACTCATTGGGCAAATCGCTCTGGAACTGAAATCGGAATGCTCACTGACATTTCCCCTATCTGAAAGTCTGATAAACGCCGGAAAAATGACTAAGACCAAAAAAAAATTTTTTTCAACTTTTTTCAATTTTACCCCCGTGGGATATATATTCTACCCACACACATTTGGAACTCTCCTGGGGTACCCTCACACAAATCATTCCCTCATTTAATGGATATTTTCACAAAAAAAGTGAAATTCTCAAAAATCCAGAAAATTGGCTGAAAACGACTAAATATCATGGACTCATTGGGCAAATCGCTCTGGAACTGAAATCGGAATGCTCACTGACATTTCCCCTATCTAAAAGTCTGATAAACGCCGGAAAAATGGCTAAGTCCAAAAAAAAAATTTTTTCAACTTTTTTCAATTTTACCCCCGTGGGATTTATATTCTACCCACACACATTTGGAACTCTCCTAGGGTACCCTCACACAAATCATTCCCTCATTTAGTGGATAATTTCACAAAAAAAGTGAAATTTTCAAAAATCCAGAAAATTGGCTGAAAACGGCTAAATATCAAGGATTCATTGGGCGAATCGCTCTGGAACTGAAATCGGAATGCTCACTGACTTTTCCCCTATCTGAAAGTCTGATAAACGTCAGAAAAATGACTACAAAAAAAAAAAAATTTTAAACTTTTTTCAATTTTAACCCTGTGGGATATATAGTCTACACACACACATTTGGAACTCTCCTGTGGTACCCTCACACATATTATTCCCTCATTTAGTGGATATTTTCACAAAAAAGTGAAATTTTCAAAAATCCAGACAATTGGATGAAAACGACTAAATATCAAGGACTCATTGGGCGAATCGCTCTGGAACTGAAATCGGAACGCTCACTGACATTTCCCCTATCTGAAAGTCTGATAAACGCCGAAAAAATGAGTAGGTCCAAAAAAAAAATTTTTTAAAACTTTTTTCAAGTTTACCTCCGTGGGATATATATTCCACCCACACACATTTGGAACTCTCCTGGGGTACTCTCACACATATTATTCCCTCATTTAGTGGATATTTTCACAAAAAAGTGAAAGTTTCAAAAATCCAGAAAATTGGCTTAAAATGACTAAATATCAAGGACTCATTGGGCGAATCGCTCTGGAACTGAAATCGGAACTCTCACTGACATTTCCCCTATCTGAAAGTCTGATAAACGCCGGAAAAATGACTAAGTACACCAAAAAAAATTTTTTTCAACTATTTTCAATTAGACCCCCGTGGGATATATATTCTACCAACACACATTTGGAACTCTCCTGGGGTACCCTCACACATATTATTCCCTCATTTAGTGGATATTTTCACAAAAAAGTGAAATTTTCAAAAATCCAGAAAATTGGCTGAAAACGACTAAATATCATGGACTCATTGGGCGAATCGCTCTGGAACTGAAATCGGAACACTCACTGACATTTCCCCTATCTGAAAGTGTGATAAACACCGGAAAAATGACTAAGAGCAAAAAAAAAAATTTTTGAACTTTTTTGAATTTTAACCCTGTGTGATATATATTCTACCCAAACACATTTGGAACTCTCCTGGGGTACCCTCACACATATTATTCCCTCATTTAGTGGATATTTTCACAAAAAAGTGACATTTTCAAAAATCCAGAAAGTTGGCTGAATATGACTAAATATTAAGGACTCATCCGGCGAAACGCTCTGGAATTGAAATCGGAACGCTCACTGACATTTCCCCTATCTGAAAGTCTGATAAACGCAGGAAAAATGACTAAGTCCCAAAAAAAAAAATTTTCAACTTTTTTCAATTTTACCCCCGTGGGATATATATTCTACCCACACACATGTGGAACTCTCCTGGGGTACCCTCACACATATTATTCCCTCATTTAATGGATATTTTCACAAAAAAGTGACATTTTCAAAAATCCAGAAAATTGTCTGAAAACGACAAAATATGAAGGACTCTTCCGGCGAATCGGTCTGGAACTGAAATCGGAATGCTCACTGATATTTCCCCTATCTGAAAGTCTGATAAACGCCGGAAAAATGACTAAGTCCAAAAAAAATTTTTTTTCAACTTTTTTCACTTTTACCCCCGTGGGATATATATTCTACCAACACACATTTGGAACTCTCCTGGGGTACCCTCACACATATTATTCCCTCATTTAGTGGATATTTTCACAAAAAAGTAAAATTTTCAAAAATCCAGAAAATTGGCTGAAAATGACTAAATATCAAGGACTCATTGGGCGAATCGCTCTGGAACTGAAATCGGAATGCTCACTGACATTTCCCCTATCTGAAAGGCTGATAAACGCCGCAAAAATGACTAAGTACAAAAAAAATTTTTTTTCAACTTCTTTCAATTTTACCCCCGTGGGATATATATTCTACCCACAAATATTTGGAACTCTCCTGGGGTACCCTCACACATATTATTCCCTCATTTAGTGGATATTTTCACAAAAAAGTGAAATTTTCAAAAATCCAGAAAATTGGCTGAAAAGGACTAAATATCAAGGACTCATTGGGCGAATCGCTCTGGAACTGAAATCGGAACGCTCACTGACATTTGTCCTATCTGAAAGTCTGATAAACGCCGGAAAAATGACTAAGTACAAAAAAAAAATAGTTTTTAACTTTTTTCAATTTTACCCCCGTGGGATATATATTCTACCAACACACATTTGGAACTCTCCTGGGGTACCCTCACACATATTATTCCCTCATTTAGTGGATATTTTCATAAAAAAGTGAAATTTTCAAAAATCCAGAAAGTTGGCTGAATATGACTAAATATTGAGGACTCATGCGGCGAAACGCTCTGGAATTGAAATCGGAACGCTCACTGACATTTCCCCTATCTGAAAGTCTGATAAACGCAGGAAAAATGACTAAGTCCCAAAAAAAAAAATTTTCAACTTTTTTCAATTTTACCCCCGTGGGATATATATTCTACCCACACACATGTGGAACTCTCCTGGGGTACCCTCACACATATTATTCCCTCATTTAATGGATATTTTCACAAAAAAGTGACATTTTCAAAAATCCAGAAAATTGTCTGAAAACGACAAAATATGAAGGACTCTTCCGGCGAATCGGTCTGGAACTGAAATCGGAATGCTCACTGATATTTCCCCTATCTGAAAGTCTGATAAACGTCGGAAAAATGACTAAGTCCAAAAAAAATTTTTTTTCAACTTTTTTCACTTTTACCCCCGTGGGATATATATTCTACCAACACACATTTGGAACTCTCCTGGGGTACCCTCACACATATTATTCCCTCATTTAGTGGATATTTTCACAAAAAAGTAAAATTTTCAAAAATCCAGAAAATTGGCTGAAAACGACTAAATATCAAGGACTCATTGGGCGAATCGCTCTGGAACTGAAATCGGAATGCTCACTGACATTTCCCCTATCTGAAAGGCTGATAAACGCCGCAAAAATGACTAAGTACAAAAAAAATTTTTTTTCAACTTTTTTCAATTTTACCCCCGTGGGATATATATTCTACCCACACACATTTGGAACTCTCCTGGGGTACCCTCACACATATTATTCCCTCATTTAGTGGATATTTTCACAAAAAAGTGAAATTTTCAAACATCCAGAAAATTGGCTGAAAACGACTAAACATCAAGGACTCATTAGTCGAATCGCTCTGGAACTGAAATCGGAATGCTAACAGACATTTCTCTTATCTGAAAGTCTGATAATCGCCGGAAAAATGACTAAATCCAAAAAAAAAAATGCTTTCAACTTCTTTCAATTTTACCCCCGTGGGATATATATTCTACCCACACACATTTGGAACTCTCCTGGGGTACCCTCACACATATTATTCCCTCATTTAGTGGATATTTTCAGAAAAAAGTGAAATTTTCAAAAATCACCTGAAAACGACTAAATATCAAGGACTCATTGGGCGAATCGCTCTGGAACTGAAATCGGAACGCTCACTGACATTTCCCCTATCTGAAAGTCTGATAAACGCCGGAAAAATGACTAATTCTAAAAAAAAAATTTTTTCAACTTTTTTCAATTTTACTCCCGTGGGATATATATTCTACCCACACACATTTGGAACTCTCCTGGGGTACCCTCACACATATTATTCCCTCATTTAGTGGATATTTTCACAAAAAAGTGAAATTTTCAAAAATCCAGAAAGTTGGCTGAAAACGACTAAATATCAAGGACTCATTGGGCGAATCGCTCTGGAACTGAAATCGGAATGCTCACTGACATTTCTCTTATCTGAAAGTCTGATAAACGCCGGTAAAATGACTAAGTCCAAAAAAAAAAATTTTTCAACTTTTTTCAATTTTACCCCCGTGGGATATATATTTTACCCACACACATTTGGAACTCTCCTGGGGTACCCTCACACATATTATTCCCTCATTTAGTGGATATTTCACAAAAAAGTGAAATTTTCAAAAATCCAGAAAATTGGCTGAAAACGGCTAAATATCAAGGACTCATTGGGCGAATCGCTCTGGAACTGAAATCGGAATGCTCACTGACATTTCCCCTATCTGAAAGTCTGATAAACGCCGAAAAAATGACTAAGTAAAAAAAAAAATTTTTTCACCTTTTTCCAATTTTACCCCCGTGGGATATATATTCTACCCACACACATTTGGAACTCTCCTGGGGTACCCTCACACATATTATTCCCTCATTTAGTGGATATTTTCACAAAAAAGTAAAATTTTCAAAAATCCAGAAAATTGGCTGAAAACGACTAAATATCAAGGACTCATTGGGCGAATCGCTCTGGAACTGAAATCGGAATGCTCACTGACATTTCCCCTATCTGAAAGGCTGATAAACGCCGCAAAAATGACTAAGTACAAAAAAAATTTTTTTTCAACTTTTTTCAATTTTACCCCCGTGGGATATATATTCTACCCACACACATTTGGAACTCTCCTGGGGTACCCTCACACATATTATTCCCTCATTTAGTGGATATTTTCACAAAAAAGTGAAATTTTCAAACATCCAGAAAATTGGCTGAAAACGACTAAACATCAAGGACTCATTAGTCGAATCGCTCTGGAACTGAAATCGGAATGCTCACAGACATTTCTCTTATCTGAAAGTCTGATAATCGCCGGAAAAATGACTAAATCCAAAAAAAAAAATGCTTTCAACTTTTTTCAATTTTACCCCCGTGGGATATATATTCTACCCACACACATTTGGAACTCTCCTGGGGTACCCTCACACATATTATTCCCTCATTTAGTGGATATTTTCAGAAAAAAGTGAAATTTTCAAAAATCACCTGAAAACGACTAAATATCAAGGACTCATTGGGCGAATCGCTCTGGAACTGAAATCGGAACGCTCACTGACATTTCCCCTATCTGAAAGTCTGATAAACGCCGGAAAAATGACTAATTCTAAAAAAAAAATTTTTTCAACTTTTTTCAATTTTACTCCCGTGGGATATATATTCTACCCACACACATTTGGAACTCTCCTGGGGTACCCTCACACATATTATTCCCTCATTTAGTGGATATTTTCACAAAAAAGTGAAATTTTCAAAAATCCAGAAAGTTGGCTGAAAACGACTAAATATCAAGGACTCATTGGGCGAATCGCTCTGGAACTGAAATCGGAATGCTCACTGACATTTCTCTTATCTGAAAGTCTGATAAACGCCGGTAAAATGACTAAGTCCAAAAAAAAAAATTTTTCAACTTTTTTCAATTTTACCCCCGTGGGATATATATTTTACCCACACACATTTGGAACTCTCCTGGGGTACCCTCACACATATTATTCCCTCATTTAGTGGATATTTCACAAAAAAGTGAAATTTTCAAAAATCCAGAAAATTGGCTGAAAACGGCTAAATATCAAGGACTCATTGGGCGAATCGCTCTGGAACTGAAATCGGAATGCTCACTGACATTTCCCCTATCTGAAAGTCTGATAAACGCCGAAAAAATGACTAAGTAAAAAAAAAAATTTTTTCACCTTTTTCCAATTTTACCCCCGTGGGATATATATTCTACCAACACACATTTGGAACTCTCCTGGGGTACCCTCACACATATTATTCCCTCATTTAGTGGATATTTTCACAAAAAAGTGAAATTTTAAAAAATCCAGAAAATTGGCTGAAAACGGCTAAATATAAAGGATTCATTGGGCGAATCACTCTGGAACTGAAATCGGAATGCTCACTGACATTTCCCCTATCTGAAAGTCTGATAAACGCCGGAAAAATGACTAAGTCCAAAAAAAAAATTTTTCACCTTTTTTCAATTTTACCCCAGTGGGATATATTCTACCCACACACATTTGGAACTCTCCTGGGGTACCCTCACACATATTATTCCCTCATTTAGTGGATATTTTCACAAAAAAGTGAAATATTCAAAAATCCAGAAAATTGGCTGAAAACGACAAAATATCAAGGACTCATTGGGCAAATCGCTCTGGAACTGAAATCGGAACGCTCACTGACATTTCTCTTATCTGAAAGTCTGATAAACGCTGGAAAAATGACTAAGTCCAAAAAAAAATATTTTTCAACTTTTTTCAATTTTACCCCCGTGGGATATATATTCTACCCACACACATTTGGAACTCTCCTGGGGTACCCTCACACATATTATTCCCTCATTTAGTGGATATTTTCAGAAAAAAGTGAAATTTTCAAAAATCACCTGAAAACGACTAAATATCAAGGACTCATTGGGCGAATCGCTCTGGAACTGAAATCGGAATGCTCACTGACATTTCCCCTATCTGAAAGTCTGATAAACGCCGGAAAAATGACTAATTCTAAAAAAAAAATTTTTTCAACTTTTTTCAATTTTACTCCCGTGGATATATATTCTACCCACACACATTTGGAACTCTCCTGGGCTACCCTCACACATATTATTCCCTCATTTAGTGGATATTTTCACAAAAAAGTGAAATTTTCAAAAATCCAGAAAGTTGGCTGAAAACGTCTAAATATCTAGGACTCATTGGGCGAATCGCTCTGGAACTGAAATCGGAATGCTCACTGACATTTCTCTTATCTGAAAGTCTGATAAACGCCGGTAAAATGACTAAGTCCAAAAAAAAAAATTTTTCAACTTTTTTCAATTTTACCCCCGTGGGATATATATTCTACCCACACACATTTGGAACTCTCCTGGGGTACCCTCACACATATTATTCCCTCATTTAGTGGATATTTCACAAAAAAGTGAAATTTTCAAAAATCCAGAAAATTGGCTGAAAACGGCTAAATATAAAGGATTCATTGGGCGAATCACTCTGGAACTGAAATCGGAATGCTCACTGACATTACCCCTATCTGAAAGTCTGATAAACGCCGGAAAAATGACTAAGTCCAAAAAAAAAATTTTTCACCTTTTTTCAATTTTACCCCAGTGGGATATATTCTACCCACACACATTTGGAACTCTCCTGGGGTACCCTCACACATATTATTCCCTCATTTAGTGGATATTTTCACAAAAAAGTGAAATATTCAAAAATCCAGAAAATTGGCTGAAAACGACAAAATATCAAGGACTCATTGGGCGAATCGCTCTGGAACTGAAATCGGAACGCTCACTGCCATTTCTCTTATCTGAAAGTCTGATCAACGCTGGAAAAATGACTAAGTCCAAAAAAAAATATTTTTCAACTTTTTTCAATTTTACCCCCGTGGGATATATATTCTACCCACACACATTTGGAACTCTCCTGGGGTAACCTCACACATATTATTCCCTCATTTAGTGGATATTTTCAGAAAAAAGTGAAATTTTCAAAAATCCCCTGAAAACGACTAAATATCAAGGACTCATTGGGCGAATCGCTCTGGAACTGAAATCGGAACGCTCACTGACATTTCCCCTATCTGAAAGTCTGATAAACGCCAGAAAAATGACTAAGTAAAAAAAAAAAAAAATTTCAACTTTTTTCAATTTTACCCGCGTGGAATATATATTCTACCCACACACATTTCGAACTCTCCTGGGGTACCCTCACACATATTATTCCCTCATTTAGTGGATATGTTCACAAAAAAGTGAAATTTTCAAAAATCCAGAAAATTGGCTGAAAACGACTAAATATCAAGGACTCATTGGGCGAATCGCTCTGGAACTGAAATCGGAATGCTCACTGACATTTCCCCTATCTGAAAGTCTGATAAACGCCGGAAAAATTACTAATTCTAAAAAAAAAAAATTTTCAACTTTTTTCAATTTTACCCCCGTGGGATATATATTCTACCCACACACATTTGGAAATCTCCTGGGGTACCCTCACACATATTATTCCCTCATTTAATGGATATTTTCACAAAAAAGTGAAATTTTAAAAAATCCAGAAAATTGGCTGAAAACGGCTAAATATAAAGGATTCATTGGGCGAATCACTCTGGAACTGAAATCGGAATGCTAACTGACATTACCCCTATCTGAAAGTCTGATAAACGCCGGAAAAATGACTAAGTCCAAAAAAAAATTTTTCACCTTTTTTCAATTTTACCCCAGTGGGATATATTTTACCCACACACATTTGGAACTCTCCTGGGGTACCCTCACACATATTATTCCCTCATTTAGTGGATATTTTCACAAAAAAGTGAAATATTCAAAAATCCAGAAAATTGGCTGAAAACGACAAAATATCAAGGACTCATTGTGCGAATCGCTCTGGAACTGAAATCGGAATGCTCACTGACATTCCCCCTATCTGAAAGTCTGATAAACGCCGGAAAAATGACTAATTCTAAAAAAAAAAAATTTTCAACTTTTTTCAATTTTACCCCCGTGGGATATATATTCTACCCACACACATTTGGAAATCTCCTGGGGTACCCTCACACATATTATTCCCTCATTTAGTGGATATTTTCACAAAAAAGTGAAATTTTCAAAAATCCAGAAAATTGGCTGAAAACGACTAAATATCAAGTACTCATTGGGCGAATCGCTCTGGAACTGAAATCGGAATGCTCACTGACATTTCCCCTATCTGAAAGTCTGATAAATGACGGAAAAATGACTAATTGTGAAAAAAAAAAATTTCAACTTTTTTCAATTTTACCCCCGTGGGATATATATTCTACCCACACACATTTGGAACTCTGCTGGGGTAACCTCACACATATTATTCCCTCATTTAGTGGATATTTTCACAAAAAAGTGAAATTTTCAAACATCCAGAAAATTGTCTGAAAACGACTAAACATCAAGGACTCATTAGGCGAATCGCTCTGGAACTGAAATCGGAATGCTCACAGACATTTCTCTTATCTGAAAGTCTGATAATCGCCGGAAAAATGACTAAATCAAAAAAAATAAATGTTTTCAACTTTTTTCAATTTTACCCCCGTGGGATATATATTCTACCCACACACATTTGGAACTGTCCTGAGGTACCCTCACACATATTATTCCCTCATTTAGTGGATATTTTCACAAAAAAGTGAAACTTTCAAAAATCCAGAAAATTGGCTGAAAACGACTAAACATCAAGGACTCATTAGTCGAATCGCTCTGGAACTGAAATCGGAATGCTCACAGACATTTCTCTTATCTGAAAGTCTGATAGACGCCGGAAAAATGACTAAGTCCAAAAAATTTTTTTTTTTAACTTTTTTCAATTTTACCCGCGTGGGATATATACTCTACCCACACACATTTGGAACTCTCCTGGGGTACCCTCACACATATTATTCCCTCATTTAGTGGATATTTTCGCAAAAAAGTGAAATTTTCAAAAATCCAGAAAATTAGCTGAAAACGTCTAAATATAAAGGATTCATTGGGCGAATCGCTCTGGAACTGAAATCGGAATGCTGACTGACATTTCCCCTATCTGAAAGTCTGATAAATGCCGTAAAAATGACTAAGTCCAAAAAAAAATTTTTTAAAACTTTTTTCAATTTTACCCGCGTGGGATATATATTCTACCCACACACATTTGGAATTCTCCTGGGGTACCCTCACACATATTATTCCCTCATTTCGTGGATATGTTCACAAAAAAGTGAAATTTTCAAAAATCCAGAAAATTGGCTGAAAACGGCTAAATATCAAGGACTCATTGGGCGAATCTCTCTGGAACTGAAATCGGAACGCTCACTGACATTTCCCCTATCTGAAAGTCTGATAAACGCCGGAAAAATGACTAATTCTAAAATAAAAAATTTTTCAACTTCTTTCAATTTTACCCCCGTGGGATATATATTCTACCCACACACATTTGGAACTCTCCTGGGGTAACCTCACACATATTATTCCCTCATTTAGTGGATATTTTCCCAAAAAAGTGAAATTTTCAAAAATCCAGAAAATTGGCTGAAAACGGCTAAATATCAAGGACTCATTGGGCGAATCGCTCTGGAACTGAAATCGGAACGCTCACTGACATTTCTTTAATCTGAAAGTCTGATAAACGCTGGAAAAATGACTAAGTCCAAAAAAAAATTCTTTCAACTTTTTTCAATTTTACCCCCATGGGATATATATTCTACCCACACACATTTGGAACTCTCTTGGGGTACCCTCACACATATTATTCCCTCATTTAGTGGATATTTTCAGAAAAAAGTGAAATTTTCAAAAATCCCCTGAAAACGACTAAATATCAAGGACTCATTGAGCGAATCGCTCTGGAACTGAAATCGGAACGCTCACTGACATTTCCCCTATCTGAAAGTCTGATAAACGCCGGAAAAATGACTAATTCTAAAAAAAAAAAAATTTTCAACTTTTTTCAATTTTACCCCCGTGGGATATGTATTCTACCCACACACATTTGGAACTCTCCTGGGGTACCCTCACACATATTATTCCCTCATTTAGTGGATATTTTCACAAAAAAGTGAAATTTTCAAAAATCCAGAAAATTGGCTGAAAACGGCTAAATAGCAAGGACTCATTGGGCGAATGGCTCTGGAACTGAAATCGGAACGCTCACTGACATTTCTCTTATCTGAAAGTCTGATAAACGCCGGAAAAATGAATACAAAAAAAAATTTTTTTAAACTTTTTTCAATTTTAACCCTGTGGGATATATATTCTACCCACACACATTTGGAACTCTCCTGGGGTACCCTCACACATATTATTCCCTCATTTAGTGGATATTTTCACAAAAAAAGTGAGATTTTCAAAAATCCAGAAAATTGGCTGAAAACGGCTAAATATCAAGGATTCATTGGGCGAATCGCTCTGGAACTGAAATCGGAATGCTCCCTGACATTTCCCCTATCTGAAAGTCTGATAAACGCCGGAAAAATGACTAAGACAAAAAAAAAATTTTTTCTACTTTTTACAATTTTACCCCCGTGGGATATATATTCTACCCACACACATTTGGAACTCTCCTGGGGTACCCTCACACATATTATTCCCTCATTTAGTGGATATTTTCACAAAAAAGTGAAATTTTCAAAAATTCAGAAAATTGGCTGAAAACGACTAAATATCATGGACTCATTGGGCGAATCGCTCTGGAACTGAAATCGGAATGCTCACTGACATTTCTCTTATCTGAAAGTCTGATAAACGCTGGAAAAATGACTAAGTCCAAAAAAAATTTTTTTTTAAACTTTTTTCAATTTTACCCCTATGGGATATATATTCTACCCACACACATTTTAAACTCTCTTGGGGTACCCTCACACATATTATTCCCTCATTTAGTGGATATTTTCACAAAAAAGTGAAATTTTCAAAAATCCAGAAAATTGGCTGAAAACGACTAAATATCAAAGACTCATTGGGGAAATCACTCTGGAACTGAAATCAGAACGCTCACTGACATTTCCCCTATCTGAAAGTCTGATAAACGCCAGAAAAATGAATACAAAAAAAAATTTTTTTAAACTTTTTTCAATTTTAACCCTGTGGGATATATATTCTACCGACACACATTTGGAACTCTCCTGGGGTACCCTCACACATATTATTCACTCATTTAGTGGATATTTTCACAAAAAAGTGAAATTTTCAAAAATGCAGAAAATTGGCTGAAAACGACTAAATATCAAGGACTCATTGGCCGAATCGCTCTGTAACTGAAATCGAAAAGCTCACTGACATTTCCCCTATCTGAAAGTCTGATAAACGGCGGAAAAATGACTAAGTCCAAAAAAAAAATTTTTTCTACTTTTTACAATTTTACCCCCGTGGGATATATATTCTACCCACACACATTTGGAACTCTCCTGGGGTACCCTCACACAAATCATTCCCTCATTTAGTGGATATTTTCACAAAAAAGGGAGATTTTCAAAAATCCAGAAAATTGGCTGAAAACGGCTAAATATCAAGGATTCATTGGGCGAATCGCTCTGGAACTGAAATCGGAATGCTCACTGACATTTCCCCTATCTGAAAGTCTGATAAACGCCGGAAAAATGAATAAGTAAAAAAAAAAATTTTTTCACCTTTTTCAATTTTACCCCCGTGGGATATATATTCTACCCACACACATTTGGAACTCTCCTGGGGTACCCTCACACATATTATTCCCTCATTTAGTGGATATTTTCACAAAAAAGTGAAATTTTAAAAAATCCAGAAAATTGGCTGAAAACGGCTAAATATAACGGATTCATTGGGCGAATTACTCTGGAACTGAAATCGGAATGCTCACTGACATTTCCCCTATCTGAAAGTCTGATAAACGCCGGAAAAATGACTAAGTCCAAAAAAAAAATTTTCACCGTTTTTCAATTTTACCCCAGTGGGATATATTCTACCCACACACATTTGTAACTCTCCTGGCGTACCCTCACACATATTATTCCCTCATTTAGTGGATATTTTCACAAAAAAGTGAAATATTCAAAAATCCAGAAAATTGGCTGAAAACGACAAAATATCAAGGACTCATTGGGCGAATCGCTCTGGAACTGAAATCGGAACGCTCACTGACATTTCTCTTATCTGAAAGTCTGATAAACGCTGGAAAAATGACTAAGTCCAAAAAAAAAAATTTTTCAACTTTTTTCAATTTTACCCCCGTGGGATATATATTCTACCCACACACATTTGGAACTCTCCTGGGGTAACCTCACACATATTATTCCCTCATTTAGTGGATATTTTCAGAAAAAAGTGAAATTTTCAAAAATCCCCTGAAAACGACTAAATATCAAGGACTCATTGAGCGAATCGCTCTGGAACTGAAATCGGAACGCTCACTGACATTTTCCCTATCTGAAAGTCTGATAAACGCCGGAAAAATGACTAAGTACAAAAAAAAAAAAATTCAACTTTTTTCAATTTTACCCGCGTGGGATATATATTCTACCCACACACATTTGGAACTCTCCTGGGGTACCCTCACACATATTATTCCCTCATTTAGTGGATATGTTCACAAAAAAGTGAAATTTTCAAAAATCCAGAAAATTGGCTGAAAACGACTAAATATCAAGGACTCATTGGGCGAATCGCTCTGGAACTGAAATCGGAATGCTCACTGACATTTCCCCTATCTGAAAGTCTGATAAACGCCGGAAAAATGACTAATTCTAAAAAAAAAAAAATTTTCAACTTTTTTCAATTTTACCCCCGTGGGATATATATTCTACACACACACATTTGGAAATCTCCTGGGGTACCCTCACACATATTATTCCCTCATTTAGTGGATATTTTCACAAAAAAGAGAAATTTTCAAAAATCCAGAAAATTGGCTGAAAATGACTAAATATCAAGGACTCATTGGGCGAATCGCTCTGGAACTGAAATCGGAATGCTCACTGACATTTTCCCTATCTGAAAGTCTGATGAACGCCGGAAAAATGACTAAGTCCAAAAAAAAAAATTTTTTAACTTTTTTCAATTTTACCCCCGTGGGATATATATTCTACCGACACATTTGGAACTCTCCTGGGGTAACCTCACACATATTATTCCCTCATTTAGTGGATATTTTCAGAAAAAAGTGAAATTTTCAAAAATCCCCTGAAAACGACTAAATATCAAGGACTCATTGGGCGAATCGCTCTGGAACTGAAATCGGAACGCTCACTGACATTTCCCCTATCTGAAAGTCTGATAAACGCCGGAAAAATGAATAAGTAAAAAAAAAAATTTTTTCACCTTTTTCAATTTTACCACCGTGGGATATATATTCTACCCACACACATTTGGAACTCTCCTGGGGTACCCTCACACATATTATTCCCTCATTTAGTGGATATTTTCACAAAAAAGTGAAATTTTAAAAAATCCAGAAAATTGACTGAAAACGGCTAAATATAAAGGATTCATTGGGCGAATTACTCTGGAACTGAAATCGGAATGCTCACTGACATTTCCCCTATCTGAAAGTCTGATAAACGCCGGAAAAATGACTAAGTCCAAAAAAAAAATTTTCACCGTTTTTCAATTTTACCCCAGTGGGATATATTCTACCCACACACATTTGGAACTCTCCTGGCGTACCCTCACACATATTATTCCCTCATTTAGTGGATATTTTCACAAAAAAGTGAAATATTCAAAAATCCAGAAAATTGGCTGAAAACGACAAAATATCAAGGTCTCATTGGGCGAATCGCTCTGGAACTGAAATCGGAACGCTCACTGACATTTCTCTTATCTGAAAGTCTGATAAACGCTGGAAAAATGACTAAGTCCAAAAAAAAAAATTTTTCAACTTTTTTCAATTTTACCCCCGTGGGATATATATTCTACCCACACACATTTGGAACTCTCCTGGGGTAACCTCACACATATTATTCCCTCATTTAGTGGATATTTTCAGAAAAAAGTGAAATTTTCAAAAATCCCCTGAAAACGACTAAATATCAAGGACTCATTGAGCGAATCGCTCTGGAACTGAAATCGGAACGCTCACTGACATTTCCCCTATCTGAAAGTCTGATAAACGCCGGAAAAATGACTAAGTACAAAAAAAAAAAAAATTCAACTTTTTTCAATTTTACCCGCGTGGGATATATATTCTACCCACACACATTTGGAACTCTCCTGGGGTACCCTCACACATATTATTCCCTCATTTAGTGGATATGTTCACAAAAAAGTGAAATTTTCAAAAATCCAGAAAATTGGCTGAAAACGACTAAATATCAAGGACTCATTGGGCGAATCGCTCTGGAACTGAAATCGGAATGCTCACTGACATTTCCCCTATCTGAAAGTCTGATAAACGCCGGAAAAATGACTAATTCTAAAAAAAAAAAAATTTTCAACTTTTTTCAATTTTACCCCCGTGGGATATATATTCTACCCACACACATTTGGAAATCTCCTGGGGTACCCTCACACATATTATTCCCTCATTTAGTGGATATTTTCACAAAAAAGAGAAATTTTCAAAAATCCAGAAAATTGGCTGAAAATGACTAAATATCAAGTACTCATTGGGCGAATCGCTCTGGAACTGAAATCGGAACGCTCACTTACATTTCCCCTATCTGAAAGTCTGATAAACGCCGGAAAAAAGACTAAGTAAAAAAAAAAATTTTTTCACCTTTTTCCAATTTTACCCCCGTGGGATATATATTCTACCCACACACATTTGGAACTCTCCTGGGGTACCCTCACACATATTATTCCCTCATTTAGTGGATATTTTCACAAAAAAGTGAAATTTAAAAAAATCCAGAAAATTGGCTGAAAACGGCTAAATATAAAGGATTCATTGGGCGAATCACTCTGGAACTGAAATCGGAATGCTCACTGACATTTCCCCTATCTGAAAGTCTGATAAACGCCGGAAAAATGACTAAGTCCAAAAAAAAAATTTTTCACCTTTTTTCAATTTTACCCCAGTGGGATATATTCTACCCACACACATTTGGAACTATCCTGGCGTACCCTCACACATATTATTCCCTCATTTAGTGGATATTTTCACAAAAAAGTGAAATTTTCAAAAATCCAGAAAATTGGCTGAAAACGGCTAAATAGCAAGGACTCATTGGGCGAATCGCTCTGGAACTGAAATCGGAACGCTCACTGACATTTCTCTTATCTGAAAGTCTGATAAACGCCGGAAAAATGAATACAAAAAAAAATTTTTTTAAACTTTTTTCAATTTTAACCCTGTGGGATATATATTCTACCCACACACATTTGGAACTCTCCTGGGGTACCCTCACACATATTATTCCCTCATTTAGTGGATATTTTCACAAAAAAAGTGAGATTTTCAAAAATCCAGAAAATTGGCTGAAAACGGCTAAATATCAAGGATTCATTGGGCGAATCGCTCTGGAACTGAAATCGGAATGCTCACTGACATTTCCCCTATCTGAAAGTCTGATAAACGCCGGAAAAATGACTAAGACAAAAAAAAAAATTTTTCTACTTTTTACAATTTTACCCCCGTGGGATATATATTCTACCCACACACATTTGGAACTCTCCTGGGGTACCCTCACACATATTATTCCCTCATTTAGTGGATATTTTCACAAAAAAGTGAAATTTTCAAAAATTCAGAAAATTGGCTGAAAACGACTAAATATCATGGACTCATTGGGCGAATCGCTCTGGAACTGAAATCGGAACGCTCACTGACATTTCTCTTATCTGAAAGTCTGATAAACGCTGGAAAAATGACTAAGTCCAAAAAAAATTTTTTTTTAAACTTTTTTCAATTTTACCCCTATGGGATGTATATTCTACCCACACACATTTTAAACTCTCTTGGGGTACCCTCACACATATTATTCCCTCATTTAGTGGATATTTTCACAAAAAAGTGAAATTTTCAAAAATCCAGAAAATTGGCTGAAAACGACTAAATATCAAAGACTCATTGGGCAAATCGCTCTGGAACTGAAATCAGAACGCTCACTGACATTTCCCCTATCTGAAAGTCTGATAAACGCCAGAAAAATGAATACAAAAAAAATTTTTTTAAACTTTTTTCAATTTTAACCCTGTGGGATATATATTCTACCGACACACAATTGGAACTCTCCTGGGGTACCCTCACACATATTATTCACTCATTTAGTGGATATTTTCACAAAAAAGTGAAATTTTCAAAAATGCAGAAAATTGGCTGAAAACGACTAAATATCAAGGACTCATTGGCCGAATCGCTCTGTAACTGAAATCGAAAAGCTCACTGACATTTCCCCTATCTGAAAGTCTGATAAACGGCGGAAAAATGACTAAGTCCAAAAAAAAATTTTTTTCTACTTTTTACAATTTTACCCCCGTGGGATATATATTCTACCCACACACATTTGGAACTCTCCTGGGGTACCCTCACACAAATCATTCCCTCATTTAGTGGATATTTTCACAAAAAAGGGAGATTTTCAAAAATCCAGAAAATTGGCTGAAAACGGCTAAATATCAAGGATTCATTGGGAGAATCACTCTGGAACTGAAATCGGAATGCTCACTGACATTTCCCCTATCTGAAAGTCTGATAAACGCCGGAAAAATGACTAAGACAAAAAAAAAAATTTTTCAACTTTTTTCAATTTTACCCCCGTGGGATATATATTCTACCCACACACATTTGGAACTCTCCTGGGGTACCCTCACACATATTATTCCCTCATTTAGTGGATATTTTCACAAAAAAGTGAAATTTTCAAAAATCCAGAAAATTGGCTGAAAACGACTAAATATCAAGGACTCATTGGGCGAATCGCTCTGGAACTGAAATCGGAACACTCCCTGACATTTCTCTTATCTGAAAGTCTGATAAACGCCGGAAAAATGACTAAGTCCAAAAAAAAAATTTTTTCAACTTTTTTCAATTTTACCCGCGTGGGATATATATTCTACCCACACACATTTGGAACTATCCTGGGGTGCCCTCACACATATTATTCCCTCATTTAGTGGATATTTTCGCAAAAAAGTGAAATTTTCAAAAATCCAGAAAATTGGCTGAAAACGACTAAATATCAAGGACTCATTGGCCGAATCGCTCTGGAACTGAAATCGAAAAGCTCACTGACATTTCCCCTATCACAAAGTCTGATAAACGGCGGAAAAATGACTAAGTCCAAAAAAAAACATTTTTTCAACTTTTTTCAACTTTACCTCCGTGGGATATATATTCTACCCACACACATTTGGAACTCTCCTGGGGTACCCTTACACATATTATTCCCTCATTTAGTGGATATTTTCACAAAAAAGTGAAATTTTCAAAAATCCAGAAAATTGGATGAAAACGACTAAATATCATGGACTCATTGGGCAAATCGCTCTGGAACTGAAATCGGAATGCTCACTGGCATTTCCCCTATCTGAAAGTCTGATAAACGCCAGAAAAATGACTACAAAAAAAATTTTTTTCAACTTTTTTCAATTTTACCCCCGTGGGATATATATTCTACCCACACACATTTGGAACTCTCCTGGGGTACCCTCACACATATTATTCCCTCATTTAGTGGATATTTTCACAAAAAAGTGAAATTTTCAAAAATCCAGAAAATTGGCTGAAAACGACTAAATATCAAGGACTCATTGGGCGAATCGCTCTGGAACTGAAATCGGAACGCTCCCTGACATTTCTCTTATCTGAAAGTCTGATAAACGCCGGAAAAATGACTAAGTCCAAAAAAAAATTTTTTTCAACTTTTTTAAATTTTACCCGCGTGGGATATATATTCTACCCACACACATTTGGAACTCTCCTGGGGTACCCTCACACATATTATTCCCTCATTTAGTGGATATTTTCACAAAAAAGGGAGATTTTCAAAAATCCAGAAAATTGGCTGAAAACGGCTAAATATCAAGGATTCATTGGGCGAATCGCTCTGGAACTGAAATCGGAATGCTCACTGACATTTCCCCTATCTGAAAGTCTGATAAACGCCAGAAAAATGACTACAAAAAAATTTTTTTTTAAACTTTTTTCAATTTTAACCCTGTGGGATATATAGTCTACCATCACACATTTGGAACTCTCCTGGGGTGCCCTTGCACATATTATTCCCTCATTTAGTGGATATTTTCACAAAAAAGTGAAATTTTCAAAAATCCAGAAAATTGGATGAAAACGACTAAATATCATGGACTCATTGGGCAAATCGCTCTGGAACTGAAATCGGAATGCTCACTGGCATTTCCCCTATCTGAAAGTCTGATAAACGCCAGAAAAATGACTACAAAAAAAATTTTTTTCAACTTTTTTCAATTTTACCCCCGTGGGATATATATTCTACCCACACACATTTGGAACTCTCCTGGGGTACCCTCACACATATTATTCCCTCATTTAGTGGATATTTTCACAAAAAAGTGAAATTTTCAAAAATCCAGAAAATTGGCTGAAAACGACTAAATATCAAGGACTCATTGGGCGAATCGCTCTGGAACTGAAATCGGAACGCTCCCTGACATTTCTCTTATCTGAAAGTCTGATAAACGCCGGAAAAATGACTAAGTCCAAAAAAAAATTTTTTTCAACTTTTTTAAATTTTACCCGCGTGGGATATATATTCTACCCACACACATTTGGAACTCTCCTGGGGTACCCTCACACATATTATTCCCTCATTTAGTGGATATTTTCACAAAAAAGGGAGATTTTCAAAAATCCAGAAAATTGGCTGAAAACGGCTAAATATCAAGGATTCATTGGGCGAATCGCTCTGGAACTGAAATCGGAATGCTCACTGACATTTCCCCTATCTGAAATTCTGATAAACGCCGGAAAAATGACTAAATCCAAAAAAAAAAATGTTTTCAACTTTTTTCAATTTAACCCCCGTGGGATTTATATTCTACCCACACACATTTGGAACTCTCCTGGGGTGCCCTCACACATTATTCCCTCATTTAGTGGATATTTTCACATAAAAGTGAAATTTTCAAAAATCCAGAAAATTGGCTGAAAACGACTAAATATCAAGGACTCATTGGGCGAATCGCTCTGGAACTGAAATCGAAATGCTCACTGACATTTCCCCTATCTGAAAGTCTGATAAACGCCAGAAAAATGACTAAGTACAAAAAAAAAAAAATTTTAAACTTTTTTCAATTTTAACCCTGTGGGATATATATTCTACCCACACACATTTAGAACTCTCCTGGGGTACCCTCACACATATTATTCCCTCATTTAGTGGATATTTTCACAAAAAAGTGAAATTTTCAAAAATCCAGAAAATTGCCTGAAAACGACAAAATATCAAGGACTCATCCGGCGAATCGCTCTGGAACTAAAATCGGAACGTTCACTGACATTTCCCTTATCTGAAAGTCTGATAAACAACGGAAAAATGACTAAGTCCTAAAAAAAAAATTTTTCAACTTTTTTCAATTTTACCCCCATGGGATATATATTCTACCCACACACATTTGGAACTCTCCTGGGGTACCCTCACACATATTATTCCCTCATTTAGTGGATATTTTAAAAAAAGTGAATTTTTCAAAAATCCAGAAAATTGGCTGAAAACGACTAAACATCAAGTACTCATTGGGCGAATCGCTCTGGAACTGAAATCGAAATGCTCACTGACATTTCCCCTATCTGAAAGTCTGATAAACGCCAGAAAAATGACTAAGTACAAAAAAAATGTTTTTAAACTTTTTTCAATTTTAACCCCGTGGGAAATATATTCTACCCACACACATTTGGAACTCTCCTGGGGTACCCTCACACATATTATTCCCTCATTTAGTGGATATTTTCACAAAAAAGTGAAATTTTCAAAAATCCAGAAAATTGGCTGAAAACGACTAAATATCAAGGACTCATTGGGCGAATCGCTCTGGAACTGAAATCGGAATGCTCACTGACATTTCCCCTATCTGAAAGTCTGATAAACGCCGGAAAAATGACTAAGACCACAAAAAAAAATTTTTCAACTTTTTTCAATTTTACCCCCGTGGGATATATATTCTACGCACACACATTTGGAACTCTCCTGGGGTACCCTCACACATATTATTCCCTCATTTAGTGGATATTTTCACAAAAAAGTGAAATTTTCAAAAATCCAGAAAATTGGCTGAAAACGACTAAATATCAAGGACTCATTGGGCGAATCGCTCTGGAACTGAAATCGAAATGCTCACTGACATTTCCCCTATCTGAAAGTCTGATAAACGCAGGAAAAATGACTAAGTCCAAAAAAAATTTTTTTTTTAACTTTTTTCAATTTTAACCCTGTTGGATATATATTCTACCCACACACATTTGGAACTCTCCTGGGGTACCCTCACACATATTATTCCCTCATTTAGTGGATATTTTCACAAAAAAGTGAAATTTTCAAAAATACAGAAAATTGGCTGAAAACGACTAAATATCAAGGACTCATTGGGCATATCACTCTGGAACTGAAATCGGAATACTCACTGACATTTCCCCTATCTGAAAGTCTGATAAACGCCGGAAAAATGACTAAGACCAAAAAAAAAAATTTTTCAACTTTTTTCAATTTTACCCCCGTGGGATATATATTCTACCCACACACATTTGGAACTCTCCTGGGGTACCCTCACACATATTATTCCCTCATTTAGTGGATATTTTCACAAAAAAGTGAAATTTTCAAAAATCCAGAAAATTGGCTGAAAACGACTAAATATAAAGGATTCATTGGGCGAATCGCTCTGGAACTGAAACCTGAATGCTCACTGACATTTCCCGAATCTGAAAGTCTGATAAACGCCGGAAAAATGACTAAGTCCAAAAAAAAAATTTTTTTCAACTTTTTTCAATTTTACCTCCGTGGGATATAAATTCTACCCACACACATTTGGAACTCTCCTGGGGTACCCTCACACATATTATTCCCTCATTTAGTGGATATTTTCACAAAAAAGTGAAATTTTCAAAAATCCAGATAATTGGCTGAAAACGACTAAATATCACGAACTCATTGGGCGAATCGCTCTGGAACTGAAATCGGAACACTCACTGACATTTCCCCTATCTGAAAGTCTGATAAACGCCGGAAAAATGACTAATTACAAAAAAAATATTTTTTCAACTTTTTTCAATTTTACCTCCGTGGGATATATATTTTACCCACGCACATTTGGAACTCTCCTGGGGTACCCTCACACATATTATTCCCTGATTTAGTGGATATTTTCACAAAAAAGTGAAATTTTCAAAAATCCAGAAAATTGGCTGAAAACGGCTAAATATCAAGGATTCATTGGGCGAATCGCTCTGGAACTGAAATCGGAATGCTCACTAACATTTCCCCTATCTGAAAGTCTGATAAACGCCGAAAAATGACTAAGTCCAAAAAAAAAATTTTTTTCAACTTTTTTCAATTTTACCTCCGTGGGATATATATTCTACCCACACACATTTGGAACTCTCCTGGGGTACCCTCACACATATTATTCCCTCATTTAGTGGATATTTTCACAAAAAAGTGAAATTTTCAAAAATCCAGAAAATTGTCTGAAAACGACTAAATATCAAGGACTCATTGGCCGAATCGCTCTGGAACTGAAATCGAAAAGCTCACTGACATTTCCCCTATCACAAAGTCTGATAAACGGCGGAAAAATGACTAAGTCCAAAAAAAACATTTTTTCAACTGTTTTCAATTTTACCTCCGTGGGATATATATTCTACCCACACACATTTGGAACGCTCCTGGGGTACCCTTACACATATTATTCCCTCATTTAGTGGATATTTTCACAAAAAAGTGAAATTTTCAAAAATCCAGAAAATTGGCTGAAAACGACTAAAGATCATGGACTCATTGGGCAAATCGCTCTGGAACTGAAATCGGAATGCTCACTGACATTTCCCCTATCTAAAAGTCTGATAAACGCCGGAAAAATGGCTAAGTCCAAAAAAAAAAATTTTTCAACTTTTTTCAATTTTACCCCCGTGGGATATATATTCTACCCACACACATTTGGAACTCTCCTGGGGTACCCTCACAGAAATCATTCCCTCATTTAGTGGATATTTTCACAAAAAAGTGAAATTTTCAAAAATCCAGAAAATTGGATGAAAAGAGCTAAATATCAAGGACTCAATGGGCGAATCACTCTGGAACTGAAATCGGAATGCTCACTGACATTTCCCCTATCTGAAAGTCTGATAAACGCCAGAAAAATGACTACAAAAAAAAATTTTTTTAAACTTTTTTCAATTTTACCTCCGTGGGATATATATTCTACCCACACACATTTGGAACTCTCCTGGGGTACCCTCACACATATTATTCCCTCATTTAGTGGATATTTTCACAAAAAAGTGAAATTTTCAAAAATCCAGAAAATTGGCTGAAACGACTAAATATCAAGGACTCATTGGCCGAATCGCTCTGGAACTGAAATCGAAAAGCTCACTGACATTTCCCCTATCACAAAGTCTGATAAACGGCGGAAAAATGACTAAGTCCAAAAAAAACATTTTTTCAACTTTTTTCAATTTTACCTCCGTGGGATATATATTCTACCCACACACATTTGGAACGATCCTGGGGTACCCTTACACATATTATTCCCTCATTTAGTGGATATTTTCACAAAAAAGTGAAATTTTCAAAAATCCAGAAAATTGGCTGAAAACGACTAAATATCATGGACTCATTGGGCAAATCGCTCTGGAACTGAAATCGGAATGCTCACTGACATTTCCCCTATCTAAAAGTCTGATAAACGCCGGAAAAATGGCTAAGTCCAAAAAAAAAAATTTTTCAACTTTTTTCAATTTTACCCCCGTGGGATATATATTCTACCCACACACATTTGGAACTCTCCTGGGGTACCCTCACACAAATCATTCCCTCATTTAGTGGATATTTTCACAAAAAAGTGAAATTTTCAAAAATCCAGAAAATTGGATGAAAAGAGCTAAATATCAAGGACTCAATGGGCAAATCGCTCTGGAACTGAAATCGGAATGCTCACTGACATTTCCCCTATCTGAAAGTCTGATAAACGCCAGAAAAATGACTACAAAAAAATTTTTTTTTAAACTTTTTTCAATTTTAACCCCGTGGGATATATTTTCTACCCACACACATTTGCAACTCTCCTGGGGTACCCTCACACATGTTATTCCCTCATTTAGTGGATATTTTCACAAAAAAGTGAAATTTTCCAAAATCCAGAAAATTGCCTGAAAACGACAAAATATCAAGGACTCATCCAGCGAATCGCTCTGGAACTGAAATCGGATCGCTCACTGACATTTCCCTTATCTGAAAGTCTGATAAATGCCGGAAAAATGACTAAGTACAAAAAAAAAAATTTTTTCAACTTTTTTAAGTTTTAACCCTATGGGATATATATTCTACCCACACACATTTGGAACTCTCCTGGGTTACCCTCACACATATTATTCCCTCATTTAGTGGATATTTTCACAAAAAAGTGAAATTTTCAAAAATCCAGAAAATTGGCTGAAAACGACTAAATATCAAGTACTCATTCGGCGAATCGCTCTGGAACTGAAATCTAAATGCTCACTGACATTTCCCCTATCTGAAAGTCTGATAAACGCCGGAAAAATGACTAAGTCCAAAAAAAAAAAATTTTCAACTTTTTTCAATTTTACCCCCGTGGGATATATATTCTACCAACACACATTTGGAACTCTCCTGGGGTACCCTCACGCAAATCATTCCCTCATTTAGTGGATATTTTCACAAAAAAGTGAAATTTTCAAAAATCCAGAAAATTGGCTGAAAACGACTAAATATCAAGGACTCATTGGCCGAATCGCTCTGGAACTGAAATCGAAAAGCTCACTGACATTTCCCCTATCAGAAAGTCTGATAAACGGCGGAAAAATGACTACAAAAAAAAAAAATTTTTAAACTTTTTTCAATTTTAACCCTGTGGGATATATAGTCTACACACACACATTTGGAACTCTCCTGGGGTACCCTCACACATATTATTCCCTCATTTAGTGGATATTTTCACAAAAAAGAGAAATTTTCAAAAATCCAGACAATTGGCTGAAAACGACTAAATATCAAGGACTCATTGGGCGAATCGCTCTGGAACTGAAATCGGAACGCTCACTGACATTTCCCCTATCTGAAATTCTGATAAACGCCGGAAAAATGACTAAATCCAAAAAAAAAAATGTTTTCAACTTTTTTCAATTTTACCCCCGTGGGATTTATATTCTACCCACACACATTTGGAACTCTCCTGGGGTGCCCTCACACATTATTCCCTCATTTAGTGGATATTTTCACATAAAAGTGAAATTTTCAAAAATCCAGAAAATTGGCTGAAAACGACTAAATATCAAGGACTCATTGGGCGAATCGCTCTGGAACTGAAATCGAAATGCTCACTGACATTTCCCCTATCTGAAAGTCTGATAAACACCAGAAAAATGACTACAAAAAAATTTTTTTTAAACTTTTTTCAATTTTAACCCTGTGGGATATATAGTCTACCCACACACATTTGGAACTCTCCTGGGGTGCCCTCACACATATTATTCCCTCATTTAGTGGATATTTTAAAAAAAGTGAATTTTTCAAAAATCCAGAAAATTAGCTGAAAACGACTAAACATCAAGTACTCATTGGGCGAATCGCTCTGGAACTAAAATCAAAATGCTCACTGACATTTCCCCTATCTGAAAGTCTGATAAACGCCAGAAAAATGACTAAGTACAAAAAAAATGTTTTTAAACTTTTTTCAATTTTAACCCCGTGGGAAATATATTCTACCCACACACATTTGGAACTCTCCTGGGGTACCCTCACACATATTATTCCCTCATTTAGTGGATATTTTCACAAAAAAGTGAAATTTTCAAAAATCCAGAAAATTGGCTGAAAACGACTAAATATCAAGGACTCATTGGGCGAATCGCTCTGGAACTGAAATCGGAATGCTCACTGACATTTCCCCTATCTGAAAGTCTGATAAACGCCGGAAAAATGACTAAGACCACAAAAAAAAATTTTTCAACTTTTTTCAATTTTACCCCCGTGGGATATATATTCTACCCACACACATTTGGAACTCTCCTGGGGTACCCTCACACATATTATTCCCTCATTTAGTGGATATTTTCACAAAAAAGTGAAATTTTCAAAAATCCAGAAAATTGGCTGAAAACGAATAAATATCAAGGACTCATTGGGCGAATCGCTCTGGAACTGAATTCGAAAAGCTCACTGACATTTCCCCTATCTGAAAGTCTGATAAACGCCAGAAAAATGACTACAAAAAAAAAAAATTTTTAAACTTTTTTCAATTTTAACCCTGTGGGATATATAGTCTACACACACACATTTGGAACTCTCCTGTGGTACCCTCACACATATTATTCCCTCATTTAGTGGATATTTTCACAAAAAAGTGAAATTTTCAAAAATCCAGAAAATTGGCTGAAAACGACTAAATATCAAGGACTCATTGGGCAAATCGCTCTGGAACTGAAATCGGAATGCTCACTGACATTTCCCCTATCTGAAAGTCTGATAAACGCAGGAAAAATGACTAAGACCAAAAAAAAAAATTTTTCAAATTTTTTCAATTTTACCCCCGTGGGATATATATTCTACCCACACACATTTGGAACTCTCCTGGGGTACCCTCACACATATTATTCCCTCATTTAGTGGATATTTTCGCAAAAAAGTGAAATTTTCAAAAATCCAGAAAATTGGCTGAAAACGACTAAATATAAAGGATTCATTGGGCGAATCGCTCTGGAACTGAAATCTGAATGCTCACTGACATTTCCCGAATCTGAAAGTCTGATAAACGCCGGAAAAATGACTAAGTCCAAAAAAAAAATTTTTTTCAACTTTTTTCAATTTTACCTCCGTGGGATATATATTCTACCCACACACATTTGGAACTCTCCTGGGGTACCCTCACACATATTATTCCCTCATTTAGTGGATATTTTCACAAAAAAGTGAAATTTTCAAAAATCCAGAAAATTGGCTGAAAACGACTAAATATCAAGTACTCATTGGGCGAATCGCTCTGGAACTGAATTCGAAAAGCTCACTGACATTTCCCCTATCTGAAAGTCTGATAAACGCCAGAAAAATGACTACAAAAAAAAAAAATTTTTCAACTTTTTTCAATTTTACCCCCGTGGGATATATATTCTACCCACACACATTTGCAACTCTCCTGGGGTACCCTCACACAAATCATTCCCTCATTTAGTGGATATTTTCACAAAAAAGTGAAATTTTCAAAAATCCAGATAATTGGCTGAAAACGACTAAATATCACAAACTCATTGGGCGAATCGCTCTGGAACTGAAATCGGAACACTCACTGACATTTCCCCTATCTGAAAGTCTGATAAACGCCGGAAAAATGACTAAGTACAAAAAAAATATTTTTTCAACTTTTTTCAATTTTACCTCCGTGGGATAAATATTTTACCCACGCACATTTGGAACTCTCCTGGGGTACCCTCACACATATTATTCCCTCATTTAGTGGATATTTTCACAAAAAAGTGAAATTTTCAAAAATCCAGAAAATTGGCTGAAAACGACTAAATATCAAGGACTCATTTTGTAAATCGCTCTGGAACTGAAATCGGAATGCTCACTAACATTTCCCCTATCTGAAAGTCTGATAAACGCCGGAAAAATGACTAAGTACAAAAAAAATATTTTTTTAAGTTTTTTCAATTTTACCTCCGTGGGATATATATTTTACCCACGCACATTTGGAACTCTCCTGGGGTACCGTCACACATATTATTCCCTGATTTAGTGGATATTTTCACAAAAAAGTGAAATTTTCAAAAATCCAGAAAATTGGCTGAAAACGGCTAAATATCAAGGATTCATTGGACGAATCGCTCTGGAACTGAAATCGGAATGCTCACTGACATTTCCCCTATCTAAATGTCTGATAAACGCCGGAAAAATGGCTAAGTCCAAAAAAAAAAATTTTTCAACTTTTTTCAATTTTACCCCCGTGGGATATATATTTTACCCACACACATTTGGAACTCTCCTGGGGTACCCTCACAGAAATCATTCCCTCATTTAGTGGATATTTTCACAAAAAAGTGAAATTTTCAAAAATCCAGAAAATTGGATGAAAAGAGCTAAATATCAAGGACTCAATGGGCGAATCGCTCTGGAACTGAAATCGGAATGCTCACTGACATTTCCCCTATCTGAAAGTCTGATAAACGCCAGAAAAATGACTACAAAAAAAAATTTTTTTAAACTTTTTTCAATTTTACCTCCGTGTGATATATATTCTACCCACACACATTTGGAACTCTCCTGGGGTACCCTCACACATATTATTCCCTCATTTAGTGGATATTTTCACAAAAAAGTGAAATTTTCAAAAATCCAGAAAATTGGCTGAAAACGACTAAATATCAAGGACTCATTGGCCGAATCGCTCTGGAACTGAAATCGAAAAGCTCACTGACATTTCCCCTATCTGAAAGTCTGATAAACGGCAGAAAAATGACTAAGTCCAAAAAAAACATTTTTTCAACTTTTTTCAATTTTACCTCCGTGGGATATATATTCTACCCACACACATTTGGAACGCTCCTGGGGTACCCTTACACATATTATTCCCTCATTTATTGGATATTTTCACAAAAAAGTGAAATTTTCAAATATCCAGAAAATTGACTGAAAACTACTAAATATCATGGACTCATTGGGCAAATCGCTCTGGAACTGAAATCGGAATGCTCACTGACATTTCTCCTATCTAAAAGTCTGATAAACGCCGGAAAAATGGCTAAGTCCAAAAAAAAAAATTTTTCAACTTTTTTCAATTTTACCCCCGTGGGATATATATTCTACCCACACACATTTGGAACTCTCCTGGGGTACCCTCACAGAAATCATTCCCTCATTTAGTGGATATTTTCACAAAAAAGTGAAATTTTCAAAAATCCAGAAAATTGGATGAAAAGAGCTAAATATCAAGGACTCAATGGGCGAATCGCTCTGGAACTGAAATCGGAATGCTCACTGACATTTCCCCTATCTGAAAGTCTGATAAACGCCAGAAAAATGACTACAAAAAAAAATTTTTTTAAACTTTTTTCAATTTTACCTCCGTGTGATATATATTCTACCCACACACATTTGGAACTCTCCTGGGGTACCCTCACACATATTATTCCCTCATTTAGTGGATATTTTCACAAAAAAGTGAAATTTTCAAAAATCCAGAAAATTGGCTGAAAACGACTAAATATCAAGGACTCATTGGCCGAATCGCTCTGGAACTGAAATCGAAAAGCTCACTGACATTTCCCCTATCACAAAGTCTGATAAACGGCGGAAAAATGACTAAGTCCAAAAAAAACATTTTTTCAACTTTTTTCAATTTTACCTCCGTGGGATATATATTCTACCCACACACATTTGGAACGCTCCTGGGGTACCCTTACACATATTATTCCCTCATTTAGTGGATATTTTCACAAAAAAGTGAAATTTTCAAAAATCCAGAAAATTGGATGAAAAGAGCTAAATATCAAGGACTCAATGGGCGAATCGCTCTGGAACTGAAATCGGAATGCTCACTGACATTTCCCCTATCTGAAAGTCTGATAAACGCCAGAAAAATGACTACAAAAAAAATTTTTTTTAAACTTTTTTCAATTTTAACCCTGTGGGATATATAGTCTACCCACACACATTTGGAACTCTCCTGGGGTGCCCTCACACATATTATTCCCTCATTTAGTGGATATTTTCACAAAAAAGTGAAATTTTCAAAAATCCAGAAAATTGGCTGAAAACGACTAAATATCATGGACTCATTGGGCAAATCGCTCTGGAACTGAAATCGGAATGCTCACTGACATTTCGCCTATCTGAAAGTCAGATAAACGCCGGAAAAATGACTAAGACCAAAAAAAAAAATTTTTCAACTTTTTTCAATTTTACCCCCGTGGGATATATATTCTACCCACACACATTTGCAACTCTCCTGGGGTACCCTCACACATATTATTCCCTCATTTAGTGGATATTTTCACAAAAAAGTGACATTTTCAAAAATCCAGAAAATTGGCTGAAAACGACTAAATATCAAGGACTCATTGGGCAAATCGCTCTGGAACTGAAATCGGAATGCTCACTGACATTTCCCCTATCTGAAAGTTTGATAAACGCCGGAAAAATGACTAAGACCAAAAAAAAAATTTTTTCAACTTTTTTCAATTTTACCCCCGTGGGATATATATTCTACCCACACACATTTGGAACTCTCCTGGGGTACCCTCACAGAAATCATTCCCTCATTTAGTGGATATTTTCACAAAAAAGTGAAATTTTCAAAAATCCAGAAAATTGGATGAAAAGAGCTAAATATCAAGGACTCAATGGGCGAATCGCTCTGGAACTGAAATCGGAATGCTCACTGACATTTCCCCTATCTGAAAGTCTGATAAACGCCAGAAAAATGACTACAAAAAAAAAATTTTTTAAACTTTTTTCACTTTTACCTCCGTGTGATATATATTCTACCCACACACATTTGGAACTCTCCTGGGGTACCCTCACACATATTATTCCCTCATTTAGTGGATATTTTCACAAAAAAGTGAAATTTTCAAAAATCCAGAAAATTGGCTGAAAACGACTAAATATCAAGGACTCATTGGCCGAATCGCTCTGGAACTGAAATCGAAAAGCTCACTGACATTTCCCCTATCACAAAGTCTGATAAACGGCGGAAAAATGACTAAGTCCAAAAAAAAACATTTTTTCAACTTTTTTCAATTTTACCTCCGTGGGAAATATATTCTACCCACACACATTTGGAACGCTCCTGGGGTACCCTTACACATATTATTCCCTCATTTAGTGGATATTTTCACAAAAAAGTGAAATTTTCAAAAATCCAGAAAATTGGCTGAAAACGACTAAATATCATGGACTCATTGGGCAAATCGCTCTGGAACTGAAATCGGAATGCTCACTGACATTTCCCCTATCTAAAAGTCTGATAAACGCCGGAAAAATGGCTAAGTCCAAAAAAAAAAATTTTTCAACTTTTTTCAATTTTACCCCCGTGGGATATATATTCTACCCACACACATTTGGAACTCTCCTGGGGTACCCTCACAGAAATCATTCCCTCATTTAGTGGATATTTTCACAAAAAAGTGAAATTTTCAAAAATCCAGAAAATTGGATGAAAAGAGCTAAATATCAAGGACTCAATGGGCGAATCGCTCTGGAACTGAAATCGGAATGCTCACTGACATTTCCCCTATCTGAAAGTCTGATAAACGCCAGAAAAATGACTACAAAAAAAAATTTTTTTAAACTTTTTTCAATTTTAACCCTGTGGGATATATAGTCTACCCACACACATTTGGAACTCTCCTGGGGTACCCTCACACATATTATTCCCTCATTTAGTGGATATTTTCACAAAAAAGTGAAATTTTCAAAAATCCAGAAAATTGGCTGAAAACGACTAAACATCAAGTACTCATTGGGCGAATCGCTCTGGAACTGAAATCGAAATGCTCACTGACATTTCCCCTATCTGAAAGTCTGATAAACGCCAGAAAAATGACTAAGTACAAAAAAAATGTTTTTAAGCTTTTTTCAATTTTAACCCCGTGGGATATATATTCTACCCACACACATTTGGAACTCTCCTGGGGTGCCCTCACACATATTATTCCCTCAATTAGTGGATATTTTCACAAAAAAGTGAAATTTTCAAAAATCCAGAAAATTGGCTGAAAACGACTAAATATCATGGACTCATTGGGCAAATCGCTCTGGAACTGAAATCAGAATGCTCACTGACATTTCGCCTATCTGAAAGTCAGATAAACGCCGGAAAAATGACTAAGACCAAAAAAAAAAATTTTTCAACTTTTTTCAATTTTACCCCCGTGGGATATATTTTCTACCCACACACATTTGCAACTCTCCTGGGGTACCCTCACACATATTATTCCCTCATTTAGTGGATATTTTCACAAAAAAGTGAAATTTTCAAAAATCCAGAAAATTGGCTGAAAACGAATAAATATCAAGGACTCATTGGGCGAATCGCTCTGGAACTGAATTCGAAAAGCTCACTGACATTTCCCCTATCTGAAAGTCTGATAAACGCCAGAAAAATGACTACAAAAAAAAAAAATTTTTAAACTTTTTTCAATTTTAACCCTGTGGGATATATAGTCTACACACACACATTTGGAACTCTCCTGTGGTACCCTCACACATATTATTCCCTCATTTAGTGGATATTTTCACAAAAAAGTGAAATTTTCAAAAATCCAGAAAATTGGCTGAAAACGACTAAATATCAAGGACTCATTGGGCAAATCACTCTGGAACTGAAATCGGAATGCTCACTGACATTTCCCCTATCTGAAAGTCTGATAAACGCAGGAAAAATGACTAAGACCAAAAAAAAAAATTTTTCAAATTTTTTCAATTTTACCCCCGTGGGATATATATTCTACCCACACACATTTGGAACTCTCCTGGGGTACCCTCACACATATTATTCCCTCATTTAGTGGATATTTTCGCAAAAAAGTGAAATTTTCAAAAATCCAGAAAATTGGCTGAAAACGACTAAATATAAAGGATTCATTGGGCGAATCGCTCTGGAACTGAAATCTGAATGCTCACTGACATTTCCCGAATCTGAAAGTCTGATAAACGCCGGAAAAATGACTAAGTCCAAAAAAAAAATTTTTTTCAACTTTTTTCAATTTTACCTCCGTGGGATATATATTCTACCCACACACATTTGGAACTCTCCTGGGGTACCCTCACACATATTATTCCCTCATTTAGTGGATATTTTCACAAAAAAGTGAAATTTTCAAAAATCCAGAAAATTGGCTGAAAACGACTAAATATCAAGTACTCATTGGGCGAATCGCTCTGGAACTGAATTCGAAAAGCTCACTGACATTTCCCCTATCTGAAAGTCTGATAAACGCCAGAAAAATGACTACAAAAAAAAAAAATTTTTCAACTTTTTTCAATTTTACCCCCGTGGGATATATATTCTACCCACACACATTTGCAACTCTCCTGGGGTACCCTCACACAAATCATTCCCTCATTTAGTGGATATTTTCACAAAAAAGTGAAATTTTCAAAAATCCAGATAATTGGCTGAAAACGACTAAATATCACAAACTCATTGGGCGAATCGCTCTGGAACTGAAATCGGAACACTCACTGACATTTCCCCTATCTGAAAGTCTGATAAACGCCGGAAAAATGACTAAGTACAAAAAAAATATTTTTTCAACTTTTTTCAATTTTACCTCCGTGGGATAAATATTTTACCCACGCACATTTGGAACTCTCCTGGGGTACCCTCACACATATTATTCCCTCATTTAGTGGATATTTTCACAAAAAAGTGAAATTTTCAAAAATCCAGAAAATTGGCTGAAAACGACTAAATATCAAGGACTCATTTTGTAAATCGCTCTGGAACTGAAATCGGAATGCTCACTAACATTTCCCCTATCTGAAAGTCTGATAAACGCCGGAAAAATGACTAAGTACAAAAAAAATATTTTTTTAAGTTTTTTCAATTTTACCTCCGTGGGATATATATTTTACCCACGCACATTTGGAACTCTCCTGGGGTACCGTCACACATATTATTCCCTGATTTAGTGGATATTTTCACAAAAAAGTGAAATTTTCAAAAATCCAGAAAATTGGCTGAAAACGGCTAAATATCAAGGATTCATTGGACGAATCGCTCTGGAACTGAAATCGAAAAGCTCACTGACATTTCCCCTATCTGAAAGTCTGATAAACGGCAGAAAAATGACTAAGTCCAAAAAAAACATTTTTTCAACTTTTTTCAATTTTACCTCCGTGGGATATATATTCTACCCACACACATTTGGAACGCTCCTGGGGTACCCTTACACATATTATTCCCTCATTTATTGGATATTTTCACAAAAAAGTGAAATTTTCAAATATCCAGAAAATTGACTGAAAACTACTAAATATCATGGACTCATAGGGCAAATCGCTCTGGAACTGAAATCGGAATGCTCACTGACATTTCTCCTATCTAAAAGTCTGATAAACGCCGGAAAAATGGCTAAGTCCAAAAAAAAAAATTTTTCAACTTTTTTCAATTTTACCCCCGTGGGATATATATTCTACCCACACACATTTGGAACTCTCCTGGGGTACCCTCACAGAAATCATTCCCTCATTTAGTGGATATTTTCACAAAAAAGTGAAATTTTCAAAAATCCAGAAAATTGGATGAAAAGAGCTAAATATCAAGGACTCAATGGGCGAATCGCTCTGGAACTGAAATCGGAATGCTCACTGACATTTCCCCTATCTGAAAGTCTGATAAACGCCAGAAAAATGACTACAAAAAAAAATTTTTTTAAACTTTTTTCAATTTTACCTCCGTGTGATATATATTCTACCCACACACATTTGGAACTCTCCTGGGGTACCCTCACACATATTATTCCCTCATTTAGTGGATATTTTCAGAAAAAAGTGAAATTTTCAAAAATCCAGAAAATTGGCTGAAAACGACTAAATATCAAGGACTCATTGGCCGAATCGCTCTGGAACTGAAATCGAAAAGCTCACTGACATTTCCCCTATCACAAAGTCTGATAAACGGCGGAAAAATGACTAAGTCCAAAAAAAACATTTTTTCAACTTTTTTCAATTTTACCTCCGTGGGATATATATTCTACCCACACACATTTGGAACGCTCCTGGGGTACCCTTACACATATTATTCCCTCATTTAGTGGATATTTTCACAAAAAAGTGAAATTTTCAAAAATCCAGAAAATTGGCTGAAAACGACTAAATATCATGGACTCATTGGGCAAATCGCTCTGGAACTGAAATCGGAATGCTCATTGACATTTCTCCTATCTAAAAGTCTGATAAACGCCGGAAAAATGGCTAAGTCCAAAAAAAAAAATTTTTCAACTTTTTTCAATTTTACCCCCGTGGGATATATATTCTACCCACACACATTTGGAACTCTCCTGGGGTACCCTCACACAAATCATTCCCTCATTTAGTGGATATTTTCACAAAAAAGTGAAATTTTCAAAAATCCAGAAAATTGGATGAAAAGAGCTAAATATCAAGGACTCAATGGGCGAATCGCTCTGGAACTGAAATCGGAATGCTCACTGACATTTCCCCTATCTGAAAGTCTGATAAACGCCAGAAAAATGACTACAAAAAAAATTTTTTTTAAACTTTTTTCAATTTTAACCCTGTGGGATATATAGTCTACCCACACACATTTGGAACTCTCCTGGGGTGCCCTCACACATATTATTCCCTCATTTAGTGGATATTTTCACAAAAAAGTGAAATTTTCAAAAATCCAGAAAATTGGCTGAAAACGACTAAATATCATGGACTCATTGGGCAAATCGCTCTGGAACTGAAATCGGAATGCTCACTGACATTTCGCCTATCTGAAAGTCAGATAAACGCCGGAAAAATGACTAAGACCAAAAAAAAAAATTTTTCAACTTTTTTCAATTTTACCCCCGTGGGATATATATTCTACCCACACACATTTGCAACTCTCCTGGGGTACCCTCACACATATTATTCCCTCATTTAGTGGATATTTTCACAAAAAAGTGACATTTTCAAAAATCCAGAAAATTGGCTGAAAACGACTAAATATCAAGGACTCATTGGGCAAATCGCTCTGGAACTGAAATCGGAATGCTCACTGACATTTCCCCTATCTGAAAGTTTGATAAACGCCGGAAAAATGACTAAGACCAAAAAAAAAATTTTTTCAACTTTTTTCAATTTTACCCCCGTGGGATATATATTCTACCCACACACATTTGGAACTCTCCTGGGGTACCCTCACAGAAATCATTCCCTCATTTAGTGGATATTTTCACAAAAAAGTGAAATTTTCAAAAATCCAGAAAATTGGATGAAAAGAGCTAAATATCAAGGACTCAATGGGCGAATCGCTCTGGAACTGAAATCGGAATGCTCACTGACATTTCCCCTATCTGAAAGTCTGATAAACGCCAGAAAAATGACTACAAAAAAAAAATTTTTTAAACTTTTTTCACTTTTACCTCCGTGTGATATATATTCTACCCACACACATTTGGAACTCTCCTGGGGTACCCTCACACATATTATTCCCTCATTTAGTGGATATTTTCACAAAAAAGTGAAATTTTCAAAAATCCAGAAAATTGGCTGAAAACGACTAAATATCAAGGACTCATTGGCCGAATCGCTCTGGAACTGAAATCGAAAAGCTCACTGACATTTCCCCTATCACAAAGTCTGATAAACGGCGGAAAAATGACTAAGTCCAAAAAAAAACATTTTTTCAACTTTTTTCAATTTTACCTCCGTGGGAAATATATTCTACCCACACACATTTGGAACGCTCCTGGGGTACCCTTACACATATTATTCCCTCATTTAGTGGATATTTTCACAAAAAAGTGAAATTTTCAAAAATCCAGAAAATTGGCTGAAAACGACTAAATATCATGGACTCATTGGGCAAATCGCTCTGGAACTGAAATCGGAATGCTCACTGACATTTCCCCTATCTAAAAGTCTGATAAACGCCGGAAAAATGGCTAAGTCCAAAAAAAAAAATTTTTCAACTTTTTTCAATTTTACCCCCGTGGGATATATATTCTACCCACACACATTTGGAACTCTCCTGGGGTACCCTCACAGAAATCATTCCCTCATTTAGTGGATATTTTCACAAAAAAGTGAAATTTTCAAAAATCCAGAAAATTGGATGAAAAGAGCTAAATATCAAGGACTCAATGGGCGAATCGCTCTGGAACTGAAATCGGAATGCTCACTGACACTTCCCCTATCTGAAAGTCTGATAAACGCCAGAAAAATGACTACAAAAAAAAATTTTTTTAAACTTTTTTCAATTTTACCCCCGTGGGATATATATTCTACCCACACACATTTGGAACTCTCCTGGGGTACCCTCACACATATTATTCCCTCATTTAGTGGATATTTTCACAAAAAAGTGAAATTTTCAAAAATCCAGAAAATTGGCTGAAAACGACTAAATATCAAGGACTCATTGGCCGAATCGCTCTGGAACTGAAATCGAAAAGCTCACTGACATTTCCCCTATCACAAAGTCTGATAAACGGCGGAAAAATGACTAAGTCCAAAAAAAACATTTTTTCAACTTTTTTCAATTTTACCTCCGTGGGATATATATTCTACCCACACACATTTGGAACGCTCCTGGGGTACCCTTACACATATTATTCCCTCATTTAGTGGATATTTTCACAAAAAAGTGAAATTTTCAAAAATCCAGAAAATTGGCTGAAAACGACTAAATATCATGGACTCATTGGGCAAATCGCTCTGGAACTGAAATCGGAATGCTCACTGACATTTCCCCTATCTAAAAGTCTGATAAACGCCGGAAAAATGGCTAAGTCCAAAAAAAAAAATTTTTCAACTTTTTTCAATTTTACCCCCGTGGGATATATATTCTACCCACACACATTTGGAACTCTCCTGGGGTACCCTCACACAAATCATTCCCTCATTTAGTGGATATTTTCACAAAAAAGTGAAATTTTCAAAAATCCAGAAAATTGGATGAAAAGAGCTAAATATCAAGGACTCAATGGGCGAATCGCTCTGGAACTGAAATCGGAATGCTCACTGACATTTCCCCTATCTGAAAGTCTGATAAACGCCAGAAAAATGACTACAAAAAAAAATTTTTTTAAACTTTTTTCAATTTTAACCCTGTGGGATATATAGTCTACCCACACACATTTGGAACTCTCCTGGGGTACCCTCACACATATTATTCCCTCATTTAGTGGATATTTTCACAAAAAAGTGAAATTTTCAAAAATCCAGAAAATTGGCTGAAAACGACTAAACATCAAGTACTCATTGGGCGAATCGCTCTGGAACTGAAATCGAAATGCTCACTGACATTTCCCCTATCTGAAAGTCTGATAAACGCCAGAAAAATGACTAAGTACAAAAAAAAATGTTTTTAAGCTTTTTTCAATTTTAACCCCGTGGGATATATATTCTACCCACACACATTTGGAACTCTCCTGGGGTGCCCTCACACATATTATTCCCTCAATTAGTGGATATTTTCACAAAAAAGTGAAATTTTCAAAAATCCAGAAAATTGGCTGAAAACGACTAAATATCATGGACTCATTGGGCAAATCGCTCTGGAACTGAAATCAGAATGCTCACTGACATTTCGCCTATCTGAAAGTCAGATAAACGCCGGAAAAATGACTAAGACCAAAAAAAAAAATTTTTCAACTTTTTTCAATTTTACCCCCGTGGGATATATTTTCTACCCACACACATTTGCAACTCTCCTGGGGTACCCTCACACATATTATTCCCTCATTTAGTGGATATTTTCACAAAAAAGTGAAATTTTCAAAAATCCAGAAAATTGGCTGAAAACGACTAAATATCAAGGACTCATTGGCCGAATCGCTCTGGAACTGAAATCGAAAAGCTCACTGACATTTCCCCTATCACAAAGTCTGATAAACGGCGGAAAAATGACTAAGTCCAAAAAAAACATTTTTTCAACTTTTTTCAATTTTACCTCCGTGGGATATATATTCTACCCACACACATTTGGAACGCTCCTGGGGTACCCTTACACATATTATTCCCTCATTTATTGGATATTTTCACAAAAAAGTGAAATTTTCAAAAATCCAGAAAATTGGCTGAAAACGACTAAATATCATGGACTCATTGGGCAAATCGCTCTGAAACTGAAATCGGAATGCTCACTGACATTTCCCCTATCTAAAAGTCTGATAAACGCCGGAAAAATGGCTAAGTCCAAAAAAAAAAATTTTTCAACTTTTTTCAATTTTACCCCCGTGGGATATATATTCTACCCACACACATTTGGAACTCTCCTGGGGTACCCTCACACAAATCATTCCCTCATTTAGTGGATATTTTCACAAAAAAGTGAAATTTTCAAAAATCCAGAAAATTGGATGAAAAGAGCTAAATATCAAGGACTCAATGGGCGAATCGCTCTGGAACTGAAATCGGAATGCTCACTGACATTTCCCCTATCTGAAAGTCTGATAAACGCCAGAAAAATGACTACAAAAAAAAATTTTTTTAAACTTTTTTCAATTTTAACCCTGTGGGATATATAGTCTACCCACACACATTTGGAACTCTCCTGGGGTGCCCTCACACATATTATTCCCTCATTTAGTGGATATTTTCACAAAAAAGTGAAATTATCCAAAATCCAGAAAATTGGCTGAAAACGACTAAATATCATGGACTCATTGGGCGAATCGCTCTGGAACTGAAATCGTAACGCTCCCTGACATTTCTCCTATCTGAAAGTCTGATAAACGCCGGAAAAATGACTAAGTCCAAAAAAAAATATTTTTAAACTTTTTTCAATTTTACCCCCGTGGGATATATATTCTACCCACACACATTTGGAACTCTCCTGGAGTACTCTCACACATATTATTCCCTCATTTAGTGGATATTTTCACAAAAAAAGTGAAATTTTCAAAAATCCAGAAAATTGGCTGAAAGCGACTAAATATAAAGGATTCATTGGGCGAATCGCTCTGGAACTGAAATCGGAATGCTCACTGACATTTCCCCTATCTGAAAGTCTGATAAACGCCGGAAAAATGACTAAGTCCAAAAAAAAAATTTTTTTCAACTTTTTTCAATTTTACCTCCGTGGGATATATATTCTACCCACACACATTTGGAACTCTCCTGGGGTACCCTCACACATATTATTCCCTCATTTAGTGGATATTTTCACAAAAAAGTGACATTTTCAAAAATCCAGAAAATTGGCTGAAAACGACTAAATATCAAGGACTCATTGGGCAAATCGCTCTGGAACTGAAATCGGAATGCTCACTGACATTTCCCCTATCTGAAAGTCTGATAAACGCCGGAAAAATGACTAAGACCAAAAAAAAAATTTTTTCAACTTTTTTCAATTTTACCCCCGTGGGATATATATTCTACCCACACACATTTGGAACTCTCCTGGGGTGCCCTCACACATATTATTCCCTCATTTAGTGGATATTTTCACAAAAAAGTGAAATTTTCAAAAATCCAGAAAATTGGCTGAAAACGACTAAATATCATGGACTCATTGGGCAAATCGCTCTGGAACTGAAAACGGAATGCTCACTGACATTTCCCCTATCTGAAAGTCTGATAAACGCTGGAAAAATGACTAAGACCAAAAAAAAAATTTTTTCAACTTTTTTCAATTTTACCCCCGTGGGATATATATTCTACCCACACAGATTTGCAACTCTCCTGGGGTACCCTCAAACATATTATTCCCTCATTTAGTGGATATTTTCAGAAAAAAGTGAAATTTTCAAAAATCCAGAAAATTGGCTGAAAACGACTAAATATCATGGACTCATTGGGCGAATCGCTCTGGAACTGAAATCGTAATGCTCCCTGACATTTCTCTTATCTGAAAGTCTGATAAACGTCGGAAAAATGACTAAGTCCAAAAAAAAAATTTTTTTCAACTTTTTTCAATTTTACCTGCGTGGGATATATATTCTACCCACACACATTTGGAACTCTCCTGGGGTACTCTCACACATATTATTCCCTCATTTAGTGGATATTTTCACAAAAAAGTGAAATTTTCAAAAATCCAGATAATTGGCTGAAAACGACTAAATATCACGAACTCATTGGGCAAATCGCTCTGGAACTGAAATCGGAATGCTCACTGACATTTCCCCTATCTGAAAGTCTGATAAACGCCGGAAAAATGACTAAGTACAAAAAAAAATTTTAAAAACTTTTTTCAATTTTACCCCCGTGGGATGAATATTCTACCCACACACATTTGGAACTCTCCTGGGGTAACCTCACACATATTATTCCCTCATTTAGTGGATATTTTCGCAAAAAAGTGAAATTTTCAAAAATCCAGAAAATTGGCTGAAAACAACTAAATATAAAGGATTCATTGGGCGAATCGCTCTGGAACTGAAATCGGAATGCTCACTGACATTTCCCCTATCTGAAAGTGTGATAAACGCCGGAAAAATGACTAAGTTAAAAAAAAAAAAAAATTTTCAACTTTTTTCAATTTTACCCCCGTGGGATATATATTCTACCCACACACATTTGGAACTCTCCTGGGGTACCCTCACACAAATCATTCCCTCATTTAGTGGATGTTTTCACAAAAAAAGTGAAATTTTCAAAAATCCAGAAAATTGGCTGAAAACGACTAAATATCAAGTACTCATTGGGCGAATCGCTCTGGAGCTGAAATCGAAATGCTCACTGACATTTCCCCTATCTGAAAGTCTGATAAACGCAGGAAAAATTACTAAGTCCAAAAAAAAATTTTTTTTTAACTTTTTTCAATTTTAACCCTGTTGGATATATATTCTACCCACACACATTTGGAACTCTCCTGGGGTACCCTCACACATATTATTCCCTCATTTAGTGGATATTTTCACAAAAAAGTGAAATTTTCAAAAATCCAGAAAATTGGCTGAAAACGACTAAATATAAAGGATTCATAGGGCGAATCGCTCTGGAACTGAAATCTGAATGCTCACTGACATTTCCCCTATCTGAAAGTCTGATAAACGCCGGAAAAATGACGAAGTCCAAAAAAAAATTTTTTTTCAACTTTTTTCAATTTTACCTCCGTGGGATATATATTCTACCCACACACATTTGGAACTCTCCTGGGGTACCCTCACACATATTATTCCCTCATTTAGTGGATATTTTCACAAAAAAGTGAAATTTTCAAAAATCCAGAAAATTGGATGAAAAGAGCTAAATATCAAGGACTCAATGGGCGAATCGCTCTGGAACTGAAATCGGAATGCTCACTGACATTTCCCCTATCTGAAAGTCTGATAAACGCCAGAAAAATGACTACAAAAAAAAATTTTTTTAAACTTTTTTCAATTTTAACCCTGTGGGATATATAGTCTACCCACACACATTTGGAACTCTCCTGGGGTGCCCTCACACATATTATTCCCTCATTTAGTGGATATTTTCACAAAAAAGTGAAATTATCCAAAATCCAGAAAATTGGCTGAAAACGACTAAATATCATGGACTCATTGGGCGAATCGCTCTGGAACTGAAATCGTAACGCTCCCTGACATTTCTCCTATCTGAAAGTCTGATAAACGCCGGAAAAATGACTAAGTCCAAAAAAAAATATTTTTAAACTTTTTTCAATTTTACCCCCGTGGGATATATATTCTACCCACACACATTTGGAACTCTCCTGGAGTACTCTCACACATATTATTCCCTCATTTAGTGGATATTTTCACAAAAAAAGTGAAATTTTCAAAAATCCAGAAAATTGGCTGAAAGCGACTAAATATAAAGGATTCATTGGGCGAATCGCTCTGGAACTGAAATCGGAATGCTCACTGACATTTCCCCTATCTGAAAGTCTGATAAACGCCGGAAAAATGACTAAGTCCAAAAAAAAAATTTTTTTCAACTTTTTTCAATTTTACCTCCGTGGGATATATATTCTACCCACACACATTTGGAACTCTCCTGGGGTACCCTCACACATATTATTCCCTCATTTAGTGGATATTTTCACAAAAAAGTGACATTTTCAAAAATCCAGAAAATTGGCTGAAAACGACTAAATATCAAGGACTCATTGGGCAAATCGCTCTGGAACTGAAATCGGAATGCTCACTGACATTTCCCCTATCTGAAAGTCTGATAAACGCCGGAAAAATGACTAAGACCAAAAAAAAAATTTTTTCAACTTTTTTCAATTTTACCCCCGTGGGATATATATTCTACCCACACACATTTGGAACTCTCCTGGGGTGCCCTCACACATATTATTCCCTCATTTAGTGGATATTTTCACAAAAAAGTGAAATTTTCAAAAATCCAGAAAATTGGCTGAAAACGACTAAATATCATGGACTCATTGGGCAAATCGCTCTGGAACTGAAAACGGAATGCTCACTGACATTTCCCCTATCTGAAAGTCTGATAAACGCTGGAAAAATGACTAAGACCAAAAAAAAAATTTTTTCAACTTTTTTCAATTTTACCCCCGTGGGATATATATTCTACCCACACAGATTTGCAACTCTCCTGGGGTACCCTCAAACATATTATTCCCTCATTTAGTGGATATTTTCAGAAAAAAGTGAAATTTTCAAAAATCCAGAAAATTGGCTGAAAACGACTAAATATCATGGACTCATTGGGCAAATCGCTCTGGAACTGAAATCGTAATGCTCCCTGACATTTCTCTTATCTGAAAGTCTGATAAACGTCGGAAAAATGACTAAGTCCAAAAAAAAAATTTTTTTCAACTTTTTTCAATTTTACCTGCGTGGGATATATATTCTACCCACACACATTTGGAACTCTCCTGGGGTACTCTCACACATATTATTCCCTCATTTAGTGGATATTTTCACAAAAAAGTGAAATTTTCAAAAATCCAGATAATTGGCTGAAAACGACTAAATATCACGAACTCATTGGGCAAATCGCTCTGGAACTGAAATCGGAATGCTCACTGACATTTCCCCTATCTGAAAGTCTGATAAACGCCGGAAAAATGACTAAGTACAAAAAAAAATTTTAAAAACTTTTTTCAATTTTACCCCCGTGGGATGAATATTCTACCCACACACATTTGGAACTCTCCTGGGGTAACCTCACACATATTATTCCCTCATTTAGTGGATATTTTCGCAAAAAAGTGAAATTTTCAAAAATCCAGAAAATTGGCTGAAAACAACTAAATATAAAGGATTCATTGGGCGAATCGCTCTGGAACTGAAATCGGAATGCTCACTGACATTTCCCCTATCTGAAAGTGTGATAAACGCCGGAAAAATGACTAAGTTAAAAAAAAAAAAAAATTTTCAACTTTTTTCAATTTTACCCCCGTGGGATATATATTCTACCCACACACATTTGGAACTCTCCTGGGGTACCCTCACACAAATCATTCCCTCATTTAGTGGATGTTTTCACAAAAAAAGTGAAATTTTCAAAAATCCAGAAAATTGGCTGAAAACGACTAAATATCAAGTACTCATTGGGCGAATCGCTCTGGAGCTGAAATCGAAATGCTCACTGACATTTCCCCTATCTGAAAGTCTGATAAACGCAGGAAAAATTACTAAGTCCAAAAAAAAATTTTTTTTTAACTTTTTTCAATTTTAACCCTGTTGGATATATATTCTACCCACACACATTTGGAACTCTCCTGGGGTACCCTCACACATATTATTCCCTCATTTAGTGGATATTTTCACAAAAAAGTGAAATTTTCAAAAATCCAGAAAATTGGCTGAAAACGACTAAATATAAAGGATTCATAGGGCGAATCGCTCTGGAACTGAAATCTGAATGCTCACTGACATTTCCCCTATCTGAAAGTCTGATAAACGCCGGAAAAATGACGAAGTCCAAAAAAAAATTTTTTTTCAACTTTTTTCAATTTTACCTCCGTGGGATATATATTCTACCCACACACATTTGGAACTCTCCTGGGGTACCCTCACACATATTATTCCCTCATTTAGTGGATATTTTCACAAAAAAGTGAAATTTTCAAAAATCCTGATAATTGGCTGAAAACAACTAAATATCACGAACTCATTGGGCAAATCGCTCTGGAACTGAAATCGGAATGCTCACTGACATTTCCCCTATCTGAAAGTCTGATAAACGCCGGAAAAATGACTAAGTACAAAAAAAAATTTTTAAAACTTTTTTCAATTTTAACCCTGTTGGATATATATTCTACCCACACACATTTGGAACTCTCCTGGGGTACCCTCACACATATTATTCCCTCATTTAGTGGATATTTTCACAAAAAAGTGAAATTTTAAAACATTCTGAAAATTGCCTGAAAATGATGTAAAATCAAGGACTCATCCGGCGAATCGCTCTGGAACTGAAATCGGAACACTCACTGACATTTCCCCTATCTGAAAGTCTGATAAACGCCGGAAAAATGACTAAGTACAAAAAAAATATTTTTTCAACTTTTTTCAATTTTACCTCCGTGGGATATATATTTTACCCACGCACATTTGGAACTCTCCTGGGGTACCCTCACACATATTATTCCCTCATTTAGTGGATATTTTCACAAAAAAGTGAAATTTTCAAAAATCCAGATAATTGGCTGAAAACGACTAAATATCACGAACTCATTGGGCAAATCGCTCTGGAACTGAAATCGGAATGCTCACTGACATTTCTCCTATCTGAAAGTCTGATAAACGCCGGAAAAATGACTAAGTCCAAAAAAAAAATTTTTTTCAACTTTTTTCAATTTTACCTCCGTGGGATATATATTCTACCCACACACATTTGGAACTCTCCTGGGGTACCCTCACACATATTATTCCCTCATTTAGTGGATATTTTCACAAAAAAGTGAAATTTTCAAAAATCCAGATAATTGGCTGAAAACGACTAAATATCACGAACTCATTGGGCAAATCGCTCTGGAACTGAAATCGGAATGCTCACTGACATTTCCCCTATCTGAAAGTCTGATAAACGCCGGAAAAATGACTAAGACCAAAAAAAAAATTTTTTCAACTTTTTTCAATTTTACCCCCGTGGGATATATATTCTACCCACACACATTTGCAACTCTCCTGGGGTACCCTCAAACATATTATTCCCTCATTTAGTGGATATTTTCACAAAAAAGTGAAATTTTCAAAAATCCTGAAAATTGGCTGAAAACGACTAAATATCATGGACTCATTGGTCGAATCATTCTGGAACTGAAATCGTAACGCTCCCTGACATTTCTCTTATCTGAAAGTCTGATAAACGTCGGAAAAATGACTAAGTCCAAAAAAAAAAATTTTTTTAACTTTTTTCAATTTTAACCCTGTTGGATATATATTCTACCCACACACATTTGGAACTCTCCTGGGGTACCCTCACACATATTATTCCCTCATTTAGTGGATATTTTCACAAAAAAGTGAAATTTTCAAAAATACAGAAATCTGGCTGAAAACGATTAAATATCAAGGACTCATTGGGCATATCGCTCTGGAACTGAAATCGGAATGCTCACTGACATTTCCCCTATCTGAAAGTCTGATAAACGCAGGAAAAATGACTAAGTCCAAAAAAAAAATTTTTTTCAACTTTTTTCAATTTTACCTCCGTGGGATAAATACTCTACCCACACACATTTGGAACTCTCCTGGGGTACCCTCACACATATTATTCCCTCATTTAGTGGATATTTTCACAAAAAAGTGACATTTTCAAAGATCCTGATAATTGGCTGAAAACAACTAAATATCACGAACTCATTGGGCAAATCGCTCTGGAACTGAAATCGGAATGCTCACTGACATTTCCCCTATCTGAAAGTCTGATAAACGCCGGAAAAATGACTAAGTACAAAAAAAAATTTTTAAAACTTTTTTCAATTTTAACCCTGTTGGATATATATTCTACCCACACACATTTGGAACTCTCCTGGGGTACCCTCACAAATATTATTCCCTCATTTAGTGGATATTTTCACAAAAAAGTGAAATTTTCAAAAATCCAGAAAATTGGCTGAAAACGACTAAATATCAAGGACTCATTGGGCGAATCGCTCTGGAACTGAAATCGGAATGTTCACTGACATTTCCCCTATCTGAAAGTCTGATAAACGCCGGAAAAATGACTAAGTCAAAAAAAAAATTTTTTTTCAACTTTTTTCAATTTTACCCTCGTGGGATATATATTCTACCCACACACATTTGGAACACTCCTGGGGTACCCTCACACATATTATTCCCTCATTTAGTGGATATTTTCGCAAAAAAGTGAAATTTTCAAAAATCCAGAAAATTGGCTGAAAACGGCTAAATATCAAGGATTCATTGGGCGAATCGCTCTGGAACTGAAATCGGAATGCTCACTGACATTTCCCCTATCTGAAAGTCTGATAAACGCAGGAAAAATGACTAAGTCCAAAAAAAACATTTTTTTCAACTTTTTTCAATTTTACCTCCGTGGGATATATACTCTACCCACACACATTTGGAACTCTCCTGGGGTACCCTCACACATATTATTCCCTCATTTAGTGGATATTTTCACAAAAAAGTGACATTTTCAAAAATCCAGAAAATTGGCTGAAAACGACTAAATATCAAGGACTCATTGGGCAAATCGCTCTGGAACTGAAATCTGAATGCTCACTGACATTTCCCCTATCTGAAAGTCTGATAAACGCCGGAAAAATGACTAAGTCCAAAAAAAAAATTTTTTTCAACTTTTTTCAATTTTACCTCCGTGGGATATATATTCTACCCACACACATTTGGAACTCTCCTGGGGTACCCTCACACAAATCATTCCCTCATTTAGTGGATATTTTCACAAAAAAAGTGAAATTTTCAAAAATCCAGAAAATTGGCTGAAAACGACTTAATATCAAGTACTCATTGGGCGAATTGCTCTGGAACTGAAATCGAAATGCTCACTGACATTTCCCCTATGTGAAAGTCTGATAAACCCCGGAAAAATGACTAAGTCCAAAAAAAAATTTTTTTTCAACTTTTTTCAATTTTACCTCCGTGGGATATATATTCTACCCACACACATTTGGAAATCTCCTGGGGTACCCACACACATATTATTCCCTCATTTAGTGGATATTTTCACAAAAAAGTGAAATTTTCAAAAATCCAGAAAACTGGCTGAAAACGACTAAATATAAAGGATTCATTGGGCGAATCACTCTGGAACTGAAATCGGAATGCTCACTGACATTTCCCCTATCTGAAAGTCTGATAAACGCCGGAAAAATGACTAAGTAAAAAAAAAAAATTTTTTTCAACTTTTTTCAATTTTACCCTCGTGGGATATATATTCTACCCACACACATTTGGAACTCTCCTGGGGTACCCTCACACATATTATTCCCTCATTTAGTGGATATTTTCGCAAAAAAGTGAAATTTTCAAAAATCCAGAAAATTGGCTGAAAACGGCTAAATATCAAGGATTCATTGGGCGAATCGCTCTGGAACTGAAATCGGAATGCTCACTGACATTTCCCCTATCTGAAAGTCTGATAAACGCAGGAAAAATGACTAAGTCGAAAAAAAAAATTTTTTTCAACTTTTTTCAATTTTACCTCCGTGGGATATATATTCTACCCACACACATTTGGAACTCTCCTGGGGTACCCTCACACATATTATTCCCTCATTTAGTGGATATTTTCACAAAAAAGTGAAATTTTCAAAAATCCAGAAAATTGGCTGAAAACGACTAAATATCAAGGACTCATTGGGCAAATCGCTCTGGAACTGAAATCGGAATGCTCACTGACATTTCCCCTATCTGAAAGTCTGATAAACGCAGGAAAAATGACTAAGACCAAAAAAAAAAATTTTTCAACTTTTTTCAATTTTACCTCCGTGGGATATATATTCTACCCACACACATTTGGAACTCTCCTGGGGTACGCTCACACATATTATTCCCTCATTTAGTGGATATTTTCACAAAAAAGTGAAATTTTCAAAAATCTAGAAAATTGCCTGAAAATGACGTAAAATCAAGGATTCATTGGGCGAATCGCTCTGGAACTGAAATCGGAATGCTCACTGACATTTCCCCTATCTGAAAGTCTGATAAACGCCGGAAAAATGACTAAGTCAAAAAAAAAAATTTTTTTCAACTTTTTTCAATTTTACCCGCGTGGGATATATATTCTACCCACACACATTTGGAACTCTCCTGGGGTACCCTCACACATATTATTCCCTCATTTAGTGGATATTTTCACAAAAAAGTGAAATTTTTAAAAATTCAGAAAATTGCCTGAAAATGACGAAAAATCAAGCACTCATCCGGCGAATCGCTCTGGAACTGAAATCGGAACACTCACTGACATTTCCCCTATGTGAAAGTCTGATAAACGACGGAAAAATGACTAAGTCCAAAAAAAATTTTTTTTTCAACTTTTTTCAATTTTACCTCCGTGGGATATATATTCTACCCACACACATTTGGAACTCTCCTGGGGTACCCTCACACATATTATTCCCTCATTTAGTGGATATTTTCACAAAAAAAGTGAAATTTTCAAAAAATCCAGAAAATTGGCTGAAAACGACTAAATATAAAGGATTCATTGAGCGAATCGCTCTGGAACTGAAATCGGAATGCTCACTGACATTTCCCCTATCTGAAAGTCTGATAAACACCGGAAAAATGACTAAGTCAAAAAAAAAAAAATTTTCAACTTTTTTCAATTTTACCCGCGTGGGATATATATTCTACCCACACACATTTGGAACTCTCCTGGGGTACCCTCACACATATTATTCCCTCATTTAGTGGATATTTTTGCAAAAAAGTGAAATTTTCAAAAAATCCAGAAAATTGGCTGAAAACGACTAAATATAAAGGATTTATTGGGCGAATCGCTCTGGAACTGAAATCGGAATGCTCACTGACATTTCCCCTATCTGAAAGTCTGATAAACGCCGAAAAATGACTAAGTCCAAAAAAAAATTTTTTTTCAACTTTTTTCAATTTTACCTCCGTGGGATATATATTCTACCCACACACATTTGGAACTCTCCTGGGGTACCCTCACACATATTATTCCCTCATTTAATGGATATTTTCACAAAAAAGTGAAATTTTAAAAAATTCAGAAAATTGCCTGAAAATGACGAAAAATCAAGGACTCATCCGGCGAATCGCTCTGGAACTGAAATCGGAACACTCACTGACATTTCCCGTATCTGAAAGTCTGATAAACGCCGGAAAAATGACTAAGTACAAAAAATAATTTTTTTCAACTTTTTTCAATTTTACCTCTGTGGGATATATATTTTACCCACGCACATTTGGAACTCTCCTGGGGTACCCTCACACATATTATTCCCTCATTTAGTGGATATTTTCACAAAAAAGTGTAATTTCCAAAAATTCAGAAAATTGCCTGAAAATGACGAAATATCAAGGGCTCATCCTGCGAATCGCTCTGGAACTGAAATCGGAATGCTCACTGACATTTCCCCTATCTGAAAGTCTGATAAACGCCGGAAAAATGACTAAGTCCAAAAAAATATTTTTTTTCAACTTTTTTCAATTTTACCTCCGTGGGATATATATTCTACCCACACACATTTGGAACTCTCCTGGGGTACCCTCACACATATTATTCCCTCATTTAATGGATATTTTCACAAAAAAGTGAAATTTTCAAAAATCCAGAAAATTGGCAGAAAACGACTAAATATAAAGGATTCATTGGGCGAATCGCTCTGGAACTGAAATCGGAATGCTCACTGACATTTCCCCTATCTGAAAGTCTGATAAACGCCGGAAAAATGACTAAGTAAAAAAAAAAAAAAATTTTTCAACTTTTTTCAATTTTACCCGCGTGGGATATATATTCTACCCAACACACATTTGGAACTCTCCTGGGGTACCCTCACACATATTATTCCCTCATTTAGTGGATATTTTCACAAAAAAGTGAAATTTTCAAAAATCCAGAAAACTGGCTGAAAACGACTAAATATAAAGGATTCATTGGGCGAATCACTCTGGAACTGAAATCGGAATGCTCACTGACATTTCCCCTATCTGAAAGTCTGATAAACGCCGGAAAAATGACTAAGTCAAAAAAAAAAAATTTTTTTCAACTTTTTTCAATTTTACCCGCGTGGGATATATATTCTACCCACACCCATTTGGAACTCTCCTGGGGTACCCTCACACATATTATTCCCTCATTTAGTGGATATTTTCACAAAAAAGTGAAATTTTAAAAAATTCAGAAAATTGCCTGAAAATGACGAAAAATCAAGGACTCATCCGGCGAATCGCTCTGGAACTGAAATCGGAACACTCACTGACATTTCCACTATCTGAAAGTCTGATAAACGCCGGAAAAATGATTAAGTACAAAAAAAAAATTTTTCAACTTTTTTTCAATTTTACCTCCGTGGGATATATATTCTACCCAGACACATTTGGAACTCTCCTGCGGTACCCTCACACATATTATTCCCTCATTTAGTGGATATTTTCACAAAAAAAGTGACATTTTCAAAAATCCAAAAAATTGGCTGAAAACGGCTAAATATCAAGGATTCATTGGGCGAATCGCTCTGGAACTGAAATCGGAATGCTCACTGACATTTCCCCTATCTGAAAGTCTGATAAACGCCGAAAAATGACTAAGTCCAAAAAAAAAATTTTTTTCAACTTTTTTCAATTTTACCTCCGTGGGATATATATTCTACCCACACACATTTGGAACTCTCCTGGGGTACCCTCACACATATTATTCCCTCATTTAGTGGATATTTTCACAAAAAAGTGTAATTTCCAAAAATTCAGAAAATTGCCTGAAAATGACGAAATATCAAGGACTCATCCGGCGAATCGCTCTGGAACTGAAATCGGAATGCTCACTGACATTTCCCCTATCTGAAAGTCTGATAAACGCCGGAAAAATGACTAAGTCCAAAAAAAAATTTTTTTTCAACTTTTTTCAATTTTACCTCCGTGGGATATATATTCTACCCACACACATTTGGAACTCTCCTGGGGTACCCTCACACATATTATTCCCTCATTTAATGGATATTTTCACAAAAAAGTGAAATTTTAAAAAATTCAGAAAATTGCCTGAAAATGACGAAAAATCAAGGACTCATCCGGCGAATCGCTCTGGAACTGAAATCGGAACACTCACTGACATTTCCCGTATCTGAAAGTCTGATAAACGCCGGAAAAATGACTAAGTACAAAAAATAATTTTTTTCAACTTTTTTCAATTTTACCTCTGTGGGATATATATTTTACCCACGCACATTTGGAACTCTCCTGGGGTACCCTCACACATATTATTCCCTCATTTAGTGGATATTTTCACAAAAAAGTGTAATTTCCAAAAATTCAGAAAATTGCCTGAAAATGACGAAATATCAAGGGCTCATCCTGCGAATCGCTCTGGAACTGAAATCGGAATGCTCACTGACATTTCCCCTATCTGAAAGTCTGATAAACGCCGGAAAAATGACTAAGTCCAAAAAAATATTTTTTTTCAACTTTTTTCAATTTTACCTCCGTGGGATATATATTCTACCCACACACATTTGGAACTCTCCTGGGGTACCCTCACACATATTATTCCCTCATTTAATGGATATTTTCACAAAAAAGTGAAATTTTCAAAAATCCAGAAAATTGGCAGAAAACGACTAAATATAAAGGATTCATTGGGCGAATCGCTCTGGAACTGAAATCGGAATGCTCACTGACATTTCCCCTATCTGAAAGTCTGATAAACGCCGGAAAAATGACTAAGTAAAAAAAAAAAAAATTTTTTCAACTTTTTTCAATTTTACCCGCGTGGGATATATATTCTACCCAACACACATTTGGAACTCTCCTGGGGTACCCTCACACATATTATTCCCTCATTTAGTGGATATTTTCACAAAAAAGTGAAATTTTCAAAAATCCAGAAAACTGGCTGAAAACGACTAAATATAAAGGATTCATTGGGCGAATCACTCTGGAACTGAAATCGGAATGCTCACTGACATTTCCCCTATCTGAAAGTCTGATAAACGCCGGAAAAATGACTAAGTCAAAAAAAAAAAATTTTTTTCAACTTTTTTCAATTTTACCCGCGTGGGATATATATTCTACCCACACCCATTTGGAACTCTCCTGGGGTACCCTCACACATATTATTCCCTCATTTAGTGGATATTTTCACAAAAAAGTGAAATTTTAAAAAATTCAGAAAATTGCCTGAAAATGACGAAAAATCAAGGACTCATCCGGCGAATCGCTCTGGAACTGAAATCGGAACACTCACTGACATTTCCACTATCTGAAAGTCTGATAAACGCCGGAAAAATGATTAAGTACAAAAAAAAAATTTTTCAACTTTTTTTCAATTTTACCTCCGTGGGATATATATTCTACCCAGACACATTTGGAACTCTCCTGCGGTACCCTCACACATATTATTCCCTCATTTAGTGGATATTTTCACAAAAAAAGTGACATTTTCAAAAATCCAAAAAATTGGCTGAAAACGGCTAAATATCAAGGATTCATTGGGCGAATCGCTCTGGAACTGAAATCGGAATGCTCACTGACATTTCCCCTATCTGAAAGTCTGATAAACGCCGAAAAATGACTAAGTCCAAAAAAAAAATTTTTTTCAACTTTTTTCAATTTTACCTCCGTGGGATATATATTCTACCCACACACATTTGGAACTCTCCTGGGGTACCCTCACACATATTATTCCCTCATTTAGTGGATATTTTCACAAAAAAGTGTAATTTCCAAAAATTCAGAAAATTGCCTGAAAATGACGAAATATCAAGGACTCATCCGGCGAATCGCTCTGGAACTGAAATCGGAATGCTCACTGACATTTCCCCTATCTGAAAGTCTGATAAACGCCGGAAAAATGACTAAGTCCAAAAAAAAAATTTTTTTTTACTTTTTTCAATTTTAACCCTGTGGGATATATATTCTACCCACACACATTTGGAACTCTCCTGGGGTACCCTCACACATATTATTCCCTCATTTAGTGGATATTTTCACAAAAAAGTGAAATTTTCAAAAATCCAGATAATTGGCTGAAAACGACTAAATATAAAGGATTCATTGGGCGAATCACTCTGGAACTGAAATCGGAATGCTCACTGACATTTCCCTTATGTGAAAGTCTGATAAACGCAGGAAAAATGACTAAGTCCAAAAAAAAATTTTTTTTCAACTTTTTTCAATTTTACCTCCGTGGGATATATATTCTACCCACACACATTTGGAACTCTCCTGGGGTACCCTCACACATATTATTCCCTCATTTAGTGGATATTTTCACAAAAAAGTGAAATTTTCAAAAATCCAGAAAATTGGCTGAAAACGACTAAATATAAAGGATTCATTGGGCGAATCGCTCTGGAACTGAAATCGGAATGCTCACTGACATTTCCCCTATCAGAAAGTCTGATAAACGCCGGAAAAATGACTAAGTCAAAAAAAATAAAAAATTTTCAACTTTTTTCAATTTTACCCGCGTGGGATATATATTCTACCCACACACATTTGGAACTCTCCTGGGGTACCCTCACACATATTATTCCCTCATTTAGTGGATATTTTCACAAAAAAGTGAAATTTTAAAAAATTCAGAAAATTGCCTGAAAATGATGAAAAATCAAGGACTCATCCGGCGAATCGCTATGGAACTGAAATCGGAACACTCACTGACATTTCCCCTATCTGAAAGTCTGATAAACGCTGGAAAAATGACTAAGTACAAAAAAAAAATTTTTTCAACTTTTTTTCAATTTTACCTCCGTGGGATATATATTTTACCCACGCACATTTGGAACTCTCCTGGGGTACCCTCACACATATTATTCCCTCATTTAGTGGATATTTTCGCAAAAAAGTGAAATTTTCAAAAATCCAGAAAATTGGCTGAAAACGACTAAATATAAAGGATTCATTTGGCGAATCGCTCTGGAACTGAAATCGGAATGCTCACTGACATTTCCCCTATCTGAAAGTCTGATAAACGCCGGAAAAATGACTAAGTCCAAAAAAAAAATTTTTTTCAACTTTTTTCAATTTTACCTCCGTGGGATATATATTCTACCCACACACATTTGGAACTCTCCTGGGGTACCCTCACACATATTATTCCCTCATTTAGTGGATATTTTCACAAAAAAAGTGAAATTTTCAAAAATCCAAAAAATTGGCTGAAAACGGCTAAATATCAAGGATTCATTGGGCGAATCGCTCTGGAACTGAAATCGGAACACTCACTGACTTTTCCTGTATCTGAAAGTCTGATAAACGCCGGAAAAATGACTAAGTACAAAAAAAAAATTTTTTCAACTTTTTTCAATTCTACCTCTGTGGGATATATATTTTACCCACGCACATTTGGAACTCTCCTGGGGTAACATCACACACATTATTCCCTCATTTAGTGGATATTTTCACAAAAAAGTGAAATTTTAAAAAATCCAGAAAATTGGCTAAAAACGGCTAAATATCAAGGATTCATTGGGCCAATCGCTCTGGAACTGAAATCAGAATGCTCACTGACATTTCCCCTATCTGAAAGTCTGATAAACGCCGGAAAAATGACTAAGTCAAAAAAAAAAAAAATTTTTCACCTTTTTTTAATTTTACCCGCGTGGGATATATATTCTACCCACACACATTTGGAACTCTCCTGTGGTACCCTCACACATATTATTCCCTCATTTAGTGGATATTTTCACAAAAAAGTGAAATTTTAAAAAATTCAGAAAATTGCCTGAAAATGATGAAAAATCAAGGACTCATCCGGCGAATCGCTCTGGAACTGAAATCGGAACACTCACTGATATTTCCCCTATCTGAAAGTCTGATAAACGCCGGAAAAATGACTAAGTACAAAAAAAAATTTTTTTCAACTTTTTTTCAATTTTACCTCCGTGGGATATATATTTTACCCACACACATTTGGAACTCTCCTGGGGTACCCTCACACATATTATTCCCTCATTTAGTGGATATTTTCGCAAAAAAGTGAAATTTTCAAAAATCCAGAAAATTGGCTGAAAACGACTAAATATAAAGGATTCATTGGGCGAATCGCTCTGGAACTGAAATCGGAATGCTCACTGACATTTCCCCTATCTGAAAGTCTGATAAACGCCGAAAAATGACTAAGTCCAAAAAAAAAATTTTTTTCAACTTTTTTCAATTTTACCTCCGTGGGATATATATTTTACCCACGCACATTTGGAACTCTCCTGGGGTAACATCACACATATTATTCCCTCATTTAGTGGATATTTTCACAAAAAAGTGAAATTTTAAAAAATCCAGAAAATTGGCTAAAAACGGCTAAATATCAAGGATTCATTGGGCGAATCGCTCTGGAACTGAAATCAGAATGCTCACTGACATTTCCCCTATCTGAAATTCTGTTAAACGCAGGAAAAATGACTAAGTCCAAAAAAAAAATTTTTTTTAACTTTTTTCAATTTTAACCCTGTGGGATATATATTCTACCCACACACATTTGGAACTCTCCTGGGGTACCCTCACACATATTATTCCCTCATTTAGTGGATATTTTCACAAAAAAGTGAAATTTTCAAAAATCCAGAAAATTGGCTGAAAACGACTAAATATAAAGGATTCATTGGGCGAATCGCTCTGGAACTGAAATCGGAATGCTCACTGACATTTCCCCTATCTGAAAGTCTGATAAACGCCGGAAAAATGACTAAGTCAAAAAAAAAAAAAAATTTTCAACTTTTTTCAATTTTACCCGCGTGGGATATATATTCTACCCACACACATTTGGAACTCTCCTGGGGTACCCTCACACATATTATTCCCTCATTTAGTGAATATTTTCACAAAAAAGTGAAATTTTAAAAAATTCTGAAAATTGCCTGAAAATGATGAAAAATCAAGGACTCATCCGGCGAATCGCTCTGGAACTGAAACGGAACACTCACTGACATTTCCCCTATCTGAAAGTCTGATAAACGCTGGAAAAATGACTAAGTACAAAAAAAAAATTTTTTCAACTTTTTTTCAATTTTACCTCCGTGGGATATATATTTTACCCACGCACATTTGGAACTCTCCTGGGGTACCCTGACACATATTATTCCCTCATTTAGTGGATATTTTCGCAAAAAAGTGAAATTTTCAAAAATCCAGAAAATTGGCTGAAAACGACTAAATATAAAGGATTCATTGGGCGAATCGCTCTGCAACTGAAATCGGAATGCTCACTGACATTTCCCCTATCTGAAAGTCTGATAAACGCTGAAAAATGACTAAGTCCAAAAAAAAAATTTTTTTCAACTTTTTTCAATTTTACCTCCGTGGGATATATATTCTACCCACACACATTTGGAACTCTCCTGGGGTACCCTCACACATATTATTCCCTCATTTAATGGATATTTTCACAAAAAAGTGAAATTTTAAAAAATTCAGAAAATTGCCTGAAAATGACGAAAAATCAAGGACTGATCCGGCGAATCGCTCTGGAACTGAAATCGGAACACTCACTGACATTTCCCCTATCTGAAAGTCTGATAAACGCCGGAAAAATGACTAAGTACAAAAAAAAATTTTTTCAACTTTTTTCAATTTTACCTCTGTGGGATATATATTTTACCCACGCACATTTGGAATTCTCCTGGGGTACCCTCACACATATTATTCCCTCATTTAGTGGATATTTTCACAAAAAAGTGTAATTTCCAAAAATTCAGAAAATTGCCTGAAAATGACGAAATATCAAGGACTCATCCGGCGAATCGCTCTGGAACTGAAATCGAAATGCTCACTGACATTTCCCCTATCTGAAAGTCTGATAAACGCCGGAAAAATGACTAAGTCCAAAAAAAAAATTTTTTTTAACTTTTTTCAATTTTAACCCTGTGGGATATATATTCTACCCACACACATTTGGAACTCTCCTGGGGTACCCTCCACATATTATTCCCTCATTTAGTGGATATTTTCGCAAAAAAGTGAAATTTTCAAAAATCCAGAAAATTGGCTGAAAACGACTAAATATCAAGGATTCATTGGGCGAATCTCTCTGGAACTGAAATCGGAATGCTCACTGACATTTCCCCTATGTGAAAGTCTGATAAACGCCGGAAAAATGACTAAGTCCAAAAAAAAATTTTTTTCAACTTTTTTCAATTTTACCTCCGTGGGATATATATTCTACCCACACACATTTGGAACTCTCCTGGGGTACCCTCACACATATTATTCCCTCATTTAGTGGATATTTTCGCAAAAAAGTGAAATTTTCAAAAATCCAGAAAATTGGCTGAAAACGACTAAATATAAAGGATTCATTGGGCGACTCGCTCTGGAACTGAAATCGAAATGCTCACTGACATTTCCCCTATCTGAAAGTCTGATAAACGCCGGAAAAATGACTAAGTCAAAAAAAAAATTTTTTTTTTCAACTTTTTTCAATTTTACCTCCGTGGGATATATATTCTACCCACACACATTTGGAACTCTCCTGGGGTACCCTCACACATATTATTCCCTCATTTAGTGGATATTTTCACAAAAAAAGTGACATTTTCAAAAATCCAAAAAATTGGCTGAAAACGGCTAAATATCAAGGATTCATTGGGCGAATCGCTCTGGAACTGAAATCGGAATGCTCACTGACATTTCCCCTATCTGAAAGTTTGATAAACGCCGGAAAAATGACTAAGTCAAAAAAAAATAATTTTTTCAACTTTTTTCAATTTTACCCGCGTGCGATATATATTCTACCCACACACATTTGGAACTCTCCTGGGGTACCCTCACACATATTATTCCCTCATTTAGTGGATATTTTCACAAAAAAGTGAAATTTTAAAAAATTCAGAAAATTGCCTGAAAATGATGAAAAATCAAGGACTCATCCTGCGAATCGCTCTGGAACTGAAATCGGAACACTCACTGACATTTCCCCTATCTGAAAGTCTGATAAACGCCGGAAAAATGACTAAGTACAAAAAAAAAATTTTTTCAACTTTTTTTCAATTTTACCTCCGTGGGATATATATTTTACCCACGCACATTTGGAACTCTCCTGGGGTACCCTCACACATATTATTCCCTCATTTAGTGGATATTTTCGCAAAAAAGTGAAATTTTCAAAAATCCAGAAAATTGGCTGAAAACGACTAAATATAAAGGATTCATTGGGCGAATCGCTCTGGAACTGAAATCGGATTGCTCACTGACATTTCCCCTATCTGAAAGTCTGATAAACGCCGGAAAAATGACTAGGTCCAAAAAAAAAATTTTTTTCAACTTTTTTCAATTTTACCTCCGTGGGATATATATTCTACCCACACACATTTGGAACTCTCCTGGGGTACCCTCACACATATTATTCCCTCATTTAGTGGATATTTTCACAAAAAAAGTGAAATTTTCAAAAATCCCCAAAATTGGCTGAAAATGGCTAAATATCAAGGATTCATTGGGCGAATCGCTCTGGAACTGAAATCGGAATGCTCACTGACATTTCCCCTATCTGAAAGTCTGATAAACGCCGGAAAAATGACTAAGTAAAAAAAAAATAATTTTTTCAACTTTTTTCAATTTTACCCGCGTGGGATATATATTCTACCCACACACATTTGGAAATCTCCTGGGGTACCCTCACACATATTATTCCCTCATTTAGTGGATATTTTCACAAAAAAGTGAAATTTTAAAAAATTCAGAAAATTGCCTGAAAATGACGAAAAATCAAGGACTCATTCGGCAAATCGCTCTGGAACTGAAATCGGAACACTCACTGACATTTCCCCTATCTGAAAGTCTGATAAACGCCGGAAAAATGACTAAGTCCAAAAAAAAAATTTTTTTCAACGTTTTTCAATTTTACCTCCGTGGGATATATATTCTACCCAGGGCCGGCTTCAGCACCCGGCGCACCCGGGCAAATGCCGGGGCCCTGAGCAGGCAGAGGGGCCCACTGGCGGTCGTGCACCCCGCTGGGCTATGGGCGGAGGAGAGCGGTGTCAGCGCCCGCCCTTCTCCGCCGCTTGCTCAGGGCCCCGGCAGCCCGATATTTACCTCTCCCCGTGCCTCCGCAGATCAGCTGTCTTCCTGCTCTGCGCTCCCTGTGACGTCTCAGGTCAGAGGGCGCGGTGACGTCTTTATACCGCGCCCTCCCCTGAGCCGTCACAGGGAGCGCTGAGCGGGAAGACTCCGACAACGCTGGAGTTTGGAGCCGAGCAGCGAGCGGCGAGCAGCAGGCAGCGGTCAGCAGGTAGCAGGTGAGGAGAAGGGAGGTGAGTATTTGATTTTTTTTTTTTTTTTAATGTATGGAGGCATGGGGCATTATAAAGAGGGGAGGGGGGGGCATCCTGCATGGGGCATTATAAGGTGGGGACAAGCCTGCATGGGGCATTATAAGGTGGGGAACAGCCTGCACGGGGCATTATAAAGAGAGGGGGGGACATCCTGCATGGGGCATTATAAAGAGGAGGGTTGACAGCCTGCATGGGGCAGTATAAAGAGGAGGGGTGACAGCCTGCATGGGGCATTATAAAGAGGAGGGGTGACAGCCTGCATGGGGCATTATAAAGAGGAGGGGTGACAGCCTGCATGGGGCATTATAAGGTGGGGAACAGCCTGCATGGGGCATTATAAAGAGGGTGGGATTCCTGCTTGGGGCATTATAATGAGGAGGGGTGACAGCCTGCATGGGGCATTATAAGGTGGGGACCAGCCTGCATGGGGCATTATAAGGTGGGGAACAGCCTGCACGGGGCATTATAAAGAGAGGGGGGGACATCCTGCATGGGGCATTATAAAGAGGAGGGGTGACAGCCTGCATGGGGCAGTATAAAGAGGAGGGGTGACAGCCTGCATGGGGCAGTATAAAGAGGAGGGGTGACAGCCTGCATGGGGCAGTATAAAGAGGAGGGGTGACAGCCTGCATGGGGCATTATAAGGTGGGGAAAAGCCTGCATGGGGCATTATAAGGTGGGGAACAGCCTGCATGGGGCATTATAAAGAGAGGGGGGGACAGCCTGCATGGGGCAGTATAAAGAGGAGGGGTGACAGCCTGCATGGAGCATTATAAAGAGGAGGGGTGACAGCCTGCATGGGGCATTATAAAGAGGGGGGGCAGCCTGTATGGGGCATTATGTGGGGGGTAACAGCCTGCATGGAGCATTAAAAGGGGGGCCTGTATGGGGCATTATGTGGGGGGGAACAGCCTGCATGGAGCATTATAAGGGGGGGGCAGCCTGTATGGGGCATTATGTGGGGGGTAACAGCCTGCATGGAGCATTAAAAGGGGGGGCCTGTATGGGGCATTATGTGGGGGGTAACAGCCTGCATGGAGCATTATAAGGGGGGGGCAGCCTGTATGGGGCATTATGTGGGGGGTAACAGCCTGCATGGAGCATTAAAAGGGAGGGGCCTGTATGGGGCATTATGTGGGGGGTAACAGCCTGCATGGAGCATTATAAGGGGGGGACAGCCTGTATGGGGCATTATGTGGGGGGTAACAGCCTGCATGCAGCATTATATGGGGACCGGTATCCTGTATGGAGCGTTATATGGGGGCCAGTATCCTGTATGGAGCGTTATATGGGGGCCAGTATTCTGTATGGAGCCTTATATGGAAGCCAGTATTCCGTATGGAGCCTTATATGGAAGCCAGTATTCCGTATGGAGCCTTATATGGGGGCCAGTATTCCATATGGGGGCCAGTATTCCGTATGGAGCCTTATATGGGGGCCAGTATTCCGTATGGAGCCTTATATGGGGGCCAGTATTCCGTATGGAGCCTTATATGGGGGCCAGTATTTCATATGGAGCCTTATATAGGGGCCAGTATTCCATATGGGGCCTTATATGGGGGCCAGTATTCCGTATGGAGCCTTATATGGGGGCCAGTATTCCATATGGAGCCTTATATGGGGGCCAGTATTCCGCATGGAGCCTTATATGGGGGTCAGTATTCCGCATGGAGCCTTATATGGGGGTCAGTATTCCGTATGGGGCCTTATATGGGGGCCAGTATTCCGTATGGGGTCTTATATGGGGGCCAGTATTCCGTATGGGGTCTTATATGGGGGCCAGTATTCCGTATGGGGCCTTATATGGGGGCCAGTATTCCGTATGGGGTCTTATATGGGGGCCAGTATTCCGTATGGGGCCTTATATGGGGGCAAGTATTCCGTATGGGGCCTTATATGGGGGCAAGTATTCCGTATGGGGCCTTATATGGGGGCCAGTATTCCGTATGAAGCGTTATATGGGGGCCAGTATTCCGTATGGGCGTTATATGGGGACCAGTATTCCGTATGGAGCCTTATATGGGGGCCACTATTCTGTGTGGAGCGATTCACCGGTTTCTGAGCTATTGTGGAATTTACAATAGATATCACTCATGAATAGTGTTGAGCGATACCTTCCGATATCAGGAAATATCGTATCGGATTGGATCGGGCCGATACCCAAAAAGTATCGGATATCGCCGATTCCGATACCGGAAACCAATGCAAGTCTATGGGACACAAATATCGGAATGAAAATAAACCCTTTCTTTCCTTGTAGGTTAATTCTACATGAAGGAAAACAACTAAGAATAATGTAGAATGACATGAAAAGCCGGCAATTCATCAGCGGCATACACCGGTACCCGACAATTTACAACAGAAAGAATAGAGCTTCACACATAGATTAGATAGATAGAAACATGTCAGTCACATATATATGAAGTACAGTGACAGTGTTGCTTACTGTACTTGTCATTTAGTGTAAAGGATTTATTAAAAAAAATATTAGTGTTTTCGTGCACCGTCTCTTTAAAAAAGCCGGCCGGCAATTCAGCATCTGTACCCGACAATTTATAACAGACAGAATAGAGCTTCACACATAGATTAGATAGATAGAAACATGTCAGCCACATATATAAGAAGTACAGTGACAGTGTTGATTACTGTACTTGTCATTTAGTGTTAAAATAAAGGATTTATTTTAAAAAAAATTGGCGTGGGGTTCCCCTTAATTTTAGGCTCTAGCGGAGGTTAAGCAGACAGCTGGGGCAAATGTTTGAAGCCTGGGAAGGGGGTAATACCCACGGAGCTTCCCAGGCTACTAATATCAGCCCCCAGCTGAATACCTAGCCTTTACTAGCTATTAAAATGGGGGAACCCCCCCAAAAAATAACGTGGGGTCCCCCCTAATTTAATAGCTAGCACAGGCTAGGCAGACAGCTGGGGGCTGATATTAATAGCCCAGGAAGGGTGCCATGAATATTGGCCCCCTCCCAGGCTAGAAACACCAGCCGTCAGCCGCCCCAGAAATGGCGCATCCATAGGATGCGCCAATTCTGGCACTTAGCCTCGCTCTTCCACGCTGCCCTGGTGCGGTGGCAGGGGGTAATAGGGTTGGGGTTGATGTCAGCTTATAATGCCAGCTGACATCAAGCCCAGGTTAGTAATGGAGAGGCGTCTATAAGACACCCCCATTACTAACCCCATAGTCAAAGTTAAAAGAAAACACAAACACCCAGAATAAAGTCCTTTAATTGAAATAAAGACACAATTCTTTATTGTTCTAAATTAAACCATACTTACCATCACGCCCATTCCAGCTGAAGCCAACGATCTCCTGCAATAAAAGTATAATAATAAAGCAACCTCATCCTTACCTTTCCATGGTTCCCACGACAGCTTCAGCTCTGCTACATCGAGATGACAGGCTGGACCGCAGCAGAACGCTGCCATCCAGCCTGTCATCCCGCAGACACTGAGAAGCGCAGGCATGCTTGCGCTCCTCAGTGTCTCTCTGTGACGTCATCCAGATGAGCCGAGTTCATGTCCAATGAACTCAGCTCACCTCATGCACGTCACTGACAGCGTGGGAAAATTCTCCTGCACTCAGCACTTCAGCGTGAGAATTCTCCCACGCTGTCAGTGACATACATGCGGTGAGGTCATGTCCAATGAACTCAGCTCACCTCATGCACGTCACTGACAGCGTGGGAAAATTCTCACGCTGAAGCGCTGAGTGCAGGAGAATTTTCCCACGCTGTCAGTGACATACATGCGGTGAGGTCATGTCCAATGAACTCAGCTCACCTCATGCACGTCACTGACAGCGTGGGAAAATTCTCACGCTGAAGCGCTGAGTGCAGGAGAATTTTCCCACGCTGTCAGTGACGTACATGAGGTGAGCTGAGTTCATTGGACATGACCTCGGCTCATCTGGATGCCGTCACAGCCAGACACTGAGGAGTGGAAGTATGCCTGCGCTTCTCAGTGTCTGCGGGATGACAGGATGGATGGCAGCGTTCTGCTGCGGTCCAGCCTGTCATCTCGATGTAGCAGAGCTGAAGCTGTCGTGGGAGCCATGGAAAGGTAAGGATGATGTTGCTTTATTATTTTACTTTTATTGCAGGAGATCGTTGGCTTCAGCTGGAATGGGCGTGATGGTAAGTATGGTTTAATTTAGAACAATAAAGAATTGTGTGTTTATTTCAATTAAAGACTTTTTTCTGGGTGTTGTGTTTTTTTAAATACTTTACTAGAAATTCATGGTGGTCATGTCTAATATTGGCGTGACCCCATGAATTTCGGGCTTAGGGCCAGCTGATAATGCCAAGCTGGCCTTAACCCCTTTATTACCCAGTGAGCCACCGCACCAGGGCCCTGGATGAGTTGGGTACAGCGCCAGAAGATGGCGCTTCTATGAACGCGCCATTTTCTGGGGCGGCTGCGGACTGCAATTTGCAGCGGGGGTGGCCCAGAAAGCTTGGGTCTCCCTGCGCTGCGGATTCCAGCCCCCAGCTGCCTAGTTGTATCTGGCTGGGCACAAAAATAGGGCGAAGCCCCACGCATTTTTTTTTTAAATTATTTCATGAAATTCATGGAATAATTAAGAAAAAAAGGGCTTCCCTATATTGTTGTGTCCAACCAGGTACAAATAGGCAGCTGGTGGTTGGGGGCAGCCCATTCCTGCCTGCTGTACCTGGCTGGACACAAATATAGTGCGAAGCCCCACGTCAATTTTTTTTTAATTATTTCATGAAATAATTTTTTTAAAAAAGGGCTTCCCTATATTTTTGTGTCCGGCCAGGTACAAATAGGCAGCTGGTGGTTGGGGGCAGCCTGTTCCTGCCTGCTGTACCTGGCTGGACACAAATATAGGGCGAAGCCCCACGTCAATTTTTTTTTAAATAAATCCTTTATTTTAACACTAAATGACATTTGAGGAGTTAATAAAGGTGCAGTCCCTAAATTATTATTTATTTTTTAATTAATTTTTCCCAAAACTTTTGACGTGGGCTTCGCCATATTTTTGTATGCCAGCCAGGTACAGCATCCAGCTTCTATGAACGCGCCATTTTCCGGGGTGGCTGCGGACTGCAATTTTCAGCGGGGGGGAGGGGGGGCAGAAAGCTTGGGCCTCCCTGCGCTGCAGATTCCATCCCCCAGCTGCCTAGTTGTACCTGGCTGGACACAAAAATAGGGAGAAGCTTCACGTATTTTTTTTTTTTAATTATTTCATGAAATTCATGAAATAATTAAGAAAAACAGGGCTTCCCTATATTGTTGTGTCCAACCAGGTACAAATAGGCAGCTGGTGGTTGGGGGCAGCCCGTTCCTGCCTGCTGTACCTGGCTGGACACAAATATAGTGCGAAGCCCCACGTCAATTTTTTTTAAATCATTTCAGGAAATTCATGAAATAATTTAAAAAAATTGATGTGGGGCTTCGCCCTATATTTGTGTCCAGTCAGGTACAGCAGGCAGGAACGGGCTGCCCCCAACCACCAGCTGCCTATTTGTACCTAGCCGGACACAACAATATAGGGAAGCCCTTTTTTTCTTAATTATTCCATGAATTTCATGAATTTAAAGAAAAAAAACGTGGAGCTTCGCCCTATTTTTGTGTCCAGCCAGGTACAACTAGGCAGCTGGAGGCTGGAATCTGCAGCGCAGGGAGGCCCAAGCTTTCTGGGCCCCACCCGCTGCAAATTGCAGTCCGCAGCCGCCCCGGAAAGTGGCGCGTTCATAGAAGTGCCATCTTCTGGCGCTGTACCCAACTCATCCAGGGCCCTGGTGCGGTGGCTCACTGGGTAATAAAGGGGTTAAGGCCAGCTTGGCATTATCAGCTGGCCCTAAGCCCGAAATTCATGGGGTCACGCCAATATTAGACATGACCACCATGAATTTCTAGTAAAGTATTTAAAAAAAACACAAACACCCAGAAAAAAGTCCTTTAATTGAAATAAACACACAATTCTTTATTGTTCTAAATTAAACCATACTTACCATCACGCCCATTCCAGCTGAAGCCAACGATCTCCTGCAATAAAAGAAAAATAATAAAGCAACCTCATCCTTACCTTTCCATGGCTCCCACGACGGCTCCAGCTCTGCTACATCGAGATGACAGGCTGGACCGCAGCAGAACGCTGCCATCCAGCCTGTCATCCCGCAGACACTGAGAAGTGCAGGCATACTTCCACTCCTCAGTGTCTGGCTGTGACGGCATCCAGATGAGCCGACAATGAACTCGGCTCACCTCATGTACGTCACTGACAGCGTGGGAGAATTCTCACGCTGAAGCGCTGAGTGCAGGAGAATTTTCCCACGCTGTCAGTGACGTGCATGAGGTGAGCTGAGTTCATTGGACATGACCTCGGCTCATCTGGATGACGTCACAGAGAGACACTGAGGAGCGCAAGCATGCCTGCGCTTCTCAGTGTCCGCGGGATGACAGGCTGGATGGCAGCGTTCTGCTGCGGTCCAGCCTGTCATCTCGATGTAGCAGAGCTGAAGCTGTCCTGGGAACCATGGAAAGGTAAGGATGAGGTTGCTTTATTATTTTACTTTTATTGCAGGAGATCGTTGGCTTCAGCTGGAATGGGCGTGGCGGTAAATATGGTTTAATTTAGAACAATAAAGAATTGTGTCTTTATTTCAATTAAAGGACTTTTTTCTGGGTGTTTGTGTTTTTTTTAAATACTTTACTAGAAATTCATGGCGGTCATGTCTAATATTGGCGTGACCCCATGAATTTCGGGCTTAGGGCCAGCTGATAATGCCAAGCTGGCCTTAACCCCTTTATTACCCAGTGAGCCACCGCACCAGGGCCCTGGATGAGTTGGGTACAGCGCCAGAAGATGGCGTTTCTATGAACGCGCCATTTTCCGGGGCGGCTGCGGACTGCAATTTGCAGCGGGGGTGGCCCAGAAAGCTTGGGTCTCCCTGCGCTGCAGATTCCAGCCCCCAGCTGCCTAGTTGTACCTGGCTGGACACAAAAATAGGGCGAAGCGCCACACATTTTTTTTTTTAATTATTTCATGAAATTCATGGAATAATTAAGAAAAAAAGGGCTTCCCTATATTGTTGTGTCCGGCTAGGTACAAATAGGCAGCTGGTGGTTGGGGGCAGCCCGTTCCTGCCTGCTGTACCTGGCTGGACACAAATATAGGGCGATGCCCCACATAATTTTTTTTTAATTATTTCATGAATTTCCTGAAATAATTAAAAAAAAATTGACGTGGGGCTTCACACTATATTTGTGTCCAGCCAGGTACAGCAGGCAGGAACGGGCTGCCCCCAACCACCAGCTGCCTATTTGTACCTGGCCAGACACAACAATATAGGGAAGCCCTTTTTTTCTTAATTATTCCATGAATTTCATGAAATAATTAAAAAAAAAAAAACTTGGAGCTTCTCCCTATTTTTGTGTCCAGCCAGGTACAACTAGGCAGCTGGGGGATGGAATCTGCAGCGCAGGGAGGCCCAAGCTTTCTGCCCCCCCCCCCGCTGAAAATTGCAGTCCGCGGCCGCCCCGGAAAATGGCGCGTTCATAGAAGCTGGATGCTGTACCTGGCTGGCATACAAAAATATGGCGAAGCCCACGTCAAAAGTTTTGGGAAAAATTTATTAAAAAATAAATAATAATTTAGGGACTGCATCTTTATTAAGTCCTCAAATGTCATTTAGTGTTAAAATAAAGGATTTATTTTAAAAAAAAATGGCGTGGGATCCCCCATAATTTTAGTCTCTAGCGGAGGTTAAGCAGACGGCTGGGGCAGATGTTTGAAGCCTGGGAAGGGGGTAAAACCCACGGAGCTTCCCAGGCTACTAATATCAGCCCCCAGCTGAATACCTAGCCTTTACTAGCTATTAAAATGGGGGACCCCCCCAAAAAAAATGACGTGGGGTCCCCCCTATTTTAATAGCTAGCAAAGGCTAGGCAGACAGCTGGGGGCTGATATTAATAGCTCAGGAAGGGTGCCATGAATATTGGCCCCCTCCCAGGCTAGAAACACCAGCCGTCAGCCGCCCCAGAAATGGCGCATCCATAGGATGCGCCAATTCTGGCACTTAGACTCGCTCTTCCACGCTGCCCTGGTGCGGTGGCAGGGGGTAATAGTGGTGGGGTTCATGTCAGCGCCAGCTGCCATGAAGCCCAGGTTAGTAATGATGGCCGTCTATATGACACCCCCATTACTAACCTACAAAGTGTTAAAAAGTAAAAACACACTACACCCAGAAAAAAATAATTTATTTGAAATAAAACACCATTTTATTTAATTCTTAGTTTACTAAAAAAAAAATAGTTACCTGTCCACGTTCCTGCGCTGATCTCCCATGCACAGCTGTCACATCTGGAGATGGTGACAGCTGTGCATGGCTGCTGTAAGCTCACGCTGCCGGGAACACGTCCGCTCCCGGCAGCGGGAGCCACTGACTGAGGTCACCGGAGTGCATTCAGGCAGCGCAGCTCCGGAGACCTCCTTTACGGCAGTGCTGTACCGTGGGAATTTCTCACGATACAGCAGTGCCGTAAAGGAGCTAACCGGAGCAGCGCTGCCTGAACTCCGGTGAACCCTTACGGCCCCGTCATTCTAGCGGCGGCAGCGGTTCAGAGCGGTCACATTCTATGTGGCTGCTCTGAACTGGAGATCTTCGTGGGACACTCGTGGACTGCTACGGAGGGGTAAGTATAAGGTTGTGGTTTATTATTTTATATTTTATTACAGGAGATCGCTGGCTTCGGGGAATTAGGTGTCTAGGTGAGTATAGGTGTAGTTTCTTATTTTTTACTTTATTTTAGGTGGCGATCGGCGGGGACAGGTAATGTATGAACTAATTTCTTTTAGGTAACCACTGGCCACCAATGACATGTATTTAAAATTTATTGGGGACACAGTAGGGCAATTTAAATAGCAGGATCAGGCTGATGGGAATTATTGCTCCCATCGAGCTGATCCTGCTGGCAGGAGTGGACGGGGGACAGACATAGGCCGATGGGAGTAGTAGTGTCACATCGGCCTATGTATGCCTGCACGCACACACCCGCACACACACCGCACACACACCCCGCACACACACACACCCCGCACACACTAATCATGACGGGCTGATGGTCTGGGAGGTGAGGCTGACCTGTGCGGCCGTGGGAAAGTTCATGTGAGTTCATGCAGTCAAGCATGAACTCACATGAACCCTCCGAGGGCACCGCGGCTACTTCAAATGAACAGCTGATCGGCATCACCTGATGCCTCAGCTGTTCATTTGAAATAACCGGCGGGAAAGCGCAGCACAGAACGGGAAAGCCGGCGGTGAAGTCTTTTCACTGCCGGCTTCCCCGCCCGGGTCCTTCGCTCCTTGGTGCTGCGCTCCCCGCCCGGTCCTAATTTACGATTGGGATTGGAGGTGGCGAGGGGAGCGGAGGATCGGGGTGGGAGGCTGCGGGGAAGCAGTATGGGGCTGCGTGATTGTTTAAAAGCCGGCGGCTTTTTACCGCGCGCCGGCTTTTAAACAATCAGGAGAATTCTCCCACGCTGGGATGGCATTCTGATGACAAGCTGGATCGCAGCTGAGCGCTGCCACCCAGCTTGTCATCCTTCACAGACACTGCAGAGCGCAGGCATTATGGGAACTTCCGATTCCGGTATTCGATATTATAAAAGTATCGGAATTAAGTATCGGAATTCCGATACAGTGAATATCGGCCGATACCCGATATTTCAGTATCGGAATGCTCAACACTACTCATGAAGTGAAATCTTTGCATTGTACTATATATATATATATTTCTCCGCCGTATCTCTGCATCATGAATCGTGGTATGTGTTAAAGGGGCCCACTGAGACTCTTTTGCCCGGGACCCAGAAAAACCTGGAGCCGGCCCTGATTCTACCCACACACATTTGGAACTCTCCTGGGGTACCCTCACACATATTATTCCCTCATTTAGTGGATATTTTCACAAAAAAAGTGTAATTTTCAAAAATCCAGAAAATTGGCTGAAAACGACGAAATATCAAGGACTCATTGGGGGAATCGCTCTGGAACTGAAATCGGAATGCTCACTGACATTTCCCCTATCTGAAAGTCTGATAAAACGCGGGAAAAATGACTAAGTACAAAAAAAAATAATTTTCAACTTTTTTCAATTTTACCCCCGTGGGATATATATTCTACCCACACACATTTGGAACTCTCCTGGGGTACCCTCACACATATTATTCCCTCATTTAGTGGATATTTTCACAAAAAAGTGAAATTTTAAAAAATTCAGAAAATTGCCTGAAAACGACGAAAAATCAAGGACTCATCCGGCGAATCGCTCTGGAATTGAAATCGGAACACTCACTGACATTTCCCCTATCTGAAAGTCTGATAAACGCCGGAAAAATGAGTAAGTCCAAAAAAATAAAATTTTCAACTTTTTTCACTTTTACCCCCGTGGGATATATATTCTACCCACACACATTTGGAACACTCCTGGGGTACCCTCACACATATTATTCCCTCATTTAGTGGATATTTTCACAAAAAAGTGAAATTTTCAAAACTCCAGAAAATTGGCTGAAAACGAATAAATATCAAGGACTCATTGGGCGAATCGCTCTGGAACTGAAATCGGAACGACCACTGACATTTCTCTTATCTGAAAGTCTGCTAAACGCCGGAAAAATGACTAAGTCAAAAAAAAAATTTTTTTCAACTTTTTTCAATTTTACCCCCGTGGGATATATATTCTACCCACACACATTTGGAACTCTCCTAGGGTACCCTCACACAAATCATTCCCTCATTTAGTGGATATTTTCACAAAAAAGTGAAATTTTCAAAAATCCAGAAAATTGCCTGAAAACGACTAACTATTAAGGGCTCATTGGGCGAATCGCTCTGCAACTGAAATCGGAACGCTCACTGACATTTCCCCTATCTGAAAGTCTGATAAACGGCGGAAAAATGACTAAGTCCAAAAAAAAAATTTTTTCAACTTTTTTCAATTTTCCCTGGGTGGGATATATATTCTACCCACACACATTTGGAACTCTCCTAGGGTACCCTCACACATATTATTCCCTCATTTAGTGGATATTTTCCCAAAAAAGTGAGATTTTCAAAAATCTAGAAAATTGGATGAAAAGGACTAAATATCAAGGACTCATTGGGCGAATCGCTCTGGAACTGAAATCGGAATGCTCATTGACATTTCCCCTATCTGAAAGTCTGATAAACGCCGGAAAAATGACTAAGTCCCAAAAAAAAAATGATTTCAATTTTTTTCAATTTTACCCCCGTGGGATTTATATTCTACCCACACACATTTGGAACTCTCCTGGGGTACACTCACACATATTATTCCCTCATTTAGTGGATATTTTCACAAAAAAGTGAAATTTTCAAAAACCCAGAAAATTGAATGAAAAGGAATAAATATCAAGGACTCATAAGGCGAATTGCTCTGGAACTGAAATTGGAATGCTCACTGACATTTCCCCTATCTGAAAGTCTGATAAACGCCGGAAAAATGACTAAGTCCAAAAAAAAAATTTTTTCAACTTTTTTCAATTTTACCCACACACATTTGGAACTCTCCTGGGGTACCCTCACACATATTACTACCTCATTTAGTGGATATTTTCACAAAAAAGTGAAATCTTCAAAAATCCAGAAAATTGGCTGAGAACGACTAAAATATCAAGGACTCAATGGGCGAATCACTCTGGAACTGAAATCGGAATGCTCACTGACATTTCCCCTATCTGAAAGTCTTATAAACGGTGGAAAAATGACTAAGTACAAAAAAAAAAATTTTCAACTTTTTTCAATTTTATCCGCGTGGGATATATATTATACCCACACACATTTGGAACTCTCCTGGTGTACCCTCACTCATATTATTCCCTTATTTAGTGGATATTTTCACCAAAAAGTGAAATTTTCAAAAATCCAATAAATTGGCTGAAAACGGCTAAATATCAAGGATTCATTGGGCAAATCGCTCTGGAACTGAAATCGGAATGCTCATGGACAATTCCCCTATCTGAAAGTCTGATAAACGCCAGAAAAATGACTAAGTCCCAAAAAAAAAGTGTTTTCAATTTTTTTCAATTTTTCCCCCGTGGGATTTATATTCTACCCACACACATTTGGAACTCTCCTGGGGTACACTCACACATATTATTCCCTCATTTAGTGGATATTTTAACAAAAAAGTGAAATTTTCAAAAATCCAGAAAATTGGCTGAAAACGACTAAGTATCAAGGACTCAATGGGCGAATCGCTCTGGAACTGAAATCGGAATGCTCACTGACATTTCCCCTATCTGAAAGTCTGATAAACGCCGGAAAAATGACTAAGTACAAAAAAAAATGTTTTCAACTTTTTTCAATTTTACCCCCGTGGGATAAATATTCTACCCACACACATTTGGAACTCTCCTGGGGTACACTCACACATATTATTCCCTCATTTAGTGGATATTTTCACAAAAAAGTGAGATTTTCAAAAATCCAGAAAATTGGATGAAAAGGACTAAATATCAAGGACTCATTGGGCGAATCGCTCTGGAACTGAAATCGGAATGCTCACTGACATTTCCCCTATCTGAAAGTCTGATAAACGCCGGAAAAATGACTAAGTAAAAAAAAAAACTTTTTTCAACTTTTTTCAATTTTAACCCTGTGGGATATATATTCTACCCACACACATTTCGAACTCTCCTGGGGTACCCTCACACATATTATTCCCTCATTTAGTGGATATTTTCACAAAAAAGTGAAATTTTCAAAAATCCAGAAAATTAGCTGAAAATGACTAAATATCAAGTACTCATTGGGCGAATCACTCTGGAACTGAAATCGGAATGCTCACTGACATTAACCCTATCTGAAAGTCTGATCAACGCCGGAAAAATGATTAAGTCCAAAAAAAAAATTTTTTCAACTTTTTTAAATTTTACCACCGTGGGATATATATTCTACCCACACACATTTGGAATTCTCCTGGCATACCCTCACACATATTATTCCCTCATTTAGTGGATATTTTCACAAAAAAGTGAAATTTCAAAAATCTAGAAAATTAGCTGAAAATGACTAAATATCAAGTACTCATTGGGAGAATCACTCTGGAACTGAAATCGGAATGCTCACTGACATTTCCCCTATCTGAAAGTCTGATAAACGCCAGAAAAATGACTAAGTCAAAAAAAAATTTTTTTTCAACTTTTTTCAATTTTACTCGCGTGGGATGTATATTCTACCCACACACATTTGGAACTTTCCTGGGGTACCCTCACACATATTATTCCCTCATTTAGTGGATATTTTCACAAAAAAGTGAAATTTTCAAAAATCCAGAAAATTGGCTGAAAACGACTAAAATATCAAGGACTCAATGGGCGAATCACTCTGGAACTGAAATCGGAATGCTCACTGACATTTCCCCTATCTGAAAGTCTGATCAACGCCGGAAAAATGACTAAGTCCAAAAAAAAAATTTTTTCAACTTTTTTAAATTTTACCACCGTGGGATATATATTCTACCCACACACATTTGGAATTCTCCTGGCATACCCTCACACATATTATTCCCTCATTTAGTGGATATTTTCACAAAAAAGTGAAATTTCAAAAATCTAGAAAATTAGCTGAAAATGACTAAATATCAAGTACTCATTGGGAGAATCACTCTGGAACTGAAATCGGAATGCTCACTGACATTTCCCCTATCTGAAAGTCTGATAAACGCCAGAAAAATGACTAAGTCAAAAAAAAATTTTTTTTCAACTTTTTTCAATTTTACTCGCGTGGGATGTATATTCTACCCACACACATTTGGAACTATCCTGGGGTACCCTCACACATATTATTCCCTCATTTAGTGGATATTTTCACAAAAAAGTGAAATTTTCAAAAATCCAGAAAATTGGCTGAAAACGACTAAATATCAAGGACTCATTGGGCGAATCGCTCTGGAACTGAAATCGGAATGCTCACTGACATTTCCCCTATCTGAAAGTCTGATAAACGCCAGAAAAATGACTAAGTCAAAAAAAATTTTTTTTTCAACTTTTTTCAATTTTACTCGCGTGGGATGTATATTCTACCCACACACATTTGGAACTATCCTGGGGTACCATCACACATATTATTCCCTCATTTAGTGGATATTTTCACAAAAAAGTGAAATTTTCAAAAATCCAGAAAATTGGCTGAAAACGACTAAATATCAAGGACTCATTGGGCGAATCGCTCTGGAACTGAAATCGGAATGCTCACTGACATTTCCCCTATCTGAAAGTCTGATAAACGCCGGAAACATGACTAAGTCCAAAAAAAAAAATTTTTCAACTTTTTTCAATTTTCCCCGGGTGGGATATATATTCTACCCACACACATTTGGAACTCTCCTGGGGTACCGTCACACATATTATTCCCTCATTTAGTGGTTATTTTCACAAAAAAGTGAAATTTTCAAAAATTCAGAAAATTGCCTGAAAATGACGAAATATCAAGGATTCATCCTGCGAATTGCTCTGGAACTGAAATCGGAACGCTCACTGACATTTCCCCTATCTGAAAGTCTGATAAACGTCGGAAAAATGACTAAGTACAAAAAAAAATGTTTTCAACTTTTTTCAATTTTACCCCGTGGGATAAATATTCTACTCACACACATTTGGAACTCTCCTGGGGTACACTCACACATATTATTCCCTCATTTAGTGGATATTTTCACAAAAAAGTGAGATTTTCAAAAATCCAGAAAATTGGATGAAAAGGACTAAATATCAAGGACTCATTGGGCGAATCGCTCTGGAACTGAAATCGGAATGCTCACTGACATTTCCCCTATCTGAAAGTCTGATAAACGCCAGAAAAATGACTAAGTCCAAAAACAAATTTTTTTCAACTTTTTTCAATTTTACCCCCGTGGGATATATATTTTACCCAAACACATTGGGAACTCTCCTGGGGAACCCTCACACATATTATTCCCTCATTTAGTGGATATTTTCACAAAAAATGTGAAATTTTCAAAAATCCAGAAAATTGCCTGAAAACGACTAAATATCAAGGACTCATTGGGCGAATCGCTCTGGAACTGAAATCGGAACGCTCACTGACATTTGCCCTATCTGAAAGTCTGATAAACGCTGGAAAAATGACTAAGTCCAAAAGAAAAATTATTTCAACTTTTTTCAATTTTACCCCCGTGGGATATATATTCTACCCACACACATTGTGAACTCTCCTGGGGTACCCTCACACATATTATTCCCTCATTTAGTGGATATTTTCACAAAAAAGTGAAATTTTCAAAAATTCAGAAAATTGGCTGAAAACGACTAAATATCAAGGACTCATTGGACGAATCGCTCTGGAACTGAAATCGGAACGCTCACTGACATTTGCCCTATCTGAAAGTCTGATAAACGCCGGAAAAATGACTAAGTCCAAAAAAAAAAATTTTTTTCAACTTTTTTCAATTTTACCCCCGTGGGATATATATTCTACCCACACACATTGGGAACTCTCCTGGGGTACCCTCACACATATTATTCCCTCATTTAGTGGATATTTTCACAAAAAAAGTGAAATTTTCAAAAATCCAGAAAATTGGCTGAAAACGACTAAATATCAAGGACTCATTGGGCGAATCGCTCTGGAACTGAAATCGGAACGCTCACTGACATTTGCCCTATCTGAAAGTCTGATACACGCCGGAAAAATGACTAAGTCCAAAAAAAAATTTTTTTCAACTTTTTTCAATTTTACCCCCGTGGGATATATATTTTACCCAAAGACATTGGGAACTCTCCTGGGGAACCCTCACACATATTATTCCCTCATTTAGTGGATATTTTCACAAAAAAGTGAAATTTTCAAAAATCCAGGAAATTGGCTGAAAATGACTAAATATCAAGGACTCATTGGGTGAATCGCTCTGGAACTGAAATCGGAACGCTCACTGACATTTGCCCTATCTGAAAGTATGATAAACACTGGAAAAATGACTAAGTCCAAAAGAAAAATTATTTCAACTTTTTTCAATTTTACCCCCGTGGGATATATATTCTACCCACACACATTGGGAACTCTCCTGGGGTACCCTCACACATATTATTCCCTCATTTAGTGGATATTTTCACAAAAAAGTGAAATTTTCAAAAATTCAGAAAATTGGCTGAAAACGACTAAATATAAAGAACTCATTGGGCGAATCGCTCTGGAACTGAAATCGGAACGCTCACTGACATTTGCCCTATCTGAAAGTCTGATACACGCCGGAAAAATGACTTAGTCCATAAACAAATTTTTTTCAACTTTTTTCAATTTTACCCCCGTGGGATATATATTTAACCCAAACACATTGGGAACTCTCCTGGGGAACCCTCACACATATTATTCCCTCATTTAGTGGATATTTTCACAAAAAAGTGAAATTTTCAAAAATCCAGGAAATTGGCTGAAAACGACTAAATATCAAGGACTCATTGGGCGAATCGCTCTGGAACTGAAATCGGAACGCTCACTGACATTTGCCCTATCTGAAAGTATGATAAACGCTGGAAAAATGACTAAGTCCAAAAGAAAAATTATTTCAACTTTTTTCAATTTTACCCCCGTGGGATATATATTCTACCAACACACATTGGGAACTCTCCTGGGGTACCCTCACACATATTATTCCCTCATTTAGTGGATATTTTCACAAAAAAGTGAAATTTTCAAAAATCCAGAAAATTGGCTGAAAACGACTAAATATCAAGGACTCATTGGGCGAATCGCTCTGGAACTGAAATCGGAACGCTCACTGACATTTGCCCTATCTGAAAGTCTGATACACGCCGGAAAAATGACTAAGTCCAAAAAAAAATTTTTTTAAACTTTTTTCAATTTTACCCCCGTGGGATATATATTTTACCCAAAGACATTGGGAACTCTCCTGGGGAACCCTCACACATATTATTCCCTCATTTAGTGGATATTTTCACAAAAAAGTGAAATTTTCAAAAATCCAGGAAATTGGCTGAAAATGACTAAATATCAAGGACTCATTGGGTGAATCGCTCTGGAACTGAAATCGGAACGCTCACTGACATTTGCCCTATCTGAAAGTATGATAAACGCTGGAAAAATGACTAAGTCCAAAAGAAAAATTATTTCAACTTTTTTCAATTTTACCCCCGTGGGATATATATTCTACCCACACACATTGGGAACTCTCCTGGGGTACCCTCACACATATTATTCCCTCATTTAGTGGATATTTTCACAAAAAAGTGAAATTTTCAAAAATTCAGAAAATTGGCTGAAAACGACTAAATATAAAGGACTCATTGGGCGAATCGCTCTGGAACTGAAATCGGAACGCTCACTGACATTTGCCCTATCTGAAAGTCTGATACACGCCGGAAAAATGACTTAGTCCATAAACAAATTTTTTTCAACTTTTTTCAATTTTACCCCCGTGGGATATATATTTAACCCAAACACATTGGGAACTCTCCTGGGGAACCCTCACACATATTATTCCCTCATTTAGTGGATATTTTCACAAAAAAGTGAAATTTTCAAAAATCCAGGAAATTGGCTGAAAACGACTAAATATCAAGGACTCATTGGGCGAATCGCTCTGGAACTGAAATCGGAACGCTCACTGACATTTGCCCTATCTGAAAGTATGATAAACGCTGGAAAAATGACTAAGTCCAAAAGAAAAATTATTTCAACTTTTTTCAATTTTACCCCCGTGGGATATATATTCTACCAACACACATTGGGAACTCTACTGGGGTACCCTCACACATATTATTCCCTCATTTAGTGGATATTTTCACAAAATTGAAATTTTCAAAAATTCAGAAAATTGGCTGAAAACGACTAAATATCAAGAACTTATTGGACGAGTCGCTCTGGAACTGAAAATGGAACGCTCACTGACATTTGCCCTATCTGAAAGTCTGATAAACGCGGGAAAAATGACTAAGTCCAAAAGAAAAATTTTTTCAACTTTTTTCAATTTTACCCCCGTGGGATATATATTCTACCCACACACATTGGGAACTCTCCTGGGGTACGCTCACACATATTATTCCCTCATTTAGTGGATATTTTCACAAAAAAGTGAAATTTTCAAAAATCCAGAAAATTGGCTGAAAACGACTAAATATCAAGGACTCATTGGACGAATCGCTCTGGAACTGAAATCGGAACGCTCACTGACATTTGCCCTATCTTGAAAGTCTGATAAACGCCGGAAAAATGACTAAGTCCAAAAAAAAAAATTTTTTTCAACTTTTTTCAATTTTACCCCCGTGGGATATATATTCTACCCACACACATTGGGAACTCTCCTGGGGTACCCTCACACATATTATTCCCTCATTTAGTGGATATTTTCACAAAAAAGTGAAATTTTCAAAAATCCAGGAAAATGGCTGAAAACGACTAAATATCAAGGACTCATTGGGCGAATCGCTCTGGAACTGAAATCGGAACGCTCACTGACATTTGCCCTATCTGAAAGTCTGATAAACGCCGGAAAAATGACTAAGTCCAAAAAAAACAATTTTTTTCAACTTTTTTCAATTTTACACCTGTGGGATATATATTTTACCCAAACACATTGGGAACTCTCCTGGGGAACCCTCACACATATTATTCCCTCATTTAGTGGATATTTTCACAAAAAAGTGAAATTTTCAAAAATCCAGAAAATTGGCTGAAAACGACTAAATATCAAGGACTCATTGGGCGAATTGCTTTGGAACTGAAATCGGAATGCTCACTGACATTTGCCCTATCTGAAAGTCTGATAAACGCCGGAAAAATGACTAAGTCCAAAAAAAAAAATTTTTTTCAACTTTTTTCAATTTTACCCCCGTGGGATATATATTCTACCCACACACATTGGGAACTCTCCTGGGGTACCCTCACACATATTATTCCCTCATTTAGTGGATATTTTCACAAAAAAGTGAAATTTTCAAAAATCCAGAAAATTGGCTGAAAACGACTAAATATCAAGGACTCATTGGGTGAATCGCTCTGGAACTGAAATCGGAACGCTCACTGACATTTGCCCTATCTGAAAGTCTGATACACGCCGGAAAAATGACTAAGTCCAAAAAAAAATTTTTTTCAACTTTTTTCAATTTTACCCCCGTGGGATATATATTTTACCCAAAGACATTGGGAACTCTCCTGGGGAACCCTCACACATATTATTCCCTCATTTAGTGGATATTTTCACAAAAAAGTGAAATTTTCAAAAATCCAGGAAATTGGCTGAAAACGACTAAATATCAAGGTCTCATTGGGTGAATCGCTCTGGAACTGAAATCGGAACGCTCACTGACATTTGCCCTATCTGAAAGTATGATAAACGCTGGAAAAATGACTAAGTCCAAAAGAAAAATTATTTCAACTTTTTTCAATTTTACCCCCGTGGGATATATATTCTACCCACACACATTGGGAACTCTCCTGGGGTACCCTCACACATATTATTCCCTCATTTAGTGGATATTTTCACAAAAAAGTGAAATTTTCAAAAATTCAGAAAATTGCCTGAAAACGACTAAATATCAAGGACTCATTGGACGAGTCGCTCTGGAACTGAAATTGGAACGCTCACTGACATTTCCCCTATCTGAAAGTCTGAAAAACGCCGGAAAAATGACTAAGTCCAAAAAAAAATTTTTTGCAACTTTTTTCAATTTTACCCCCGTGGGATATATATTTTACCCAAACACATTGGGAACTCTCCTGGGGAACCCTCACACATATTATTCCCTCATTTAGTGGATATTTTCACAAAAAAGTGAAATTTTCAAAAATCCAGGAAATTGGCTGAAAACGACTAAATATCAAGGACTCATTGGGCGAATCGCTTTGGAACTGAAATCGGAACGCTCACTGACATTTGCCCTATCTGAAAGTATGATAAACGCTGGAAAAATGACTAAGTCCAAAAGAAAAATTATTTCAACTTTTTTCAATTTTACCCCCGTGGGATATATATTCTACCCACACACATTGGGAACTCTCCTGGGGAACCCTCACACATATTATTCCCTCATTTAGTGGATATTTTCACAAAAAAGTGAAGTTTTCAAAAATCCAGAAAATTGGCTGAAAACGACTAAATATCAAGGACTCATTGGGTGAATCGCTCTGGAACTGAAATCGGAACGCTCACTGACATTTGCCCTATCTGAAAGTCTGATACACGCCGGAAAAATGACTAAGTCCAAAAACAAATTTTTTTCAACTTTTTTCAATTTTACCCCCGTGGGATATATATTTTACCCAAACACATTGGGAACTCTCCTGGGGAACCCTCACACATATTATTCCCTCATTTAGTGGATATTTTCACAAAAAAAAGTGAAATTTTCAAAAATCCAGAAAATTGCCTGACAACGACTAAATATCAAGGACTCATTGGGCGAATCGCTCTGGAACTGAAATCGGAACGCTCACTGACATTTGCCCTATCTGAAAGTCTGATAAACGCTGGAAAAATGACTAAGTCCAAAAGAAAAAATTTTTCAACTTTTTTCAATTTTACCCCCGTGGGATATATATTCTACCCACACATATTGGGAACTCTCCTGGGGTACCCTCACACATATTATTCCCTCATTTAGTGGATATTTTCACAAAAAAGTGAAATTTTCAAAAATCCAGGAAAATGGCTGAAAACGACTAAATATCAAGGACTCATTGGGCGAATCGCTCTGGAACTGAAATCGGAACGCTCACTGACATTTGCCCTATCTGAAAGTCTGATAAACGCCGGAAAAATGACTAAGTCCAAAAAAAACAATTTTTTTCAACTTTTTTCAATTTTACACCTGTGGGATATATATTTTACCCAAACACATTGGGAACTCTCCTGGGGAACCCTCACACATATTATTCCCTCATTTAGTGGATATTTTCACAAAAAAGTGAAATTTTCAAAAATCCAAAATATTGGCTGAAAACGACTAAATATCAAGGACTCATTGGGCGAATTGCTTTGGAACTGAAATCGGAATGCTCACTGACATTTGCCCTATCTGAAAGTCTGATAAACGCCGGAAAAATGACTAAGTCCAAAAGAAAACTTTTTTCAACTTTTTTCAATTTTACCCCCGTGGGATATATATTCTACCCACACACATTGGGAACTCTCCTGGGGTACCCTCACACATATTATTCCCTCATTTAGTGGATATTTTCACAAAAAAGTGAAATTTTCAAAAATCCAGAAAATTGGCTGAAAACGACTAAATATCAAGGACTCATTGGACGAATCGCTCTGGAACTGAAATCGGAACGCTCACTGACATTTGCCCTATCTGAAAGTCTGATAAACGCCGGAAAAATGACTAAGTCCAAAAAAAAAAATTTTTTTCAACTTTTTTCAATTTTACCCCCGTGGGATATATATTCTACCCACACACATTGGGAACTCTCCTGGGGTACCCTCACACATATTATTCCCTCATTTAGTGGATATTTTCACAAAAAAGTGAAATTTTCAAAAATTCAGAAAATTGGCTGAAAACGACTAAATATAAAGGACTCATTGGGCGAATCGCTCTGGAACTGAAATCGGAACGCTCACTGACATTTGCCCTATCTGAAAGTCTGATACACGCCGGAAAAATGACTTAGTCCATAAACAAATTTTTTTCAACTTTTTTCAATTTTACCCCCGTGGGATATATATTTAACGCAAACACATTGGGAACTCTCCTGGGGAACCCTCACACATATTATTCCCTCATTTAGTGGATATTTTCACAAAAAAGTGAAATTTTCAAAAATCCAGGAAATTGGCTGAAAAAGACTAAATATCAAGGACTCATTGGGCGAATCGCTCTGGAACTGAAATCGGAACGCTCACTGACATTTGCCCTATCTGAAAGTATGATAAACGCTGGAAAAATGACTAAGTCCAAAAGAAAAATTATTTCAACTTTTTCAATTTTACCCCCGTGGGATATATATTCTACCAACACACATTGGGAACTCTACTGGGGTACCCTCACACATATTATTCCCTCATTTAGTGGATATTTTCACAAAATTGAAATTTTCAAAAATTCAGAAAATTGGCTGAAAACGACTAAATATCAAGAACTTATTGGACGAGTCGCTCTGGAACTGAAAATGGAACGCTCACTGACATTTGCCCTATCTGAAAGTCTGATAAACGCGGGAAAAATGACTAAGTCCAAAAGAAAAATTTTTTCAACTTTTTTCAATTTTACCCCCGTGGGATATATATTCTACCCACACACATTGGGAACTCTCCTGGGGTACCCTCACACATATTATTCCCTCATTTAGTGGATATTTTCACAAAAAAGTGAAATTTTCAAAAATCCAGGAAAATGGCTGAAAACGACTAAATATCAAGGACTCATTGGGCGAATCGCTCTGGAACTGAAATCGGAACGCTCACTGACATTTGCCCTATCTGAAAGTCTGATAAACGCCGGAAAAATGACTAAGTCCAAAAGAAAACTTTTTTCAACTTTTTTCAATTTTACCCCCGTGGGATATATATTCTACCCACACACATTGGGAACTCTCCTGGGGTACCCTCACACATATTATTCCCTCATTTAGTGGATATTTTCACAAAAAAGTGAAATTTTCAAAAATCCAGAAAATTGGCTGAAAACGACTAAATATCAAGGACTCATTGGACGAATCGCTCTGGAACTGAAATCGGAACGCTCACTGACATTTGCCCTATCTGAAAGTCTGATAAACGCCGGAAAAATGACTAAGTCCAAAAAAAAAAATTTTTTTCAACTTTTTTCAATTTTACCCCCGTGGGATATATATTCTACCCACACACATTGGGAACTCTCCTGGGGTACCCTCACACATATTATTCCCTCATTTAGAGGATATTTTCACAAAAAAGTGAAATTTTCAAAAATCCAGAAAATTGGCTGAAAACGACTAAATATCAAGGACTCATTGGGCGAATCGCTCTGGAACTGAAATCGGAACGCTCACTGACATTTGCCCTATCTGAAAGTCTGATACACGCCGGAAAAATGACTAAGTCCAAAAAAAAATTTTTTTCAACTTTTTTCAATTTTACCCCCGTGGGATATATATTTTACCCAAAGACATTGGGAACTCTCCTGGGGAACCCTCACACATATTATTCCCTCATTTAGTGGATATTTTCACAAAAAAGTGAAATTTTCAAAAATCCAGGAAATTGGCTGAAAACGACTAAATATCAAGGACTCATTGGGTGAATCGCTCTGGAACTGAAATCGGAACGCTCACTGACATTTGCCCTATCTGAAAGTATGATAAACGCTGGAAAAATGACTAAGTCCAAAAGAAAAATTATTTCAACTTTTTTCAATTTTACCCCCGTGGGATATATATTCTACCCACACACATTGGGAACTCTCCTGGGGTACCCTCACACATATTATTCCCTCATTTAGTGGATATTTTCACAAAAAAGTGAAATTTTCAAAAATTCAGAAAATTGCCTGAAAACGACTAAATATCAAGGACTCATTGAGCGAATCGCTCTGGAACTGAAATCGGAACGCTCACTGACATTTGCCCTATCTGAAAGTCTGATACACGCCGGAAAAATGACTTAGTCCATAAACAAATTTTTTTCAACTTTTTTCAATTTTACCCCCGTGGGATATATATTTAACCCAAACACATTGGGAACTCTCCTGGGGAACCCTCACACATATTATTCCCTCATTTAGTGGATATTTTCACAAAAAAGTGAAATTTTCAAAAATCCAGGAAATTGGCTGAAAACGACTAAATATCAAGGACTCATTGGGCGAATCGCTCTGGAACTGAAATCGGAACGCTCACTGACATTTGCCCTATCTGAAAGTATGATAAACGCTGGAAAAATGACTAAGTCCAAAAGAAAAATTATTTCAACTTTTTTCAATTTTACCCCCGTGGGATATATATTCTACCCACACACATTGGGAACTCTACTGGGGTACCCTCACACATATTATTCCCTCATTTAGTGGATATTTTCACAAAATTGAAATTTTCAAAAATTCAGAAAATTGGCTGAAAACGACTAAATATCAAGAACTTATTGGACGAGTCGCTCTGGAACTGAAAATGGAACGCTCACTGACATTTGCCCTATCTGAAAGTCTGATAAACGCGGGAAAAATGACTAAGTCCAAAAGAAAAATTTTTTCAACTTTTTTCAATTTTACCCCCGTGGGATATATATTCTACCCACACACATTGGGAACTCTCCTGGGGTACCCTCACACATATTATTCCCTCATTTAGTGGATATTTTCACAAAAAAGTGAAATTTTCAAAAATCCAGAAAATTGGCTGAAAACGACTAAATATCAAGGACTCATTGGGCGAATCGCTCTGGAACTGAAATCGGAATGCTCACTGACATTTGCCCTATCTGAAAGTCTGATACACGCCGGAAAAATGACTAAGTCCAAAAACAAATTTTTTTCAACTTTTTTCAATTTTACCCCCGTGGGATATATATTTTACCCAAACACATTGGGAACTCTCCTGGGGAACCCTCACACATATTATTCCCTCATTTAGTGGATATTTTCACAAAAAAGTGAAATTTTCAAAAATTCAGAAAATTGCCTGAAAACGACTAAATATCAAGGACTCATTGGGCGAATCGCTCTGGAACTGAAATCGGAACGCTCACTGACATTTGCCCTATCTGAAAGTCTGATAAACGCTGGAAAAATCACTAAGTCCAAAAAAAAAAATTTTTTTCAACTTTTTTCAATTTTACCCCCGTGGGATATATATTCTACCCACACACATTTGGAACTCTCCTGGGGTAATTTCACACATATTATTCCCTCATTTAGTGGATATTTTCACAAAAAAGTGAAATTTTCAAAAATCCAGAAAATTGCCTGAAAACGACTAAATATCAAGGACTCATTGGACGAGTCGCTCGGGAACTGAAACTGGAACGCTCACTGACATTTGCCCTATCTGAAAGTCTGATAAACGCCGGAAAAATGACTAAGTCCAAAAACAAATTTTTTTCAACTTTTTTCAATTTTACCCCCGTGGGATATATATTTTACCCAAACACATTGGGAACTCTCCTGGGGAACCCTCACACATATTATTCCCTCATTTAGTGGATATTTTCACAAAAAAGTGAAATTTTCAAAAATCCAGAAAATTGCCTGAAAACGACTAAATATCAAGGACTCATTGGGCGAATCGCTCTGGAACTGAAATCGGAACGCTCACTGACATTTGCCCTATCTGAAAGTCTGATAAACGCTGGAAAAATCACTAAGTCCAAAAAAAAAAATTTTTTTCAACTTTTTTCAATTTTACCCCCGTGGGATATATATTCTACCCACACACATTTGGAACTCTCCTGGGGTAATTTCACACATATTATTCCCTCATTTAGTGGATATTTTCACAAAAAAGTGAAATTTTCAAAAATCCAGAAAATTGCCTGAAAACGACTAAATATCAAGGACTCATTGGACGAGTCGCTCGGGAACTGAAACTGGAACGCTCACTGACATTTGCCCTATCTGAAAGTCTGATAAACGCCGGAAAAATGACTAAGTCCAAAAAAAATTTTTTTTCAACTTTTTTCAATTTTACCCCCGTGGGATACATATTCTACCCAAACACATTGGGAGCTCTCCTGGGGTACCCTCACACATATTATTCCCTCATTTAGTGGATATTTTCACAAAAAAGTGAAATTTTCAAAAATCCAGAAAATTGGCTGAAAACGACTAAATATCAAGGACTCATTGTGAGAATCACTCTGGAACTGAAATCGGAACGCTCACTGACATTTGCCCTATCTGAAAGTCTGATAAACGCTGGAAAAACGACTAAGTCCAAAAGAAAAATTATTTCAACTTTTTTCAATTTTACCCCCGTGGGATATATATTCTACCACACACATTGGGAACTCTCCTGGGGTACCCTCACACATATTATTCCCTCATTTAGTGGATATTTTCACAAAAAAGTGAAATTTTCAAAAATCCAGGAAATTGGCTGAAAACGACTAAATATCAAGGACTCATTGGGCGAATCGTTCTGGAACTGAAATCGGAACGCTCACTGACATTTGCCCTATCTGAAAGTCTGATAAACGCCGGAAAAATGACTAAGTCCAAAAGAAAAATTATTTCAACTTTTTTCAATTTTACCCCGTGGGATATATATTCTACCCACACACATTTGGAACTCTCCTGGGGTACCCTCACACATATTATTCCCTCATTTAGTGGATATTTTCACAAAAAAGTGAAATTTTCAAAAATCCAGAAAATTGCCTGAAAACGACTAAATATCAAGGACTCATTGGGCGAATCGCTCTGGAACTGAAATCGGAATGCTCACTGACATTTGCCCTATCTGAAAGTCTGATAAACGCCGGAAAAATGACAGTCCAAAATAAAAATTATTTCAACTTTTTTCAATTTTACCCCCGTGTGATATATATTTTCTTCCGCCACACATTGGGAACTCTCTTGGGGTACCCCCGCACATATTATTCCCTCATTTAGTGGATATTTTCACAAAAAAGTGAAATTTTCAAAAATCCAGAAAATTGGCTGAAAACGACTAAATATCAAGGACTCATTGGGCGAATCGCTCTGGAACTGAAATTGGAATGCTCACTGACATTTGCCCTATCTAAAAGTCTGATAAACGCCGGAAAAATGACTAAGTCCAAAAAAAAAATGTTTTCAACTTTTTTCAATTTTACCCCCGTGGGATATATATTCTACCCAAACACATTGGGAACTCTCCTGGGGTACCCTCACACATATTATTCCCTCATTTAGTGGATATTTTCACAAAAAAGTGAAATTTTTAAAAATCCAGAAAATTGGCTGAAAACGACTAAATATCAAGGACTCATTGAGCGAATCGCTCTGGAACTGAAATCGGAACGCTCACTGACATTTGCCCTATCTGAAAGTCTGATAAACGCTGGAAAAATGACTAAGTCCAAAAGAAAATTTTTTCAACTTTTTTCAATTTTACCCCTGTGGGATATATATTCTACCCACACACATTGGGAACTCTCCTGGGGTACCCTCACACATAGTATTCCCTCATTTAGTGGATATTTTCACAAAAAAGTGAAATTTTCAAAAATCCAGAAAATTCTCTGAAAACGACTAAATATCAAGGACTCATTGGGCGAATCGCTCTGGAACTGAAATTGGAACGCTCACTGACATTTGCCCTATCTGAAAGTCTGATAAACGCTGGAAAAATGACTAAGTCCCAAAAAAAAATTTTTTTAACTTTTTTCAATTTTACCCCCGTGGGATATATATTCTACCCAAACACATTGGGAACTCTCCTGGGGTACCCTCACACACATTATTCCCTCATTTAGTGGATATTTTCACAAAAAAGTGAAATTTTCAAAAATCCAGAAAATTGGCTGAAAACGACTAAATATCAAGGACTCATGGGGCGAATCGCTCTGGAACTGAGATCGGAACGCTCACTGACATTTGCCCTATCTGAAAGTCTGATAAACGCCAGAAAAATGACTAAGTCCAAAAGAAAAATTATTTCAACTTTTTTCAATTTTACCCCCGTGGGATATATATTCTACCCAAACACATTGGGAACTCTCCTGGGGTACCCTAACACATATTATTCCCTCATTTAGTGGATATTTTCACAAAAAAGTGAAATTTTCAAAAATTCTGAAAATTGGCTGAAAACGACTAAATATCAAGGACTCATTGGGCGAATCGCTCTGGAACTGAAATCGGAATGCTCACTGACATTTACCCTATCTGAAAGTCTGATAAACGCCGGAAAAATGAGTAAGTAAAAAAAAAATTTTTTTTCAACTTTTTTAAATTTTACCTCCGTGGGATATATATTCTACCCAAACACATTGGGAGCTCTCCTGGGGTACCCTCACACATATTATTCCCTCATTTAGTGGATATTTTCACAAAAAAGTGAAATTTTCAAAAATCCAGAAAATTGGCTGAAAACGACTAAATATCAAGGACTCAATGGGCGAATCGCTCTGGAACTGAAATCGGAACGCTTACTGACATTTGCCCTATCTGAAAGTCTGATAAACGCTGGAAAAATGACTAAGTCCAAAAGAAAATTTTTTCAACTTTTTTCAATTTTACCCCTGTGGGATATATATTCTACCCACACACATTGGGAACTCTCCTGGGGTACCCTCACACATAGTATTCCCTCATTTAGTGGATATTTTCACAAAAAAGTGAAATTTTCAAAAATCCAGAAAATTCTCTGAAAACGACTAAATATCAAGGACTCATTGGGCGAATCGCTCTGGAACTGAAATTGGAACGCTCACTGACATTTGCCCTATCTGAAAGTCTGATAAACGCTGGAAAAATGACTAAGTCCCAAAAAAAATTTTTTTTAACTTTTTTCAATTTTACCCCCGTGGGATATATATTCTACCCAAACACATTGGGAGCTCTCCTGGGGTACCCTCACACATATTATTCCCTCATTTAGTGGATATTTTCACAAAAAAGTGAAATTTTCAAAAATCCAGAAAATTGGCTGAAAACGACTAAATATCAAGGACTCATTGGGCGAATCGTTCTGGAACTGAAATCGGAACGCTCACTGACATTTGCCCTATCTGAAAGTCTGATAAACGCCGGAAAAATGAGTAAGTAAAAAAAAAAATTTTTTTCAACTTTTTTAAATTTTACCTCCGTGGGATATATATTCTATCCACACACATTGGGAACTCTCCTGGGGTACCCTCACACATATTATTCCCTTATTTAGTGGATATTTTCACAAAAAAGTGAAATTTTCAAAAATCGAGAAAATTGGCTGAAAACAACTAAATATCAAGGACTCATTGGGCGAATCGCTCTGGAACTGAAATCGGAATGCTCACTGACATTTGCCGTATCTGAAAGTCTGATAAACGCCGGAAAAATGACTAAGTCCAAAAGAAAAATTATTTCAACTTTTTTCAATTTTACCCCCGTGGGATATATATTCTACCCACACACATTGGGAACTCTCCTGGGGTACCCTAACACATATTATTCCCTCATTTAGTGGATATTTTCACAAAAAAGTGAAATTTTCAAAAATCCAGAAAATTGGCTGAAAACGACTAAATATCAAGGACTCATTGGGCGAATCGCTCTGGAACTGAAATCGGAACGCTCACTCACATTTGCCCTATCTGAAAGTCTGATAAACGCCAGAAAAATGACTAAGTCCAAAAGAAAAATTATTTCAACTTTTTTCAATTTTACCACCGTGGGATATATATTCTACCCAAACACATTGGGAACTCTCCCTGGGTACCCTAACACATATTATTCCCTCATTTAGTGGATATTTTCACAAAAAAGTGAAATTTTCAAAAATTCAGAAAATTGGCTGAAAACGACTAAATATCAAGGACTCATTGGGCGAATCGTTCTGGAACTGAAATCGGAACGCTCACTGACATTTGCCCTATCTGAAAGTCTGATAAACGCCGGAAAAATGAGTAAGTAAAAAAAAAATTTTTTTTCAACTTTTTTAAATTTTACCTCCGTGGGATATATATTCAACCCAAACACATTGGGAGCTCTCCTGGGGTACCCTCACACATATTATTCCCTCATTTAGTGGATATTTTCACAAAAAAGTGAAATTTTCAAAAATCCAGAAAATTGGCTGAAAACGACTAAATATCAAGGACTCAATGGGCGAATCGCTCTGGAACTGAAATCGGAACGCTTACTGACATTTGCCCTATCTGAAAGTCTGATAAACGCTGGAAAAATGACTAAGTCCAAAAGAAAATTTTTTCAACTTTTTTCAATTTTACCCCTGTGGGATATATATTCTACCCACACACATTGGGAACTCTCCTGGGGTACCCTCACACATAGTATTCCCTCATTTAGTGGATATTTTCACAAAAAAGTGAAATTTTCAAAAATCCAGAAAATTCTCTGAAAATGACTAAATATCAAGGACTCATTGGGCGAATCGCTCTGGAACTGAAATTGGAACGCTCACTGACATTTGCCCTATCTGAAAGTCTGATAAACGCTGGAAAAATGACTAAGTCCCAAAAAAAAAATTTTTTTTACTTTTTTCAATTTTACCCCCGTGGGATATATATTCTACCCAAACACATTGGGAGCTCTCCTGGGGTACCCTCACACATATTATTCCCTCATTTAGTGGATATTTTCACAAAAAAGTGAAATTTTCAAAAATCCAGAAAATTGGCTGAAAACGACTAAATATCAAGGACTCATGGGGCGAATCGCTCTGGAACTGAGATCGGAACGCTCACTGACATTTGCCCTATCTGAAAGTCTGATAAACGCCAGAAAAATGACTAAGTCCAAAAGAAAAATTATTTCAACTTTTTTCAATTTTACCCCCGTGGGATATATATTCTACCCAAACACATTGGGAACTCTCCTGGGGTACCCTAACACATATTATTCCCTCATTTAGTGGATATTTTCACAAAAAAGTGAAATTTTCAAAAATTCAGAAAATTGGCTGAAAACGACTAAATATCAAGGACTCATTGGGCGAATCGTTCTGGAACTGAAATCGGAACGCTCACTGACATTTGCCCTATCTGAAAGTCTGATAAACGCCGGAAAAATGAGTAAGTAAAAAAAAAAATTTTTTTCAACTTTTTTAAATTTTACCTCCGTGGGATATATATTCTACCCAAACACATTGGGAGCTCTCCTGGGGTACCCTCACACATATTATTCCCTCATTTAGTGGATATTTTCACAAAAAAGTGAAATTTTCAAAAATCCAGAAAATTGGCTGAAAATGACTAAATATCAAGGACTCATTGGGCGAATCACTCTGGAACTGAAATCGGAATGCTCACTGACATTTGCCCTATCTGAAAGTCTGATAAACGCCGGAAAAATGACTAAGTACAAAAGAAAAATTTTTTCAACTTTGTTTTAATTTTACCCCTGTGGGATATATATTCTACCCACACACATTGGGAACTCTCCTGGGGTACCCTCACACATATTATTCCCTTATTTAGTGGATATTTTCACAAAAAAGTGAAATTTTCAAAAATCGAGAAAATTGGCTGAAAACGACTAAATATCAAGGACTCATTGGGCGAATCGCTCTGGAACTGAAATCGGAATGCTCACTGACATTTGCCCTATCTGAAAGTCTGATAAACGCCGGAAAAATGACTAAGTCCAAAAGAAAAATTATTTCAACTTTTTTCAATTTTACCCCCGTGGGATATATATTCTACCCACACACATTGGGAACTCTCCTGGGGTACCCTAACACATATTATTCCCTCATTTAGTGGATATTTTCACAAAAAAGTGAAATTTTCAAAAATCCAGAAAATTGGCTGAAAACGACTAAATATCAAGGACTCATTGGGCGAATCGCTCTGGAACTGAAATCGGAACGCTCACTGACATTTGCCCTATCTGAAAGTCTGATAAACGCCAGAAAAATGACTAAGTCCAAAAGAAAAATTATTTCAACTTTTTTCAATTTTACCACCGTGGGATATATATTCTACCCAAACACATTGGGAACTCTCCTGGGGTACCCTAACACATATTATTCCCTCATTTAGTGGATATTTTCACAAAAAAGTGAAATTTTCAAAAATTCAGAAAATTGGCTGAAAACGACTAAATATCAAGGACTCATTGGGCGAATCGTTCTGGAACTGAAATCGGAACGCTCACTGACATTTGCCCTATCTGAAAGTCTGATAAACGCCGGAAAAATGAGTAAGTAAAAAAAAAATTTTTTTTCAACTTTTTTAAATTTTACCTCCGTGGGATATATATTCTACCCAAACACATTGGGAGCTCTCCTGGGGTACCCTCACACATATTATTCCCTCATTTAGTGGATATTTTCACAAAAAAGTGAAATTTTCAAAAATCCAGAAAATTGGCTGAAAACGACTAAATATCAAGGACTCATTGGGCGAATCGCTCTGGAACTGAAATCGGAATGCTCACTGACATTTGCCCTATCTGAAAGTCTGATAAACGCTAAAAAAATGACTAAGTCCCAAAAAAAATTTTTTTTAACTTTTTTCAATTTTACCCCCGTGGGATACATATTCTACCCAAACACATTGGGAGCTCTCCTGGGGTACCCTCACACATATTATTCCCTCATTTAGTGGATATTTTCACAAAAAAGTGAAATTTTCAAAAATCCAGAAAATTGGCTGAAAATGACTAAATATCAAGGACTCATTGGGCGAATCACTCTGGAACTGAAATCGGAATGCTCACTGACATTTGCCCTATCTGAAAGTCTGATAAATGCCGGAAAAATGACTAAGTCCAAAAGAAAAATTATTTCAACTTTTTTCAATTTTACCCCCGTGGGATATATATTCTACCCACACACATTTGGAACTCTCCTGGGGTACCCTCACACATATTATTCCCTCATTTAGTGGATATTTTCACAAAAAAGTGAAATTTTCAAAAATCCAGAAAATTGGCTGAAAACGACTAAATATCAAGGACTCATTGGGCGAATCGCTCTGGAACTGAAATCGGAACGCTCACTGACATTTGCCCTATCTGAAAGTCTGATAAACGCTAAAAAAATGACTAAGTCCCAAAAAAAATTTTTTTTAACTTTTTTCAATTTTACCCCCGTGGGATATATATTCTACCCAAACACATTGGGAACTCTCCTGGGGTACCCTAACACATATTATTCCCTCATTTAGTGGATATTTTCACAAAAAAGTGAAATTTTCAAAAATCCAGAAAATTGGCTGAAAATGACTAAATATCAAGGACTCATTGGGCGAATCACTCTGGAACTGAAATCGGAATGCTCACTGACATTTGCCCTATCTGAAAGTCTGATAAATGCCGGAAAAATGACTAAGTCCAAAAGAAAAATTATTTCAACTTTTTTCAATTTTACCCCCGTGGGATATATATTCTACCCACACACATTTGGAACTCTCCTGGGGTACCCTCACACATATTATTCCCTCATTTAGTGGATATTTTCACAAAAAAGTGAAATTTTCAAAAATCCAGAAAATTGGCTGAAAACGACTAAATATCAAGGACTCATTGGGCGAATCGCTCTGGAACTGAAATCGGAACGCTCACTGACATTTGCCCTATCTGAAAGTCTGATAAACGCTAAAAAAATGACTAAGTCCCAAAAAAAATTTTTTTTAACTTTTTTCAATTTTACCCCCGTGGGATATATATTCTACCCAAACACATTGGGAACTCTCCTGGGGTACCCTAACACATATTATTCCCTCATTTAGTGGATATTTTCACAAAAAAGTGAAATTTTCAAAAATTCAGAAAATTGGCTGAAAACGACTAAATATCAAGGACTCATTGGGCGAATCGTTCTGGAACTGAAATCGGAACGCTCACTGACATTTGCCCTATCTGAAAGTCTGATAAACGCCAGAAAAATGAGTAAGTAAAAAAAAAATTTTTTTTCAACTTTTTTAAATTTTACCTCCGTGGGATATATATTCTACCCAAACACATTGGGAGCTCTCCTGGGGTACCCTCACACATATTATTCCCTCATTTAGTGGATATTTTCACAAAAAAGTGAAATTTTCAAAAATCCAGAAAATTGGCTGAAAATGACTAAATATCAAGGACTCATTGGGCGAATCACTCTGGAACTGAAATCGGAATGCTCACTGACATTTGCCCTATCTGAAAGTCTGATAAACGCCGGAAAAATGACTAAGTACAAAAGAAAAATTTTTTCAACTTTTTTTTAATTTTACCCCTGTGGGATATATATTCTACCCACACACATTGGGAACTCTCCTGGGGTACCCTCACACATATTATTCCCTTATTTAGTGGATATTTTCACAAAAAAGTGAAATTTTCAAAAATCGAGAAAATTGGCTGAAAACGACTAAATATCAAGGACTCATTGGGCGAATCGCTCTGGAACTGAAATCGGAATGCTCACTGACATTTGCCCTATCTGAAAGTCTGATAAACGCCGGAAAAATGACTAAGTCCAAAAGAAAAATTATTTCAACTTTTTTCAATTTTACCCCCGTGGGATATATATTCTACCCACACACATTGGGAACTCTCCTGGGGTACCCTAACACATATTATTCCCTCATTTAGTGGATATTTTCACAAAAAAGTGAAATTTTCAAAAATCCAGAAAATTGGCTGAAAACGACTAAATATCAAGGACTCATTGGGCGAATCGCTCTGGAACTGAAATCGGAACGCTCACTGACATTTGCCCTATCTGAAAGTCTGATAAACGCCAGAAAAATGACTAAGTCCAAAAGAAAAATTATTTCAACTTTTTTCAATTTTACCACCGTGGGATATATATTCTACCCAAACACATTGGGAACTCTCCTGGGGTACCCTAAGGCTGTGTTCACACGATGCGTATTTCATGCGTTTCCGCGGCGTTTTTGCAGTTGCGTAAACGCCGCGGAAACGCATGAAAAACGCATGGTAGAAGGGCAGCAATGTTCCCCAATGGAAATCCGCATGTGCTGTGCCCATGATGCGGATTTTTCCGCAGCGTTAACGCTGCGGTCAAAAATCCGCAGCATGTCAATTAATTTTGCGGAAACGCGGCGATTTCGCCGCCATTGACTTGCATTAGAACGCTCCAATTCCGCAAGACAGCATTTGTACTTGCGTAATTGGTGCGTTCTAATGTGCGGATGGTACCCGGGTGTGGAGGAGAGGAGAGTCTCATCCACACCCAGGTACCATTAAAAAAGCTGTAAAACAAGAATAAAATAAAAAATATATATATACTTACCATCTGTCGGCCCGCGCAGCGCTCCCGCTTGGTTCCCGGCACTTGCAGTGAGTTGTAGGACCTGCGGTGACGTCAGAGTCATGTGACGGGTCACGTGACGCTGACGTCGGCAGGTCTTTCAATTCAAGTTGCCGGCAGCCGGGAGAACGGAGTGAGCAGGACAGCGCGGGCCATCAGAGGTAAGTATATACACTCTCTCGGGTCACACTGTATAAATCCATGCTGTTTGCATGGATTTATATAGTGTGACCTAGTTATCAAGCACTTTCCAGGTGATGCTAAAATCGCCTGGAAAGCGCTTGTCAATCTGCATGCGGAAACGCATGTGAATCTGCATGTGGATCCGCATGTATTCTGCAGGAAAAACGCATGCACAATCTGCATGCGTTTTTTCTGCCAGGGAGATGCAGAAATGATGCAGAAATTTTCTGCTTCATTTCTGCATCGTGTGCACATACCCTAACACATATTATTCCCTCATTTAGTGGATATTTTCACAAAAAAGTGAAATTTTCAAAAATTCAGAAAATTGGCTGAAAACGACTAAATATCAAGGACTCATTGGGCGAATCGTTCTGGAACTGAAATCGGAACGCTCACTGACATTTGCCCTATCTGAAAGTCTGATAAACGCCGGAAAAATGAGTAAGTAAAAAAAAAATTTTTTTTCAACTTTTTTAAATTTTACCTCCGTGGGATATATATTCTACCCAAACACATTGGGAGCTCTCCTGGGGTACCCTCACACATATTATTCCCTCATTTAGTGGATATTTTCCCAAAAAGTGAAATTTTCAAAAATCCAGAAAATTGGCTGAAAACGACTAAATATCAAGGACTCAATGGGCGAATCGCTCTGGAACTGAAATCGGAACGCTTACTGACATTTGCCCTATCTGAAAGTCTGATAAACGCTGGAAAAATGACTAAGTCCAAAAGAAAATTTTTTCAACTTTTTTCAATTTTACCCCTGTGGGATATATATTCTACCCACACACATTGGGAACTCTCCTGGGGTACCCTCACACATAGTATTCCCTCATTTAGTGGATATTTTCACAAAAAAATGAAATTTTCAAAAATCCAGAAAATTCTCTGAAAACGACTAAATATCAAGGACTCATTGGGCGAATCGCTCTGGAACTGAAATTGGAATGCTCACTGACATTTGCCCTATCTGAAAGTCTGATAAACGCTAAAAAAATGACTAAGTCCCCAAAAAAATTTTTTTTAACTTTTTTCAATTTTACCCCCGTGGGATACATATTCTACCCAAACACATTGGGAGCTCTCCTGGGGTACCCTCACACATATTATTCCCTCATTTAGTGGATATTTTCACAAAAAAGTGAAATTTTCAAAAATCCAGAAAATTGGCTGAAAATGACTAAATATCAAGGACTCATTGGGCGAATCACTCTGGAACTGAAATCGGAATGCTCACTGACATTTGCCCTATCTGAAAGTCTGATAAATGCCGGAAAAATGACTAAGTCCAAAAGAAAAATTATTTCAACTTTTTTCAATTTTACCCCCGTGGGATATATATTCTACCCACACACATTTGGAACTCTCCTGGGGTACCCTCACACATATTATTCCCTCATTTAGTGGATATTTTCACAAAAAAGTGAAATTTTCAAAAATCTAGAAAATTGGCTGAAAACGACTAAATATCAAGGACTCAATGGGCGAATCGCTCTGGAACTGAAATCGGAACGCTTACTGACATTTGCCCTATCTGAAAGTCTGATAAACGCTGGAAAAATGACTAAGTCCAAAAGAAATTTTTTTCAACTTTTTTCAATTTTACCCCTGTGGGATATATATTCTACCCACACACATTGGGAACTCTCCTGGGGTACCCTCACACATAGTATTCCCTCATTTAGTGGATATTTTCACAAAAAAGTGAAATTTTCAAAAATCCAGAAAATTCTCTGAAAACGACTAAATATCAAGGACTCATTGGGCGAATCGCTCTGGAACTGAAATTGGAATGCTCACTGACATTTGCCCTATCTGAAAGTCTGATAAACGCTAAAAAAATGACTAAGTCCCAAAAAAAATTTTTTTTAACTTTTTTCAATTTTACCCCCGTGGGATATATATTCTACCCACACACATTTGGAACTCTCCTGGGGTACCCTCACACATATTATTCCCTCATTTAGTGGATATTTTCACAAAAAAGTGAAATTTTCAAAAATCTAGAAAATTGGCTGAAAACGACTAAATATCAAGGACTCAATGGGCAAATCGCTCTGGAACTGAAATCGGAACGCTTACTGACATTTGCCCTATCTGAAAGACTGATAAACGCTGGAAAAATGACTAAGTCCAAAAGAAAATTTTTTCAACTTTTTTCAATTTTACCCCTGTGGGATATATATTCTACCCACACACATTGGGAACTCTCCTGGGGTACCCTCACACATAGTATTCCCTCATTTAGTGGATATTTTCACAAAAAAGTGAAATTTTCAAAAATCAAGAAAATTCTCTGAAAACGACTAAATATCAAGGACTCATTGGGCGAATCGCTCTGGAACTGAAATTGGAACGCTCACTGACATTTGCCCTATCTGAAAGTCTGATAAACGCTGGAAAAATGACTAAGTCCCAAAAAAAAATTTTTTTTACTTTTTTCAATTTTACCCCCGTGGGATATATATTCTACCCAAACACATTGGGAGCTCTCCTGGGGTACCCTCACACATATTATTCCCTCATTTAGTGGATATTTTCACAAAAAAGTGAAATTTTCAAAAATCCAGAAAATTGGCTGAAAACGACTAAATATCAAGGACTAATTGGGCGAATCGCTCTGGAACTGAAATTGGAACGCTCACTGACATTTGCCCTATCTGAAAGTCTGATAAACGCTGGAAAAATGACTAAGTCCCAAAAAAAAATTTTTTTAACTTTTTTCAATTTTACCCCCGTGGGATATATATTCTACCCAAACACATTGGGAGCTCTCCTGGGGTACCCTCACACATATTATTCCCTCATTTAGTGGATATTTTCACAAAAAAGTGAAATTTTCAAAAATCCAGAAAAATGGCTGAAAACGACTAAATATCAAGGACTCATTGGGCGAATCGTTCTGGAACTGAAATCGGAACGCTCACTGACATTTGCCCTATCTGAAAGTCTGATAAACGCCGGAAAAATGAGTAAGTAAAAAAAAAAATTTGTTTCAACTTTTTTAAATTTTACCTCCGTGGGATATATATTCTACCCACACACATTGGGAACTCTCCTGGGGTACCCTCACACATATTATTCCCTTATTTAGTGGATATTTTCACAAAAAAGTGAAATTTTCAAAAATCGAGAAAATTGGCTGAAAACGACTAAATATCAAGGACTCATTGGGCGAATCGCTCTGGAACTGAAATCGGAATGCTCACTGACATTTGCCGTATCTGAAAGTCTGATAAACGCCGGAAAAATGACTAAGTCCAAAAGAAAAATTATTTCAACTTTTTTCAATTTTACCCCCGTGGGATATATATTCTACCCACACACATTGGGAACTCTCCTGGGGTACCCTAACACATATTATCCCCTCATTTAGTGGATATTTTCACAAAAAAGTGAAATTTTCAAAAATTCAGAAAATTGGCTGAAAACGACTAAATATCAAGGACTCAATGGGCGAATCGCTCTGGAACTGAAATCGGAACGCTTACTGACATTTGCCCTATCTGAAAGTCTGATAAACGCTGGAAAAATGACTAAGTCCAAAAGAAAATTTTTTCAACTTTTTTCAATTTTACCCCTGTGGGATATATATTCTACCCACACACATTGGGAACTCTCCTGGGGTACCCTCACACATAGTATTCCCTCATTTAGTGGATATTTTCACAAAAAAATGAAATTTTCAAAAATCCAGAAAATTCTCTGAAAACGACTAAATTTCAAGGACTCATTGGGCGAATCGCTCTGGAACTGAAATTGGAATGCTCACTGACATTTGCCCTATCTGAAAGTCTGATAAACGCTAAAAAAATGACTAAGTCCCAAAAAAAATTTTTTTTAACTTTTTTCAATTTTACCCCCGTGGGATACATATTCTACCCAAACACATTGGGAGCTCTCCTGGGGTACCCTCACACATATTATTCCCTCATTTAGTGGATATTTTCACAAAAAAGTGAAATTTTCAAAAATCCAGAAAATTGGCTGAAAATGACTAAATATCAAGGACTCATTGGGCGAATCACTCTGGAACTGAAATCGGAATGCTCACTGACATTTGCCCTATCTGAAAGTCTGATAAATGCCGGAAAAATGACTAAGTCCAAAAGAAAAATTATTTCAACTTTTTTCAATTTTACCCCCGTGGGATATATATTCTACCCACACACATTTGGAACTCTCCTGGGGTACCCTCACACATATTATTCCCTCATTTAGTGGATATTTTCACAAAAAAGTGAAATTTTCAAAAATCTAGAAAATTGGCTGAAAACGACTAAATATCAAGGACTCAATGGGCGAATCGCTCTGGAACTGAAATCGGAACGCTTACTGACATTTGCCCTATCTGAAAGACTGATAAACGCTGGAAAAATGACTAAGTCCAAAAGAAAATTTTTTCAACTTTTTTCAATTTTACCCCTGTGGGATATATATTCTACCCACACACATTGGGAACTCTCCTGGGGTACCCTCACACATAGTATTCCCTCATTTAGTGGATATTTTCACAAAAAAGTGAAATTTTCAAAAATCCAGAAAATTCTCTGAAAACGACTAAATATCAAGGACTCATTGGGCGAATCGCTCTGGAACTGAAATTGGAACGCTCACTGACATTTGCCCTATCTGAAAGTCTGATAAACGCTGGAAAAATGACTAAGTCCCAAAAAAAAATTTTTTTTACTTTTTTCAATTTTACCCCCGTGGGATATATATTCTACCCAAACACATTGGGAGCTCTCCTGGGGTACCCTCACACATATTATTCCCTCATTTAGTGGATATTTTCACAAAAAAGTGAAATTTTCAAAAATCTAGAAAATTGGCTGAAAACGACTAAATATCAAGGACTCATGGGGCGAATCGCTCTGGAACTGAGATCGGAACGCTCACTGACATTTGCCCTATCTGAAAGTCTGATAAACGCCAGAAAAATGACTAAGTCCAAAAGAAAAATTATTTCAACTTTTTTCAATTTTACCCCCGTGGGATATATATTCTACCCAAACACATTGGGAACTCTCCTGGGGTACCCTAACACATATTATTCCCTCATTTAGTGGATATTTTCACAAAAAAGTGAAATTTTCAAAAATTCAGAAAATTGGCTGAAAACGACTAAATATCAAGGACTCATTGGGCGAATCGTTCTGGAACTGAAATCGGAACGCTCACTGACATTTGCCCTATCTGAAAGTCTGATAAACGCCGGAAAAATGAGTAAGTAAAAAAAAAAATTTTTTTCAACTTTTTTAAATTTTACCTCCGTGGGATATATATTCTACCCAAACACATTGGGAGCTCTCCTGGGGTACCCTCACACATATTATTCCCTCATTTAGTGGATATTTTCACAAAAAAGTGAAATTTTCAAAAATCCAGAAAATTGGCTGAAAATGACTAAATATCAAGGACTCATTGGGCGAATCACTCTGGAACTGAAATCGGAATGCTCACTGACATTTGCCCTATCTGAAAGTCTGATAAACGCCGGAAAAATGACTAAGTACAAAAGAAAAATTTTTTCAACTTTTTTTTAATTTTACCCCTGTGGGATATATATTCTACCCACACACATTGGGAACTCTCCTGGGGTACCCTCACACATATTATTCCCTTATTTAGTGGATATTTTCACAAAAAAGTGAAATTTTCAAAAATTCAGAAAATTGCCTGAAAACGACTAAATATCAAGGACTCATTGGGCGAATCGTTCTGGAACTGAAATCGGAACGCTCACTGACATTTGCCCTATCTGAAAGTCTGATAAACGCCGGAAAAATGAGTAAGTAAAAAAAAAATTTTTTTTCAACTTTTTTAAATTTTACCTCCGTGGGATATATATTCTACCCAAACACATTGGGAGCTCTCCTGGGGTACCCTCACACATATTATTCCCTCATTTAGTGGATATTTTCACAAAAAAGTGAAATTTTCAAAAATCCAGAAAATTGGCTGAAAACGACTAAATATCAAGGACTCAATGGGCGAATCGCTCTGGAACTGAAATCGGAACGCTTAATGACATTTGCCCTATCTGAAAGTCTGATAAACGCTGGAAAAATGACTAAGTCCAAAAGAAAATTTTTTCAACTTTTTTCAATTTTACCCCTGTGGGATATATATTCTACCCACACACATTGGGAACTCTCCTGGGGTACCCTCACACATAGTATTCCCTCATTTAGTGGATATTTTCACAAAAAAGTGAAATTTTCAAAAATCCAGAAAATTCTCTGAAAACAACTAAATATCAAGGACTCATTGGGCGAATCGCTCTGGAACTGAAATCGGAATGCTCACTGACATTTGCCCAATCTGAAAGTCTGATAAACGCCGGAAAAATGACTAAGTCCAAAAGAAAAATTATTTCAACTTTTTTCAATTTTACCCCCGTGGGATATATATTCTACCCACACACATTGGGAACTCTCCTGGGGTACCCTAACACATATTATTCCCTCATTTAGTGGATATTTTCACAAAAAAGTGAAATTTTCAAAAATCCAGAAAATTGGCTGAAAACGACTAAATATCAAGGACTCATTGGTCGAATCGCTCTGGAACTGAAATCGGAACGCTCACTGACATTTGCCCTATCTGAAAGTCTGATAAACGCCAGAAAAATAACTAAGTCCAAAAGAAAAATTATTTCAACTTTTTTCAATTTTACCACCGTGGGATATATATTCTACCCAAACACATTGGGAACTCTCCTGGGGTACCCTAACACATATTATTCCCTCATTTAGTGGATATTTTCACAAAAAAGTGAAATTTTCAAAAATTCAGAAAATTGGCTGAAAACGACTAAATATCAAGGACTCATTGGGCGAATCGTTCTGGAACTGAAATCGGAACGCTCACTGACATTTGCCCTATCTGAAAGTCTGATAAACGCCGGAAAAATGAGTAAGTAAAAAAAACATTTTTTTTCAACTTTTTTAAATTTTACCTCCGTGGGATATATATTCTACCCAAACACATTGGGAGCTCTCCTGGGGTACCCTCACACATATTATTCCCTCATTTAGTGGATATTTTCACAAAAAAGTGAAATTTTCAAAAATCCAGAAAATTGGCTGAAAACGACTAAATATCAAGGACTCAATGGGCGAATCGCTCTGGAACTGAAATCGGAACGCTTACTGACATTTGCCCTATCTGAAAGTCTGATAAACGCTGGAAAAATGACTAAGTCCAAAAGAAAATTTTTTCAACTTTTTTCAATTTTACCCCTGTGGGATATATATTCTACCCACACACATTGGGAACTCTCCTGGGGAACCCTCACACATAGTATTCCCTCATTTAGTGGATATTTTCACAAAAAAATGAAATTTTCAAAAATCCAGAAAATTCTCTGAAAACGACTAAATATCAAGGACTCATTGGGCGAATCGCTCTGGAACTGAAATTGGAATGCTCACTGACATTTGCCCTATCTGAAAGTCTGATAAACGCTAAAAAAATGACTAAGTCCCAAAAAAAATTTTTTTTAACTTTTTTCAATTTTACCCCCGTGGGATATATATTCTACCCACACACATTTGGAACTCTCCTGGGGTACCCTAACACATATTATTCCCTCATTTAGTGGATATTTTCACAAAAAAGTGACATTTTCAAAAATCCAGAAAATTGGCTGAAAACGACTAAATATCAAGGACTCATTGGGCGAATCGCTCTGGAACTGAAATCGGAACGCTCACTGACATTTGCCCTATCTGAAAGTCTGATAAACGCCGGAAAAATGACTAAGTCCAAAAGAAAATTTATTTCAACTTTTTTCAATTTTACCCCCGTGGGATATATATTCTACCCAAACACATTGGGAACTCTCCTGGGGTACCCTTACACATATTATTCCCTCATTTAGTGGATATTTTCACAAAAAAGTGAAATTTTCAAAAATCCAGAAAATTGGCTGAAAACGACTAAATATCAAGGACTCATTGGGCGAATCGCTCTGGAACTGAAATCGGAACGCTCACTGACATTTGCCCTATCTGAAAGTCTGATAAACGCCGGAAAAATGACTAAGTCCAAAAGAAAAATTATTTAAACTTTTTTCAATTTTACCCCCGTGGGATATATATTCTACCCACACACATTTGGAACTCTCCTGGGGTACCCTAACACATATTATTCCCTCATTTAGTGGATATTTTCACAAAAAAGTGAAATTTTCAAAAATCCAGAAAATTGGCTGAAAACGACTAAATATCAAGGACTCATTGGGCGAATCGCTCTGGAACTGAAATCGGAACGCTCACTGACATTTGCCCTATCTGAAAGTCTGATAAACGCCGGAAAAATGACTAAGTCCAAAAGAAAAATTATTTAAACTTTTTTCAATTTTACCCCCGTGGGATATATATTCTACCCACACACATTTGGAACTCTCCTGGGGTACCCTAACACATATTATTCCCTCATTTAGTGGATATTTTCACAAAAAAGTGACATTTTCAAAAATCCAGAAAATTGGCTGAAAACGACTAAATATCAAGGACTCATTGGGCGAATCGCTCTGGAACTGAAATCGGAACGCTCACTGACATTTGCCCTATCTGAAAGTCTGATAAACGCCGGAAAAATGAGTAAGTAAAAAAAAAAATTTTTTTCAACTTTTTTAAATTTTACCTCCGTGGGATATATATTCTACCCACACACATTGGGAACTCTCCTGGGGTACCCTCACACATATTATTCCCTTATTTAGTGGATATTTTCACAAAAAAGTGAAATTTTCAAAAATCGAGAAAATTGGCTGAAAACGACTACTGGCTGAAAATGCTCACTGACATTTGCCCTATCTGAAAGTCTGATAAACGCCGGAAAAATGAGTAAGTAAAAAAAAAAATTTTTTTCAACTTTTTTAAATTTTACCTCCGTGGGATATATATTCTACCCACACACATTGGGAACTCTCCTGGGGTACCCTCACACATATTATTCCCTTATTTAGTGGATATTTTCACAAAAAAGTGAAATTTTCAAAAATCGAGAAAATTGGCTGAAAACGACTAAATATCAAGGACTCATTGGGCGAATCGCTCTGGAACTGAAATCGGAATGCTCACTGACATTTGCCGTATCTGAAAGTCTGATAAACGCCGGAAAAATGACTAAGTCCAAAAGAAAAATTATTTCAACTTTTTTCAATTTTACCCCCGTGGGATATATATTCTACCCACACACATTGGGAACTCTCCTGGGGTACCCTAACACATATTATCCCCTCATTTAGTGGATATTTTCACAAAAAAGTGAAATTTTCAAAAATTCAGAAAATTGGCTGAAAACGACTAAATATTAAGGACTCAATGGGCGAATCGCTCTGGAACTGAAATCGGAACGCTTACTGACATTTGCCCTATCTGAAAGTCTGATAAACGCTGGAAAAATGACTAAGTCCAAAAGAAAATTTTTTCAACTTTTTTCAATTTTACCCCTGTGGGATATATATTCTACCCACACACATTGGGAACTCTCCTGGGGTACCCTCACACATAGTATTCCCTCATTTAGTGGATATTTTCACAAAAAAATGAAATTTTCAAAAATCCAGAAAATTCTCTGAAAACGACTAAATTTCAAGGACTCATTGGGCGAATCGCTCTGGAACTGAAATTGGAATGCTCACTGACATTTGCCCTATCTGAAAGTCTGATAAACGCTAAAAAAATGACTAAGTCCCAAAAAAAAATTTTTTTTACTTTTTTCAATTTTACCCCCGTGGGATACATATTCTACCCAAACACATTGGGAGCTCTCCTGGGGTACCCTCACACATATTATTCCCTCATTTAGTGGATATTTTCACAAAAAAGTGAAATTTTCAAAAATCCAGAAAATTGGCTGAAAATGACTAAATATCAAGGACTCATTGGGCGAATCACTCTGGAACTGAAATCGGAATGCTCACTGACATTTGCCCTATCTGAAAGTCTGATAAATGCCGGAAAAATGACTAAGTCCAAAAGAAAAATTATTTCAACTTTTTTCAATTTTACCCCCGTGGGATATATATTCTACCCACACACATTTGGAACTCTCCTGGGGTACCCTCACACATATTATTCCCTCATTTAGTGGATATTTTCACAAAAAAGTGAAATTTTCAAAAATCTAGAAAATTGGCTGAAAACGACTAAATATCAAGGACTCAATGGGCGAATCGCTCTGGAACTGAAATCGGAACGCTTACTGACATTTGCCCTATCTGAAAGACTGATAAACGCTGGAAAAATGACTAAGTCCAAAAGAAAATTTTTTCAACTTTTTTCAATTTTACCCCTGTGGGATATATATTCTACCCACACACATTGGGAACTCTCCTGGGGTACCCTCACACATAGTATTCCCTCATTTAGTGGATATTTTCACAAAAAAGTGAAATTTTCAAAAATCCAGAAAATTCTCTGAAAACGACTAAATATCAAGGACTCATTGGGCGAATCGCTCTGGAACTGAAATTGGAACGCTCACTGACATTTGCCCTATCTGAAAGTCTGATAAACGCTGGAAAAATGACTAAGTCCCAAAAAAAAATTTTTTTTACTTTTTTCAATTTTACCCCCGTGGGATATATATTCTACCCAAACACATTGGGAGCTCTCCTGGGGTACCCTCACACATATTATTCCCTCATTTAGTGGATATTTTCACAAAAAAGTGAAATTTTCAAAAATCTAGAAAATTGGCTGAAAACGACTAAATATCAAGGACTCATGGGGCGAATCGCTCTGGAACTGAGATCGGAATGCTCACTGACATTTGCCCTATCTGAAAGTCTGATAAACGCCAGAAAAATAACTAAGTCCAAAAGAAAAATTATTTCAACTTTTTTCAATTTTACCACCGTGGGATATATATTCTACCCAAACACATTGGGAACTCTCCTGGGGTACCCTAACACATATTATTCCCTCATTTAGTGGATATTTTCACAAAAAAGTGAAATTTTCAAAAATTCAGAAAATTGGCTGAAAACGACTAAATATCAAGGACTCATTGGGCGAATCGTTCTGGAACTGAAATCGGAACGCTCACTGACATTTGCCCTATCTGAAAGTCTGATAAACGCCGGAAAAATGAGTAAGTAAAAAAAAAATTTTTTTTCAACTTTTTTAAATTTTACCTCCGTGGGATATATATTCTACCCAAACACATTGGGAGCTCTCCTGGGGTACCCTCACACATATTATTCCCTCATTTAGTGGATATTTTCACAAAAAAGTGAAATTTTCAAAAATCCAGAAAATTGGCTGAAAACGACTAAATATCAAGGACTCAATGGGCGAATCGCTCTGGAACTGAAATCGGAACGCTTACTGACATTTGCCATATCTGAAAGTCTGATAAACGCTGGAAAAATGACTAAGTCCAAAAGAAAATTTTTTCAACTTTTTTCAATTTTACCCCTGTGGGATATATATTCTACCCACACACATTGGGAACTCTCCTGGGGAACCCTCACACATAGTATTCCCTCATTTAGTGGATATTTTCACAAAAAAATGAAATTTTCAAAAATCCAGAAAATTCTCTGAAAACGACTAAATATCAAGGACTCATTGGGCGAATCGCTCTGGAACTGAAATTGGAATGCTCACTGACATTTGCCCTATCTGAAAGTCTGATAAACGCTAAAAAAATGACTAAGTCCCAAAAAAAATTTTTTTTAACTTTTTTCAATTTTACCCCCGTGGGATATATATTCTACCCACACACATTGGGAACTCTCCTGGGGTACCCTAACACATATTATTCCCTCATTTAGTGGATATTTTCACAAAAAAGTGAAATTTTCAAAAATCCAGAAAATTGGCTGAAAACGACTAAATATCAAGGACTCATTGGTCGAATCGCTCTGGAACTGAAATCGGAACGCTCACTGACATTTGCCCTATCTGAAAGTCTGATAAACGCCAGAAAAATAACTAAGTCCAAAAGAAAAATTATTTCAACTTTTTTCAATTTTACCACCGTGGGATATATATTCTACCCAAACACATTGGGAACTCTCCTGGGGTACCCTAACACATATTATTCCCTCATTTAGTGGATATTTTCACAAAAAAGTGAAATTTTCAAAAATTCAGAAAATTGGCTGAAAACGACTAAATATCAAGGACTCATTGGGCGAATCGTTCTGGAACTGAAATCGGAACGCTCACTGACATTTGCCCTATCTGAAAGTCTGATAAACGCCGGAAAAATGAGTAAGTAAAAAAAACATTTTTTTTCAACTTTTTTAAATTTTACCTCCGTGGGATATATATTCTGCCCAAACACATTGGGAGCTCTCCTGGGGTACCCTCACACATATTATTCCCTCATTTAGTGGATATTTTCACAAAAAAGTGAAATTTTCAAAAATCCAGAAAATTGGCTGAAAACGACTAAATATCAAGGACTCAATGGGCGAATCGCTCTGGAACTGAAATCGGAACGCTTACTGACATTTGCCCTATCTGAAAGTCTGATAAACGCTGGAAAAATGACTAAGTCCAAAAGAAAATTTTTTCAACTTTTTTCAATTTTACCCCTGTGGGATATATATTCTACCCACACACATTGGGAACTCTCCTGGGGAACCCTCACACATAGTATTCCCTCATTTAGTGGATATTTTCACAAAAAAATGAAATTTTCAAAAATCCAGAAAATTCTCTGAAAACGACTAAATATCAAGGACTCATTGGGCGAATCGCTCTGGAACTGAAATTGGAATGCTCACTGACATTTGCCCTATCTGAAAGTCTGATAAACGCTAAAAAAATGACTAAGTCCCAAAAAAAATTTTTTTTAACTTTTTTCAATTTTACCCCCGTGGGATATATATTCTACCCACACACATTTGGAACTCTCCTGGGGTACCCTAACACATATTATTCCCTCATTTAGTGGATATTTTCACAAAAAAGTGACATTTTCAAAAATCCAGAAAATTGGCTGAAAACGACTAAATATCAAGGACTCATTGGGCGAATCGCTCTGGAACTGAAATCGGAACGCTCACTGACATTTGCCCTATCTGAAAGTCTGATAAACGCCGGAAAAATGACTAAGTCCAAAAGAAAATTTATTTCAACTTTTTTCAATTTTACCCCCGTGGGATATATATTCTACCCAAACACATTGGGAACTCTCCTGGGGTACCCTTACACATATTATTCCCTCATTTAGTGGATATTTTCACAAAAAAGTGAAATTTTCAAAAATCCAGAAAATTGGCTGAAAACGACTAAATATCAAGGACTCATTGGGCGAATCGCTCTGGAACTGAAATCGGAACGCTCACTGACATTTGCCCTATCTGAAAGTCTGATAAACGCCGGAAAAATGACTAAGTCCAAAAGAAAAATTATTTCAACTTTTTTCAATTTTACCCCCGTGGGATATATATTCTACCCACACACATTGGGAACTCTCCTGGGGTACCCTAACACATATTATCCCCTCATTTAGTGGATATTTTCACAAAAAAGTGAAATTTTCAAAAATTCAGAAAATTGGCTGAAAACGACTAAATATTAAGGACTCAATGGGCGAATCGCTCTGGAACTGAAATCGGAACGCTTACTGACATTTGCCCTATCTGAAAGTCTGATAAACGCTGGAAAAATGACTAAGTCCAAAAGAAAATTTTTTCAACTTTTTTCAATTTTACCCCAGTGAGATATATATTCTACCCACACACATTGGGAACTCTCCTGGGGTACCCTCACACATAGTATTCCCTCATTTAGTGGATATTTTCACAAAAAAATGAAATTTTCAAAAATCCAGAAAATTCTCTGAAAACGACTAAATTTCAAGGACTCATTGGGCGAATCGCTCTGGAACTGAAATTGGAATGCTCACTGACATTTGCCCTATCTGAAAGTCTGATAAACGCTAAAAAAATGACTAAGTCCCAAAAAAAAATTTTTTTAACTTTTTTCAATTTTACCCCCGTGGGATACATATTCTACCCAAACACATTGGGAGCTCTCCTGGGGTACCCTCACACATATTATTCCCTCATTTAGTGGATATTTTCACAAAAAAGTGAAATTTTCAAAAATCCAGAAAATTGGCTGAAAATGACTAAATATCAAGGACTCATTGGGCGAATCACTCTGGAACTGAAATCGGAATGCTCACTGACATTTGCCCTATCTGAAAGTCTGATAAATGCCGGAAAAATGACTAAGTCCAAAAGAAAAATTATTTCAACTTTTTTCAATTTTACCCCCGTGGGATATATATTCTACCCACACACATTTGGAACTCTCCTGGGGTACCCTCACACATATTATTCCCTCATTTAGTGGATATTTTCACAAAAAAGTGAAATTTTCAAAAATCTAGAAAATTGGCTGAAAACGACTAAATATCAAGGACTCAATGGGCGAATCGCTCTGGAACTGAAATCGGAACGCTTACTGACATTTGCCCTATCTGAAAGACTGATAAACGCTGGAAAAATGACTAAGTCCAAAAGAAAATTTTTTCAACTTTTTTCAATTTTACCCCTGTGGGATATATATTCTACCCACACACATTGGGAACTCTCCTGGGGTACCCTCACACATAGTATTCCCTCATTTAGTGGATATTTTCACAAAAAAGTGAAATTTTCAAAAATCCAGAAAATTCTCTGAAAACGACTAAATATCAAGGACTCATTGGACGAATCGCTCTGGAACTGAAATTGGAACGCTCACTGACATTTGCCCTATCTGAAAGTCTGATAAACGCTGGAAAAATGACTAAGTCCCAAAAAAAAATTTTTTTTACTTTTTTCAATTTTACCCCCGTGGGATATATATTCTACCCAAACACATTGGGAGCTCTCCTGGGGTACCCTCACACATATTATTCCCTCATTTAGTGGATATTTTCACAAAAAAGTGAAATTTTCAAAAATCTAGAAAATTGGCTGAAAACGACTAAATATCAAGGACTCATGGGGCGAATCGCTCTGGAACTGAGATCGGAACGCTCACTGACATTTGCCCTATCTGAAAGTCTGATAAACGCCAGAAAAATAACTAAGTCCAAAAGAAAAATTATTTCAACTTTTTTCAATTTTACCACCGTGGGATATATATTCTACCCAAACACATTGGGAACTCTCCTGGGGTACCCTAACACATATTATTCCCTCATTTAGTGGATATTTTCACAAAAAAGTGAAATTTTCAAAAATTCAGAAAATTGGCTGAAAACGACTAAATATCAAGGACTCATTGGGCGAATCGTTCTGGAACTAAAATCGGAACGCTCACTGACATTTGCCCTATCTGAAAGTCTGATAAACGCCGGAAAAATGAGTAAGTAAAAAAAAAATTTTTTTTCAACTTTTTTAAATTTTACCTCCGTGGGATATATATTCTACCCAAACACATTGGGAGCTCTCCTGGGGTACCCTCACACATATTATTCCCTCATTTAGTGGATATTTTCACAAAAAAGTGAAATTTTCAAAAATCCAGAAAATTGGCTGAAAACGACTAAATATCAAGGACTCAATGGGCGAATCGCTCTGGAACTGAAATCGGAACGCTTACTGACATTTGCCATATCTGAAAGTCTGATAAACGCTGGAAAAATGACTAAGTCCAAAAGAAAATTTTTTCAACTTTTTTCAATTTTACCCCTGTGGGATATATATTCTACCCACACACATTGGGAACTCTCCTGGGGAACCCTCACACATAGTATTCCCTCATTTAGTGGATATTTTCACAAAAAAATGAAATTTTCAAAAATCCAGAAAATTCTCTGAAAACGACTAAATATCAAGGACTCATTGGGCGAATCGCTCTGGAACTGAAATCGGAACGCTCACTGACATTTGCCCTATCTGAAAGTCTGATAAACGCCGGAAAAATGACTAAGTCCAAAAGAAAAATTATTTAAACTTTTTTCAATTTTACCCCCGTGGGATATATATTCTACCCACACACATTTGGAACTCTCCTGGGGTACCCTAACACATATTATTCCCTCATTTAGTGGATATTTTCACAAAAAAGTGAAATTTTCAAAAATCCAGAAAATTGGCTGAAAACGACTAAATATCAAGGACTCATTGGGCGAATCGCTCTGGAACTGAAATCGGAACGCTCACTGACATTTGCCCTATCTGAAAGTCTGATAAACGCCGGAAAAATGACTAAGTCCAAAAGAAAAATTATTTAAACTTTTTTCAATTTTACCCCCGTGGGATATATATTCTACCCAAACACATTGTGAGCTCTCCTGGGGTACCCTCACACATATTATTCCCTCATTCAGTGGATATTTTCACAAAAAAGTGAAATTTTCAAAAATCCAGAAAATTGGCTGAAAACGACTAAATATCAAGGACTCATTGGGCGAATCGCTCTGGAACTGAAATCGGAACGCTCACTGACATTTGCCCTATCTGAAAGTCTGATAAACGCCGGAAAAATGACTAAGTCCAAAAGAAAAATTATTTAAACTTTTTTCAATTTTACCCCCGTGGGATATATATTCTACCCACACACATTTGGAACTCTCCTGGGGTACCCTAACACATATTATTCCCTCATTTAGTGGATATTTTCACAAAAAAGTTAAATTTTCAAAAATCCAGAAAATTGGCTGAAAACGACTAAATATCAAGGACTCATTGGGCGAATCGCTCTGGAACTGAAATCGGAACGCTCACTGACATTTGCCCTATCTGAAAGTCTGATAAACGCCGGAAAAATGACTAAGTCCAAAAGAAAAATTATTTAAACTTTTTTCAATTTTACCCCCGTGGGATATATATTCTACCCACACACATTTGGAACTCTCCTGGGGTACCCTAACACATATTATTCCCTCATTTAGTGGATATTTTCACAAAAAAGTGACATTTTCAAAAATCCAGAAAATTGGCTGAAAACGACTAAATATCAAGGACTCATTGGGCGAATCGCTCTGGAACTGAAATCGGAAAGCTCACTGACATTTGCCCTATCTGAAAGTCTGATAAACGCCGGAAAAATGACTAAGTCCAAAAGAAAATTTATTTCAACTTTTTTCAATTTTACCCCCGTGGGATATATATTCTACCCAAACACATTGGGAACTCTCCTGGGGTACCCTAACACATATTATTCCCTCATTTAGTGGATATTTTCACAAAAAAGTGAAATTTTCAAAAATTCAGAAAATTGGCTGAAAATGACTAAATATCAAGGACTCAATGGGCGAATCGCTCTGGAACTGAAATCGGAACGCTTACTGACATTTGCCCTATCTGAAAGTCTGATAAACGCCGGAGAAATGACTAAGTCCAAAAAAAATTTTTTTTCAACTTTTTTCAATTTTACCCCCGTGGGATATATATTCTACCCAAACACATTGTGAGCTCTCCTGGGGTACCCTCACACATATTATTCCCTCATTCAGTGGATATTTTCACAAAAAAGTGAAATTTTCAAAAATCCAGAAAATTGGCTGAAAACGACTAAATATCAAGGACTCATTGGGCGAATCGCTCTGGAACTGAAATCGGAATGCTCACTGACATTTGCCCTATCTTGAAAGTCTGATAAACGCCGGAAAAATGACTAGGTCCAAAAGAAAAATTATTTCAACTTTTTTCAATTTTACCCCCGTGGGATATATATTCTACCCACACACATTTGGAACTCTCCTGGGGTACCCTCACACATATTATTCCCTCCTTTAGTGGATATTTTCACAAAAAAGTGAAATTTTCAAAAATCCAGAATATTGGCTGAAAACGACTAAATATCAAGGACTCATTGGGCGAATCGCTCTGGAACTGAAATCGGAACGCTCACTGACATTTGCCCTATCTAAAAGTCTGATAAACGCCGGAAAAATGACTAAGTCCAAAAGAAAAATTATTTCAACTTTTTTCAATTTTACCCCCGTGGGATATATATTCTACCCACACACATTGGGAACTCTCCTGGGGTACCCTCACACATATTATTCCCTCATTTAGTGGATATTTTCACAAAAAAGTGAAATTTTCAAAAATTCAGAAAATTGGCTGAAAACGACTAAATATCAAGGACTCATTTTGCGAATCGCTCTGGAACTGAAATCGGAACGCTCACTGACATTTGCCCTATCTGAAAGTCTGATAAACGCCGGAAAAATGACTAAGTCCAAAAGAAAAATTATTTCAACTTTTTCAATTTTACCCCCGTGGGATATATATTCTACCCACACACATTGGGAACTCTCCTGGGGTACCCTCACACATATTATTCCCTCATTTAGTGGATATTTTCACAAAAAAGTGAAATTTTCAAAAATCCAGAAAATTGGCTGAAAACGACTAAATATCAAGGACTCATTGGGCGAATCGCTCTGGAACTGAAATCGGAATGCTCACTGACATTTGCCCTATCTGAAAGTCTGATAAACGCTGGAAAAATGACTTAAGTCCAAAAGAAAAATTTTTTCAACTTTTTTCAATTTTACCCCTGTGGGATATATATTCTACCCAAACACATTGGGAACTCTCCTGGGGTACCCTCACACATATTATTCCCTCATTTAGTGGATATTTTCACAAAAAAGTGAAATTTTCAAAAATTCAGAAAATTGCCTGAAAACGACTAAATATCAAGGACTCATTGGGCGAATCGCTCTGGAACTGAAATCGGAACGCTCACCGACATTTCCCCTATCTGAAAGTCTGATAAACGCCGGAAAAATGACTAAGTCCAAAAGAAAAATTATTTAAACTTTTTTCAATTTTACCCCCGTGGGATATATATTCTACCCACACACATTGGGAACTCTCCTGGGGTACCTTCACACATATTATTCCCTCATTTAGTGGATATTTTCACAAAAAAGTGAAATTTTCAAAAATTCAGAAACTTGGCTGAAAATGACTAAATATCAAGGACTCATTGGGCGAATCGCTCTGGAACTGAAATCGGAACGCTCACCGACATATCCCCTATCTGAAAGTCTGATAAACGCCGGAAAAATGAGTAAGTCCAAAAAAAATTTTTTTTCAACTTTTTTCAATTTTACCCCCGTGGGATATATATTCTACCCAAACACATTGGGAGCTCTCCTGGGGTACCCTCACACATATTATTCCCTCATTTAGTGGATATTTTCACAAAAAAGTGAAATTTTAAAAAATCAGAAAATTGGCTGAAAACGACTAAATATCAAGGACTCATTGGGCAAATCGCTCTGGAACTGAAATCGGAACGCTCACTGACATTTGCCCTATCTGAAAGCCTGATAAACGCAGGAAAAATGACTAAGTCCAAAAGAAAAATTATTTCAACTTTTTTCAATTTTACCCCCGTGGGATATATATTCTACCCACACACATTGGGAACTCTCCTGGGGTACCCTCACACATATTATTCCCTCATTTAGTGGATATTTTCACAAAAAAAGTGAAATTTTCAAAAATCCAGAAAATTGGCTGAAAACGACTAAATATCAAGGACTCATTGGGCGAATCGCTCTGGAACTGAAATCGGAACGCTCAATGACATTTGCCCTATCTGAAAGCCTGATAAACGCCCGAAAAATGACTAAGTCCAAAAGAAAAATTATTTAAACTTTTTTCAATTTTACCCCCGTGGGATATATATTCTACCCACACACATTGGGAACTCTCCTGGGGTACCCTCACACATATTATTCCCTCATTTAGTGGATATTTTCACAAAAAAGTGAAATTTTCAAAAATCCAGAAAATTGGCTGAAAACGACTAAATATCAAGGACTCATTGGGCGAATCGCTCTGGAACTGAAATCGGAACGCTCAATGACATTTGCCCTATCTGAAAGTCTGATAAACGCCGGAAAAATGACTAGGCCCAAAAGAAAAATTATTTAAACTTTTTTCAATTTTACCCCCGTGGGATATATATTCTACCCACACACATTGGGAACTCTCCTGGGGTACCCTCACACATATTATTCCCTCATTTAGTGGATATTTTCACAAAAAAGTGAAATTTTCAAAAATCCAGAAAATTGGCTGAAAACGACTAAATATCAAGGACTCATTGGGCGAATCGCTCTGGAACTGAAATCGGAATGCTCACTGACATTTGCCCTATCTGAAAGTCTGATAAACGCTGGAAAAATGACTTAAGTCCAAAAGAAAAATTTTTTCAACTTTTTTCAATTTTACCCCTGTGGGATATATATTCTACCCAAACACATTGGGAACTCTCCTGGGGTACCCTCACACATATTATTCCCTCATTTAGTGGATATTTTCACAAAAAAGTGAAATTTTCAAAAATTCAGAAAATTGCCTGAAAACGACTAAATATCAAGGACTCATTGGGCGAATCGCTCTGGAACTGAAATCGGAACGCTCACCGACATTTCCCCTATCTGAAAGTCTGATAAACGCCGGAAAAATGACTAAGTCCAAAAGAAAAATTATTTAAACTTTTTTCAATTTTACCCCCGTGGGATATATATTCTACCCACACACATTGGGAACTCTCCTGGGGTACCTTCACACATATTATTCCCTCATTTAGTGGATATTTTCACAAAAAAGTGAAATTTTCAAAAATTCAGAAACTTGGCTGAAAATGACTAAATATCAAGGACTCATGGGGCGAATCGCTCTGGAACTGAAATCGGAACGCTCACCGACATATCCCCTATCTGAAAGTCTGATAAACGCCGGAAAAATGAGTAAGTCCAAAAAAAATTTTTTTTCAACTTTTTTCAATTTTACCCCCGTGGGATATATATTCTACCCAAACACATTGGGAGCTCTCCTGGGGTACCCTCACACATATTATTCCCTCATTTAGTGGATATTTTCACAAAAAAGTGAAATTTTAAAAAATCAGAAAATTGGCTGAAAACGACTAAATATCAAGGACTCATTGGGCGAATCGCTCTGGAACTGAAATCGGAACGCTCACTGACATTTGCCCTATCTGAAAGCCTGATAAACGCAGGAAAAATGACTAAGTCCAAAAGAAAAATTATTTCAACTTTTTTCAATTTTACCCCCGTGGGATATATATTCTACCCACACACATTGGGAACTCTCCTGGGGTACCCTCACACATATTATTCCCTCATTTAGTGGATATTTTCACAAAAAAAGTGAAATTTTCAAAAATCCAGAAAATTGGCTGAAAACGACTAAATATCAAGGACTCATTGGGCGAATCGCTCTGGAACTGAAATCGGAACGCTCAATGACATTTGCCCTATCTGAAAGCCTGATAAACGCCCGAAAAATGACTAAGTCCAAAAGAAAAATTATTTAAACTTTTTTCAATTTTACCCCCGTGGGATATATATTCTACCCACACACATTGGGAACTCTCCTGGGGTACCCTCACACATATTATTCCCTCATTTAGTGGATATTTTCACAAAAAAGTGAAATTTTCAAAAATCCAGAAAATTGGCTGAAAACGACTAAATATCAAGGACTCATTGGGCGAATCGCTCTGGAACTGAAATCGGAACGTTCACTGACATTTGCCCTATCTGAAAGCCTGATAAACGCCGGAAAAATGACTAAGTCCAAAAGAAAAATTATTTCAACTTTTTTCAATTTTACCCCCGTGGGATATATATTCTACCCACACACATTTGGAACTCTCCTGGGGTACCCTCACACATATTATTCCCTCATTTAGTGGATATTTTCACAAAAAAGTGAAATTTTCAAAAATCCAGAAAATTGGCTGAAAACGACTAAATATCAAGGACTCATTGGGCGAATCGCTCTGGAACTGAAATCGGAACGCTCAATGACATTTGCCCTATCTGAAAGTCTGATAAACGCCGGAAAAATGACTAGGCCCAAAAGAAAAATTATTTAAACTTTTTTCAATTTTACCCCCGTGGGATATATATTCTACCCACACACATTGGGAACTCTCCTGGGGTACCCTCACACATTTTATTCCCTCATTTAGTGGATATTTTCACAAAAAAGTGAAATTTTCAAAAATCCAGAAAATTGGCTGAAAACGACTAAATATCAAGGACTCATTGGGCGAATCGCTCTGTAACTGAAATCGGAACGCTCACTGACATTTGCCCTATCTGAAAGCCTGATAAACGCCGGAAAAATGACTAAGTCCAAAAGAAAAATTATTTCAACTTTTTTCAATTTTACCCCCGTGGGATATATATTCTACCCAAACACATTGTGAGCTCTCCTGGGGTACCCTCACACATATTATTCCCTCATTTAGTGGATATTTTCACAAAAAAGTGAAATTTTCAAAAATCCAGAAAATTGGCTGAAAACGACTACATATCAAGGACTCTTTGGGCGAATCGCTCTGGATCTGAAATCGGAACGCTCACTGACATTTGCCCTATCTGAAAGCCTGATAAACGCCGGAAAAATGACTAAGTCCAAAAGAAAAATTATTTCAACTTTTTTAAATTTTACCCCCGTGGGATATATATTCTACCCACACACATTGGGAGCTCTCCTGGGGTACCCTCACACATATTATTCCCTCATTTAGTGGATATTTTCACAAAAAAGTGAAATTTTCAAAAATTCAGAAAATTGGCTGAAAACGACTAAATATCAAGGACTCATTGGGCGAATCATTCTGGAACTGAAATCGGAACGCTCACTGACCTTTGCCCTATCTGAAAGTCTGATAAACGCCGGAAAAATGACTAAGCAAAAAAAAAATTTTTTTTCAACTTTTTTCAATTTTACCCCCGTGGGATATATATTCTACCCAAACACATTGGGAGCTCTCCTGGGGTACCCTCACACATATTATTCCCTCATTTAGTGGATATTTTCACAAAAAAGTGAAATTTTCAAAAATCCAGAAAATTGGCTGAAAACGACTAAATATCAAGGACTCATCGGGCGAATCGCTCTGGAACTGAAATCGGAACGCTTACTGACATTTGCCCTATCTGAAAGTCTGATAAACGCCGGAAAAATGACTAAGTCCAAAAGAAAAATTATTTCAACTTTATTCAATTTTACCCCCGTGGGATTTATATTCTACCCACACACGTTGGGAACTCTCCTGGGGTACCCTCACACATATTATTCCCTCATTTAGTGGATATTTTCATAAAAAAGTGAAATTTTCGAAAATCCAGAAAATTGGCTGAAAACGACTAAATATCAATGACTCATTGGGCGAATCGCTCTGGAACTGAAATGGGAACGCTCACTGACATTTGCCCTATCTGAAAGTCTGATAAACGCCGGAAAAATGACTAAGCAAAAAAAAAATTTTTTTTCAACTTTTTTCAATTTTACCCCAGTGGGATATATATTCTACCCAAACACATTGGGAGCTCTCCTGGGGTACCCTCACACATATTATTCCCTCATTTAGTGGATATTTTCACAAAAAAGTGAAATTTTCAAAAATCCAGAAAATTGGCTGAAAACGACTAAATATCAAGGACTCATTGGGCGAATCGCTCTGGAACTGAAATCGGAACGCTCAATGACATTTGCCCTATCTGAAAGTCTGATAAACGCCGGAAAAATGACTAGGCCCAAAAGAAAAATTATTTAAACTTTTTTCAATTTTACCCCCGTGGGATATATATTCTACCCACACACATTGGGAACTCTCCTGGGGTACCCTCACACATTTTATTCCCTCATTTAGTGGATATTTTCACAAAAAAGTGAAATTTTCAAAAATTCAGAAAATTGGCTGAAAACGACTAAATATCAAGGACTCATTGGGCGAATCGCTCTGTAACTGAAATCGGAACGCTCACTGACATTTGCCCTATCTGAAAGCCTGATAAACGCCGGAAAAATGACTAAGTCCAAAAGAAAAATTATTTCAACTTTTTTCAATTTTACCCCCGTGGGATATATATTCTACCCAAACACATTGTGAGCTCTCCTGGGGTACCCTCACACATATTATTCCCTCATTTAGTGGATATTTTCACAAAAAAGTGAAATTTTCAAAAATCCAGAAAATTGGCTGAAAACGACTACATATCAAGGACTCTTTGGGCGAATCGCTCTGGATCTGAAATCGGAACGCTCACTGACATTTGCCCTATCTGAAAGCCTGATAAACGCCGGAAAAATGACTAAGTCCAAAAGAAAAAATTTTTAAACTATCAATTTTACCCCCGTGGGATATATATTCTACCCACACACATTGGGAACTCTCCTGGGGTACCCTCACACATATTATTCCCTCATTTAGTGGATATTTTCACAAAAAAGTGAAATTTTCGAAAATCCAGGAAATTGGCTGAAAACGACTAAATATCAAGGACTCATTGGGCGAATCGCTCTGGAACTGAAATCGGAACTCTCACTGACCTTTGCCCTACCTGAAAGTCTGATAAACGCCGGAAAAATGACTAAGCAAAAAAAAAATTTTTTTTCAACTTTTTTCAATTTTACCCCCGTGGGATATATATTCTACCCACACACATTGGGAGCTCTCCTGGGGTACCCTCACACATATTATTCCCTCATTTAGTGGATATTTTCACAAAAAAGTGAAATTTTCAAAAATCCAGAAAATTGGCTGAAAACGACTAAATATCAAGGACTCATCGGGCGAATCGCTCTGGAACTGAAATCGGAACGCTCACTGACATTTGCCCTATCTGAAAGTCTGATAAACGCCGGAAAAATGACAAAGTCCAAAAGAAAAGTTATTTCAACTTTTTTCAATTTTACCCCAGTGAGATATATATTCTACCCAAACACTTTGGGAGCTCTCCTGGGGTACCCACACACATATTATTCCCTCATTTAGTGGATATTTTCACAAAAAAGTGAAATTTTAAAAAATTAGAAAATTGGCTGAAAACGACTAAATATCAAGGACTCATTGGGCGAATCGCTCTGGAACTGAAATTGGAACGCTCACTGACATTTTCCCTATCTGACAGTCTGATAAACGCCGGAAAAATGACTAAGTCCAAAAGAAAATTTTTTTAAACTATCAATTTTACCCCCGTGGGATATATATTCTACTCACACACATTGGGAACTCTCCTGGGGTACCCTCACACATATTATTCCCTCATTTAGTGGATATTTTCACAGAAAAGTGAAATTTTCAAAAATCCAGGAAATTGGCTGAAAACGACTAAATATCAAGGACTCATTGGGCGAATCGCTCTGGAACTAAAATCGGAACGCTCACTGACATTTGCCCTATCTGAAAGTCTGATAAACGCCGGAAAAATGACTAAGTCCAAAAGAAAAATTATTTCAACTTTTTTCAATTTTACCCCGTGGGATATATATTCTACCCACACACATTTGGAACTCTCCTGGGGTACCGTCACACATATTATTCCCTCATTTAGTGGATATTTTCACAAAAGAGTGAAATTTTCAAAAATTCTGAAAATTGGCTGAAAACGACTAAATATCAAGGACTCATTGGGCGAATCATTCTGGAACTGAAATCGGAACGCTCACTGACCTTTGCCCTATCTGAAAGTCTGATAAACGCCGGAAAAATGACTAAGTCCAAAAGAAAAATTATTTCAACTTTTTTCAATTTTACCCCCGTGGGATATATATTCTACCCACACACGTTGGGAACTCTCCTGGGGTACCCTCACACATATTATTCCCTCATTTAGTGGATATTTTCACAAAAAAGTGAAATTTTCAAAAATCCAGAAAATTGGCTGAAAACGACTAAATATCAAGGGCTCATTGGGCGAATCACTCTGGAACTGAAATCGGAACGCTCAATGACATTTGCCCTATCTGAAAGTCTGATAAACGCCGGAAAAATGACTAAGTCCAAAAGAAAAATTATTTCAACTTTTTTCAATTTTACCCCCGTGGGATATATATTCTACCCACACACATTGGGAACTCTCCTGGGGTACCCTCACACATATTATTCCCTCATTTAGTGGATATTTTCACAAAAAAGTGAAATTTTCAAAAATTCAGAAAATTGGCTGAAAACGACTAAATATCAAGGACTCATTGGGCGAATCGCTCTGGAACTGAAATTGGAACGCTCACTGACATTTGCCCTATCTGAAAGTCTGATAAACGCCGGAAAAATGACTAAGTCCAAAAGAAAAATTATTTCAACTTTTTTCAATTTTACCCCCGTGGGATATATATTCTACCCACACACGTTTGGAACTCTCCTGGGGTACCCTCACACATATTATTCCCTCATTTAGCGGATATTTTCACAAAAAAGTGAAATTTTTGAAAATCCAGAAAATTGGCTGAAAACGACTAAATATCAAGGACTCATCGGGCGAATCGCTCTGGAACTGAAATTGGAACGCTCACTGACATTTGCCCTATCTGAAAGTCTGATAAACGCCGGAAAAATGACTAAGCAAAAAAAAAATTTTTTTTCAACTTTTTTCAATTTTACCCCCGTGGGATATATATTCTACCCACACACATTGGGAGCTCTCCTGGGGTACCCTCACACATATTATTCACTCATTTAGTGGATATTTTCACAAAAAAGTGAAATTTTCAAAAATCCAGAAAATTGGCTGAAAACGACTAAATATCAAGGACTCATCGGGCGAATCGCTCTGGAACTGAAATCGGAACGCTCACTGACATTTGCCCTATCTGAAAGTCTGATAAACGCCGGAAAAATGACAAAGTCCAAAAGAAAAGTTATTTCAACTTTTTTCAATTTTACCCCAGTGAGATATATATTCTACCCAAACACATTGGGAGCTCTCCTGGGGTACCCACACACATATTATTCCCTCATTTAGTGGATATTTTCACAAAAAAGTGAAATTTTAAAAAATTAGAAAATTGGCTGAAAACGACTAAATATCAAGGACTCATTGGGCGAATCGCTCTGGAACTGAAATTGGAACGCTCACTGACATTTTCCCTATCTGACAGTCTGATAAACGCCGGAAAAATGACTAAGTCCAAAAGAAAATTTTTTTAAACTATCAATTTTACCCCCGTGGGATATATATTCTACTCACACACATTGGGAACTCTCCTGGGGTACCCTCACACATATTATTCCCTCATTTAGTGGATATTTTCACAGAAAAGTGAAATTTTCAAAAATCCAGGAAATTGGCTGAAAACGACTAAATATCAAGGACTCATTGGGCGAATCGCTCTGGAACTGAAATCGGAACGCTCACTGACATTTGCCCTATCTGAAAGTCTGATAAACGCCGGAAAAATGACTAAGTCCAAAAGAAAAATTATTTCAACTTTTTTCAATTTTACCCCGTGGGATATATATTCTACCCACACACATTTGGAACTCTCCTGGGGTACCGTCACACATATTATTCCCTCATTTAGTGGATATTTTCACAAAAAAGTGAAATTTTCAAAAATTCTGAAAATTGGCTGAAAACGACTAAATATCAAGGACTCATCGGGCGAATCGCTCTGGAACTGAAATCGGAACGCTCACTGACATTTGCCCTATCTGAAAGTCTGATAAACGCCGGAAAAATGACAAAGTCCAAAAGAAAAGTTATTTCAACTTTTTTCAATTTTACCCCAGTGAGATATATATTCTACCCAAACACATTGGGAGCTCTCCTGGGGTACCCACACACATATTATTCCCTCATTTAGTGGATATTTTCACAAAAAAGTGAAATTTTAAAAAATTAGAAAATTGGCTGAAAACGACTAAATATCAAGGACTCATTGGGCGAATCGCTCTGGAACTGAAATTGGAACGCTCACTGACATTTTCCCTATCTGACAGTCTGATAAACGCCGGAAAAATGACTAAGTCCAAAAGAAAATTTTTTTAAACTATCAATTTTACCCCCGTGGGATATATATTCTACTCACACACATTGGGAACTCTCCTGGGATACCCTCACACATATTATTCCCTCATTTAGTGGATATTTTCACAGAAAAGTGAAATTTTCAAAAATCCAGGAAATTGGCTGAAAACGACTAAATATCAAGGACTCATTGGGCGAATCGCTCTGGAACTGAAATCGGAACGCTCACTGACATTTGCCCTATCTGAAAGTCTGATAAACGCCGGAAAAATGACTAAGTCCAAAAGAAAAATTATTTCAACTTTTTTCAATTTTACCCCGTGGGATATATATTCTACCCAAACACATTTGGAACTCTCCTGGGGTACCGTCACACATATTATTCCCTCATTTAGTGGATATTTTCACAAAAAAGTGAAATTTTCAAAAATTCTGAAAATTGGCTGAAAACGACTAAATATCAAGGACTCATTGGGCGAATCATTCTGGAACTGAAATCGGAACGCTCACTGACCTTTGCCCTATCTGAAAGTCTGATAAACGCCGGAAAAATGACTAAGTCCAAAAGAAAAATTATTTCAACTTTTTTCAATTTTACCCCCGTGGGATATATATTCTACCCACACACGTTGGGAACTCTCCTGGGGTACCCTCACACATATTATTCCCTCATTTAGTGGATATTTTCACAAAAAAGTGAAATTTTCAAAAATCCAGAAAATTGGCTGAAAACGACTAAATATCAACGGCTCATTGGGCGAATCACTCTGGAACTGAAATCGGAACGCTCAATGACATTTGCCCTATCTGAAAGTCTGATAAACGCCGGAAAAATGACTAAGTCCAAAAGAAAAATTATTTCAACTTTTTTCAATTTTACCCCCGTGGGATATATATTCTACCCACACACATTGGGAACTCTCCTGGGGTACCCTCACACATATTATTCCCTCATTTAGTGGATATTTTCACAAAAAAGTGAAATTTTCAAAAATTCAGAAAATTGGCTGAAAACGACTAAATATCAAGGACTCATTGGGCGAATCGCTCTGGAACTGAAATTGGAACGCTCACTGACATTTGCCCTATCTGAAAGTCTGATAAACGCCGGAAAAATGACTAAGTCCAAAAGAAAAATTATTTCAACTTTTTTCAATTTTACCCCCGTGGGATATATATTCTACCCACACACGTTTGGAACTCTCCTGGGGTACCCTCACACATATTGTTCCCTCATTTAGCGGATATTTTCACAAAAAAGTGAAATTTTTGAAAATCCAGAAAATTGGCTGAAAACGACTAAATATCAAGGACTCATTGGGCGAATCGCTCTGGAACTGAAATTGGAACGCTCACTGACATTTGCCCTATCTGAAAGTCTGATAAACGCCGGAAAAATGACTAAGTCCAAAAGAAAAACTTTTTAAACTATCAATTTTACCCCCGTGGGATATATATTCTACCCACACACATTGGGAACTCTCCTGGGGTACCCTCACACATATTATTCCCTCATTTAGTGGATATTTTCACAAAAAAGTGAAATTTTCGAAAATCCAGGAAATTGGCTGAAAACGACTAAATATCAAGGACTCATTGGGCGAATCGCTCTGGAACTGAAATCGGAACTCTCACTGACCTTTGCCCTATCTGAAAGTCTGATAAACACCGGAAAAATGACTAAGCAAAAAAAAAATTTTTTTTCAACTTTTTTCAATTTTACCCCCGTGGAATATATATTCTACCCACACACATTGGGAGCTCTCCTGGGGTACCCTCACACATATTATTCCCTCATTTAGTGGATATTTTCACAAAAAAGTGAAATTTTAAAAAATTAGAAAATTGGCTGAAAACGACTAAATATCAAGGACTCATTGGGCGAATCGCTCTGGAACTGAAATTGGAACGCTCACTGACATTTTCCCTATCTGACAGTCTGATAAACGCCGGAAAAATGACTAAGTCCAAAAGAAAAATTTTTTAAACTATCAATTTTACCCCCGTGGGATATATATTCTACTCACACACATTGGGAACTCTCCTGGGGTACCCTCACACATATTATTCCCTCATTTAGTGGATATTTTCACAGAAAAGTGAAATTTTCAAAAATCCAGGAAATTGGCTGAAAACGACTAAATATCAAGGACTCATTGGGCGAATCGCTCTGGAACTGAAATCGGAACGCTCACTGACATTTGCCCTATCTGAAAGTCTGATAAACGCCGGAAAAATGACTAAGTCCAAAAGAAAAATTATTTCAACTTTTTTCAATTTTACCCCGTGGGATATATATTCTACCCACACACATTTGGAACTCTCCTGGGGTACCGTCACACATATTATTCCCTCATTTAGTGGATATTTTCACAAAAAAGTGAAATTTTCAAAAATTCTGAAAATTGGCTGAAAACGACTAAATATCAAGGACTCATTGGGCGAATCATTCTGGAACTGAAATCGGAACGCTCACTGACCTTTGCCCTATCTGAAAGTCTGATAAACGCCGGAAAAATGACTAAGTCCAAAAGAAAAATTATTTCAACTTTTTTCAATTTTACCCCCGTGGGATATATATTCTACCCACACACGTTGGGAACTCTCCTGGGGTACCCTCACACATATTATTCCCTCATTTAGCGGATATTTTCACAAAAAAGTGAAATTTTCGAAAATCCAGAAAATTGGCTGAAAACGACTAAATATCAAGGACTCATTGGGCGAATGCTCTGGAACTGAAATTGGAACGCTCACTGACATTTGCCCTATCTGAAAGTCTGATAAACGCCGGAAAAATGACTAAGTCCAAAAGAAAAATTATTTCAACTTTTTTCAATTTTACCCCCGTGGGATATATATTCTACCCACACACATTGGGAACTCTCCTGGGGTACCCTCACACATATTATTCCCTCATTTAGTGGATATTTTCACAAAAAAGTGAAATTTTCGAAAATCCAGGAAATTGGCTGAAAACGACTAAATATCAAGGACTCATTGGGCGAATCGCTCTGGAACTGAAATCGGAACTCTCACTGACCTTTGCCCTATCTGAAAGTCTGATAAACGCCGGAAAAATGACTAAGCAAAAAAAAAATTTTTTTTCAACTTTTTTCAATTTTACCCCCGTGGAATATATATTCTACCCACACACATTGGGAGCTCTCCTGGGGTACCCTCACACATATTATTCCCTCATTTAGTGGATATTTTCACAAAAAAGTGAAATTTTCAAAAATCCAGAAAATTGGCTGAAAACTACTAAATATCAAGGACTCATCGGGCGAATCGCTCTGGAACTGAAATCGGAACGCTCACTGACATTTGCCCTATCTGAAAGTCTGATAAACGCCGGAAAAATGACAAAGTCCAAAAGAAAAGTTATTTCAACTTATTTCAATTTTACCCCCGTGGGATATATATTCTACCCAAACACATTGGGAGCTCTCCTGGGGTACCCTCACACATATTATTCCCTCATTTAGTGGATATTTTCACAAAAAAGTGAAATTTTAAAAAATTAGAAAATTGGCTGAAAACGACTAAATATCAAGGACTCATTGGGCGAATCGCTCTGGAACTGAAATTGGAACGCTCACTGACATTTTCCCTATCTGACAGTCTGATAAACGCCGGAAAAATGACTAAGTCCAAAAGAAAAATTTTTTAAACTATCAATTTTACCCCCGTGGGATATATATTCTACTCACACACATTGGGAACTCTCCTGGGGTACCCTCACACATATTATTCCCTCATTTAGTGGATATTTTCACAGAAAAGTGAAATTTTCAAAAATCCAGGAAATTGGCTGAAAACGACTAAATATCAAGGACTCATTGGGCGAATCGCTCTGGAACTGAAATCGGAACGCTCACTGACATTTGCCCTATCTGAAAGTCTGATAAACGCCGGAAAAATGACTAAGTCCAAAAGAAAAATTATTTCAACTTTTTTCAATTTTACCCCGTGGGATATATATTCTACCCACACACATTTGGAACTCTCCTGGGGTACCGTCACACATATTATTCCCTCATTTAGTGGATATTTTCACAAAAAAGTGAAATTTTCAAAAATTCTGAAAATTGGCTGAAAACGACTAAATATCAAGGACTCATTGGGCGAATCATTCTGGAACTGAAATCGGAACGCTCACTGACCTTTGCCCTATCTGAAAGTCTGATAAACGCCGGAAAAATGACTAAGTCCAAAAGTAAAATTATTTCAACTTTTTTCAATTTTACCCCCGTGGGATATATATTCTACCCACACACGTTGGGAACTCTCCTGGGGTACCCTCACACATATTATTCCCTCATTTAGCGGATATTTTCACAAAAAAGTGAAATTTTCGAAAATCCAGAAAATTGGTTGAAAACGACTAAATATCAAGGACTCATTGGGCGAATGCTCTGGAACTGAAATTGGAACGCTCACTGACATTTGCCCTATCTGAAAGTCTGATAAACGCCGGAAAAATGACTAAGTCCAAAAGAAAAATTATTTCAACTTTTTTCAATTTTACCCCCGTGGGATATATATTCTACCCACACACATTGGGAACTATCCTCGGGTACCCTCACACATATTATTCCCTCATTTAGTGGATATTTTCACAAAAAAGTGAAATTTTCAAAAATTCAGAAAATTGGCTGAAAACGACTAAATATCTAGGACTCATTGGGCGAATCGCTCTGGAACTGAAATCGGAACGCTTACTGACATTTGCCCTATCTGAAAGTCTGATAAACGCCGGAAAAATGACTAAGTCCAAAAAAAATTTTTTTTTAACTTTTTTCAATTTTACCCCCGTGGGATATATATTCTACCCACACACATTTGGAACTCTCCTGGGGTACCCTCACAATATTATTCCCTCATTTAGTGGATATTTTCACAAAAAAGTGACATTTTCAAAAATTCTGAAAATTGGCTGAAAATGACTAAATATCAAGGACTCATTGGGCGAATCGCGCTGGAACTGAAATCGGAACGCTCACCCACATTTCCCCTATCTGAAAGTCTGATAAACGCCGGAAAAATGAGTAAGTCCAAAAAAAACTTTTTTTCGATTTTTTTCAATTTTACCCCCGTGGGATATATATTCTACCCACACACGTTGGGAACTCTCCTGGGGTACCCTCACACATATTATTCCCTCATTTAGTGGATATTTTCACAAAAAAGTGAAATTTTCAAAAATCCAGAAAATTGGCTGAAAACGACTAAATATCAAGGGCTCATTGGGCGAATCACTCTGAAACTGAAATCGGAACGCTCAATGACATTTGCCCTATCTGAAAGTCTGATAAACGCCGGAAAAATGACTAAGTCCAAAAGAAAAATTATTTCAACTTTTTTCAATTTTACCCCCGTGGGATATATATTCTACCCACACACATTGGGAACTCTCCTGGGGTACCCTCACACATATTATTCCCTCATTTAGTGGATATTTTCACAAAAAAGTGAAATTTTCAAAAATCCAGAAAATTGGCTGAAAACGACTAAATATCAAGGGCTCATTGGGCGAATCACTCTGGAACTGAAATCGGAACGCTCAATGACATTTGCCCTATCTGAAAATCTGATAAACGCCGGAAAAATGACTAAGTCCAAAAGAAAAATTATTTCAACTTTTTTCAATTTTACCCCCGTGGGATATATATTCTACCCACACACATTGGGAACTCTCCTGGGGTACCCTCACACATATTATTCCCTCATTTAGTGGATATTTTCACAAAAAAGTGAAATTTTCAAAAATTCAGAAAATTGGCTGAAAACGACTAAATATCAAGGACTCATTGGGCGAATCGCTCTGGAACTGAAATCGGAACGCTCACTGACATTTGCCCTATCTGAAAGTCTGATAAACGCCGGAAAAATGACTAAGTCCAAAAGAAAAATTATTTCAACTTTTTTCAATTTTACCCCCGTGGGATATATATTCTACCCACACACGTTTGGAACTCTCCTGGGGTACCCTCACACATATTATTCCCTCATTTAGCGGATATTTTCACAAAAAAGTGAAATTTTTGAAAATCCAGAAAATTGGCTGAAAACGACTAAATATCAAGGACTCATTGGGCGAATCGCTCTGGAACTGAAATTGGAACGCTCACTGACATTTGCCCTATCTGAAAGTCTGATAAACGCCGGAAAAATGACTAAGTCCAAAAGAAAAAATTTTTAAACTATCAATTTTACCCCCGTGGGATATATATTCTACGCACACACATTGGGAACTCTCCTGGGGTACCCTCACACATATTATTCCCTCATTTAGTGGATATTTTCACAAAAAAGTGAAATTTTCGAAAATCCAGGAAATTGGCTGAAAACGACTAAATATCAAGGACTCATTGGGCGAATCGCTCTGGAACTGAAATCGGAACTCTCACTGACCTTTGCCCTATCTGAAAGTCTGATAAACGCCGGAAAAATGACTAAGCAAAAAAAAAATTTTTTTTCAACTTTTTTCAATTTTACCCCCGTGGGATATATATTCTACCCACACACATTGGGAGCTCTCCTGGGGTACCCTCACACATATTATTCCCTCATTTAGTGGATATTTTCACAAAAAAGTGAAATTTTCAAAAATCCAGGAAATTGGCTGAAAACGACTAAATATCAAGGACTCATCGGGCGAATCGCTCTGGAACTGAAATCGGAACGCTCACTGACATTTGCCCTATCTGAAAGTCTGATAAACGCCGGAAAAATGACAAAGTCCAAAAGAAAAGTTATTTCAACTTTTTTCAATTTTACCCCCGTGGGATATATATTCTACCCAAACACATTGGGAGCTCTCCTGGGGTACCCTCACACATATTATTCCCTCATTTAGTGGATATTTTCACAAAAAAGTGAAATTTTAAAAAATTAGAAAATTGGCTGAAAACGACTAAATATCAAGGACTCATTGGGCGAATCGCTCTGGAACTGAAATTGGAACGCTCACTGACATTTTCCCTATCTGACAGTCTGATAAACGCCGGAAAAATGACTAAGTCCAAAAGAAAAATTTTTTAAACTATCAATTTTACCCCCGTGGGATATATATTCTACTCACACACATTGGGAACTCTCCTGGGGTACCCTCACAATATTATTCCCTCATTTAGTGGGTATTTTCACAAAAAAGTGACATTTTCAAAAATTCAGAAAATTGGCTGAAAATGACTAAATATCAAGGACTCATTGGGCGAACCGCTCTGGAACTGAAATCGGAACGCTCACCGACATTTCCCCTATCTGAAAGTCTGATAAACGCCGGAAAAATGAGTAAGTCCATAAAAAACTTTTTTTCGATTTTTTTCAATTTTACCCCCGTGGGATATATATTCTACCCACACACATTTGGAACTCTCCTGGGGTACCCTCACACATATTATTCCCTCATTTAGTGGATATCTTCACAAAAAAGTCAAATTTTCAAAAATCCAGAAAATTGGCTGAAAACGACTAAATATCAAGGACTCATTGGGCGAATCGCTCTGGAACTGAAATTGGAACGCTCACTGACATTTGCCCTATCTGAAAGTCTGATAAACGCCGGAAAAATGACTAAGTCCAAAAGAAAAATTACTTCAACTTTTTTCAATTTTACCCCCGTGGGATATATATTCTACCCACACACGTTGGGAACTCTCCTGGGGTACCCTCACACATATTATTCCCTCATTTAGCGGATATTTTCACAAAAAAGTGAAATTTTCGAAAATCCAGAAAATTGGCTGAAAACGACTAAATATCAAGGACTCATTGGGCGAATCGCTCTGGAACTGAAATTGGAACGCTTACTGACATTTGCCCTATCTGAAAGTCTGATAAACGCCGGAAAAATGACTAAGTCCAAAAAAAATTTTTTTTTAACTTTTTTCAATTTTACCCCCGTGGGATATATATTCTACCCACACACATTTGGAACTCTCCTGGGGTACCCTCACAATATTATTCCCTCATTTAGTGGATATTTTCACAAAAAAGTGACATTTTCAAAAATTCTGAAAATTGGCTGAAAATGACTAAATATCAAGGACTCATTGGGCGAATCGCTCTGGAACTGAAATCGGAACGCTCACCCACATTTCCCCTATCTAAAAGTCTGATAAACGCCGGAAAAATGAGTAAGTCCAAAAAAAACTTTTTTTCGATTTTTTTCAATTTTACCCCCGTGGGATATATATTCTACCCACACACGTTGGGAACTCTCCTGGGGTACCCTCACACATATTATTCCCTCATTTAGTGGATATTTTCACAAAAAAGTCAAATTTTCAAAAATCCAGAAAATTGGCTGAAAACGACTAAATATCAAGGGCTCATTGGGCGAATCACTCTGGAACTGAAATCGGAACGCTCAATGACATTTGCCCTATCTGAAAGTCTGATAAACGCCGGAAAAATGACTAAGTCCAAAAGAAAAATTATTTCAACTTTTTTCAATTTTACCCCCGTGGGATATATATTCTACCCACACACATTGGGAACTCTCCTGGGGTACCCTCACACATATTATTCTCTCATTTAGTGGATATTTTCACAAAAAAGTGAAATTTTCAAAAATTCAGAAAATTGGCTGAAAACGACTAAATATCAAGGACTCATTGGGCGAATCGCTCTGGAACTGAAATCGGAACGCTCACTGACATTTGCCCTATCTGAAAGTCTGATAAACGCTGGAAAAATGACTAAGTCCAAAAAAAAATTTTTTTCCCACTTTTTTCAATTTTACCCCCGTGGGATATATATTCTACCCACACACATTTGGAACTCTCCTGGGGTACCCTCACAATATTATTCCCTCATTTAGTGGGTATTTTCACAAAAAAGTGACATTTTCAAAAATTCAGAAAATTGGCTGAAAATGACTAAATATCAAGGACTCATTGGGCGAATCGCTCTGGAACTGAAATCGGAACGCTCACCGACATTTCCCCTATCTGAAAGTCTGAAAACGCCGGAAAAATGAGTAAGTCCAAAAAAAACTTTTTTTCGATTTTTTTCAATTTTACCCCCGTGGGATATATATTCTACCCACACACATTGGGAACTATCCTGGGGTACCCTCACACATATTATTCCCTCATTTAGTGGATATTTTCACAAAAAAGTGAAATTTTCAAAAATTCAGAAAATTGGCTGAAAACGACTAAATATCTAGGACTCATTGGGCGAATCGCTCTGGAACTGAAATCGGAACGCTTACTGACATTTGCCCTATCTGAAAGTCTGATAAACGCCGGAAAAATGACTAAGTCCAAAAAAAATTTTTTTTTAACTTTTTTCAATTTTACCCCCGTGGGATATATATTCTACCCACACACATTTGGAACTCTCCTGGGGTACCCTCACACATATTATTCCCTCATTTAGTGGATATCTTCACAAAAAAGTCAAATTTTCAAAAATCCAGAAAATTGGCTGAAAACGACTAAATATCAAGGACTCATTGGGCGAATCGCTCTGGAACTGAAATTGGAACGCTCACTGACATTTGCCCTATCTGAAAGTCTGATAAACGCCGGAAAAATGACTAAGTCCAAAAGAAAAATTACTTCAACTTTTTTCAATTTTACCCCCGTGGGATATATATTCTACCCACACACGTTGGGAACTCTCCTGGGGTACCCTCACACATATTATTCCCTCATTTAGCGGATATTTTCACAAAAAAGTGAAATTTTCGAAAATCCAGAAAATTGGCTGAAAACGACTAAATATCAAGGACTCATTGGGCGAATCGCTCTGGAACTGAAATTGGAACGCTCACTGACATTTGCCCTCTCTGAAAGTCTGATAAACGCCGGAAAAATGACTAAGTCCAAAAGAAAAATTATTTCAACTTTTTTCAATTTTACCCCCGTGGGATATATATTCTACCCACACACATTGGGAACTATCCTGGGGTACCCTCACACATATTATTCCCTCATTTAGTGGATATTTTCACAAAAAAGTGAAATTTTCAAAAATTCAGAAAATTGGCTGAAAACGACTAAATATCTAGGACTCATTGGGCGAATCGCTCTGGAACTGAAATCGGAACGCTTACTGACATTTGCCCTATCTGAAAGTCTGATAAACGCCGGAAAAATGACTAAGTCCAAAAAAAATTTTTTTTTAACTTTTTTCAATTTTACCCCCGTGGGATATATATTCTACCCACACACATTTGGAACTCTCCTGGGGTACCCTCACAATATTATTCCCTCATTTAGTGGATATTTTCACAAAAAAGTGACATTTTCAAAAATTCTGAAAATTGGCTGAAAATGACTAAATATCAAGGACTCATTGGGCGAATCGCTCTGGAACTGAAATCGGAACGCTCAATGACATTTCCCCTATCTAAAAGTCTGATAAACGCCGGAAAAATGAGTAAGTCCAAAAAAAACTTTTTTTCGATTTTTTTCAATTTTACCCCCGTGGGATATATATTCTACCCACACACGTTGGGAACTCTCCTGGGGTACCCTCACACATATTATTCCCTCATTTAGTGGATATTTTCACAAAAAAGTCAAATTTTCAAAAATCCAGAAAATTGGCTGAAAATGACTAAATATCAAGGACTCATTGGGCGAATCGCTCTGGAACTGAAATCGGAACGCTCACCGACATTTCCCCTATCTGAAAGTCTGAAAACGCCGGAAAAATGGGTAAGTCCAAAAAAAACTTTTTTTCGATTTTTTTCAATTTTACCCCCGTGGGATATATATTCTACCCACACACATTGGGAACTATCCTGGGGTACCCTCACACATATTATTCCCTCATTTAGTGGATATTTTCACAAAAAAGTGAAATTTTCAAAAATTCAGAAAATTGGCTGAAAACGACTAAATATCTAGGACTCATTGGGCGAATCGCTCTGGAACTGAAATCGGAACGCTTACTGACATTTGCCCTATCTGAAAGTCTGATAAACGCCGGAAAAATGACTAAGTCCAAAAAAAATTTTTTTTTAACTTTTTTCAATTTTACCCCCGTGGGATATATATTCTACCCACACACATTTGGAACTCTCCTGGGGTACCCTCACACATATTATTCCCTCATTTAGTGGATATCTTCACAAAAAAGTCAAATTTTCAAAAATCCAGAAAATTGGCTGAAAACGACTAAATATCAAGGACTCATTGGGCGAATCGCTCTGGAACTGAAATCGGAACGCTCAATGACATTTCCCCTATCTAAAAGTCTGATAAACGCCGGAAAAATGAGTAAGTCCAAAAAAAACTTTTTTTCGATTTTTTTCAATTTTACCCCCGTGGGATATATATTCTACCCACACACGTTGGGAACTCTCCTGGGGTACCCTCACACATATTATTCCCTCATTTAGTGGATATTTTCACAAAAAAGTCAAATTTTCAAAAATCCAGAAAATTGGCTGAAAACGACTAAATATCATGGGCTCATTGGGCGAATCACTCTGGAACTGAAATCGGAACGCTCAATGACATTTGCCCTATCTGAAAGTCTGATAAACGCCGGAAAAATGACTAAGTCCAAAAGAAAAATTATTTCAACTTTTTTCAATTTTACCCCCGTGGGATATATATTCTACCCACACACATTGGGAACTCTCCTGGGGTACCCTCACACATATTATTCCCTCATTTAGTGGATATTTTCACAAAAAAGTGAAATTTTCAAAAATTCAGAAAATTGGCTGAAAACGACTAAATATCAAGGACTCATTGGGCGAATCGCTCTGGAACTGAAATCGGAACGCTTACTGACATTTGCCCTATCTGAAAGTCTGATAAACGCCGGAAAAATGACTAAGTCCAAAAAAAATTTTTTTTTAACTTTTTTCAATTTTACCCCCGTGGGATATATATTCTACCCACACACATTTGGAACTCTCCTGGGGTACCCTCACACATATTATTCCCTCATTTAGTGGATATCTTCACAAAAAAGTCAAATTTTCAAAAATCCAGAAAATTGGCTGAAAACGACTAAATATCAAGGACTCATTGGGCGAATCGCTCTGGAACTGAAATTGGAACGCTCACTGACATTTGCCCTATCTGAAAGTCTGATAAACGCCGGAAAAATGACTAAGTCCAAAAGAAAAATTACTTCAACTTTTTTCAATTTTACCCCCGTGGGATATATATTCTACCCACACACGTTGGGAACTCTCCTGGGGTACCCTCACACATATTATTCCCTCATTTAGCGGATATTTTCACAAAAAAGTGAAATTTTCGAAAATCCAGAAAATTGGCTGAAAACGACTAAATATCAAGGACTCATTGGGCGAATCGCTCTGGAACTGAAATTGGAACGCTCACTGACATTTGCCCTATCTGAAAGTCTGATAAACGCCGGAAAAATGACTAAGTCCAAAAGAAAAATTATTTCAACTTTTTTCAATTTTACCCCCGTGGGATATATATTCTACCCACACACATTGGGAACTATCCTGGGGTACCCTCACACATATTATTCCCTCATTTAGTGGATATTTTCACAAAAAAGTGAAATTTTCAAAAATTCAGAAAATTGGCTGAAAACGACTAAATATCTAGGACTCATTGGGCGAATCGCTCTGGAACTGAAATCGGAACGCTTACTGACATTTGCCCTATCTGAAAGTCTGATAAACGCCGGAAAAATGACTAAGTCCAAAAAAAATTTTTTTTTAACTTTTTTCAATTTTACCCCCGTGGGATATATATTCTACCCACACACATTTGGAACTCTCCTGGGGTACCCTCACAATATTATTCCCTCATTTAGTGGATATTTTCACAAAAAAGTGACATTTTCAAAAATTCTGAAAATTGGCTGAAAATGACTAAATATCAAGGACTCATTGGGCGAATCGCTCTGGAACTGAAATCGGAACGCTCAATGACATTTCCCCTATCTAAAAGTCTGATAAACGCCGGAAAAATGAGTAAGTCCAAAAAAAACTTTTTTTCGATTTTTTTCAATTTTACCCCCGTGGGATATATATTCTACCCACACACGTTGGGAACTCTCCTGGGGTACCCTCACACATATTATTCCCTCATTTAGTGGATATTTTCACAAAAAAGTCAAATTTTCAAAAATCCAGAAAATTGGCTGAAAACGACTAAATATCAAGGGCTCATTGGGCGAATCACTCTGGAACTGAAATCGGAACGCTCAATGACATTTGCCCTATCTGAAAGTCTGATAAACGCCGGAAAAATGACTAAGTCCAAAAGAAAAATTATTTCAACTTTTTTCAATTTTACCCCCGTGGGATATATATTCTACCCACACACATTGGGAACTCTCCTGGGGTACCCTCACACATATTATTCCCTCATTTAGTGGATATTTTCACCAAAAAGTGAAATTTTCAAAAATTCAGAAAATTGGCTGAAAACGACTAAATATCAAGGACTCATTGGGCGAATCGCTCTGGAACTGAAATCGGAACGCTCACTGACATTTGCCCTATCTGAAATTCTGATAAACGCCGGAAAAATGACTAAGTCCAAAAAAAAATTTTTTTCCCACTTTTTTCAATTTTACCCCCGTGGGATATATATTCTACCCACACACATTTGGAACTCTCCTGGGGTACCCTCACAATATTATTCCCTCATTTAGTGGGTATTTTCACAAAAAAGTGACATTTTCAAAAATTCAGAAAATTGGCTGAAAATGACTAAATATCAAGGACTCATTGGGCGAATCGCTCTGGAACTGAAATCGGAACGCTCACCGACATTTCCCCTATCTGAAAGTCTGAAAACGCCGGAAAAATGAGTAAGTCCAAAAAAAACTTTTTTTCGATTTTTTTTCAATTTTACCCCCGTGGGATATATATTCTACCCACACACATTGGGAACTATCCTGGGGTACCCTCACACATATTATTCCCTCATTTAGTGGATATTTTCACAAAAAAGTGAAATTTTCAAAAATTCAGAAAATTGGCTGAAAACGACTAAATATCTAGGACTCATTGGGCGAATCGCTCTGGAACTGAAATCGGAACGCTTACTGACATTTGCCCTATCTGAAAGTCTGATAAACGCCGGAAAAATGACTAAGTCCAAAAAAAATTTTTTTTTAACTTTTTTCAATTTTACCCCCGTGGGATATATATTCTACCCACACACATTTGGAACTCTCCTGGGGTACCCTCACACATATTATTCCCTCATTTAGTGGATATCTTCACAAAAAAGTCAAATTTTCAAAAATCCAGAAAATTGGCTGAAAACGACTAAATATCAAGGACTCATTGGGCGAATCGCTCTGGAACTGAAATTGGAACGCTCACTGACATTTGCCCTATCTGAAAGTCTGATAAACGCCGGAAAAATGACTAAGTCCAAAAGAAAAATTACTTCAACTTTTTTCAATTTTACCCCTGTGGGATATATATTCTACCCACACACGTTGGGAACTCTCCTGGGGTACCCTCACACATATTATTCCCTCATTTAGCGGATATTTTCACAAAAAAGTGAAATTTTCGAAAATCCAGAAAATTGGGTGAAAACGACTAAATATCAAGGACTCATTGGGCGAATCGCTCTGGAACTGAAATTGGAACGCTCACTGACATTTGCCCTATCTGAAAGTCTGATAAACGCCGCAAAAATGACTAAGTCCAAAAGAAAAATTATTTCAACTTTTTTCAATTTTACCCCCGTGGGATATATATTCTACCCACACACATTGGGAACTATCCTGGGGTACCCTCACACATATTATTCCCTCATTTAGTGGATATTTTCACAAAAAAGTGAAATTTTCAAAAATTCAGAAAATTGGCTGAAAACGACTAAATATCTAGGACTCATTGGGCGAATCGCTCTGGAACTGAAATCGGAACGCTTACTGACATTTGCCCTATCTGAAAGTCTGATAAACGCCGGAAAAATGACTAAGTCCAAAAAAAATTTTTTTTTAACTTTTTTCAATTTTACCCCCGTGGGATATATATTCTACCCACACACATTTGGAACTCTCCTGGGGTACCCTCACAATATTATTCCCTCATTTAGTGGATATTTTCACAAAAAAGTGACATTTTCAAAAATTCTGAAAATTGGCTGAAAATGACTAAATATCAAGGACTCATTGGGCGAATCGCTCTGGAACTGAAATCGGAACGCTCAATGACATTTCCCCTATCTAAAAGTCTGATAAACGCCGGAAAAATGAGTAAGTCCAAAAAAAACTTTTTTTCGATTTTTTTCAATTTTACCCCCGTGGGATATATATTCTACCCACACACGTTGGGAACTCTCCTGGGGTACCCTCACACATATTATTCCCTCATTTAGTGGATATTTTCACAAAAAAGTCAAATTTTCAAAAATCCAGAAAATTGGCTGAAAACGACTAAATATCAAGGGCTCATTGGGCGAATCACTCTGGAACTGAAATCGGAACGCTCAATGACATTTGCCCTATCTGAAAGTCTGATAAACGCCGGAAAAATGACTAAGTCCAAAAGAAAAATTATTTCAACTTTTTTCAATTTTACCCCCGTGGGATATATATTCTACCCACACACATTGGGAACTCTCCTGGGGTACCCTCACACATATTATTCCCTCATTTAGTGGATATTTTCACAAAAAAGTGAAATTTTCAAAAATTCAGAAAATTGGCTGAAAACGACTAAATATCAAGGACTCATTGGGCGAATCGCTCTGGAACTGAAATCGGAACGCTCACTGACATTTGCCCTATCTGAAATTCTGATAAACGCCGGAAAAATGACTAAGTCCAAAAAAAAATTTTTTTCCCACTTTTTTCAATTTTACCCCCGTGGGATATATATTCTACCCACACACATTTGGAACTCTCCTGGGGTACCCTCACAATATTATTCCCTCATTTAGTGGGTATTTTCACAAAAAAGTGACATTTTCAAAAATTCAGAAAATTGGCTGAAAATGACTAAATATCAAGGTCTCATTGGGCGAATCGCTCTGGAACTGAAATCGGAACGCTCACCGACATTTCCCCTATCTGAAAGTCTGAAAACGCCGGAAAAATGAGTAAGTCCAAAAAAAACTTTTTTTCGATTTTTTTCAATTTTACCCCCGTGGGATATATATTCTACCCACACACATTGGGAACTATCCTGGGGTACCCTCACACATATTATTCCCTCATTTAGTGGATATTTTCACAAAAAAGTGAAATTTTCAAAAATTCAGAAAATTGGCTGAAAACGACTAAATATCTAGGACTCATTGGGCGAATCGCTCTGGAACTGAAATCGGAACGCTTACTGACATTTGCCCTATCTGAAAGTCTGATAAACGCCGGAAAAATGACTAAGTCCAAAAAAAATTTTTTTTTAACTTTTTTCAATTTTACCCCCGTGGGATATATATTCTACCCACACACATTTGGAACTCTCCTGGGGTACCCTCACAATATTATTCCCTCATTTAGTGGGTATTTTCACAAAAAAGTGACATTTTCAAAAATTCAGAAAATTGGCTGAAAATGACTAAATATCAAGGACTCATTGGGCGAATCGCTCTGGAACTGAAATCGGAACGCTTACTGACATTTGCCCTATCTGAAAGTCTGATAAACGCCGGAAAAATGACTAAGTCCAAAAAAAATTTTTTTTTAACTTTTTTCAATTTTACCCCCGTGGGATATATATACTACCCACACACATTTGGAACTCTCCTGGGGTACCCTCACAATATTATTCCCTAATTTAGTGGATATTTTCACAAAAAAGTGACATTTTCAAAAATTCAGAAAATTGGCTGAAAATGACTAAATATCAAGGACTCATTGGGCGAATCGCTCTGGAACTGAAATCGGAACGCTCACCCACATTTCTCCTATCTGAAAGTCTGATAAACGCCGGAAAAATGAGTAAGTCCAAAAAAAACTTTTTTTTCAATTTTTTTCAATTTTACCCCCGTGGGATATATATTCTACCCACACACGTTGGGAACTCTCCTGGGGTACCCTCACACATATTATTCCCTCATTTAGTGGATATTTTCACAAAAAAGTGAAATTTTCAAAAATCCAGAAAATTGGCTGAAAACGACTAAATATCAAGGGCTCATTGGGCGAATCACTCTGGAACTGAAATCGGAACGCTCAATGACATTTGCCCTATCTGAAAGTCTGATAAACGCCGGAAAAATGACTAAGTCCAAAAGAAAAATTATTTCAACTTTTTTCAATTTTACCCCCGTGGGATATATATTCTACCCACACACATTGGGAACTATCCTGGGGTACCCTCACACATATTATTCCCTCATTTAGTGGATATTTTCACAAAAAAGTGAAATTTTCAAAAATTCAGAAAATTGGCTGAAAACGACTAAATATCTAGGACTCATTGGGCGAATCGCTCTGGAACTGAAATCGGAACGCTTACTGACATTTGCCCTATCTGAAAGTCTGATAAACGCCGGAAAAATGACTAAGTCCAAAAAAAATTTTTTTTTAACTTTATTCAATTTTACCCCCGTGGGATATATATTCTACCCACACACATTTGGAACTCTCCTGGGGTACCCTCACAATATTATTCCCTCATTTAGTGGATATTTTCACAAAAAAGTGACATTTTCAAAAATTCTGAAAATTGGCTGAAAATGACTAAATATCAAGGACTCATTGGGCGAATCGCTCTGGAACTGAAATCGGAACGCTCACCCACATTTCCCCTATCTGAAAGTCTGATAAACGCCGGAAAAATGAGTAAGTCCAAAAAAAACTTTTTTTCGATTTTTTTCAATTTTACCCCCGTGGGATATATATTCTACCCACACACATTGGGAACTATCCTGGGGTACCCTCACACATATTATTCCCTCATTTAGTGGATATTTTCACAAAAAAGTGAAATTTTCAAAAATTCAGAAAATTGGCTGAAAACGACTAAATATCTAGGACTCATTGGGCGAATCGCTCTGGAACTGAAATCGGAACGCTTACTGACATTTGCCCTATCTGAAAGTCTGATAAACGCCGGAAAAATGACTAAGTCCAAAAAAAATTTTTTTTTAACTTTTTTCAATTTTACCCCCGTGGGATATATATTCTACCCACACACATTTGGAACTCTCCTGGGGTACCCTCACAATATTATTCCCTCATTTAGTGGGTATTTTCACAAAAAAGTGACATTTTCAAAAATTCAGAAAATTGGCTGAAAATGACTAAATATCAAGGACTCATTGGGCGAATCGCTCTGGAACTGAAATCGGAACGCTTACTGACATTTGCCCTATCTGAAAGTCTGATAAACGCCGGAAAAATGACTAAGTCCAAAAAAAATTTTTTTTTAACTTTTTTCAATTTTACCCCCGTGGGATATATATACTACCCACACACATTTGGAACTCTCCTGGGGTACCCTCACAATATTATTCCCTAATTTAGTGGATATTTTCACAAAAAAGTGACATTTTCAAAAATTCAGAAAATTGGCTGAAAATGACTAAATATCAAGGACTCATTGGGCGAATCGCTCTGGAACTGAAATCGGAACGCTCACCCACATTTCCCCTATCTGAAAGTCTGATAAACGCCGGAAAAATGAGTAAGTCCAAAAAAAACTTTTTTTTCAATTTTTTTCAATTTTACCCCCGTGGGATATATATTCTACCCACACACGTTGGGAACTCTCCTGGGGTACCCTCACACATATTATTCCCTCATTTAGTGGATATTTTCACAAAAAAGTGAAATTTTCAAAAATCCAGAAAATTGGCTGAAAACGACTAAATATCAAGGGCTCATTGGGCGAATCACTCTGGAACTGAAATCGGAACGCTCAATGACATTTGCCCTATCTGAAAGTCTGATAAACGCCGGAAAAATGACTAAGTCCAAAAGAAAAATTATTTCAACTTTTTTCAATTTTACCCCCGTGGGATATATATTCTACCCACACACATTGGGAACTATCCTGGGGTACCCTCACACATATTATTCCCTCATTTAGTGGATATTTTCACAAAAAAGTGAAATTTTCAAAAATTCAGAAAATTGGCTGAAAACGACTAAATATCTAGGACTCATTGGGCGAATCGCTCTGGAACTGAAATCGGAACGCTTACTGACATTTGCCCTATCTGAAAGTCTGATAAACGCCGGAAAAATGACTAAGTCCAAAAAAAATTTTTTTTTAACTTTATTCAATTTTACCCCCGTGGGATATATATTCTACCCACACACATTTGGAACTCTCCTGGGGTACCCTCACAATATTATTCCCTCATTTAGTGGATATTTTCACAAAAAAGTGACATTTTCAAAAATTCTGAAAATTGGCTGAAAATGACTAAATATCAAGGACTCATTGGGCGAATCGCTCTGGAACTGAAATCGGAACGCTCACCCACATTTCCCCTATCTGAAAGTCTGATAAACGCCGGAAAAATGAGTAAGTCCAAAAAAAACTTTTTTTCGATTTTTTTCAATTTTACCCCCGTGGGATATATATTCTACCCACACACATTGGGAACTATCCTGGGGTACCCTCACACATATTATTCCCTCATTTAGTGGATATTTTCACAAAAAAGTGAAATTTTCAAAAATTCAGAAAATTGGCTGAAAACGACTAAATATCTAGGACTCATTGGGCGAATCGCTCTGGAACTGAAATCGGAACGCTTACTGACATTTGCCCTATCTGAAAGTCTGATAAACGCCGGAAAAATGACTAAGTCCAAAAGAAAAATTACTTCAACTTTTTTCAATTTTACCCCCGTGGGATATATATTCTACCCACACACGTTGGGAACTCTCCTGGGGTACCCTCACACATATTATTCCCTCATTTAGCGGATATTTTCACAAAAAAGTGAAATTTTCGAAAATCCAGAAAATTGGCTGAAAACGACTAAATATCAAGGACTCATTGGGCGAATCGCTCTGGAACTGAAATTGGAACGCTCACTGACATTTGCCCTATCTGAAAGTCTGATAAACGCCGGAAAAATGACTAAGTCCAAAAGAAAAATTATTTCAACTTTTTTCAATTTTACCCCCGTGGGATATATATTCTACCCACACACATTGGGAACTATCCTGGGGTACCCTCACACATATTATTCCCTCATTTAGTGGATATTTTCACAAAAAAGTGAAATTTTCAAAAATTCAGAAAATTGGCTGAAAACGACTAAATATCTAGGACTCATTGGGCGAATCGCTCTGGAACTGAAATCGGAACGCTTACTGACATTTGCCCTATCTGAAAGTCTGATAAACGCCGGAAAAATGACTAAGTCCAAAAAAATTTTTTTTTTAACTTTTTTCAATTTTACCCCCGTGGGATATATATTCTACCCACACACATTTGGAACTCTCCTGGGGTACCCTCACAATATTATTCCCTCATTTAGTGGATATTTTCACAAAAAAGTGACATTTTCAAAAATTCTGAAAATTGGCTGAAAATGACTAAATATCAAGGACTCATTGGGCGAATCGCTCTGGAACTGAAATCGGAACGCTCACCCACATTTCCCCTATCTAAAAGTCTGATAAACGCCGGAAAAATGAGTAAGTCCAAAAAAAACTTTTTTTCGATTTTTTTCAATTTTACCCCCGTGGGATATATATTCTACCCACACACGTTGGGAACTCTCCTGGGGTACCCTCACACATATTATTCCCTCATTTAGTGGATATTTTCACAAAAAAGTGAAATTTTCAAAAATCCAGAAAATTGGCTGAAAACGACTAAATATCAAGGGCTCATTGGGCGAATCACTCTGGAACTGAAATCGGAACGCTCAATGACATTTGCCCTATCTGAAAGTCTGATAAACGCCGGAAAAATGACTAAGTCCAAAAGAAAAATTATTTCAACTTTTTTCAATTTTACCCCCGTGGGATATATATTCTACCCACACACATTGGGAACTATCCTGGGGTACCCTCACACATATTATTCCCTCATTTAGTGGATATTTTCACAAAAAAGTGAAATTTTCAAAAATTCAGAAAATTGGCTGAAAACGACTAAATATCTAGGACTCATTGGGCGAATCGCTCTGGAACTGAAATCGGAACGCTTACTGACATTTGCCCTATCTGAAAGTCTGATAAACGCCGGAAAAATGACTAAGTCCAAAAAAAATTTTTTTTTAACTTTATTCAATTTTACCCCCGTGGGATATATATTCTACCCACACACATTTGGAACTCTCCTGGGGTACCCTCACAATATTATTCCCTCATTTAGTGGATATTTTCACAAAAAAGTGACATTTTCAAAAATTCTGAAAATTGGCTGAAAATGACTAAATATCAAGGACTCATTGGGCGAATCGCTCTGGAACTGAAATCGGAACGCTCACCCACATTTCCCCTATCTGAAAGTCTGATAAACGCCGGAAAAATGAGTAAGTCCAAAAAAAACTTTTTTTCGATTTTTTTCAATTTTACCCCCGTGGGATATATATTCTACCCACACACATTGGGAACTATCCTGGGGTACCCTCACACATATTATTCCCTCATTTAGTGGATATTTTCACAAAAAAGTGAAATTTTCAAAAATTCAGAAAATTGGCTGAAAACGACTAAATATCTAGGACTCATTGGGCGAATCGCTCTGGAACTGAAATCGGAACGCTTACTGACATTTGCCCTATCTGAAAGTCTGATAAACGCCGGAAAAATGACTAAGTCCAAAAGAAAAATTACTTCAACTTTTTTCAATTTTACCCCCGTGGGATATATATTCTACCCACACACGTTGGGAACTCTCCTGGGGTACCCTCACACATATTATTCCCTCATTTAGCGGATATTTTCACAAAAAAGTGAAATTTTCGAAAATCCAGAAAATTGGCTGAAAACGACTAAATATCAAGGACTCATTGGGCGAATCGCTCTGGAACTGAAATTGGAACGCTCACTGACATTTGCCCTATCTGAAAGTCTGATAAACGCCGGAAAAATGACTAAGTCCAAAAGAAAAATTATTTCAACTTTTTTCAATTTTACCCCCGTGGGATATATATTCTACCCACACACATTGGGAACTATCCTGGGGTACCCTCACACATATTATTCCCTCATTTAGTGGATATTTTCACAAAAAAGTGAAATTTTCAAAAATTCAGAAAATTGGCTGAAAACGACTAAATATCTAGGACTCATTGGGCGAATCGCTCTGGAACTGAAATCGGAACGCTTACTGACATTTGCCCTATCTGAAAGTCTGATAAACGCCGGAAAAATGACTAAGTCCAAAAAAAATTTTTTTTTAACTTTTTTCAATTTTACCCCCGTGGGATATATATTCTACCCACACACATTTGGAACTCTCCTGGGGTACCCTCACAATATTATTCCCTCATTTAGTGGATATTTTCACAAAAAAGTGACATTTTCAAAAATTCTGAAAATTGGCTGAAAATGACTAAATATCAAGGACTCATTGGGCGAATCGCTCTGGAACTGAAATCGGAACGCTCACCCACATTTCCCCTATCTAAAAGTCTGATAAACGCCGGAAAAATGAGTAAGTCCAAAAAAAACTTTTTTTCGATTTTTTTCAATTTTACCCCCGTGGGATATATATTCTACCCACACACGTTGGGAACTCTCCTGGGGTACCCTCACACATATTATTCCCTCATTTAGTGGATATTTTCACAAAAAAGTCAAATTTTCAAAAATCCAGAAAATTGGCTGAAAACGACTAAATATCAAGGGCTCATTGGGCGAATCACTCTGGAACTGAAATCGGAACGCTCAATGACATTTGCCCTATCTGAAAGTCTGATAAACGCCGGAAAAATGACTAAGTCCAAAAGAAAAATTATTTCAACTTTTTTCAATTTTACCCCCGTGGGATATATATTCTACCCACACACATTGGGAACTCTCCTGGGGTACCCTCACACATATTATTCCCTCATTTAGTGGATATTTTCACAAAAAAGTGAAATTTTCAAAAATTCAGAAAATTGGCTGAAAACGACTAAATATCAAGGACTCATTGGGCGAATCGCTCTGGAACTGAAATCGGAACGCTCACTGACATTTTCCCTATCTGAAAGTCTGATAAACGCCGGAAAAATGACTAAGTCCAAAAAAAAATTTTTTTCCCACTTTTTTCAATTTTACCCCCGTGGGATATATATTCTACCCACACACATTTGGAACTCTCCTGGGGTACCCTCACAATATTATTCCCTCATTTAGTGGGTATTTTCACAAAAAAGTGACATTTTCAAAAATTCAGAAAATTGGCTGAAAATGACTAAATATCAAGGACTCATTGGGCGAATCGCTCTGGAACTGAAATCGGAACGCTCACCGACATTTCCCCTATCTGAAAGTCTGAAAACGCCGGAAAAATGAGTAAGTCCAAAAAAAACTTTTTTTCGATTTTTTTCAATTTTACCCCCGTGGGATATATATTCTACCCACACACATTGGGAACTATCCTGGGGTACCCTCACACATATTATTCCCTCATTTAGTGGATATTTTCACAAAAAAGTGAAATTTTCAAAAATTCAGAAAATTGGCTGAAAACTACTAAATATCTAGGACTCATTGGGCGAATCGCTCTGGAACTGAAATCGGAACGCTTACTGACATTTGCCCTATCTGAAAGTCTGATAAACGCCGGAAAAATGACTAAGTCCAAAAAAAATTTTTTTTTAACTTTTTTCAATTTTACCCCCGTGGGATATATATTCTACCCACACACATTTGGAACTCTCCTGGGGTACCCTCACAATATTATTCCCTCATTTAGTGGGTATTTTCACAAAAAAGTGACATTTTCAAAAATTCAGAAAATTGGCTGAAAATGACTAAATATCAAGGACTCATTGGGCGAATCGCTCTGGAACTGAAATCGGAACGCTTACTGACATTTGCCCTATCTGAAAGTCTGATAAACGCCGGAAAAATGACTAAGTCCAAAAAAAATTTTTTTTTAACTTTTTTCAATTTTACCCCCGTGGGATATATATTCTACCCACACACATTTGGAACTCTCCTGGGGTACCCTCACACATATTATTCCCTCATTTAGTGGATATTTTCACAAAAAAGTGACATTTTCAAAAATTCAGAAAATTGGCTGAAAATGACTAAATATCAAGGACTCATTGGGCGAATCGCTCTGGAACTGAAATCGGAACGCTCACCCACATATCCCCTATCTGAAAGTCTGATAAACGCCGGAAAAATGAGTAAGTCCAAAAAAAACTTTTTTTTCAATTTTTTTCAATTTTACCCCCGTGGGATATATATTCTACCCACACACGTTGGGAACTCTCCTGGGGTACCCTCACACATATTATTCCCTCATTTAGTGGATATTTTCACAAAAAAGTGAAATTTTCAAAAATCCAGAAAATTGGCTGAAAACGACTAAATATCAAGGGCTCATTGGGCGAATCACTCTGGAACTGAAATCGGAACGCTCAATGACATTTGCCCTATCTGAAAGTCTGATAAACGCCGGAAAAATGACTAAGTCCAAAAGAAAAATTATTTAAACTTTTTTCAATTTTACCCCCGTGGGATATATATTCTACCCACACACATTGGGAACTCTCCTGGGGTACCCTCACACATATTATTCCCTCATTTAGTGGATATTTTCACAAAAAAGTGAAATTTTCAAAAATTCAGAAAATTGGCTGAAAACGACTAAATATCAAGGACTCATTGGGCGAATCGCTCTGGAACTGAAATCGGAATGCTCACTGACATTTGCCCTATCTGAAAGTCTGATAAACGCCGGAAAAATGACTAAGTCCAAAAGAAAAATTATTTCAACTTTTTTCAATTTTACCCCCGTGGGATATATATTCTACCCACACACATTGGGAACTATCCTGGGGTACCCTCACACATATTATTCCCTCATTTAGTGGATATTTTCACAAAAAAGTGAAATTTTCAAAAATTCAGAAAATTGGCTGAAAACGACTAAATATCTAGGACTCATTGGGCGAATCGCTCTGGAACTGAAATCGGAACGCTTACTGACATTTGCCCTATCTGAAAGTCTGATAAACGCCGGAAAAATGACTAAGTCCAAAAAAAATTTTTTTTTAACTTTTTTCAATTTTACCCCCGTGGGATATATATTCTACCCACACACATTTGGAACTCTCCTGGGGTACCCTCACAATATTATTCCCTCATTTAGTGGATATTTTCACAAAAAAGTGACATTTTCAAAAATTCTGAAAATTGGCTGAAAATGACTAAATATCAAGGACTCATTGGGCGAATCGCTCTGGAACTGAAATCGGAACGCTCACCCACATTTCCCCTATCTGAAAGTCTGATAAACGCCGGAAAAATGAGTAAGTCCAAAAAAAACTTTTTTTCGATTTTTTTCAATTTTACCCCCGTGGGATATATATTCTACCCACACACATTTGGAACTCTCCTGGGGTACCCTCACACATATTATTCCCTCATTTAGTGGATATTTTCACAAAAAAGTCAAATTTTAAAAATCCAGAAAATTGGCTGAAAACGACTAAATATCAAGGACTCATTGGGCGAATCGCTCTGGAACTGAAATCGGAACGCTCACTGACATTTGCCCTATCTGAAAGTCTGATAAACGCCGGAAAAATGACTAAGTCCAAAAGAAAAATTTTTTCAACTTTTTTCAATTTTACCCCTGTGGGATATATATTCTACCCACACACATTGGGAACTCTCCTGAGGTACCCTCACACATATTATTCCCTCTTTAGTGGATATTTTCACAAAAAAGTGAAATTTTCAAAAATCCAGAAAATTGGCTGAAAACGACTAAATATCAAGGACTCATTGCGCGAATCGCTCTGGAACTGAAATTGGAACGCTCACTGACATTTGCCCTATCTGAAAGTCTGATGAACGCCGGAAAAATGACTAAGTCCAAAAGAAAAATTATTTAAACTTTTTTCAATTTTACCCCCGTGGGATATATATTCTACCCACACACATTTGGAACTCTCCTGGGGTACCCTCACACATATTATTCCCTCATTTAGTGGATATTTTCACAAAAAAGTGAAATTTCAAAAATCCAGAAAATTGGCTGAAAACAACTAAATATCAAGGACTCATTGGGCGAATCGCTCTGGAACTGAAATCGAAACGCTCAATGACATTTGCCCTATCTGAAAGTCTGATAAACGCCGGAAAAATGACTAAGTCCAAAAGAAAAATTATTTCAACTTATTTCAATTTTACCCCCGTGGGATATATATTCTACCCACACACATTGGGAACTCTCCTGGGATACCCTCACACATATTATTCCCTCATTTAGTGGATATTTTCACAAAAAAGTGACATTTTCAAAAATTCAGAAACTTGGTTGAAAACGACTAAATATCAAGGACTCATTGAGCGAATCGCTCTGGAACTGAAATTGGAACGCTCACTGACATTTGCCCTATCTGATAGTCTGATAAACGACGGAAAAATGACTTAGTCCAAAAGAAAAATTTTTTCATCTTTTTTCAATTTTACCCCCGTGGGATATATATTCTACCCAAACACATTGGGAGCTCTCCTGGGGTACCCTCACACATATTATTCCCTCATTTAGTGGATATTTTCACAAAAAAGTGAAATTTTCAAAAATCCAGAAAATTGGCTAAAAATGACTAAATATCAAGGACTCATTGGGCGAATCACTCTGGAACTGAAATCGGAACGCTCACTGACATTTGCCCTATCTGAAAGTCTGATAAACGCCGGAAAAATGACTAAGTCCAAAAGAAAAATTTTTTCAACTTTTTTCAATTTTACCCCTGTGGGATAAATATTCTACCCACACACATTTGGAACTCTCCTGGGGTACCCTCACACATATTATTCCCTCATTTAGTGGATATTTTCACAAAAAAGTGAAATTTTCAAAAATCCAGAAAATTGGCTGAAAACAACTAAATATCAAGGACTCATTGGGCGAATCGCTCTGGAACTGAAATCGAAACGCTCAATGACATTTACCCTATCTGAAAGTCTGATAAACGCCGGAAAAATGACTAAGTCCAAAAGAAAAATTATTTCAACTTATTTCAATTTTACCCCCGTGGGATATATATTCTACCCACACACATTGGGAACTCTCCTGGGGTACCCTCACACATATTATTCCCTCATTTAGTGGATATTTTCACAAAAAAGTGACATTTTCAAAAATTCAGAAACTTGGTTGAAAACGACTAAATATCAAGGACTCATTGAGCGAATCGCTCTGGAACTGAAATTGGAACGCTCACTGACATTTGCCCTATCTGATAGTCTGATAAACGACGGAAAAATGACTTAGTCCAAAAGAAAAATTTTTTCAACTTTTTTCAATTTTACCCCCGTGGGATATATATTCTACCCAAACACATTGGGAGCTCTCCTGGGGTACCCTCACACATGTTATTCCCTCATTTAGTGGATATTTTCACAAAAAAGTGAAATTTTCAAAAATCCAGAAAATTGGCTGAAAACGACTAAATATCAAGGACTCATTGCGCGAATCGCTCTGGAACTGAAATCGGAACGCTCACTGACATTTGCCCTATCTGAAAGTCTGATAAACGCCGGAAAAATGACTAAGTCCAAAAGAAAAATTATTTAAACTTTTTTCAATTTTACCCCCGTGGGATATATATTCTACCCACACACATTTGGAACTCTCCTGGGGTACCCTCACACATATTATTCCCTCATTTAGTGGATATTTTCACAAAAAAGTGAAATTTTCAAAAATCAAGAAAATTGGCTGAAAACAACTAAATATCAAGGACTCATTGGGCGAATCGCTCTGGAACTGAAATCGAAACGCTCAATGACATTTGCCCTATCTGAAAGTCTGATAAACGCCGGAAAAATGACTAAGTCCTAAAGAAAAATTATTTCAACTTATTTCAATTTTACCCCCGTGGGATATATATTCTACCCACACACATTGGGAACTCTCCTGGGGTACCCTCACACATATTATTCCCTCATTTAGTGGATATTTTCACAAAAAAGTGACATTTTCAAAAATTCAGAAAATTGGTTGAAAACGACTATATATCAAGGACTCATTGAGCGAATCGCTCTGGAACTGAAATTGGAACGCTCACTGACATTTGCCCTATCTGATAAACGACGGAAAAATGACTTAGTCCAAAAGAAAAATTTTTTCAACTTTTTTCAATTTTACCCCCGTGGGATATATATTCTACCCAAACACATTGGGAACTCTCCTGGGGTACCCTCACACATATTATTCCCTCATTTAGTGGATATTTTCACAAAAAAGTGAAATTTTCAAAAATTCAGAAAATTGGCTGAAAACGACTAAATATCAAGGACTCATTGGGCGAATCGCTCTGGAACTGAAATCGGAACGCTCACTGACATTTGCCCTATCTGAAAGTCTGATAAACGCCGGAAAAATGACTAAGTCCAAAAGAAAAATTTTTTCAACTTTTTTCAATTTTACCCCTGTGGGATATATATTCAACCCACACACATTGGGAACTCTCCTGAGGTACCCTCACACATATTATTCCCTCATTTAGTGGATATTTTCGCAAAAAAGTGAAATTTTCAAAAATCCAGAAAATTGGCTGAAAACGACTAAATATCAAGGACTCATTGGGCGAATCGCTCTGGAACTGAAATCTGAACGCTCACTGACATTTGCCCTATCTGAAAGTCTGATAAACGCCGGAAAAATGACTTAGTCCAAAAGAAAAATTTTTTCAACTTTTTTCAATTTTACCCCCGTGGAGATATATATTCTACCCACACACATTTGGAACTCTCCTGGGGTACCCTCACACATATTATTCCCTCATTTAGTGGATATTTTCACAAAAAAGTGAAATTTTCAAAAATCCAGAAAATTGTCTGAAAACGACTAAATATCAAGGACTCATTGCGCGAATGGCTCTGGAACTGAAATCGGAACGCTCACTGACATTTGCCCTATCTGAAAGTCTGATAGACGCCGGAAAAATGAGTAAGTCCAAAAAAAATTTTTTTCAACTTTTTTCAATTTTACCCCCGTGGGATATATATTCTACCCACACACATTTGGAACTCTCCTGGGGTACCCTCACACATATTATTCCCTCATTTAGTGGATATTTTCACAAAAAAGTGACATTTTCAAAAATTCAGAAAATTGGCTGAAAACGACTAAATATCAAGGACTCATTGGGCGAATCGCTCTGGAACTGAAATTGGAACGCTCACTGACATTTGCCCTATCTGAAAGTCTGATAAATGCCGGAAAAATGACTTGGTCCAAAAGAAAAATTTTTTCAACTTTTTTCAATTTTACCCCCGTGGGATGTATATTCTACCCAAACACATTGGGAGCTCTCCTGGGGTACCCTCACACATATTATTCCCTCATTTAGTGGATATTTTCACAAAAAAGTGAAATTTTCAAAAATCCAGAAAATTGGCTGAAAACGACTAAATATCAAGGACTCATTGGGCGAATAGCTCTGGAACTGAAATCTGAACGCTCACTGACATTTGTCCTATCTGAAAGTCTGATAAACGCCGGAAAAATGACTAAGTCCAAAAGAAAATTTATTTCACCTTTTTCAATTTTACCCCGTGGGATATATATTCTACCCACACACGTTGGGATCTCTCCTGGGGTACCCTCACACATATTATTCCCTCATTTAGTGGATATTTTCACAAAAAAGTGAAATTTTCAAAAATTCTGAAAATTGGCTGAAAACGACTAAATATCAAGGACTCATTGGGCGAATCGCTCTGGAACTGAAATCGGAATGCTCACTGACATTTCCCCTATCTGAAAGTCTGATAAATGCCGGAAAAATGAGTAAGTCCAAAAAAAATTTTTTTCAACTTTTTTCAATTTTACCCCCGTGGGATATATATTCTACTCACACACATTTGGAACTCTCCTGGGGTACCCTCACACATATTATTCACTCATTTAGTGGATATTTTCACAAAAAAGTGAAATATTCAAAAATTCAGAAAATTGGCTGAAAACAACTAAATATCAAGGACTCATTGGGCGAATCGCTCTGGAACTGAAATTGGAACGCTCACTGACATTTGCCCTATCTGAAAGTCTGATAAATGCCGGAAAAATGACTTAGTCCAAAAGAAAAATTTTTTCAACTTTTTTCAATTTTACCCCCGTGGGATGTATATTCTACCCAAACACATTGGGAGCTCTCCTGGGGTACCCTCACACATATTATTCCCTCATTTAGTGGATATTTTCACAAAAAAGTGATATTTTCAAAAATCCAGAAAATTGGCTGAAAACGACTAAATATCAAGGACTCATTGGGCGAATAGCTCTGGAACTGAAATCTGAATGCTCACTGACATTTGTCCTATCTGAAAGTCTGATAAACGCCGGAAAAATGACTAAGTCCAAAAGAAAAATTATTTCACCATTTTCAATTTTACCACCGTGGGATATATATTCTACCCACACACGTTGGGATCTCTCCTGGGGTACCCTCACACATATTATTCCCTCATTTAGTGGATATTTTCACAAAAAAGTGAAATTTTCAAAAATTCTAAAAATTGGCTGAAAACGACTAAATATCAAGGACTCATTGGGCGAATCGCTCTGGAACTGAAATCGGAACGCTCACTGACATTTCCCCTATCTGAAAGTCTGATAAATGCCGGAAAAATGAGTAAGTCCAAAAAAAATTTTTTTCAACTTTTTTCAATTTTACCCCCGTGGGATATATATTCTACTCACACACATTTGGAACTCTCCTGGGGTACCCTCACACATATTATTCACTCATTTAGTGGATATTTTCACAAAAAAGTGAAATATTCAAAAATTCAGAAAATTGGCTGAAAACGACTAAATATCAGGGACTCATTGGGTGAATCACTCTGGAATGGAAATCGGAATGCTCACTGACATTTGCCCTATCTGAAAGTTTGATAAACGCCGGAAAAATGACTAAGTCCAAAAGAAAAATTATTTCAACTTTTTTCAATTTTACCCCCGTGGGATATATATTTTACCCACACACGTTGGAAACTCTCCTGGGGTACCCTCACACATATTATTCCCTCATTTAGTGGATATTTTCACAAAAAAGTGAAATTTTCAAAAATCAAGAAAATTGGCTGAAAACGACTAAATATGAAGGACTCATTGGGCGAATCGCTCTGGAACTGAAATCGCAACACTCACTGACATTTGCCCTATCTGAAAGTCTGATAAACGCCGGAAAAATGACTAAGTCCAAAAGAAAAATTATTTCAACTTTTTTCAATTTTACCCCCGTGGGATATATATTCTACCCACACACATTTGGAACTCTCCTGGGGTACCCTCACACATATTATTCCCTCATTTAGTGGATATTTTCACAAAAAAGTGATATTTTCGAAAATCCAGAAAATTGGCTGAAAATGACTAAATATCAAGGACTCATTGGGCGAATCGCTCTGGAACTGAAATTGGAACGCTCACTGACATTTGCCCTATCTGAAAGTCTGATAAACGCCGGAAAAACGACAGTCCAAAAGAAAAATTTTTTCAACTTTTTTCAATTTTACCCCCGTGGGATATATATTCTACCCAAACACATTGGGAGCTCTCCTGGGGTACCCTCACACATATTATTCCCTCATTTAGTGGATATTTTCACAAAAAAGTGAAATTTTCAAAAATCCAGGAAATTGGCTGAAAACGACTAAATATCAAGGACTCATTGGGCGAATCGCTCTGGAACTGAAATCTGAACGCTCACTGACATTTGCCCTATCTGAAAGTCTGATAAACGCCGGAAAAATGACTAAGTCCAAAAAAAATTTTTTTCAACTTTTTTCAATTTTACCCCCGTGGGATATATATTCTACCCACACACATTTGGAACTCTCCTGGGGTACCCTCACACATATTATTCCCTCATTTAGTGGATATTTTCACAAAAAAGTGACATTTTCAAAAATTCAGAAAATTGGCTGAAAACGACTAAATATCAAGGACTCATTGGGCGAATCGCTCTGGAACTGAAATTGGAACGCTCACTGACATTTGCCCTATCTGAAAGTCTGATAAATGCCGGAAAAATGACTTGGTCCAAAAGAAAAATTTTTTCAACTTTTTTCAATTTTACCCCGTGGGATGTATATTCTACCCAAACACATTGGGAGCTCTCCTGGGGTACCCTCACACATATTATTCCCTCATTTAGTGGATATTTTCACAAAAAAGTGAAATTTTCAAAAATCCAGAAAATTGGCTGAAAACGACTAAATATCAAGGACTCATTGGGCGAATAGCTCTGGAACTGAAATCTGAACGCTCACTGACATTTGTCCTATCTGAAAGTCTGATAAACGCCGGAAAAATGACTAAGTCCAAAAGAAAAATTATTTCACCTTTTTCAATTTTACCCCGTGGGATATATATTCTACCCACACACGTTGGGATCTCTCCTGGGGTACCCTCACACATATTATTCCCTCATTTAGTGGATATTTTCACAAAAAAGTGAAATTTTCAAAAATTCTGAAAATTGGCTGAAAACGACTAAATATCAAGGACTCATTGGGCGAATCGCTCTGGAACTGAAATCGGAACGCTCACTGACATTTCCCCTATCTGAAAGTCTGATAAATGCCGGAAAAATGAGTAAGTCCAAAAAAAATTTTTTTCAACTTTTTTCAATTTTACCCCCGTGGGATATATATTCTACTCACACACATTTGGAACTCTCCTGGGGTACCCTCACACATATTATTCACTCATTTAGTGGAAATTTTCACAAAAAAGTGAAATATTCAAAAATTCAGAAAATTGGCTGAAAACGACTAAATATCAAGGACTCATTGGGTGAATCACTCTGGAATGGAAATCGGATTGCTCACTGACATTTGCCCTATCTAAAAGTCTGATAAACGCCAGAAAAATGACTAAGTCCAAAAAAAAATTTTTTTCGTCTTTTTTCAATTTTACCCCCGTGGGATATATATTCTATCCACACACATTTGCAACTCTCCTGGGGTACCCTCACACATATTATTCCCTCATTTAGTGGATATTTTCACAAAAAAGTGAAATTTTCAAAAATCCAGAAAATTGGCTGAAAACGACTAAATATCAAGGACTCATTGGGCGAATCGCTCTGGAACTGAAATCGGAGCGCTCACTGACATTTGCCCTATCTGAAAGTTTGATAAACGCCGGAAAAATGACTAAGTCCAAAAGAAAAATTATTTCAACTTTTTTCAATTTTACCCCCGTGGGATATATATTTTACCCACACACGTTGGAAACTCTCCTGGGGTACCCTCACACATATTATTCCCTCATTTAGTGGATATTTTCACAAAAAAAGTGAAATTTTCAAAAATCAAGAAAATTGGCTGAAAACGACTAAATATGAAGGACTCATTGGGCGAATCGCTCTGGAACTGAAATCGCAACACTCACTGACATTTGCCCTATCTGAAAATCTGATAAACGCCGGAAAAATGACTAAGTCCAAAAGAAAAATTATTTCACCTTTTTTCAATTTTACCCCCGTGGGATATATATTCTACCCACACACGTTGGGAACTCTCCTGGGGTACCCTCACACATATTATTCCCTCATTTAGTGGATATTTTCACAAAAAAGTGAAATTTTCGAAAATCCAGAAAATTGTCTGAAAACGACTAAATATCAAGGACTCATTGCGCGAATCGCTCTGGAACTGAAATTGGAACGCTCACTGACATTTGCCCTCTCTGAAAGTCTGATAAACGCCGGAAAAATGACTTAGTCCAAAAGAAAAATTTTTTCAACTTTTTTCAATTTTACCCCCGTGGGATGTATATTCTACCCAAACACATTGGGAGCTCTCCTGGGGTACCCTCACACATATTATTCCCTCATTTAGTGGATATTTTCACAAAAAAGTGAAATTTTCAAAAATCCAGAAAATTGGCTGAAAACGACTAAATATCAAGGACTCATTGGGCGAATAGCTCTGGAACTGAAATCTGAACGCTCACTGACATTTGTCCTATCTGAAAGTCTGATAAACGCCGGAAAAATGACTAAGTCCAAAAGAAAAATTATTTCACCTTTTTCAATTTTACCCCCGTGGGATATATATTCTACCCACACACGTTGGGATCTCTCCTGGGGTACCCTCACACATATTATTCCCTCATTTAGTGGATATTTTCACAAAAAAGTGAAATTTTCAAAAATTCTGAAAATTGGCTGAAAACGACTAAATATCAAGGACTCATTGGGCGAATCGCTCTGGAACTGAAATCGGAACGCTCACTGACATTTCCCCTATCTGAAAGTCTGATAAATGCCGGAAAAATGAGTAAGTCCAAAAAAAATTTTTTTCAACTTTTTTCAATTTTACCCCCGTGGGATATATATTCTACTCACACACATTTGGAACTCTCCTGGGGTACCCTCACACATATTATTCACTCATTTAGTGGATATTTTCACAAAAAAGTGAAATATTCAAAAATTCAGAAAATTGGCTGAAAACGACTAAATATCAAGGACTCATTGGGTGAATCACTCTGGAACGGAAATCGGAATGCTCACTGACATTTGCCCTATCTGAAAGTCTGATAAACGCCAGAAAAATGACTAAGTCCAAAAAAAAATTTTTTTCGTCTTTTTTCAATTTTACCCCCGTGGGATATATATTCTATCCACACACATTTGCAACTCTCCTGGGGTACCCTCACACATATTATTCCCTCATTTAGTGGATATTTTCGCAAAAAAGTGAAATTTTCAAAAATCCAGAAAATTGGCTGAAAACGACTAAATATCAAGGACTCATTGGGCGAATCGCTCTGGAACTGAAATCTGAACGCTCACTGACATTTGCCCTATCTGAAAGTCTGATAAACGCCGGAAAAATGACTTAGTCCAAAAGAAAAATTTTTTCAACTTTTTTCAATTTTACCCCCGTGGAGATATATATTCTACCCACACACATTTGGAACTCTCCTGGGGTACCCTCACACATATTATTCCCTCATTTAGTGGATATTTTCACAAAAAAGTGAAATTTTCAAAAATCCAGAAAATTGTCTGAAAACGACTAAATATCAAGGACTCATTGCGCGAATGGCTCTGGAACTGAAATCGGAACGCTCACTGACATTTGCCCTATCTGAAAGTCTGATAGACGCCGGAAAAATGAGTAAGTCCAAAAAAAATTTTTTTCAACTTTTTTCAATTTTACCCCCGTGGGATATATATTTTACCCACACACGTTGGAAACTCTCCTGGGGTACCCTCACACATATTATTCCCTCATTTAGTGGATATTTTCACAAAAAAGTGAAATTTTCAAAAATCAAGAAAATTGGCTGAAAACGACTAAATATCAAGGACTCATTGGGCGAATCGCTCTGGAACTGAAATCGCAACACTCACTGACATTTGCCCTATCTGAAAGTCTGATAAACGCCGGAAAAATGACTAAGTCCAAAAGAAAAATTATTTCAACTTTTTTCAATTTTACCCCCGTGGGATATATATTCTACCCACACACATTGGGAACTCTCCTGGGGTACCCTCACACATATTATTCCCTCATTTAGTGGATATTTTCACAAAAAAGTGATATTTTCGAAAATCCAGAAAATTGGCTGAAAATGACTAAATATCAAGGACTCATTGGGCGAATCGCTCTGGAACTGAAATTGGAACGCTCACTGACATTTGCCCTATCTGAAAGTCTGATAAACGCCGGAAAAACGACAGTCCAAAAGAAAAATTTTTTCAACTTTTTTCAATTTTACCCCCGTGGGATATATATTCTACCCAAACACATTGGGAGCTCTCCTGGGGTACCCTCACACATATTATTCCCTCATTTAGTGGATATTTTCACAAAAAAGTGAAATTTTCAAAAATCCAGGAAATTGGCTGAAAACGACTAAATATCAAGGACTCATTGGGCGAATCACTCTGGAACTGAAATCTGAACGCTCACTGACATTTGCCCTATCTGAAAGTCTGATAAACGCCGGAAAAATGACTAAGTCCAAAAGAAAAATTATTTCACCTTTTTTCAATTTTACCCCCGTGGGATATATATTCTACCCACACACGTTGGGAACTCTCCTGGGGTACCCTCACACATATTATTCCCTCATTTAGTGGATATTTTCACAAAAAAGTGAAATTTTCGAAAATCCAGAAAATTGTCTGAAAACGACTAAATATCAAGGACTCATTGCGCGAATCGCTCTGGAACTGAAATCGGAACGCTCACTGACATTTGCCCTATCTGAAAGTCTGATAAACACCGGAAAAATGACTAAGTCCAAAAGAAAAATTATTTCAACTTTTTTCAATTTTACCCCCGTGGGATATATACATTCTACCCACACACATTTGGAACTCTCCTGGGGTACTCTCACACATATTATTCCCTCATTTAGTGGATATTTTCACAAAAAAGTGACATTTTCAAAAATTCAGAAAATTGGCTGAAAACGACTAAATATCAAGGACTCATTGGGCGAATCGCTCTGGAACTGAAATTGGAACGCTCACTGACATTTGCCCTCTCTGAAAGTCTGATAAACGCCGGAAAAATGACTTAGTCCAAAAGAAAAATTTTTTCAACTTTTTTCAATTATACCCCCGTGGGATATATATTCTACCCAAACACATTGGGAGCTCTCCTGGGGTACCCTCACACATATTATTCCCTCATTTAGTGGATATTTTCACAATAAAGTGAAATTTTCAAAAATCCAGAAAATTGGCTGAAGACGACTAAATATCAAGGACTCATTGCGCGAATCGCTCTGGAACTGAAATCGGAACGCTCACTGACATTTGCCCTATATGAAAGTCTGATAAACGCCGGAAAAATGACTAAGTCCAAAAGAAAAATTATTTCAACTTTTTTCAATTTTACCCCCGTGGGATATATATTCTACCCAAACACATTGGGAGCTCTCCTGGGGTACCCTCACACATATTATTCCCTCATTTAGTGGATATTTTCACAAAAAAGTGAAATTTTCAAAAATCCAGGAAATTGGCTGAAAACGACTAAATATCAAGGACTCATTGCGCGAATCGCTCTGGAACTGAAATCGGAACGCTCACTGACATTTGCCCTATCTGAAAGTCTGATAAACACCGGAAAAATGACTAAGTCCAAAAGAAAAATTATTTCAACTTTTTTCAATTTTACCCCCGTGGGATATATACATTCTACCCACACACATTTGGAACTCTCCTGGGGTACTCTCACACATATTATTCCCTCATTTAGTGGATATTTTCACAAAAAAGTGACATTTTCAAAAATTCAGAAAATTGGCTGAAAACGACTAAATATCAAGGACTCATTGGGCGAATCGCTCTGGAACTGAAATTGGAACGCTCACTGACATTTGCCCTCTCTGAAAGTCTGATAAACGCCGGAAAAATGACTTAGTCCAAAAGAAAAATTTTTTCAACTTTTTTCAATTATACCCCCGTGGGATATATATTCTACCCAAACACATTGGGAGCTCTCCTGGGGTACCCTCACACATATTATTCCCTCATTTAGTGGATATTTTCACAATAAAGTGAAATTTTCAAAAATCCAGAAAATTGGCTGAAGACGACTAAATATCAAGGACTCATTGCGCGAATCGCTCTGGAACTGAAATCGGAACGCTCACTGACATTTGCCCTATATGAAAGTCTGATAAACGCCGGAAAAATGACTAAGTCCAAAAGAAAAATTATTTCAACTTTTTTCAATTTTACCCCCGTGGGATATATATTCTACCCACACACATTTGTAACTCTCCTGGGGTACCCTCACACATATTATTCCCTCATTTAGTGGATATTTTCACAAAAAAGTGAAATTTTCAAAAATCCAGAAAATTGGCTGAAAACGACTAAATATCAAAGACTCATTGGGCGAATCGCTCTGGAACTGAAATCGAAACGCTCAATGACATTTGCCCTATCTGAAAGTCTGATAAACGCCGGAAAAATGACTAAGTCCAAAAAAAAATTTTTTTCATCTTTTTTCAATTTTACCCGCGTGGGATATATATTCTACCCACACTCATAGAATCATAGAATCATAGAATGGTAGAGTTGGAAGGGACCTCCTGGGTCATCTGGTCCAACCCCCTGCTCAAAGCACGATTCACTAAATCATCTCAGACAGATGTCTGTCCAGCCTCTGTTTGAAGACGTCCATTGAAGGGGAACTCACCTCCTCTCGAGGCAGCCTGTTCCACTCATTAATCACCCTAACTGTCAAAAAGTTTTATCTAATATCTAATCTGTGTCTCCTCCCATTTAGTTTCATCCCGTTGCTTCTAGTCTTTCCCTGTGCAAATGAGAATAAAGATGATCCTTCTACAATGTGACAGCCCTTGACATATTTGTAGACAGCTATTAAGTCTCCTCTCAGTCTTCTTTTTTGCAAGCTAAACATTCCCAAATCCTGCAACCGTTCCTCATAGGACATGGTTTGCAGACCAGTCACCATTCTGGTCGCTCTTCTCTGAACTTGTTCCAGTTTGTCTATGTCTTTTTTAAAATGTGGTGCCCAAAACTGTACACAGTATTCCAGATGAGGTCTGACCAAAGAGGAGTAAAGAACGATAATGACTTCACGTGATCTAGACTGTATGCTTCTGTTAATACATCCCAGAATTGTATTTGCCTTTTTTGCTGCTGCATCACACTGTTGACTCATGTTCAGTCTATGATCTATTAGTATACCTAAGTCTTTTTCACATGTACTGTTGCTTAGCTCTATTCCTCCCATTCTGTATATGCTTTTTTCATTTTTATTGCCCAGATGTAGTACTTTGCATTTTTCCCTGTTAAAAAACATTCTGTTGGTTGCTGCCCACTGCTCCAGTTTATTTAGGTCTTTTTGAATCCTCTCTCTCTCTTCTCTAGTATTAGCTATCCCTCCTAGCTTTGTGTCATCAGCAAATTTAATCAGTTTACCCTCAATTCCTTCATCTAAATCATTGATGAAGATGTTGAACAATACAGGTCCCAGGACAGAGCCCTGTGGCATCCCACTTGAGACATTCATCCAGCTGGATGTGAAGCCATTTACAACCACCCTTTGAGTCCGATCACTAAGCCAGTTATGAATCCACCTAACAGTTGCCTGGTCCATTGCATACTTGATCATTTTTTCAATAAGGATGGTGTGAGATACTTTGTCAAATGCTTTGCTTTGGAACTCTCCTGGGGTACCCTCACACATATTATTCCCTCATTTAGTGGATATTTTCACAAAAAAGTGAAATTTTCAAAAATCCAGAAAATTGGCTGAAAACGACTAAATATCAAGGACTCATTGGGCGAATCACTCTGGAACGGAAATCGGAATGCTCACTGACATTTGCCCTATCTGAAAGTCTGATAAACGCCGGAAAAATGACTAAGTCCAAAAGAAAAATTATTTCAACTTTTTTCAATTTTACCCCCGTGGGATATATATTCTACCCACACACATTTGGAACTCTCCTGGGGTACCCACACACATATTATTCCCTCATTTAGTGGATATTTTCACAAAAAAGTGATATTTTCGAAAATCCAGAAAATTGGCTGAAAACGACTAAATATCAAGGACTCATTGGGCGAATCGCTCTGGAACTGAAATCGGAACGCTCACTGACATTTGCCCTATCTGAAAGTCTGATAAACGCTGGAAAAATGACTAAGTCCAAAAGAAAAATTAATTCAACTTTTTTCAATTTTAGCCCTGTGGGATATATATTCTACCCACACACATTGTGAACTCTCCTGGGGTACCCTCACACATATTATTCCCTCATTTAGTGGATATTTTCGCAAAAAAGTGAAACTTTCAAAAATCCAGAAAATTGGCTGAAAACGACTAAATATCAAGGACTCATTGGGCGAATCGCTCTGGAACTGAAATTGGAACGCTCACTGACATTTGCCCTATCTGAAAGTCTGATAAACGCCGGAAAAATGACTAAGTCCAAAAGAAAAATTATTTCAACTTTTTTCAATTTTACCCCCGTGGAATATATATTCTACCCACACACATTGGGAACTCTCCTGGGGTACCCTCACACATATTATTCCTTCATTTAGAGGATATTTTCACAAAAAAGTGAAATTTTCAAAAATTCAGAAAATTGGCTGAAAACGACTAAATATCAAGGACTCATTGGGCGAATCGCTCTGGAACTGAAATCGGAACGCTCACCGACATTTCCCCTATCTGAAAGTCTGATAAACGCCGGAAAAATAAGTAAGTCCAAAAAAAAATTTTTTTCAACTTTTTTCAATTTTACCCCCTTGGGATATATATTCTACCCACACACATTGGGAGCTCTCCTGGGGTACCCTCACACATATTATTCCCTCATTTAGTGGATATTTTCACAAAAAAGTGAAATTTTCAAAAATCCAGAAAATTGGCTGAAAACGACTAAATATCAAGGACTCATTGGGCGAAACGCTCTGGAACTGAAATCGGAACGCTCACCGACATTTCCCCTATCTGAAAGTCTGATAAACGCCGGAAAAATGAGTAAGTCCAAAAAAAAATTTTTTTCAACTTTTTTCAATTTTACCCAAGTGGGATATATATTCTACCCACACACATTTGGAACTCTCCTGGGGTACCCTCACACATATAATTCCCTCATTTAGTGGATATTTTCATAAAAAAGTGAAATTTTCAAAAATCCAGAAAATTGGCTGAAAACGACTAAATATCAAGGACTCATTGGGCGAATCGCTCTGGAACTGAAATTGGAACGCTCACTGACATTTGCCCTATCTGAAAGTCTGATAAATGCCGGAAAAATGACTTAGTCCAAAAGAAAAAATTTTGCAACTTTTTTCAATTTTACCCCCGTGGGATATATATTCTACCCACACACATTGGGAATTCTCCTGGGGTACCCTCACACATATTATTCCCTCATTTAGTGGATATTTTCACAAAAAAGTGAAATTTTCAAAAATTCAGAAAATTGGCTGAAAACGACTAAATATCAAGGACTCATTGGGCGAATCGCTCTGGAACTGAAATCGGAACGCTCACCGACATTTCCCCTATCTGAAAGTCTGATAAACGCCGGAAAAATGACTAAGTCTAAAAGAAAAATTATTTCAACTTTTTTCAATTTTACCCCCGTGGGATATATATTCTACCCACACACGTTGGGAACTCTCCTGGGGTACCCTCACACATATTTTTCCCTCATTTAGTGGATATTTTCACAAAAAAGGGAAATTTTCAAAAATCAAGACAATTGGCTGAAAACGACTAAATATCAAGGGCGAATCGCTCTGGAACTGAAATCGGAACGCTCACCCACATTTCCCCTATCTGAAAGTCTGATAAACGCCGGAAAAATGAGTAAGTCCAAAAAAAAATTTTTTTCAACTTTTTTCAATTTTACCCCCTTGGGATATATATTCTACCCACACACATTGGGAGCTCTCCTGGGGTACCCTCACACATATTATTCCCTCATTTAGTGGATATTTTCACAAAAAAGTGAAATTTTCAAAAATTCAGAAAATTGGCTGAAAACGACTAAATATCAAGGACTCATTGGGCGAATCGCTCTGGAACTGAAATCGGAATGCTCACCGACATTTCCCTATCTGAAAGTCTGATAAACGCCGGAAAAATGAGTAAGTCCAAAAAAAAATTTTTTTCAACTTTTTTCAATTTTACCCCCTTGGGATATATATTCTACCCACACACATTTGGAACTCTCCTGGGGTACCCTCACACATATTATTCCCTCATTTAGTGGATATTTTCACAAAAAGTGAAATTTTCAAAAATCCAGAAAATTGGCTGAAAACGACTAAATATCAAGGACTCATTGGGCGAATCGCTCTGGAACGGAAATCGGAATGCTCACTGACATTTGCCCTATCTGAAAGTCTGATAAACGCCGGAAAAATGACTAAGTCCAAAAAAAATTTTTTTTAATCTTTTTTCAATTTTACCCCCGTGGGATATATATTCTACCCACACACATTTGGAACTCTCCTGGGGTACCCTCACACATATTATTCCCTCATTTAGTGGATATTTTCAAAAATCCAGAAAATTGGCTGAAAACGACTAAATATCAAGGACTCATTGGGCGAATCGCTCTGGAACTGAAATCGGAAAGCTCACTGACATTTGCCCTATCTGAAAGTCTGATAAACGCCGGAAAAATGACTAAGTCCAAAAGAAAAATTATTTCAACTTTTTTCAATTTTACCCCCGTGGAATATATATTCTACCCACACACATTGGGAACTCTCCTGGGGTACCCTCACACATATTATTCCCTCATTTAGTGGATATTTTCACAAAAAAGTGAAATTTTCAAAAATTCAGAAAATTGGCTGAAAATGACTAAATATCAAGGACTCATTGGGCGAATCGCTCTGGAACTGAAATCGGAACGCTCACCGACATTTCCCCTATCTGAAAGTCTGATAAACGCCGGAAAAATGACTAAGTCTAAAAGAAAAATTATTTCAACTTTTTTCAATTTTACCCCCGTGGGATATATATTCTACCCACACACGTTGGGAACTCTCCTGGGGTACCCTCACACATATTTTTCCCTCATTTAGTGGATATTTTCACAAAAAAGGGAAATTTTCAAAAATCAAGACAATTGGCTGAAAACGACTAAATATCAAGGACTCATTGGGCGAATCGCTCTGGAACTGAAATCGGAACGCTCACTGACATTTGCCCTATCTGAAAGTCTGATAAACGCCGGAAAAATGACTAAGTCCAAAAGAAAAATTATTTCAACTTTTTTCAATTTTACCCCTGTGGGATATATATTCTACCCACACACATTGGGAACTCTCCTGGGGTACCCTCACAAATATTATTCCCTCATTTAGTGGATATTTTCAAAAAAAAGTGAAACTTTCAAAAATTCAGAAAATTGGCTGAAAACGACTAAATATCAAGGACTCATTGGGCGAATCGCTCTGGGACTGAAATCGGAACGCTCACCGACATTTCCCCTATCTGAAAGACTGATAAACGCCGGAAAAATGAGTAAGTCCAAAAAAAAATTTTTTTCAACTTTTTTCAATTTTACCCCCTTGAGATATATATTCTACCCACACACATTGGGAGCTCTCCTGGGGTACCCTCACACATATTATTCCCTCATTTAGTGGATATTTTCACAAAAAAGTGAAATTTTCAAAAATTCAGAAAATTGGCTGAAAACGACTAAATATCAAAGACTCATTGGGCGAATCGCTCTGGAACTGAAATCGGAACGCTCACCGACATTTCCCCTATCTGAAAGTCTGATAAACGCCGGAAAAATGAGTAAGTCCAAAAAAAAATTTTTTTCAACTTTTTTCAATTTTACCCCCTTGGGATATATATTCTACCCACACACATTTGGAACTCTCCTGGGGTACCCTCACACATATTATTCCCTCATTTAGTGGATATTTTCACAAAAAAGTGAAATTTTCAAAAATTCAGAAAATTGGCTGAAAACGACTAAATATCAAGGACTCATTGGGCGAATCGCTCTGGAACTGAAATCGGAACGCTCACCGACATTTCCCCTATCTGAAAGTTTGATAAACGCCGGAAAAATGAGTAAGTCCAAAAAAAATTTTTGTTCAACTTTTTTCAATTTTACCCAAGTGGGATATATATTCTACCCACACACATTTGGAACTCTTCTGGGGTACCCTCACACATATTATTCCCTCATTTAGTGGATATTTTCATAAAAAAGTGAAATTTTCAAAAATCCAGAAAATTGGCTGAAAACGACTAAATGTCAAGGACTCATTGGGCGAATCGCTCTGGAACTGAAATCGGAACGCTCACTGACATTTGCCCTATCTGAAAGTCTGATAAACGCCGGAAAAATGACTAAGTCCAAAAGAAAAATTATTTCAACTTTTTTCAATTTTACCCCCGTGGGATATATATTCTACCCACACACATTGGGAACTCTCCTGGGGTACCCTCACACATATTATTCCCTCATTTAGTGGATATTTTCACAAAAAAGTGAAATTTTCAAAAATTCAGAAAATTGGCTGAAAACGACTAAATATCAAGGACTCATTGGGCGAATCGCTCTGGAACTGAAATCGGAACGCTCACCGACATTTCCCCTATCTGAAAGTCTGATAAACGCTGGAAAAATGACTAAGTCTAAAAGAAAAATTATTTCAACTTTTTTCAATTTTACCCCCGTGGGATATATATTCTACCCACACACGTTGGGAACTCTCCTGGGGTACCCTCACACATATTTTTCCCTCATTTAGTGGATATTTTCACAAAAAAGGGAAATTTTCAAAAATCAAGACAATTGGCTGAAAAGGACTAAATATCAAGGACTCATTGGGCGAATCGCTCTGGAACTGAAATCGGAACGCTCACTGACATTTGCCCTATCTGAAAGTCTGATAAACGCCGGAAAAATGACTAAGTCCAAAAGAAAAATTATTTCAACTTTTTTCAATTTTACCCCCGTGGGATATATATTCTACCCACACACATTGGGAGCTCTCCTGGGGTACCCTCACACATATTATTCCCTCATTTAGTGGATATTTTCACAAAAAAGTGAAATTTTCAAAAATTCAGAAAATTGGCTGAAAACGACTAAATATCAAGGACTCATTGGGCGAATCGCTCTGGAACTGAAATCGGAATGCTCACCGACATTTCCCCTATCTGAAAGTCTGATAAACGCTGGAAAAATGAGTAAGTCCAAAAAAAAATTTTTTTCAACTTTTTTCAATTTTACCCCCTTGGGATATATATTCTACCCACACACATTTGGAACTCTTCTGGGGTACCCTCACACATATTATTCCCTCATTTAGTGGATATTTTCATAAAAAAGTGAAATTTTCAAAAATCCAGAAAATTGGCTGAAAACGACTAAATATCAAGGACTCATTGGGCGAATCGCTCTGGAACTGAAATCGGAACGCTCACTGACATTTGCCCTATCTGAAAGTCTGATAAACGCCGGAAAAATGACTAAGTCCAAAAGAAAAATTATTTCAACTTTTTTCAATTTTACCCCCGTGGGATATATATTCTACCCACACACATTGGGAACTCTCCTGGGGTACCCTCACATATATTATTCCCTCATTTAGTGGATATTTTCACAAAAAAGTGAAATTTTCAAAAATTCAGAAAATTGGCTGAAAACGACTAAATATCAAGGACGCATTGGGCGAATCGCTCTGGAACTGAAATCGGAACGCTCACCGACATTTCCCCTATCTGAAAGTCTGATAAACGCCGGAAAAATTACTAAGTCCAAAAGAAAAATTATTTCAACTTTTTTCAATTTTACCCCCTTGGGATATATATTCTACCCACACACATTGGGAACTCTCCTGGGGTACCCTCACAAATATTATTCCCTCATTTAGTGGATATTTTCAAAAAAAAGTGAAACTTTCAAAAATTCAGAAAATTGGCTGAAAACGACTAAATATCAAGGACTCATTGGGCGAATCGCTCTGGAACTGAAATCGGAACGCTCACCGACATTTCCCCTATCTGAAAGTCTGATAAACGCCGGAAAAATGAGTAAGTCCAAAAAAAAATTTTTTTCAACTTTTTTCAATTTTACCCCCGTGGGATATATATTCTACCCACACACGTTGGGAACTCTCCTGGGGTACCCTCACACATATTTTTCCCTCATTTAGTGGATATTTTCACAAAAAAGGGAAATTTTCAAAAATCAAGACAATTGGCTGAAAAGGACTAAATATCAAGGACTCATTGGGCGAATCGCTCTGGAACTGAAATCGGAACGCTCACTGACATTTGCCCTATCTGAAAGTCTGATAAACGCCGGAAAAATGACTAAGTCCAAAAGAAAAATTATTTCAACTTTTTTCAATTTTACCCCCGTGGGATATATATTCTACCCACACACATTGGGAGCTCTCCTGGGGTACCCTCACACATATTATTCCCTCATTTAGTGGATATTTTCACAAAAAAGTGAAATTTTCAAAAATTCAGAAAATTGGCTGAAAACGACTAAATATCAAGGACTCATTGGGCGAATCGCTCTGGAACTGAAATCGGAACGCTCACCGACATTTCCCCTATCTGAAAGTCTGATAAACGCCGGAAAAATGAGTAAGTCCAAAAAAAAATTTTTTTCAACTTTTTTCAATTTTACCCCCTTGGGATATATATTCTACCCACACACATTTGGAACTCTTCTGGGGTACCCTCACACATATTATTCCCTCATTTAGTGGATATTTTCACAAAAAAGTGAAATTTTCAAAAATTCAGAAAATTGGCTGAAAACGACTAAATATCAAGGACGCATTGGGCGAATCGCTCTGGAACTGAAATCGGAACGCTCACCGACATTTCCCCTATCTGAAAGTCTGATAAACGACGGAAAAATTACTAAGTCCAAAAGAAAAATTATTTCAACTTTTTTCAATTTTACCCCCTTGGGATATATATTCTACCCACACACATTGGGAACTCTCCTGGGGTACCCTCACAAATATTATTCCCTCATTTAGTGGATATTTTCAAAAAAAAGTGAAACTTTCAAAAATTCAGAAAATTGGCTGAAAACGACTAAATATCAAGGACTCATTGGGCGAATCGCTCTGGAACTGAAATCGGAACGCTCACCGACATTTCCCCTATCTGAAAGTCTGATAAACGCCGGAAAAATGAGTAAGTCCAAAAAAAAATTTTTTTCAACTTTTTTCAATTTTACCCCCTTGGGATATATATTCTACCCACACACATTGGGAGCTCTCCTGGGGTACCCTCACACATATTATTCCCTCATTTAGTGGATATTTTCACAAAAAAGTGAAATTTTCAAAAATTCAGAAAATTGGCTGAAAACGACTAAATATCAAGGACTCATTGGGCGAATCGCTCTGGAACTGAAATCGGAACGCTCACCGACATTTCCCCTATCTGAAAGTCTGATAAACGCCGGAAAAATGAGTAAGTCCAAAAAAAAAATTTTTTCAACTTTTTTCAATTTTACCCCCTTGGGATATATATTCTACCCACACACATTTGGAACTCTTCTGGGGTACCCTCACACATATTATTCCCTCATTTAGTGGATATTTTCATAAAAAAGTGAAATTTTCAAAAATCCAGAAAATTGGCTGAAAACGACTAAATATCAAGGACTCATTGGGCGAATCGCTCTGGAACTGAAATCGGAACGCTCACTGACATTTGCCCTATCTGAAAGTCTGATAAACGCCGGAAAAATGACTAAGTCCAAAAGAAAAATTATTTCAACTTTTTTCAATTTTACCCCCGTGGGATATATATTCTACCCACACACATTGGGAACTCTCCTGGGGTACCCTCACATATATTATTCCCTCATTTAGTGGATATTTTCACAAAAAAGTGAAATTTTCAAAAATTCAGAAAATTGGCTGAAAACGACTAAATATCAAGGACGCATTGGGCGAATCGCTCTGGAACTGAAATCGGAACGCTCACCGACATTTCCCCTATCTGAAAGTCTGATAAACGACGGAAAAATTACTAAGTCCAAAAGAAAAATTATTTCAACTTTTTTCAATTTTACCCCCTTGGGATATATATTCTACCCACACACATTGGGAACTCTCCTGGGGTACCCTCACAAATATTATTCCCTCATTTAGTGGATATTTTCAAAAAAAAGTGAAACTTTCAAAAATTCAGAAAATTGGCTGAAAACGACTAAATATCAAGGACTCATTGGGCGAATCGCTCTGGAACTGAAATCGGAACGCTCACCGACATTTCCCCTATCTGAAAGTCTGATAAACGCCGGAAAAATGAGTAAGTCCAAAAAAAAATTTTTTTCAACTTTTTTCAATTTTACCCCCTTGGGATATATATTCTACCCACACACATTGGGAGCTCTCCTGGGGTACCCTCACACATATTATTCCCTCATTTAGTGGATATTTTCACAAAAAAGTGAAATTTTCAAAAATTCAGAAAATTGGCTGAAAACGACTAAATATCAAGGACTCATTGGGCGAATCGCTCTGGAACTGAAATCGGAACGCTCACCGACATTTCCCCTATCTGAAAGTCTGATAAACGCCGGAAAAATGAGTAAGTCCAAAAAAAAATTTTTTTAAACTTTTTTCAATTTTACCCCCTTGGGATATATATTCTACCCACACACATTTGGAACTCTCCTGGGGTACCCTCACACATATTATTCCCTCATTTAGTGGATATTTTCACAAAAAAGTGAAATTTTCAAAAATTCAGAAAATTGGCTGAAAACGACTAAAAATCAAGGACTCATTGGGCGAATCGCTCTGGAACTGAAATCGGAACGCTCACCGACATTTCCCCTATCTGAAAGTCTGATAAATGCTGGAAAAATGACTAAGTCTAAAAGAAAAATTATTTCAACTTTTTTCAATTTTACCCCCGTGGGATATATATTCTACCCACACACGTTGGGAACTCTCCTGGGGTACCCTCACACATATTTTTCCCTCATTTAGTGGATATTTTCACAAAAAAGGGAAATTTTCAAAAATCAAGACAATTGGCTGAAAAGGACTAAATATCAAGGACTCATTGGGCGAATCGCTCTGGAACTGAAATCGGAACGCTCACTGACATTTGCCCTATCTGAAAGTCTGATAAACGCCGGAAAAATGACTAAGTCCAAAAGAAAAATTATTTCAACTTTTTTCAATTTTACCCCCGTGGGATATATATTCTACCCACACACATTGGGAGCTCTCCTGGGGTACCCTCACACATATTATTCCCTCATTTAGTGGATATTTTCACAAAAAAGTGAAATTTTCAAAAATTCAGAAAATTGGCTGAAAACGACTAAATATCAAGGACTCATTGGGCGAATCGCTCTGGAACTGAAATCGGAACGCTCACCGACATTTCCCCTATCTGAAAGTCTGATAAACGACGGAAAAATTACTAAGTCCAAAAGAAAAATTATTTCAACTTTTTTCAATTTTACCCCCTTGGGATATATATTCTACCCACACACATTGGGAACTCTCCTGGGGTACCCTCACAAATATTATTCCCTCATTTAGTGGATATTTTCAAAAAAAAGTGAAACTTTCAAAAATTCAGAAAATTGGCTGAAAACGACTAAATATCAAGGACTCATTGGGCGAATCGCTCTGGAACTGAAATCGGAACGCTCACCGACATTTCCCCTATCTGAAAGTCTGATAAACGCCGGAAAAATGAGTAAGTCCAAAAAAAAATTTTTTTCAACTTTTTTCAATTTTACCCCCTTGGGATATATATTCTACCCACACACATTGGGAGCTCTCCTGGGGTACCCTCACACATATTATTCCCTCATTTAGTGGATATTTTCACAAAAAAGTGAAATTTTCAAAAATTCAGAAAATTGGCTGAAAACGACTAAATATCAAGGACTCATTGGGCGAATCGCTCTGGAACTGAAATCGGAACGCTCACCGACATTTCCCCTATCTGAAAGTCTGATAAACACCGGAAAAATGAGTAAGTCCAAAAAAAAATTTTTTTCAACTTTTTTCAATTTTACCCCCTTGGGATATATATTCTACCCACACACATTTGGAACTCTCCTGGGGTACCCTCACACATATTATTCCCTCATTTAGTGGATATTTTCACAAAAAAGTGAAATTTTCAAAAATTCAGAAAATTGGCTGAAAACGACTAAATATCAAGGACTCATTGGGCGAATCGCTCTGGAACTGAAATCGGAACGCTCACCGACATTTCCCCTATCTGAAAGTCTGATAAACGCTGGAAAAATGACTAAGTCTAAAAGAAAAATTATTTCAACTTTTTTCAATTTTACCCCCGTGGGATATATATTCTACCCACACACGTTGGGAACTCTCCTGGGGTACCCTCACACATATTTTTCCCTCATTTAGTGGATATTTTCACAAAAAAGGGAAATTTTCAAAAATCAAGACAATTGGCTGAAAAGGACTAAATATCAAGGACTCATTGGGCGAATCGCTCTGGAACTGAAATCGGAACGCTCACTGACATTTGCCCTATCTGAAAGTCTGATAAACGCCGGAAAAATGAGTAAGTCCAAAAAAAAATTTTTTTCAACTTTTTTCAATTTTACCCCCTTGGGATATATATTCTACCCACACACATTTGGAACTCTTCTGGGGTACCCTCACACATATTATTCCCTCATTTAGTGGATATTTTCATAAAAAAGTGAAATTTTCAAAAATCCAGAAAATTGGCTGAAAACGACTAAATATCAAGGACTCATTGGGCGAATCGCTCTGGAACTGAAATCGGAACGCTCACTGACATTTGCCCTATCTGAAAGTCTGATAAACGCCGGAAAAATGACTAAGTCCAAAAGAAAAATTATTTCAACTTTTTTCAATTTTACCCCCGTGGGATATATATTCTACCCACACACATTGGGAACTCTCCTGGGGTACCCTCACATATATTATTCCCTCATTTAGTGGATATTTTCACAAAAAAGTGAAATTTTCAAAAATTCAGAAAATTGGCTGAAAACGACTAAATATCAAGGACGCATTGGGCGAATCGCTCTGGAACTGAAATCGGAACGCTCACCGACATTTCCCCTATCTGAAAGTCTGATAAACGACGGAAAAATGACTAAGTCCAAAAGAAAAATTATTTCAACTTTTTTCAATTTTACCCCCTTGGGATATATATTCTACCCACACACATTGGGAACTCTCCTGGGGTACCCTCACAAATATTATTCCCTCATTTAGTGGATATTTTCAAAAAAAAGTGAAACTTTCAAAAATTCAGAAAATTGGCTGAAAACTACTAAATATCAAGGACTCATTGGGCGAATCGCTCTGGAACTGAAATCGGAACGCTCACCGACATTTCCCCTATCTGAAAGTCTGATAAACGCCGGAAAAATGAGTAAGTCCAAAAAAAAATTTTTTTCAACTTTTTTCAATTTTACCCCCTTGGGATATATATTCTACCCACACACATTGGGAGCTCTCCTGGGGTACCCTCACACATATTATTCCCTCATTTAGTGGATATTTTCACAAAAAAGTGAAATTTTCAAAAATTCAGAAAATTGGCTGAAAATGACTAAATATCAAGGACTCATTGGGCGAATCGCTCTGGAACTGAAATCGGAACGCTCACCGACATTTCCCCTATCTGAAAGTCTGATAAACGCCGGAAAAATGAGTAAGTCCAAAAAAAATTTTTTTTCAACTTTTTTCAATTTTACCCCCTTGGGATATATATTCTGCCCACACACATTTGGAACTCTCCTGGGGTACCCTCACACATATTATTCCCTCATTTAGTGGATATTTTCACAAAAAAGTGAAATTTTCAAAAATTCAGAAAATTGGCTGAAAACGACTAAATATCAAGGACTCATTGGGCGAATCGCTCTGGAACTGAAATCGGAACGCTCACCGACATTTCCCCTATCTGAAAGTCTGATAAACGCCGGAAAAATGAGTAAGTCCAAAAAAAAATTTTTTTCAACTTTTTTCAATTTTACCCAAGTGGGATATATATTCTACCCACACACATTTGGAACTCTTCTGGGGTACCCTCACACATATTATTCCCTCATTTAGTGGATATTTTCATAAAAAAGTGAAATTTTCAAAAATCCAGAAAATTGGCTGAAAACGACTAAATATCAAGGACTCATTGGGCGAATCGCTCTGGAACTGAAATCGGAACGCTCACTGACATTTGCCCTATCTGAAAGTCTGATAAACGCCGGAAAAATGACTAAGTCCAAAAGAAAAATTATTTCAACTTTTTTCAATTTTACCCCCGTGGGATATATATTCTACCCACACACATTGGGAACTCTCCTGGGGTACCCTCACATATATTATTCCCTCATTTAGTGGATATTTTCACAAAAAAGTGAAATTTTCAAAAATTCAGAAAATTGGCTGAAAACGACTAAATATCAAGGACGCATTGGTTGAATCGCTCTGGAACTGAAATCGGAACGCTCACCGACATTTCCCCTATCTGAAAGTCTGATAAACGCCGGAAAAATTACTAAGTCCAAAAGAAAAATTATTTCAACTTTTTTCAATTTTACCCCCTTGGGATATATATTCTACCCACACACATTGGGAACTCTCCTGGGGTACCCTCACAAATATTATTCCCTCATTTAGTGGATATTTTCAAAAAAAAGTGAAACTTTCAAAAATTCAGAAAATTGGCTGAAAACGACTAAATATCAAGGACTCATTGGGCGAATCGCTCTGGAACTGAAATCGGAACGCTCACCGACATTTCCCCTATCTGAAAGTCTGATAAACGCCGGAAAAATGAGTAAGTCCAAAAAAAAATTTTTTTCAACTTTTTTCAATTTTACCCCCTTGGGATATATATTCTACCCACACACATTGGGAGCTCTCCTGGGGTACCCTCACACATATTATTCCCTCATTTAGTGGATATTTTCACAAAAAAGTGAAATTTTCAAAAATTCAGAAAATTGGCTGAAAACGACTAAATATCAAGGACTCATTGGGCGAATCGCTCTGGAACTGAAATCGGAACGCTCACCGACATTTCCCCTATCTGAAAGTCTGATAAACGCTGGAAAAATGAGTAAGTCCAAAAAAAAATTTTTTTCAACTTTTTTCAATTTTACCCCCTTGGGATATATATTCTACCCACACACATTTGGAACTCTCCTGGGGTACCCTCACACATATTATTCCCTCATTTAGTGGATATTTTCACAAAAAAGTGAAATTTTCAAAAATTCAGAAAATTGGCTGAAAACGACGAAATATCAAGGACGCATTGGGCGAATCGCTTTGGAACTGAAATCGGAACGCTCACCGACATTTCCCCTATCTGAAAGCCTGATAAACGACGGAAAAATTACTAAGTCCAAAAGAAAAATTATTTCAACTTTTTTCAATTTTACCCCCTTGGGATATATATTCTACCCACACACATTGGGAGCTCTCCTGGGGTACCCTCACACATATTATTCCCTCATTTAGTGGATATTTTCACAAAAAAGTGAAATTTTCAAAAATTCAGAAAATTGGCTGAAAATGACTAAATATCAAGGACTCATTGGGCGAATCGCTCTGGAACTGAAATCGGAACGCTCACCGACATTTCCCCTATCTGAAAGTCTGATAAACGCCGGAAAAATGAGTAAGTCCAAAAAAAAATTTTTTTCAACTTTTTTCAATTTTACCCCCTTGGGATATATATTCTGCCCACACACATTTGGAACTCTCCTGGGGTACCCTCACACATATTATTCCCTCATTTAGTGGATATTTTCACAAAAAAGTGAAATTTTCAAAAATTCAGAAAATTGGCTGAAAACGACTAAATATCAAGGACTCATTGGGCGAATCGCTCTGGAACTGAAATCGGAACGCTCACCGACATTTCCCCTATCTGAAAGTCTGATAAACGCCGGAAAAATGAGTAAGTCCAAAAAAAAATTTTTTTCAACTTTTTTCAATTTTACCCAAGTGGGATATATATTCTACCCACACACATTTGGAACTCTTCTGGGGTACCCTCACACATATTATTCCCTCATTTAGTGGATATTTTCATAAAAAAGTGAAATTTTCAAAAATCCAGAAAATTGGCTGAAAACGACTAAATATCAAGGACTCATTGGGCGAATCGCTCTGGAACTGAAATCGGAACGCTCACCGACATTTCCCCTATCTGAAAGTCTGATAAACGCCGGAAAAATTACTAAGTCCAAAAGAAAAATTATTTCAACTTTTTTCAATTTTACCCCCTTGGGATATATATTCTACCCACACACATTGGGAACTCTCCTGGGGTACCCTCACAAATATTATTCCCTCATTTAGTGGATATTTTCAAAAAAAAGTGAAACTTTCAAAAATTCAGAAAATTGGCTGAAAACGACTAAATATCAAGGACTCATTGGGCGAATCGCTCTGGAACTGAAATCGGAACGCTCACCGACATTTCCCCTATCTGAAAGTCTGATAAACGCCGGAAAAATGAGTAAGTCCAAAAAAAAATTTTTTTCAACTTTTTTCAATTTTACCCCCTTGGGATATATATTCTACCCACACACATTGGGAGCTCTCCTGGGGTACCCTCACACATATTATTCCCTCATTTAGTGGATATTTTCACAAAAAAGTGAAATTTTCAAAAATTCAGAAAATTGGCTGAAAACGACTAAATATCAAGGACTCATTGGGCGAATCGCTCTGGAACTGAAATCGGAACGCTCACCGACATTTCCCCTATCTGAAAGTCTGATAAACGCTGGAAAAATGAGTAAGTCCAAAAAAAAATTTTTTTCAACTTTTTTCAATTTTACCCCCTTGGGATATATATTCTACCCACACACATTTGGAACTCTCCTGGGGTACCCTCACACATATTATTCCCTCATTTAGTGGATATTTTCACAAAAAAGTGAAATTTTCAAAAATTCAGAAAATTGGCTGAAAACGACTAAATATCAAGGACTCATTGGGCGAATCGCTCTGGAACTGAAATCGGAACGCTCACCGACATTTCCCCTATCTGAAAGTCTGATAAACGCCGGAAAAATGAGTAAGTCCAAAAAAAAATTTTTTTCAACTTTTTTCAATTTTACCCAAGTGGGATATATATTCTACCCACACACATTTGGAACTCTTCTGGGGTACCCTCACACATATTATTCCCTCATTTAGTGGATATTTTCACAAAAAAGTGAAATTTTCAAAAATTCAGAAAATTGGCTGAAAACGACTAAATATCAAGGACTCATTGGGCGAATCGCTCTGGAACTGAAATCGGAACGCTCACCGACATTTCCCCTATCTGAAAGTCTGATAAACGCCGGAAAAATGACTAAGTCGAAAAGAAAAATTATTTCAACTTTTTTCAATTTTACCCCCGTGGGATATATATTCTACCCACACACATTGGGAACTCTCCTGGGGTACCCTCACACATATTTTTCCCTCATTTAGTGGATATTTTCACAAAAAAGGGAAATTTTCAAAAATCAAGACAATTGGCTGAAAACGACTAAATATCAAGGACTCATTGGGCGAATCGCTCTGGAACTGAAATCGGAACGCTCACTGACATTTGCCCTATCTGAAAGTCTGATAAACGCCGGAAAAATGACTAAGTCCAAAAGAAAAATTATTTCAACTTTTTTCAATTTTACCCCCGTGGGATATATATTCTACCCACACACATTGGGAACTCTCCTGGGGTACCCTCACAAATATTATTCCCTCATTTAGTGGATATTTTCAAAAAAAAGTGAAATTTTCAAAAATTCAGAAAATTGGCTGAAAACGACTAAATATCAAGGACTCATTGGGCGAATCGTTCTGGAACTGAAATCGAAACGCTCACCGACATTTCCCCTATCTGAAAGTCTGATAAACGCCGGAAAAATGAGTAAGTCCAAAAAAAAATTTTTTTCAACTTTTTTCAATTTTACCCCCTTGGGATATATATTCTACCCACACACATTGGGAGCTCTCCTGGGGTACCCTCACACATATTATTCCCTCATTTAGTGGATATTTTCACAAAAAAGTGAAATTTTCAAAAATTCAGAAAATTGGCTGAAAACGACTAAATATCAAGGACTCATTGGGCGAATCGCTCTGGAACTGAAATCGGAACGCTCACCGACATTTCCCCTATGTGAAAGTCTGATAAACGCCGGAAAAATGAGTAAGTCCAAAAAAAAATTTTTTTCAACTTTTTTCAATTTTACCCCCTTGGGATATATATTCTACCCACACACATTTGGAACTCTCCTGGGGTACCCTCACACATATTATTCCCTCATTTAGTGGATATTTTCACAAAAAAGTGAAATTTTCAAAAATCCACAAAATTGGCTGAAAGCGACTAAATATCAAGGACTCAGTGGGCGAAACGCTCTGGAACTGAAATCGGAACGCTCACTGACATTTGCCCTATCTGAAAGTCTGATAAACGCCGGAAAAATGACTAAGTCCAAAAAAAATTTTTTTTCAACTTTTTTCAATTTTACCACCGTGGGATATATATTCTACCCAAACACATTGGGAGCTCTCCTGGGGTACCCTCACACATATTATTCCCTCATTTAGTGGATATTTTCACAAGAAAATGAAATTTTCAAAAATCCAGAAAATTGGCTGAAAACGACTAAATATCAGGGACTCATTGGGCGAATCGCTCTGGAACTGAAATCGGAACGCTCACTGACATTTGCCCTATCTGAAAGACTGATAAACGCTGGAAAAATGACTAAGTCCAAAAGAAAAATTATTTCAACTTTTTTCAATTTTACCCCCGTGGGATATATATTCTATCCAAACACATTGGGAGCTCTCCTGGGGTACCCTCACACATATTATTCCCTCATTTAGTGGATATTTTCACAAAAAAGTGAAATTTTCAAAAATCCAGAAAATTGGCTGAAAACGACTAAATATCAAGGACTCATTGGGCGAATCGCTCTGGAACTGAAATCAGAATGCTCACTGACATTTCCCCTATCTGAAAGTCTGGTAAACGCCGGAAAAATGACTAAGTCCCCAAAAAAATTTTTTTTCACCTTTATTCAATTTTACCCCCGTGGTATATATATTCTACCCAAACACATTGGGAGCTCTCCTGGGTTACCCTCACACATATTATTCCCTCATTTAGTGGATATTTTCACAAAAAAGAGAAATTTTCAAAAATTCAGAAAATTGGCTGAAAATGACGAAATATCAAGGACTCATTGGGCGAATCGCTCTGGAACTGAAATTAGAACGCTCACTGACATTTGCCCTATCTGAAAGTCTGATAAACGCCGGAAAAATGATTAAGTCCAAAAAAAAATTTTTTTCATCTTTTTTCAATTTTACCCCCGTGGGATATATATTCTACCCACACACATTTGGAACTCTCCTGGGGTACCCTCACACATATTATTCCCTCATTTAGTGGATATTTTCACAAAAAAGAGAAATTTTCAAAAATTCAGAAAATTGGCTGAAAACGACTAAATATCAAGGACTCATTGGGCGAATCGCTCTGGAACTGAAATTGGAACGCTCACTAACATTTACCCTATCTGAAAGTCTGATAAACGCCGGAAAAATGACTAAGTCCAAAAAAAAATTTTTTTCAACTTTTTTCAATTTTACCTTCGTGGGATATATATTCTACCCACACACATTTGGAACTCTCCTGGGGTACCCTCACACATATTATTCCCTCATTTAGTGGATATTTTCACAAAAAAGAGAAATTTTCAAAAATTCAGAAAATTGGCTGAAAACGACTAAATATCAAGGACTCATTGGGCGAATCGCTCTGGAACTGAAATTGGAACGCTCACTGACATTTACCCTATCTGAAAGTCTGATAAACGCCGGAAAAATGACTAAGTCCAAAAAAAAAATTTTTTCAACTTTTTTCAATTTTACCTTCGTGGGATATATATTCTACCCACACACATTTGGAACTCTCCTGGGGTACACTCACACATATTATTCCCTCATTTAGTGGATATTTTCACAAAAAAGAGAAATTTTCAAAAATTCAGAAAATTGGCTGAAAACGACTAAATATCAAGGACTCATTGGGCGAATCGCTCTGGAACTGAAATTGGAACGCTCACTGACATTTGCCCTATCTGAAAGTCTGATAAACGCCGGAAAAATGACTAAGTCCAAAAAAAAATGTTTTTCAACTTTTTTCAATTTTACCCTCGTGGGATATATATTCTACCCACACACATTTGGAACTCTCCTGGGGTACCCTCACACATATTATTCCCTCATTTAGTGGATATTTTCACAAAAAAGTGAAATTTTCAAAAATCCAGAAAATTGGCTGAAAACGACAAAATATCAAGGACTCATTGGGCAAATTGCTCTGGAACTGAAATTGAAACGCTCACTGACATTTGCCCTATCTGAAAGTCTGATAAACACTGGAAAAATGACCAAGTCCAAAAAAAAATTTTTTTCAACTTTTTTCAATTTTACCCTCGTGGGATATATATTCTACCCACACACATTTGGAACTCTCCTGGGGTACCCTCACACATATTATTCCCTCATTTAGTGGATATTTTCACAAAAAAGTGAAATTTTCAAAAATCCAGAAAATTGGCTGAAAACGACTAAATATCAAGGACTCATTGGGCGAATCGCTCTGGAACTGAAATCGGAACGCTCACTGACATTTGCCCTATCTGAAAGTCTGATAAACGCCGGAAAAATGACTAAGTCCAAAAAAAAAAAAATTTTTAAACTTTTTTCAATTTTACCCCTGTGGGATATATATTCTACCCACACACATTTGGAACTCTTCTGGGGTACCCTCACACATATTATTCCCTCATTTAGTGGATATTTTCACAAAAAAGAGAAATTTTCAAAAATCCAGAAAATTGGCGGAAAACGACTAAATATCAAGGACTCATTGGGCGAATCGCTCTGGAACTGAAATCGGAACGCTCACTGACATTTGCCCTATCTGAAAGTCTGATAAACACGGGAAAAATGACTAAGTCCCAAAAAAATTTTTTTTCAATTTTACCCCCGTGGGATATATATTCTACCCACACACATTGGGATCTCTCCTGGGGTACCCTCACACATATTATTCCCTCATTTAGTGGATATTTTCACAAAAAAGTGAAATTTTCAAAAATCCAGAAAATTGACTGAAAACGACTAAATATCAAGGACTCATTGGGCGAATCGCTCTGGAACAGAAATCGGAGCGCTCACTGACATTTGCCCTATCTGAAAGTCTGATAAACGCCGGAAAAATGACTAAGTCCAAAAAAAATTTTTTTTCAACTTTTTTCAATTTTACCACCGTGGGATATATATTCTACCCAAACACATTGGGAGCTCTCCTGGGGTACCCTCACACATATTATTCCCTCATTTAGTGGATATTTTCACAAGAAAGTGAAATTTTCAAAAATCCAGAAAATTGGCTGAAAACAACTAAATATCAAGGACTCATTGGGCGAATCGCTCTGGAACGGAAATCGGAATGCTCACTGACATTTGCCCTATCTGAAAGTCTGCCAAACTCCGGAAAAATGACTAAGTCCAAAAAAAAATTTTTTAATCTTTTTTCAATTTTACCCCCGTGGGATATATATTCTACCCACACACATTTGGAACTCTCCTGGGGTACCCTCACACATATTATTCCCTCATTTAGTGGATATTTTCACAAAAAAGTGAAATTTTCAAAAATCCAGAAAATTGGCTGAAAACGACTAAATATCAAGGACTCATTGGGCGAATCGCTCTGGAACTGAAATCGGAACGCTCACTGACATTGTCCCTATCTGAAAGTCTGATAAACACCGGAAAAATGACTAAGTCCAAAAGAAAAATTATTTCAACTTTTTTCAATTTTACCCCCGTGGGATATATATTCTACCCACACACGTTGGGAATTCTCCTGGGGTACCCTCACACATATTATTCCCTCATTTAGTGGATACTTTCACAAAAAAAGTGAAATTTTCAAAAATCCAGAAAATTGGCTGAAAACGACTAAATATCAAGGACTCATTGGGCGAATCGCTCTGGAACTGAAATCGGAACACTCACTGACATTTGCCCAATCTGAAAGTCTGATAAACGCCGGAAAAATGACTAAGTCCAAAAGAAAAATTATTTCAACTTTTTTCAATTTTACCCCCGTGGGATATATATTCTACCCACACACATTTGGAACTCTCCTGGGGTACCCTCACACATATTATTCCCTCATTTAGTGGATATTTTCACAAAAAAGTGAAATTTTCAAAAATTCAGAAAATTGGCTGAAAATGACAAAACATCAAGGACTCATTGGGCGAATCGCTCTGGAACTGAAATTAGAACGATCACTGACATTTGCCCTATCTGAAAGTCTGATAAACGCCGGAAAAATGACTAAGTCCAAAAGAAAAATTTTTTCAACTTTTTTCAATTTTACCCCCGTGGGATATATATTCTACCCACACACATTGGGAACTCTCCTGGGGTACCCTCGCACATATTATTCCCTCATTTAGTGGATATTTTCACAAAAAAGAGAAATTTTCAAAAATCCAGAAAATTGGCTGAAAACGACTAAATATCAAGGACTCATTGGGCGAATTGCTCTGGAACTGAAATTGGAACGCTCACTGACATTTGCCCTTTCTGAAAGTCTGATAAACACTGGAAAAATGACCAAGTCCAAAAAAAAATTTTTTTCAACTTTTTTCAATTTTACCCTCGTGGGATATATATTCTACCCACACACATTTGGAACTCTCCTGGGGTACCCTCACACATATTATTCCCTCATTTAGTGGATATTTTCACAAAAAAGTGAAATTTTCAAAAATCCAGAAAATTGGCTGAAAACGACTAAATATCAAGGACTCATTGGGCGAATCGCTCTGGAACTGAAATCGGAACGCTCACTGACATTTGCCCTATCTGAAAGTCTGATAAACGCCGGAAAAATGACTAAGTCCAAAAAAAAAAAAATTTTTAAACTTTTTTCAATTTTACCCCTGTGGGATATATATTCTACCCACACACATTTGGAACTCTTCTGGGGTACCCTCACACATATTATTCCCTCATTTAGTGGATATTTTCACAAAAAAGAGAAATTTTCAAAAATCCAGAAAATTGGCTGAAAACGACTAAATATCAAGGACTCATTGGTCGAATCGCTCTGGAACTGAAATCGGAACGCTCACTGACATTTGCCCTATCTGAAAGTCTGATAAATGCAGGAAAAATGACTAAGTCCAAAAAAAAAAAAATTTTTAAACTTTTTTCAATTTTACCCCTGTGGGATATGTATTCTACCCACACACATTTGGAACTCTTCTGGGGTACCCTCACACATATTATTCCCTCATTTAGTGGATATTTTCACAAAAAAGAGAAATTTTCAAAAATCCAGAAAATTGGCGGAAAACGACTAAATATCAAGGACTCATTGGGCGAATCGCTCTGGAACTGAAATCGGAACGCTCACTGACATTTGCCCTATCTGAAAGTCTGATAAACACGGGAAAAATGACTAAGTCCAAAAAAAATTTTTTTTCAATTTTACCCCCGTGGGATATATATTCTACCCACACACATTGGGAACTCTCCTGGGGTACCCTCACACATATTATTCCCTCATTTAGTGGATATTTTCACAAAAAAGTGAAATTTTCAAAAATCCGGAAAATTGACTGAAAACGACTAAATATCAAGGACTCATTGGGCGAATCGCTCTGGAACAGAAATCGGAGCGCTCACTGACATTTGCCCTATCTGAAAGTCTGATAAACGCCGGAAAAATGACTAAGTCCAAAAAAAAATTTTTTTCAACTTTTTTCAATTTTACCCCCGTGGGATATATATTCTACCCACACACATTGGGAACTCTCCTGGGGCACCCTCGCACATATTATTCCCTCATTTAGTGGATATTTTCACAAAAAAGAGAAATTTTCAAAAATCCAGAAAATTGGCTGAAAACGACTAAATATCAAGGACTCATTGGGCGAATCGCTCTGGAATTGAAATCGGAACGCTCAATGACATTTGCCCTATCTGAAAGTCTGATAAATGCCGAAAAATGACTAAGTCCAAAAGAAAAATTTTTTCAACTTTTTTCAATTTTACCCCCGTGGGATATATATTCTACCCACACACATTGGGAACTCTCCTGGGGTACCCTCGCACATATTATTCCCTCAATTAGTGGATATTTTCACAAAAAAGAGAAATTTTCAAAAATCCAGAAAATTGGCTGAAAACGACTAAATATCAAGGACTCATTGGGCGAATTGCTCTGGAACTGAAATTGGAACGCTCACTGACATTTGCCCTTTCTGAAAGTCTGATAAACACTGGAAAAATGACCAAGTCCAAAAAAAAAATTTTTTCAACTTTTTTCAATTTTACCCTCGTGGGATATATATTCTACCCACACACATTTGGAACTCTCCTGGGGTACCCTCACACATATTATTCCCTCATTTAGTGGATATTTTCACAAAAAAGTGAAATTTTCAAAAATCCAGAAAATTGGCTGAAAACGACTAAATATCAAGGACTCATTGGGCGAATCGCTCTGGAACTGAAATCGGAACGCTCACTGACATTTGCCCTATCTGAAAGTCTGATAAATGCCGGAAAAATGACTAAGTCCAACAGAAAAATTTTTTCAACTTTTTTCAATTTTACCCCCGTGGGATATATATTCTACCCACACACATTGGGAACTCTCCTGGGGTACCCTCGCACATATTATTCCCTCAATTAGTGGATATTTTCACAAAAAAGAGAAATTTTCAAAAATCCAGAAAATTGGCTGAAAACGACTAAATATCAAGGACTCATTGGGCGAATTGCTCTGGAACTGAAATTGGAACGCTCACTGACATTTGCCCTTTCTGAAAGTCTGATAAACACTGGAAAAATGACCAAGTCCAAAAAAAAATTTTTTTCAACTTTTTTCAATTTTACCCTCGTGGGATATATATTCTACCCACACACATTTGGAACTCTCCTGGGGTACCCTCACACATATTATTCCCTCATTTAGTGGATATTTTCACAAAAAAGTGAAATTTTCAAAAATCCAGAAAATTGGCTGAAAACGACTAAATATCAAGGACTCATTGGGCGAATCGCTCTGGAACTGAAATCGGAACGCTCACTGACATTTGCCCTATCTGAAAGTCTGATAAACACGGGAAAAATGACTAAGTCCAAAAAAATTTTTTTTTCAATTTTACCCCCGTGGGATATATATTCTACCCACACACATTGGGAACTCTCCTGGGGTACCCTCACACATATTATTCCCTCATTTAGTGGATATTTTCACAAAAAAGTGAAATTTTCAAAAATCCGGAAAATTGACTGAAAACGACTAAATATCAAGGACTCATTGGGCGAATCGCTCTGGAACAGAAATCGGAGCGCTCACTGACATTTGCCCTATCTGAAAGTCTGATAAACGCCGGAAAAATGACTAAGTCCAAAAAAAAATTTTTTTCAACTTTTTTCAATTTTACCCCCGTGGGATATATATTCTACCCACACACATTGGGAACTCTCCTGGGGCACCCTCGCACATATTATTCCCTCATTTAGTGGATATTTTCACAAAAAAGAGAAATTTTCAAAAATCCAGAAAATTGGCTGAAAACGACTAAATATCAAGGACTCATTGGGCGAATCGCTCTGGAATTGAAATCGGAACGCTCACTGACATTTGCCCTATCTGAAAGTCTGATAAATGCCGGAAAAATGACTAAGTCCAAAAGAAAAATTTTTTCAACTTTTTTCAATTTTACCCCCGTGGGATATATATTCTACCCACACACATTGGGAACTCTCCTGGGGTACCCTCGCACATATTATTCCCTCATTTAGTGGATATTTTCACAAAAAAGAGAAATTTTCAAAAATCCAGAAAATTGGCTGAAAACGACTAAATATCAAGGACTCATTGGGCGAATCGCTATGGAACTGAAATCGGAATGCTCACTGACATTTGCCCTATCTGAAAGTCTGATAAAGGCTGGAAAAATGACTAAGTCCAAAAGAAAAATGTTTTCAACTTTTTTCAATTTTACCCCCGTGGGATATATATTCTACCCAAACACATTGGGAGCTCTCCTGGGGTACCCTCACACATATTATTCCCTCATTTAGTGGATATTTTCACAAAAAAGTGAAATTTTCAAAAATCCAGAAAATTGGCTGAAAACAACTAAATATCAAAGACTCATTGGGCGAATCGCTATGGAACTGAAATCGGAATGCTCACTGACATTTGCCCTATCTGAAAGTCTGATAAAGGCTGGAAAAATGACTAAGTCCAAAAGAAAAATGTTTTCAACTTTTTTCAATTTTACCCCCGTGGGATATATATTCTACCCAAACACATTGGGAGCTCTCCTGGGGTACCCTCACACATATTATTCCCTCATTTAGTGGATATTTTCACAAAAAAGTGAAATTTTCAAAAATCCAGAAAATTGGCTGAAAACGACTAAATATCAAGGACTCATTGGGCGAATCGCTCTGGAACGGAAATCGGAATGCTCACTGACATTTGCCCTATCTGAAAGTCTGATAAACGCCGGAAAAATGACTAAGTCCAAAAAAAAATTTTTTAATCTTTTTTCAATTTTACCCCCGTGGGATATATATTCTACCCACACACATTTGGAACTCTCCTGGGGTACCCTCACACATATTATTCCCTCATTTAGTGGATATTTTCACAAAAAAGTGAAATTTTCAAAAATCCAGAAAATTGGCTGAAAACGACTAAATATCAAGGACTCATTGGGCGAATCGCTCTGGAACTGAAATCGGAACACGCACTGACATTTGCCCAATCTGAAAGTCTGATAAACGCCGGAAAAATGACTAAGTCCAAAAGAAAAATTATTTCAACTTTTTTCAATTTTACCCCCGTGGGATATATATTCTACCCACACACATTTGGAACTCTCCTGGGGTACCCTCACACATATTATTCCCTCATTTAGTGGATATTTTCACAAAAAAGTGAAATTTTCAAAAATCCAGAAAATTGGCTGAAAACGACTAAATATCAAGGACTCATTGGGCGAATCGCTCTGGAACTGAAATCGGAACACGCACTGACATGTTCCCAATCTGAAAGTCTGATAAACGCCGGAAAAATGACTAAGTCTAAAGAAAAATTATTTCAACTTTTTTCAATTTTACCCCCGTGGGATATATATTCTACCCACACACATTTGGAACTCTCCTGGGGTACCCTCACACATATTATTCCCTCATTTAGTGGATATTTTCACAAAAAAGTGAAATTTTCAAAAATTCAGAAAATTGGCTGAAAATGACGAAACATCAAGGACTCATTGGGCAAATCGCTCTGGAATTGAAATCGGAACGCTCACTGACATTTGCCCTATCTGAAAGTCTGATAAATGCCGGAAAAATGACTAAGTCCAAAAAAAATTTTTTTTCAACTTTTTTCAATTTTACCCCCGTGGGATATACATTCTACCCAAACACATTGGGAGCTCTCCTGGGGTACCCTCACACATATTATTCCCTCATTTAGTGGATATTTTCACAAAAAAGTGAAATTTTCAAAAATTCAGAAAATTGGCTGAAAATGACGAAACATCAAGGACTCATTGGGCGAATCGCTCTGGAACTGAAATTAGAATGCTCACTGACATTTGCCCTATCTGAAAGTCTGATAAACGCCGGAAAAATGACTAAGTCCAAAAGAAAAATTTTTGTCAACTTTTTTCAATTTTACCCTTGTGGGATATATATTCTACCCACACACATTTGGAACTCTCCTGGGGTACCCTCACACATATTATTCCCTCATTTAGTGGATATTTTCACAAAAAAGTGAAATTTTCAAAAATCCAGAAAATTGGCTAAAAACGACTAAATATCAACGACTCATTGGGCGAATCGCTCTGGAACTGAAATCGGAACGCTCACTGACATTTGCCCTATCTGAAAGTCTAATAAACGCTGGAAAAATGACTAAGTACAAAAAAAAAATTTTTTCATCTTTTTTCAATTTTACCCCCGTGGAATATATATTCTACCCACACACATTTGGAACTCTCCTGGGGTACCCTCACACATATTATTCCCTCATTTAGTGGATATTTTCACAAAAAAGTGAAATTTTCAAAAAATCCAGAAAATTGGCTAAAAACGACTAAATATCAACGACTCATTGGGCAAATCGCTCTGGAACTGAAATCGGAATGCTCACTGACATTTGCTCTATCTGAAAGTCTGATAAACGCCGGAAAAATGACTAAGTCCAAAAAAAAATTTTTTTCATCTTTTTTCAATTTTAACCCCGTGGGATATATATTCTACCCACACACATTTGGAACTCTCCTGGGGTACCTCACACATATTATTCCCTCATTTAGTGGATATTGTCACAAAAAAGTGAAATTTTCAAAAAACCAGAAAATTGGCTGAAAACAACTAAATATCAAAGACTCATTGGGCGAATCGCTCTGGAACTGAAATCGGAACGCTCACTGACATTTGCCCTATCTGAAAGTCTGATAAACGCTGGAAAAATGACTAAGTCCAAAAGAAAAACGTTTTCAACTGTTTTCAATTTTACCCCCGTGGGATATATATTCTACCCAAACACATTGGGAGCTCTCCTGGGGTACCCTCACACATATTATTCCCTCATTTAGTGGATATTTTCACAAAAAAGTGAAATTTTCAAAAATCCAGAAAATTGGCTGAAAACGACTAAATATCAAGGACTCATTGGGCGAATCGCTCTGGAATGGAAATCGGAATGCTCACTGACATTTGCCCTATCTGAAAGTCTGATAAACGCCGGAAAAATGACTAAGTCCAAAAGAAAAATTATTTCAACTTTTTTCAATTTTACCCCCGTGGGATATATATTCTACCCAAACACATTGTGAGCTCTCCTGGGGTACCCTCACACATATTATTCCCTCATTTAGTGGATATTTTCACAAAAAAGTGAAATTTTCAAAAATCCAGAAAATTGGCTGAAAACGACTAAATATCAAGGACTCATTGGGCGAATCGCTCTGGAACTGAAATCGGAACACGCACTGACATGTTCCCAATCTGAAAGTCTGATAAACGCCGGAAAAATGACTAAGTCTAAAGAAAAATTATTTCAACTTTTTTCAATTTTACCCCCGTGGGATATATATTCTACCCACACACATTTGGAACTCTCCTGGGGTACCCTCACACATATTATTCCCTCATTTAGTGGATATTTTCACAAAAAAGTGAAATTTTCAAAAATTCAGAAAATTGGCTGAAAATGACGAAACATCAAGGACTCATTGGGCGAATCGCTCTGGAATTGAAATCGGAACGCTCACTGACATTTGCCCTATCTGAAAGTCTGATAAATGCCGGAAAAATGACTAAGTCCAAAAAAAATTTTTTTTCAACTTTTTTCAATTTTACCCCCGTGGGATATACATTCTACCCAAACACATTGGGAGCTCTCCTGGGGTACCCTCACACATATTATTCCCTCATTTAGTGGATATTTTCACAAAAAAGTGAAATTTTCAAAAATTCAGAAAATTGGCTGAAAATGACGAAACATCAAGGACTCATTGGGCGAATCGCTCTGGAACTGAAATTAGAATGCTCACTGACATTTGCCCTATCTGAAAGTCTGATAAACGCCGGAAAAATGACTAAGTCCAAAAGAAAAATTTTTGTCAACTTTTTTCAATTTTACCCTTGTGGGATATATATTCTACCCACACACATTTGGAACTCTCCTGGGGTACCCTCACACATATTATTCCCTCATTTAGTGGATATTTTCACAAAAAAGTGAAATTTTCAAAAATCCAGAAAATTGGCTAAAAACGACTAAATATCAACGACTCATTGGGCGAATCGCTCTGGAACTGAAATCGGAACGCTCACTGACATTTGCCCTATCTGAAAGTCTAATAAACGCTGGAAAAATGACTAAGTCCAAAAAAAAAATTTTTTCATCTTTTTTCAATTTTACCCCCGTGGGATATATATTCTACCCACACACATTTGGAACTCTCCTGGGGTACCCTCACACATATTATTCCCTCATTTAGTGGATATTTTCACAAAAAAGTGAAATTTTCAAAAAATCCAGAAAATTGGCTAAAAACGACTAAATATCAACGACTCATTGGGCAAATCGCTCTGGAACTGAAATCGGAATGCTCACTGACATTTGCTCTATCTGAAAGTCTGATAAACGCCGGAAAAATGACTAAGTCCAAAAAAAAATTTTTTTCATCTTTTTTCAATTTTAACCCCGTGGGATATATATTCTACCCACACACATTTGGAACTCTCCTGGGGTACCTCACACATATTATTCCCTCATTTAGTGGATATTGTCACAAAAAAGTGAAATTTTCAAAAAACCAGAAAATTGGCTGAAAACAACTAAATATCAAAGACTCATTGGGCGAATCGCTCTGGAACTGAAATCGGAACGCTCACTGACATTTGCCCTATCTGAAAGTCTGATAAACGCTGGAAAAATGACTAAGTCCAAAAGAAAAACGTTTTCAACTGTTTTCAATTTTACCCCCGTGGGATATATATTCTACCCAAACACATTGGGAGCTCTCCTGGGGTACCCTCACACATATTATTCCCTCATTTAGTGGATATTTTCACAAAAAAGTGAAATTTTCAAAAATCCAGAAAATTGGCTGAAAACGACTAAATATCAAGGACTCATTGGGCGAATCGCTCTGGAATGGAAATCGGAATGCTCACTGACATTTGCCCTATCTGAAAGTCTGATAAACGCCGGAAAAATGACTAAGTCCAAAAGAAAAATTATTTCAACTTTTTTCAATTTTACCCCCGTGGGATATATATTCTACCCAAACACATTGTGAGCTCTCCTGGGGTACCCTCACACATATTATTCCCTCATTTAGTGGATATTTTCACAAAAAAGTGAAATTTTCAAAAATCCAGAAAATTGGCTGAAAACGACTAAATATCAAGGACTCATTGGGCGAATCGCTCTGGAACTGAAATCGGAACGCTCACTGACATTGTCCCTATCTGAAAGTCTGATAAACACCGGAAAAATGACTAAGTCCAAAAGAAAAATTATTTCAACTTTTTTCAATTTTACCCCCGTGGGATATATATTCTACCCACACACGTTGGGAACTCTCCTGGGGTACCCTCACACATATTACTCCCTCATTTAGTGGATATTTTCACAAAAAAGTGAAATTTTCAAAAATCCAGAAAATTGGCTGAAAACGACTAAATATCAAGGACTCATTGGGCGAATCGCTCTGGAACTGAAATTAGAACGATCACTGACATTTGCCCTATCTGAAAGTCTGATAAACGCCGGAAAAATGACTAAGTCCAAAAGAAAAATTTTTTCAACTTTTTTCAATTTTACCCCCGTGGGATATACATTCTACCCACACACATTGGGAACTCTCCTGGGGTACGCTCGCACATATTATTCCCTCATTTAGTGGATATTTTCACAAAAAAGTGAAATTTTCAAAAATCCAGAAAATTGGCTGAAAACGACTAAATATCAAGGACTCAATGGGCGAATCGCTCTGGAACTGAAATCGGAACGCTCACTGACATTGTCCCTATCTGAAAGTCTGATAAACACCGGAAAAATGACTAAGTCCAAAAGAAAAATTATTTCAACTTTTTTCAATTTTACCCCCGTGGGATATATATTCTACCCACACACGTTGGGAACTCTCCTGGGGTACCCTCACACATATTATTCCCTCATTTAGTGGATATTTTCACAAAAAAGTGAAATTTTCAAAAATCCAGAAAATTGGCTGAAAACAACTAAATATCAAAGACTCATTGGGCGAATCGCTATGGAACTGAAATCGGAATGCTCACTGACATTTGCCCTATCTGAAAGTCTGATAAAGGCTGGAAAAATGACTAAGTCCAAAAGAAAAATGTTTTCAACTTTTTTCAATTTTACCCCCGTGGGATATATATTCTACCGAAACACATTGGGAGCTCTCCTGGGGTACCCTCACACATATTATTCCCTCATTTAGTGGATATTTTCACAAAAAAGAGAAATTTTCAAAAATCCAGAAAATTGGCTGAAAACGACTAAATATCAAGGACTCATTGGGCGAATCGCTCTGGAATTGAAATCGGAACGCTCACTGACATTTGCCCTATCTGAAAGTCTGATAAATGCCGGAAAAATGACTAAGTCCAAAAAAAAATTTTTTTTCAACTTTTTTCAATTTTACCCCCGTGGGATATATATTCTACCCAAACACATTGGGAGCTCTCCTGGGGTACCCTCACACATATTATTCCCTCATTTAGTGGATATTTTCACAAAAAAGTGAAATTTTCAAAAATTCAGAAAATTGGCTGAAAATGACGAAACATCAAGGACTCATTGGGCGAATCGCTCTGGAACTGAAATTAGAACGCTCACTGACATTTGCCCTATCTGAAAGTCTGATAAACGCCGGAAAAATGACTAAGTCCAAAAGAAAAATTTTTTCAACTTTTTTCAATTTTACCCCCGTGGGATATATATTCTACCCACACACATTGGGAACTCTCCTGGGGTACCCTCACACATATTATTCCCTCATTTAGTGGATATTTTCACAAAAAAGTGAAATTTTCAAAAATCCAGAAAATTGGCTGAAAACGACTAAATATCAAGGACACATTGGGCGAATTGCTCTGGAACTGAAATTGGAACGTTCACTGACATTTGCCCTTTCTGAAAGTCTGATAAACACTGGAAAAATGACTAAGTCCAAAAAAAAATTTTTTTCAACTTTTTTCAATTTTACCCTTGTGGGATATATATTCTACCCACACACATTTGGAACTCTCCTGGGGTACCCTCACACATATTATTCCCTCATTTAGTGGATATTTTCACAAAAAAGTGAAATTTTCAAAAAATCCAGAAAATTGGCTAAAAACGACTAAATATCAAGGACTCATTGGGCGAATCGCTCTGGAACTGAAATCGGAACGCTCACTGACATTTGCCCTATCTGAAAGTCTGATAAACGCCGGAAAAATGACTAAGTCCAAAAAAAATTTTTTTTCAAGTTTTTTCAATTTTACCACCGTGGGATATATATTCTACCCAAACACATTGGGAGCTCTCCTGGGGTACCCTCACACATATTATTCCCTCATTTAGTGGATATTTTCACAAGAAAGTGAAATTTTCAAAAATCCAGAAAATTGGCTGAAAACGACTAAATATCAAGGACTCATTGGGCGAATCGCTCTGGAACTGAAATCGGAACGCTCACTGACATTTGCCCTATCTGAAAGTCTGATAAACGCTGGAAAAATGACTAAGTCCAAAAGAAAAATTATTTCAACTTTTTTCAATTTTACCCCCGTGGGATATATATTCTACCCACACACATTTGGAACTCTCCTGGGGTTCCCTCACACATATTATTCCCTCATTTAGTGGATATTTTCACAAAAAAGTGAAATTTTCAAAAATCCAGAAAATTGGCTGAAAACGACTAAATATCAAAGACTCATTGGGCGAATCGCTATGGAACTGAAATCGGAATGCTCACTGACATTTGCCCTATCTGAAAGTCTGATAAAGGCTGAAAAAATGACTAAGTCCAAAAGAAAAATGTTTTCAACTTTTTTCAATTTTACCCCCGTGGGATATATATTCTACCCACACACATTTGGAACTCTCCTGGGGTACCCTCACACATATTATTCCCTCATTTAGTGGATATTTTCACAAAAAAGTGAAATTTTCAAAAATCCAGAAAATTGGCTGAAAACGACTAAATATCAAGGACTCATTGGGCGAATCGCTCTGGAACTGAAATCGGAACGCTCACTGACATTGTCCCTATCTGAAAGTCTGATAAACACCGGAAAAATGACTAAGTCCAAAAGAAAAATTATTTCAACTTTTTTCAATTTTACCCCCGTGGGATATATATTCTACCCACACACGTTGGGAACTCTCCTGGGGTACCCTCACACATATTATTCCCTCATTTAGTGGATATTTTCACAAAAAAGTGAAATTTTCAAAAATCCAGAAAATTGGCTGAAAACGACTAAATATCAAGGACTCATTGGGCGAATCGCTCTGGAACTGAAATCGGAACACTCACTGACATTTGCCCTATCTGAAAGTCTGATAAACGCGGGAAAAATGACTAAGTCCAAAAGAAAAATTTTTTCAACTTTTTTCAATTTTACCCCCGTGGGATATATATTCTACCCACACACATTGGGAACTCTCCTGGGGTACCCTCGCACATATTATTCCCTCATTTAGTGGATATTTTCACAAAAAAGAGAAATTTTCAAAAATCCAGAAAATTGGCTGAAAACGACTAAATATCAAGGACTCATTGGGCGAATCGCTCTGTAATTGAAATCGGAACGCTCACTGACATTTGTCCTATCTGAAAGGCTGATAAATGCCGGAAAAAATGACTAAGTCCAAAAAAAATTTTTTTTCAACTTTTTTCAATTTTACCCCCGTGGGATATATATTCTACCCAAACACATTGGGAGCTCTCCTGGGGTACCCTCACACATATTATTCCCACATTTAGTGGATATTTTCACAAAAAAGTGAAATTTTCAAAAATTCAGAAAATTGGCTGAAAATGACGAAACATCAAGGACTCATTGGGCGAATCGCTCTGGAACTGAAATTAGAACGCTCACTGACATTTGCCCTATCTGAAAGTCTAATAAACGCCGGAAAAATGACTAAGTCCAAAAAAAAGATTTTTTCATCTTTTTTCAATTTTACCCCCGTGGGATATGTATTCTACCCACACACACTTGGAACTCTCCTGGGGTACCCTCACACATATTATTCCCTCATTTAGTGGATATTTTCACAAAAAAGTGAAATTTTCAAAAAATCCAGAAAATTGGCTAAAAACGACTAAATATCAAGGACTCATTGGGCGAATCTCTCTGGAACTGAAATCGGAACGCTCACTGACATTTGCCCTATCTGAAAGTCTGATAAACGCCGGAAAAATGACTAAGTCCAAAAAAAATTTTTTTTCAAGTTTTTTCAATTTTACCACCGTGGGATATATATTCTACCCAAACACATTGGGAGCTCTCCTGGGGTACCCTCACACATATTATTCCCTCATTTAGTGGATATTTTCACAAGAAAGTGAAATTTTCAAAAATCCAGAAAATTGGCTGAAAACGACTAAATATCAAGGACTCATTGGGCGAATCGCTCTGGAACTGAAATCGGAACGCTCACTGACATTTGCCCTATCTGAAAGTCTGATAAACGCTGGAAAAATGACTAAGTCCAAAAGAAAAATTATTTCAACTTTTTTCAATTTTACCCCCGTGGGATATATATTCTACCCACACACATTTGGAACTCTCCTGGGGTTCCCTCACACATATTATTCCCTCATTTAGTGGATATTTTCACAAAAAAGTGAAATTTTCAAAAATCCAGAAAATTGGCTGAAAACGACTAAATATCAAAGACTCATTGGGCGAATCGCTATGGAACTGAAATCGGAATGCTCACTGACATTTGCCCTATCTGAAAGTCTGATAAAGGCTGAAAAAATGACTAAGTCCAAAAGAAAAATGTTTTCAACTTTTTTCAATTTTACCCCCGTGGGATATATATTCTACCCACACACATTTGGAACTCTCCTGGGGTACCCTCACACATATTATTCCCTCATTTAGTGGATATTTTCACAAAAAAGTGAAATTTTCAAAAATCCAGAAAATTGGCTGAAAACGACTAAATATCAAGGACTCATTGGGCGAATCGCTCTGGAACTGAAATCGGAACGCTCACTGACATTGTCCCTATCTGAAAGTCTGATAAACACCGGAAAAATGACTAAGTCCAAAAGAAAAATTATTTCAACTTTTTTCAATTTTACCCCCGTGGGATATATATTCTACCCACACACGTTGGGAACTCTCCTGGGGTACCCTCACACATATTATTCCCTCATTTAGTGGATATTTTCACAAAAAAGTGAAATTTTCAAAAATCCAGAAAATTGGCTGAAAACGACTAAATATCAAGGACTCATTGGGCGAATCGCTCTGGAACTGAAATCGGAACACTCACTGACATTTGCCCTATCTGAAAGTCTGATAAACGCCGGAAAAATGACTAAGTCCAAAAGAAAAATTTTTTCAACTTTTTTCAATTTTACCCCCGTGGGATATATATTCTACCCACACACATTGGGAACTCTCCTGGGGTACCCTCGCACATATTATTCCCTCATTTAGTGGATATTTTCACAAAAAAGAGAAATTTTCAAAAATCCAGAAAATTGGCTGAAAACGACTAAATATCAAGGACTCATTGGGCGAATCGCTCTGTAATTGAAATCGGAACGCTCACTGACATTTGTCCTATCTGAAAGGCTGATAAATGCCGGAAAAAATGACTAAGTCCAAAAAAAATTTTTTTTCAACTTTTTTCAATTTTACCCCCGTGGGATATATATTCTACCCAAACACATTGGGAGCTCTCCTGGGGTACCCTCACACATATTATTCCCACATTTAGTGGATATTTTCACAAAAAAGTGAAATTTTCAAAAATTCAGAAAATTGGCTGAAAATGACGAAACATCAAGGACTCATTGGGCGAATCGCTCTGGAACTGAAATTAGAACGCTCACTGACATTTGCCCTATCTGAAAGTCTAATAAACGCCGGAAAAATGACTAAGTCCAAAAAAAAGATTTTTTCATCTTTTTTCAATTTTACCCCCGTGGGATATGTATTCTACCCACACACACTTGGAACTCTCCTGGGGTACCCTCACACATATTATTCCCTCATTTAGTGGATATTTTCACAAAAAAGTGAAATTTTCAAAAAATCCAGAAAATTGGCTAAAAACGACTAAATATCAACGACTCATTGGGCGAATCGCTCTGGAACTGAAATCGGAATGCTCACTGACATTTGCCCTATCTGAAAGTCTAATAAACGCCGGAAAAATGACTAAGTCCAAAAAAAAAATTTTTTCATCTTTTTTCAATTTTACCCCCGTGGGATATATATTCTACCCACACACATTTGGAACTCTCCTGGGGTACCCTCACACATATTATTCCCTCATTTAGTGGATATTTTCACAAAAAAGTGAAATTTTCAAAAAATCCAGAAAATTGGCTAAAAACGACTAAATATCAAGGACTCATTGGGCGAATCGCTCTGGAACTGAAATCGGAACGCTCACTGACATTTGCCCTATCTGAAAGTCTGATAAACGCCGGAAAAATGACTAAGTCCAAAAAAAATTTTTTTTCAAGTTTTTTCAATTTTACCACCGTGGGATATATATTCTACCCAAACACATTGGGAGCTCTCCTGGGGTACCCTCACACATATTATTCCCTCATTTAGTGGATATTTTCACAAGAAAGTGAAATTTTCAAAAATCCAGAAAATTGGCTGAAAACGACTAAATATCAAGGACTCATTGGGCGAATCGCTCTGGAACTGAAATCGGAACGCTCACTGACATTTGCCCTATCTGAAAGTCTGATAAACGCTGGAAAAATGACTAAGTCCAAAAGAAAAATTATTTCAACTTTTTTCAATTTTACCCCCGTGGGATATATATTCTACCCACACACATTTGGAACTCTCCTGGGGTTCCCTCACACATATTATTCCCTCATTTAGTGGATATTTTCACAAAAAAGTGAAATTTTCAAAAATCCAGAAAATTGGCTGAAAACGACTAAATATCAAAGACTCATTGGGCGAATCGCTATGGAACTGAAATCGGAATGCTCACTGACATTTGCCCTATCTGAAAGTCTGATAAAGGCTGAAAAAATGACTAAGTCCAAAAGAAAAATGTTTTCAACTTTTTTCAATTTTACCCCCGTGGGATATATATTCTAACCACACACATTTGGAACTCTCCTGGGGTACCCTCACACATATTATTCCCTCATTTAGTGGATATTTTCACAAAAAAGTGAAATTTTCAAAAATCCAGAAAATTGGCTGAAAACGACTAAATATCAAGGACTCAATGGGCGAATCGCTCTGGAACTGAAATCGGAACGCTCACTGACATTGTCCCTATCTGAAAGTCTGATAAACACCGGAAAAATGACTAAGTCCAAAAAAAAATTATTTCAACTTTTTTCAATTTTACCCCCGTGGGATATATATTCTACCCACACACGTTGGGAACTCTCCTGGGGTACCCTCACACATATTATTCCCTCATTTAGTGGATATTTTCACAAAAAAGTGAAATTTTCAAAAATTAAGAAAATTGGCTGAAAACGACTAAATATCAAGGACTCATTGGGCGAATCGCTCTGGAACTGAAATTAGAACGATCACTGACATTTGCCCTATCTGAAAGTCTGATAAACGCCGGAAAAATGACTAAGTCCAAAAGAAAAATTTTTTCAACTTTTTTCAATTTTACCCCCGTGGGATATATATTCTACCCACACACATTGGGAACTCTCCTGGGGTACCCTCGCACATATTATTCCCTCATTTAGTGGATATTTTCACAAAAAAGAGAAATTTTCAAAAATCCAGAAAATTGGCTGAAAACGACTAAATATCAAGGACTCATTGGGCGAATCGCTCTGGAATTGAAATCGGAACGCTCACTGACATTTGCCCTATCTGAAAGTCTGATAAATGCCGGAAAAATGACTAAGTCCAAAAAAAAATTTTTTTTCAACTTTTTTCAATTTTACCCCCGTGGGATATATATTCTACCCAAACACATTGGGAGCTCTCCTGGGGTACCCTCACACATATTATTCCCTCATTTAGTGGATATTTTCACAAAAAAGTGAAATTTTCAAAAATTCAGAAAATTGGCTGAAAATGACGAAACATCAAGGACTCATTGGGCGAATCGCTCTGGAACTGAAATTAGAACGCTCACTGACATTTGCCCTATCTGAAAGTCTGATAAACGCCGGAAAAATGACTAAGTCCAAAAGAAAAATTTTTTCAACTTTTTTCAATTTTACCCCCGTGGGATATATATTCTACCCACACACATTGGGAACTCTCCTGGGGTACCCTCACACATATTATTCCCTCATTTAGTGGATATTTTCACAAAAAAGTGAAATTTTCAAAAATCCAGAAAATTGGCTGAAAACGACTAAATATCAAGGACACATTGGGCGAATTGCTCTGGAACTGAAATTGGAACGTTCACTGACATTTGCCCTTTCTGAAAGTCTGATAAACACTGGAAAAATGACTAAGTCCAAAAAAAAATTTTTTTCAACTTTTTTCAATTTTACCCTTGTGGGATATATATTCTACCCACACACATTTGGAACTCTCCTGGGGTACCCTCACACATATTATTCCCTCATTTAGTGGATATTTTCACAAAAAAGTGAAATTTTCAAAAAATCCAGAAAATTGGCTAAAAACGACTAAATATCAAGGACTCATTGGGCGAATCGCTCTGGAACTGAAATCGGAACGCTCACTGACATTTGCCCTATCTGAAAGTCTGATAAACGCCGGAAAAATGACTAAGTCCAAAAAAAAATTTTTTTCAAGTTTTTTCAATTTTACCACCGTGGGATATATATTCTACCCAAACACATTGGGAGCTCTCCTGGGGTACCCTCACACATATTATTCCCTCATTTAGTGGATATTTTCACAAGAAAGTGAAATTTTCAAAAATCCAGAAAATTGGCTGAAAACGACTAAATATCAAGGACTCATTGGGCGAATCGCTCTGGAACTGAAATCGGAACGCTCACTGACATTTGCCCTATCTGAAAGTCTGATAAACGCTGGAAAAATGACTAAGTCCAAAAGAAAAATTATTTCAACTTTTTTCAATTTTACCCCCGTGGGATATATATGCTACCCACACACATTTGGAACTCTCCTGGGGTTCCCTCACACATATTATTCCCTCATTTAGTGGATATTTTCACAAAAAAGTGAAATTTTCAAAAATCCAGAAAATTGGCTGAAAACGACTAAATATCAAAGACTCATTGGGCGAATCGCTATGGAACTGAAATCGGAATGCTCACTGACATTTGCCCTATCTGAAAGTCTGATAAAGGCTGAAAAAATGACTAAGTCCAAAAGAAAAATGTTTTCAACTTTTTTCAATTTTACCCCCGTGGGATATATATTCTAACCACACACATTTGGAACTCTCCTGGGGTACCCTCACACATATTATTCCCTCATTTAGTGGATATTTTCACAAAAAAGTGAAATTTTCAAAAATCCAGAAAATTGGCTGAAAACGACTAAATATCAAGGACTCAATGGGCGAATCGCTCTGGAACTGAAATCGGAACGCTCACTGACATTGTCCCTATCTGAAAGTCTGATAAACACCGGAAAAATGACTAAGTCCAAAAAAAAATTATTTCAACTTTTTTCAATTTTACCCCCGTGGGATATATATTCTACCCACACACGTTGGGAACTCTCCTGGGGTACCCTCACACATATTATTCCCTCATTTAGTGGATATTTTCACAAAAAAGTGAAATTTTCAAAAATTAAGAAAATTGGCTGAAAACGACTAAATATCAAGGACTCATTGGGCGAATCGCTCTGGAACTGAAATTAGAACGATCACTGACATTTGCCCTATCTGAAAGTCTGATAAACGCCGGAAAAATGACTAAGTCCAAAAGAAAAATTTTTTCAACTTTTTTCAATTTTACCCCCGTGGGATATATATTCTACCCACACACATTGGGAACTCTCCTGGGGTACCCTCGCACATATTATTCCCTCATTTAGTGGATATTTTCACAAAAAAGAGAAATTTTCAAAAATCCAGAAAATTGGCTGAAAACGACTAAATATCAAGGACTCATTGGGCGAATCGCTCTGGAATTGAAATCGGAACGCTCACTGACATTTGCCCTATCTGAAAGTCTGATAAATGCCGGAAAAATGACTAAGTCCAAAAAAAAATTTTTTTTCAACTTTTTTCAATTTTACCCCCGTGGGATATATATTCTACCCAAACACATTGGGAGCTCTCCTGGGGTACCCTCACACATATTATTCCCTCATTTAGTGGATATTTTCACAAAAAAGTGAAATTTTCAAAAATTCAGAAAATTGGCTGAAAATGACGAAACATCAAGGACTCATTGGGCGAATCGCTCTGGAACTGAAATTAGAACGCTCACTGACATTTGCCCTATCTGAAAGTCTGATAAACGCCGGAAAAATGACTAAGTCCAAAAGAAAAATTTTTTCAACTTTTTTCAATTTTACCCCCGTGGGATATATATTCTACCCACACACATTGGGAACTCTCCTGGGGTACCCTCACACATATTATTCCCTCATTTAGTGGATATTTTCACAAAAAAGTGAAATTTTCAAAAATCCAGAAAATTGGCTGAAAACGACTAAATATCAAGGACACATTGGGCGAATTGCTCTGGAACTGAAATTGGAACGTTCACTGACATTTGCCCTTTCTGAAAGTCTGATAAACACTGGAAAAATGACTAAGTCCAAAAAAAAATTTTTTTCAACTTTTTTCAATTTTACCCTTGTGGGATATATATTCTACCCACACACATTTGGAACTCTCCTGGGGTACCCTCACACATATTATTCCCTCATTTAGTGGATATTTTCACAAAAAAGTGAAATTTTCAAAAAAATCCAGAAAATTGGCTAAAAACGACTAAATATCAAGGACTCATTGGGCGAATCGCTCTGGAACTGAAATCGGAACGCTCACTGACATTTGCCCTATCTGAAAGTCTGATAAACGCCGGAAAAATGACTAAGTCCAAAAAAAAATTTTTTTCAAGTTTTTTCAATTTTACCACCGTGGGATATATATTCTACCCAAACACATTGGGAGCTCTCCTGGGGTACCCTCACACATATTATTCCCTCATTTAGTGGATATTTTCACAAGAAAGTGAAATTTTCAAAAATCCAGAAAATTGGCTGAAAACGACTAAATATCAAGGACTCATTGGGCGAATCGCTCTGGAACTGAAATCGGAACGCTCACTGACATTTGCCCTATCTGAAAGTCTGATAAACGCTGGAAAAATGACTAAGTCCAAAAGAAAAATTATTTCAACTTTTTTCAATTTTACCCCCGTGGGATATATATTCTACCCACACACATTTGGAACTCTCCTGGGGTTCCCTCACACATATTATTCCCTCATTTAGTGGATATTTTCACAAAAAAGTGAAATTTTCAAAAATCCAGAAAATTGGCTGAAAACGACTAAATATCAAAGACTCATTGGGCGAATCGCTATGGAACTGAAATCGGAATGCTCACTGACATTTGCCCTATCTGAAAGTCTGATAAAGGCTGAAAAAATGACTAAGTCCAAAAGAAAAATGTTTTCAACTTTTTTCAATTTTACCCCCGTGGGATATATATTCTACCCACACACATTTGGAACTCTCCTGGGGTACCCTCACACATATTATTCCCTCATTTAGTGGATATTTTCACAAAAAAGTGAAATTTTCAAAAATCCAGAAAATTGGCTGAAAACGACTAAATATCAAGGACTCATTGGGCGAATCGCTCTGGAACTGAAATCGGAACGCTCACTGACATTGTCCCTATCTGAAAGTCTGGTAAACACCGGAAAAATGACTAAGTCCAAAAGAAAAATTATTTCAACTTTTTTCAATTTTACCCCCGTGGGATATATATTCTACCCACACACGTTGGGAACTCTCCTGGGGTACCCTCACACATATTATTCCCTCATTTAGTGGATATTTTCACAAAAAAGTGAAATTTTCAAAAATCCAGAAAATTGGCTGAAAACGACTAAATATCAAGGACTCATTGGGCGAATCGCTCTGGAACTGAAATCGGAACACTCACTGACATTTGCCCTATCTGAAAGTCTGATAAACGCCGGAAAAATGACTAAGTCCAAAAGAAAAATTTTTTCAACTTTTTTCAATTTTACCCCCGTGGGATATATATTCTACCCACACACATTGGGAACTCTCCTGGGGTACCCTCGCACATATTATTCCCTCATTTAGTGGATATTTTCACAAAAAAGAGAAATTTTCAAAAATCCAGAAAATTGGCTGAAAACGACTAAATATCAAGGACTCATTGGGCGAATCGCTCTGTAATTGAAATCGGAACGCTCACTGACATTTGTCCTATCTGAAAGGCTGATAAATGCCGGAAAAAATGACTAAGTCCAAAAAAAATTTTTTTTCAACTTTTTTCAATTTTACCCCCGTGGGATATATATTCTACCCAAACACATTGGGAGCTCTCCTGGGGTACCCTCACACATATTATTCCCACATTTAGTGGATATTTTCACAAAAAAGTGAAATTTTCAAAAATTCAGAAAATTGGCTGAAAATGACGAAACATCAAGGACTCATTGGGCGAATCGCTCTGGAACTGAAATTAGAACACTCACTGACATTTGCCCTGTCTGAAAGTCTAATAAACGCCGGAAAAATGACTAAGTCCAAAAAAAAGATTTTTTCATCTTTTTTCAATTTTACCCCCGTGGGATATGTATTCTACCCACACACACTTGGAACTCTCCTGGGGTACCCTCACACATATTATTCCCTCATTTAGTGGATATTTTCACAAAAAAGTGAAATTTTCAAAAAATCCAGAAAATTGGCTAAAAACGACTAAATATCAACGACTCATTGGGCGAATCGCTCTGGAACTGAAATCGGAATGCTCACTGACATTTGCCCTATCTGAAAGTCTAATAAACGCCGGAAAAATGACTAAGTCCAAAAAAAAAATTTTTTCATCTTTTTTCAATTTTACCCCCGTGGGATATATATTCTACCCACACACATTTGGAACTCTCCTGGGGTACCCTCACACATATTATTCCCTCATTTAGTGGATATTTTCACAAAAAAGTGAAATTTTCAAAAATCCAGAAAATTGGCTGAAAACGACTAAGTATCAAGGACTCATTGGGCGAATTGCTCTGGAACTGAAATTGGAACGCTCACTGACATTTGCCCTATCTGAAAGTCTGATAAACACTGGAAAAATGACTAAGTCCAAAAAAAAATTTTTTTCAAGTTTTTTCAATTTTACCACCGTGGGATATATATTCTACCCAAACACATTGGGAGCTCTCCTGGGGTACCCTCACACATATTATTCCCTCATTTAGTGGATATTTTCACAAGAAAGTGAAATTTTCAAAAATCCAGAAAATTGGCTGAAAACGACTAAATATCAAGGACTCATTGGGCGAATCGCTCTGGAACTGAAATCGGAACGCTCACTGACATTTGCCCTATCTGAAAGTCTGATAAACGCTGGAAAAATGACTAAGTCCAAAAGAAAAATTATTTCAACTTTTTTCAATTTTACCCCCGTGGGATATATATTCTACCCACACACATTTGGAACTCTCCTGGGGTTCCCTCACACATATTATTCCCTCATTTAGTGGATATTTTCACAAAAAAGTGAAATTTTCAAAAATCCAGAAAATTGGCTGAAAACGACTAAATATCAAAGACTCATTGGGCGAATCGCTATGGAACTGAAATCGGAATGCTCACTGACATTTGCCCTATCTGAAAGTCTGATAAAGGCTGAAAAAATGACTAAGTCCAAAAGAAAAATGTTTTCAACTTTTTTCAATTTTACCCCCGTGGGATATATATTCTACCCACACACATTTGGAACTCTCCTGGGGTACCCTCACACATATTATTCCCTCATTTAGTGGATATTTTCACAAAAAAGTGAAATTTTCAAAAATCCAGAAAATTGGCTGAAAACGACTAAATATCAAGGACTCATTGGGCGAATCGCTCTGGAACTGAAATCGGAACGCTCACTGACATTGTCCCTATCTGAAAGTCTGGTAAACACCGGAAAAATGACTAAGTCCAAAAGAAAAATTATTTCAACTTTTTTCAATTTTACCCCCGTGGGATATATATTCTACCCACACACGTTGGGAACTCTCCTGGGGTACCCTCACACATATTATTCCCTCATTTAGTGGATATTTTCACAAAAAAGTGAAATTTTCAAAAATCCAGAAAATTGGCTGAAAACGACTAAATATCAAGGACTCATTGGGCGAATCGCTCTGGAACTGAAATCGGAACACTCACTGACATTTGCCCTATCTGAAAGTCTGATAAACGCCGGAAAAATGACTAAGTCCAAAAGAAAAATTTTTTCAACTTTTTTCAATTTTACCCCCGTGGGATATATATTCTACCCACACACATTGGGAACTCTCCTGGGGTACCCTCGCACATATTATTCCCTCATTTAGTGGATATTTTCACAAAAAAGAGAAATTTTCAAAAATCCAGAAAATTGGCTGAAAACGACTAAATATCAAGGACTCATTGGGCGAATCGCTCTGTAATTGAAATCGGAACGCTCACTGACATTTGTCCTATCTGAAAGGCTGATAAATGCCGGAAAAAATGACTAAGTCCAAAAAAAATTTTTTTTCAACTTTTTTCAATTTTACCCCCGTGGGATATATATTCTACCCAAACACATTGGGAGCTCTCCTGGGGTACCCTCACACATATTATTCCCACATTTAGTGGATATTTTCACAAAAAAGTGAAATTTTCAAAAATTCAGAAAATTGGCTGAAAATGACGAAACATCAAGGACTCATTGGGCGAATCGCTCTGGAACTGAAATTAGAACACTCACTGACATTTGCCCTGTCTGAAAGTCTAATAAACGCCGGAAAAATGACTAAGTCCAAAAAAAAGATTTTTTCATCTTTTTTCAATTTTACCCCCGTGGGATATGTATTCTACCCACACACACTTGGAACTCTCCTGGGGTACCCTCACACATATTATTCCCTCATTTAGTGGATATTTTCACAAAAAAGTGAAATTTTCAAAAAATCCAGAAAATTGGCTAAAAACGACTAAATATCAACGACTCATTGGGCGAATCGCTCTGGAACTGAAATCGGAATGCTCACTGACATTTGCCCTATCTGAAAGTCTAATAAACGCCGGAAAAATGACTAAGTCCAAAAAAAAAATTTTTTCATCTTTTTTCAATTTTACCCCCGTGGGATATATATTCTACCCACACACATTTGGAACTCTCCTGGGGTACCCTCACACATATTATTCCCTCATTTAGTGGATATTTTCACAAAAAAGTGAAATTTTCAAAAATCCAGAAAATTGGCTGAAAACGACTAAGTATCAAGGACTCATTGGGCGAATTGCTCTGGAACTGAAATTGGAACGCTCACTGACATTTGCCCTATCTGAAAGTCTGATAAACACTGGAAAAATGACTAAGTCCAAAAAAAAATTTTTTTCAACTTTTTTCAATTTTACCCTCGTGGGATATATATTCTACCCACACACATTTGGAACTCTCCTGGGTTACCCTCACACATATTATTCCCTCATTTAGTGGATATTTTCACAAAAAAGTGAAATTTTCAAAAATTCAGAAAATTGGCTGAAAATGACGAAACATCAAGGACTCATTGGGCGAATCGCTCTGGAACTGAAATTAGAACGATCACTGACATTTGCCCTATCTGAAAGTCTGATAAACGCCGGAAAAATGACTAAGTCCAAAAAAAAATTTTTTTCATCTTTTTTCAATTTTACCCCCGTGGGATATATATTCTACCCACACACATTTGGAACTCTCCTGGGGTACCCTCACACATATTATTCCCTCATTTAGTGGATATTTTCACAAAAAAGTGAAATTTTCAAAAATCCAGAAAATTGGCTGAAAACGACTAAGTATCAAGGACTCATTGGGCGAATTGCTCTGGAACTGAAATTGGAACGCTCACTGACATTTGCCCTATCTGTAAGTCTGATAAACACTGGAAAAATGACTAAGTCCAAAAAAAAATTTTTTTCAACTTTTTTCAATTTTGCCCTCGTGGGATATATATTCTACCCACACACATTTGGATCTCTCCTGGGGTACCCTCACACATATTATTCCCTCATTTAGTGGATATTTTCACAAAAAAGTGAAATTTTCAAAAATCCAGAAAATTGGCTGAAAACGACTAAATATCAAGGACTCATTGGGCGAATCGCTCTGGAACTGAAATCGGAACGCTCACTGACATTTGCCCTATCTGAAAGTCTGATAAACGCCGGAAAAATGACTAAGTCCAAAAAAAAATGTTTTTCAACTTTTTTCAATTTTACCCTCGTGGGATATATATTCTACCCACACACATTTGGAACTCTTCTGGGGTACCCTCACACATATTATTCCCTCATTTAGTGGATATTTTCACAAAAAAGAGAAATTTTCAAAAATCCAGAAAATTGGCTGAAAACGACTAAATATCAAGGACTCATTGGGTAAATCGCTCTGGAACTGAAATCGGAATGCTCACTGACATTTGCCCTATCTGAAAGTCTGATAAACACTGGAAAAATGACTAAGTCCCAAAAAATAATTTTTTCATCTTTTTTCAATTTTACCCCCGTGGGATATATATTCTACCCACACACATTTGGAACTCTCCTGGGGTACCCTCACACATATTATTCCCTCATTTAATGGATATTTTCACAAAAAAGTGAAATTTTCAAAAATCCAGAAAATTGGCTGAAAATGACGAAATATCAAGGACTCATTGGGCGAATCGCTCTGGAACTGAAATTAGAACGCTCACTGTCATTTGCCCTATCTGAAAGTCTGAGAAACGCAGGAAAAATGACTAAGTCCAAAAAAAAAATTTTTTCAACTTTTTTCAATTTTACCCCCGTGGGATATATATTCTACCCACACACGTTGGGAACTCTCCTGGGGTACCCTCACACATATTATTCCCTCATTTAGTGGATATTTTCACAAAAAAGTGAAATTTTCAAAAATCCAGAAAATTGGCTGAAAACGACTAAATATCAAGGACTCATTTGGCGAATCGCTCTGGAACTGAAATCGGAACACTCACTGACATTTGCCCTATCTGAAAGTCTGATAAACGCCGGAAAAATGACTAAGTCCAAAAGAAAAATTTTTTCAACTTTTTTCAATTTTACCCCCGTGGGATATATATTCTACCCACACACATTGGGAACTCTCCTGGGGTACCCTCGCACATATTATTCCCTCATTTAGTGGATATTTTCACAAAAAAGAGAAATTTTCAAAAATCCAGAAAATTGGCTGAAAACGACTAAATATCAAGGACTCATTGGGCGAATCGCTCTGTAATTGAAATCGGAACGCTCACTGACATTTGTCCTATCTGAAAGGCTGATAAATGCCGGAAAAAATGACTAAGTCCAAAAAAAATTTTTTTTCAACTTTTTTCAATTTTACCCCCGTGGGATATATATTCTACCCAAACACATTGGGAGCTCTCCTGGGGTACCCTCACACATATTATTCCCACATTTAGTGGATATTTTCACAAAAAAGTGAAATTTTCAAAAATTCAGAAAATTGGCTGAAAATGACGAAACATCAAGGACTCATTGGGCGAATCGCTCTGGAACTGAAATTAGAACGCTCACTGACATTTGCCCTATCTGAAAGTCTAATAAACGCCGGAAAAATGACTAAGTCCAAAAAAAAGATTTTTTCATCTTTTTTCAATTTTACCCCCGTGGGATATGTATTCTACCCACACACACTTGGAACTCTCCTGGGGTACCCTCACACATATTATTCCCTCATTTAGTGGATATTTTCACAAAAAAGTGAAATTTTCAAAAAATCCAGAAAATTGGCTAAAAACGACTAAATATCAACGACTCATTGGGCGAATCGCTCTGGAACTGAAATCGGAATGCTCACTGACATTTGCCCTATCTGAAAGTCTAATAAACGCCGGAAAAATGACTAAGTCCAAAAAAAAAATTTTTTCATCTTTTTTCAATTTTACCCCCGTGGGATATATATTCTACCCACACACATTTGGAACTCTCCTGGGGTACCCTCACACATATTATTCCCTCATTTAGTGGATATTTTCACAAAAAAGTGAAATTTTCAAAAATCCAGAAAATTGGCTGAAAACGACTAAGTATCAAGGACTCATTGAGCGAATTGCTCTGGAACTGAAATTGGAACGCTCACTGACATTTGCCCTATCTGAAAGTCTGATAAACACTGGAAAAATGACTAAGTCCAAAAAAAAATTTTTTTCAACTTTTTTCAATTTTACCCTCGTGGGATATATATTCTACCCACACACATTTGGAACTCTCCTGGGTTACCCTCACACATATTATTCCCTCATTTAGTGGATATTTTCACAAAAAAGTGAAATTTTCAAAAATTCAGAAAATTGGCTGAAAATGACGAAACATCAAGGACTCATTGGGCGAATCGCTCTGGAACTGAAATTAGAACGATCACTGACATTTGCCCTATCTGAAAGTCTGATAAACGCCGGAAAAATGACTAAGTCCAAAAAAAAATTTTTTTCATCTTTTTTCAATTTTACCCCCGTGGGATATATATTCTACCCACACACATTTGGAACTCTCCTGGGGTACCCTCACACATATTATTCCCTCATTTAGTGGATATTTTCACAAAAAAGTGAAATTTTCAAAAATCCAGAAAATTGGCTGAAAACGACTAAGTATCAAGGACTCATTGGGCGAATTGCTCTGGAACTGAAATTGGAACGCTCACTGACATTTGCCCTATCTGAAAGTCTGATAAACACTGGAAAAATGACTAAGTCCAAAAAAAAATTTTTTTCAACTTTTTTCAATTTTGCCCTCGTGGGATATATATTCTACCCACACACATTTGGATCTCTCCTGGGGTACCCTCACACATATTATTCCCTCATTTAGTGGATATTTTCACAAAAAAGTGAAATTTTCAAAAATCCAGAAAATTGGCTGAAAACGACTAAATATCAAGGACTCATTGGGCGAATCGCTCTGGAACTGAAATCGGAACGCTCACTGACATTTGCCCTATCTGAAAGTCTGATAAACGCCGGAAAAATGACTAAGTCCAAAAAAAAATGTTTTTCAACTTTTTTCAATTTTACCCTCGTGGGATATATATTCTACCCACACACATTTGGAACTCTTCTGGGGTACCCTCACACATATTATTCCCTCATTTAGTGGATATTTTCACAAAAAAGAGAAATTTTCAAAAATCCAGAAAATTGGCTGAAAACGACTAAATATCAAGGACTCATTGGGTAAATCGCTCTGGAACTGAAATCGGAATGCTCACTGACATTTGCCCTATCTGAAAGTCTGATAAACACTGGAAAAATGACTAAGTCCCAAAAAATAATTTTTTCATCTTTTTTCAATTTTACCCCCGTGGGATATATATTCTACCCACACACATTTGGAACTCTCCTGGGGTACCCTCACACATATTATTCCCTCATTTAATGGATATTTTCACAAAAAAGTGAAATTTTCAAAAATCCAGAAAATTGGCTGAAAATGACGAAATATCAAGGACTCATTGGGCGAATCGCTCTGGAACTGAAATTAGAACGCTCACTGTCATTTGCCCTATCTGAAAGTCTGAGAAACGCAGGAAAAATGACTAAGTCCAAAAAAAAAATTTTTTCAACTTTTTTCAATTTTACCCCCGTGGGATATATATTCTACCCACACACGTTGGGAACTCTCCTGGGGTACCCTCACACATATTATTCCCTCATTTAGTGGATATTTTCACAAAAAAGTGAAATTTTCAAAAATCCAGAAAATTGGCTGAAAACGACTAAATATCAAGGACTCATTGGGCGAATCGCTCTGGAACTGAAATCGGAACACTCACTGACATTTGCCCTATCTGAAAGTCTGATAAACGCCGGAAAAATGACTAAGTCCAAAAGAAAAATTTTTTCAACTTTTTTCAATTTTACCCCCGTGGGATATATATTCTACCCACACACATTGGGAACTCTCCTGGGGTACCCTCGCACATATTATTCCCTCATTTAGTGGATATTTTCACAAAAAAGAGAAATTTTCAAAAATCCAGAAAATTGGCTGAAAACGACTAAATATCAAGGACTCATTGGGCGAATCGCTCTGTAATTGAAATCGGAACGCTCACTGACATTTGTCCTATCTGAAAGGCTGATAAATGCCGGAAAAAATGACTAAGTCCAAAAAAAATTTTTTTTCAACTTTTTTCAATTTTACCCCCGTGGGATATATATTCTACCCAAACACATTGGGAGCTCTCCTGGGGTACCCTCACACATATTATTCCCACATTTAGTGGATATTTTCACAAAAAAGTGAAATTTTCAAAAATTCAGAAAATTGGCTGAAAATGACGAAACATCAAGGACTCATTGGGCGAATCGCTCTGGAACTGAAATTAGAACGCTCACTGACATTTGCCCTATCTGAAAGTCTAATAAACGCCGGAAAAATGACTAAGTCCAAAAAAAAGATTTTTTCATCTTTTTTCAATTTTACCCCCGTGGGATATGTATTCTACCCACACACACTTGGAACTCTCCTGGGGTACCCTCACACATATTATTCCCTCATTTAGTGGATATTTTCACAAAAAAGTGAAATTTTCAAAAAATCCAGAAAATTGGCTAAAAACGACTAAATATCAACGACTCATTGGGCGAATCGCTCTGGAACTGAAATCGGAATGCTCACTGACATTTGCCCTATCTGAAAGTCTAATAAACGCCGGAAAAATGACTAAGTCCAAAAAAAAAATTTTTTCATCTTTTTTCAATTTTACCCCCGTGGGATATATATTCTACCCACACACATTTGGAACTCTCCTGGGGTACCCTCACACATATTATTCCCTCATTTAGTGGATATTTTCACAAAAAAGTGAAATTTTCAAAAATCCAGAAAATTGGCTGAAAACGACTAAGTATCAAGGACTCATTGAGCGAATTGCTCTGGAACTGAAATTGGAACGCTCACTGACATTTGCCCTATCTGAAAGTCTGATAAACACTGGAAAAATGACTAAGTCCAAAAAAAAATTTTTTTCAACTTTTTTCAATTTTACCCTCGTGGGATATATATTCTACCCACACACATTTGGAACTCTCCTGGGTTACCCTCACACATATTATTCCCTCATTTAGTGGATATTTTCACAAAAAAGTGAAATTTTCAAAAATTCAGAAAATTGGCTGAAAATGACGAAACATCAAGGACTCATTGGGCGAATCGCTCTGGAACTGAAATTAGAACGATCACTGACATTTGCCCTATCTGAAAGTCTGATAAACGCCGGAAAAATGACTAAGTCCAAAAAAAAATTTTTTTCATCTTTTTTCAATTTTACCCCCGTGGGATATATATTCTACCCACACACATTTGGAACTCTCCTGGGGTACCCTCACACATATTATTCCCTCATTTAGTGGATATTTTCACAAAAAAGTGAAATTTTCAAAAATCCAGAAAATTGGCTGAAAACGACTAAGTATCAAGGACTCATTGGGCGAATTGCTCTGGAACTGAAATTGGAACGCTCACTGACATTTGCCCTATCTGAAAGTCTGATAAACACTGGAAAAATGACTAAGTCCAAAAAAAAATTTTTTTCAACTTTTTTCAATTTTGCCCTCGTGGGATATATATTCTACCCACACACATTTGGATCTCTCCTGGGGTACCCTCACACATATTATTCCCTCATTTAGTGGATATTTTCACAAAAAAGTGAAATTTTCAAAAATCCAGAAAATTGGCTGAAAACGACTAAATATCAAGGACTCATTGGGCGAATCGCTCTGGAACTGAAATCGGAACGCTCACTGACATTTGCCCTATCTGAAAGTCTGATAAACGCCGGAAAAATGACTAAGTCCAAAAAAAAATGTTTTTCAACTTTTTTCAATTTTACCCTCGTGGGATATATATTCTACCCACACACATTTGGAACTCTTCTGGGGTACCCTCACACATATTATTCCCTCATTTAGTGGACATTTTCACAAAAAAGAGAAATTTTCAAAAATCCAGAAAATTGGCTGAAAACGACTAAATATCAAGGACTCATTGGGTAAATCGCTCTGGAACTGAAATCGGAATGCTCACTGACATTTGCCCTATCTGAAAGTCTGATAAACACTGGAAAAATGACTAAGTCCCAAAAAATAATTTTTTCATCTTTTTTCAATTTTACCCCCGTGGGATATATATTCTACCCACACACATTTGGAACTCTCCTGGGGTACCCTCACACATATTATTCCCTCATTTAATGGATATTTTCACAAAAAAGTGAAATTTTCAAAAATCCAGAAAATTGGCTGAAAATGACGAAATATCAAGGACTCATTGGGCGAATCGCTCTGGAACTGAAATTAGAACGCTCACTGTCATTTGCCCTATCTGAAAGTCTGAGAAACGCAGGAAAAATGACTAAGTCCAAAAAAAAATTTTTTTCAACTTTTTTCAATTTTACCCTCGTGGGATATATATTCTACCCACACACATTTGGAACTCTCCTGGGTTACCCTCACACATATTATTCCCTCATTTAGTGGATATTTTCACAAAAAAGTGAAATTTTCAAAAATTCAGAAAATTGGCTGAAAATGACGAAACATCAAGGATTCATTGGGCGAATCGCTCTGGAACTGAAATTAGAACGATCACTGACATTTGCCCTATCTGAAAGTCTGATAAACGCCGGAAAAATGACTAAGTCCAAAAGAAAAATTTTTTCAACTTTTTTCAATTTTACCCCCGTGGGATATATATTCTACCCACACACATTGGGAACTCTCCTGGGGTACCCTCGCACATATTATTCCCTCATTTAGTGGATATTTTCACAAAAAAGTGAAATTTTCAAAAATCCAGAAAATTGGCTGAAAACGACTAAATATCAAGGACTCATTGGGCGAATCGCTCTGGAACTGAAATTGGAACGCTCACTGACATTTGCCCTATCTGAAAGTTTGATAAACAGTGGAAAAATGACTAAGTCCCAAAAAAACTTTTTTTCAACTTTTTTCAATTTTACCCTCGTGGGATATATATTCTACCCACACACATTTGGAACTCTCCTGGGGTACCCTCACACATATTATTCCCTCATTTAGTGGATATTTTCACAAAAAAGTGAAATTTTCAAAAATTCAGAAAATTGGCTGAAAATGACGAAACATCAAGGACTCATTGGGCGAATCGCTCTGGAACTGAAATTAGAACGCTCACTGACATTTGCCCTATCTGAAAGTCTAATAAACGCCGGAAAAATGACTAAGTCCAAAAAAAAAATTTTTTCATCTTTTTTCAATTTTACCCCCGTGGGATATGTATTCTACCCACACACACTTGGAACTCTCCTGGGGTACCCTCACACATATTATTCCCTCATTTAGTGGATATTTTCACAAAAAAGTGAAATTTTCAAAAAATCCAGAAAATTGGCTAAAAACGACTAAATATCAACGACTCATTGGGCGAATCACTCTGGAACTGAAATCGGAACGCTCACTGACATTTGCCCTATCTGAAAGTCTAATAAACGCCGGAAAAATGACTAAGTCCAAAAAAAAAATTTTTTCATCTTTTTTCAATTTTACCCCCGTGGGATATATATTCTACCAACACACATTTGGAACTCTCCTGGGGTACCCTCAGACATATTATTCCCTCATTTAGTGGATATTTTCACAAAAAAGTGAAATTTTCAAAAATCCAGAAAATTGGCTGAAAACGACTAAATATCAAGGACTCATTGGGCGAATCGCTCTGGAACTGAAATTGGAACGCTCACTGACATTTGCCCTATCTGAAAGTTTGATAAACACTGGAAAAATGACTAAGTCCCAAAAAAACTTTTTTTCAACTTTTTTCAATTTTACCCTCGTGGGATAAATATTCTACCCACACACATTTGGAACTCTCCTGGGGTACCCTCAGACATATTATTCCCTCATTTAGTGGATATTTTCACAAAAAAGTGAAATTTTCAAAAATCCAGAAAATTGGCTGAAAACGACTAAATATCAAGGACTCTTTGGGCGAATCGCTCTGGAACTGAAATCGGAATGCTCACTGACATTTGCCCTATCTGAAAGTCTGATAAACGCCGGAAAAATGACTAAGTCCAAAAAAAAATGTTTTTCAACTTTTTTCAATTTTACCCTCGTGGGATATATATTCTACCTCCACACATTTGGAACTCTTCTGGGGTACCCTCACACATATTATTACCTCATTTAGTGGATATTTTCACAAAAAAGAGAAATTTTCAAAAATCCAGAAAATTGGCTGAAAACGACTAAATATCAAGGACTCATTGGGCAAATCGCTCTGGAACTGAAATCGGAATGCTCACTGACATTTGCCCTATCTGAAAGTCTGATAAACACTGGAAAAATGACTAAGTCCCAAAAAATAATTTTTTCATCTTTTTTCAATTTTACCCCCGTGGGATATATATTCTACCCACACACATTTGGAACTCTCCTGGGGTACCCTCACACATATTATTCCCTCATTTAATGGATATTTTCACAAAAAAGTGAAATTTTCAAAAATCCAGAAAATTGGCTGAAAATGACGAAATATCAAGGACTCATTGGGCGAATCGCTCTGGAACTGAAATTAGAACGCTCACTGTCATTTGCCCTATCTGAAAGTCTGAGAAACGCAGGAAAAATGACTAAGTCCAAAAAAAAAAATTTTTTCAACTTTTTTAAATTTTACCCTCGTGGGATATATATTCTACCCACACACATTTGGAACTCTTCTGGGTTACCCTCACACATATTATTCCCTCATTTAGTGGATATTTTTACAAAAAAGTGAAATTTTCAAAAATTCAGAAAATTGGCTGAAAATGACGAAACATCAAGGACTCAATGGGCGAATCGCTCTGGAACTGAAATTAGAACGATCACTGACATTTGCCCTATCTGAAAGTCTGATAAACGCCGGAAAAATGACTAAGTCCAAAAGAAAAATTTTTTCAACTTTTTTCAATTTTACCCCCGTGGGATATATATTCTACCCACACACATTGGGAACTCTCCTGGGGTACCCTCGCACATATTATTCCCTCATTTAGTGGATATTTTCACAAAAAAGAGAAATTTTCAAAAATCCAGAAAATTGGCTGAAAACGACTAAATATCAAGGACTCTTTGGGCGAATCGCTCTGGAACTGAAATCGGAACGCTCACTGACATTTGCCCTATCTGAAAGTCTGATAAACGCCGGAAAAATGACTAAGTCCAAAAAAAAATGTTTTTCAACTTTTTTCAATTTTACCCTCGTGGGATATATATTCTACCTCCACACATTTGGAACTCTTCTGGGGTACCCTCACACATATTATTACCTCATTTAGTGGATATTTTCACAAAAAAGAGAAATTTTCAAAAATCCAGAAAATTGGCTGAAAACGACTAAATATCAAGGACTCATTGGGCAAATCGCTCTGGAACTGAAATCGGAATGCTCACTGACATTTGCCCTATCTGAAAGTCTGATAAACACTGGAAAAATGACTAAGTCCCAAAAAATAATTTTTTCATCTTTTTTCAATTTTACCCCCGTGAGATATATATTCTACCCACACACATTTGGAACTCTCCTGGGGTACCCTCACACATATTATTCCCTCATTTAATGGATATTTTCACAAAAAAGTGAAATTTTCAAAAATCCAGAAAATTGGCTGAAAACGACTAAGTATCAAGGACTCATTGGGCGAATTGCTCTGGAACTGAAATTGGAACGCTCACTGACATTTGCCCTCTCTGAAAGTCTGATAAACACTGGAAAAATGACTAAGTCCAAAAAAAAATTTTTTTCAACTTTTTTCAATTTTACCCTCGTGGGATATATATTCTACCCACACACATTTGGAACTCTCCTGGGGTACCCTCACACATATTATTCCCTCATTTAGTGGATATTTTCACAAAAAAGTGAAATTTTCAAAAATCCAGAAAATTGGCTGAAAATGACTAAATATCAAGGACTCATTGGGCGAATCGCTCTGGAACTGAAATTAGAACGATCACTGACATTTGCCCTATCTGAAAGTCTGATAAACGCCGGAAAAATGACTAAGTCCAAAAGAAAAATTTTTTCAACTTTTTTCAATTTTACCCCCGTGGGGGTATATATTCTACCCACACACATTGGGAACTCTCCTGGGGTACCCTCGCACATATTATTCCCTCATTTAGTGGATATTTTCACAAAAAAGAGAAATTTTCAAAAATCCAGAAAATTGGCTGAAAACGACTAAATATCAAGGACTCATTGGGCGAATCGCTCTGGAACTGAAATTGGAACGCTCACTGACATTTGCCCTATCTGAAAGTTTGATAAACACTGGAAAAATGACTAAGTCCCAAAAAAAATTTTTTTCAACTTTTTTCAATTTTACCCTCGTGGGATATATATTCTACCCACACACATTTGGAACTCTCCTGGGGTACCCTCAGACATATTATTCCCTCATTTAGTGGATATTTTCACAAAAAAGTGAAATTTTCAAAAATCCAGAAAATTGGCTGAAAACGACTAAATATCAAGGACTCTTTGGGCGAATCGCTCTGGAACTGAAATCGGAACGCTCACTGACATTTGCCCTATCTGAAAGTCTGATAAACGCCGGAAAAATGACTAAGTCCAAAAAAAAATTTTTTTCATCTTTTTTCAATTTTACCCCCGTGGGATATATATTCTACCCACACACATTTGGAACTCTCCTGGGGTACCCTCACACATATTATTCCCTCATTTAGTGGATATTTTCACAAAAAAGTGAAATTTTCAAAAATCCAGAAAATTGGCTGAAAACGACTAAATATCAAGGACTCATTGGGCGAATCGCTCTGGAACTGAAATTGGAACGCTCACTGACATTTGCCCTATCTGAAAGTTTGATAAACACTGGAAAAATGACTAAGTCCAAAAAAAAATGTTTTTCAACTTTTTTCAATTTTACCCTCTTGGGATATATATTCTACCCACACACATTTGGAACTCTCCTGGGGTACCCTCACACATATTATTCCCTCATTTAGTGGATATTTTCACAAAAAAGTGAAATTTTCAAAAATCCAGAAAATTGGCTGAAAACGACTAAATATCAAGGACTCATTGGGCGAATCGCTCTGGAACTGAAATCGGAACGCTCACTGACATTTGCCCTATCTGAAAGTCTGATAAACGCCGGAAAAATAACTAAGTCCAAAAAAAAAAAAATTTTTAAACTTTTTTCAATTTTACCCCTGTGGGATATATATTCTACCCACACACATTTGGAACTCTTCTGGGGTACCCTCACACATATTATTCCCTCATTTAGTGGATATTTTCACAAAAAAGAGAAATTTTCAAAAATCCAGAAAATTGGCTGAAAACGACTAAATATCAAGGACTCACTGGGCGAATCGCTCTGGAACTGAAATCGGAACGCTCACTGACATTTGCCCTATCTGAAAGTCTGACAAAACGCTGGAAAAATGACTAAGTCCAAAAGAAAAATTATTTCAACTTTTTTAAATTTTACCCCCGTGGGATATATATTCTACCCACACACATTTGGAACTCTCCTGGGGTTCCCTCACACATATTATTCCCTCATTTAGTGGATATTTTCACAAAAAAGTGACATTTTCAAAAATTCAGAAAATTGGCTGAAAATGACGAAACATCAAGGACTCATTGGGCGAATCGCTCTGGAACTGAAATTAGAACGATCACTGACATTTGCCCTATCTGAAAGTCTGATAAACGCCGGAAAAATGACTAAGTCCAAAAGAAAAATTTTTTCAACTTTTTTCAATTTTACCCCCGTGGGATATATATTCTACCCACACACATTTGGAACTCTCCTGGGGTACCCTCACACATATTATTCCCTCATTTAGTGGATATTTTCACAAAAAAGTGAAATTTTCAAAAAATCCAGAAAATTGGCTAAAAACGACAAAATATCAACGACTCATTGGGCGAATCGCTCTGGAACTGAAATCGGAACGCTCCCTGACATTTGCCCTATCTGAAAGTCTAATAAACGCCGGAAAAATGACTAAGTCCAAAAAAAAAATTTTTTCATCTTTTTTCAATTTTACCCCCGTGGGATATATATTCTAGCCACACACATTTGGAACTCTCCTGGGGTACCCTCAGACATATTATTCCCTCATTTAGTGGATATTTTCACAAAAAAGTGAAATTTTCAAAAATCCAGAAAATTGGCTGAAAACGACTAAATATCAAGGACTCATTGGGCGAATCGCTCTGGAACTGAAATTGGAACGCTCACTGACATTTGCCCTATCTGAAAGTTTGATAAACACTGGAAAAATGACTAAGTCCCAAAAAAACTTTTTTTCAACTTTTTTCAATTTTACCCTCGTGGGATATATATTCTACCCACACACATTTGGAACTCTCCTGGGGTACCCTCAGACATATTATTCCCTCATTTAGTGGATATTTTCACAAAAAAGTGAAATTTTCAAAAATCCAGAAAATTGGCTGAAAACGACTAAATATCAAGGACTCTTTGGGCGAATCGCTCTGGAACTGAAATCGGAACGCTCACTGACATTTGCCCTATCTGAAAGTCTGATAAACGCCGGAAAAATGACTAAGTCCAAAAAAAAATGTTTTTCAACTTTTTTCAATTTTACCCTCGTGGGATATATATTCTACCTCCACACATTTGGAACTCTTCTGGGGTACCCTCACACATATTATTACCTCATTTAGTGGATATTTTCACAAAAAAGAGAAATTTTCAAAAATCCAGAAAATTGGCTGAAAACGACTAAATATCAAGGACTCATTGGGCAAATCGCTCTGGAACTGAAATCGGAATGCTCACTGACATTTGCCCTATCTGAAAGTCTGATAAACACTGGAAAAATGACTAAGTCCCAAAAAATAATTTTTTCATCTTTTTTCAATTTTACCCCCGTGGGATATATATTCTACCCACACACATTTGGAACTCTCCTGGGGTACCCTCACACATATTATTCCCTCATTTAATGGATATTTTCACAAAAAAGTGAAATTTTCAAAAATCCAGAAAATTGGCTGAAAATGACGAAATATCAAGGACTCATTGGGCGAATCGCTCTGGAACTGAAATTAGAACGCTCACTGTCATTTGCCCTATCTGAAAGTCTGAGAAACGCAGGAAAAATGACTAAGTCCAAAAGAAAAATTTTTTCAACTTTTTTCAATTTTACCCCCGTGGGATATATATTCTACCCACACACATTGGGATCTCTCCTGGGGTACCCTCGCACATATTATTCCCTCATTTAGTGGATATTTTCACAAAAAAGAGAAATTTTCAAAAATCCAGAAAATTGGCTGAAAACGACTAAATATCAAGGACTCATTGGGCGAATCGCTCTGGAACTGAAATTGGAACGCTCACTGACATTTGCCCTATCTGAAAGTTTGATAAACACTGGAAAAATGACTAAGTCCCAAAAAAACTTTTTTTCAACTTTTTTCAATTTTACCCTCGTGGGATATATATTCTACCCACACACATTTGGAACTCTCCTGGGGTACCCTCAGACATATTATTCCCTCATTTAGTGGATATTTTCACAAAAAAGTGAAATTTTCAAAAATCCAGAAAATTGGCTGAAAACGACTAAGTATCAAGGACTCATTGGGCGAATTGCTCTGGAACTGAAATTGGAACGCTCACTGACATTTGCCCTCTCTGAAAGTCTGATAAACACTGGAAAAATGACTAAGTCCAAAAAAAAATTTTTTTCAACTTTTTTCAATTTTACCCTCGTGGGATATATATTCTACCCACACACATTTGGAACTCTCCTGGGGTACCCTCACACATATTATTCCCTCATTTAGTGGATATTTTCACAAAAAAGTGAAATTTTCAAAAATCCAGAAAATTGGCTGAAAATGACCAAATATCAAGGACTCATTGGGCGAATCGCTCTGGAACTGAAATTAGAACGATCACTGACATTTGCCCTATCTGAAAGTCTGATAAACGCCGGAAAAATGACTAAGTCCAAAAGAAAAATTTTTTCAACTTTTTTCAATTTTACCCCCGTGGGATATATATTCTACCCACACACATTGGGAACTCTCCTGGGGTACCCTCGCACATATTATTCCCTCATTTAGTGGATATTTTCACAAAAAAGAGAAATTTTCAAAAATCCAGAAAATTGGCTGAAAACGACTAAATATCAAGGACTCATTGGGCGAATCGCTCTGGAACTGAAATTGGAACGCTCACTGACATTTGCCCTATCTGAAAGTTTGATAAACACTGGAAAAATGTCTAAGTCCCAAAAAAACTTTTTTTCAACTTTTTTCAATTTTACCCTCGTGGGATATATATTCTACCCACACACATTTGGAACTCTCCTGGGGTACCCTCAGACATATTATTCCCTCATTTAGTGGATATTTTCACAAAAAAGTGAAATTTTCAAAAATCCAGAAAATTGGCTGAAAACGACTAAATATCAAGGACTCTTTGGGCGAATCGCTCTGGAACTGAAATCGGAATGCTCACTGACATTTGCCCTATCTGAAAGTCTGATAAACGCCGGAAAAATGACTAAGTCCAAAAAAAAATGTTTTTCATCTTTTTTCAATTTTACCCCCGTGGGATATATATTCTACCCACACACATTTGCAACTCTCCTGGGGTACCCTCACACATATTATTCCCTCATTTAGTGGATATTTTCACAAAAAAGTGAAATTTTCAAAAATCCAGAAAATTGGCTGAAAACGACTAAATATCAAGGACTCATTGGGCGAATCGCTCTGGAACTGAAATCGGAACGCTCACTGACATTTGCCCTATCTGAAAGTCTGACAAAACGCTGGAAAAATGACTAAGTCCAAAAGAAAAATTATTTCAACTTTTTTAAATTTTACCCCCGTGGGATATATATTCTACCCACACACATTTGGAACTCTCCTGGGGTTCCCTCACACATATTATTCCCTCATTTAGTGGATATTTTCACAAAAAAGTGAAATTTTCAAAAATCCAGAAAATTGGCTGAAAACGACTAAATATCAAGGACTCATTGGGCGAATCGCTCTGTAATTGAAATCGGAACGCTCACTGACATTTGTCCTATCTGAAAGGCTGATAAATGCCGGAAAAAATGACTAAGTCCAAAAAAAATTTTTTTTCAACTTTTTTCAATTTTACCCCCGTGGGATATATATTCTACCCAAACACATTGGGAGCTCTCCTGGGGTACCCTCACACATATTATTCCCACATTTAGTGGATATTTTCACAAAAAAGTGAAATTTTCAAAAATTCAGAAAATTGGCTGAAAATGATGAAGTATCAAGGACTCATTGGGCGAATTGCTCTGGAACTGAAATTGGAACGCTCACTGACATTTGCCCTATCTGAAAGTCTGATAAACGCCGGAAAAATGACTAAGTCCAAAAAAAAATTTTTTTCATCTTTTTTCAATTTTACCCCCGTGGGATATATATTCTACCCACACACATTTGGAACTCTCCTGGGGTACCCTCACACATATTATTCCCTCATTTAGTGGATATTTTCACAAAAAAGTGAAATTTTCAAAAATCCAGAAAATTGGCTGAAAACGACTAAGTATCAAGGACTCATTGGGCGAATTGCTCTGGAACTGAAATTGGAACGCTCACTGACATTTGCCCTATCTGAAAGTCTGATAACACTGGAAAAATGACTAAGTCCAAAAAAAAATTTTTTTCAACTTTTTTCAATTTTACCCTCGTGGGATATATATTCTACCCACACACATTTGGAACTCTCCTGGGGTACCCTCACACATATTATTCCCTCATTTAGTGGATATTTTCACAAAAAAGTGACATTTTCAAAAATCCAGAAAATTGGCTGAAAACGACTAAATATCAAGGACTCATTGGGCGAATCGCTCTGGAACTGAAATCGGAACGCTCACTGACATTTGCCCTATCTGAAAGTCTGATAAACGCCGGAAAAATGACTAAGTCCAAAAAAAAATGTTTTTCAACTTTTTTAAATTTTACCCTCGTGGGATATATATTCTACCCACACACATTTGGAACTCTTCTGGGGTACCCTCACACATATTATTCCCTCATTTAGTGGATATTTTCACAAAAAAGAGAAATTTTCAAAAATCCAGAAAATTGGCTGAAAACGACTAAATATCAAGGACTCATTGGGCAAATCGCTCTGGAACTGAAATCGGAATGCTCACTGACATTTGCCCTATCTGAAAGTCTGATAAACACTGGAAAAATGACTAAGTCCCAAAAAATAATTTTTTCATCTTTTTTCAATTTTACCCCCGTGGGATATATATTCTACCCACACACATTTGGAACTCTCCTGGGGTACCCTCACACATATTATTCCCTCATTTAATGGATATTTTCACAAAAAAGTGAAATTTTCAAAAATCCAGAAAATTGGCTGAAAATGACGAAATATCAAGGACTCATTGGGCGAATCGCTCTGGAACTGAAATTAGAACGCTCACTGTCATTTGCCCTATCTGAAAGTCTGAGAAACGCAGGAAAAATGACTAAGTCCAAAAAAAAAATTTTTTCAACTTTTTTCAATTTTACCCTCGTGGGATATATATTCTACCCACACACATTTGGAACTCTCCTGGGTTACCCTCACACATATTATTCCCTCATTTAGTGGATATTTTCACAAAAAAGTGAAATTTTCAAAAATTCAGAAAATTGGCTGAAAATGACGAAACATCAAGGACTCATTGGGCGAATCGCTCTGGAACTGAAATTAGAACGATCACTGACATTTGCCCTATCTGAAAGTCTGATAAACGCCGGAAAAATGACTAAGTCCAAAAGAAAAATTTTTTCAACTTTTTTCAATTTTACCCCCGTGGGATATATATTCTACCCACACACATTTGGAACTCTCCTGGGGTACCCTCACACATATTATTCCCTCATTTAGTGGATATTTTCACAAAAAAGTGAAATTTTCAAAAATCCAGAAAATTGGCTGAAAACGACTAAGTATCAAGGACTCATTGGGCGAATTGCTCTGGAACTGAAATTGGAACGCTCACTGACATTTGCCCTATCTGAAAGTCTGATAAACACTGGAAAAATGACTAAGTCCAAAAAAAAATTTTTTTCAACTTTTTTCAATTTTACCCTCGTGGGATATATATTCTACCCACACACATTTGGAACTCTCCTGGGGTACCCTCACACATATTATTCCCTCATTTAGTGGATATTTTCACAAAAAAGTGAAATTTTCAAAAATCCAGAAAATTGGCTGAAAATGACCAAATATCAAGGACTCATTGGGCGAATCGCTCTGGAACTGAAATTAGAACGATCACTGACATTTGCCCTATCTGAAAGTCTGATAAACGCCGGAAAAATGACTAAGTCCAAAAGAAAAATTTTTTCAACTTTTTTCAATTTTACCCCCGTGGGATATATATTCTACCCACACACATTGGGAACTCTCCTGGGGTACCCTCGCACATATTATTCCCTCATTTAGTGGATATTTTCACAAAAAAGAGAAATTTTCAAAAATCCAGAAAATTGGCTGAAAACGACTAAATATCAAGGACTCATTGGGCGAATCGCTCTGGAACTGAAATTGGAACGCTCACTGACATTTGCCCTATCTGAAAGTTTGATAAACACTGGAAAAATGTCTAAGTCCCAAAAAAACTTTTTTTCAACTTTTTTCAATTTTACCCTCGTGGGATATATATTCTACCCACACACATTTGGAACTCTCCTGGGGTACCCTCAGACATATTATTCCCTCATTTAGTGGATATTTTCACAAAAAAGTGAAATTTTCAAAAATCCAGAAAATTGGCTGAAAACGACTAAATATCAAGGACTCTTTGGGCGAATCGCTCTGGAACTGAAATCGGAATGCTCACTGACATTTGCCCTATCTGAAAGTCTGATAAACGCCGGAAAAATGACTAAGTCCAAAAAAAAATGTTTTTCATCTTTTTTCAATTTTACCCCCGTGGGATATATATTCTACCCACACACATTTGCAACTCTCCTGGGGTACCCTCACACATATTATTCCCTCATTTAGTGGATATTTTCACAAAAAAGTGAAATTTTCAAAAATCCAGAAAATTGGCTGAAAACGACTAAATATCAAGGACTCATTGGGCGAATCGCTCTGGAACTGAAATCGGAACGCTCACTGACATTTGCCCTATCTGAAAGTCTGACAAAACGCTGGAAAAATGACTAAGTCCAAAAGAAAAATTATTTCAACTTTTTTAAATTTTACCCCCGTGGGATATATATTCTACCCACACACATTTGGAACTCTCCTGGGGTTCCCTCACACATATTATTCCCTCATTTAGTGGATATTTTCACAAAAAAGTGAAATTTTCAAAAATCCAGAAAATTGGCTGAAAACGACTAAATATCAAGGACTCATTGGGCGAATCGCTCTGTAATTGAAATCGGAACGCTCACTGACATTTGTCCTATCTGAAAGGCTGATAAATGCCGGAAAAAATGACTAAGTCCAAAAAAAATTTTTTTTCAACTTTTTTCAATTTTACCCCCGTGGGATATATATTCTACCCAAACACATTGGGAGCTCTCCTGGGGTACCCTCACACATATTATTCCCACATTTAGTGGATATTTTCACAAAAAAGTGAAATTTTCAAAAATTCAGAAAATTGGCTGAAAATGATGAAGTATCAAGGACTCATTGGGCGAATTGCTCTGGAACTGAAATTGGAACGCTCACTGACATTTGCCCTATCTGAAAGTTTGATAAACACTGGAAAAATGACTAAGTCCCAAAAAAACATTTTTTCAACTTTTTTCAATTTTACCCTCGTGGGATATATATTCTACCCACACACATTTGGAACTCTCCTGGGGTACCCTCAGACATATTATTCCCTCATTTAGTGGATATTTTCACAAAAAAGTGAAATTTTCAAAAATCCAGAAAATTGGCTGAAAACGACTAAATATCAAGGACTCTTTGGGCGAATCGCTCTGGAACTGAAATCGGAACGCTCACTGACATTTGCCCTATCTGAAAGTCTGATAAACGCCGGAAAAATGACTAAGTCCAAAAAAAAATTTTTTTCATCTTTTTTCAATTTTACCCCCGTGGGATATATATTCTACCCACACACATTTGGAACTCTCCTGGGGTACCCTCACACATATTATTCCCTCATTTAGTGGATATTTTCACAAAAAAGTGAAATTTTCAAAAATCCAGAAAATTGGCTGAAAACGACTAAATATCAAGGACTCATTGGGCGAATCGCTCTGGAACTGAAATCGGAACGCTCACTGACATTTGCCCTATCTGAAAGTCTGATAAACGCCGGAAAAATGACTAAGTCCAAAAAAAAATGTTTTTCAACTTTTTTAAATTTTACCCTCGTGGGATATATATTCTACCCACACACATTTGGAACTCTTCTGGGGTACCCTCACACATATTATTCCCTCATTTAGTGGATATTTTCACAAAAAAGAGAAATTTTCAAAAATCCAGAAAATTGGCTGAAAACGACTAAATATCAAGGACTCATTGGGCAAATCGCTCTGGAACTGAAATCGGAATGCTCACTGACATTTGCCCTATCTGAAAGTCTGATAAACACTGGAAAAATGACTAAGTCCCAAAAAATAATTTTTTCATCTTTTTTCAATTTTACCCCCGTGGGATATATATTCTACCCACACACATTTGGAACTCTCCTGGGGTACCCTCACACATATTATTCCCTCATTTAATGGATATTTTCACAAAAAAGTGAAATTTTCAAAAATCCAGAAAATTGGCTGAAAATGACGAAATATCAAGGACTCATTGGGCGAATCGCTCTGGAACTGAAATTAGAACGCTCACTGTCATTTGCCCTATCTGAAAGTCTGAGAAACGCAGGAAAAATGACTAAGTCCAAAAAAAAAATTTTTTCAACTTTTTTCAATTTTACCCTCGTGGGATATATATTCTACCCACACACATTTGGAACTCTCCTGGGTTACCCTCACACATATTATTCCCTCATTTAGTGGATATTTTCACAAAAAAGTGAAATTTTCAAAAATTCAGAAAATTGGCTGAAAATGACGAAACATCAAGGACTCATTGGGCGAATCGCTCTGGAACTGAAATTAGAACGATCACTGACATTTGCCCTATCTGAAAGTCTGATAAACGCCGGAAAAATGACTAAGTCCAAAAGAAAAATTTTTTCAACTTTTTTCAATTTTACCCCCGTGGGATATATATTCTACCCACACACATTTGGAACTCTCCTGGGGTACCCTCACACATATTATTCCCTCATTTAGTGGATATTTTCACAAAAAAGTGAAATTTTCAAAAATCCAGAAAATTGGCTGAAAACGACTAAGTATCAAGGACTCATTGGGCGAATTGCTCTGGAACTGAAATTGGAACGCTCACTGACATTTGCCCTATCTGAAAGTCTGATAAACACTGGAAAAATGACTAAGTCCAAAAAAAAATTTTTTTCAACTTTTTTCAATTTTACCCTCGTGGGATATATATTCTACCCACACACATTTGGAACTCTCCTGGGGTACCCTCACACATATTATTCCCTCATTTAGTGGATATTTTCACAAAAAAGTGAAATTTTCAAAAATCCAGAAAATTGGCTGAAAACGACTAAATATCAAGGACTCATTGGGCGAATCGCTCTGGAACTGAAATCGGAACGCTCACTGACATTTGCCCTATCTGAAAGTCTGATAAACGCCGGAAAAATGACTAAGTCCAAAAAAAAATGTTTTTCAACTTTTTTCAATTTTACCCTCGTGGGATATATATTCTACCCACACACATTTGGAACTCTTCTGGGGTACCCTCACACATATTATTCCCTCATTTAGTGGATATTTTCACAAAAAAGAGAAATTTTCAAAAATCCAGAAAATTGGCTGAAAACGACTAAATATCAAGGACTCATTGGGCAAATCGCTCTGGAACTGAAATCGGAATGCTCACTGACATTTGCCCTATCTGAAAGTCTGATAAACACTGGAAAAATGACTAAGTCCCAAAAAATAATTTTTTCATCTTTTTTCAATTTTACCCCCGTGGGATATATATTCTACCCACACACATTTGGAACTCTCCTGGGGTACCCTCACACATATTATTCCCTCATTTAATGGATATTTTCACAAAAAAGTGAAATTTTCAAAAATCCAGAAAATTGGCTGAAAATGACGAAATATCAAGGACTCATTGGGCGAATTGCTCTGGAACTGAAATTAGAACGCTCACTGTCATTTGCCCTATCTGAAAGTCTGAGAAACGCAGGAAAAATGACTAAGTCCAAAAAAAAAATTTTTTCAACTTTTTTCAATTTTACCCTCGTGGGATATATATTCTACCCACACACATTTGGAACTCTCCTGGGTTACCCTCACACATATTATTCCCTCATTTAGTGGATATTTTCACAAAAAAGTGAAATTTTCAAAAATTCAGAAAATTGGCTGAAAATGACGAAACATCAAGGACTCATTGGGCGAATCGCTCTGGAACTGAAATTAGAACGATCACTGACATTTGCCCTATGTGAAAGTTTGATAAACACTGGAAAAATGACTAAGTCCCAAAAAAACTTTTTTTCAACTTTTTTCAATTTTACCCTCGTGGGATATATATTCTACCCACACACATTTGGAACTCTCCTGGGGTACCCTCAGACATATTATTCCCTCATTTAGTGGATATTTTCACAAAAAAGTGAAATTTTCAAAAATCCAGAAAATTGGCTGAAAACGACTAAATATCAAGGACTCTTTGGGCGAATCGCTCTGGAACTGAAATTGGAACGCTCACTGACATTTGCCCTATCTGAAAGTCTGATAAACACTGGAAAAATGACTAAGTCCAAAAAAAAATTTTTTTCAACTTTTTTCAATTTTACCCTCGTGGGATATATATTCTACCCACACACATTTGGAACTCTCCTGGGGTACCCTCACACATATTATTCCCTCATTTAGTGGATATTTTCACAAAAAAGTGAAATTTTCAAAAATCCAGAAAATTGGCTGAAAACGACTAAATATCAAGGACTCATTGGGCGAATCGCTCTGGAACTGAAATCGGAACGCTCACTGACATTTGCCCTATCTGAAAGTCTGATAAACGCCGGAAAAATGACTAAGTCCAAAAAAAAATGTTTTTCAACTTTTTTCAATTTTACCCTCGTGGGATATATATTCTACCCACACACATTTGGAACTCTTCTGGGGTACCCTCACACATATTATTCCCTCATTTAGTGGATATTTTCACAAAAAAGAGAAATTTTCAAAAATCCAGAAAATTGGCTGAAAACGACTAAATATCAAAGACTCATTGGGCAAATCGCTCTGGAACTGAAATCGGAATGCTCACTGACATTTGCCCTATCTGAAAGTCTGATAAACACTGGAAAAATGACTAAGTCCCAAAAAATAATTTTTTCATCTTTTTTCAATTTTACCCCCGTGGGATATATATTCTACCCACACACATTTGGAACTCTCCTGGGGTACCCTCACACATATTATTCCCTCATTTAATGGATATTTTCACAAAAAAGTGAAATTTTCAAAAATCCAGAAAATTGGCTGAAAATGACGAAATATCAAGGACTCATTGGGCGAATCGCTCTGGAACTGAAATTAGAACGCTCACTGTCATTTGCCCTATCTGAAAGTCTGAGAAACGCAGGAAAAATGACTAAGTCCAAAAAAAAAATTTTTTCAACTTTTTTCAATTTTACCCTCGTGGGATATATATTCTACCCACACACATTTGGAACTCTCCTGGGTTACCCTCACACATATTATTCCCTCATTTAGTGGATATTTTCACAAAAAAGTGAAATTTTCAAAAATTCAGAAAATTGGCTGAAAATGACGAAACATCAAGGACTCATTGGGCGAATCGCTCTGGAACTGAAATTAGAACGATCACTGACATTTGCCCTATCTGAAAGTTTGATAAACACTGGAAAAATGACTAAGTCCCAAAAAAACTTTTTTTCAACTTTTTTCAATTTTACCCTCGTGGGATATATATTCTACCCACACACATTTGGAACTCTCCTGGGGTACCCTCAGACATATTATTCCCTCATTTAGTGGATATTTTCACAAAAATGTGAAATTTTCAAAAATCCAGAAAATTGGCTGAAAACGACTAAATATCAAGGACTCTTTGGGCGAATCGCTCTGGAACTGAAATCGGAACGCTCACGGACATTTGCCCTATCTGAAAGTCTGATAAACGCCGGAAAAATGACTAAGTCCAAAAAAAAATTTTTTTCATCTTTTTTCAATTTTACCCCCGTGGGATATATATTCTACCCACACACATTTGGAACTCTACTGGGGTACCCTCACACATATTATTCCCTCATTTAGTGGATATTTTCACAAAAAAGTGAAATTTTCAAAAATCCAGAAAATTGGCTGAAAACGACTAAGTATCAAGGACTCATTGGGCGAATTGCTCTGGAACTGAAATTGGAACGCTCACTGACATTTGCCCTATCTGAAAGTCTGATAAACACTGGAAAAATGACTAAGTCCAAAAAAAAATTTTTTTCAACTTTTTTCAATTTTACCCTCGTGGGATATATATTCTACCCACACACATTTGGAACTCTTCTGGGGTACCCTCACACATATTATTCCCTCATTTAGTGGATATTTTCACAAAAAAGAGAAATTTTCAAAAATCCAGAAAATTGGCTGAAAACGACTAAATATCAAGGACTCATTGGGCAAATCGCTCTGGAACTGAAATCGGAATGCTCACTGACATTTGCCCTATCTGAAAGTCTGATAAACACTGGAAAAATGACTAAGTCCCAAAAAATAATTTTTTCATCTTTTTTCAATTTTACCCCCGTGGGATATATATTCTACCCACACACATTTGGAACTCTCCTGGGGTACCCTCACACATATTATTCCCTCATTTAATGGATATTTTCACAAAAAAGTGAAATTTTCAAAAATCCAGAAAATTGGCTGAAAATGACGAAATATCAAGGACTCATTGGGCGAATCGCTCTGGAACTGAAATTAGAACGCTCACTGTCATTTGCCCTATCTGAAAGTCTGAGAAACGCAGGAAAAATGACTAAGTCCAAAAAAAAAATTTTTTCAACTTTTTTCAATTTTACCCTCGTGGGATATATATTCTACCCACACACATTTGGAACTCTCCTGGGTTACCCTCACACATATTATTCCCTCATTTAGTGGATATTTTCACAAAAAAGTGAAATTTTCAAAAATTCAGAAAATTGGCTGAAAATGACGAAACATCAAGGACTCATTGGGCGAATCGCTCTGGAACTGAAATTAGAACGATCACTGACATTTGCCCTATCTGAAAGTCTGATAAACGCCGGAAAAATGACTAAGTCCAAAAGAAAAATTTTTTCAACTTTTTTCAATTTTACCCCCGTGGGATATATATTCTACCCACACACATTGGGAACTCTCCTGGGGTACCCTCGCACATATTATTCCCTCATTTAGTGGATATTTTCACAAAAAAGAGAAATTTTCAAAAATCCAGAAAATTGTCTGAAAACGACTAAATATCAAGGACTCATTGGGCGAATCGCTCTGGAACTGAAATTGGAACGCTCACTGACATTTGCCCTATCTGAAAGTTTGATAAACACTGGAAAAATGACTAAGTCCCAAAAAAACTTTTTTTCAACTTTTTTCAATTTTACCCCCGTGGGATATGTATTCTACCCACACACACTTGGAACTCTCCTGGGGTACCCTCACACATATTATTCCCTCATTTAGTGGATATTTTCACAAAAAAGTGAAATTTTCAAAAAATCCAGAAAATTGGCTAAAAACGACTAAATATCAACGACTCATTGGGCGAATCGCTCTATAACTGAAATCGGAACGCTCACTGACATTTGCCCTATCTGAAAGTCTAATAAACGCCGGAAAAATGACTAAGTCCAAAAAAAAAATTTTTTCATCTTTTTTCAATTTTACCCCCGTGGGATATATATTCTACCCACACACATTTGGAACTCTCCTGGGGTACCCTCAGACATATTATTCCCTCATTTAGTGGATATTTTTACAAAAAAGTGAAATTTTCAAAAATCCAGAAAATTGGCTGAAAACGACTAAATATCAAGGACTCATTGGGCGAATCGCTCTGGAACTGAAATTGGAACGCTCACTGACATTTGCCCTATCTGAAAGTTTGATAAACACTGGAAAAATGACTAAGTCCCAAAAAAACTTTTTTTCAAGTTTTTTCAATTTTACCCTCGTGGGATATATATTCTACCCACACACATTTGGAACTCTCCTGGGGTACCCTCAGACATATTATTCCCTCATTTAGTGGATATTTTCACAAAAAAGTGAAATTTTCAAAAATCCAGAAAATTGGCTGAAAACGACTAAATATCAAGGACTCTTTGGGCGAATCGCTCTGGAACTGAAATCGGAACGCTCACGGACATTTGCCCTATTTGAAAGTCTGATAAACGCCGGAAAAATGACTAAGTCCAAAAAAAAATGTTTTTCAACTTTTTTCAATTTTACCCCCGTGGGATATGTATTCTACCCACACACACTTGGAACTCTCCTGGGGTACCCTCACACATATTATTCCCTCATTTAGTGGATATTTTCACAAAAAAGTGAAATTTTCAAAAATCCAGAAAATTGGCTGAAAACGACTAAATATCAAGGACTCTTTGGGCGAATCGCTCTGGAACTGAAATCGGAACGCTCACTGACATTTGCCCTATCTGAAAGTCTGATAAACGCCGAAAAAATGACTAAGTCCAAAAAAAAATTTTTTTCATCTTTTTTCAATTTTACCCCCGTGGGATATATATTCTACCCACACACATTTGGAACTCTCCTGGGGTACCCTCACACATATTATTCCCTCATTTAGTGGATATTTTCACAAAAAAGAGAAATTTTCAAAAATCCAGAAAATTGGCTGAAAACGACTAAATATCAAGGACTCATTGGGCGAATCGCTCTGGAACTGAAATTGGAACGCTCACTGACATTTGCCCTATCTGAAAGTTTGATAAACACTGGAAAAATGACTAAGTCCCAAAAAAACTTTTTTTCCACTTTTTTCAATTTTACCCTCGTGGGATATATATTCTACCCACACACATTTGGAACTCTCCTGGGGTACCCTCAGACATATTATTCCCTCATTTAGTGGATATTTTCACAAAAAAGTGAAATTTTCAAAAATCCAGAAAATTTCCTGAAAACGACTAAATATCAAGGACTCTTTGGGCGAATCGCTCTGGAACTGAAATCGGAACGCTCACTGACATTTGCCCTATCTGAAAGTCTGATAAACGCCGGAAAAATGACTAAGTCCAAAAAAAAATTTTTTTCATCTTTTTTCAATTTTACCCCCGTGGGATATATATTCTACCCACACACATTTGGAACTCTCCTGGGGTACCCTCACACATATTATTCCCTCATTTAGTGGATATTTTCACAAAAAAGTGAAATTTTCAAAAATCCAGAAAATTGGCTGAAAACGACTAAATATCAAGGACTCATTGGGCGAATCGCTCTGGAACTGAAATCGGAACGCTCACTGACATTTGCCCTATCTGAAAGTCTGATAAACGCCGGAAAAATGACTAAGTCCAAAAAAAAAAAAATTTTTAAATTTTTTTCAATTTTACCCCTGTGGGATATATATTCTACCCACACACATTTGGAACTCTTCTGGGGTACCCTCACACATATTATTCCCTCATTTAGTGGATATTTTCACAAAAAAGAGAAATTTTCAAAAATCCAGAAAATTGGCTGAAAACGACTAAATATCAAGGACTCATTGGGCAAATCGCTCTGGAACTGAAATCGGAACGCTCACTGACATTTGCCCTATCTGAAAGTCTGATAAACACCGGAAAAATGACTAAGTCCAAAAAAAAATTTTTTTCAACTTTTTTCAATTTTACCCCCGTGGGATATATATTCTACCCAAACACATTGGGAGCTCTCCTGGGGTACCTTCACACATATTATTCCCTCATTTAGTGGATATTTTCACAAAAAAATGAAATTTTCAAAAATACAGAAAATTGGCTGAAAACGACTAAATATCAAGGACTCATTGGGCAAATCGCTCTGGAACTGAAATCGGAATGCTCACTGACATTTGCCCTCTCTGAAAGTCTGATAAACGCCGGAAAAATGACTAAGTCCAAAAAAAATTTTTTTCATCTTTTTTCAATTTTACCCCCGTGGGATATATATTCTACCCACACACATTTGGAACTCTCCTGGGGTACCCTCACACATATTATTCCCTCATTTAGTGGATATTTTCACAAAAAAGAGAAATTTTCAAAAATTCAGAAAATTGGCTGAAAACGACTAAATATCAAGGACTCATTGGCGAATCGCTCTGGAACTGAAATCGGAACGCTCACTGACATTTGCCCTCTCTGAAATTCTGATAAACGCCGGAAAAATGACTAAGTCCCAAAAAAAATTTTTTTCATCTTTTTTCAATTTTACCCCCGTGGGATATATATTCTACCCACACACATTTGGAACTCTCCTGGGGTACCCTCAGACATATTATTCCCTCATTTAGTGGATATTTTCACAAAAAAGTGAAATTTTCAAAAATCCAGAAAATTGGCTGAAAACGACTAAATATCAAGGACTCATTGGGCGAATCGCTCTGGAACTGAAATTGGAATGCTCACTGACATTTACCCTATCTGAAAGTCTGATAAACGCCGGAAAAATGACTAAGTCCAAAAAAAAATGTTTTTCAACTTTTTTCAATTTTACCCTCTTGGGATATATATTCTACCCACACACATTTGGAACTCTCCTGGGGTACCCTCACACATATTATTCCCTCATTTAGTGGATATTTTCACAAAAAAGTGAAATTTTCAAAAATCCAGAAAATTGGCTGAAAACGACTAAATATCAAGGACTCATTGGGCGAATCGCTCTGGAACTGAAATCGGAACGCTCACTGACATTTGCCCTATCTGAAAGTCTGATAAACGCCGGAAAAATGACTAAGTCCAAAAAAAAAAAATTTTTTAAACTTTTTTCAATTTTACCCCTGTGGGAAATATATTCTACCCACACACATTTGGAACTCTTCTGGGGTACCCTCACACATATTATTCCCTCATTTAGTGGATATTTTCACAAAAAAGAGAAATTTTCAAAAATCCAGAAAATTGGCTGAAAACGACTAAATATCAAGGACTCATTGGGCGAATCGCTCTGGAACTGAAATCGGAACGCTCACTGACATTTGCCCTATCTGAAAGTCTGATAAACACCGGAAAAATGACTAAGTCCAAAAAAAATTTTTTTTCAACTTTTTTCAATTTTACCCCCGTGGGATATATATTCTACCCACACACATTGGGAGCTCTCCTGGGGTACCTTCACACATATTATTCCCTCATTTAGTGGATATTTTCACAAAAAAATGAAATTTTCAAAAATACAGAAAATTGGCTGAAAACGACTAAATATCAAGGACTCATTGGGCAAATCGCTCTGGAACTGAAATCGGAACGCTCACTGACATTTGCCCTATCTGAAAGTCTGATAAACGCTGGAAAAATGACTAAGTCCAAAAAAAAAATTTTTTCATCTTTTTTCAATTTTACCCCCGTGGGATATATATTCTACCCACACACATTTGGAACTCTCCTGGGGAACCCTCACACATATTATTCCCTCATTTAGTGGATATTTTCACAAAAAAGTGAAATTTTCAAAAATTCAGAAAATTGGCTGAAAATGACGAAACATCAAGGACTCATTGGGCGAATCGCTCTGGAACTGAAATTAGAACGATCACTGACATTTGCCCTATCTGAAAGTCTGATAAACGCCGGAAAAATGACTAAGTCCAAAAGAAAAATTTTTTCAACTTTTTTCAATTTTACCCCCGTGGGATATATATTCTACCCACACACATTGGGAACTCTCCTGGGGTACCCTCGCACATATTATTCCCTCATTTAGTGGATATTTTCACAAAAAAGAGAAATTTTCAAAAATCCAGAAAATTGTCTGAAAACGACTAAATATCAAGGACTCATTGGGCGAATCGCTCTGGAACTGAAATTGGAACGCTCACTGACATTTGCCCTATCTGAAAGTTTGATAAACACTGGAAAAATGACTAAGTCCCAAAAAAACTTTTTTTCAACTTTTTTCAATTTTACCCCCGTGGGATATGTATTCTACCCACACACACTTGGAACTCTCCTGGGGTACCCTCACACATATTATTCCCTCATTTAGTGGATATTTTCACAAAAAAGTGAAATTTTCAAAAAATCCAGAAAATTGGCTAAAAACGACTAAATATCAACGACTCATTGGGCGAATCGCTCTATAACTGAAATCGGAACGCTCACTGACATTTGCCCTATCTGAAAGTCTAATAAACGCCGGAAAAATGACTAAGTCCAAAAAAAAAATTTTTTCATCTTTTTTCAATTTTACCCCCGTGGGATATATATTCTACCCACACACATTTGGAACTCTCCTGGGGTACCCTCAGACATATTATTCCCTCATTTAGTGGATATTTTTACAAAAAAGTGAAATTTTCAAAAATCCAGAAAATTGGCTGAAAACGACTAAATATCAAGGACTCATTGGGCGAATCGCTCTGGAACTGAAATTGGATCGCTCACTGACATTTGCCCTATCTGAAAGTTTGATAAACACTGGAAAAATGACTAAGTCCCAAAAAAACTTTTTTTCAAGTTTTTTCAATTTTACCCTCGTGGGATATATATTCTACCCACACACATTTGGAACTCTCCTGGGGTACCCTCAGACATATTATTCCCTCATTTAGTGGATATTTTCACAAAAAAGTGAAATTTTCAAAAATCCAGAAAATTGGCTGAAAACGACTAAATATCAAGGACTCTTTGGGCGAATCGCTCTGGAACTGAAATCGGAACGCTCACGGACATTTGCCCTCTCTGAAAGTCTGATAAACGCCGGAAAAATGACTAAGTCCAAAAAAAAATGTTTTTCAACTTTTTTCAATTTTACCCCCGTGGGATATGTATTCTACCCACACACACTTGGAACTCTCCTGGGGTACCCTCACACATATTATTCCCTCATTTAGTGGATATTTTCACAAAAAAGTGAAATTTTCAAAAATCCAGAAAATTGGCTGAAAACGACTAAATATCAAGGACTCTTTGGGCGAATCGCTCTGGAACTGAAATCGGAACGCTCACTGACATTTGCCCTATCTGAAAGTCTGATAAACGCCGGAAAAATGACTAAGTCCAAAAAAAAATTTTTTTCATCTTTTTTCAATTTTACCCCCGTGGGATATATATTCTACCCACACACATTTGGAACTCTCCTGGGGTACCCTCACACATATTATTCCCTCATTTAGTGGATATTTTCACAAAAAAGAGAAATTTTCAAAAATCCAGAAAATTGGCTGAAAACGACTAAATATCAAGGACTCATTGGGCGAATCGCTCTGGAACTGAAATTGGAACGCTCACTGACATTTGCCCTATCTGAAAGTTTGATAAACACTGGAAAAATGACTAAGTCCCAAAAAAACTTTTTTTCCACTTTTTTCAATTTTACCCTCGTGGGATATATATTCTACCCACACACATTTGGAACTCTCCTGGGGTACCCTCAGACATATTATTCCCTCATTTAGTGGATATTTTCACAAAAAAGTGAAATTTTCAAAAATCCAGAAAATTGGCTGAAAACGACTAAATATCAAGGACTCATTGGGCGAATCGCTCTGGAACTGAAATCGGAACGCTCACTGACATTTGCCCTATCTGAAAGTCTGATAAACGCCGGAAAAATGACTAAGTCCAAAAAAAAAAAATTTTTTAAACTTTTTTCAATTTTACCCCTGTGGGATATATATTCTACCCACACACATTTGGAACTCTTCTGGGGTACCCTCACACATATTATTCCCTCATTTAGTGGATATTTTCACAAAAAAGAGAAATTTTCAAAAATCCAGAAAATTGGCTGAAAACGACTAAATATCAAGGACTCATTGGGCGAATCGCTCTGGAACTGAAATCGGAACGCTCACTGACATTTGCCCTATCTGAAAGTCTGATAAACACCGGAAAAATGACTAAGTCCAAAAAAAATTTTTTTTCAACTTTTTTCAATTTTACCCCCGTGGGATATATATTCTACCCACACACATTGGGAGCTCTCCTGGGGTACCTTCACACATATTATTCCCTCATTTAGTGGATATTTTCACAAAAAAATGAAATTTTCAAAAATACAGAAAATTGGCTGAAAACGACTAAATATCAAGGACTCATTGGGCAAATCGCTCTGGAACTGAAATCGGAACGCTCACTGACATTTGCCCTATCTGAAAGTCTGATAAACGCTGGAAAAATGACTAAGTCCAAAAAAAAAATTTTTTCATCTTTTTTCAATTTTACCCCCGTGGGATATATATTCTACCCACACACATTTGGAACTCTCCTGGGGAACCCTCACACATATTATTCCCTCATTTAATGGATATTTTCACAAAAAAGTGAAATTTTCAAAAATCCAGAAAATTGGCTGAAAACGACTAAATATCAAGGACTCATTGGGCAAATTGCTCTGGAACTGAATTTGGAGTGATCACTGACATTTGCCCAATCTGAAAGTCTGATAAACGCCGGAAAAATGACTAAGTTAAAAAAAAAATTTTTTTCATCTTTTTTCAATTTTACCCCCGTGGGATATATATTCTACCCACACACATTTGGAACTCTCCTGGGGTACCCTCACACATATTATTCCCTCATTTAATGGATATTTTCACAAAAAAGTGAAATTTTCAAAAATCCAGAAAATTGGCTGAAAACGACTAAATATCAAGGACTCATTGGGCAAATTGCTCTGGAACTGAATTTGGAATGATCACTGACATTTGCCCAATCTGAAAGTCTGATAAACGCCGGAAAAATGACTAAGTCCAAAAAAAAATTTTTTTCATCTTTTTTCAATTTTACCCCCGTGGGATATATATTCTACCCACACACATTTGGAACTCTCCTGGGGTACCCTCACACATATTATTCCCTCATTTAATGGATATTTTCACAAAAAAGTGAAATTTTCAAAAATCCAGAAAATTGGCTGAAATTGATTAAATATCAAGGACTCATTGGGCGAATCGCTCTGGAACTGAAATCGGAACGCTCACTGACATTTGCCCTCTCTGAAAGTCTGATAAACGCCGGAAAAATGACTAAGTCCAAAAAAAATTTTTTTCATCTTTTTTCAATTTTACCCCCGTGGGATATATATTCTACCCACACACATTTGGAACTCTCCTGGGGTACCCTCACACATATTATTCCCTCATTTAGTGGATATTTTCACAAAAAAGAGAAATTTTCAAAAATTCAGAAAATTGGCTGAAAACGACTAAATATCAAGGACTCATTGGCGAATCGCTCTGGAACTGAAATCGGAACGCTCACTGACATTTGCCCTATCTGAAAGTCTGATAAACACCGGAAAAATGACTAAGTCTAAAAAAAATTTTTTTTCAACTTTTTTCAATTTTACCCCCGTGGGATATATATTCTACCCACACACATTGGGAGCTCTCCTGGGGTACCTTCACACATATTATTCCCTCATTTAGTGGATATTTTCACAAAAAAATGAAATTTTCAAAAATACAGAAAATTGGCTGAAAACGACTAAATATCAAGGACTCATTGGGCAAATCGCTCTGGAACTGAAATCGGAACGCTCACTGACATTTGCCCTATCTGAAAGTCTGATAAACGCTGGAAAAATGACTAAGTCCAAAAAAAAAATTTTTTCATCTTTTTTCAATTTTACCCCCGTGGGATATATATTCTACCCACACACATTTGGAACTCTCCTGGGGAACCCTCACACATATTATTCCCTCATTTAATGGATATTTTCACAAAAAAGTGAAATTTTCAAAAATCCAGAAAATTGGCTGAAAACGACTAAATATCAAGGACTCATTGGGCAAATTGCTCTGGAACTGAATTTGGAGTGATCACTGACATTTGCCCAATCTGAAAGTCTGATAAACGCCGGAAAAATGACTAAGTTAAAAAAAAAATTTTTTTCATCTTTTTTCAATTTTACCCCCGTGGGATATATATTCTACCCACACACATTTGGAACTCTCCTGGGGTACCCTCACACATATTATTCCCTCATTTAATGGATATTTTCACAAAAAAGTGAAATTTTCAAAAATCCAGAAAATTGGCTGAAAACGACTAAATATCAAGGACTCATTGGGCAAATTGCTCTGGAACTGAATTTGGAATGATCACTGACATTTGCCCAATCTGAAAGTCTGATAAACGCCGGAAAAATGACTAAGTCCAAAAAAAAATTTTTTTCATCTTTTTTCAATTTTACCCCCGTGGGATATATATTCTACCCACACACATTTGGAACTCTCCTGGGGTACCCTCACACATATTATTCCCTCATTTAATGGATATTTTCACAAAAAAGTGAAATTTTCAAAAATCCAGAAAATTGGCTGAAATTGATTAAATATCAAGGACTCATTGGGCGAATCGCTCTGGAACTGAAATCGGAACGCTCACTGACATTTGCCCTCTCTGAAAGTCTGATAAACGCCGGAAAAATGACTAAGTCCAAAAAAAATTTTTTTCATCTTTTTTCAATTTTACCCCCGTGGGATATATATTCTACCCACACACATTTGGAACTCTCCTGGGGTACCCTCACACATATTATTCCCTCATTTAGTGGATATTTTCACAAAAAAGAGAAATTTTCAAAAATTCAGAAAATTGGCTGAAAACGACTAAATATCAAGGACTCATTGGCGAATCGCTCTGGAACTGAAATCGGAACGCTCACTGACATTTGCCCTCTCTGAAAGTCTGATAAACGCCGGAAAAATGACTAAGTCCCAAAAAAAATTTTTTTCAACTTTTTTCAATTTTACCCTCGTGGGATATATATTCTACCCACACACATTTGGAACTCTCATGGGGTACCCTCAGACATATTATTCCCTCATTTAGTGGATATTTTCACAAAAAAGTGAAATTTTCAAAAATCCAGAAAATTGGCTGAAAACGACTAAATATCAAGGACTCATTGGGCGAATCGCTCTGGAACTGAAATTGGAACGCTCACTGACATTTGCCCTATCTGAAAGTTTGATAAACACTGGAAAAATGACTAAGTCCCAAAAAAAATTTTTTTCAACTTTTTTCAATTTTACCCTCGTGGGATATATATTCTACCCACACACATTTGGAACTCTCCTGGGGTACCCTCAGACATATTATTCCCTCATTTAGTGGATATTTTCACAAAAAAGTGAAATTTTCAAAAATCCAGAAAATTGGCTGAAAACGACTAAATATCAAGGACTCATTGGGCAAATTGCTCTGGAACTGAATTTGGAATGATCACTGACATTTGCCCAATCTGAAAGTCTGATAAACGCCGGAAAAATGACTAAGTCCAAAAAAAAATTTTTTTCATCTTTTTTCAATTTTACCCCCGTGGGATATATATTCTACCCACACACATTTGGAACTCTCCTGGGGTACCCTCACACATATTATTCCCTCATTTAATGGATATTTTCACAAAAAAGTGAAATTTTCAAAAATCCAGAAAATTGGCTGAAATTGATTAAATATCAAGGACTCATTGGGCGAATCGCTCTGGAACTGAAATCGGAACGCTCACTGACATTTGCCCTCTCTGAAAGTCTGATAAACGCCGGAAAAATGACTAAGTCCAAAAAAAATTTTTTTCATCTTTTTTCAATTTTACCCCCGTGGGATATATATTCTACCCACACACATTTGGAACTCTCCTGGGGTACCCTCACACATATTATTCCCTCATTTAGTGGATATTTTCACAAAAAAGAGAAATTTTCAAAAATTCAGAAAATTGGCTGAAAACGACTAAATATCAAGGACTCATTGGCGAATCGCTCTGGAACTGAAATCGGAACGCTCACTGACATTTGCCCTATCTGAAAGTCTGATAAACACCGGAAAAATGACTAAGTCTAAAAAAAATTTTTTTTCAACTTTTTTCAATTTTACCCCCGTGGGATATATATTCTACCCACACACATTGGGAGCTCTCCTGGGGTACCTTCACACATATTATTCCCTCATTTAGTGGATATTTTCACAAAAAAATGAAATTTTCAAAAATACAGAAAATTGGCTGAAAACGACTAAATATCAAGGACTCATTGGGCAAATCGCTCTGGAACTGAAATCGGAATGCTCACTGACATTTGCCCTATCTGAAAGTCTGATAAACGCTGGAAAAATGACTAAGTCCAAAAAAAAAATTTTTTCATCTTTTTTCAATTTTACCCCCGTGGGATATATATTCTACCCACACACATTTGGAACTCTCCTGGGGAACCCTCACACATATTATTCCCTCATTTAATGGATATTTTCACAAAAAAGTGAAATTTTCAAAAATCCAGAAAATTGGCTGAAAACGACTAAATATCAAGGACTCATTGGGCAAATTGCTCTGGAACTGAATTTGGAGTGATCACTGACATTTGCCCAATCTGAAAGTCTGATAAACGCCGGAAAAATGACTAAGTTAAAAAAAAAATTTTTTTCATCTTTTTTCAATTTTACCCCCGTGGGATATATATTCTACCCACACACATTTGGAACTCTCCTGGGGTACCCTCACACATATTATTCCCTCATTTAATGGATATTTTCACAAAAAAGTGAAATTTTCAAAAATCCAGAAAATTGGCTGAAAACGACTAAATATCAAGGACTCATTGGGCAAATTGCTCTGGAACTGAATTTGGAATGATCACTGACATTTGCCCAATCTGAAAGTCTGATAAACGCCGGAAAAATGACTAAGTCCAAAAAAAAATTTTTTTCATCTTTTTTCAATTTTACCCCCGTGGGATATATATTCTACCCACACACATTTGGAACTCTCCTGGGGTACCCTCAGACATATTATTCCCTCATTTAGTGGATATTTTCACAAAAAAGTGAAATTTTCAAAAATCCAGAAAATTGGCTGAAAACGACTAAATATCAAGGACTCATTGGGCAAATTGCTCTGGAACTGAATTTGGAATGATCACTGACATTTGCCCAATCTGAAAGTCTGATAAACGCTGGAAAAATGACTAAGTCCAAAAAAAAATTTTTTTCATCTTTTTTCAATTTTACCCCCGTGGGATATATATTCTACCCACACACATTTGGAACTCTCCTGGGGTACCCTCACACATATTATTCCCTCATTTAATGGATATTTTCACAAAAAAGTGAAATTTTCAAAAATCCAGAAAATTGGCTGAAATTGATTAAATATCAAGGACTCATTGGGCGAATCGCTCTGGAACTGAAATCGGAACGCTCACTGACATTTGCCCTCTCTGAAAGTCTGATAAACGCCGGAAAAATGACTAAGTCCAAAAAAAATTTTTTTCATCTTTTTTCAATTTTACCCCCGTGGGATATATATTCTACCCACACACATTTGGAACTCTCCTGGGGTACCCTCACACATATTATTCCCTCATTTAGTGGATATTTTCACAAAAAAGAGAAATTTTCAAAAATTCAGAAAATTGGCTGAAAACGACTAAATATCAAGGACTCATTGGCGAATCGCTCTGGAACTGAAATCGGAACGCTCACTGACATTTGCCCTATCTGAAAGTCTGATAAACACCGGAAAAATGACTAAGTCTAAAAAAAATTTTTTTTCAACTTTTTTCAATTTTACCCCCGTGGGATATATATTCTACCCACACACATTGGGAGCTCTCCTGGGGTACCTTCACACATATTATTCCCTCATTTAGTGGATATTTTCACAAAAAAATGAAATTTTCAAAAATACAGAAAATTGGCTGAAAACGACTAAATATCAAGGACTCATTGGGCAAATCGCTCTGGAACTGAAATCGGAATGCTCACTGACATTTGCCCTATCTGAAAGTCTGATAAACGCTGGAAAAATGACTAAGTCCAAAAAAAAAATTTTTTCATCTTTTTTCAATTTTACCCCCGTGGGATATATATTCTACCCACACACATTTGGAACTCTCCTGGGGAACCCTCACACATATTATTCCCTCATTTAATGGATATTTTCACAAAAAAGTGAAATTTTCAAAAATCCAGAAAATTGGCTGAAAACGACTAAATATCAAGGACTCATTGGGCAAATTGCTCTGGAACTGAATTTGGAGTGATCACTGACATTTGCCCAATCTGAAAGTCTGATAAACGCCGGAAAAATGACTAAGTTAAAAAAAAAATTTTTTTCATCTTTTTTCAATTTTACCCCCGTGGGATATATATTCTACCCACACACATTTGGAACTCTCCTGGGGTACCCTCACACATATTATTCCCTCATTTAATGGATATTTTCACAAAAAAGTGAAATTTTCAAAAATCCAGAAAATTGGCTGAAAACGACTAAATATCAAGGACTCATTGGGCAAATTGCTCTGGAACTGAATTTGGAATGATCACTGACATTTGCCCAATCTGAAAGTCTGATAAACGCCGGAAAAATGACTAAGTCCAAAAAAAAATTTTTTTCATCTTTTTTCAATTTTACCCCCGTGGGATATATATTCTACCCACACACATTTGGAACTCTCCTGGGGTACCCTCACACATATTATTCCCTCATTTAATGGATATTTTCACAAAAAAGTGAAATTTTCAAAAATCCAGAAAATTGGCTGAAATTGATTAAATATCAAGGACTCATTGGGCGAATCGCTCTGGAACTGAAATCGGAACGCTCACTGACATTTGCCCTCTCTGAAAGTCTGATAAACGCCGGAAAAATGACTAAGTCCAAAAAAAATTTTTTTCATCTTTTTTCAATTTTACCCCCGTGGGATATATATTCTACCCACACACATTTGGAACTCTCCTGGGGTACCCTCACACATATTATTCCCTCATTTAGTGGATATTTTCACAAAAAAGAGAAATTTTCAAAAATTCAGAAAATTGGCTGAAAACGACTAAATATCAAGGACTCATTGGCGAATCGCTCTGGAACTGAAATCGGAACGCTCACTGACATTTGCCCTCTCTGAAAGTCTGATAAACGCCGGAAAAATGACTAAGTCCCAAAAAAATTTTTTTTCATCTTTTTTCAATTTTACCCCCGTGGGATATATATTCTACCCAAACACATTGGGAGCTCTCCTGGGTTACCCTCACACATATTATTCCCTCATTTAGTGGATATTTTCACAAAAAAGTGAAATTTTCAAAAATCCAGAAAATTGGCTGAAAACGACTAAATATCAAGGACTCATTGGTGAATCGCTCTGGAACTGAAATTGGAACGCTCACTGACATTTACCCTATCTGAAAGTCTGATAAACGCCGGAAAAATGACTAAGTCCAAAAAAAAATGTTTTTCAACTTTTTTCAATTTTACCCTCTTGGGATATATATTCTACCCACACACATTTGGAACTCTCCTGGGGTACCCTCACACATATTATTCCCTCATTTAATGGATATTTTCACAAAAAAGTGAAATTTTCAAAAATCCAGAAAATTGGCTGAAATTGACTAAATATCAAGGACTCATTGGGCGAATCGCTCTGGAACTGAAATCGGAACGCTCACTGACATTTGCCCTCTCTGAAAGTCTGATAAACGCCGGAAAAATGACTAAGTCCAAAAAAATTTTTTTTCATCTTTTTTCAATTTTACCCCCGTGGGATATATATTCTACCCACACACATTTGGAACTCTCCTGGGGTACCCTCACACATATTATTCCCTCATTTAGTGGATATTTTCACAAAAAAGTGAAATTTTCAAAAATCCAGAAAATTGGCTGAAAACGACTAAATATCAAGGACTCATTGGGCGCATTGCTCTGGAACTGAAATTGGAATGCTCACTGACATTTGCCCAATCTGAAAGTCTGATAAACGCCGGAAAAATGACTAAGTCCAAAAAAAAAATTTTTTCATCTTTTTTCAATTTTACCCCCGTGGGATATATATTCTACCCACACACATTTGGAACTCTCCTGGGGTACCCTCACACATATTATTCCCTCATTTAATGGATATTTTCACAAAAAAAGTGAAATTTTCAAACATCCAGAAAATTGGCTGAAATTGACTAAATATCAAGGACTCATTGGGCGAATCGCTCTGGAACTGAAATCGGAACGCTCACTGACATTTGCCCTCTCTGAAAGTCTGATAAACGCCGGAAAAATGACTAAGTCCAAAAAAAATTTTTTTCAACTTTTTTCAATTTTACCCTCGTGGGATATATATTCTACCCACACACATTTGGAACTCTCCTGGGGTACCCTCACACATATTATTCCCTCATTTAGTGGATATTTTCACAAAAAAGTGAAATTTTCAAAAATACAGAAAATTGGCTGAAAACGACTAAATATCAAGGACTCATTGGGCAAATCGCTCTGGAACTGAAATCGGAATGCTCACTGACATTTGCCCTATCTGAAAGTCTGATAAACGCTGGAAAAATGACTAAGTCCAAAAAAAAATGTTTTTCAACTTTTTTCAATTTTACCCTCTTGGGATATATATTCTACCCACACACATTTGGAACTCTCCTGGGGTACCCTCACACATATTATTCCCTCATTTAATGGATATTTTCACAAAAAAGTGAAATTTTCAAAAATCCAGAAAATTGGCTGAAATTGACTAAATATCAAGGACTCATTGGGCGAATCGCTCTGGAACTGAAATCGGAACGCTCACTGACATTTGCCCTCTCTGAAAGTCTGATAAACGCCGGAAAAATGACTAAGTCCAAAAAAATTTTTTTTCATCTTTTTTCAATTTTACCCCCGTGGGATATATATTCTACCCACACACATTTGGAACTCTCCTGGGGTACCCTCACACATATTATTCCCTCATTTAGTGGATATTTTCACAAAAAAGTGAAATTTTCAAAAATCCAGAAAATTGGCTGAAAACGACTAAATATCAAGGACTCATTGGGCGCATTGCTCTGGAACTGAAATTGGAATGCTCACTGACATTTGCCCAATCTGAAAGTCTGATAAACGCCGGAAAAATGACTAAGTCCAAAAAAAAAATTTTTTCATCTTTTTTCAATTTTACCCCCGTGGGATATATATTCTACCCACACACATTTGGAACTCTCCTGGGGTACCCTCACACATATTATTCCCTCATTTAATGGATATTTTCACAAAAAAAGTGAAATTTTCAAACATCCAGAAAATTGGCTGAAATTGACTAAATATCAAGGACTCATTGGGCGAATCGCTCTGGAACTGAAATCGGAACGCTCACTGACATTTGCCCTCTCTGAAAGTCTGATAAACGCCGGAAAAATGACTAAGTCCAAAAAAAATTTTTTTCAACTTTTTTCAATTTTACCCTCGTGGGATATATATTCTACCCACACACATTTGGAACTCTCCTGGGGTACCCTCACACATATTATTCCCTCATTTAGTGGATATTTTCACAAAAAAGTGAAATTTTCAAAAATACAGAAAATTGGCTGAAAACGACTAAATATCAAGGACTCATTGGGCAAATCGCTCTGGAACTGAAATCGGAATGCTCACTGACATTTGCCCTATCTGAAAGTCTGATAAACGCTGGAAAAATGACTAAGTCCAAAAAAAAAATGTTTTCATCTTTTTTCAATTTTACCCCCGTGGGATATATATTCTACCCACACACATTTGGAACTCTCCTGGGGTACCCTCACACATATTATTCCCTCATTTAGTGGATATTTTCACAAAAAAGAGAAATTTTCAAAAATTCAGAAAATTGGCTGAAAACGACTAAATATCAAGGACTCATTGGGCGAATCGCTCTGGAACTGAAATTGGAACGCTCACTGACATTTACCCTATCTGAAAGACTGATAAACGCCGGAAAAATGACTAAGTCCCAAAAAAATTTTTTTTCATCTTTTTTCAATTTTACCCCCGTGGGATATATATTCTACCCAAACACATTGGGAGCTCTCCTGGGTTACCCTCACACATATTATTCCCTCATTTAGTGGATATTTTCACAAAAAAGTGAAATTTTCAAAAATCCAGAAAATTGGCTGAAAACGACTAAATATCAAGGACTCATTGGTGAATCGCTCTGGAACTGAAATTGGAACACTCACTGACATTTGCCCTATCTGAAAGTTTGATAAACACTGGAAAAATGACTAAGTCCCAAAATAAATTTTTTTCAACTTTTTTCAATTTTACCCTCGTGGGATATATATTCTACCCACACACATTTGGAACTCTCCTGGGGTACCCTCAGACATATTATTCCCTCATTTAGTGGATATTTTCACAAAAAAGTGAAATTTTCAAAAATCCAGAAAATTGGCTGAAAACGACTAAATATCAAGGACTCATTGGGCGAATCGCTCTGGAACTGAAATTGGAACGCTCACTGACATTTGCCCTATCTGAAAGTTTGATAAACACTGGAAAAATGACTAAGTCCCAAAAAAAATTTTTTTCAACTTTTTTCAATTTTACCCTCGTGGGATATATATTCTACCCACACACATATGGAACTCTCCTGGGGTACCCTCACACATATTATTCCCTCATTTAATGGATATTTTCACAAAAAAGTGAAATTTTCAAAAATCCAGAAAATTGGCTGAAATTGACTAAATATCAAGGACTCATTGGGCGAATCGCTCTGGAACTGAAATCGGAACGCTCACTGACATTTGCCCTCTCTGAAAGTCTGATAAACGCCGGAAAAATGACTAAGTCCAAAAAAATTTTTTTTCATCTTTTTTCAATTTTACCCCCGTGGGATATATATTCTACCCACACACATTTGGAACTCTCCTGGGGTACCCTCACACATATTATTCCCTCATTTAGTGGATATTTTCACAAAAAAGTGAAATTTTCAAAAATCCAGAAAATTGGCTGAAAACGACTAAATATCAAGGACTCATTGGGCGCATTGCTCTGGAACTGAAATTGGAATGCTCACTGACATTTGCCCAATCTGAAAGTCTGATAAACGCCGGAAAAATGACTAAGTCCAAAAAAAAAATTTTTTCATCTTTTTTCAATTTTACCCCCGTGGGATATATATTCTACCCACACACATTTGGAACTCTCCTGGGGTACCCTCACACATATTATTCCCTCATTTAATGGATATTTTCACAAAAAAAGTGAAATTTTCAAACATCCAGAAAATTGGCTGAAATTGACTAAATATCAAGGACTCATTGGGCGAATCGCTCTGGAACTGAAATCGGAACGCTCACTGACATTTGCCCTCTCTGAAAGTCTGATAAACGCCGGAAAAATGACTAAGTCCAAAAAAAATTTTTTTCAACTTTTTTCAATTTTACCCTCGTGGGATATATATTCTACCCACACACATTTGGAACTTTCCTGGGGTACCCTCACACATATTATTCCCTCATTTAGTGGATATTTTCACAAAAAAGTGAAATTTTCAAAAATACAGAAAATTGGCTGAAAACGACTAAATATCAAGGACTCATTGGGCAAATCGCTCTGGAACTGAAATCGGAATGCTCACTGACATTTGCCCTATCTGAAAGTCTGATAAACGCTGGAAAAATGACTAAGTCCAAAAAAAAAATGTTTTCATCTTTTTTCAATTTTACCCCCGTGGGATATATATTCTACCCACACACATTTGGAACTCTCCTGGGGTACCTTCACACATATTATTCCCTCATTTAGTGGATATTTTCACAAAAAAATGAAATTTTCAAAAATACAGAAAATTGGCTGAAAACGACTAATTATCAAGGACTCATTGGGCAAATCGCTCTGGAACTGAAATCGGAATGCTCACTGACATTTGCCCTCTCTGAAAGTCTGATAAACGCCGGAAAAATGACTAAGTCCAAAAAAAAATGTTTTTCAACTTTTTTCAATTTTACCCTCTTGGGATATATATTCTACCCACACACATTTGGAACTCTCCTGGGGTACCCTCACACATATTATTCCCTCATTTAGTGGATATTTTCACAAAAAAGTGAAATTTTCAAAAATCCAGAAAATTGGCTGAAAACGACTAAATATCAAGGACTCATTGGGCGAATCACTCTGGAACTGAAATCGGAACGCTCACTGACATTTGCCCTATCTGAAAGTCTGATAAACGCCGGAAAAATGACTAAGTCCAAAAAAAAAAAATTTTTTAAACTTTTTTCAATTTTACCCCTATGGGATATATATTCTACCCACACACATTTGGAACTCTTCTGGGGTACCCTCACACATATTATTCCCTCATTTAGTGGATATTTTCACAAAAAAGAGAAATTTTCAAAAATCCAGAAAATTGGCTGAAAACGACTAAATATCAAGGACTCATTGGGCGAATCGCTCTGGAACTGAAATCGGAACGCTCACTGACATTTGCCCTATCTGAAAGTCTGATAAACACCGGAAAAATGACTAAGTCCAAAAAAAATTTTTTTTCAACTTTTTTCAATTTTACCCCCGTGGGATATATATTCTACCCAAACACATTGGGAGCTCTCCTGGGGTACCTTCACACATATTATTCCCTCATTTAGTGGATATTTTCACAAAAAAATGAAATTTTCAAAAATACAGAAAATTGGCTGAAAACGACTAAATATCAAGGACTCATTGGGCAAATCGCTCTGGAACTGAAATCGGAACGCTCACTGACATTTGCCCTATCTGAAAGTCTGATAAACGCTGGAAAAATGACTAAGTCCAAAAAAAAAATTTTTTCATCTTTTTTCAATTTTACCCCCGTGGGATATATATTCTACCCACACACATTTGGAACTCTCCTGGGGTACCCTCACACATATTATTCCCTCATTTAATGGATATTTTCACAAAAAAGTGAAATTTTCAAAAATCCAGAAAATTGGCTGAAAACGACTAAATATCAAGGACTCATTGGGCAAATTGCTCTGGAACTGAATTTGGAATGATCACTGACATTTGCCCAATCTGAAAGTCTGATAAACGCCGGAAAAATGACTAAGTTAAAAAAAAAATTTTTTTCATCTTTTTTCAATTTTACCCCCGTGGGATATATATTCTACCCACACACATATGGAACTCTCCTGGGGTACCCTCACACATATTATTCCCTCATTTAGTGGATATTTTCACAAAAAAGAGAAATTTTCAAAAATTCAGAAAATTGGCTGAAAACGACTAAATATCAAGGACTCATTGGGCGAATCGCTCTGGAACTGAAATTGGAACGCTCACTGACATTTACCCTATCTGAAAGTCTGATAAACGCCGGAAAAATGACTAAGTCCAAAAAAAAATGTTTTTCAACTTTTTTCAATTTTACCCTCTTGGGATATATATTCTACCCACACACATTTGGAACTCTCCTGGGGTACCCTCACACATATTATTCCCTCATTTAATGGATATTTTCACAAAAAAGTGAAATTTTCAAAAATCCAGAAAATTGGCTGAAATTGACTAAATATCAAGGACTCATTGGGCGAATCGCTCTGGAACTGAAATCGGAACGCTCACTGACATTTGCCCTCTCTGAAAGTCTGATAAACGCCGGAAAAATGACTAAGTCCAAAAAAATTTTTTTTCATCTTTTTTCAATTTTACCCCCGTGGCATATATATTCTACCCACACACATTTGGAACTCTCCTGGGGTACCCTCACACATATTATTCCCTCATTTAGTGGATATTTTCACAAAAAAGTGAAATTTTCAAAAATCCAGAAAATTGGCTGAAAACGACTAAATATCAAGGACTCATTGGGCGCATTGCTCTGGAACTGAAATTGGAATGCTCACTGACATTTGCCCAATCTGAAAGTCTGATAAACGCCGGAAAAATGACTAAGTCCAAAAAAAAAAATTTTTCATCTTTTTTCAATTTTACCCCCGTGGGATATATATTCTACCCACACACATTTGGAACTCTCCTGGGGTACCCTCACACATATTATTCCCTCATTTAATGGATATTTTCACAAAAAAAGTGAAATTTTCAAACATCCAGAAAATTGGCTGAAATTGACTAAATATCAAGGACTCATTGGGCGAATCGCTCTGGAACTGAAATCGGAACGCTCACTGACATTTGCCCTCTCTGAAAGTCTGATAAACGCCAGAAAAATGACTAAGTCCAAAAAAAATTTTTTTCAACTTTTTTCAATTTTACCCTCGTGGGATATATATTCTACCCACACACATTTGGAACTCTCCTGGGTTACCCTCACACATATTATTCCCTCAGTTAGTGGATATTTTCACAAAAAAGTGAAATTTTCAAAAATTCAGAAAATTGGCTGAAAACGACTAAATATCAAGGACTCATTAGGCGAATCGCTCTGGAACTGAAATTGGAACGCTCACTGACATTTAGCCTATCTGAAAGTCTGATAAACCCGGAAAAATGACTAAGTCCAAAAAAAAATGTTTTTCAACTTTTTTCAATTTTACCCTCTTGGGATATATATTCTACCCACACACATTTGGAACTCTCCTGGGGTACCCTCACACATATTATTCCCTCATTTAGTGGATATTTTCACAAAAAAGTGAAATTTTCAAAAATACAGAAAATTGGCTGAAAACGACTAAATATCAAGGACTCATTGGGCAAATCGCTCTGGAACTGAAATCGGAACGCTCACTGACATTTGCCCTATCTGAAAGTCTGATAAACACCGGAAAAATGACTAAGTCCAAAAAAAATTTTTTTTCAACTTTTTTCAATTTTACCCCCGTGGGATATATATTCTACCCAAACACATTGGGAGCTCTCCTGGGGTACCTTCACACATATTATTCCCTCATTTAGTGGATATTTTCACAAAAAAATGAAATTTTCAAAAATACAGAAAATTGGCTGAAAACGACTAAATATCAAGGACTCATTGGGCAAATCGCTCTGGAACTGAAATCGGAACGCTCACTGACATTTGCCCTATCTGAAAGTCTGATAAACGCTGGAAAAATGACTAAGTCCAAAAAAAAAATTTTTTCATCTTTTTTCAATTTTATCCCCGTGGGATATATATTCTACCCACACACATTTGGAACTCTCCTGGGGTACCCTCACACATATTATTCCCTCATTTAATGGATATTTTCACAAAAAAGTGAAATTTTCAAAAATCCAGAAAATTGGCTGAAAACGACTAAATATCAAGGACTCATTGGGCAAATTGCTCTGGAACTGAATTTGGAATGATCACTGACATTTGCCCAATCTGAAAGTCTGATAAACGCCGGAAAAATGACTAAGTTAAAAAAAAAATTTTTTTCATCTTTTTTCAATTTTACCCCCGTGGGATATATATTCTACCCACACACATATGGAACTCTCCTGGGGTACCCTCACACATATTATTCCCTCATTTAGTGGATATTTTCACAAAAAAGAGAAATTTTCAAAAATTCAGAAAATTGGCTGAAAACGACTAAATATCAAGGACTCATTGGGCGAATCGCTCTGGAACTGAAATTGGAACGCTCACTGACATTTACCCTATCTGAAAGTCTGATAAACGCCGGAAAAATGACTAAGTCCAAAAAAAAATGTTTTTCAACTTTTTTCAATTTTACCCTCTTGGGATATATATTCTACCCACACACATTTGGAACTCTCCTGGGGTACCCTCACACATATTATTCCCTCATTTAATGGATATTTTCACAAAAAAGTGAAATTTTCAAAAATCCAGAAAATTGGCTGAAATTGACTAAATATCAAGGACTCATTGGGCGAATCGCTCTGGAACTGAAATCGGAACGCTCACTGACATTTGCCCTCTCTGAAAGTCTGATAAACGCCGGAAAAATGACTAAGTCCAAAAAAATTTTTTTTCATCTTTTTTCAATTTTACCCCCGTGGCATATATATTCTACCCACACACATTTGGAACTCTCCTGGGGTACCCTCACACATATTATTCCCTCATTTAGTGGATATTTTCACAAAAAAGTGAAATTTTCAAAAATCCAGAAAATTGGCTGAAAACGACTAAATATCAAGGACTCATTGGGCGCATTGCTCTGGAACTGAAATTGGAATGCTCACTGACATTTGCCCAATCTGAAAGTCTGATAAACGCCGGAAAAATGACTAAGTCCAAAAAAAAAAATTTTTCATCTTTTTTCAATTTTACCCCCGTGGGATATATATTCTACCCACACACATTTGGAACTCTCCTGGGGTACCCTCACACATATTATTCCCTCATTTAATGGATATTTTCACAAAAAAAGTGAAATTTTCAAACATCCAGAAAATTGGCTGAAATTGACTAAATATCAAGGACTCATTGGGCGAATCGCTCTGGAACTGAAATCGGAACGCTCACTGACATTTGCCCTCTCTGAAAGTCTGATAAACGCCAGAAAAATGACTAAGTCCAAAAAAAATTTTTTTCAACTTTTTTCAATTTTACCCTCGTGGGATATATATTCTACCCACACACATTTGGAACTCTCCTGGGTTACCCTCACACATATTATTCCCTCAGTTAGTGGATATTTTCACAAAAAAGTGAAATTTTCAAAAATTCAGAAAATTGGCTGAAAACGACTAAATATCAAGGACTCATTAGGCGAATCGCTCTGGAACTGAAATTGGAACGCTCACTGACATTTACCCTATCTGAAAGTCTGATAAACCCGGAAAAATGACTAAGTCCAAAAAAAAATGTTTTTCAACTTTTTTCAATTTTACCCTCTTGGGATATATATTCTACCCACACACATTTGGAACTCTCCTGGGGTACCCTCACACATATTATTCCCTCATTTAGTGGATATTTTCACAAAAAAGTGAAATTTTCAAAAATACAGAAAATTGGCTGAAAACGACTAAATATCAAGGACTCATTGGGCAAATCGCTCTGGAACTGAAATCGGAATGCTCACTGACATTTGCCCTATCTGAAAGTCTGATAAACGCTGGAAAAATGACTAAGTCCAAAAAAAAAATGTTTTCATCTTTTTTCAATTTTACCCCCGTGGGATATATATTCTACCCACACACATTTGGAACTCTCCTGGGGTACCCTCACACATATTATTCCCTCATTTAGTGGATATTTTCACAAAAAAGAGAAATTTTCAAAAATTCAGAAAATTGGCTGAAAACGACTAAATATCAAGGACTCATTGGGCGAATCGCTCTGGAACTGAAATTGGAACGCTCACTGACATTTACCCTATCTGAAAGACTGATAAACGCCGGAAAAATGACTAAGTCCAAAAGAAAAATTTTTTCAACTTTTTTCAATTTTACCCCCGTGGGATATATATTCTACCCACACACATTGGGAGCTCTCCTGGGGTACCTTCACACATATTATTCCCTCATTTAGTGGATATTTTCACAAAAAAATGAAATTTTCAAAAATACAGAAAATTGGCTGAAAACGACTAATTATCAAGGACTCATTGGGCAAATCGCTCTGGAACTGAAATCGGAATGCTCACTGACATTTGCCCTCTCTGAAAGTCTGATAAACGCCGGAAAAATGACTAAGTCCAAAAAAAAATGTTTTTCAACTTTTTTCAATTTTACCCTCTTGGGATATATATTCTACCCACACACATTTGGAACTCTCCTGGGGTACCCTCACACATATTATTCCCTCATTTAGTGGATATTTTCACAAAAAAGTGAAATTTTCAAAAATCCAGAAAATTGGCTGAAAACGACTAAATATCAAGGACTCATTGGGCGAATCGCTCTGGAACTGAAATCGGAACGCTCACTGACATTTGCCCTCTCTGAAAGTCTGATAAACGCCGGAAAAATGACTAAGTCCAAAAAAAAATTTTTTCATCTTTTTTCAATTTTACCCCCGTGGGATATATATTCTACCCACACACATTTGGAACTCTCCTGGGGTACCCTCACACATATTATTCCCTCATTTAGTGGATATTTTCACAAAAAAGAGAAATTTTCAAAAATTCAGAAAATTGGCTGAAAACGACTAAATATCAAGGACTCATTGGCGAATCGCTCTGGAACTGAAATTGGAACGCTCACTGACATTTGCCCTCTCTGAAAGTCTGATAAACGCCAGAAAAATGACTAAGTCCAAAAAAAATTTTTTTCAACTTTTTTCAATTTTACCCTCGTGGGATATATATTCTACCCACACACATTTGGAACTCTCCTGGGTTACCCTCACACATATTATTCCCTCAGTTAGTGGATATTTTCACAAAAAAGTGAAATTTTCAAAAATTCAGAAAATTGGCTGAAAACGACTAAATATCAAGGACTCATTAGGCGAATCGCTCTGGAACTGAAATTGGAACGCTCACTGACATTTACCCTATCTGAAAGTCTGATAAACCCGGAAAAATGACTAAGTCCAAAAAAAAATGTTTTTCAACTTTTTTCAATTTTACCCTCTTGGGATATATATTCTACCCACACACATTTGGAACTCTCCTGGGGTACCCTCACACATATTATTCCCTCATTTAGTGGATATTTTCACAAAAAAGTGAAATTTTCAAAAATACAGAAAATTGGCTGAAAACGACTAAATATCAAGGACTCATTGGGCAAATCGCTCTGGAACTGAAATCGGAACGCTCACTGACATTTGCCCTATCTGAAAGTCTGATAAACACCGGAAAAATGACTAAGTCCAAAAAAAATTTTTTTTCAACTTTTTTCAATTTTACCCCCGTGGGATATATATTCTACCCAAACACATTGGGAGCTCTCCTGGGGTACCTTCACACATATTATTCCCTCATTTAGTGGATATTTTCACAAAAAAATGAAATTTTCAAAAATACAGAAAATTGGCTGAAAACGACTAAATATCAAGGACTCATTGGGCAAATCGCTCTGGAACTGAAATCGGAACGCTCACTGACATTTGCCCTATCTGAAAGTCTGATAAACGCTGGAAAAATGACTAAGTCCAAAAAAAAAATTTTTTCATCTTTTTTCAATTTTACCCCCGTGGGATATATATTCTACCCACACACATTTGGAACTCTCCTGGGGTACCCTCACACATATTATTCCCTCATTTAATGGATATTTTCACAAAAAAGTGAAATTTTCAAAAATCCAGAAAATTGGCTGAAAACGACTAAATATCAAGGACTCATTGGGCAAATTGCTCTGGAACTGAATTTGGAATGATCACTGACATTTGCCCAATCTGAAAGTCTGATAAACGCCGGAAAAATGACTAAGTTAAAAAAAAAATTTTTTTCATCTTTTTTCAATTTTACCCCCGTGGGATATATATTCTACCCACACACATATGGAACTCTCCTGGGGTACCCTCACACATATTATTCCCTCATTTAGTGGATATTTTCACAAAAAAGAGAAATTTTCAAAAATTCAGAAAATTGGCTGAAAACGACTAAATATCAAGGACTCATTGGGCGAATCGCTCTGGAACTGAAATTGGAACGCTCACTGACATTTACCCTATCTGAAAGTCTGATAAACGCCGGAAAAATGACTAAGTCCAAAAAAAAATGTTTTTCAACTTTTTTCAATTTTACCCTCTTGGGATATATATTCTACCCACACACATTTGGAACTCTCCTGGGGTACCCTCACACATATTATTCCCTCATTTAATGGATATTTTCACAAAAAAGTGAAATTTTCAAAAATCCAGAAAATTGGCTGAAATTGACTAAATATCAAGGACTCATTGGGCGAATCGCTCTGGAACTGAAATCGGAACGCTCACTGACATTTGCCCTCTCTGAAAGTCTGATAAACGCCGGAAAAATGACTAAGTCCAAAAAAATTTTTTTTCATCTTTTTTCAATTTTACCCCCGTGGCATATATATTCTACCCACACACATTTGGAACTCTCCTGGGGTACCCTCACACATATTATTCCCTCATTTAGTGGATATTTTCACAAAAAAGTGAAATTTTCAAAAATCCAGAAAATTGGCTGAAAACGACTAAATATCAAGGACTCATTGGGCGCATTGCTCTGGAACTGAAATTGGAATGCTCACTGACATTTGCCCAATCTGAAAGTCTGATAAACGCCGGAAAAATGACTAAGTCCAAAAAAAAAAATTTTTCATCTTTTTTCAATTTTACCCCCGTGGGATATATATTCTACCCACACACATTTGGAACTCTCCTGGGGTACCCTCACACATATTATTCCCTCATTTAATGGATATTTTCACAAAAAAAGTGAAATTTTCAAACATCCAGAAAATTGGCTGAAATTGACTAAATATCAAGGACTCATTGGGCGAATCGCTCTGGAACTGAAATCGGAACGCTCACTGACATTTGCCCTCTCTGAAAGTCTGATAAACGCCAGAAAAATGACTAAGTCCAAAAAAAATTTTTTTCAACTTTTTTCAATTTTACCCTCGTGGGATATATATTCTACCCACACACATTTGGAACTCTCCTGGGTTACCCTCACACATATTATTCCCTCAGTTAGTGGATATTTTCACAAAAAAGTGAAATTTTCAAAAATTCAGAAAATTGGCTGAAAACGACTAAATATCAAGGACTCATTAGGCGAATCGCTCTGGAACTGAAATTGGAACGCTCACTGACATTTACCCTATCTGAAAGTCTGATAAACCCGGAAAAATGACTAAGTCCAAAAAAAAATGTTTTTCAACTTTTTTCAATTTTACCCTCTTGGGATATATATTCTACCCACACACATTTGGAACTCTCCTGGGGTACCCTCACACATATTATTCCCTCATTTAGTGGATATTTTCACAAAAAAGTGAAATTTTCAAAAATACAGAAAATTGGCTGAAAACGACTAAATATCAAGGACTCATTGGGCAAATCGCTCTGGAACTGAAATCGGAATGCTCACTGACATTTGCCCTATCTGAAAGTCTGATAAACGCTGGAAAAATGACTAAGTCCAAAAAAAAAATGTTTTCATCTTTTTTCAATTTTACCCCCGTGGGATATATATTCTACCCACACACATTTGGAACTCTCCTGGGGTACCCTCACACATATTATTCCCTCATTTAGTGGATATTTTCACAAAAAAGAGAAATTTTCAAAAATTCAGAAAATTGGCTGAAAACGACTAAATATCAAGGACTCATTGGGCGAATCGCTCTGGAACTGAAATTGGAACGCTCACTGACATTTACCCTATCTGAAAGACTGATAAACGCCGGAAAAATGACTAAGTCCAAAAGAAAAATTTTTTCAACTTTTTTCAATTTTACCCCCGTGGGATATATATTCTACCCACACACATTGGGAGCTCTCCTGGGGTACCTTCACACATATTATTCCCTCATTTAGTGGATATTTTCACAAAAAAATGAAATTTTCAAAAATACAGAAAATTGGCTGAAAACGACTAATTATCAAGGACTCATTGGGCAAATCGCTCTGGAACTGAAATCGGAATGCTCACTGACATTTGCCCTCTCTGAAAGTCTGATAAACGCCGGAAAAATGACTAAGTCCAAAAAAAAATGTTTTTCAACTTTTTTCAATTTTACCCTCTTGGGATATATATTCTACCCACACACATTTGGAACTCTCCTGGGGTACCCTCACACATATTATTCCCTCATTTAGTGGATATTTTCACAAAAAAGTGAAATTTTCAAAAATCCAGAAAATTGGCTGAAAACGACTAAATATCAAGGACTCATTGGGCGAATCGCTCTGGAACTGAAATCGGAACGCTCACTGACATTTGCCCTCTCTGAAAGTCTGATAAACGCCGGAAAAATGACTAAGTCCAAAAAAAAATTTTTTCATCTTTTTTCAATTTTACCCCCGTGGGATATATATTCTACCCACACACATTTGGAACTCTCCTGGGGTACCCTCACACATATTATTCCCTCATTTAGTGGATATTTTCACAAAAAAGAGAAATTTTCAAAAATTCAGAAAATTGGCTGAAAACGACTAAATATCAAGGACTCATTGGCGAATCGCTCTGGAACTGAAATCGGAACGCTCACTGACATTTGCCCTCTCTGAAAGTCTGATAAACGCCGGAAAAATGACTAAGTCCCAAAAAAATTTTTTTTCATCTTTTTTCAATTTTACCCCCGTGGGATATATATTCTACCCAAACACATTGGGAGCTCTCCTGGGTTACCCTCACACATATTATTCCCTCATTTAGTGGATATTTTCACAAAAAAGTGAAATTTTCAAAAATCCAGAAAATTGGCTGAAAACGACTAAATATCAAGGACTCATTGGTGAATCGCTCTGGAACTGAAATTGGAACACTCACTGACATTTGCCCTATCTGAAAGTTTGATAAACACTGGAAAAATGACTAAGTCCCAAAAAAAATTTTTTTCAACTTTTTTCAATTTTACCCTCGTGGGATATATATTCTACCCACACACATTTGGAACTCTCATGGGGTACCCTCAGACATATTATTCCCTCATTTAGTGGATATTTTCACAAAAAAGTGAAATTTTCAAAAATCCAGAAAATTGGCTGAAAACGACTAAATATCAAGGACTCATTGGGCGAATCGCTCTGGAACTGAAATTGGAACGCTCACTGACATTTGCCCTATCTGAAAGTTTGATAAACACTGGAAAAATGACTAAGTCCCAAAAAAAATTTTTTTCAACTTTTTTCAATTTTACCCTCGTGGGATATATATTCTACCCACACACATTTGGAACTCTCCTGGGGTACCCTCAGACATATTATTCCCTCATTTAGTGGATATTTTCACAAAAAAGTGAAATTTTCAAAAATCCAGAAAATTGGCTGAAAACGACTAAATATCAAGGACTCATTGGGCGAATCGCTCTGGAACTGAAATTGGAACGCTCACTGACATTTGCCCTATCTGAAAGTTTGATAAACACTGGAAAAATGACTAAGTCCCAAAAAAAATTTTTTTCAACTTTTTTCAATTTTACCCTCGTGGGATATATATTCTACCCACACACATATGGAACTCTCCTGGGGTACCCTCACACATATTATTCCCTCATTTAGTGGATATTTTCACAAAAAAGAGAAATTTTCAAAAATTCAGAAAATTGGCTGAAAACGACTAAATATCAAGGACTCATTGGGCGAATCGCTCTGGAACTGAAATTGGAACGCTCACTGACATTTACCCTATCTGAAAGTCTGATAAACGCCGGAAAAATGACTAAGTCCAAAAAAAAATGTTTTTCAACTTTTTTCAATTTTACCCTCTTGGGATATATATTCTACCCACACACATTTGGAACTCTCCTGGGGTACCCTCACACATATTATTCCCTCATTTAATGGATATTTTCACAAAAAAGTGAAATTTTCAAAAATCCAGAAAATTGGCTGAAATTGACTAAATATCAAGGACTCATTGGGCGAATCGCTCTGGAACTGAAATCGGAACGCTCACTGACATTTGCCCTCTCTGAAAGTCTGATAAACGCCGGAAAAATGACTAAGTCCAAAAAAATTTTTTTTCATCTTTTTTCAATTTTACCCCCGTGGGATATATATTCTACCCACACACATTTGGAACTCTCCTGGGGTACCCTCACACATATTATTCCCTCATTTAGTGGATATTTTCACAAAAAAGTGAAATTTTCAAAAATCCAGAAAATTGGCTGAAAACGACTAAATATCAAGGACTCATTGGGCGCATTGCTCTGGAACTGAAATTGGAATGCTCACTGACATTTGCCCAATCTGAAAGTCTGATAAACGCCGGAAAAATGACTAAGTCCAAAAAAAAAATTTTTTCATCTTTTTTCAATTTTACCCCCGTGGGATATATATTCTACCCACACACATTTGGAACTCTCCTGGGGTACCCTCACACATATTATTCCCTCATTTAATGGATATTTTCACAAAAAAAGTGAAATTTTCAAACATCCAGAAAATTGGCTGAAATTGACTAAATATCAAGGACTCATTGGGCGAATAGCTCTGGAACTGAAATCGGAACGCTCACTGACATTTGCCCTCTCTGAAAGTCTGATAAACGCCGGAAAAATGACTAAGTCCAAAAAAAATTTTTTTCAACTTTTTTCAATTTTACCCTCGTGGGATATATATTCTACCCACACACATTTGGAACTCTCCTGGGGTACCCTCACACATATTATTCCCTCATTTAGTGGATATTTTCACAAAAAAGTGAAATTTTCAAAAATACAGAAAATTGGCTGAAAACGACTAAATATCAAGGACTCATTGGGCAAATCGCTCTGGAACTGAAATCGGAATGCTCACTGACATTTGCCCTATCTGAAAGTCTGATAAACGCTGGAAAAATGACTAAGTCCAAAAAAAAATGTTTTTCAACTTTTTTCAATTTTACCCTCTTGGGATATATATTCTACCCACACACATTTGGAACTCTCCTGGGGTACCCTCACACATATTATTCCCTCATTTAATGGATATTTTCACAAAAAAGTGAAATTTTCAAAAATCCAGAAAATTGGCTGAAATTGACTAAATATCAAGGACTCATTGGGCGAATCGCTCTGGAACTGAAATCGGAACGCTCACTGACATTTGCCCTCTCTGAAAGTCTGATAAACGCCGGAAAAATGACTAAGTCCAAAAAAATTTTTTTTCATCTTTTTTCAATTTTACCCCCGTGGGATATATATTCTACCCACACACATTTGGAACTCTCCTGGGGTACCCTCACACATATTATTCCCTCATTTAGTGGATATTTTCACAAAAAAGTGAAATTTTCAAAAATCCAGAAAATTGGCTGAAAACGACTAAATATCAAGGACTCATTGGGCGCATTGCTCTGGAACTGAAATTGGAATGCTCACTGACATTTGCCCAATCTGAAAGTCTGATAAACGCCGGAAAAATGACTAAGTCCAAAAAAAAAATTTTTTCATCTTTTTTCAATTTTACCCCCGTGGGATATATATTCTACCCACACACATTTGGAACTCTCCTGGGGTACCCTCACACATATTATTCCCTCATTTAATGGATATTTTCACAAAAAAAGTGAAATTTTCAAACATCCAGAAAATTGGCTGAAATTGACTAAATATCAAGGACTCATTGGGCGAATCGCTCTGGAACTGAAATCGGAACGCTCACTGACATTTGCCCTCTCTGAAAGTCTGATAAACGCCGGAAAAATGACTAAGTCCAAAAAAAATTTTTTTCAACTTTTTTCAATTTTACCCTCGTGGGATATATATTCTACCCACACACATTTGGAACTCTCCTGGGGTACCCTCACACATATTATTCCCTCATTTAGTGGATATTTTCACAAAAAAGTGAAATTTTCAAAAATACAGAAAATTGGCTGAAAACGACTAAATATCAAGGACTCATTGGGCAAATCGCTCTGGAACTGAAATCGGAATGCTCACTGACATTTGCCCTATCTGAAAGTCTGATAAACGCTGGAAAAATGACTAAGTCCAAAAAAAAAATGTTTTCATCTTTTTTCAATTTTACCCCCGTGGGATATATATTCTACCCACACACATTTGGAACTCTCCTGGGGTACCCTCACACATATTATTCCCTCATTTAGTGGATATTTTCACAAAAAAGAGAAATTTTCAAAAATTCAGAAAATTGGCTGAAAACGACTAAATATCAAGGACTCATTGGGCGAATCGCTCTGGAACTGAAATTGGAACGCTCACTGACATTTACCCTATCTGAAAGACTGATAAACGCCGGAAAAATGACTAAGTCCCAAAAAAATTTTTTTTCATCTTTTTTCAATTTTACCCCCGTGGGATATATATTCTACCCAAACACATTGGGAGCTCTCCTGGGTTACCCTCACACATATTATTCCCTCATTTAGTGGATATTTTCACAAAAAAGTGAAATTTTCAAAAATCCAGAAAATTGGCTGAAAACGACTAAATATCAAGGACTCATTGGTGAATCGCTCTGGAACTGAAATTGGAACACTCACTGACATTTGCCCTATCTGAAAGTTTGATAAACACTGGAAAAATGACTAAGTCCCAAAAAAAAATTTTTTCAACTTTTTTCAATTTTACCCTCGTGGGATATATATTCTACCCACACACATTTGGAACTCTCATGGGGTACCCTCAGACATATTATTCCCTCATTTAGTGGATATTTTCACAAAAAAGTGAAATTTTCAAAAATCCAGAAAATTGGCTGAAAACGACTAAATATCAAGGACTCATTGGGCGAATCGCTCTGGAACTGAAATTGGAACGCTCACTGACATTTGCCCTATCTGAAAGTTTGATAAACACTGGAAAAATGACTAAGTCCCAAAAAAAATTTTTTTCAACTTTTTTCAATTTTACCCTCGTGGGATATATATTCTACCCACACACATTTGGAACTCTCCTGGGGTACCCTCAGACATATTATTCCCTCATTTAGTGGATATTTTCACAAAAAAGTGAAATTTTCAAAAATCCAGAAAATTGGCTGAAAACGACTAAATATCAAGGACTCATTGGGCGAATCGCTCTGGAACTGAAATTGGAACGCTCACTGACATTTGCCCTATCTGAAAGTTTGATAAACACTGGAAAAATGACTAAGTCCCAAAAAAAATTTTTTTCAACTTTTTTCAATTTTACCCTCGTGGGATATATATTCTACCCACACACATTTGGAACTCTCCTGGGGTACCCTCAGACATATTATTCCCTCATTTAGTGGATATTTTCACAAAAAAGTGAAATTTTCAAAAATCCAGAAAATTGGCTGAAAACGACTAAATATCAAGGACTCTTTGGGCGAATCGCTCTGGAACTGAAATCGGAACGCTCACTGACATTTGCCCTATCTGAAAGTCTGATAAACGCCGGAAAAATGACTAAGTCCAAAAAAAAATTTTTTTCATCTTTTTTCAATTTTACCCCCGTGGGATATATATTCTACCCACACACATATGGAACTCTCCTGGGGTACCCTCACACATATTATTCCCTCATTTAGTGGATATTTTCACAAAAAAGAGAAATTTTCAAAAATTCAGAAAATTGGCTGAAAACGACTAAATATCAAGGACTCATTGGGCGAATCGCTCTGGAACTGAAATTGGAACGCTCACTGACATTTACCCTATCTGAAAGTCTGATAAACGCCGGAAAAATGACTAAGTCCAAAAAAAAATGTTTTTCAACTTTTTTCAATTTTACCCTCTTGGGATATATATTCTACCCACACACATTTGGAACTCTCCTGGGGTACCCTCACACATATTATTCCCTCATTTAATGGATATTTTCACAAAAAAGTGAAATTTTCAAAAATCCAGAAAATTGGCTGAAATTGACTAAATATCAAGGACTCATTGGGCGAATCGCTCTGGAACTGAAATCGGAACGCTCACTGACATTTGCCCTCTCTGAAAGTCTGATAAACGCCGGAAAAATGACTAAGTCCAAAAAAATTTTTTTTCATCTTTTTTCAATTTTACCCCCGTGGGATATATATTCTACCCACACACATTTGGAACTCTCCTGGGGTACCCTCACACATATTATTCCCTCATTTAGTGGATATTTTCACAAAAAAGTGAAATTTTCAAAAATCCAGAAAATTGGCTGAAAACGACTAAATATCAAGGACTCATTGGGCGCATTGCTCTGGAACTGAAATTGGAATGCTCACTGACATTTGCCCAATCTGAAAGTCTGATAAACGCCGGAAAAATGACTAAGTCCAAAAAAAAAATTTTTTCATCTTTTTTCAATTTTACCCCCGTGGGATATATATTCTACCCACACACATTTGGAACTCTCCTGGGGTACCCTCACACATATTATTCCCTCATTTAATGGATATTTTCACAAAAAAAGTGAAATTTTCAAACATCCAGAAAATTGGCTGAAATTGACTAAATATCAAGGACTCATTGGGCGAATCGCTCTGGAACTGAAATCGGAACGCTCACTGACATTTGCCCTCTCTGAAAGTCTGATAAACGCCGGAAAAATGACTAAGTCCAAAAAAAATTTTTTTCAACTTTTTTCAATTTTACCCTCGTGGGATATATATTCTACCCACACACATTTGGAACTCTCCTGGGGTACCCTCACACATATTATTCCCTCATTTAGTGGATATTTTCACAAAAAAGTGAAATTTTCAAAAATACAGAAAATTGGCTGAAAACGACTAAATATCAAGGACTCATTGGGCAAATCGCTCTGGAACTGAAATCGGAATGCTCACTGACATTTGCCCTATCTGAAAGTTTGATAAACACTGGAAAAATGACTAAGTCCCAAAAAAAATTTTTTTCAACTTTTTTCAATTTTACCCTCGTGGGATATATATTCTACCCACACACATTTGGAACTCTCCTGGGGTACCCTCAGACATATTATTCCCTCATTTAGTGGATATTTTCACAAAAAAGTGAAATTTTCAAAAATCCAGAAAATTGGCTGAAAACGACTAAATATCAAGGACTCTTTGGGCGAATCGCTCTGGAACTGAAATCGGAACGCTCACTGACATTTGCCCTATCTGAAAGTCTGATAAACGCCGGAAAAATGACTAAGTCCAAAAAAAAATTTTTTTCATCTTTTTTCAATTTTACCCCCGTGGGATATATATTCTACCCACACACATATGGAACTCTCCTGGGGTACCCTCACACATATTATTCCCTCATTTAGTGGATATTTTCACAAAAAAGAGAAATTTTCAAAAATTCAGAAAATTGGCTGAAAACGACTAAATATCAAGGACTCATTGGGCGAATCGCTCTGGAACTGAAATTGGAACGCTCACTGACATTTACCCTATCTGAAAGTCTGATAAACGCCGGAAAAATGACTAAGTCCAAAAAAAAATGTTTTTCAACTTTTTTCAATTTTACCCTCTTGGGATATATATTCTACCCACACACATTTGGAACTCTCCTGGGGTACCCTCACACATATTATTCCCTCATTTAATGGATATTTTCACAAAAAAGTGAAATTTTCAAAAATCCAGAAAATTGGCTGAAATTGACTAAATATCAAGGACTCATTGGGCGAATCGCTCTGGAACTGAAATCGGAACGCTCACTGACATTTGCCCTCTCTGAAAGTCTGATAAACGCCGGAAAAATGACTAAGTCCAAAAAAATTTTTTTTCATCTTTTTTCAATTTTACCCCCGTGGGATATATATTCTACCCACACACATTTGGAACTCTCCTGGGGTACCCTCACACATATTATTCCCTCATTTAGTGGATATTTTCACAAAAAAGTGAAATTTTCAAAAATCCAGAAAATTGGCTGAAAACGACTAAATATCAAGGACTCATTGGGCGCATTGCTCTGGAACTGAAATTGGAATGCTCACTGACATTTGCCCAATCTGAAAGTCTGATAAACGCCGGAAAAATGACTAAGTCCAAAAAAAAAATTTTTTCATCTTTTTTCAATTTTACCCCCGTGGGATATATATTCTACCCACACACATTTGGAACTCTCCTGGGGTACCCTCACACATATTATTCCCTCATTTAATGGATATTTTCACAAAAAAAGTGAAATTTTCAAACATCCAGAAAATTGGCTGAAATTGACTAAATATCAAGGACTCATTGGGCGAATCGCTCTGGAACTGAAATCGGAACGCTCACTGACATTTGCCCTCTCTGAAAGTCTGATAAACGCCGGAAAAATGACTAAGTCCAAAAAAAATTTTTTTCAACTTTTTTCAATTTTACCCTCGTGGGATATATATTCTACCCACACACATTTGGAACTCTCCTGGGGTACCCTCACACATATTATTCCCTCATTTAGTGGATATTTTCACAAAAAAGTGAAATTTTCAAAAATACAGAAAATTGGCTGAAAACGACTAAATATCAAGGACTCATTGGGCAAATCGCTCTGGAACTGAAATCGGAATGCTCACTGACATTTGCCCTATCTGAAAGTCTGATAAACGCTGGAAAAATGACTAAGTCCAAAAAAAAAAGGTTTTCATCTTTTTTCAATTTTACCCCCGTGGGATATATATTCTACCCACACACATTTGGAACTCTCCTGGGGTACCCTCACACATATTATTCCCTCATTTAGTGGATATTTTCACAAAAAAGAGAAATTTTCAAAAATTCAGAAAATTGGCTGAAAACGACTAAATATCAAGGACTCATTGGGCGAATCGCTCTGGAACTGAAATTGGAACGCTCACTGACATTTACCCTATCTGAAAGACTGATAAACGCCGGAAAAATGACTAAGTCCAAAAGAAAAATTTTTTCAACTTTTTTCAATTTTACCCCCGTGGGATATATATTCTACCCACACACATTGGGAGCTCTCCTGGGGTACCTTCACACATATTATTCCCTCATTTAGTGGATATTTTCACAAAAAAATGAAATTTTCAAAAATACAGAAAATTGGCTGAAAACGACTAATTATCAAGGACTCATTGGGCAAATCGCTCTGGAACTGAAATCGGAATGCTCACTGACATTTGCCCTCTCTGAAAGTCTGATAAACGCCGGAAAAATGACTAAGTCCAAAAAAAAATGTTTTTCAACTTTTTTCAATTTTACCCTCTTGGGATATATATTCTACCCACACACATTTGGAACTCTCCTGGGGTACCCTCACACATATTATTCCCTCATTTAGTGGATATTTTCACAAAAAAGTGAAATTTTCAAAAATCCAGAAAATTGGCTGAAAACGACTAAATATCAAGGACTCATTGGGCGAATCGCTCTGGAACTGAAATCGGAACGCTCACTGACATTTGCCCTATCTGAAAGTCTGATAAACGCCGGAAAAATGACTAAGTCCAAAAAAAAAAAATTTTTTAAACTTTTTTCAATTTTACCCCTATGGGATATATATTCTACCCACACACATTTGGAACTCTTCTGGGGTACCCTCACACATATTATTCCCTCATTTAGTGGATATTTTCACAAAAAAGAGAAATTTTCAAAAATCCAGAAAATTGGCTGAAAACGACTAAATATCAAGGACTCATTGGGCGAATCGCTCTGGAACTGAAATCGGAACGCTCACTGACATTTGCCCTATCTGAAAGTCTGATAAACACCGGAAAAATGACTAAGTCCAAAAAAAATTTTTTTTCAACTTTTTTCAATTTTACCCCCGTGGGATATATATTCTACCCAAACACATTGGGAGCTCTCCTGGGGTACCTTCACACATATTATTCCCTCATTTAGTGGATATTTTCACAAAAAAATGAAATTTTCAAAAATACAGAAAATTGGCTGAAAACGACTAAATATCAAGGACTCATTGGGCAAATCGCTCTGGAACTGAAATCGGAACGCTCACTGACATTTGCCCTATCTGAAAGTCTGATAAACGCTGGAAAAATGACTAAGTCCAAAAAAAAAATTTTTTCATCTTTTTTCAATTTTACCCCCGTGGGATATATATTCTACCCACACACATTTGGAACTCTCCTGGGGTACCCTCACACATATTATTCCCTCATTTAATGGATATTTTCACAAAAAAGTGAAATTTTCAAAAATCCAGAAAATTGGCTGAAAACGACTAAATATCAAGGACTCATTGGGCAAATTGCTCTGGAACTGAATTTGGAATGATCACTGACATTTGCCCAATCTGAAAGTCTGATAAACGCCGGAAAAATGACTAAGTTAAAAAAAAAATTTTTTTCATCTTTTTTCAATTTTACCCCCGTGGGATATATATTCTACCCACACACATATGGAACTCTCCTGGGGTACCCTCACACATATTATTCCCTCATTTAGTGGATATTTTCACAAAAAAGAGAAATTTTCAAAAATTCAGAAAATTGGCTGAAAACGACTAAATATCAAGGACTCATTGGGCGAATCGCTCTGGAACTGAAATTGGAACGCTCACTGACATTTACCCTATCTGAAAGTCTGATAAACGCCGGAAAAATGACTAAGTCCAAAAAAAAATGTTTTTCAACTTTTTTCAATTTTACCCTCTTGGGATATATATTCTACCCACACACATTTGGAACTCTCCTGGGGTACCCTCACACATATTATTCCCTCATTTAATGGATATTTTCACAAAAAAGTGAAATTTTCAAAAATCCAGAAAATTGGCTGAAATTGACTAAATATCAAGGACTCATTGGGCGAATCGCTCTGGAACTGAAATCGGAACGCTCACTGACATTTGCCCTCTCTGAAAGTCTGATAAACGCCGGAAAAATGACTAAGTCCAAAAAAATTTTTTTTCATCTTTTTTCAATTTTACCCCCGTGGCATATATATTCTACCCACACACATTTGGAACTCTCCTGGGGTACCCTCACACATATTATTCCCTCATTTAGTGGATATTTTCACAAAAAAGTGAAATTTTCAAAAATCCAGAAAATTGGCTGAAAACGACTAAATATCAAGGACTCATTGGGCGCATTGCTCTGGAACTGAAATTGGAATGCTCACTGACATTTGCCCAATCTGAAAGTCTGATAAACGCCGGAAAAATGACTAAGTCCAAAAAAAAAATTTTTTCATCTTTTTTCAATTTTACCCCCGTGGGATATATATTCTACCCACACACATTTGGAACTCTCCTGGGGTACCCTCACACATATTATTCCCTCATTTAATGGATATTTTCACAAAAAAAGTGAAATTTTCAAACATCCAGAAAATTGGCTGAAATTGACTAAATATCAAGGACTCATTGGGCGAATCGCTCTGGAACTGAAATCGGAACGCTCACTGACATTTGCCCTCTCTGAAAGTCTGATAAACGCCAGAAAAATGACTAAGTCCAAAAAAAATTTTTTTCAACTTTTTTCAATTTTACCCTCGTGGGATATATATTCTACCCACACACATTTGGAACTCTCCTGGGTTACCCTCACACATATTATTCCCTCAGTTAGTGGATATTTTCACAAAAAAGTGAAATTTTCAAAAATTCAGAAAATTGGCTGAAAACGACTAAATATCAAGGACTCATTAGGCGAATCGCTCTGGAACTGAAATTGGAACGCTCACTGACATTTACCCTATCTGAAAGTCTGATAAACCCGGAAAAATGACTAAGTCCAAAAAAAAATGTTTTTCAACTTTTTTCAATTTTACCCTCTTGGGATATATATTCTACCCACACACATTTGGAACTCTCCTGGGGTACCCTCACACATATTATTCCCTCATTTAGTGGATATTTTCACAAAAAAGTGAAATTTTCAAAAATACAGAAAATTGGCTGAAAACGACTAAATATCAAGGACTCATTGGGCAAATCGCTCTGGAACTGAAATCGGAATGCTCACTGACATTTGCCCTATCTGAAAGTCTGATAAACGCTGGAAAAATGACTAAGTCCAAAAAAAAAATGTTTTCATCTTTTTTCAATTTTACCCCCGTGGGATATATATTCTACCCACACACATTTGGAACTCTCCTGGGGTACCCTCACACATATTATTCCCTCATTTAGTGGATATTTTCACAAAAAAGAGAAATTTTCAAAAATTCAGAAAATTGGCTGAAAACGACTAAATATCAAGGACTCATTGGGCGAATCGCTCTGGAACTGAAATTGGAACGCTCACTGACATTTACCCTATCTGAAAGACTGATAAACGCCGGAAAAATGACTAAGTCCAAAAGAAAAATTTTTTCAACTTTTTTCAATTTTACCCCCGTGGGATATATATTCTACCCACACACATTGGGAGCTCTCCTGGGGTACCTTCACACATATTATTCCCTCATTTAGTGGATATTTTCACAAAAAAATGAAATTTTCAAAAATACAGAAAATTGGCTGAAAACGACTAATTATCAAGGACTCATTGGGCAAATCGCTCTGGAACTGAAATCGGAATGCTCACTGACATTTGCCCTCTCTGAAAGTCTGATAAACGCCGGAAAAATGACTAAGTCCAAAAAAAAATGTTTTTCAACTTTTTTCAATTTTACCCTCTTGGGATATATATTCTACCCACACACATTTGGAACTCTCCTGGGGTACCCTCACACATATTATTCCCTCATTTAGTGGATATTTTCACAAAAAAGTGAAATTTTCAAAAATCCAGAAAATTGGCTGAAAACGACTAAATATCAAGGACTCATTGGGCGAATCGCTCTGGAACTGAAATCGGAACGCTCACTGACATTTGCCCTATCTGAAAGTCTGATAAACGCCGGAAAAATGACTAAGTCCAAAAAAAAAAAATTTTTTAAACTTTTTTCAATTTTACCCCTGTGGGATATATATTCTACCCACACACATTTGGAACTCTTCTGGGGTACCCTCACACATATTATTCCCTCATTTAGTGGATATTTTCACAAAAAAGAGAAATTTTCAAAAATCCAGAAAATTGGCTGAAAACGACTAAATATCAAGGACTCATTGGGCGAATCGCTCTGGAACTGAAATCGGAACGCTCACTGACATTTGCCCTATCTGAAAGTCTGATAAACACCGGAAAAATGACTAAGTCCAAAAAAAATTTTTTTTCAACTTTTTTCAATTTTACCCCCGTGGGATATATATTCTACCCAAACACATTGGGAGCTCTCCTGGGGTACCTTCACACATATTATTCCCTCATTTAGTGGATATTTTCACAAAAAAATGAAATTTTCAAAAATCCAGAAAATTGGCTGAAAACGACTAAATATCAAGGACTCATTGGGCAAATCGCTCTGGAACTGAAATCGGAACGCTCACTGACATTTGCCCTATCTGAAAGTCTGATAAACGCTGGAAAAATGACTAAGTCCAAAAAAAAAATTTTTTCATCTTTTTTCAATTTTACCCCCGTGGGATATATATTCTACCCACACACATTTGGAACTCTCCTGGGGTACCCTCACACATATTATTCCCTCATTTAATGGATATTTTCACAAAAAAGTGAAATTTTCAAAAATCCAGAAAATTGGCTGAAAACGACTAAATATCAAGGACTCATTGGGCAAATTGCTCTGGAACTGAATTTGGAATGATCACTGACATTTGCCCAATCTGAAAGTCTGATAAACGCCGGAAAAATGACTAAGTTAAAAAAAAAATTTTTTTCATCTTTTTTCAATTTTACCCCCGTGGGATATATATTCTACCCACACACATTTGGAACTCTCCTGGGGTACCCTCACACATATTATTCCCTCATTTAATGGATATTTTCACAAAAAAGTGAAATTTTCAAAAATCCAGAAAATTGGCTGAAAACGACTAAATATCAAGGACTCATTGGGCAAATTGCTCTGGAACTGAATTTGGAATGATCACTGACATTTGCCCAATCTGAAAGTCTGATAAACGCCGGAAAAATGACTAAGTCCAAAAAAAAATTTTTTTCATCTTTTTTCAATTTTACCCCCGTGGGATATATATTCTACCCACACACATTTGGAACTCTCCTGGGGTACCCTCACACATATTATTCCCTCATTTAATGGATATTTTCACAAAAAAGTGAAATTTTCAAAAATCCAGAAAATTGGCTGAAATTGATTAAATATCAAGGACTCATTGGGCGAATCGCTCTGGAACTGAAATCGGAACGCTCACTGACATTTGCCCTCTCTGAAAGTCTGATAAACGCCGGAAAAATGACTAAGTCCAAAAAAAAAATGTTTTCATCTTTTTTCAATTTTACCCCCGTGGGATATATATTCTACCCACACACATTTGGAACTCTCCTGGGGTACCCTCACACATATTATTCCCTCATTTAATGGATATTTTCAAAAAAAAAGAGAAATTTTCAAAAATCCAGAAAGTTGGCTGAAAACCACTATATATCAAGGACTCATTGGGCGAATCGCTCTGGAACTGAAATTGGAACGCACACTGACATTCCCCCATTTCTGAAAGTGTGATAAATGCTGGAAAAATGACTAAGTCCAAAAGAAATTTTTTTTCAACCTTTTTCAATTTTACCCCCGTGGGATATATATTCTACCCACACACATTTGGAACTCTCCTGGGGTACCCTCACACATATTATTCCCTCATTTAGTGGATATTTTCACAAAAAAGAGAAATTTTCAAAAATTCAGAAAATTGGCTGAAAACGACAAAATATCAAGGACTCATTGGGCGAATCGCTCTGGAACTGAAATTGGAACGCTCACTGACATTTACCCTATCTGAAAGACTGATAAACGCCGGAAAAATGACTAAGTCCAAAAGAAAAATTTTTTCAACTTTTTTCAATTTTACCCCCGTGGGATATATATTCTACCCACACACATTGGGAGCTCTCCTGGGGTACCTTCACACATATTATTCCCTCATTTAGTGGATATTTTCACAAAAAAATGAAATTTTCAAAAATACAGAAAATTGGCTGAAAACGACTAATTATCAAGGACTCATTGGGCAAATCGCTCTGGAACTGAAATCGGAATGCTCACTGACATTTGCCCTCTCTGAAAGTCTGATAAACGCTGGAAAAATGACTAAGTCCAAAAAAAAATGTTTTTCAACTTTTTTCAATTTTACCCTCATGGGATATATATTCTACCCACACACATTTGGAACTCTCCTGGGGTACCCTCACACATATTATTCCCTCATTTAGTGGATATTTTCACAAAAAAGAGAAATTTTCAAAAATCCAGAAAATTGGCTGAAAACGACTAAATATCAAGGACTCATTGGGCGAATCGCTCTGGAACTGAAATCGGAACGCTCACTGACATTTGCCCTATCTGAAAGTCTGATAAACACCGGAAAAATGACTAAGTCCAAAAAAAATTTTTTTTCAACTTTTTTCAATTTTACCCCCGTGGGATATATATTCTACCCAAACACATTGGGAGCTCTCCTGGGGTACCTTCACACATATTATTCCCTCATTTAGTGGATATTTTCACAAAAAAATGAAATTTTCAAAAATACAGAAAATTGGCTGAAAACGACTAAATATCAAGGACTCATTGGGCAAATCGCTCTGGAACTGAAATCGGAACGCTCACTGACATTTGCCCTATCTGAAAGTCTGATAAACGCTGGAAAAATGACTAAGTCCAAAAAAAAAATTTTTTCATCTTTTTTCAATTTTACCCCCGTGGGATATATATTCTACCCACACACATTTGGAACTCTCCTGGGGTACCCTCACACATATTATTCCCTCATTTAATGGATATTTTCACAAAAAAGTGAAATTTTCAAAAATCCAGAAAATTGGCTGAAAACGACTAAATATCAAGGACTCATTGGGCAAATTGCTCTGGAACTGAATTTGGAATGATCACTGACATTTGCCCAATCTGAAAGTCTGATAAACGCCGGAAAAATGACTAAGTCCAAAAAAAAATTTTTTTCATCTTTTTTCAATTTTACCCCCGTGGGATATATATTCTACCCACACACATTTGGAACTCTCCTGGGGTACCCTCACACATATTATTCCCTCATTTAATGGATATTTTCACAAAAAAGTGAAATTTTCAAAAATCCAGAAAATTGGCTGAAATTGATTAAATATCAAGGACTCATTGGGCGAATCGCTCTGGAACTGAAATCGGAACGCTCACTGACATTTACCCTCTCTGAAAGTCTGATAAACGCCGGAAAAATGACTAAGTCCAAAAAAAAAATGTTTTCATCTTTTTTCAATTTTACCCCCGTGGGATATATATTCTACCCACACACATTTGGAACTCTCCTGGGGTACCCTCACACATATTATTCCCTCATTTAATGGATATTTTCACAAAAAAGAGAAATTTTCAAAAATCCAGAAAGTTGGCTGAAAACCACTATATATCAAGGACTCATTGGGCGAATCGCTCTGGAACTGAAATTGGAACGCACACTGACATTCCCCCATTTCTGAAAGTGTGATAAATGCTGGAAAAATGACTAAGTCCAAAAGAAATTTTTTTTCAACCTTTTTCAATTTTACCCCCGTGGGATATATATTCTACCCACACACATTTGGAACTCTCCTGGGGTACCCTCACACATATTATTCCCTCATTTAGTGGATATTTTCACAAAAAAGAGAAATTTTCAAAAATTCAGAAAATTGGCTGAAAACGACAAAATATCAAGGACTCATTGGGCGAATCGCTCTGGAACTGAAATTGGAACGCTCACTGACATTTACCCTATCTGAAAGACTGATAAACGCCGGAAAAATGACTAAGTCCAAAAGAAAAATTTTTTCAACTTTTTTCAATTTTACCCCCGTGGGATATATATTCTACCCACACACATTGGGAGCTCTCCTGGGGTACCTTCACACATATTATTCCCTCATTTAGTGGATATTTTCACAAAAAAATGAAATTTTCAAAAATACAGAAAATTGGCTGAAAACGACTAATTATCAAGGACTCATTGGGCAAATCGCTCTGGAACTGAAATCGGAATGCTCACTGACATTTGCCCTCTCTGAAAGTCTGATAAACGCCGGAAAAATGACTAAGTCCAAAAAAAAATTTTTTCATCTTTTTTCAATTTTACCCCCGTGGGATATATATTCTACCCACACACATTTGGAACTCTCCTGGGGTACCCTCACACATATTATTCCCTCATTTAATGGATATTTTCACAAAAAAGTGAAATTTTCAAAAATCCAGAAAATTGGTTGAAATTGACTAAATATCAAGGACTCATTGGGCGAATCGCTCTGGAACTGAAATCGGAACGCTCACTGACATTTGCCCTCTCTGAAAGTCTGATAAACGCCGGAAAAATGACTAAGTCCAAAAAAAATTTTTTTTCATCTTTTTTCAATTTTACCCCCGTGGGATATATATTCTACCCACACACATTTGGAACTCTCCTGGGGTACCCTCACACATATTATTCCCTCATTTAGTGGATATTTTCACAAAAAAGTGAAATTTTCAAAAATCCAGAAAATTGGCTGAAAACGACTAAATATCAAGGACTCATTGGGCGAATTGCTCTGGAACTGAAATTGGAATGCTCACTGACATTTGCCCAATCTGAAAGTCTGATAAACGCCGGAAAAATCACTAAGTCCAAAAGAAAAATTTTTTCAACTTTTTTCAATTTTACCCCCGTGGGATATATATTCTGCCCACACACATTGGGAACTCTCCTGGGTTACCCTCACACATATTATTCCCTCATTTAGTGGATATTTTCACAAAAAAGAGAAATTTTCAAAAATTCAGAAAATTGGCTGAAAACGACTAAATATCAAGGACTCATTGGGCGAATCGCTCTGGAACTGAAATTGGAACGCTCACTGACATTTACCCTATCTGAAAGACTGATAAACGCCGGAAAAATGACTAAGTCCAAAAGAAAAATTTTTTCAACTTTTTTCAATTTTACCCCCGTGGGATATATATTCTACCCACACACATTGGGAGCTCTCCTGGGGTACCTTCACACATATTATTCCCTCATTTAGTGGATATTTTCACAAAAAAGTGAAATTTTCAAAAATCCAGAAAATTGGCTGAAAACAACCAAATATCAAGGACTGATTGGGCGAATCGCTCTGGAACTTAAATCGGAATGCTCACTGACATTTCCCCTATCTGAAAGTCTGATAAACGCCGGAATAATGAGTAAGTCCAAAAAAAAATTTTTTTAAAACATTTTTGAATTTTACTCCAGAGGGATGTATATTCTACCCACACACATTTGGAACTCTCCTGGGGTACCCTCACACATATTATTCCCTCATTTAGTGGATATTTTCACAAAAAAGTGAAATTTTCAAAAATCCAGAAAATTGGCTGAAAATGACTAAATATCAAGGACTCATTGGGCGAATCGCTCTGGAGCTGAAATCGGAACACTCACTGACATTTCCCCTATATGAAAGTCTGATAAACGCCGGAATAATGAGTAAGTCCAAAAAAATTTTTTTTTAAAACATTTTTGAATTTTACTCCCGAGGGATATATATTCTACCCACACACATTTGGAACTCTCCTGGGGTACCCTCACACATATTATACCCTCACTTAGTGGATATTTTCACAAAAAAGTGAAATTTTCAAAAATCCAGAAAATTTGCTGAAAACGACTAAATATCAAGGACTCATTGGCCGAAATGCTCTCGTACTTAAATCGGAACGCTCACTGACATTTCCCCTATCTGAAAGTCTGATAAACGCCGGAAAGATGAGTAAGTATAAAAAAAAATTTTTTCAACTTTTTTCAATTTTACCCCTGTGGGATATAAATTCTACCCACACGCATTTGGAACTCTCCTGGGGTACCCTCACACATATTATTCCCTCATTTAGTGTATAGTTTCACAAAAAAGTGAAATTTTCAAAAATCCAGAAAGTTGGCTGAAAACGACTATATATCAAGGACTCATTGGGTGAATCGCTCTGGAACTGAAATTGGAACGCACACTGACATTCCCCCATTTCTGAAAGTGTGATAAATGCCGGAAAAATGACTAAGTCCAAAAGAAATTTTTTTTCAACCTTTTTCAATTTTACCCCCGTGGGATATATATTCTACCCACACACATTTGGAACTCTCCTGGGGTACCCTCACACATATTATTCCCTCATTTAGTGGATATTTTCACAAAAAAGAGAAATTTTCAAAAATTCAGAAAATTGGCTGAAAACGACTAAATATCAAGGACTCATTGGGTGAATCGCTCTGGAACTGAAATTGGAACGCTCACTGACATTTACCCTATCTGAAAGACTGATAAACGCCGGAAAAATGACTAATTCCAAAAGAAAAATTTTTTCAACTTTTTTCAATTTTACCCCCGTGGGATATATATTCTACCCACACACATTGGGAGCTCTCCTGGGGTACCTTCACACATATTATTCCCTCATTTAGTGGATATTTTCACAAAAAAGTGAAATTTTCAAAAATCCAGAAAATTGGCTGAAAACAACCAAATATCAAGGACTGATTGGGCGAATCGCTCTGGAACTTAAATCGGAATGCTCACTGACATTTCCCCTATCTGAAAGTGTGATAAATGCCGGAAAAATGACTAAGTCCAAAAAAAAAATTTTTTCAACTTTTTTCAATTTTACCCCTGTGGGTTATATATTCTATCCACACACATCTGGAACTCTCCTGGGGTACCCTCACACATATTATTCCCTCATTTAGTGGATATTTTCACAAAAAAGTGAATTTTAAAAAATCCAGAAAATTGGCTGAAAACGACTAAATATCAAGGACTCATTGGGCGAATCGCTCTGGAACTGAAATCGGAACGCTCAATGACATTTCCCCTATCTGAAAGTCTGATAAACGCCGGAATAATGAGTAAGTCCAAAAAAAATTTTTTTTAAAACATTTTTGAATTTTACTCCCGAGGGATATATATTCTACCCACACACATTTGGAACTCTCCTGGGGTACCCTCACACATATTATTCCCTCACTTAGTGGATATTTTCACAAAAAAGTGAAATTTTCAAAAATCCAGAAAATTTGCTGAAAACACTAAATATCAAGGACTCATTCGCCGAAATGCTCTCGTACTTAAGTCGGAACGCTCACTGACATTTCCCCTATCTGAAAGTCTGATAAACGCCGGAAAGATGAGTAAGTATAAAAAAAAATTTTTTCAACTTTTTTCAATTTTACCCCTGTGGGATATAAATTCTACCCACACGCATTTGGAACTCTCCTGGGGTACCCTCACACATATTATTCCCTCATTTAGTGTATAGTTTCACAAAAAAGTGAAATTTTCAAAAATCCAGAAAGTTGGCTGAAAACGACTATATATCAAGGACTCATTGGGCGAAACGCTCTGGAACTGAAATTGGAACGCACACTGACATTCCCCCATTTCTGAAAGTGTGATAAATGCCGGAAAAATGACTAAGTCCAAAAGAAATTTTTTTTCAACCTTTTTCAATTTTACCCCCGTGGGATATATATTCTACCCACACACATTTGGAACTCTCCTGGGGTACCCTCACACATATTATTCCCTCATTTAGTGGATATTTTCACAAAAAAGTGAAATTTTCAAAAATCCAGAAAATTGGCTGAAAACGACTAAATATCAAGGACTCATTGGGCGAATCGCTCTGGAGCTGAAATCGGAACGCTCACTGACATTTCCCCTACATGAAAGTCTGATAAACGCCGGAATAATGAGTAAGTCCCAAAAAAAAATTTTTTAAAACATTTTTGAATTTTACTCCCGAGGGATATATATTCTACCCACACACATTTGGAACTCTCCTGGGGTACCCTCACACATATTATTCCCTCATTTAGTGTATAGTTTCACAAAAAAGTGAAATTTTCAAAAATCCAGAAAATTGGCTGAAAACGCTAAATATCAAGGACTCATTGGCCGAAATGCTCTGGTACTTAAATCGGAACGCTCACTGACATTTCCCCTATCTGAAAGTCTGATAAACACCGGAAAAATGAGTAAGTATAAAAAAAAAAATTTTCAACTTTTTTCAATTTTACCCCCGTGGGATATATATTCTACCCACACACATTTGGAACTCTCCTGGGGTACCCTCACACATATTATTCCCTCATTTAGTGGATATTTTCACAAAAAAGTGAAATTTTCAAAAATTCAGAAAATTGGCTGAAAGCGACTAAATATCAAGGACTGATTGGGCGAATCGCTCTGGAACTGAAATCGGAATGCTCACTGACATTTCCCCTATCTGAAAATCTGATGAACGCCGGAAAAATGGCTAAGTCCAAAAAAAAAATTGTTTTCAACTTTTTTCAATTTTAACCCTGTGGGATATATATTCTACCCACACACATTTGGAACTCTCCTGGGGTACCCTCACACATATGAGTCCATCATTTAGTGGATATTTTCAGAATAAAGTGAAATTTTCAAAAATCCAGAAAATTGGCTGAAAACGACTAAATATCAAGGACTCATTGGGCAAAACGCTCTGGAACTGAATTTGGAATGCTCACTGACATTTCCCCTATCTGAAAGTCTGATAAACGACGGAAAAATGACAGTACAAAAAAAAAATTTTTTTAAACTTTTTTCAATTTTACCCCCTGGGATATATATTCTACCCACACACATTTGGAACTCTCCTGGGGTACCCTCACACATATTATTCCCTCATTTAGTGGATATTTTCACAAAAAAGTGAAATTTTCAAAAATTCATAAAATTGGCTGAAAACGACTAAATATCAAGGGCTCATTGGGCGAATCGCTCTGGAACTGAATTCGGAATGCTCACTGACATTTCCCCTATTTGAAAGTCTGAGAAACGACGGAAAAATGACTAAGTCAAAAAAAAAAATTGTTTTCAACTTTTTTCAATTTTAACCCTGTGGGATATATATTCTACCCACACATTTGGAACTCTCCTGGGGTACCCTCACACATATTATTCCCTCATTTAGTGGATATTTTCACGAAAAAGTGAAAATTTCAAAAATTCAGAAAATTGGCTGAAAACGACTAAATATCAAGGACTCAACGGGCGAATCGCTCTGGAACTGAAATCGGAATGCTCACTGACATTTCCCCTATCTGAAAGTCTGATAAACACAGGAAAAATGACTAAGTCCTAAAACAATTTTTTTTCAACTTTTTTCAATTTTACCCCCGTGGGATATATATTCTACCCACACACATTTGGAACTCTCCTGGGGTACCCTCACACATATTATTCCCTCATTTAGTGGATATTTTCACAAAAAAGTGAAATTTTCAAAAATTCATAAAATTGGCTGAAAACGACTAAATATCAAGGGCTCATTGGGTGAATCGCTCTGGAACTGAATTCGGAATGCTCACTGACATTTCCCCTATTTGAAAGTCTGAGAAACGACGGAAAAATGACTAAGTCCAAAAAAAAAATTGTTTTCAACTTTTTTCAATTTTAACCCTGTGGGATATATATTCTACCCACACACATTTGGAACTCTCCTGGGGTACCCTCACACATATTATTCCCTCATTTAGTGGATATTTTCACGAAAAAGTGAAATTTTCAAAAATCCAGAAAATTGGCTGAAAACAACTAAATATCAAGGACTCAACGGGCGAATCGCTCTGGAACTGAAATCAGAATGCTCACTGACATTTCCCCTATCTGAAAGTCTGATAAACACAAGAAAAATGACTAAGTCCAAAAACAATTTTTTTTCAACTTTTTTCAATTTTACACCCGTGGGATATATATTCTACCCACACACATTTGGAACTCTCCTGGGGTACCCTCACACATATTATTCACTCATTTAGGGGATATTTTCACAAAAAATTGAAATTTTCAAAAATTCACAAAATTGGCTGAAAACGACTAAATATCAAAGACTCATTGGGCGAATCGCTCTGGAACTGAAATTGGAACGCTCACTGACATTTCCCCTATCTGAAAGTCTGATAAACACCGGAAAAATGAGTAAGTATAAAAAAAAAAATTTTCAACTTTTTTCAATTTTACCCCCGTGGGATATATATTCTACCCACACACATTTGGAACTCTCCTGGGGTACCCTCACACATATGAGTCCATCATTTAGTGGATATTTTCAGAATAAAGTGAAATTTTCAAAAATCCAGAAAATTGGCTGAAAACGACTAAATATCAAGGACTCATTGGGCAAAGCGCTCTGGAACTGAATTTGGAATGCTCACTGACATTTCCCCTATCTGAAAGTCTGATACACGACGGAAAAATGACAGTACAAAAAAAAAATTTTTTAAACTTTTTGCAATTTTACCCCCGTGGGATATATATTCTACCCACACACATTTGGAACTCTCCTGGCGTGTCCTCACACATATTATTCACTCATTTAGGGGATATTTTCACAAAAAAGTGAAATTTTCAAAAATTCACAAAATTGGCTGAAAACGACTAAATATCAAGGACTCATTGGGCGAATCACTCTGGAACTGAAATTGGAACGCTCACTGACATTTCCGCTATCAGAAAGTCTGATAAACGCCGGAAAAATGACAGTCCAAAAAAAAATTTTTTTTAAACTTTTTGCAATTTTACCCCCGTGGGATATATATTCTACCCACACACATTTGGTACTCTCCTGGGTTACCCTCACACATATTATTCACTCATTTAGTGGATATTTTCACAAAAAAGTGAAATTTTCAAAAATTCAGAAAATTGGCTGAAAACGACTAAATATCAAGGGCTCATTGGGCGAATCGCTCTGGAACTGAATTCGGAATGCTCACTGACATTTCCCCTATTTGAAAGTCTGAGAAACGACGGAAAAATGACTAAGTCCAAAAAAAAAATTGTTTTCAACTTTTTTCAATTTTAACCCTGTGGGATATATATTCTACCCACACACATTTGGAACTCTCCTGGGGTACCCTCACACATATTATTCCCTCATTTAGTGGATATTTTCACGAAAAAGTGAAATTTTCAAAAATCCTGAAAATTGGCTGAAAACAACTAAATATCAAGGACTCATTGGGCGAATCGCTCTGGAACTGAAATTGGAACGCTCACTGACATTTCCCCTATCTGAAAGTCTGATAAACATTGGAAAAATGACTAGGTCCAAAAAAAATATTTTTTCAACTTTTTTCAATTTTACCCCCGTGGGATATATATTCTACCCACACACAATTGGAACTCTCCTGGGGTACCCTCACACATATTATTCCCTCATTTAGTGGATATTTTCACAAAAAAGTGAAATTTTCAAAAATTCAGAAAATTGGCTGAAAACGACTAAATATCAAGGAATCAACGGGCGAATCACTGTGGAACTGAAATCGGAATGCTCACTGACATTTCCTCTATCCGAAAGTCTGATATACGTCGGAAAAATGACTAAGTCCAAAAAAAAATTTTTTTCAACTTTTTTCAATTTTACCCCCGTGGGATATATATTCTACCCACACACATTTGGAACTCTCCTGGGGTACCCTCACACATATTATTCACTCATTTAGCGGATATTTTCACAAAAAAGTGAAATTTTCAAAAATTCACAAAATTGGCTGAAAACGACTAAATATCAAGGACTCATTGGGCGAATCACTCTGGAACTGAAATTGGAACGCTCACTGACATTTCCCCTATCAGAAAGTCTGATAAACGCTGGAAAAATGACTAAGTCCAAAAACAATTTTTTTTCAACTTTTTTCAATTTTACCCCCGTGGGATATATATTCTACCCACACACATTTGGAACTCTCCTGGGGTACCCTCACACATATTATTCCCTCATTTAGTGGATATTTTCACAAAAAAGTGAAATTTTCAAAAATCCAGAAAATTGGCTGAAAACGACTGAATATCAAGGACTCATCAGGTGAATCGCTGTGGAACTGAAATCATAATGCTCACTGACATTTCCTCTATCCGAAAGTCTGATATACGGCGGAAAAATGACAGTCCAAAAAAAAATTTTTTTTCAACTTTTTTCAATTTTACCCCCGTGGGATATATATTCTACCCACACACATTTGGAACTCTCCTGGGGTACCCTCACACATATTATTCCCTCATTTAGTGGATATTTTCACAAAAAAGTGAAATTTTCAAAAATTCAGAAAATTGGCTGAAAACGACTAAATATCAAGGGCTCATTGGGTGAATCGCTCTGGAACTGAATTCGGAATGCTCACTGACATTTCCCCTATTTGAAAGTCTGAGAAACGACGGAAAAATGACTAAGTCCAAAAAAAAAATTGTTTTCAACTTTTTTCAATTTTAACCCTGTGGGATATATATTCTACCCACACACATTTGGAACTCTCCTGGGGTACCCTCACACATATTATTCCCTCATTTAGTGGATATTTTCACGAAAAAGTGAAATTTTCAAAAATCCAGAAAATTGGCTGAAAACAACTAAATATCAAGGACTCATTGGGCGAATCGCTCTGGAACTGAAATTGGAACGCTCACTGACATTTCCCCTATCTGAAAGTCTGATAAACATTGGAAAAATGACTAGGTCCAAAAAAAATATTTTTTCAACTTTTTTCAATTTTACCCCCGTGGTATATATATTCTACCCACACACATTTGGAACTCTCCTGGGGTACCCTCACACATATTATTCCCTCATTTAGTGGATATTTTCACAAAAAAAGTGAAATTTTCAAAAATTCAGAAAATTGGCTGAAAACGACTAAATATCAAGGACTCAACGGGCGAATCGCTCTGGAACTGAAATCGGAATGCTCACTGACATTTCCCCTATCTGAAAGTCTGATAAACACAGGAAAAATGACTAAGTCCAAAAACAATTTTTTTTCAACTTTTTTCAATTTTACCCCCGTGGGATATATATTCTACCCACACACATTTGGAACTCTCCTGGGGTACCCTCACACATATTATTCCCTCATTTAGTGGATATTTTCACGAAAAAGTGAAAATTTCAAAAATTCAGAAAATTGGCTGAAAACGACTAAATATCAAGGACTCAACGGGCGAATCGCTCTGGAACTGAAATCGGAATGCTCACTGACATTTCCCCTATCTGAAAGTCTGATAAACACAGGAAAAATGACTAAGTCCAAAAACAATTTTTTTTCAACTTTTTTCAATTTTACCCCCGTGGGATATATATTCTACCCACACACATTTGGAACTCTCCTGGGGTACCCTCACACATATTATTCCCTCATTTAGTGGATATTTTCACAAAAAAGTGAAATTTTCAAAAATCCAGAAAATTGGCTGAAAACGACTGAATATCAAGGACTCATCAGGTGAATCGCTGTGGAACTGAAATCATAATGCTCACTGACATTTCCTCTATCCGAAAGTCTGATATACGGCGGAAAAATGACAGTCCAAAAAAAATTTTTTTTTCAACTTTTTTCAATTTTACCCCCGTGGGATATATATTCTACCCACACACATTTGGAACTCTCCTGGGGTACCCTCACACATATTATTCCCTCATTTAGTGGATATTTTCACAAAAAAGTGAAATTTTCAAAAATTCAGAAAATTGGCTGAAAACGACTAAATATCAAGGACTCAACGGGCGAATCGCTCTGGAACTGAAATCGGAATGCTTACTGACATTTCCCCTATCTGAAAGTCTGATAAACGCCGGAAAAATGACTAAGTCCAAAAAAAAAATTTTTTTCAACTTTTTTCAATTTTAACCCTGTGGGATATATATTCTACCCACACACATTTGGAACTCTCCTGGGGTACCCTCACACATATTATTCACTCATTTAGTGGATATTTTCACAAAAAAGTGAAATTTTCAAAAATTCAGAAAATTGGCTGAAAACGACTAAATATCAAGGGCTCATTGGGCGAATCGCTCTGGAACTGAATTCGGAATGCTCACTGACATTTCCCCTATTTGAAAGTCTGAGAAACGACGGAAAAATGACTAAGTCCAAAAAAAAAATTGTTTTCAACTTTTTTCAATTTTAACCCTGTGGGATATATATTCTACCCACACACATTTGGAACTCTCCTGGGGTACCCTCACACATATTATTCCCTCATTTAGTGGATATTTTCACGAAAAAGTGAAATTTTCAAAAATCCAGAAAATTGGCTGAAAACAACTAAATATCAAGGACTAATTGGGCGAATCGCTCTGGAACTGAAATTGGAACACTCACTGACATTTCCCCTATCTGAAAGTCTGATAAACATTGGAAAAATGACTAGGTCGAAAAAAAATATTTTTTCAACTTTTTTCAATTTTACCCCCGTGGTATATATATTCTACCCACACACATTTGGAACTCTCCTGGGGTACCCTCACACATATTATTCCCTCATTTAGTGGATATTTTCACAAAAAAAGTGAAATTTTCAAAAATTCAGAAAATTGGCTGAAAACGACTAAATATCAAGGACTCAACGGGCGAATCGCTCTGGAACTGAAATCGGAATGCTCACTGACATTTCCCCTATGTGAAAGTCTGATAAACAGAGGAAAAATGACTAAGTCCAAAAACAATTTTTTTTCAACTTTTTTCAATTTTACCCCCGTGGGATATATATTCTACCCACACACATTTGGAACTCTCCTGGGGTACCCTCACACATATTATTCCCTCATTTAGTGGATATTTTCACAAAAAAGTGAAATTTTCAAAAATTCACAAAATTGGCTGAAAATGACTAAATATCAAGGACTCATTGGGCGAATCGCTTTGGAACTGAAATCGGAACGCTCACTGACATTTCCCCTATCTGAAAGTCTGATAAACGCCGGAAAAATGACTAAGTCCAAAAAAAAAATGTTATTCAACTTTTTTAAATTTTACCCCCGTGGGGTATATATTCTACCCACACACATTTGGAACTCTCCTGGGGTACCCTCACACATATTATTCCCTCATTTAGTGGATATTTTCACAAAAAAGTGAAATTTTCAAAAATCCAGAAAATTGGCTAAAAACGACTAAATATCAAGGACTCATTGGGCGAATCGCTCTGGAACTGAAATCGGAACGCTCACTGACATTTCCCCTATTTGAAATTCTGATAAACGCTGGAAAAATGACTAAGTCCAAAAAAAATTTTTTTTCAATTTTACCCCCGTGGGATATATATTCTACCCACACACATTGGGAACTCTCTTGGGGTACCCTCACACATATTATTCCCTCATTTAGTGGATATTTTCACAAAAAAGTGAAATTTTCAAAAATCCAGAAAATTGGCTGAAAACGACTAAATATCAAGGACTCATTGGGCGAATCGCTCTGGAACTGAAATCGGAAAGCTCACTGACATTTCCCCTATCTGAAAGTCTGATAAACGCCGGAAAAATGACTAAGTCCAAAAAAAAAATTTTGTTCAATTTTTTTCAATTTTACCCACGTGGGGTATATATTCTACCCACACACATTTGGAACTCTCTTGGGGTACCCTCACACATATTATTCCCTCATTTAGTGGATATTTTCCCAAAAAAATTGAAATTTTCAAAAATCCAGAAAATTGGCTGAAAACGACTAAATATCAAGGACTGATTGGGCGAATCGCTCTGGAACTGAAATTGGAACGCTCACTGACTTTTCCCCTATCTGAAAGTCTGATAAACGCCGGAAAAATGACTAAGTCCAAAAAAAAAAATTTTTCAACTTTTTTCAATTTTAACCCTGTGGGAAATATATTCTACCCACACAAATTTGGAACTCTCCTGGTATACCCTCACACATATTATTCCCTCATTTAGTGTATATTTTCACAAAAAAAGTGAAATTTTCAAAAATCCAGAAAATTGGCTGAAAACGACTAAATATCAAGGACTGATTGGGCGAATCGCTCTGGAACTGAAATCTGAATGCTCACTGACTTTTCCCCTATCAGAAAGTCTGATAAACGCCGGAAAAATTACTAGGTCCAAAAAAAAAATTTTTTTCAACTTTTTTCAATTTTAACCCTGTGGGATATATATTCTACCCACACACATTTGGAACTCTCCTGGGGTACCCTCACACATATTATTCCCTCATTTAGTGGATATTTTCACAAATAAGTGAAATTTTCAAAAATCCAGAAAATTGGCTGAAAACGACTAAATATCAAGGACTCATTGGGCGAATCGCTCTGGAACTGAAATCGGAAAGCTCACTGACATTTCCCCTATCTGAAAGTCTGATAAACGCCGGAAAAATGACTAAGTCCAAAAAAATTTTTTTTTCAACTTTTTTCAATTTTAACCCTGTGGGATATATATTCTACCCACACACATTTGGAACTCTCCTGGGGAACCCTCACACATATTATTCCCTCATTTAGTGGATATTTTCACAAAAAAGTGAAATTTCAAAAATCCAGAAAATTGGCTGAAAACGACTAAATATCAAGGACTGATTGGGCGAATCGCTCTGGAACTGAAATCGTAATGCTCACTGACATTTCCCCTATTTGAAAGTCTGATAAACGCTGAAAAAATGAATAAGTCCAAAAAAATTTTTTTTGCAATTTTACCCCCGTGGGATTAATATTCTACCCACACACATTTGGAACTCTCCTGGGGTACCCTCACACATATTATTCCCTCATTTAGTGGATAATTTCACAAAAAAGTGAAATTTTGAAAAATCCAGAAAATTGGCTGAAAACGAATAAATATCAAGGACTCATTGGGCGAATCGCTCTGGAACTGAAATTGGAACACTCACTGACATTTCCCCTATCTGAAAGTCTGATAAACATTGGAAAAATGACTAGGTCGAAAAAAAATATTTTTTCAACTTTTTTCAATTTTACCCCCGTGGTATATATATTCTACCCACACACATTTGGAACTCTCCTGGGGTACCCTCACACATATTATTCCCTCATTTAGTGGATATTTTCACAAAAAAAGTGAAATTTTCAAAAATTCAGAAAATTGGCTGAAAACGACTAAATATCAAGGACTCAACGGGCGAATCGCTCTGGAACTGAAATCGGAATGCTCACTGACATTTCCCCTATGTGAAAGTCTGATAAACAGAGGAAAAATGACTAAGTCCAAAAAAAAATTTCTTTCAATTTTACCCCCGTGGTATATATATTCTACCCACACACATTTGGAACTCTCCTGGGGTACCCTCACACATATTATTCAGTCATTTAGTGGATATTTTCACAAAAAAGTTAAATTTCCAAAAACCCAGAAAATTGGCTGAAAACGACTAAATATCAAGGACTCATTGGGCGAATCGCTCTGGAACTGAAATCGGAGCGCTCACTGACATTTCCCCTATCTGAAAGTCTGATAAACGCCGGAAAAATGACTAAGTCCAAAAAAAAAAATTTTTCAACTTTTTTCAATTTTAACCCTGTGGGAAATATATTCTACCCACACAAATTTGGAACTCTCCTGGGGTACCCTCACACATATTATTCCCTCATTTAGTGGATATTTTCACAAAAAAGTGAAATTTTCAAAAATCCAGAAAATTGGCTGAAAACGACTAAATATCAAGGACTCATTGGGCGAATCGCTCTGGAACTGAAATCGGAATGCTCACTGACATTTCCCCTATTTGAAAGTCTGATAAACGCTGGAAAAATGAATAAGTCCAAAAAAATTTTTTTTTCAATTTTACCCCCGTGGGATTAATATTCTACCCACACACATTTGGAACTCTCCTGGGGTACCCTCACACATATTATTCCCTCATTTAGTGGATATTTTCACAAAAAAGTGAAATTTTCAAAAATCCAGAAAATTGGCTAAAAACGACTAAATATCAAGGACTCATTGGGCGAATCGCTCTGGAACTGAAATCGGAACGCTCACTGACATTTCCCCTATTTGAAATTCTGATAAACGCTGGAAAAATGACTAAGTCCAAAAAAAATTTTTTTTCAATTTTACCCCCGTGGGATATATATTCTACCCACACACATTGGGAACTCTCTTGGGGTACCCTCACACATATTATTCCCTCATTTAGTGGATATTTTCACAAAAAAGTGAAATTTTCAAAAATCCAGAAAATTGGCTGAAAACGACTAAATATCAAGGACTCATTGGGCGAATCGCTCTGGAACTGAAATCGGAAAGCTCACTGACATTTCCCCTATCTGAAAGTCTGATAAACGCCGGAAAAATGACTAAGTCCAAAAAAAAAATTTTGTTCAATTTTTTTCAATTTTACCCACGTGGGGTATATATTCTACCCACACACATTTGGAACTCTCCTGGGGTACCCTCACACATATTATTCCCTCATTTAGTGGATATTTTCACAAATAAGTGAAATTTTCAAAAATCCAGAAAATTGGCTGAAAACGACTAAATATCAAGGACTCATTGGGCGAATCGCTCTGGAACTGAAATCGGAATGCTCACTGACATTTCCCCTATCTGAAAGTCTGATGAACGCCGGAAAAATGACTAAGTCCAAAAAAAAAAATTTTTCAACTTTTTTCAATTTTAACCCTGTGGGAAATATATTCTACCCACACAAATTTGGAACTCTCCTGGTATACCCTCACACATATTATTCCCTCATTTAGTGTATATTTTCACAAAAAAAGTGAAATTTTCAAAAATCCAGAAAATTGGCTGAAAACGACTAAATATCAAGGACTGATTGGGCGAATCGCTCTGGAACTGAAATCTGAATGCTCACTGACTTTTCCCCTATCAGAAAGTCTGATAAACGCCGGAAAAATTACTAGGTCCAAAAAAAAAATTTTTTTCAACTTTTTTCAATTTTAACCCTGTGGGATATATATTCTACCCACACACATTTGGAACTCTCCTGGGGTACCCTCACACATATTATTCCCTCATTTAGTGGATATTTTCACAAATAAGTGAAATTTTCAAAAATCCAGAAAATTGGCTGAAAACGACTAAATATCAAGGACTCATTGGGCGAATCGCTCTGGAACTGAAATCGGAAAGCTCACTGACATTTCCCCTATCTGAAAGTCTGATAAACGCCGGAAAAATGACTAAGTCCAAAAAAAATTTTTTTTCAACTTTTTTCAATTTTAACCCTGTGGGATATATATTCTACCCACACACATTTGGAACTCTCCTGGGGAACCCTCACACATATTATTCCCTCATTTAGTGGATATTTTCACAAAAAAGTGAAATTTCAAAAATCCAGAAAATTGGCTGAAAACGACTAAATATCAAGGACTGATTGGGCGAATCGCTCTGGAACTGAAATCGGAATGCTCACTGACTTTTCCCCTATCTGGAAGTCTGATAAAAGCCGGAAAAATGACTAAGTACAAAAAAAAAATTTTTTTCAACTTTTTTCAATTTTAACCCTGTGGGATATATATTCTACCCACACACATTTGGAACTCTCCTGGGGTACCCTCACACATATTATTCCCTCATTTAGTGGATATTTTCACAAATAAGTGAAATTTTCAAAAATCCAGAAAATTGGCTGAAAACGACTAAATATCAAGGACTCATTGGGTGAATCGCTCTGGAACTGAAATCGTAATGCTCACTGACATTTCCCCTATTTGAAAGTCTGATAAACGCTGGAAAAATGAATAAGTCCAAAAAATTTTTTTTTGCAATTTTACCCCCGTGGGATTAATATTCTACCCACACACATTTGGAACTCTCCTGGGGTACCCTCACACATATTATTCCCTCATTTAGTGGATAATTTCACAAAAAAGTGAAATTTTGAAAAATCCAGAAAATTGGCTGAAAACGAATAAATATCAAGGACTCATTGGGCGAATCGCTCTGGAACTGAAATTGGAAAGCTCACTGACATTTCCCCTATCTGAAAGTCTGATAAACGCCGGAAAAATGACTAAGTACAAAAAAAAAATTTTTTCAACTTTTTTCAATTTTAACCCTGTGGGATATATATTCTACCCACACACATTTGGAACTCTCCTGGGGTACCCTCACACATATTATTCCCTCATTTAGTGGATATTTTCACAAAAAAGTGAAATTTTCAAAAATCCAGAAAATTGGCTGAAAACGACTAAATATCAAGGACTCATTGGGCGAATCGCTCTGGAACTGAAATCGGAAAGCTCACTGACATTTCCCCTATCTGAAAGTCTGATAAACGCCGGAAAAATGACTAAGTCCAAAAAAAAATTTTTTTCAACTTTTTTCAATTTTAACCCTGTGGGATATATATTCTACCCACACACATTTGGAACTCTCCTGGGGTACCCTCACACATATTATTCCCTCATTTAGTGGATATTTTCACAAAAAAGTGAAATTTTCAAAAATCCAGAAAATTGGCTGAAAACGACTAAATATCAAGGACTCATTGGGCGAATCGCTCTGGAACTGAAATCGGAATGCTCACTGACATTTCCCCTATCTGAAAGTCTGATAAACGCCGGAAAAATGAGTAAGTACAAAAAAAAATTTCTTTCAATTTTACCCCCGTGGTATATATATTCTACCCACACACATTTGGAACTCTCCTGGGGTACCCTCACACATATTATTCAGTCATTTAGTGGATATTTTCACAAAAAAGTTAAATTTCCAAAAACCCAGAAAATTGGCTGAAAACGACTAAATATCAAGGACTCATTGGGCGAATCGCTCTGGAACTGAAATCGGAGCGCTCACTGACATTTCCCCTATCTGAAAGTCTGATAAACGCCGGAAAAATGACTAAGTCCAAAAAAAAAAATTTTTCAACTTTTTTCAATTTTAACCCTGTGGGAAATATATTCTACCCACACAAATTTGGAACTCTCCTGGGGTACCCTCACACATATTATTCCCTCATTTAGTGGATATTTTCACAAAAAAGTGAAATTTTCAAAAATCCAGAAAATTGGCTGAAAACGACTAAATATCAAGGACTCATTGGGCGAATCGCTCTGGAACTGAAATCGGAATGCTCACTGACATTTCCCCTATTTGAAAGTCTGATAAACGCTGGAAAAATGAATAAGTCCAAAAAAATTTTTTTTTCAATTTTACCCCCGTGGGATTAATATTCTACCCACACACATTTGGAACTCTCCTGGGGTACCCTCACACATATTATTCCCTCATTTAGTGGATATTTTCACAAAAAAGTGAAATTTTCAAAAATCCAGAAAATTGGCTGAAAACGAATAAATATCAAGGACTCATTGGGCGAATCGCTCTGGAACTGAAATTGGAAAGCTCACTGACATTTCCCCTATGTGAAAGTCTGATAAACGCCGGAAAAATGGCTAAGTACAAAAAAAAAATTTCTTCAACTTTTTTCAATTTTAACCCTGTGGTATATATAATCTACCCACACACATTTGGAACTCTCCTGGGGTACCCTCACACATATTATTCCGTCATTTAGTGGATATTTTTTAAAAAAAGTGAAATTTTCAAAAATCCAGAAAATTGTCTGAAGACGACTAAATATCAAGGACTCATTGAGCGAATTGCTCTGGAACTGAAATCGGAACGCTCACTGACATTTCCCCTATCTGAAAGTCTGATAAACGCCGGAAAAATGACTAAGTACAAAAAAAAAAATGTTTTTCAACTTTTTTCAATTTTAACCCTGTGGGATATATATTCTACCCACACACATTTGGAACTCTCCTTGGGTACCCTCACACATATTATTCCCTCATTTAGTGGATATTTTCACAAAAAAGTGAAATTTTCAAAAATCCAGAAAATTGGCTGAAAACGACTAAATATCAAGGACTCATTGGGCGAATCGCTCTGGAACTGAAATCGGAACGCTCACTGACATTTCCCCTATCTGAAAGTCTGATAAACGCCGGAGAAATGACTAAATACAAAAAAAAAATTTCTTCAACTTTTTTCAATTTTAACCCTGTGGGATATATATTCTACCCACACACATTTGGAACTCTCCTGGGGTACCCTCACACATATTATTCCCTCATTTAGTGGATATTTTCACAAAAAAGTGAAATTCAAAAATCCAGAAAATTGGCTGAAAACGACAAAATATCAAGGACTCATTGGGCGAATCGCTCTGGAACTGAAATCGGAAAGCTCACTGACATTTCCCCTATCTGAAAGTCTGATAAACGCCGGAAAAATGACTAAGTCCAAAAAAAAATGTTTTCAACTTTTTTCAATTTTACCCCCGTTAGATATATATTCTAACCACACACATTTGGAACTCTCTTGGCATACCCTCACACATATGATTCCCTCATTTAGTGAATATTTTCACAAAAAAAATGAAATTTTCAAAAATCCAGAAAATAGGCTGAAAACGAATAAATATCAAGGACTCATTGGGCGAATCGCTCTGGAACTGAAATCGGAATGCTCACTGACATTTCCCCTATTTGAAAGTCTGATAAACGCTGGAAAAATGAATAAGTCCCAAAAATTTTTTTCTTCAATTTTACCCCCGTGGGATTAATATTCTACCCACACACATTTGGAACTCTCCTGGGGTACCCTCACACATATTATTCCCTCATTTAGTGGATATTTTCACAAAAAAGTGAAATTTTCAAAAATCCAGAAAATTTGCTGAAAACGACTAAATATCAAGGACTCATTGGTCGAATCGCTCTGGAACTGAAATCGGAAAGCTCACTGACATTTCCCCTATCTGAAAGTCTGATAAACGCCGGAAAAATGGCTAAGTACAAAAAAAAATTTCTTCAACTTTTTTCAATTTTAACCCTGTGGGATATATATTCTACCCACACACATTTGGAACTCTCCTGGGGTACCCTCACACATATTATTCCCTCATTTAGTGGATATTTTCACAAAAAAGTGAAATTTTCAAAAATCCAGAAAATTGGCTGAAAACGACTAAATATCAAGGACTCATTGGGCGAATCGCTCTGGAACTGAAATCGGAAAGCTCACTGACATTTCCCCTATCTGAAAGTCTGATAAACGCCGGAAAAATGACTAAGTCCAAAAAAAAATTTTTTTCAACTTTTTTCAATTTTAACCCTGTGGGATATATATTCTACCCACACACATTTGGAACTCTCCTGGGGTACCCTCACACATATTATTCCCTCATTTAGTGGATATTTTCACAAAAAAGTGAAATTTTCAAAAATCCAGAAAATTGGCTGAAAACGACTAAATATCAAGGACTCATTGGGCGAATCGCTCTGGAACTGAAATCGGAATGCTCACTGACATTTCCCCTATCTGAAAGTCTGATAAACGCCGGAAAAATGAGTAAGTACAAAAAAAAATTTCTTTCAATTTTACCCCCGTGGTATATATATTCTACCCACACACATTTGGAACTCTCCTGGGGTACCCTCACACATATTATTCCCTCATTTAGTGGATATTTTCACAAAAAAGTGAAATTCAAAAATCCAGAAAATTGGCTGAAAACGACTAAATATCAAGGACTCATTGGGCGAATCGCTCTGGAACTGAAATCGGAAAGCTCACTGACATTTCCCCTATCTGAAAGTCTGATAAACGCCGGAAAAATGACTAAGTACAAAAAAAAAATTTTTAAAACTTTTTTCTATTTTAACCCTGTGGGATATATATTCTACCCACACACATTTGGAACTCTCCTGGGGTACCGTCACACATATTATTCCCTCATTTAGTGGATATTTTCACAAAAAAGTAAAATTTTCAAAAATCCAGAAAATTGGCTGAAAACGACTAAATATCAAGGACTGATTGGGCGAATCGCTCTGGAACTGAAATCGGAACGCTCACTGACTTTTCCCCTATCTGAAAGTCTGATAAAAGCCGGAAAAATGACTAAGTCCAAAAAAAAATGTTTTCAACTTTTTTCAATTTTACCCCCGTTGGATATATATTCTACCCACACACATTTGGAACTCTCTTGGGGTACCCTCACACATATTATTCCCTCATTTAGTGAATATTTTCATAAAAAAAGTGAAATTTTCAAAAATGCAGAAAATAGGCTGAAAACGACTAAATATCAAGGACTCATTGAGCGAATCGCTCTGGAACTGAAATCGGAATGCTCACTGACATTTCCCCTATTTGAAAGTCTGATAAACGCTGGAAATATAACTAAGTCCAGAAATTTTTTTTTTTCAATTTTACCCCCGTGGGATATATATTCTACCCACACACATTTGGAACTCTCCTGGGGTACCCTCACACATATTATTCCCTCATTTAGTGGATATTTTCACAAAAAAGTGAAATTTTCAAAAATCCAGAAAATTGGCTGAAAACGACGAAATATCAAGGACTCATTGGGCGAATCGCTCTGGAACTGAAATCGGGACGCTCACTGACATTTCCCCTATCTGAAAGTCTGATAAACGCCGGAAAAATGACTAAGTACAAAAAAAAAATGTTTTTCAACTTTTTTCAATTTTAACCCTGTGGTATATATATTCTACCCACACACTTTTGGAACTCTCCTGGGGTACCCTCACACATATTATTCCCTCATTTAGTGGATATTTTCACAAAAAAGTGAAATTTTCAAAAATCCAGAAAATTGGCTGAAAACGACTAAATATCAAGGACTCATTGGGTGAATCGCTCTGGAACTGAAATCGTAATGCTCACTGCCATTTCCCCTATTTGAAAGTCTGATAAACGCTGGAAAAATGAATAAGTCCAAAAAAATTTTTTTTGCAATTTTACCCCCGTGGGATTAATATACTACCCACACACATTTGGAACTCTCCTGGGGTACCCTCACACATATTATTCCCTCATTTAGTGGATAATTTCACAAAAAAGTGAAATTTTCAAAAATCCAGAAAATTGGCTGAAAACTAATAAATATCAAGGACTCATTGGGCAAATCGCTCTGGAACTGAAATTGGAAAGCTCACTGACATTTCCCCTATCTGAAAGTCTGATAAACGCCGGAAAAATGACTAAGTCCAAAAAAAAATTTTTTTTCAACTTTTTTCTATTTTAACCCTGTGTGATATATATTCTACCCACACACATTTGGAACTCTCCTGGGGTACCCTCACACATATTATTCAGTCATTTAGTGGATATTTTCACAAAAAAGTGAAATTTCCAAAAACCCAGAAAATTGGCTGAAAACGACTAAATATCAAGGACTCATTGGGCGAATCGCTCTGGAACTGAAATCGGAGCGCTCACTGACATTTCCCCTATCTGAAAGTCTGATAAACGCCGGAAAAATGACTAAGTCCAAAAAAAAAAATTTTTCAACTTTTTTCAATTTTAACCCTGTGGGAAATATATTCTACCCACACAAATTTGGAACTCTCCTGGGGTACCCTCACACATATTATTCCCTCATTTAGTGGATATTTTCACAAAAAAGTGAAATTTTCAAAAATCCAGAAAATTGGCTGAAAACGACTAAATATCAAGGAATCATTGGGCGAATCGCTCTGGAACTGAAATCGGAATGCTCACTGACATTTCCCCTATTTGAAAGTCTGATAAACGCTGGAAAAATGAATAAGTCCAAAAAAATTTTTTTTTCAATTTTACCCCCGTGGGATTAATATTCTACCCACACACATTTGGAACTCTCCTGGGGTACCCTCACACATATTATTCCCTCATTTAGTGGATATTTTCACAAAAAAGTGAAATTTTCAAAAATCCAGAAAATTGGCTGAAAACGAATAAATATCAAGGACTCATTGGGCGAATCGCTCTGGAACTGAAATTGGAAAGCTCACTGACATTTCCCCTATGTGAAAGTCTGATAAACGCCGGAAAAATGGCTAAGTCCAAAAAAAAAATTTCTTCAACTTTTTTCAATTTTAACCCTGTGGGATATATAATCTACCCACACACATTTGGAACTCTCCTGGGGTACCCTCACACATATTATTCCGTCATTTAGTGGATATTTTTTAAAAAAAGTGAAATTTTCAAAAATCCAGAAAATTGTCTGAAGACGACTAAATATCAAGGACTCATTGAGCGAATTGCTCTGGAACTGAAATCGGAACGCTCACTGACATTTCCCCTATCTGAAAGTCTGATAAACGCCGGAAAAATGACTAAGTACAAAAAAAAAAATGTTTTTCAACTTTTTTCAATTTTAACCCTGTGGGATATATATTCTACCCACACACATTTGGAACTCTCCTGGGGTACCCTCACACATATTATTCCCTCATTTAGTGGATATTTTCACAAAAAAGTGAAATTTTCAAAAATCCAGAAAATTGGCTGAAAACGACTAAATATCAAGGACTCATTGGGCGAATCGCTCTGGAACTGAAATCGGAACGCTCACTGACATTTCCCCTATCTGAAAGTCTGATAAACGCCGGAGAAATGACTAAATACAAAAAAAAAATTTCTTCAACTTTTTTCAATTTTAACCCTGTGGGATATATATTCTACCCACACACATTTGGAACTCTCCTGGGGTACCCTCACACATATTATTCTGTCATTTAGTGGATATTTTTTTAAAAAAGTGAAATTTTCAAAAATCCAGAAAATTGGCTGAAGACGACTAAATATCAAGGACTCATTGAGCGAATCGCTCTGGAACTGAAATCGGAATGCTCACTGACATTTCCCCTATCTGAAAGTCTGATAAACGCCGGAAAAATGACTAAGTACAAAAAAAAAATGTTTTTCAACTTTTTTCAATTTTAACCCTGTGGGATATATATTCTACCCACACACATTTGGAACTCTCCTGGGGTACCCTCACACATATTATTCCATCATTTAGTGAATATTTTTTAAAAAAAGTGAAATTTTCAAAAATCCAGAAAATTGGCTGAAAACGACTAAATATCAAGGATTCATTGGGCAAATCGCTCTGGAACTGAAATCGGAAACCTCACTGACATTTCCCCTATTTGAAAGTCTGATAAACGCTGGAAAAATTACTAAGTCCAAAAAAAATTTTTTTTCAATTTTACCCCCCCGGGATATATATTCTACCCACACACATTTGGAACTCTCCTGGGGTACCCTCACACATATTATTCCCTCATTTAGTGGATATTTTCACAAAAAAGTGAAATTTTCAAAAATCCAGAAAATTGGCTGAAAATGACTAAATATCAAGGACTGATTGGGCGAACCGCTCTGGAACTGAAATCGGAATGCTCACTGACATTTCCCCTATCTGAAAGTCTGATAAACGCCGGAAAAATGACTAAGTCCAAAAAAAAATTTTTTTCAACTTTTTTCAATTTTAACCCTGTGGGATATATATTCTACCCACACACATTTGGAACTCTCCTGGGGTACCCTCACACATATTATTCCCTCATTTAGTGGATATTTTCACAAAAAAGTGAAATTCAAAAATCCAGAAAATTGGCTGAAAACGACTAAATATCAAGGACTCATTGGGCGAATCGCTCTGGAACTGAAATCGGAAAGCTCACTGACATTTCCCCTATCTGAAAGTCTGATAAACGCCGGAAAAATGACTAAGTACAAAAAAAACATTTTTAAAACTTTTTTCTATTTTAACCCTGTGGGATATATATTCTACCCACACACATTTGGAACTCTCCTGGGGTACCGTCACACATATTATTCCCTCATTTAGTGGATATTTTCACAAAAAAGTGAAATTTTCAAAAATCCAGAAAATTGGCTGAAAACGAAGAAATATCAAGGACTCATTGGGCGAATCGCTCTGGAACTGAAATCGGGACGCTCACTGACATTTCCCCTATCTGAAAGTCTGATAAACGCCGGAAAAATGACTAAGTACAAAAAAAAAATGTTTTTCAACTTTTTTCAATTTTAACCCTGTGGGATATATATTCTACCCACACACTTTTGGAACTCTCCTGGGGTACCCTCACACATATTATTCCCTCATTTAGTGGATATTTTCACAAAAAAGTGAAATTCAAAAATCCAGAAAATTGGCTGAAAACGACTAAATATCAAGGACTCATTGGGCGAATCGCTCTGGAACTGAAATCGGAAAGCTCACTGACATTTCCCCTATCTGAAAGTCTGATAAACGCCGGAAAAATGACTAAGTCCAAAAAAAAATGTTTTCAACTTTTTTCAATTTTACCCCCGTTAGATATATATTCTAACCACACACATTTGGAACTCTCTTGGGGTACCCTCACACATATTATTCCCTCATTTAGTGAATATTTTCACAAAAAAAATGAAATTTTCAAAAATCCAGAAAAAAGGCTGAAAACGAATAAATATCAAGGACTCATTGGGCGAATCGCTCTGGAACTGAAATCGGAATGCTCACTGACATTTCCCCTATTTGAAAGTCTGATAAACGCTGGAAAAATGAATAAGTCCAAAAAAATTTTTTTTTCAATTTTACCCCCGTGGGATTAATATTCTACCCACACACATTTGGAACTCTCCTGGGGTACCCTCACACATATTATTCCCTCATTTAGTGGATATTTTCACAAAAAAAGTGAAATTTTCAAAAATCCAGAAAATTGGCTGAAAACGACTAAATATCAAGGACTGATTGGGCGAATCGCTCTGGAACTGAAATCGGAACGCTCACTGACATTTCCCCTATCTGAAAGTCTGATAAAAGCCGGAAAAATGACTAAGTCCAAAAAAAAATGTTTTCAACTTTTTTCAATTTTACCCCCGTTGGATATATATTCTACCCACACACATTTGGAACTCTCTTGGGGTACCCTCACACATGTTATTCCCTCATTTAGTGGATATTTTCACAAAAAAGTGAAATTTTCAAAAATCCAGAAAATTGGCTGAAAACGACTAAATATCAAGGACTCATTGGGCGAATCGCTCTGGAACTGAAATCGGGACGCTCACTGACATTTCCCCTATCTGAAAGTCTGATAAACGCCGGAGAAATGACTAAGTACAAAAAAAAAATTTCTTCAACTTTTTTCAATTTTAACCCTGTGGGATATATATTCTACCCAAACACATTTGGAACTCTCCTGGGGTACCCTCACACATATTATTCCGTCATTTAGTGGATATTTTTTAAAAAAAGTGAAATTTTCAAAAATCCAGAAAATTGGATGAAGACGACTAAATATCAAGGACTCATTGAGCGAATCGCTCTGGAACTGAAATCGGAACGCTCACTGACATTTCCCCTATCTGAAAGTCTGATAAACGCCGGAAAAATGACTAAGTCCAAAAAAAAATGTTTTCAACTTTTTTCAATTTTACCCCCGTTAGATATATATTCTAACCACACACATTTGGAACTCTCTTGGGGTACCCTCACACATATTATTCCCTCATTTAGTGAATATTTTCACAAAAAAAATGAAATTTTCAAAAATCCAGAAAAAAGGCTGAAAACGAATAAATATCAAGGACTCATTGGGCGAATCGCTCTGGAACTGAAATCGGAATGCTCACTGACATTTCCCCTATTTGAAAGTCTGATAAACGCTGGAAAAATGAATAAGTCCAAAAAAATTTTTTTTTCAATTTTACCCCCGTGGGATTAATATTCTACCCACACACATTTGGAACTCTCCTGGGGTACCCTCACACATATTATTCCCTCATTTAGTGGATATTTTCACAAAAAAAGTGAAATTTTCAAAAATCCAGAAAATTGGCTGAAAACGACTAAATATCAAGGACTGATTGGGCGAATCGCTCTGGAACTGAAATCGGAACGCTCACTGACATTTCCCCTATCTGAAAGTCTGATAAAAGCCGGAAAAATGACTAAGTCCAAAAAAAAATGTTTTCAACTTTTTTCAATTTTACCCCCGTTGGATATATATTCTACCCACACACATTTGGAACTCTCTTGGGGTACCCTCACACATGTTATTCCCTCATTTAGTGGATATTTTCACAAAAAAGTGAAATTTTCAAAAATCCAGAAAATTGGCTGAAAACGACTAAATATCAAGGACTCATTGGGCGAATCGCTCTGGAACTGAAATCGGGACGCTCACTGACATTTCCCCTATCTGAAAGTCTGATAAACGCCGGAGAAATGACTAAGTACAAAAAAAAAATTTCTTCAACTTTTTTCAATTTTAACCCTGTGGGATATATATTCTACCCAAACACATTTGGAACTCTCCTGGGGTACCCTCACACATATTATTCCGTCATTTAGTGGATATTTTTTAAAAAAAGTGAAATTTTCAAAAATCCAGAAAATTGGATGAAGACGACTAAATATCAAGGACTCATTGAGCGAATCGCTCTGGAACTGAAATCGGAACGCTCACTGACATTTCCCCTATCTGAAAGTCTGATAAACGCCGGAAAAATGGCTAAGTACAAAAAAAAATTTCTTCAACTTTTTTCAATTTTAACCCTGTGGAATATATATTCTACCCACACACATTTGGAACTCTCCTGGGGTACCCTCACACATATTATTCCATCATTTAGTGAATATTTTTTAAAAAAAGTGAAATTTTCAAAAATCCAGAAAATTGGCTGAAAACGACTAAATATCAAGGATTCATTGGGCAAATCGCTCTGGAACTGAAATCGGAAACCTCACTGACATTTCCCCTATTTGAAAGTCTGATAAACGCTGGAAAAATTACTAAGTCCAAAAAAAATTTTTTTTCAATTTTACCCCCCCGGGATACATATTCTACCCACACACATTTGGAACTCTCCTGGGGTACCCTCACACATATTATTCCCTCATTTAGTGGATATTTTCACAAAAAAGTGAAATTTTCAAAAATCCAGAAAATTGGCTGAAAACGACTAAATATCAAGGACTGATTGGGCGAACCGCTCTGGAACTGAAATCGGAATGCTCACTGACATTTCCCCTATCTGAAAGTCTGATAAACGCCGGAAAAATGACTAAGTCCAAAAAAAAATTTTTTTCAACTTTTTTCAATTTTAACCCTGTGGGATATATATTCTACCCACACACATTTGGAACTCTCCTGGGGTACCCTCACACATATTATTCCCTCATTTAGTGGATATTTTCACAAAAAAGTGAAATTCAAAAATCCAGAAAATTGGCTGAAAACGACTAAATATCAAGGACTCATTGGGCGAATCGCTCTGGAACTGAAATCGGAAAGCTCACTGACATTTCCCCTATCTGAAAGTCTGATAAACGCCGGAAAAATGACTAAGTACAAAAAAAAAATGTTTTTTAACTTTTTTCAATTTTAACCCTGTGGGATATATATTCTACCCACACACTTTTGGAACTCTCCTGGGGTACCCTCACACATATTATTCCCTCATTTAGTGGATATTTTCACAAAAAAGTGAAATTCAAAAATCCAGAAAATTGGCTGAAAACGACTAAATATCAAGGACTCATTGGGCTAATCGCTCTGGAACTGAAATCGGAAAGCTCACTGACATTTCCCCTATCTGAAAGTCTGATAAACGCCGGAAAAATGACTAAGTCCAAAAAAAAATGTTTTCAACTTTTTTCAATTTTACCCCCGTTAGATATATATTCTAACCACACACATTTGGAACTCTCTTGGGGTACCCTCACACATATTATTCCCTCATTTAGTGAATATTTTCACAAAAAAAATGAAATTTTCAAAAATCCAGAAAATAGGCTGAAAACGAATAAATATCAAGGACTCATTGGGCGAATCGCTCTGGAACTGAAATCGGAATGCTCACTGACATTTCCCCTATTTGAAAGTCTGATAAACGCTGGAAAAATGAATAAGTCCAAAAAAATTTTTTTTTCAATTTTACCCCCGTGGGATTAATATTCTACCCACACACATTTGGAACTCTCCTGGGGTACCCTCACACATATTATTCCCTCATTTAGTGGATATTTTCACAAAAAAAGTGAAATTTTCAAAAATCCAGAAAATTGGCTGAAAACGACTAAATATCAAGGACTGATTGGGCGAATCGCTCTGGAACTGAAATCGGAACGCTCACTGACATTTCCACTATCTGAAAGTCTGATAAACGCCGGAAAAATGACTAAGTCCAAAAAAAAATGTTTTCAACTTTTTTCAATTTTACCCCCGTTAGATATATATTCTACCCACACACATTTGGAACTCTCTTGGGGTACCCTCACACATATTATTCCCTCATTTAGTGGATATTTTCACAAAAAAGTGAAATTTTCAAAAATCCAGAAAATTGGCTGAAAACGATTAAATATCAAGGACTCATTGGGCGAATCGCTCTGGAACTGAAATCGGAAAGCTCACTGACATTTCCCCTATCTGAAAGTCTGATAAACGCCGGAAAAATGTCTAACTGCAAAAAAAATTTTTTTTTCAACTTTTTTCAATTTTAACCCTGTGGGATATATATTCTACCCAAACACATTTGGAACTCTCCTGGGGTACCCTCACACATATTATTCCCTCATTTAGTGGATATTTTCACAAAAAGTGAAATTTTCAAAAATCCATTAAATTGGCTGAAAACGACTAAATATCAAGGACTCATTGGGCGAATCGCTCTGGAACTGAAATCGGAAAGCTCACTGACATTTCCCCTATCTGAAAGTCTGATAAACGCTGGAAAAAATACTAAGTCCAAAAAAAAAATTTTTTTCAACTTTTTTCAATTTTAACCCCGTGGGATATATATTCTACCCACACACATTTGGAACTCTCCTGGGGTACCCTCACACATATTATTCCCTCATTTAGTGGATATTTTCACAAAAAAGTGAAATTTTCAAAAATCCAGAAAATTGGCTGAAAACGACTAAATATCAAGGACTCATTGGGCGAATCGCTCTGGAACTGAAATCGGAAAGCTCACTGACATTTCCCCTATCTGAAAGTCTGATAAACGCCGGAAAAATGACTAAGTCCAAAAAAAAATTTTTTTCAACTTTTTTCAATTTTAACCCTGTGGGATATTTATTCTACCCACACACATTTGGAACTCTCCTGGGGTACCCTCACACATATTATTCCCTCATTTAGTGGATATTTTCACAAAAAAAGTGAAATTTTCAAAAATCCAGAAAATTGGCTGAAAACGACTAAATATCAAGGACTCATTGGGCGAATCGCTCTGGAACTGAAATCGGAAAGCTCACTGACATTTCCCCTATCTGAAAGTCTGATAAACGCTGGAAAAATTACTAAGTCCAAAAAAAAATTTTTTTCAACTTTTTTCAATTTTAACCCCGTGGGATATATATTCTAGCCACACACATTTGGAACTCTCCTGGGGTACCCTCACACATATTATTCCCTCATTTAGTGGATATTTTCACAAAAAAGTGAAATTTTCAAAAATTCAGAAATTTGCTGAAAACGACTAAATATCAAGGACTCATTGGGCGAATCGCTCTGGAACTGAAATCGGAACGCTTACTGACATTTCCCCTATCTGAAAGTCTGATAAACGCCGGAAAAATGTCTAACTACAAAAAAAAATTTTTTTTCAACTTTTTTCAATTTTAACCCTGTGGGATATATATTCTACCCAAACACATTTGGAACTCTAATGGGGTACCCTCACACATATTATTCCCTCATTTAGTGGATATTTTCACAAAAAGTGAAATTTTCAAAAATCCATTAAATTGGCTGAAAACGACTAAATATCAAGGACTCATTGGGCGAATCGCTCTGGAACTGAAATCGGAAAGCTCACTGACATTTCCCCTATCTGAAAGTCTGATAAACGCCGGAAAAATGACTAAGTCCAAAAAAAAAATTTTTTCAACTTTTTTCAATTTTAACCATGTGGGATATTTATTCTACCCACACACATTTGGAACTCTCCTGGGGTACCCTCACACATATTATTCCCTCATTTAGTGGATATTTTCACAAAAAAAGTGAAATTTTCAAAAATCCAGAAAATTGGCTGAAAACGACTAAATATCAAGGACTGATTGGGCGAATCGCTCTGGAACTGAAATCGGAACGCTCACTGCCTTTTCCCCTATCTGAAAGTCTGATAAACGCCGGAAAAATGACTAAGTCCAAAAAAAAAATTTTGTTCAACTTTTTTCAATTTTACCCACGTGGGGTATATATTCTACCCACACACATTTGGAACTCTTCTGGGGTACCCTCACACATATTATTCCCTCATTTAGTGGATATTTTCACAAAAAAGTGAAATTTTCAAAAATCCAGAAAATTGGCTGAAAACGACTAAATATCAAGGACTCATTGGGCGAATCGCTCTGGAACTGAAATCGGAAAGCTCACTGACATTTCCCCTATCTGAAAGTCTGATAAACGCTGGAAAAATTACTAAGTCCAAAAAAAAATTTTTTTCAACTTTTTTCAATTTTAACCCCGTGGGATATATATTCTAGCCACACACATTTGGAACTCTCCTGGGGTCCCCTCACACATATTATTCCCTCATTTAGTGGATATTTTCACAAAAAAGTGAAATTTTCAAAAATTCAGAAATTTGCTGAAAACGACTAAATATCAAGGACTCATTGGGCGAATCGCTCTGGAACTGAAATCGGAACGCTTACTGACATTTCCCCTATCTGAAAGTCTGATAAACGCCGGAAAAATGTCTAACTACAAAAAAAAATTGTTTTTCAACTTTTTTCAATTTTAACCCTGTGGGATATATATTCTACCCAAACACATTTGGAACTCTAATGGGGTACCCTCACACATATTATTCCCTCATTTAGTGGATATTTTCACAAAAAGTGAAATTTTCAAAAATCCATTAAATTGGCTGAAAACGACTAAATATCAAGGACTCATTGGGCGAATCGCTCTGGAACTGAAATCGGAAAGCTCACTGACATTTCCCCTATCTGAAAGTCTGATAAACGCCGGAAAAATGACTAAGTCCAAAAAAAAATTTTTTCAACTTTTTTCAATTTTAACCATGTGGGATATTTATTCTACCCACACACATTTGGAACTCTCCTGGGGTACCCTCACACATATTATTCCCTCATTTAGTGGATATTTTCACAAAAAAAGTGAAATTTTCAAAAATCCAGAAAATTGGCTGAAAACGACTAAATATCAAGGACTGATTGGGCGAATCGCTCTGGAACTGAAATCGGAACGCTCACTGCCTTTTCCCCTATCTGAAAGTCTGATAAACGCCGGAAAAATGACTAAGTCCAAAAAAAAAATTTTGTTCAACTTTTTTCAATTTTACCCACGTGGGGTATATATTCTACCCACACACATTTGGAACTCTTCTGGGGTACCCTCACACATATTATTCCCTCATTTAGTGGATATTTTCACAAAAAAGTGAAATTTTCAAAAATCCAGAAAATTGGCTGAAAACGACTAAATATCAAGGACTCATTGGACGAATCGCTCTGGAACTGAAATCGGAACGCTTACTGACATTTCCCCTATCTGAAAGTCTGATAAACGCCGGAAAAATGTCTAACTACAAAAAAAAAATTTTTTTCAACTTTTTTCAATTTTAACCCTGTGGGATATATATTCTACCCAAACACATTTGGAACTCTCCTGGGGTACCCTCACACATATTATTCCCTCATTTAGTGGATATTTTCACAAAAAGTGAAATTTTCAAAAATCCATTAAATTGGCTGAAAACGACTAAATATCAAGGACTCATTGGGCGAATCGCTCTGGAACTGAAATCGGAAAGCTCACTGACATTTCCCCTATCTGAAAGTCTGATAAACGCTGGAAAAATTACTAAGTCCAAAAAAAAATTTTTTTCAACTTTTTTCAATTTTAACCCCGTGGGATATATATTCTAGCCACACACATTTGGAACTCTCCTGGGGTACCCTCACACATATTATTCCCTCATTTAGTGGATATTTTCACAAAAAAGTGAAATTTTCAAAAATCCAGAAAATTGGCTGAAAACGACTAAATATCAAGGACTGATTGGGCGAATCGCTCTGGAACTGAAATCGGAACGCTCACTGCCTTTTCCCCTATCTGAAAGTCTGATAAACGCCGGAAAAATGACTAAGTCCAAAAAAAAAATTTTGTTCAACTTTTTTCAATTTTACCCACGTGGGGTATATATTCTACCCACACACATTTGGAACTCTTCTGGGGTACCCTCACACATATTATTCCCTCATTTAGTGGATATTTTCACAAAAAAGTGAAATTTTCAAAAATCCAGAAAATTGGCTGAAAACGACTAAATATCAAGGACTCATTGGGCGAATCGCTCTGGAACTGAAATCGGAAAGCTCACTGACATTTCCCCTATCTGAAAGTCTGATAAACGCTGGAAAAATTACTAAGTCCAAAAAAAAATTTTTTTCAACTTTTTTCAATTTTAACCCCGTGGGATATATATTCTAGCCACACACATTTGGAACTCTCCTGGGGTACCCTCACACATATTATTCCCTCATTTAGTGGATATTTTCACAAAAAAGTGAAATTTTCAAAAATTCAGAAATTTGCTGAAAACGACTAAATATCAAGGACTCATTGGGCGAATCGCTCTGGAACTGAAATCGGAACGCTTACTGACATTTCCCCTATCTGAAAGTCTGATAAACGCCGGAAAAATGTCTAACTACAAAAAAAAATTTTTTTTCAACTTTTTTCAATTTTAACCCTGTGGGATATATATTCTACCCAAACACATTTGGAACTCTAATGGGGTACCCTCACACATATTATTCCCTCATTTAGTGGATATTTTCACAAAAAGTGAAATTTTCAAAAATCCATTAAATTGGCTGAAAACGACTAAATATCAAGGACTCATTGGGCGAATCGCTCTGGAACTGAAATCGGAAAGCTCACTGACATTTCCCCTATCTGAAAGTCTGATAAACGCCGGAAAAATGACTAAGTCCAAAAAAAAAATTTTTTCAACTTTTTTCAATTTTAACCATGTGGGATATTTATTCTACCCACACACATTTGGAACTCTCCTGGGGTACCCTCACACATATTATTCCCTCATTTAGTGGATATTTTCACAAAAAAAGTGAAATTTTCAAAAATCCAGAAAATTGGCTGAAAACGACTAAATATCAAGGACTGATTGGGCGAATCGCTCTGGAACTGAAATCGGAACGCTCACTGCCTTTTCCCCTATCTGAAAGTCTGATAAACGCCGGAAAAATGACTAAGTCCAAAAAAAAAATTTTGTTCAACTTTTTTCAATTTTACCCACGTGGGGTATATATTCTACCCACACACATTTGGAACTCTTCTGGGGTACCCTCACACATATTATTCCCTCATTTAGTGGATATTTTCACAAAAAAGTGAAATTTTCAAAAATCCAGAAAATTGGCTGAAAACGACTAAATATCAAGGACTCATTGGGCGAATCGCTCTGGAACTGAAATCGGAAAGCTCACTGACATTTCCCCTATCTGAAAGTCTGATAAACGCTGGAAAAATTACTAAGTCCAAAAAAAAATTTTTTTCAACTTTTTTCAATTTTAACCCCGTGGGATATATATTCTAGCCACACACATTTGGAACTCTCCTGGGGTCCCCTCACACATATTATTCCCTCATTTAGTGGATATTTTCACAAAAAAGTGAAATTTTCAAAAATTCAGAAATTTGCTGAAAACGACTAAATATCAAGGACTCATTGGGCGAATCGCTCTGGAACTGAAATCGGAACGCTTACTGACATTTCCCCTATCTGAAAGTCTGATAAACGCCGGAAAAATGTCTAACTACAAAAAAAAATTGTTTTTCAACTTTTTTCAATTTTAACCCTGTGGGATATATATTCTACCCAAACACATTTGGAACTCTAATGGGGTACCCTCACACATATTATTCCCTCATTTAGTGGATATTTTCACAAAAAGTGAAATTTTCAAAAATCCATTAAATTGGCTGAAAACGACTAAATATCAAGGACTCATTGGGCGAATCGCTCTGGAACTGAAATCGGAAAGCTCACTGACATTTCCCCTATCTGAAAGTCTGATAAACGCCGGAAAAATGACTAAGTCCAAAAAAAAATTTTTTCAACTTTTTTCAATTTTAACCATGTGGGATATTTATTCTACCCACACACATTTGGAACTCTCCTGGGGTACCCTCACACATATTATTCCCTCATTTAGTGGATATTTTCACAAAAAAAGTGAAATTTTCAAAAATCCAGAAAATTGGCTGAAAACGACTAAATATCAAGGACTGATTGGGCGAATCGCTCTGGAACTGAAATCGGAACGCTCACTGCCTTTTCCCCTATCTGAAAGTCTGATAAACGCCGGAAAAATGACTAAGTCCAAAAAAAAAATTTTGTTCAACTTTTTTCAATTTTACCCACGTGGGGTATATATTCTACCCACACACATTTGGAACTCTTCTGGGGTACCCTCACACATATTATTCCCTCATTTAGTGGATATTTTCACAAAAAAGTGAAATTTTCAAAAATCCAGAAAATTGGCTGAAAACGACTAAATATCAAGGACTCATTGGACGAATCGCTCTGGAACTGAAATCGGAACGCTTACTGACATTTCCCCTATCTGAAAGTCTGATAAACGCCGGAAAAATGTCTAACTACAAAAAAAAAATTTTTTTCAACTTTTTTCAATTTTAACCCTGTGGGATATATATTCTACCCAAACACATTTGGAACTCTCCTGGGGTACCCTCACACATATTATTCCCTCATTTAGTGGATATTTTCACAAAAAGTGAAATTTTCAAAAATCCATTAAATTGGCTGAAAACGACTAAATATCAAGGACTCATTGGGCGAATCGCTCTGGAACTGAAATCGGAAAGCTCACTGACATTTCCCCTATCTGAAAGTCTGATAAACGCTGGAAAAATTACTAAGTCCAAAAAAAAATTTTTTTCAACTTTTTTCAATTTTAACCCCGTGGGATATATATTCTAGCCACACACATTTGGAACTCTCCTGGGGTACCCTCACACATATTATTCCCTCATTTAGTGGATATTTTCACAAAAAAGTGAAATTTTCAAAAATCCAGAAAATTGGCTGAAAACGACTAAATATCAAGGACTGATTGGGCGAATCGCTCTGGAACTGAAATCGGAACGCTCACTGCCTTTTCCCCTATCTGAAAGTCTGATAAACGCCGGAAAAATGACTAAGTCCAAAAAAAAAATTTTGTTCAACTTTTTTCAATTTTACCCACGTGGGGTATATATTCTACCCACACACATTTGGAACTCTTCTGGGGTACCCTCACACATATTATTCCCTCATTTAGTGGATATTTTCACAAAAAAGTGAAATTTTCAAAAATCCAGAAAATTGGCTGAAAACGACTAAATATCAAGGACTCATTGGGCGAATCGCTCTGGAACTGAAATCGGAAAGCTCACTGACATTTCCCCTATCTGAAAGTCTGATAAACGCTGGAAAAATTACTAAGTCCAAAAAAAAATTTTTTTCAACTTTTTTCAATTTTAACCCCGTGGGATATATATTCTAGCCACACACATTTGGAACTCTCCTGGGGTACCCTCACACATATTATTCCCTCATTTAGTGGATATTTTCACAAAAAAGTGAAATTTTCAAAAATTCAGAAATTTGCTGAAAACGACTAAATATCAAGGACTCATTGGGCGAATCGCTCTGGAACTGAAATCGGAACGCTTACTGACATTTCCCCTATCTGAAAGTCTGATAAACGCCGGAAAAATGTCTAACTACAAAAAAAAATTTTTTTTCAACTTTTTTCAATTTTAACCCTGTGGGATATATATTCTACCCAAACACATTTGGAACTCTAATGGGGTACCCTCACACATATTATTCCCTCATTTAGTGGATATTTTCACAAAAAGTGAAATTTTCAAAAATCCATTAAATTGGCTGAAAACGACTAAATATCAAGGACTCATTGGGCGAATCGCTCTGGAACTGAAATCGGAAAGCTCACTGACATTTCCCCTATCTGAAAGTCTGATAAACGCCGGAAAAATGACTAAGTCCAAAAAAAAATTTTTTCAACTTTTTTCAATTTTAACCATGTGGGATATTTATTCTACCCACACACATTTGGAACTCTCCTGGGGTACCCTCACACATATTATTCCCTCATTTAGTGGATATTTTCACAAAAAAAGTGAAATTTTCAAAAATCCAGAAAATTGGCTGAAAACGACTAAATATCAAGGACTGATTGGGCGAATCGCTCTGGAACTGAAATCGGAACGCTCACTGCCTTTTCCCCTATCTGAAAGTCTGATAAACGCCGGAAAAATGACTAAGTCCAAAAAAAAAATTTTGTTCAACTTTTTTCAATTTTACCCACGTGGGGTATATATTCTACCCACACACATTTGGAACTCTTCTGGGGTACCCTCACACATATTATTCCCTCATTTAGTGGATATTTTCACAAAAAAGTGAAATTTTCAAAAATCCAGAAAATTGGCTGAAAACGACTAAATATCAAGGACTCATTGGACGAATCGCTCTGGAACTGAAATCGGAACGCTTACTGACATTTCCCCTATCTGAAAGTCTGATAAACGCCGGAAAAATGTCTAACTACAAAAAAAAAATTTTTTTCAACTTTTTTCAATTTTAACCCTGTGGGATATATATTCTACCCAAACACATTTGGAACTCTCCTGGGGTACCCTCACACATATTATTCCCTCATTTAGTGGATATTTTCACAAAAAGTGAAATTTTCAAAAATCCATTAAATTGGCTGAAAACGACTAAATATCAAGGACTCATTGGGCGAATCGCTCTGGAACTGAAATCGGAAAGCTCACTGACATTTCCCCTATCTGAAAGTCTGATAAACGCTGGAAAAATTACTAAGTCCAAAAAAAAATTTTTTTCAACTTTTTTCAATTTTTAACCCCGTGGGATATATATTCTAGCCACACACATTTGGAACTCTCCTGGGGTACCCTCACACATATTATTCCCTCATTTAGTGGATATTTTCACAAAAAAGTGAAATTTTCAAAAATCCAGAAAATTGGCTGAAAACGACTAAATATCAAGGACTGATTGGGCGAATCGCTCTGGAACTGAAATCGGAACGCTCACTGCCTTTTCCCCTATCTGAAAGTCTGATAAACGCCGGAAAAATGACTAAGTCCAAAAAAAAAATTTTGTTCAACTTTTTTCAATTTTACCCACGTGGGGTATATATTCTACCCACACACATTTGGAACTCTTCTGGGGTACCCTCACACATATTATTCCCTCATTTAGTGGATATTTTCACAAAAAAGTGAAATTTTCAAAAATCCAGAAAATTGGCTGAAAACGACTAAATATCAAGGACTCATTGGGCGAATCGCTCTGGAACTGAAATCGGAAAGCTCACTGACATTTCCCCTATCTGAAAGTCTGATAAACGCTGGAAAAATTACTAAGTCCAAAAAAAAATTTTTTTCAACTTTTTTCAATTTTAACCCCGTGGGATATATATTCTAGCCACACACATTTGGAACTCTTCTGGGGTACCCTCACACATATTATTCCCTCATTTAGTGGATATTTTCACAAAAAAGTGAAATTTTCAAAAATCCAGAAAATTGGCTGAAAACGACTAAATATCAAGGACTCATTGGGCGAATCGCTCTGGAACTGAAATCGGAAAGCTCACTGACATTTCCCCTATCTGAAAGTCTGATAAACGCTGGAAAAATTACTAAGTCCAAAAAAAAATTTTTTTCAACTTTTTTCAATTTTAACCCCGTGGGATATATATTCTAGCCACACACATTTGGAACTCTCCTGGGGTACCCTCACACATATTATTCCCTCATTTAGTGGATATTTTCACAAAAAAGTGAAATTTTCAAAAATTCAGAAATTTGCTGAAAACGACTAAATATCAAGGACTCATTGGGCGAATCGCTCTGGAACTGAAATCGGAACGCTTACTGACATTTCCCCTATCTGAAAGTCTGATAAACGCCGGAAAAATGTCTAACTACAAAAAAAAATTTTTTTTCAACTTTTTTCAATTTTAACCCTGTGGGATATATATTCTACCCAAACACATTTGGAACTCTAATGGGGTACCCTCACACATATTATTCCCTCATTTAGTGGATATTTTCACAAAAAGTGAAATTTTCAAAAATCCATTAAATTGGCTGAAAACGACTAAATATCAAGGACTCATTGGGCGAATCGCTCTGGAACTGAAATCGGAAAGCTCACTGACATTTCCCCTATCTGAAAGTCTGATAAACGCCGGAAAAATGACTAAGTCCAAAAAAAAATTTTTTCAACTTTTTTCAATTTTAACCATGTGGGATATTTATTCTACCCACACACATTTGGAACTCTCCTGGGGTACCCTCACACATATTATTCCCTCATTTAGTGGATATTTTCACAAAAAAAGTGAAATTTTCAAAAATCCAGAAAATTGGCTGAAAACGACTAAATATCAAGGACTGATTGGGCGAATCGCTCTGGAACTGAAATCGGAACGCTCACTGCCTTTTCCCCTATCTGAAAGTCTGATAAACGCCGGAAAAATGACTAAGTCCAAAAAAAAAATTTTGTTCAACTTTTTTCAATTTTACCCACGTGGGGTATATATTCTACCCACACACATTTGGAACTCTTCTGGGGTACCCTCACACATATTATTCCCTCATTTAGTGGATATTTTCACAAAAAAGTGAAATTTTCAAAAATCCAGAAAATTGGCTGAAAACGACTAAATATCAAGGACTCATTGGACGAATCGCTCTGGAACTGAAATCGGAACGCTTACTGACATTTCCCCTATCTGAAAGTCTGATAAACGCCGGAAAAATGTCTAACTACAAAAAAAAAATTTTTTTCAACTTTTTTCAATTTTAACCCTGTGGGATATATATTCTACCCAAACACATTTGGAACTCTCCTGGGGTACCCTCACACATATTATTCCCTCATTTAGTGGATATTTTCACAAAAAGTGAAATTTTCAAAAATCCATTAAATTGGCTGAAAACGACTAAATATCAAGGACTCATTGGGCGAATCGCTCTGGAACTGAAATCGGAAAGCTCACTGACATTTCCCCTATCTGAAAGTCTGATAAACGCTGGAAAAATTACTAAGTCCAAAAAAAAATTTTTTTCAACTTTTTTCAATTTTTAACCCCGTGGGATATATATTCTAGCCACACACATTTGGAACTCTCCTGGGGTACCCTCACACATATTATTCCCTCATTTAGTGGATATTTTCACAAAAAAGTGAAATTTTCAAAAATCCAGAAAATTGGCTGAAAACGACTAAATATCAAGGACTGATTGGGCGAATCGCTCTGGAACTGAAATCGGAACGCTCACTGCCTTTTCCCCTATCTGAAAGTCTGATAAACGCCGGAAAAATGACTAAGTCCAAAAAAAAAATTTTGTTCAACTTTTTTCAATTTTACCCACGTGGGGTATATATTCTACCCACACACATTTGGAACTCTTCTGGGGTACCCTCACACATATTATTCCCTCATTTAGTGGATATTTTCACAAAAAAGTGAAATTTTCAAAAATCCAGAAAATTGGCTGAAAACGACTAAATATCAAGGACTCATTGGGCGAATCGCTCTGGAACTGAAATCGGAAAGCTCACTGACATTTCCCCTATCTGAAAGTCTGATAAACGCTGGAAAAATTACTAAGTCCAAAAAAAAATTTTTTTCAACTTTTTTCAATTTTAACCCCGTGGGATATATATTCTAGCCACACACATTTGGAACTCTCCTGGGGTACCCTCACACATATTATTCCCTCATTTAGTGGATATTTTCACAAAAAAGTGAAATTTTCAAAAATTCAGAAATTTGCTGAAAACGACTAAATATCAAGGACTCATTGGGCGAATCGCTCTGGAACTGAAATCGGAACGCTTACTGACATTTCCCCTATCTGAAAGTCTGATAAATGCCGGAAAAATGTCTAACTACAAAAAAAAAATTTTTTTCAACTTTTTTCAATTTTAACCCTGTGGGATATATATTCTACCCAAACACATTTGGAACTCTCCTGGGGTACCCTCACACATATTATTCCCTCATTTAGTGGATATTTTCACAAAAAGTGAAATTTTCAAAAATCCATTAAATTGGCTGAAAACGACTAAATATCAAGGACTCATTGGGCGAATCGCTCTGGAACTGAAATCGGAAAGCTCACTGACATTTCCCCTATCTGAAAGTCTGATAAACGCTGGAAAAATTACTAAGTCCAAAAAAAAATTTTTTTCAACTTTTTTCAATTTTAACCCCGTGGGATATATATTCTACCCACACACATTTGGAACTCTCCTGGGGTACCCTCACACATATTATTCCCTCATTTAGTGGATATTTTCACAAAAAAGTGAAATTTTCAAAAATCCAGAAAATTGGCTGAAAACGACTAAATATCAAGGACTCATTGGGCGAATCGCTCTGGAACTGAAATCGGAAAGCTCACTGACATTTCCCCTATCTGAAAGTCTGATAAACGCTGGAAAAATTACTAAGTCCAAAAAAAAATTTTTTTCAACTTTTTTCAATTTTAACCCCGTGGGATATATATTCTACCCACACACATTTGGAACTCTCCTGGGGTACCCTCACACATATTATTCCCTCATTTAGTGGATATTTTCACAAAAAAGTGAAATTTTCAAAAATCCAGAAAATTGGCTGAAAACGACTAAATATCAAGGACTCATTGGGCGAATCACTCTGGAACTGAAATCGGAAAGCTCACTGACCTTTCCCCTATCTGAAAGTCTGATAAACGCCGGAAAAATTACTAAGTCCAAAAAAAAATTTTTTTCAACTTTTTTCAATTTTAACCCCGTGGGATATATATTCTAGCCACACACATTTGGAACTCTCCTGGGGTACCCTCACACATATTATTCCCTCATTTAGTGGATATTTTCACAAAAAAGTGAAATTTTCAAAAATCCAGAAAATTGGCTGAAAACGACTAAATATCAAGGACTCATTGGGCGAATCGCTCTGGAACTGAAATCGGAAAGCTCACTGACATTTCCCCTATCTGAAAGTCTGATAAACGCCGGAAAAATTACTAAGTCCAAAAAAAAATTTTTTTCAACATTTTTCAATTTTAACCCCGTGGGATATATATTCTAGCCACACACATTTGGAACTCTCCTGGGGTACCCTCACACATATTATTCCCTCATTTAGTGGATATTTTCACAAAAAAGTGAAATTTTCAAAAATCCAGAAAATTGGCTGAAAACGACTAAATATCAAGGACTCATTGGGCGAATCGCTCTGGAACTGAAATCGGAAAGCTCACTGACATTTCCCCTATCTGAAAGTCTGATAAACGCCGGAAAAATTACTAAGTCCAAAAAAAAATTTTTTTCAACTTTTTTCAATTTTAACCCCGTGGGATATATATTCTACCCACACACATTTGGAACTCTCCTGGGGTACCCTCACACATATTATTCCCTCATTTAGTGGATATTTTCACAAAAAAGTGAAATTTTCAAAAATCCAGAAAATTGGCTGAAAACGACTAAATATCAAGGACTCATTGGGCGAATCGCTCTGGAACTGAAATCGGAAAGCTCACTGACATTTCCCCTATCTGAAAGTCTGATAAACGCTGGAAAAATTACTAAGTCCAAAAAAAAATTTTTTTCAACTTTTTTCAATTTTAACCCCGTGGGATATATATTCTACCCACACACATTTGGAACTCTCCTGGGGTACCCTCACACATATTATTCCCTCATTTAGTGGATATTTTCACAAAAAAGTGAAATTTTCAAAAATCCAGAAAATTGGCTGAAAACGACTAAATATCAAGGACTCATTGGGCGAATCACTCTGGAACTGAAATCGGAAAGCTCACTGACCTTTCCCCTATCTGAAAGTCTGATAAACGCCGGAAAAATTACTAAGTCCAAAAAAAAATTTTTTTCAACTTTTTTCAATTTTAACCCCGTGGGATATATATTCTAGCCACACACATTTGGAACTCTCCTGGGGTACCCTCACACATATTATTCCCTCATTTAGTGGATATTTTCACAAAAAAGTGAAATTTTCAAAAATCCAGAAAATTGGCTGAAAACGACTAAATATCAAGGACTCATTGGGCGAATCGCTCTGGAACTGAAATCGGAAAGCTCACTGACATTTCCCCTATCTGAAAGTCTGATAAACGCCGGAAAAATGACTAAGTCAAAAAAAAATTTTTTTCAACTTTTTTCAATTTTAACCCTGTGGGATATATTTTCTACCCACACACATTTGGAACTCTAATGGGGTACCCTCACACATATTATTCCCTCATTTAGTGGATATTTTCACAAAAAAGTGAAATTTTCAAAAATCCAGAAAATTGGCTGAAAACGACTAAATATCAAGGACTCATTGGGCGAATCGCTCTGGAACTGAAATCGGAACGCTAACTGCCTTTTCCCCTATCTGAAAGTCTGATAAACGCCGGAAAAATGACTAAGTCCAAAAAAAAAATTTTGTTCAACTTTTTTCAATTTTACCCACGTGGGGTATATATTCTACCCACACACATTTGGAACTCTTCTGGGGTACCCTCACACATATTATTCCCTCATTTAGTGGATATTTTCACAAAAAAGTGAAATTTTCAAAAATCCAGAAAATTGGCTGAAAACGACTAAATATCAAGGACTCATTGGGCGAATCGCTCTGGAACTGAAATCGGAACGCTTACTGACATTTCCCCTATCTGAAAGTCTGATAAACGCCGGAAAAATGTCTAACTACAAAAAAAAATTTTTTTTCAACTTTTTTCAATTTTAACCCTGTGGGATATATATTCTACCCAAACACATTTGGAACTCTCCTGGGGTACCCTCACACATTTTATTCCCTCATTTAGTGGATATTTTCACAAAAAGTGAAATTTTCAAAAATCCATTAAATTGGCTGAAAACGACTAAATATCAAGGACTCATTGGGCGAATCGCTCTGGAACTGAAATCGGAAAGCTCACTGACATTTCCCCTATCTGAAAGTCTGATAAACGCCGGAAAAATTACTAAGTCCAAAAAAAAATTTTTTTCAACTTTTTTCAATTTTAACCCCGTGGGATATATATTCTACCCACACACATTTGGAACTCTCCTGGGGTACCCTCACACATATTATTCCCTCATTTAGTGGATATTTTCACAAAAAAGTGAAATTTTCAAAAATCCAGAAAATTGGCTGAAAACGACTAAATATCAAGGACTCATTGGGCGAATCGCTCTGGAACTGAAATCGGAAAGCTCACTGACCTTTCCCCTATCTGAAAGTCTGATAAACGCCGGAAAAATTACTAAGTCCAAAAAAAAATTTTTTTCAACTTTTTTCAATTTTAACCCCGTGGGATATATATTCTAGCCACACACATTTGGAACTCTCCTGGGGTACCCTCACACATATTATTCCCTCATTTAGTGGATATTTTTACAAAAAAAAGTGAAATTTTCAAAAATCCAGAAAATTGGCTGAAAACGACTAAATATCAAGGACTCATTGGGCGAATCGCTCTGGAACTGAAATCGGAAAGCTCACTGACATTTCCCCTATCTGAAAGTCTGATAAACGCCGGAAAAATTACTAAGTCCAAAAAAAATTTTTTTTCAACTTTTTTCAATTTTAACCCCGTGGGATATATATTCTACCCACACACATTTGGAACTCTCCTGGGGTACCCTCACACATATTATTCCCTCATTTAGTGGATATTTTCACAAAAAAGTGAAATTTTCAAAAATCCAGAAAATTGGCTGAAAACGACTAAATATCAAGGACTCATTGGGCGAATCGCTCTGGAACTGAAATCGGAAAGCTCACTGACCTTTCCCCTATCTGAAAGTCTGATAAACGCCGGAAAAATTACTAAGTCCAAAAAAAAATTTTTTTCAACTTTTTTCAATTTTAACCCCGTGGGATATATATTCTAGCCACACACATTTGGAACTCTCCTGGGGTACCCTCACACATATTATTCCCTCATTTAGTGGATATTTTCACAAAAAAAGTGAAATTTTCAAAAATCCAGAAAATTGGCTGAAAACGACTAAATATCAAGGAATCATTGGGCGAATCGCTCTGGAACTGAAATCGGAAAGCTCACTGACATTTCCCCTATCTGAAAGTCTGATAAACGCCGGAAAAATGACTAAGTCCAAAAAAAAAATTTTGTTCAACTTTTTTCAATTTTACCCACGTGGGGTATATATTCTACCCACACACATTTGGAACTCTTCTGGGGTACCCTCACACATATTGTTCCCTCATTTAGTGGATATTTTCACAAAAAAGTGAAATTTTCAAAAATCCAGAAAATTGGCTGAAAACGACTAAATATCAAGGACTCATTGGGCGAATCGCTCTGGAACTGAAATCGGAACGCTTACTGACATTTCCCCTATCTGAAAGTCTGATAAACGCCGGAAAAATGTCTAACTACAAAAAAAAATTTTTTTTCAACTTTTTTCAATTTTAACCCTGTGGGATATATATTCTACCCAAACACATTTGGAACTCTCCTGGGGTACCCTCACACATTTTATTCCCTCATTTAGTGGATATTTTCACAAAAAGTGAAATTTTCAAAAATCCATTAAATTGGCTGAAAACGACTAAATATCAAGGACTCATTGGGCGAATCGCTCTGGAACTGAAATCGGAAAGCTCACTGACATTTCCCCTATCTGAAAGTCTGATAAACGCCGGAAAAATGACTAAGTCAAAAAAAAATTTTTTTCAACTTTTTTCAATTTTAACCCTGTGGGATATATTTTCTACCCACACACATTTGGAACTCTAATGGGGTACCCTCACACATATTATTCCCTCATTTAGTGGATATTTTCACAAAAAAGTGAAATTTTCAAAAATCCAGAAAATTGGCTGAAAACGACTAAATATCAAGGACTCATTGGGCGAATCGCTCTGGAACTGAAATCGGAACGCTTAACTGCCTTTTCCCCTATCTGAAAGTCTGATAAACGCCGGAAAAATGACTAAGTCCAAAAAAAAAATTTTGTTCAACTTTTTTCAATTTTACCCACGTGGGGTATATATTCTACCCACACACATTTGGAACTCTTCTGGGGTACCCTCACACATATTATTCCCTCATTTAGTGGATATTTTCACAAAAAAGTGAAATTTTCAAAAATCCAGAAAATTGGCTGAAAACGACTAAATATCAAGGACTCATTGGGCGAATCGCTCTGGAACTGAAATCGGAACGCTTACTGACATTTCCCCTATCTGAAAGTCTGATAAACGCCGGAAAAATGTCTAACTACAAAAAAAAATTTTTTTTCAACTTTTTTCAATTTTAACCCTGTGGGATATATATTCTACCCAAACACATTTGGAACTCTCCTGGGGTACCCTCACACATTTTATTCCCTCATTTAGTGGATATTTTCACAAAAAGTGAAATTTTCAAAAATCCATTAAATTGGCTGAAAACGACTAAATATCAAGGACTCATTGGGCGAATCGCTCTGGAACTGAAATCGGAAAGCTCACTGACATTTCCCCTATCTGAAAGTCTGATAAACGCCGGAAAAATGACTAAGTCAAAAAAAAATTTTTTTCAACTTTTTTCAATTTTAACCCTGTGGGATATATTTTCTACCCACACACATTTGGAACTCTAATGGGGTACCCTCACACATATTATTCCCTCATTTAGTGGATATTTTCACAAAAAAGTGAAATTTTCAAAAATCCAGAAAATTGGCTGAAAACGACTAAATATCAAGGACTCATTGGGCGAATCGCTCTGGAACTGAAATCGGAACGCTAACTGCCTTTTCCCCTATCTGAAAGTCTGATAAACGCCGGAAAAATGACTAAGTCCAAAAAAAAAATTTTGTTCAACTTTTTTCAATTTTACCCACGTGGGGTATATATTCTACCCACACACATTTGGAACTCTTCTGGGGTACCCTCACACATATTATTCCCTCATTTAGTGGATATTTTCACAAAAAAGTAAAATTTTCAAAAATCCAGAAAATTGGCTGAAAACGACTAAATATCAAGGACTCATTGGGCGAATCGCTCTGGAACTGAAATCGGAAAGCTCACTGACATTTCCCCTATCTGAAAGTCTGATAAACGCTGGAAAAATTACTAAGTCCAAAAAAAATTTTTTTCAACTTTTTTCAATTTTAACCCCGTGGGATATATATTCTACCCACACACATTTGGAACTCTCCTGGGGTACCCTCACACATATTATTCCCTCATTTAGTGGATATTTTCACAAAAAAGTGAAATTTTCAAAAATCCAGAAAATTGGCTGAAAACGACTAAATATCAAGGACTCATTGGGCGAATCGCTCTGGAACTGAAATCGGAAAGCTCACTGACCTTTCCCCTATCTGAAAGTCTGATAAACGCCGGAAAAATTACTAAGTCCAAAAAAAAATTTTTTTCAACTTTTTTCAATTTTAACCCCGTGGGATATATATTCTAGCCACACACATTTGGAACTCTCCTGGGGTACCCTCACACATATTATTCCCTCATTTAGTGGATATTTTCACAAAAAAGTGTAATTTTCAAAAATCCAGAAAATTGGCTGAAAACGACTAAATATCAAGGACTCATTGGGCGAATCGCTCTGGAACTGAAATCGGAAAGCTCACTGACATTTCCCCTATCTGAAAGTCTGATAAACGCCGGAAAAATGACTAAGTCCAAAAAAAAAATTTTGTTCAACTTTTTTCAATTTTACCCACGTGGGGTATATATTCTACCCAAACACATTTGGAACTCTTCTGGGGTACCCTCACACATATTATTCCCTCATTTAGTGGATATTTTCACAAAAAAGTGAAATTTTCAAAAATCCAGAAAATTGGCTGAAAACGACTAAATATCAAGGACTCATTGGGCGAATCGCTCTGTAACTGAAATGGGAAAGCTCACTGACATTTCCCCTATCTGAAAGTCTGATAAACGCCGGAAAAATGACTAAGTCCAAAAAAAATTTTTTTCAACTTTTTTCAATTTTAACCCTGTGGGATATATATTCTACCCACACACATTTGGAACTCTCTTGGGGTACCCTCACACATATTATTCCCTCATTTAGTGGATATTTTCACAAAAAGTGAAATTTTCAAAAATCCATTAAATTGGCTGAAAACGACTAAATATCAAGGACTGATTGGGCGAATCGCTCTGGAACTGAAATCGGAACGCTCACTGCCTTTTCCCCTATCTGAAAGTCTGATAAACGCCGGAAAAATGACTAAGTCCAAAAAAAAAATTTTGTTCAACTTTTTTCAATTTTACCCACGTGGGGTATATATTCTACCCACACACATTTGGAACTCTTCTGGGGTACCCTCACACATATTATTCCCTCATTTAGTGGATATTTTCACAAAAAAGTGAAATTTTCAAAAATCCAGAAAATTGGCTGAAAACGACTAAATATCAAGGACTCATTGGGCGAATCGCTCTGGAACTGAAATTGGAAAGCTCACTGACATTTCCCCTATCTGAAAGTCTGATAAACGCTGGAAAAATTACTAAGTCCAAAAAAAAATTTTTTTCAACTTTTTTCAATTTTAACCCCGTGGGATATATATTCTACCCACACACATTTGGAACTCTCCTGGGGTACCCTCACACATATTATTCCCTCATTTAGTGGATATTTTCACAAAAAAGTGAAATTTTCAAAAATCCAGAAAATTGGCTGAAAACGACTAAATATCAAGGACTCATTGGGCGAATCGCTCTGGAACTGAAATCGGAACGCTTACTGACATTTCCCCTATCTGAAAGTCTGATAAACGCCGGAAAAATGTCTAACTACAAAAAAAAATTTTTTTTCAACTTTTTTCAATTTTAACCCCGTGGGATATATATTCTACCCAAACACATTTGGAACTCTCCTGGGGTACCCTCACACATATTATTCCCTCATTTAGTGGATATTTTCACAAAAAGTGAAATTTTCAAAAATCCATTAAATTGGCTGAAAACGACTAAATATCAAGGACTGATTGGGCGAATCGCTCTGGAACTGAAATCGGAACGCTCACTGCCTTTTCCCCTATCTGAAAGTCTGATAAACGCCGGAAAAATGACTAAGTCCAAAAAAAAAATTTTGTTCAACTTTTTTCAATTTTACCCACGTGGGGTATATATTCTACCCACACACATTTGGAACTCTTCTGGGGTACCCTCACACATATTATTCCCTCATTTAGTGGATATTTTCACAAAAAAGTGAAATTTTCAAAAATCCAGAAAATTGGCTGAAAACGACTAAATATCAAGGACTCATTGGGCGAATCGCTCTGGAACTGAAATTGGAAAGCTCACTGACATTTCCCCTATCTGAAAGTCTGATAAACGCTGGAAAAATTACTAAGTCCAAAAAAAAATTTTTTTCAACTTTTTTCAATTTTAACCCCGTGGGATATATATTCTACCCACACACATTTGGAACTCTCCTGGGGTACCCTCACACATATTATTCCCTCATTTAGTGGATATTTTCACAAAAAAGTGAAATTTTCAAAAATCCAGAAAATTGGCTGAAAACGACTAAATATCAAGGACTCATTGGGCGAATCGCTCTGGAACTGAAATCGGAACGCTTACTGACATTTCCCCTATCTGAAAGTCTGATAAACGCCGGAAAAATGTCTAACTACAAAAAAAAAATTTTTTTCAACTTTTTTCAATTTTAACCCTGTGGGATATATATTCTACCCAAACACATTTGGAACTCTCCTGGGGTACCCTCACACATATTATTCCCTCATTTAGTGGATATTTTCACAAAAAAGTGAAATTTTCAAAAATCCAGAAAATTGGCTGAAAACGACTAAATATCAAGGACTCAGTGGGCGAATCACTTTGGAACTGAAATCGGAACGCTCACTGACATTTCCCCTATCTGAAAGTCTGATAAAAGCTGGAAAAATTACTAAATCCAAAAAAAAAATTTTTAAACTTTTTTCAATTTTACCCCCGTGGGATATATATTCTACCCACACACAATTGGAACTCTCCTGGGGTACCCTCACACATATTATTCCCTCATTTAGTGGATATTTTCACAAAAAAGTGAAATTTTCAAAAATCCAGAAAATTGGCTGAAAACAACAAAACATCAAGGACTGATTGGGCGAATCGCTCTTTAACTGAAATCGGAACGCTCACTGACATTTCCCCTATCTGAAAGTCTGATAAACGCCGGAAAAATGACTAAGTCCAAAAAAAAATTTTTTTTCAACTTTTTTCAATTTTAACCCTGTGGGATATATATTCTAGCCACACACATTTGGAACTCTCCTGGGGTACCCTCACACATATTATTCCCTCATTTAGTGGATATTTTCACAAAAAAAGTGAAATTTTCAAAAATCCAGAAAATTGGCTGAAAACGACTAAATATCAAGGACTCATTGGTCGAATCGCTCTGGAACTGAAATCGGAAAGCTCACTGACATTTCCCCTATCTGAAAGTCTGATAAATGCCGGAAAAATGACTAATTCCAAAAAAAAATGTTTTCAACTTTTTTCAATTTTACCCACGTCGGGTATATATTCTACCCACACACATTTGGAACTCTCCTGGGGTACCCTCACACATATTATTCCCTCATTTAGTGGATATTTTCACAAAAAAGTTAAATTTTCAAAAATCCATTAAATTGGCTGAAAACGACTAAATATCAAGGACTCATTGGGCGAATCGCTCTGGAACTGAAATCGGAAAGCTCACTGACATTTCCCCTATCTGAAAGTCTGATAAAAGCTGGAAAAATTACTAAATCCAAAAAAAAAATTTTAAACTTTTTTCAATTTTACCCCCGTGGGATATATATTCTACCCACACACATTTGGAACTCTCCTGGGGTACCCTCACACATATTATTCCCTAATTTAGTGGATATTTTCACAAAAAAGTTAAATTTTCAAAAATCCATTAAATTGGCTGAAAACGACTAAATTTCAAGGACTCATTGGGCGAATCGCTCTGGAACTGAAATCGGAAAGCTCACTGACATTTCCCCTATCTGAAAGTCTGATAAAAGCTGGAAAAATTACTAAATCCAAAAAAAAAATTTTTAAACTTTTTTCAATTTTACCCCCGTGGGATATATATTCTACCCACACACATTTGGAACTCTCCTGGGGTACCCTCACACATATTATTCCCTCATTTAGTGGATATTTTCACAAAAAAAGTGAAATTTTCAAAAATCCAGAAAATTGGCTGAAAACGACTAAATATCAAGGACTCATTGGTCGAATCGCTCTGGAACTGAAATCGGAAAGCTCACTGACATTTCCCCTATCTGAAAGTCTGATAAATGCCGGAAAAATGACTAATTCCAAAAAAAAATGTTTTCAACTTTTTTCAATTTTACCCACGTGGGGTATATATTCTACCCACACACATTTGGAACTCTCCTGGGGTACCCTCACACATATTATTCCCTCATTTAGTGGATATTTTCACAAAAAAGTTAAATTTTCAAAAATCCATTAAATTGGCTGAAAACGACTAAATATCAAGGACTCATTGGGCGAATCGCTCTGGAACTGAAATCGGAAAGCTCACTGACATTTCCCCTATCTGAAAGTCTGATAAAAGCTGGAAAAATTACTAAATCCAAAAAAAAAATTTTAAACTTTTTTCAATTTTACCCCCGTGGGATATATATTCTACCCACACACATTTGGAACTCTCCTGGGGTACCCTCACACATATTATTCCCTAATTTAGTGGATATTTTCACAAAAAAGTTAAATTTTCAAAAATCCATTAAATTGGCTGAAAACGACTAAATTTCAAGGACTCATTGGGCGAATCGCTCTGGAACTGAAATCGGAAAGCTCACTGACATTTCCCCTATCTGAAAGTCTGATAAAAGCTGGAAAAATTACTAAATCCCCAAAAAAAATTTTTAAACTTTTTTCAATTTTACCCCCGTGGGATATATATTCTACCCACACACATTTGGAACTCTCCTGGGGTACCCTCACACATATTATTCCCTAATTTAGTGGATATTTTCACAAAAAGTGAAATTTTCAAAAATCCAGAAAATTGGCTGAAAACGACTAAATATCAAGGACTGATTGGGCGAATCGCTCTGGAACTGAAATCGGAACGCTCACTGCCTTTTCCCCTATCTGAAAGTCTGATAAACGCCGGAAAAATGACTAAGTCCAAAAAAAAAATTTTGTTCAACTTTTTTCAATTTTACCCACGTGGGGTATATATTCTACCCACACACATTTGGAACTCTTCTGGGGTACCCTCACACATATTATTCCCTCATTTAGTGGATATTTTCACAAAAAAGTGAAATTTTCAAAAATCCAGAAAATTGGCTGAAAACGACTAAATATCAAGGACTCATTGGGCGAATCGCTCTGGAACTGAAATTGGAAAGCTCACTGACATTTCCCCTATCTGAAAGTCTGATAAACGCTGGAAAAATTACTAAGTCCAAAAAAAAATTTTTTTCAACTTTTTTCAATTTTAACCCCTTGGGATATATATTCTACCCACACACATTTGGAACTCTCCTGGGGTACCCTCACACATATTATTCCCTCATTTAGTGGATATTTTCACAAAAAAGTGAAATTTTCAAAAATCCAGAAAATTGGCTGAAAACGACTAAATATCAAGGACTCATTGGGCGAATCGCTCTGGAACTGAAATCGGAACGCTTACTGACATTTCCCCTATCTGAAAGTCTGATAAACGCCGGAAAAATGTCTAACTACAAAAAAAAAATTTTTTTCAACTTTTTTCAATTTTAACCCTGTGGGATATATATTCTACCCAAACACATTTGGAACTCTCCTGGGGTACCCTCACACATATTATTCCCTCATTTAGTGGATATTTTCACAAAAAAGTGAAATTTTCAAAAATCCAGAAAATTGGCTGAAAACGACTAAATATCAAGGACTCAGTGGGCGAATCACTTTTGAACTGAAATCGGAACGCTCACTGACATTTCCCCTATCTGAAAGTCTGATAAAAGCTGGAAAAATTACTAAATCCAAAAAAAAAATTTTTAAACTTTTTTCAATTTTACCCCCGTGGGATATATATTCTACCCACACACAATTGGAACTCTCCTGGGGTACCCTCACACATATTATTCCCTCATTTAGTGGATATTTTCACAAAAAAGTGAAATTTTCAAAAATCCAGAAAATTGGCTGAAAACAACAAAACATCAAGGACTGATTGGGCGAATCGCTCTTTAACTGAAATCGGAACGCTCACTGACATTTCCCCTATCTGAAAGTCTGATAAACGCCGGAAAAATGACTAAGTCCAAAAAAAAATTTTTTTTCAACTTTTTTCAATTTTAACCCTGTGGGATATATATTCTAGCCACACACATTTGGAACTCTCCTGGGGTACCCTCACACATATTATTCCCTCATTTAGTGGATATTTTCACAAAAAAAGTGAAATTTTCAAAAATCCAGAAAATTGGCTGAAAACGACTAAATATCAAGGACTCATTGGTCGAATCGCTCTGGAACTGAAATCGGAAAGCTCACTGACATTTCCCCTATCTGAAAGTCTGATAAATGCCGGAAAAATGACTAATTCCAAAAAAAAATGTTTTCAACTTTTTTCAATTTTACCCACGTGGGGTATATATTCTACCCACACACATTTGGAACTCTCCTGGGGTACCCTCACACATATTATTCCCTCATTTAGTGGATATTTTCACAAAAAAGTTAAATTTTCAAAAATCCATTAAATTGGCTGAAAACGACTAAATATCAAGGACTCATTGGGCGAATCGCTCTGGAACTGAAATCGGAAAGCTCACTGACATTTCCCCTATCTGAAAGTCTGATAAAAGCTGGAAAAATTACTAAATCCAAAAAAAAAATTTTTAAACTTTTTTCAATTTTACCCCCGTGGGATATATATTCTACCCACACACATTTGGAACTCTCCTGGGGTACCCTCACACATATTATTCCCTCATTTAGTGGATATTTTCACAAAAAAAGTGAAATTTTCAAAAATCCAGAAAATTGGCTGAAAACGACTAAATATCAAGGACTCATTGGTCGAATCGCTCTGGAACTGAAATCGGAAAGCTCACTGACATTTCCCCTATCTGAAAGTCTGATAAATGCCGGAAAAATGACTAATTCCAAAAAAAAATGTTTTCAACTTTTTTCAATTTTACCCACATGGGGTATATATTCTACCCACACACATTTGGAACTCTCCTGGGGTACCCTCACACATATTATTCCCTCATTTAGTGGATATTTTCACAAAAAAGTTAAATTTTCAAAAATCCATTAAATTGGCTGAAAACGACTAAATATCAAGGACTCATTGGGCGAATCGCTCTGGAACTGAAATCGGAAAGCTCACTGACATTTCCCCTATCTGAAAGTCTGATAAAAGCTGGAAAAATTACTAAATCCAAAAAAAAAATTTTAAACTTTTTTCAATTTTACCCCCGTGGGATATATATTCTACCCACACACATTTGGAACTCTCCTGGGGTACCCTCACACATATTATTCCCTAATTTAGTGGATATTTTCACAAAAAAGTTAAATTTTCAAAAATCCATTAAATTGGCTGAAAACGACTAAATTTCAAGGACTCATTGGGCGAATCGCTCTGGAACTGAAATCGGAAAGCTCACTGACATTTCCCCTATCTGAAAGTCTGATAAAAGCTGGAAAAATTACTAAATCCAAAAAAAAAATTTTTAAACTTTTTTCAATTTTACCCCCGTGGGATATATATTCTACCCACACACATTTGGAACTCTCCTGGGGTACCCTCACACATATTATTCCCTAATTTAGTGGATATTTTCACAAAAAAGTGAAATTTTCAAAAATCCAGAAAATTGGCTGAAAACGACAAAACATCAAGGACTGATTGGGCGAATCGCTCTGGAACTGAAATCGGAATGCTCACTGACATTTCCCCTATCTGAAAGTCTGATAAACGCCGGAAAAATGACTAATTCCAAAAAAAAATGTTTTCAACTTTTTTCAATTTTACCCACGTGGGGTATATATTCTACCCACACACATTTGGAACTCTCCTGGGGTACCCTCACACATATTATTCCCTCATTTAGTGGATATTTTCACAAAAAAGTTAAATTTTCAAAAATCCATTAAATTGGCTGAAAACGACTAAATATCAAGGACTCATTGGGCGAATCGCTCTGGAACTGAAATCGGAAAGCTCACTGACATTTCCCCTATCTGAAAGTCTGATAAAAGCTGGAAAAATTACTAAATCCAAAAAAAAAATTTTAAACTTTTTTCAATTTTACCCCCGTGGGATATATATTCTACCCACACACATTTGGAACTCTCCTGGGGTACCCTCACACATATTATTCCCTAATTTAGTGGATATTTTCACAAAAAAGTTAAATTTTCAAAAATCCATTAAATTGGCTGAAAACGACTAAATATCAAGGACTCATTGGGCGAATCGCTCTGGAACTGAAATCGGAAAGCTCACTGACATTTCCCCTATCTGAAAGTCTGATAAAAGCTGGAAAAATTTCTAAATCCCAAAAAAAAATTTTTAAACTTTTTTCAGTTTTACCCCCGTGGGATATATATTCTACCCACACACATTTGGAACTCTCCTGGGGTACCCTCACACATATTATTCCCTAATTTAGTGGATATTTTCACAAAAAAGTGAAATTTTCAAAAATCCAGAAAATTGGCTGAAAACAACAAAACATCAAGGACTGATTGGGCGAATCGCTCTTTAACTGAAATCGGAACGCTCACTGACATTTCCCCTATCTGAAAGTCTGATAAACGCCGGAAAAATGACTAAGTACAAAAAAAAATTTTTTTTCAACTTTTTTCAATTTTAACCCTGTGGGATATATATTCTAGCCACACACATTTGGAACTCTCCTGGGGTACCCTCACACATATTATTCCCTCATTTAGTGGATATTTTCACAAAAAAAGTGAAATTTTCAAAAATCCAGAAAATTGGCTGAAAACGACTAAATATCAAGGACTCATTGGTCGAATCGCTCTGGAACTGAAATCGGAAAGCTCACTGACATTTCCCCTATCTGAAAGTCTGATAAATGCCGGAAAAATGACTAATTCCAAAAAAAAATGTTTTCAACTTTTTTCAATTTTACCCACGTGGGGTATATATTCTACCCACACACATTTGGAACTCTCCTGGGGTACCCTCACACATATTATTCCCTCATTTAGTGGATATTTTCACAAAAAAGTTAAATTTTCAAAAATCCATTAAATTGGCTGAAAACGACTAAATATCAAGGACTCATTGGGCGAATCGCTCTGGAACTGAAATCGGAAAGCTCACTGACATTTCCCCTATCTGAAAGTCTGATAAAAGCTGGAAAAATTACTAAATCCAAAAAAAAAATTTTAAACTTTTTTCAATTTTACCCCCGTGGGATATATATTCTACCCACACACATTTGGAACTCTCCTGGGGTACCCTCACACATATTATTCCCTAATTTAGTGGATATTTTCACAAAAAAGTTAAATTTTCAAAAATCCATTAAATTGGCTGAAAACGACTAAATTTCAAGGACTCATTGGGCGAATCGCTCTGGAACTGAAATCGGAAAGCTCACTGACATTTCCCCTATCTGAAAGTCTGATAAAAGCTGGAAAAATTACTAAATCCAAAAAAAAAATTTTTAAACTTTTTTCAATTTTACCCCCGTGGGATATATATTCTACCCACACACATTTGGAACTCTCCTGGGGTACCCTCACACATATTATTCCCTCATTTAGTGGATATTTTCACAAAAAAAGTGAAATTTTCAAAAATCCAGAAAATTGGCTGAAAACGACTAAATATCAAGGACTCATTGGTCGAATCGCTCTGGAACTGAAATCGGAAAGCTCACTGACATTTCCCCTATCTGAAAGTCTGATAAATGCCGGAAAAATGACTAATTCCAAAAAAAAATGTTTTCAACTTTTTTCAATTTTACCCACGTGGGGTATATATTCTACCCACACACATTTGGAACTCTCCTGGGGTACCCTCACACATATTATTCCCTCATTTAGTGGATATTTTCACAAAAAAGTTAAATTTTCAAAAATCCATTAAATTGGCTGAAAACGACTAAATATCAAGGACTCATTGGGCGAATCGCTCTGGAACTGAAATCGGAAAGCTCACTGACATTTCCCCTATCTGAAAGTCTGATAAAAGCTGGAAAAATTACTAAATCCAAAAAAAAAATTTTAAACTTTTTTCAATTTTACCCCCGTGGGATATATATTCTACCCACACACATTTGGAACTCTCCTGGGGTACCCTCACACATATTATTCCCTAATTTAGTGGATATTTTCACAAAAAAGTTAAATTTTCAAAAATCCATTAAATTGGCTGAAAACGACTAAATATCAAGGACTCATTGGGCGAATCGCTCTGGAACTGAAATCGGAAAGCTCACTGACATTTCCCCTATCTGAAAGTCTGATAAAAGCTGGAAAAATTTCTAAATCCAAAAAAAAATTTTTAAACTTTTTTCAATTTTACCCCCGTGGGATATATATTCTACCCACACACATTTGGAACTCTCCTGGGGTACCCTCACACATATTATTCCCTAATTTAGTGGATATTTTCACAAAAAAGTGAAATTTTCAAAAATCCAGAAAATTGGCTGAAAACAACAAAACATCAAGGACTGATTGGGCGAATCGCTCTTTAACTGAAATCGGAACGCTCACTGACATTTCCCCTATCTGAAAGTCTGATAAACGCCGGAAAAATGACTAAGTACAAAAAAAAATTTTTTTTCAACTTTTTTCAATTTTAACCCTGTGGGATATATATTCTAGCCACACACATTTGGAACTCTCCTGGGGTACCCTCACACATATTATTCCCTCATTTAGTGGATATTTTCACAAAAAAAGTGAAATTTTCAAAAATCCAGAAAATTGGCTGAAAACGACTAAATATCAAGGACTCATTGGTCGAATCGCTCTGGAACTGAAATCGGAAAGCTCACTGACATTTCCCCTATCTGAAAGTCTGATAAACGCCGGAAAAATGACTAATTCCAAAAAAAAATGTTTTCAACTTTTTTCAATTTTACCCACGTGGGGTATATATTCTACCCACACACATTTGGAACTCTCCTGGGGTACCCTCACACATATTATTCCCTCATTTAGTGGATATTTTCACAAAAAAGTTAAATTTTCAAAAATCCATTAAATTGGCTGAAAACGACTAAATATCAAGGACTCATTGGGCGAATCGCTCTGGAACTGAAATCGGAAAGCTCACTGACATTTCCCCTATCTGAAAGTCTGATAAAAGCTGGAAAAATTACTAAATCCAAAAAAAAAATTTTAAACTTTTTTCAATTTTACCCCCGTGGGATATATATTCTACCCACACACATTTGGAACTCTCCTGGGGTACCCTCACACATATTATTCCCTAATTTAGTGGATATTTTCACAAAAAAGTTAAATTTTCAAAAATCCATTAAATTGGCTGAAAACGACTAAATATCAAGGACTCATTGGGCGAATCGCTCTGGAACTGAAATCGGAAAGCTCACTGACATTTCCCCTATCTGAAAGTCTGATAAAAGCTGGAAAAATTTCTAAATCCCAAAAAAAATTTTTAAACTTTTTTCAATTTTACCCCCGTGGGATATATATTCTACCCACACACATTTGGAACTCTCCTGGGGTACCCTCACACATATTATTCCCTAATTTAGTGGATATTTTCACAAAAAAGTGAAATTTTCAAAAATCCAGAAAATTGGCTGAAAACAACAAAACATCAAGGACTGATTGGGCGAATCGCTCTTTAACTGAAATCGGAACGCTCACTGACATTTCCCCTATCTGAAAGTCTGATAAACGCCGGAAAAATGACTAAGTACAAAAAAAAATTTTTTTTCAACTTTTTTCAATTTTAACCCTGTGGGATATATATTCTAGCCACACACATTTGGAACTCTCCTGGGGTACCCTCACACATATTATTCCCTCATTTAGTGGATATTTTCACAAAAAAAGTGAAATTTTCAAAAATCCAGATAATTGGCTGAAAACGACTAAATATCAAGGACTCATTGGTCGAATCGCTCTGGAACTGAAATCGGAAAGCTCACTGACATTTCCCCTATCTGAAAGTCTGATAAATGCCAGAAAAATGACTAATTCCAAAAAAAAATGTTTTCAACTTTTTTCAATTTTACCCACGTGGGGTATATATTCTACCCACACACATTTGGAACTCTCCTGGGGTACCCTCACACATATTATTCCCTCATTTAGTGGATATTTTCACAAAAAAGTTAAATTTTCAAAAATCCATTAAATTGGCTGAAAACGACTAAATATCAAGGACTCATTGGGCGAATCGCTCTGGAACTGAAATCGGAAAGCTCACTGACATTTCCCCTATCTGAAAGTCTGATAAAAGCTGGAAAAATTACTAAATCCAAAAAAAAAATTTTAAACTTTTTTCAATTTTACCCCCGTGGGATATATATTCTACCCACACACATTTGGAACTCTCCTGGGGTACCCTCACACATATTATTCCCTAATTTAGTGGATATTTTCACAAAAAAGTTAAATTTTCAAAAATCCATTAAATTGGCTGAAAACGACTAAATTTCAAGGACTCATTGGGCGAATCGCTCTGGAACTGAAATCGGAAAGCTCACTGACATTTCCCCTATCTGAAAGTCTGATAAAAGCTGGAAAAATTACTAAATCCAAAAAAAAAATTTTTAAACTTTTTTCAATTTTACCCCCGTGGGATATATATTCTACCCACACACATTTGGAACTCTCCTGGGGTACCCTCACACATATTATTCCCTCATTTAGTGGATATTTTCACAAAAAAAGTGAAATTTTCAAAAATCCAGAAAATTGGCTGAAAACGACTAAATATCAAGGACTCATTGGTCGAATCGCTCTGGAACTGAAATCGGAAAGCTCACTGACATTTCCCCTATCTGAAAGTCTGATAAATGCCGGAAAAATGACTAATTCCAAAAAAAAATGTTTTCAACTTTTTTCAATTTTACCCACGTGGGGTATATATTCTACCCACACACATTTGGAACTCTCCTGGGGTACCCTCACACATATTATTCCCTCATTTAGTGGATATTTTCACAAAAAAGTTAAATTTTCAAAAATCCATTAAATTGGCTGAAAACGACTAAATATCAAGGACTCATTGGGCGAATCGCTCTGGAACTGAAATCGGAAAGCTCACTGACATTTCCCCTATCTGAAAGTCTGATAAAAGCTGGAAAAATTACTAAATCCAAAAAAAAAATTTTAAACTTTTTTCAATTTTACCCCCGTGGGATATATATTCTACCCACACACATTTGGAACTCTCCTGGGGTACCCTCACACATATTATTCCCTAATTTAGTGGATATTTTCACAAAAAAGTGAAATTTTCAAAAATCCAGAAAATTGGCTGAAAACGACAAAACATCAAGGACTGATTGGGCGAATCGCTCTGGAACTGAAATCGGAATGCTCACTGACATTTCCCCTATCTGAAAGTCTGATAAACGCCGGAAAAATGACTAATTCCAAAAAAAAATGTTTTCAACTTTTTTCAATTTTACCCACGTGGGGTATATATTCTACCCACACACATTTGGAACTCTCCTGGGGTACCCTCACACATATTATTCCCTCATTTAGTGGATATTTTCACAAAAAAGTTAAATTTTCAAAAATCCATTAAATTGGCTGAAAACGACTAAATATCAAGGACTCATTGGGCGAATCGCTCTGGAACTGAAATCGGAAAGCTCACTGACATTTCCCCTATCTGAAAGTCTGATAAAAGCTGGAAAAATTACTAAATCCAAAAAAAAAATTTTAAACTTTTTTCAATTTTACCCCCGTGGGATATATATTCTACCCACACACATTTGGAACTCTCCTGGGGTACCCTCACACATATTATTCCCTAATTTAGTGGATATTTTCACAAAAAAGTTAAATTTTCAAAAATCCATTAAATTGGCTGAAAACGACTAAATATCAAGGACTCATTGGGCGAATCGCTCTGGAACTGAAATCGGAAAGCTCACTGACATTTCCCCTATCTGAAAGTCTGATAAAAGCTGGAAAAATTTCTAAATCCAAAAAAAAAAATTTTAAACTTTTTTCAGTTTTACCCCCGTGGGATATATATTCTACCCACACACATTTGGAACTCTCCTGGGGTACCCTCACACATATTATTCCCTAATTTAGTGGATATTTTCACAAAAAAGTGAAATTTTCAAAAATCCAGAAAATTGGCTGAAAACAACAAAACATCAAGGACTGATTGGGCGAATCGCTCTTTAACTGAAATCGGAACGCTCACTGACATTTCCCCTATCTGAAAGTCTGATAAACGCCGGAAAAATGACTAAGTACAAAAAAAAAATTTTTTTCAACTTTTTTCAATTTTAACCCTGTGGGATATATATTCTAGCCACACACATTTGGAACTCTCCTGGGGTACCCTCACACATATTATTCCCTCATTTAGTGGATATTTTCACAAAAAAAGTGAAATTTTCAAAAATCCAGAAAATTGGCTGAAAACGACTAAATATCAAGGACTCATTGGTCGAATCGCTCTGGAACTGAAATCGGAAAGCTCACTGACATTTCCCCTATCTGAAAGTCTGATAAATGCCGGAAAAATGACTAATTCCAAAAAAAAATGTTTTCAACTTTTTTCAATTTTACCCACGTGGGGTATATATTCTACCCACACACATTTGGAACTCTCCTGGGGTACCCTCACACATATTATTCCCTCATTTAGTGGATATTTTCACAAAAAAGTTAAATTTTCAAAAATCCATTAAATTGGCTGAAAACGACTAAATATCAAGGACTCATTGGGCGAATCGCTCTGGAACTGAAATCGGAAAGCTCACTGACATTTCCCCTATCTGAAAGTCTGATAAAAGCTGGAAAAATTACTAAATCCAAAAAAAAAATTTTAAACTTTTTTCAATTTTACCCCCGTGGGATATATATTCTACCCACACACATTTGGAACTCTCCTGGGGTACCCTCACACATATTATTCCCTAATTTAGTGGATATTTTCACAAAAAAGTTAAATTTTCAAAAATCCATTAAATTGGCTGAAAACGACTAAATTTCAAGGACTCATTGGGCGAATCGCTCTGGAACTGAAATCGGAAAGCTCACTGACATTTCCCCTATCTGAAAGTCTGATAAAAGCTGGAAAAATTACTAAATCCAAAAAAAAAATTTTTAAACTTTTTTCAATTTTACCCCCGTGGGATATATATTCTACCCACACACATTTGGAACTCTCCTGGGGTACCCTCACACATATTATTCCCTCATTTAGTGGATATTTTCACAAAAAAAGTGAAATTTTCAAAAATCCAGAAAATTGGCTGAAAACGACTAAATATCAAGGACTCATTGGTCGAATCGCTCTGGAACTGAAATCGGAAAGCTCACTGACATTTCCCCTATCTGAAAGTCTGATAAATGCCGGAAAAATGACTAATTCCAAAAAAAAATGTTTTCAACTTTTTTCAATTTTACCCACGTGGGGTATATATTCTACCCACACACATTTGGAACTCTCCTGGGGTACCCTCACACATATTATTCCCTCATTTAGTGGATATTTTCACAAAAAAGTTAAATTTTCAAAAATCCATTAAATTGGCTGAAAACGACTAAATATCAAGGACTCATTGGGCGAATCGCTCTGGAACTGAAATCGGAAAGCTCACTGACATTTCCCCTATCTGAAAGTCTGATAAAAGCTGGAAAAATTACTAAATCCAAAAAAAAAATTTTAAACTTTTTTCAATTTTACCCCCGTGGGATATATATTCTACCCACACACATTTGGAACTCTCCTGGGGTACCCTCACACATATTATTCCCTAATTTAGTGGATATTTTCACAAAAAAGTTAAATTTTCAAAAATCCATTAAATTGGCTGAAAACGACTAAATATCAAGGACTCATTGGGCGAATCGCTCTGGAACTGAAATCGGAAAGCTCACTGACATTTCCCCTATCTGAAAGTCTGATAAAAGCTGGAAAAATTACTAAATCCAAAAAAAAAATTTTTAAACTTTTTTCAATTTTACCTCCGTGGGATATATATTCTACCCACACACATTTGGAACTCTCCTGGGGTACCCTCACACATATTATTCCCTAATTTAGTGGATATTTTCACAAAAAAGTGAAATTTTCAAAAATCCAGAAAATTGGCTGAAAACGACAAAACATCAAGGACTGATTGGGCGAATCGCTCTGGAACTGAAATCGGAATGCTCACTGACATTTCCCCTATCTGAAAGTCTGATAAACGCCGGAAAAATGACTAAGTACAAAAAAAAATTTTTTCAACTTTTTTCAATTTTAACCCTGTGGGATATATATTCTACCCACACACATTTGGAACTCTCCTGGGGTACCCTCACACATATTATTCCCTCATTTAGTGGATATTTTCACAAAAAAGTGAAATTTTCAAAAATCCAGAAAATTGGCTGAAAACGACTAAATATCAAGGACTCATTGGGCGAATCGCTCTGGAACTGAAATCGGAAAGCTCACTGACATTTCCCCTATCTGAAAGTCTGATAAACGCCGGAAAAATGACTAAGTCCAAAAAAAATTTTTTTCAACTTTTTTCAATTTTAACCCTGTGGGATATATATTCTACCCACACACATTTGGAACTCTCCTGGGGTACCCTCACACATATTATTCCCTCATTTAGTGGATATTTTCACAAAAAAGTGAAATTTTCAAAAATCCAGAAAACTGGCTGAAAACGACTAAATATCAAGGACTGATTGGGCAAATCGCTCTGGAACTGAAATCGGAATGCTCACTGACATTTCCCCTATCTGAAAGTCTGATAAACGCCGGAAAAATGACTAAGTACAAAAAAAAAATTTTTTTCAACTTTTTTCAATTTTAACCCTGTGGGATATATATTCTACCCACACACATTTGGAACTCTCCTGGGGTACCCTCACACATATTATTCCCTCATTTAGTGGATATTTTCACAAAAAAGTGAAATTTTCAAAAATCCAGAAAACTGGCTGAAAACGACTAAATATCAAGGACTGATTGGGCAAATCGCTCTGGAACTGAAATCGGAATGCTCACTGACATTTCCCCTATCTGAAAGTCTGATAAACGCCGGAAAAATGACTAAGTACAAAAAAAAAAATTTTTTCAACTTTTTTCAATTTTAACCCTGTGGGATATATATTCTACCCACACACATTTGGAACTCTCCTGGGGTACCCTCACACATATTATTCCCTCATTTAGTGGATATTTTCACAAAAAAGTGAAATTTTCAAAAATCCAGAAAATTGGCTGAAAACGACTAAATATCAAGGACTCATTGGGCGAATCGCTCTGGAACTGAAATCGGAAAGCTCACTGACATTTCCCCTATCTGAAAGTCTGATAAACGCCGGAAAAATGACTAAGTCCAAAAAAAAATTTTTTTCAACTTTTTTCAATTTTAACCCTGTGGGATATATATTCTACCCACACACATTTGGAACTTTCCTGGGGTACCCTCACACATATTATTCCCTCATTTAGTGGATATTTTCACAAAAAAGTGAAATTTTCAAAAATCCAGAAAATTGGCTGAAAACGACTAAATATCAAGGACTCATTGGGCGAATCGCTCTGGAACTGAAATCGGAAAGCTCACTGACATTTCCCCTATCTGAAAGTCTGATAAACGCCGGAAAAATGACTAAGTCCAAAAAAATTTTTTTTCAACTTTTTTCAATTTTAACCCTGTGGGATATATATTCTACCCACACACATTTGGAACTCTCCTGGGGTACCCTCACACATATTATTCCCTCATTTAGTGGATATTTTCACAAAAAAGTGAAATTTTCAAAAATCCAGAAAATTGGCTGAAAACGACTAAATATCAAGGACTGATTGGGCGAATCGCTCTTTAACTGAAATCGGAACGCTCACTGACATTTCCCCTATCTGAAAGTCTGATAAACGCCGGAAAAATGACTAAGTACAAAAAAAAATTTTTTTTCAACTTTTTTCAATTTTAACCCTGTGGGATATATATTCTAGCCACACACATTTGGAACTCTCCTGGGGTACCCTCACACATATTATTCCCTCATTTAGTGGATATTTTCACAAAAAAAGTGAAATTTTCAAAAATCCAGAAAATTGGCTGAAAACGACTTAAATATCAAGGACTCATTGGTCGAATCGCTCTGGAACTGAAATCGGAAAGCTCACTGACATTTCCCCTATCTGAAAGTCTGATAAATGCCGGAAAAATGACTAATTCCAAAAAAAAATGTTTTCAACTTTTTTCAATTTTACCCACGTGGGGTATATATTCTACCCACACACATTTGGAACTCTCCTGGGGTACCCTCACACATATTATTCCCTCATTTAGTGGATATTTTCACAAAAAAGTTAAATTTTCAAAAATCCATTAAATTGGCTGAAAACGACTAAATATCAAGGACTCATTGGGCGAATCGCTCTGGAACTGAAATCGGAAAGCTCACTGACATTTCCCCTATCTGAAAGTCTGATAAAAGCTGGAAAAATTACTAAATCCAAAAAAAAAATTTTAAACTTTTTTCAATTTTAACCCCGTGGGATATATATTCTACCCACACACATTTGGAACTCTCCTGGGGTACCCTCACACATATTATTCCCTCATTTAGTGGATATTTTCACAAAAAAGTTAAATTTTCAAAAATCCATTAAATTGGCTGAAAACGACTAAATATCAAGGACTCATTGGGCGAATCGCTCTGGAACTGAAATCGGAAAGCTCACTGACATTTCCCCTATCTGAAAGTCTGATAAAAGCTGGAAAAATTACTAAATCCAAAAAAAAAATTTTTAAACTTTTTTCAATTTTACCCCCGTGGGATATATATTCTACCCACACACATTTGGAACTCTCCTGGGGTACCCTCACACATATTATTCCCTAATTTAGTGGATATTTTCACAAAAAAGTGAAATTTTCAAAAATCCAGAAAATTGGCTGAAAACGACAAAACATCAAGGACTGATTGGGCGAATCGCTCTGGAACTGAAATCGGAATGCTCACTGACATTTCCCCTATCTGAAAGTCTGATAAACGCCGGAAAAATGACTAAGTACAAAAAAAAAATTTTTCAACTTTTTTCAATTTTAACCCTGTGGGATATATATTCTACCCACACACATTTGGAACTCTCCTGGGGTACCCTCACACATATTATTCCCTCATTTAGTGGATATTTTCACAAAAAAGTGAAATTTTCAAAAATCCAGAAAATTGGCTGAAAACGACTAAATATCAAGGACTCATTGGGCGAATCGCTCTGGAACTGAAATCGGAAAGCTCACTGACATTTCCCCTATCTGAAAGTCTGATAAACGCCGGAAAAATGACTAAGTCCAAAAAAATTTTTTTTCAACTTTTTTCAATTTTAACCCTGTGGGATATATATTCTACCCACACACATTTGGAACTCTCCTGGGGTACCCTCACACATATTATTCCCTCATTTAGTGGATATTTTCACAAAAAAGTGAAATTTTCAAAAATCCAGAAAATTGGCTGAAAACGACTAAATATCAAGGACTGATTGGGCGAATCGCTCTTTAACTGAAATCGGAACGCTCACTGACATTTCCCCTATCTGAAAGTCTGATAAACGCCGGAAAAATGACTAAGTACAAAAAAAAATTTTTTTTCAACTTTTTTCAATTTTAACCCTGTGGGATATATATTCTAGCCACACACATTTGGAACTCTCCTGGGGTACCCTCACACATATTATTCCCTCATTTAGTGGATATTTTCACAAAAAAAGTGAAATTTTCAAAAATCCAGAAAATTGGCTGAAAACGACTTAAATATCAAGGACTCATTGGTCGAATCGCTCTGGAACTGAAATCGGAAAGCTCACTGACATTTCCCCTATCTGAAAGTCTGATAAATGCCGGAAAAATGACTAATTCCAAAAAAAAATGTTTTCAACTTTTTTCAATTTTACCCACGTGGGGTATATATTCTACCCACACACATTTGGAACTCTCCTGGGGTACCCTCACACATATTATTCCCTCATTTAGTGGATATTTTCACAAAAAAGTTAAATTTTCAAAAATCCATTAAATTGGCTGAAAACGACTAAATATCAAGGACTCATTGGGCGAATCGCTCTGGAACTGAAATCGGAAAGCTCACTGACATTTCCCCTATCTGAAAGTCTGATAAAAGCTGGAAAAATTACTAAATCCAAAAAAAAAATTTTAAACTTTTTTCAATTTTACCCCCGTGGGATATATATTCTACCCACACACATTTGGAACTCTCCTGGGGTACCCTCACACATATTATTCCCTAATTTAGTGGATATTTTCACAAAAAAGTTAAATTTTCAAAAATCCATTAAATTGGCTGAAAACGACTAAATATCAAGGACTCATTGGGCGAATCGCTCTGGAACTGAAATCGGAAAGCTCACTGACATTTCCCCTATCTGAAAGTCTGATAAAAGCTGGAAAAATTACTAAATCCAAAAAAAAAATTTTTAAACTTTTTTCAATTTTACCCCCGTGGGATATATATTCTACCCACACACATTTGGAACTCTCCTGGGGTACCCTCACACATATTATTCCCTAATTTAGTGGATATTTTCACAAAAAAGTGAAATTTTCAAAAATCCAGAAAATTGGCTGAAAACGACAAAACATCAAGGACTGATTGGGCGAATCGCTCTGGAACTGAAATCGGAATGCTCACTGACATTTCCCCTATCTGAAAGTCTGATAAACGCCGGAAAAATGACTAAGTACAAAAAAAAAATTTTTCAACTTTTTTCAATTTTAACCCTGTGGGATATATATTCTACCCACACACATTTGGAACTCTCCTGGGGTACCCTCACACATATTTTTCCCTCATTTAGTGGATATTTTCACAAAAAAGTGAAATTTTCAAAAATCCAGAAAATTGGCTGAAAACGACTAAATATCAAGGACTCATTGGGCGAATCGCTCTGGAACTGAAATCGGAAAGCTCACTGACATTTCCCCTATCTGAAAGTCTGATAAACGCCGGAAAAATGACTAAGTCCAAAAAAAATTTTTTTCAACTTTTTTCAATTTTAACCCTGTGGGATATATATTCTACCCACACACATTTGGAACTCTCCTGGGGTACCCTCACACATATTATTCCCTCATTTAGTGGATATTTTCACAAAAAAGTGAAATTTTCAAAAATCCAGAAAACTGGCTGAAAACGACTAAATATCAAGGACTGATTGGGCAAATCGCTCTGGAACTGAAATCGGAATGCTCACTGACATTTCCCCTATCTGAAAGTCTGATAAACGCCGGAAAAATGACTAAGTACAAAAAAAAAATTTTTTTCAACTTTTTTCAATTTTAACCCTGTGGGATATATATTCTACCCACACACATTTGGAACTCTCCTGGGGTACCCTCACACATATTATTCCCTCATTTAGTGGATATTTTCACAAAAAAGTGAAATTTTCAAAAATTTAGAAAATTGGCTGAAAACGACTAAATATCAAGGACTCATTGGGCGAATCGCTCTGGAACTGAAATCGGAAAGCTCACTGACATTTCCCCTATCTGAAAGTCTGATAAACGCCGGAAAAATGACTAAGTCCAAAAAAAATTTTTTTCAACTTTTTTCAATTTTAACCCTGTGGGATATATATTCTACCCACACACATTTGGAACTCTCCTGGGGTACCCTCACACATATTATTCCCTCATTTAGTGGATATTTTCACAAAAAAGTGAAATTTTCAAAAATCCAGAAAACTGGCTGAAAACGACTAAATATCAAGGACTGATTGGGCAAATCGCTCTGGAACTGAAATCGGAATGCTCACTGACATTTCCCCTATCTGAAAGTCTGATAAACGCCGGAAAAATGACTAAGTACAAAAAAAAATTTTTTTTCAACTTTTTTCAATTTTAACCCTGTGGGATATATATTCTACCCACACACATTTGGAACTCTCCTGGGGTACCCTCACACATATTATTCCCTCATTTAGTGGATATTTTCACAAAAAAGTGAAATTTTCAAAAATCCAGAAAATTGGCTGAAAACGACTAAATATCAAGGACTCATTGGGCGAATCTCTCTGGAACTGAAATCGGAAAGCTCACTGACATTTCCCCTATCTGAAAGTCTGATAAACGCCGGAAAAATGACTAAGTCCAAAAAAATTTTTTTTAAACTTTTTTCAATTTTAACCCTGTGGGATATATATTCTACCCACACACATTTGGAACTCTCCTGGGGTACCCTCACACATATTATTCCCTCATTTAGTGGATATTTTCACAAAAAAGTGAAATTTTCAAAAATCCAGAAAATTGGCTGAAAACGACTAAATATCAAGGACTGATTGGGCGAATCGCTCTTTAACTGAAATCGGAACGCTCACTGACATTTCCCCTATCTGAAAGTCTGATAAACGCCGGAAAAATGACTAAGTACAAAAAAAAATTTTTTTTCAACTTTTTTCAATTTTAACCCTGTGGGATATATATTCTAGCCACTCACATTTGGAACTCTCCTGGGGTACCCTCACACATATTATTCCCTCATTTAGTGGATATTTTCACAAAAAAAGTGAAATTTTCAAAAATCCAGAAAATTGGCTGAAAACAACTAAATATCAAGGACTCATTGGTCGAATCGCTCTGGAACTGAAATCGGAAAGCTCACTGACATTTCCCCTATCTGAAAGTCTGATAAATGCCGGAAAAATGACTAATTCCAAAAAAAAATGTTTTCAACTTTTTTCAATTTTACCCACGTGGGGTATATATTCTACCCACACACATTTGGAACTCTCCTGGGGTACCCTCACACATATTATTCCCTCATTTAGTGGATATTTTCACAAAAAAGTTAAATTTTCAAAAATCCATTAAATTGGCTGAAAACGACTAAATATCAAGGACTCATTGGGCGAATCGCTCTGGAACTGAAATCGGAAAGCTCACTGACATTTCCCCTATCTGAAAGTCTGATAAAAGCTGGAAAAATTACTAAATCCAAAAAAAAAATTTTAAACTTTTTTCAATTTTACCCCCGTGGGATATATATTCTACCCACACACATTTGGAACTCTCCTGGGGTACCCTCACACATATTATTCCCTAATTTAGTGGATATTTTCACAAAAAAGTTAAATTTTCAAAAATCCATTAAATTGGCTGAAAACGACTAAATATCAAGGACTCATTGGGCGAATCGCTCTGGAACTGAAATCGGAAAGCTCACTGACATTTCCCCTATCTGAAAGTCTGATAAAAGCTGGAAAAATTACTAAATCCAAAAAAAAAATTTTTAAACTTTTTTAAATTTTACCCCCGTGGGATATATATTCTACCCACACACATTTGGAACTCTCCTGGGTTACCCTCACACATATTATTCCCTAATTTAGTGGATATTTTCACAAAAAAGTGAAATTTTCAAAAATCCAGAAAATTGGCTGAAAACGACAAAACATCAAGGACTGATTGGGCGAATCGCTCTGGAACTGAAATCGGAATGCTCACTGACATTTCCCCTATCTGAAAGTCTGATAAACGCCGGAAAAATGACTAAGTACAAAAAAAAATTTTTTCAACTTTTTTCAATTTTAACCCTGTGGGATATATATTCTACCCACACACATTTGGAACTCTCCTGGGGTACCCTCACACATATTATTCCCTCATTTAGTGGATATTTTCACAAAAAAGTGAAATTTTCAAAAATCCAGAAAATTGGCTGAAAACGACTAAATATCAAGGACTCATTGGGCGAATCGCTCTGGAACTGAAATCGGAAAGCTCACTGACATTTCCCCTATCTGAAAGTCTGATAAACGCCGGAAAAATGACTAAGTCCAAAAAAAATTTTTTTCAACTTTTTTCAATTTTAACCCTGTGGGATATATATTCTACCCACACACATTTGGAACTCTCCTGGGGTACCCTCACACATATTATTCCCTCATTTAGTGGATATTTTCACAAAAAAGTGAAATTTTCAAAAATCCAGAAAACTGGCTGAAAACGACTAAATATCAAGGACTGATTGGGCAAATCGCTCTGGAACTGAAATCGGAATGCTCACTGACATTTCCCCTATCTGAAAGTCTGATAAACGCCGGAAAAATGACTAAGTACAAAAAAAAAATTTTTTTCAACTTTTTTCAATTTTAACCCTGTGGGATATATATTCTACCCACACACATTTGGAACTCTCCTGGGGTACCCTCACACATATTATTCCCTCATTTAGTGGATATTTTCACAAAAAAGTGAAATTTTCAAAAATCCAGAAAATTGGCTGAAAACGACTAAATATCAAGGACTCATTGGGCGAATCGCTCTGGAACTGAAATCGGAAAGCTCACTGACATTTCCCCTATCTGAAAGTCTGATAAACGCTGGAAAAATGACTAAGTCCAAAAAAAAATTTTTTTCAACTTTTTTCAATTTTAACCCTGTGGGATATATATTCTACCCACACACATTTGGAACTTTCCTGGGGTACCCTCACACATATTATTCCCTCATTTAGTGGATATTTTCACAAAAAAGTGAAATTTTCAAAAATCCAGAAAATTGGCTGAAAACGACTAAATATCAAGGACTCATTGGGCGAATCGCTCTGGAACTGAAATCGGAAAGCTCACTGACATTTCCCCTATCTGAAAGTCTGATAAACGCCGGAAAAATGACTAAGTCCAAAAAAATTTTTTTTCAACTTTTTTCAATTTTAACCCTGTGGGATATATATTCTACCCACACACATTTGGAACTCTCCTGGGGTACCCTCACACATATTATTCCCTCATTTAGTGGATATTTTCACAAAAAAGTGAAATTTTCAAAAATCCAGAAAATTGGCTGAAAACGACTAAATATCAAGGACTCATTGGGCGAATCGCTCTGGAACTGAAATCGGAAAGCTCACTGACATTTCCCCTATCTGAAAGTCTGATAAACGCCGGAAAAATGACTAAGTCCAAAAAAAATTTTTTTCAACTTTTTTCAATTTTAACCCTGTGGGATATATATTCTACCCACACACATTTGGAACTCTCCTGGGGTACCCTCACACATATTATTCCCTCATTTAGTGGATATTTTCACAAAAAAGTGAAATTTTCAAAAATCCAGAAAACTGGCTGAAAACGACTAAATATCAAGGACTGATTGGGCAAATCGCTCTGGAACTGAAATCGGAATGCTCACTGACATTTCCCCTATCTGAAAGTCTGATAAACGCCGGAAAAATGACTAAGTACAAAAAAAAAATTTTTTTCAACTTTTTTCAATTTTAACCCTGTGGGATATATATTCTACCCACACACATTTGGAACTCTCCTGGGGTACCCTCACACATATTATTCCCTCATTTAGTGGATATTTTCACAAAAAAGTGAAATTTTCAAAAATCCAGAAAATTGGCTGAAAACGACTAAATATCAAGGACTCATTGGGCGAATCGCTCTGGAACTGAAATCGGAAAGCTCACTGACATTTCCCCTATCTGAAAGTCTGATAAACGCCGGAAAAATGACTAAGTCCAAAAAAAATTTTTTTCAACTTTTTTCAATTTTAACCCTGTGGGATATATATTCTACCCACACACATTTGGAACTCTCCTGGGGTACCCTCACACATATTATTCCCTCATTTAGTGGATATTTTCACAAAAAAGTGAAATTTTCAAAAATCCAGAAAACTGGCTGAAAACGACTAAATATCAAGGACTGATTGGGCAAATCGCTCTGGAACTGAAATCGGAATGCTCACTGACATTTCCCCTATCTGAAAGTCTGATAAACGCCGGAAAAATGACTAAGTACAAAAAAAAAATTTTTTTCAACTTTTTTCAATTTTAACCCTGTGGGATATATATTCTACCCACACACATTTGGAACTCTCCTGGGGTACCCTCACACATATTATTCCCTCATTTAGTGGATATTTTCACAAAAAAGTGAAATTTTCAAAAATCCAGAAAATTGGCTGAAAACGACTAAATATCAAGGACTCATTGGGCGAATCGCTCTGGAACTGAAATCGGAAAGCTCACTGACATTTCCCCTATCTGAAAGTCTGATAAACGCCGGAAAAATGACTAAGTCCAAAAAAAAATTTTTTTCAACTTTTTTCAATTTTAACCCTGTGGGATATATATTCTACCCACACACATTTGGAACTTTCCTGGGGTACCCTCACACATATTATTCCCTCATTTAGTGGATATTTTCACAAAAAAGTGAAATTTTCAAAAATCCAGAAAATTGGCTGAAAACGGCTAAATATCAAGGACTCATTGGGCGAATCGCTCTGGAACTGAAATCGGAAAGCTCACTGACATTTCCCCTATCTGAAAGTCTGATAAACGCCGGAAAAATGACTAAGTCCAAAAAAATTTTTTTTCAACTTTTTTCAATTTTAACCCTGTGGGATATATATTCTACCCACACACATTTGGAACTCTCCTGGGGTACCCTCACACATATTATTCCCTCATTTAGTGGATATTTTCACAAAAAAGTGAAATTTTCAAAAATCCAGAAAATTGGCTGAAAACGACTAAATATCAAGGACTCATTGGGCGAATCGCTCTGGAACTGAAATCGGAAAGCTCACTGACATTTCCCCTATCTGAAAGTCTGATAAACGCCGGAAAAATGACTAAGTCCAAAAAAAAATTTTTTTCAACTTTTTTCAATTTTAACCCTGTGGGATATATATTCTACCCACACACATTTGGAACTCTCCTGGGGTACCCTCACACATATTATTCCCTCATTTAGTGGATATTTTCACAAAAAAGTGAAATTTTCAAAAATCCAGAAAATTGGCTGAAAACGACTAAATATCAAGGACTCATTGGGCGAATCGCTCTGGAACTGAAATCGGAAAGCTCACTGACATTTCCCCTATCTGAAAGTCTGATAAACGCCGGAAAAATGACTAAGTCCAAAAAAAATTTTTTTCAACTTTTTTCAATTTTAACCCTGTGGGATATATATTCTACCCACACACATTTGGAACTCTCCTGGGGTACCCTCACACATATTATTCCCTCATTTAGTGGATATTTTCACAAAAAAGTGAAATTTTCAAAAATCCAGAAAACTGGCTGAAAACGACTAAATATCAAGGACTGATTGGGCAAATCGCTCTGGAACTGAAATCGGAATGCTCACTGACATTTCCCCTATCTGAAAGTCTGATAAACGCCGGAAAAATGACTAAGTACAAAAAAAAAATTTTTTTCAACTTTTTTCAATTTTAACCCTGTGGGATATATATTCTACCCACACACATTTGGAACTCTCCTGGGGTACCCTCACACATATTATTCCCTCATTTAGTGGATATTTTCACAAAAAAGTGAAATTTTCAAAAATCCAGAAAATTGGCTGAAAACGACTAAATATCAAGGACTCATTGGGCGAATCGCTCTGGAACTGAAATCGGAAAGCTCACTGACATTTCCCCTATCTGAAAGTCTGATAAACGCCGGAAAAATGACTAAGTCCAAAAAAAAATTTTTTTCAACTTTTTTCAATTTTAACCCTGTGGGATATATATTCTACCCACACACATTTGGAACTTTCCTGGGGTACCCTCACACATATTATTCCCTCATTTAGTGGATATTTTCACAAAAAAGTGAAATTTTCAAAAATCCAGAAAATTGGCTGAAAACGGCTAAATATCAAGGACTCATTGGGCGAATCGCTCTGGAACTGAAATCGGAAAGCTCACTGACATTTCCCCTATCTGAAAGTCTGATAAACGCCGGAAAAATGACTAAGTCCAAAAAAATTTTTTTTCAACTTTTTTCAATTTTAACCCTGTGGGATATATATTCTACCCACACACATTTGGAACTCTCCTGGGGTACCCTCACACATATTATTCCCTCATTTAGTGGATATTTTCACAAAAAAGTGAAATTTTCAAAAATCCAGAAAATTGGCTGAAAACGACTAAATATCAAGGACTCATTGGGCGAATCGCTCTGGAACTGAAATCGGAAAGCTCACTGACATTTCCCCTATCTGAAAGTCTGATAAACGCCGGAAAAATGACTAAGTCCAAAAAAAATTTTTTTCAACTTTTTTCAATTTTAACCCTGTGGGATATATATTCTACCCACACACATTTGGAACTCTCCTGGGGTACCCTCACACATATTATTCCCTCATTTAGTGGATATTTTCACAAAAAAGTGAAATTTTCAAAAATCCAGAAAATTGGCTGAAAACGACTAAATATCAAGGACTCATTGGGCGAATCGCTCTGGAACTGAAATCGGAAAGCTCACTGACATTTCCCCTATCTGAAAGTCTGATAAACGCCGGAAAAATGACTAAGTACAAAAAAAAATTTTTTTTCAACTTTTTTCAATTTTAACCCTGTGGGATATATATTCTACCCACACACACTTGGAACTCTCCTGGGGTACCCTCACACATATTATTCCCTCATTTAGTGGATATTTTCACAAAAAAGTGAAATTTTCAAAAATCCAGAAAATTGGCTGAAAACGACTAAATATCAAGGACTCATTGGGCGAATCGCTCTGGAACTGAAATCGGAAAGCTCACTGACATTTCCCCTATCTGAAAGTCTGATAAACGCCGGAAAAATGACTAAGTCCAAAAAAAAATTTTTTTCAACTTTTTTCAATTTTAACCCTGTGGGATATATATTCTACCCACACACATTTGGAACTCTCCTGGGGTACCCTCACACATATTATTCCCTCATTTAGTGGATATTTTCACAAAAAAGTGAAATTTTCAAAAATCCAGAAAATTGGCTGAAAACGACTAAATATCAAGGACTCATTGGGCGAATCGCTCTGGAACTGAAATCGGAAAGCTCACTGACATTTCCCCTATCTGAAAGTCTGATAAACGCCGGAAAAATGACTAAGTCCAAAAAAAATTTTTTTCAACTTTTTTCAATTTTAACCCTGTGGGATATATATTCTACCCACACACATTTGGAACTCTCCTGGGGTACCCTCACACATATTATTCCCTCATTTAGTGGATATTTTCACAAAAAAGTGAAATTTTCAAAAATCCAGAAAACTGGCTGAAAACGACTAAATATCAAGGACTCATTGGGCGAATCGCTCTGGAACTGAAATCGGAAAGCTCACTGACATTTCCCCTATCTGAAAGTCTGATAAACGCCGGAAAAATGACTAAGTCCAAAAAAAATTTTTTTCAACTTTTTTCAATTTTAACCCTGTGGGATATACATTCTACCCACACACATTTGGAACTCTCCTGGGGTACCCTCACACATATTATTCCCTCATTTAGTGGATATTTTCACAAAAAAGTGAAATTTTCAAAAATCCAGAAAATTGGCTGAAAACGACTAAATATCAAGGACTCATTGGGCGAATCGCTCTGGAACTGAAATCGGAAAGCTCACTGACATTTCCCCTATCTGAAAGTCTGATAAACGCCGGAAAAATGACTAAGTACAAAAAAAAATTTTTTTCAACTTTTTTCAATTTTAACCCTGTGGGATATATATTCTACCCACACACACTTGGAACTCTCCTGGGGTACCCTCACACATATTATTCCCTCATTTAGTGGATATTTTCACAAAAAAGTGAAATTTTCAAAAATCCAGAAAATTGGCTGAAAACGACTAAATATCAAGGACTCATTGGGCGAATCGCTCTGGAACTGAAATCGGAAAGCTCACTGACATTTCCCCTATCTGAAAGTCTGATAAACGCCGGAAAAATGACTAAGTCCAAAAAAAAATTTTTTTCAACTTTTTTCAATTTTAACCCTGTGGGATATATATTCTACCCACACACATTTGGAACTCTCCTGGGGTACCCTCACACATATTATTCCCTCATTTAGTGGATATTTTCACAAAAAAGTGAAATTTTCAAAAATCCAGAAAATTGGCTGAAAACGACTAAATATCAAGGACTCATTGGGCGAATCGCTCTGGAACTGAAATCGGAAAGCTCACTGACATTTCCCCTATCTGAAAGTCTGATAAACGCCGGAAAAATGACTAAGTCCAAAAAAATTTTTTTTCAACTTTTTTCAATTTTAACCCTGTGGGATATATATTCTACCCACACACATTTGGAACTCTCCTTGGGTACCCTCACACATATTATTCCCTCATTTAGTGGATATTTTCACAAAAAAGTGAAATTTTCAAAAATCCAGAAAATTGGCTGAAAACGACTAAATATCAAGGACTCATTGGGCGAATCGCTCTGGAACTGAAATCGGAAAGCTCACTAACATTTCCCCTATCTGAAAGTCTGATAAACGCCGGAAAAATGACTAAGTCCAAAAAAAATTTTTTTCAACTTTTTTCAATTTTAACCCTGTGGGATATATATTCTACCCACACACATTTGGAACTCTCCTGGGGTACCCTCACACATATTATTCCCTCATTTAGTGGATATTTTCACAAAAAAGTGAAATTTTCAAAAATCCAGAAAATTGGCTGAAAACGACTAAATATCAAGGACTGATTGGGCAAATCGCTCTGGAACTGAAATCGGAATGCTCACTGACATTTCCCCTATCTGAAAGTCTGATAAACGCCGGAAAAATGACTAAGTACAAAAAAAATTTTTTTTTCAACTTTTTTCAATTTTAACCCTGTGGGATATATATTCTACCCACACACATTTGGAACTCTCCTGGGGTACCCTCACACATATTATTCCCTCATTTAGTGGATATTTTCACAAAAAAGTGAAATTTTCAAAAATCCAGAAAATTGGCTGAAAACGACTAAATATCAAGGACTCATTGGGCGAATCGCTCTGGAACTGAAATCGGAAAGCTCACTAACATTTCCCCTATCTGAAAGTCTGATAAACGCCGGAAAAATGACTAAGTCCAAGAAAAATTTTTTTCAACTTTTTTCAATTTTAACCCTGTGGGATATATATTCTACCCACACACATTTGGAACTCTCCTGGGGTACCCTCACACATATTATTCCCTCATTTAGTGGATATTTTCACAAAAAAGTGAAATTTTCTTTTTTCAATTTTAACCCTGTGGGATATATATTCTACCCACACACATTTGGAACTCTCCTGGGGTACCCTCACACATATTATTCCCTCATTTAGTGGATATTTTCACAAAAAAGTGAAATTTTCAAAAATCCAGAAAATTGGCTGAAAACGACTAAATATCAAGGACTCATTGGGCGAATCGCTCTGGAACTGAAATCGGAAAGCTCACTGACATTTCCCCTATCTGAAAGTCTGATAAACGCCGGAAAAATGACTAAGTCCAAAAAAATTTTTTTTCAATTTTTTTCAATTTTAACCCTGTGGGATATATATTCTACCCACACACATTTGGAACTCTCCTGGGGTACCCTCACACATATTATTCCCTCATTTAGTGGATATTTTCACAAAAAAGTGAAATTTTCAAAAATCCAGAAAATTGGCTGAAAACGACTAAATATCAAGGACTCATTGGGCGAATCGCTCTGGAACTGAAATCGGAAAGCTCACTAACATTTCCCCTATCTGAAAGTCTGATAAACGCCGGAAAAATGACTAAGTCCAAAAAAAATTTTTTTCAACTTTTTTCAATTTTAACCCTGTGGGATATATATTCTACCCACACACATTTGGAACTCTCCTGGGGTACCCTCACACATATTATTCCCTCATTTAGTGGATATTTTCACAAAAAAGTGAAATTTTCAAAAATCCAGAAAATTGGCTGAAAACGACTAAATATCAAGGACTGATTGGGCAAATCGCTCTGGAACTGAAATCGGAATGCTCACTGACATTTCCCCTATCTGAAAGTCTGATAAACGCCGGAAAAATGACTAAGTACAAAAAAAAAATTTTTTTCAACTTTTTTCAATTTTAACCCTGTGGGATATATATTCTACCCACACACATTTGGAACTCTCCTGGGGTACCCTCACACATATTATTCCCTCATTTAGTGGATATTTTCACAAAAAAGTGAAATTTTCAAAAATCCAGAAAATTGGCTGAAAACGACTAAATATCAAGGACTCATTGGGCGAATCGCTCTGGAACTGAAATCGGAAAGCTCACTGACATTTCCCCTATCTGAAAGTCTGATAAACGCCGGAAAAATGACTAAGTCCAAAAAAAAATTTTTTTCAACTTTTTTCAATTTTAACCCTATGGGATATATATTCTACCCACACACATTTGGAACTTTCCTGGGGTACCCTCACACATATTATTCCCTCATTTAGTGGATATTTTCACAAAAAAGTGAAATTTTCAAAAATCCAGAAAATTGGCTGAAAACGGCTAAATATCAAGGACTCATTGGGCGAATCGCTCTGGAACTGAAATCGGAAAGCTCACTGACATTTCCCCTATCTGAAAGTCTGATAAACGCCGGAAAAATGACTAAGTCCAAAAAAATTTTTTTTCAACTTTTTTCAATTTTAACCCTGTGGGATATATATTCTACCCACACACATTTGGAACTCTCCTGGGGTACCCTCACACATATTATTCCCTCATTTAGTGGATATTTTCACAAAAAAGTGAAATTTTCAAAAATCCAGAAAATTGGCTGAAAACGACTAAATATCAAGGACTCATTGGGCGAATCGCTCTGGAACTGAAATCGGAAAGCTCACTGACATTTCCCCTATCTGAAAGTCTGATAAACGCCGGAAAAATGACTAAGTCCAAAAAAAATTTTTTTCAACTTTTTTCAATTTTAACCCTGTGGGATATATATTCTACCCACACACATTTGGAACTCTCCTGGGGTACCCTCACACATATTATTCCCTCATTTAGTGGATATTTTCACAAAAAAGTGAAATTTTCAAAAATCCAGAAAACTGGCTGAAAACGACTAAATATCAAGGACTGATTGGGCAAATCGCTCTGGAACTGAAATCGGAATGCTCACTGACATTTCCCCTATCTGAAAGTCTGATAAACGCCGGAAAAATGACTAAGTACAAAAAAAAAATTTTTTTCAACTTTTTTCAATTTTAACCCTGTGGGATATATATTCTACCCACACACATTTGGAACTCTCCTGGGGTACCCTCACACATATTATTCCCTCATTTAGTGGATATTTTCACAAAAAAGTGAAATTTTCAAAAATCCAGAAAATTGGCTGAAAACGGCTAAATATCAAGGACTCATTGGGCGAATCGCTCTGGAACTGAAATCGGAAAGCTCACTGACATTTCCCCTATCTGAAAGTCTGATAAACGCCGGAAAAATGACTAAGTCCAAAAAAATTTTTTTTCAACTTTTTTCAATTTTAACCCTGTGGGATATATATTCTACCCACACACATTTGGAACTCTCCTGGGGTACCCTCACACATATTATTCCCTCATTTAGTGGATATTTTCACAAAAAAGTGAAATTTTCAAAAATCCAGAAAATTGGCTGAAAATGACTAAATATCAAGGACTCATTGGGCGAATCGCTCTGGAACTGAAATCGGAAAGCTCACTGACATTTCCCCTATCTGAAAGTCTGATAAACGCCGGAAAAATGACTAAGTCCAAAAAAAATTTTTTTCAACTTTTTTCAATTTTAACCCTGTGGGATATATATTCTACCCACACACATTTGGAACTCTCCTGGGGTACCCTCACACATATTATTCCCTCATTTAGTGGATATTTTCACAAAAAAGTGAAATTTTCAAAAATCCAGAAAATTGGCTGAAAACGACTAAATATCAAGGACTGATTGGGCAAATCGCTCTGGAACTGAAATCGGAATGCTCACTAACATTTCCCCTATCTGAAAGTCTGATAAACGCCGGAAAAATGACTAAGTACAAAAAAAATTTTTTTTTCAACTTTTTTCAATTTTAACCCTGTGGGATATATATTCTACCCACACACATTTGGAACTCTCCTGGGGTACCCTCACACATATTATTCCCTCATTTAGTGGATATTTTCACAAAAAAGTGAAATTTTCAAAAATCCAGAAAATTGGCTGAAAACGACTAAATATCAAGGACTCATTGGGCGAATCACTCTGGAACTGAAATCGGAAAGCTCACTAACATTTCCCCTATCTGAAAGTCTGATAAACGCCGGAAAAATGACTAAGTCCAAAAAAATTTTTTTTCAACTTTTTTCAATTTTAACCCTGTGGGATATATATTCTACCCACACACATTTGGAACTCTCCTGGGGTACCCTCACACATATTATTCCCTCATTTAGTGGATATTTTCACAAAAAAGTGAAATTTTCTTTTTTCAATTTTAACCCTGTGGGATATATATTCTACCCACACACATTTGGAACTCTCCTGGGGTACCCTCACACATATTATTCCCTCATTTAGTGGATATTTTCACAAAAAAGTGAAATTTTCAAAAATCCAGAAAATTGGCTGAAAACGACTAAATATCAAGGACTCATTGGGCGAATCGCTCTGGAACTGAAATCGGAAAGCTCACTGACATTTCCCCTATCTGAAAGTCTGATAAACGCCAGAAAAATGACTAAGTCCAAAAAAATTTTTTTTCAACTTTTTTCAATTTTAACCCTGTGGGATATATATTCTACCCACACACATTTGGAACTCTCCTGGGGTACCCTCACACATATTATTCCCTCATTTAGTGGATATTTTCACAAAAAAGTGAAATTTTCAAAAATCCAGAAAATTGGCTGAAAACGACTAAATATCAAGGACTCATTGGGCGAATCGCTCTGGAACTGAAATCGGAAAGCTCACTAACATTTCCCCTATCTGAAAGTCTGATAAACGCCGGAAAAATGACTAAGTCCAAAAAAAATTTTTTTCAACTTTTTTTCAATTTTAACCCTGTGGGATATATATTCTACCCACACACATTTGGAACTCTCCTGGGGTACCCTCACACATATTATTCCCTCATTTAGTGGATATTTTCACAAAAAAGTGAAATTTTCAAAAATCCAGAAAATTGGCTGAAAACGACTAAATATCAAGGACTGATTGGGCAAATCGCTCTGGAACTGAAATCGGAATGCTCACTAACATTTCCCCTATCTGAAAGTCTGATAAACGCCGGAAAAATGACTAAGTACAAAAAAAATTTTTTTTTCAACTTTTTTCAATTTTAACCCTGTGGGATATATATTCTACCCACACACATTTGGAACTCTCCTGGGGTACCCTCACACATATTATTCCCTCATTTAGTGGATATTTTCACAAAAAAGTGAAATTTTCAAAAATCCAGAAAATTGGCTGAAAACGACTAAATATCAAGGACTCATTGGGCGAATCACTCTGGAACTGAAATCGGAAAGCTCACTAACATTTCCCCTATCTGAAAGTCTGATAAACGCCGGAAAAATGACTAAGTCCAAAAAAATTTTTTTTCAACTTTTTTCAATTTTAACCCTGTGGGATATATATTCTACCCACACACATTTGGAACTCTCCTGGGGTACCCTCACACATATTATTCCCTCATTTAGTGGATATTTTCACAAAAAAGTGAAATTTTCTTTTTTCAATTTTAACCCTGTGGGATATATATTCTACCCACACACATTTGGAACTCTCCTGGGGTACCCTCACACATATTATTCCCTCATTTAGTTGATATTTTCACAAAAAAGTGAAATTTTCAAAAATCCAGAAAATTGGCTGAAAACGACTAAATATCAAGGACTGATTGGGCAAATCGCTCTGGAACTGAAATCGGAATGCTCACTGACATTTCCCCTATCTGAAAGTCTGATAAACGCCGGAAAAATGACTAAGTACAAAAAAAAATTTTTTTTCAACTTTTTTCAATTTTAACCCTGTGGGATATATATTCTACCCACACACATTTGGAACTCTCCTGGGGTACCCTCACACATATTATTCCCTCATTTAGTGGATATTTTCACAAAAAAGTGAAATTTTCAAAAATCCAGAAAATTGGCTGAAAACGACTAAATATCAAGGACTCATTGGGCGAATCGCTCTGGAACTGAAATCGGAAAGCTCACTGACATTTCCCCTATCTGAAAGTCTGATAAACGCCGGAAAAATGACTAAGTCCAAAAAAAATTTTTTTCAACTTTTTTCAATTTTAACCCTGTGGGATATATATTCTACCCACACACATTTGGAACTCTCCTGGGGTACCCTCACACATATTATTCCCTCATTTAGTGGATATATTCACAAAAAAGTGAAATTTTCAAAAATCCAGAAAATTGGCTGAAAACGACTAAATATCAAGGACTCATTGGGCGAATCGCTCTGGAACTGAAATCGGAAAGCTCACTGACATTTCCCCTATCTGAAAGTCTGATAAACGCCGGAAAAATGACTAAGTCCAAAAAAAAATTTTTTTCAACTTTTTTCAATTTTAACCCTGTGGGATATATATTCTACCCACACACATTTGGAACTCTCCTGGGGTACCCTCACACATATTATTCCCTCATTTAGTGGATATTTTCACAAAAAAGTGAAATTTTCAAAAATCCAGAAAATTGGCTGAAAACGACTAAATATCAAGGACTGATAGGGCAAATCGCTCTGGAACTGAAATCGGAATGCTCACTGACATTTCCCCTATCTGAAAGTCTGATAAACGCCGGAAAAATGACTAAGTACAAAAAAAAATTTTTTTTCAACTTTTTTCAATTTTAACCCTGTGGGATATATATTCTACCCACACACATTTGGAACTCTCCTGGGGTACCCTCACACATATTATTCCCTCATTTAGTGGATATATTCACAAAAAAGTGAAATTTTCAAAAATCCAGAAAATTGGCTGAAAACGACTAAATATCAAGGACTCATTGGGCGAATCGCTCTGGAACTGAAATCGGAAAGCTCACTGACATTTCCCCTATCTGAAAGTCTGATAAACGCCGGAAAAATGACTAAGTCCAAAAAAAAATTTTTTTCAACTTTTTTCAATTTTAACCCTGTGGGATATATATTCTACCCACACACATTTGGAACTCTCCTGGGGTACCCTCACACATATTATTCCCTCATTTAGTGGATATTTTCACAAAAAAGTGAAATTTTCAAAAATCCAGAAAATTGGCTGAAAACGACTAAATATCAAGGACTCATTGGGCGAATCGCTCTGGAACTGAAATCGGAAAGCTCACTGACATTTCCCCTATCTGAAAGTCTGATAAACGCCGGAAAAATGACTAAGTCCAAAAAAAAATTTTTTTCAACTTTTTTCAATTTTAACCCTGTGGGATATATATTCTACCCACACACATTTGGAACTCTCCTGGGGTACCCTCACACATATTATTCCCTCATTTAGTGGATATTTTCACAAAAAAGTGAAATTTTCAAAAATCCAGAAAATTGGCTGAAAACGACTAAATATCAAGGACTCATTGGGCGAATCGCTCTGGAACTGAAATCGGAAAGCTCACTGACATTTCCCCTATCTGAAAGTCTGATAAACGCCGGAAAAATGACTAAGTCCAAAAAAAAATTTTTTTCAACTCTTTTCAATTTTAACCCTGTGGGATATATATTCTACCCACACACATTTGGAACTCTCCTGGGGTACCCTCACACATATTATTCCCTCATTTAGTGGATATTTTCACAAAAAAGTGAAATTTTCAAAAATCCAGAAAATTGGCTGAAAACGACTAAATATCAAGGACTGATTGGGCAAATCGCTCTGGAACTGAAATCGGAATGCTCACTGACATTTCCCCTATCTGAAAGTCTGATAAACGCCGGAAAAATGACTAAGTACAAAAAAAAAATTTTTTTCAACTTTTTTCAATTTTAACCCTGTGGGATATATATTCTACCCACACACATTTGGAACTCTCCTGGGGTACCCTCACACATATTATTCCCTCATTTAGTGGATATTTTCACAAAAAAGTGAAATTTTCAAAAATCCAGAAAATTGGCTGAAAACGACTAAATATCAAGGACTCATTGGGCGAATCGCTCTGGAACTGAAATCGGAAAGCTCACTGACATTTCCCCTATCTGAAAGTCTGATAAACGCCGGAAAAATGACTAAGTCCAAAAAAAAATTTTTTTCAACTTTTTTCAATTTTAACCCTGTGGGATATATATTCTACCCACACACATTTGGAACTCTCCTGGGGAACCCTCACACATATTATTCCCTCATTTAGTGGATATTTTCACAAAAAAGTGAAATTTTCAAAAATCCAGAAAATTGGCTGAAAACAACTAAACATCAAGGACTCATTGGGCGAATCGCTCTGGAACTGAAATCGGAAAGCTCACTGACATTTCCCCTATCTGAAAGTCTGATAAACGCCGGAAAAATGACTAAGTCCAAAAAAATTTTTTTTAAACTTTTTTCAATTTTAACCCTGTGGGATATATATTCTACCAACACACATTTGGAACTCTCCTGGGGTACCCTCACACATATTATTCCCTCATTTAGTGGATATTTTCACAAAAAAGTGAAATTTTCAAAAATCCAGAAAATTGGCTGAAAACGACTAAATATCAAGGACTCATTGGGCGAATCGCTCTGGAACTGAAATCGGAAAGCTCACTGACATTTCCCCTATCTGAAAGTCTGATAAACGCCGGAAAAATGACTAAGTCCAAAAAAAAATTTTTTTCAACTTTTTTCAATTTTAACCCTGTGGGATATATATTCTACCCACACACATTTGGAACTCTCCTGGGGAACCCTCACACATATTATTCCCTCATTTAGTGGATATTTTCACAAAAAAGTGAAATTTTCAAAAATCCAGAAAATTGGCTGAAAACAACTAAACATCAAGGACTCATTGGGCGAATCGCTCTGGAACTGAAATCGGAAAGCTCACTGACATTTCCCCTATCTGAAAGTCTGATAAACGCCGGAAAAATGACTAAGTCCAAAAAAATTTTTTTTAAACTTTTTTCAATTTTAACCCTGTGGGATATATATTCTACCAACACACATTTGGAACTCTCCTGGGGTACCCTCACACATATTATTCCCTCATTTAGTGGATATTTTCACAAAAAAGTGAAATTTTCAAAAATCCAGAAAATTGGCTGAAAACGACTAAATATCAAGGACTCATTGGGCGAATCGCTCTGGAACTGAAATCGGAAAGCTCACTGACATTTCCCCTATCTGAAAGTCTGATAAACGCCGGAAAAATGACTAAGTCCAAAAAAAATTTTTTTTCAACTTTTTTCAGTTTTAACCCTGTGGGATATATATTCTACCCACACACATTTGGAACTCTCCTGGGGTACCCTCACACATATTATTCCCTCATTTAGTGGATATTTTCACAAAAAAGTGAAATTTTCAAAAATCCAGAAAATTGGCTGAAAACGACTAAATATCAAGGACTGATTGGGCAAATCGCTCTGGAACTGAAATCGGAATGCTCACTGACATTTCCCCTATCTGAAAGTCTGATAAACGCCGGAAAAATGACTAAGTACAAAAAAAAATTTTTTTTCAACTTTTTTCAATTTTAACCCTGTGGGATATATATTCTACCCACACACATTTGGAACTCTCCTGGGGTACCCTCACACATATTATTCCCTCATTTAGTGGATATTTTCACAAAAAAGTGAAATTTTCAAAAATCCAGAAAATTGGCTGAAAACGACTAAATATCAAGGACTCATTGGGCGAATCGCTTTGGAACTGAAATCGGAAAGCTCACTGACATTTCCCCTATCTGAAAGTCTGATAAACGCCGGAAAAATGACTAAGTCCAAAAAAAATTTTTTTCAACTTTTTTCAATTTTAACCCTGTGGGATATATATTCTACCCACACACATTTGGAACTCTCCTGGGGTACCCTCACACATATTATTCCCTCATTTAGTGGATATTTTCACAAAAAAGTGAAATTTTCAAAAATCCAGAAAATTGGCTGAAAACGACTAAATATCAAGGACTCATTGGGCGAATCGCTCTGGAACTGAAATCGGAAAGCTCACTGACATTTCCCCTATCTGAAAGTCTGATAAACGCCGGAAAAATGACTAAGTCCAAAAAAAAATTTTTTTCAACTTTTTTCAATTTTAACCCTGTGGGATATATATTCTACCCACACACATTTGGAACTCTCCTGGGGTACCCTCACACATATTATTCCCTCATTTAGTGGATATTTTCACAAAAAAGTGAAATTTTCAAAAATCCAGAAAATTGGCTGAAAACGACTAAATATCAAGGACTCATTGGGCGAATCGCTCTGGAACTGAAATCGGAAAGCTCACTGACATTTCCCCTATCTGAAAGTCTGATAAACGCCGGAAAAATGACTAAGTCCAAAAAAAAATTTTTTTCAACTTTTTTCAGTTTTAACCCTGTGGGATATATATTCTACCCACACACATTTGGAACTCTCCTGGGGTACCCTCACACATATTATTCCCTCATTTAGTGGATATTTTCACAAAAAAGTGAAATTTTCAAAAATCCAGAAAATTGGCTGAAAACGACTAAATATCAAGGACTCATTGGGCGAATCGCTCTGGAACTGAAATCGGAAAGCTCACTGACATTTCCCCTATCTGAAAGTCTGATAAACGCCGGAAAAATGACTAAGTCCAAAAAAATTTTTTTTCAACGTTTTTCAATTTTAACCCTGTGGGATATATATTCTACCCACACACATTTGGAACTCTCCTGGGGTATCCTCACACATATTATTCCCTCATTTAGTGGATATTTTCACAAAAAAGTGAAATTTTCAAAAATCCAGAAAATTGGCTGAAAACGACTAAATATCAAGGACTGATTGGGCAAATCGCTCTGGAACTGAAATCGGAATGCTCACTGACATTTCCCCTATCTGAAAGTCTGATAAACGCCGGAAAAATAACTAAGTACAAAAAAAAATTTTTTTTCAACTTTTTTCAATTTTAACCCTGTGGGATATATATTCTACCCACACACATTTGGAACTCTCCTCGGGTACCCTCACACATATTATTCCCTCATTTAGTGGATATTTTCACAAAAATAGTGAAATTTTCAAAAATCCAGAAAATTGGCTGAAGACGACTAAATATCAAGGACTGATTAGGCGAATCGCTCTGGAACTGAAATCGGAACGCTCACTGACTTTTCCCCTATCTGAAAGTCTGATAAACGCCGGAAAAATGACTAAGTCCAAAAAAATTTTGCTCAACTTTTTTCAATTTTAACCCTGTGGGATATATATTCTACCCACACACATTTGGAACTCTCCTGGGGTACACTCACACATATTATTCCCTCATTTAGTGGATATTTTCACAAAAAAGTGAAATTTTCAAAAATCCAGAAAATTGGCTGAAAACGACTAAATATCAAGGACTCATTGTTAGAACCTTGCTGTTAGGTTTTTTTTCCTTTGCTGGTCACATGACCTTGTTGGCCTATTTAGTCCTGCTCCGCCCTTCTGGCTTTGCTGGACTTCATTGTATATCTACTTTCTAGCTAGCCTGTGCTCTGTATCTAACTCTGTTAGTTTGCTTGGTCTACGGACCTCTATGTTCTATCTATTTTGTTTGTTCGTCTGTCTGCTACTATTTCTGTTAGGAGGTGTCCCATATTCCTCCCAGTCCTTAGTACTTGTAGGGATTCCCTCCCCACATCTATAGGTCTTCGTACAGATTAGATTAGGACTTTAGCAGGTCTGATCGCAGGATCAGGTTCCCTGTTACATCGTAGGGATTCAGCTGAGTCTCATAGTAGGGACAGATCTCCTCTCTTTCCTTAGCTTTGGTAGCAGAACATAACAGTAAGTCCAGCCAGCAAATTCTCTAAGGAAAGATTTTTCTGTTCCATCATGGTGTCGGTTCAGGATTTGGCTCATCGCCTGCAGGGACTCTCTCTGGAGGTGGCCGAGCTCCGTCAGCACGTGAGTAACTGTCCTGGAGCACATTTCTTGGAGCCTAAGGTATGTTTGCCGGATTTGTTTTTTGGTGAACACCGAGAATTTTTTTCATTTAAAAATGCTTGCTTATTGTATTTTCGTTTGAGACCTAAGTCCTCTGGGGATGAATCCCAGCGCGTAGGGTTCATAATGTCACTTTTGCGCAAAGAGCCTCAGGAGTGGGCCTTTTCTTTGCAACCTAGTGATTCATGCTTCAGATCAGTGGATAGTTTTTTTTCTGCTTTGGGACTATTATATGATGATCCTGACCGTGTCGCATCAGCTGAGACTGAGTTGAGACGTCTAAAACAAGGATCGGGTAATGTGGAAAAATATTGTACACATTTTCGTCGTTGGTCCACTCAAACAGGGTGGAACGATTCTGCTCTGAAAAGTCTATTTCTTGCTGGGCTCAGTGAAAGGGTTAAAGACCTGCTAATTGCTTATCCTACACCTGAAGATTTGCAACAGGCTATGCAATTAGCTATACGGGTGGATAGAAGACTGCGTGCTAGGGTTAATGAGAGCAAATCCTCTGCTATGTCAGTTTCTGGTTATGATAATGTGTGTACTAACAGTGGTGAACCGATGGAGATTGGATCGGTGGCACCTCGCTCTCAAGAAAAAGACCGTCGTTTTTCGCAAGGCTTGTGTTTCTACTGCGGAAAATCTGGTCATTTGCTTAAAGGCTGTGAGCTTCGTATGAAGAAAGAAAAAAAAATGGTCAGTCACGCCCGTATTGCCTGTTTAAATTCCAAGGGTATATTTTTAGCTGCTTCCACGATTGCTCAGGAAAAATTAATGGAATTTCGGGTGTTTGTTGATTGCGGGTCTACACTGAATGTAATTGATGGGGGATTCGTGGAAAAACTCAATTTAAAACCTGAACCTTTGTCATCCCCCATTGCTGTGGTTTCTGTGGATGGCTCCCCTTTGAAGAATATTACTCTCAAGGTCAGTGAATTTCCTCTCACTATTAATGGTGTTCACCATGAGAAATTGGATTTGGTAGTGTTGAATAACTTGCCTTCTCCAGTAATATTGGGTTTGCCCTGGTTAAAATTTCACAATCCTGTACTGGATTGGTCTACCAGTGAAATTAAATCCTGGAGCCATAAATGTTATGACAAGTGTTGTAACGGGCGTATTGCAGCTTTGGATAGGGGAGAATTGCCTGTTCCTATTCAGGATTTTTGGAGAGTTTTTTCTGAGAAGGAATCGCAGGTTTTGCCTCCCCATAGAGACTATGATTGTTCTATTGAATTTGTCCCTGGAGCGACTCTTCCTAAGAGTCGTTTATTTAACCTTACTATTCCTGAGAGGAAGGCTTTGGAGGAATACATACAGACAAGCTTGGCCGCCGGTCACATTAGGCCCTCTAAGTCTCCTGTGGCAGTTGGATTTTTTTTTGTAAAAAAAAAGGACGGCGGTTTACGTCCTTGTCTGGATTTTCGTGAGATTAACAAAATTACGGTACGCAATCCTTACCCACTGCCATTGATTCCTGATCTGTTTAACCAGTTATTGGGGGCCAAGTGGTTTTCTAAAATTGACCTTAAGGGGGCATACAATCTGTTGCGCATGAAGGAGGGTGATGAATGGAAGACTGCTTTTAACACTCCTGTGGGTCATTTTGAGAATCTGGTTATGCCTTTTGGTCTCACTAATGCTCCTGCATTTTTTCAGAATCTGATTAATGACATCCTTAGACCTTTGATCGGTAAAAATGTGGTTGTGTATTTGGATGACATTTTGATTTATTCGCCAGATCTGGAGTCTCATTGGCGGAGCGTGCGTGAGGTATTACAGTTATTAATGGACAATTCACTTTTTGCTAGGCTGGAGAAATGTGAGTTCGCTGTACAGAGAATTAGTTTTTTGGGCTACATTATCTCCAGCAAAGGTTTTGAGATGGATCCGGTTAAGGTTCAGGCTGTGCAGGAATGGCCTAGGCCTATTGGTTTGAAATCGATACAGAGGTTTTTGGGTTTCGCCAATTACTATAGAAAGTTCATAAAAAATTTTTCTAGTATTGTCAAACCTCTGACTGATCTCACCAGGAAAGGTGCTGATGCGGTTCAGTGGTCTTCTGAGGCCATTGAAGCTTTTGTGTATCTCAAGGAGAGGTTCACCTCTGCTCCCATCCTTATGCAGCCTGATGTTACTATTCCGTTTTTGGTTGAGGTTGATGCTTCCTCTGTGGGGGTTGGCGCAGTATTGTCTCAGGATAACGGGGATGGATTACATCCCTGTGCCTTTTTTTCAAAAAAATTTTCGGAGACTGAATTGAATTACGATATTGGTAATCGGGAATTATTGGCTATTAAACTCGCATTTGAACACTGGCGCCACTTCTTGGAAGGTGCGGAATTTCCCGTTCAGGTTCTTACGGATCATAAAAATCTGATATATCTTGATGCTGCCAAGCGCCTGAATGCCCGTCAGGCTAGGTGGGCACTGTTTTTCTCGCGGTTTAATTTCTCCGTTACTTACATCCCTGGTACTAAGAATGTTAAGGCGGATGCCTTGTCTCGCAGTTTTTCTCCCATAGTCGGTGCTGAGAAAGAGGAAAACATTTTACAAGAAGGTGTTGTGATAGCTGCTTTAGACTCCGTTTTGGAAGATGAGATTCTTAAAGCTCAGGAGAATGCCCCATCTAACACTCCTCATGGGAGGTTGTTTGTGCCTGAGACCTTTAGGAGAGATTTGTTTGTTGAGTGTCACGAATCTCGGTTAGCAGGTCATCCCGGAATCTCTGAGACCAAGAGACTGGTGGGTCGCAGTTTTTGGTGGCCTGGATGGCAGAAGGAAGTCATTAAGTGGGTGCGCCAATGTACTATATGTGCTAGATCTAAGTCCTCACATACTCCTGCTGCGGGGTTGCTTTGTCCTTTGGAGGTCCCCAGTGCTCCTTGGACACATTTGGCTATGGACTTTATAACTGACCTTCCCCCCTCTGAGGGTTTTACTGTCATCTGGGTGGTCGTGGACCGCTTTAGCAAGATGTGTCACTTGGTTCCCTTCGTCAAACTGCCCTGCGCTAAAACTCTCGCTAAGGCCTTTGTCAAGGAAATTGTCAGACTTCATGGCGTTCCTACTGACATTGTTTCTGATAGGGGTCCTCAGTTCGTGGCTCGTTTTTGGCGTGCCTTTTGTGACAGGTTGGGAATTCATTTGTCGTTTTCGTCCGGATATCATCCTGAATCTAATGGCCAGACAGAAAGGAAAAACCAGGATGTTGAGCAGTTCTTGCGTTGTTTTGTGGCAGACAATCAGGAGGGGTGGTCTGAGTTTCTGCCACTTGCCGAATTTGCTCTGAACAATCATACATCTTCTTCTGCTGGTTGTTCGCCTTTTTTTTGTTGTTCTGGGAGACATCCGTCGTTTGGGTCGTTCTCCAAGTTGGGATCTGCCGTGCCTGAGGAGGAGAATTTTTCCGGTGATTTGGAAAGAGTTTGGACGGATGTGCGTGGTAATCTTCAGGAGGCCAACAGAAAATCTAAAGACTACTTTGATAGGAAACGACAGGAGGTTTTGTTCGCTGTTGGTGACATGGTTTGGTTGTCCTCTAGGAATCTGCGGTTGAGGATTCCTTCTAAGAAATTGGGTCCCAAGTTTGTAGGGCCCTTTAAGGTGCTTCAGGTTGTCAACCAATCTGCTGTTAGGTTGGAGGTTCCTACCTCCTGGAGAATTAATCCGGTCTTTCATGTCTCTCTGTTAAAAAAAGTTGTTGTGTCGGATGGTGACGCCTCTGCCTCTGTTCCTCCGGTGGTGGAGGACGGGGAATATGAAATTTCTCGCATCCTTGACTCTAGACGGTATAGAGGTAGTTTGCAGTATCTTGTGGCCTGGAAAGGTTTCGGACCCGAGGATAACTCTTGGGTGAGGTCAGATGATGTTTCCACGTCCAGACTTATCGGAGCGTTTCACAGGAGATTTCCTGATAAGCCTGGTCCTAGGGGATCCGGAGGATCCTCTTAGAAGGGGGGGTACTGTTAGAACCTTGGTGTTAGGTTTTTTTCCTTTGCTGGTCACATGACCTTGTTGGCCTATTTAGTCCTGATCCGCCCTTCTGGCTTTGCTGGACTTCATTGTATATCTACTTTCTAGCTAGATTGTGCTCTGTATCTAACTCTGTTAGTTTGCTTGGTCTACGGACCTCTATGTTCTATCTATTTTGTTTGTTCGTCTGTCTGCTACTATTTCTGTTAGGAGGTGTCCCATATTCCTCCCAGTCCTTAGTACTTGTAGGGATTCCCTCCCCACATCTATAGGTCTTCGTACAGATTAGATTAGGACTTTAGCAGGTCTGATCGCAGGATCAGGTTCCCTGTTACATCGTAGGGATTCAGCTGAGTCTCATAGTAGGGACAGATCTCCTCTCTTTCCTTAGCTTTGGTAGCAGAACATAACACTCATTGGGCGAATCGCTCTGGAACTGAAATCGGAAAGCTCACTGACATTTCCCCTATCTGAAAGTCTGATAAACGCCGGAAAAATGACTAAGTCAAAAAAATTTTTTTTTTCAACTTTTTTCAATTTTAACCCTGTGGGATATATATTCTACCCACACACATTTGGCACTCTCCTGGGGTACCCTCACACATATTATTCCCTCATTTAGTGGATATTTTCACAAAAAAGTGAAATTTTCAAAAATCCAGAAAATTGGCTGAAAACGACTAAATATCAAAGACTCATTGGGCGAATCGCTCTGGAACTGAAATCGGAAAGCTCACTGACATTTCCCCTATCTGAAAGTCTGATAAACGCCGGAAAAATGACTAAGTCAAAAAAATTTTTTTTTTCAACTTTTTTCAATTTTAACCCTGTGGGATATATATTCTACCCACACACATTTGGAACTCTCCTGGGGTACCCTCACACATATTATTCCCTCATTTAGTGGATATTTTCACAAAAAAGTGAAATTTTCAAGAATCCAGAAAATTGGCTGAAAATGACTAAATATGAAGGACTGATTGGGCGAATCGCTCTGGAACTGAAATCGGAATGCTCACTGACATTTCCCCTATCTGAAAGTCTGATAAACGCCGGAAAAATGACTAAGTACAAAAAAAAAATTTTTTTCAACTTTTTTCAATTTTAACCCTGTGGGATATATATTCTACCCACACACATTTGGAACTCTCCTGGGGTACCCTCACACATATTATTCCCTCATTTAGTGGATATTTTCACAAAAAAGTGAAATTTTCAAAAATCCAGAAAATTGGCTCAAAACGACTAAATATCAAGGACTCATTGAGCGAATCGCTCTGGAACTGAAATCGGAATGCTCACTGACATTTCCCCTATCTGAAAGTCTGATAAACGCCGGAAAAATGACTAAGTCCAAAAAAAATTTTTTTCAACTTTTTTCAATTTTAACCCTGTGGGATATATATTCTACCCACACACATTTGGAACTCTCCTGGGGTACCCTCACACATATTATTCCCTCATTTAGTGGATATTTTCACAAAAAAGTGAAATTTTCAAAAATCCAGAAAATTGGCTGAAGACGACTAAATATCAAGGACTCATTGAGCGAATCGCTCTGGAACTGAAATCGGAATGCTCACTGACATTTCCCCTATCTGAAAGTCTGATAAACGCCGGAAAAATGACTAAGTCCAAAAAAAATTTTTTTCAACTTTTTTCAATTTTAACCCTGTGGGATATATATTCTACCCACACACATTTGGAACTCTCCTGGGGTACCCTCACACATATTATTCCCTCATTTAGTGGATATTTTCACAAAAAAGTTAAATTTTCAAAAATCCATTAAATTGGCTGAAAACGACTAAATATCAAGGACTCAGTGGGCGAATCGCTTTGGAACTGAAATCAGAACGCTCACTGACATTTCCCCTATCTGAAAGTCTGATAAAAGCTGGAAAAATTACTAAATCCAAAAAAAAATTTTTAAACTTTTTTCAATTTTACCCCCGTGGGATATATATTCTACCCACACACATTTGGAACTCTCCTGGGGTACCCTCACACATATTATTCCCTCATTTAGTGGATATTTTCACAAAAAAGTGAAATTTTCAAAAATTCAGAAATTGGCTGAAAACGACTAAATATCAAGGACTCATTGGGCGAATCGCTCTGGAACTGAAATCGGAACGCTTACTGACATTTCCCCTATCTGAAAGTCTGATAAACGCCGGAAAAATGTCTAACTACAAAAAAAAATTTTTTTTCAACTTTTTTCAATTTTAACCCTGTGGGATATATATTCTACCCAAACACATTTGGAACTCTCCTGGGGTACCCTCACACATATTATTCCCTCATTTAGTGGATATTTTCACAAAAAGTGAAATTTTCAAAAATCCATTAAATTGGCTGAAAACGACTAAATATCAAGGACTCATTGGGCGAATCACTCTGAAACTGAAATCGGAATGCTCACTGACATTTCCCCTATCTGAAAGTCTGATAAACGCTGGAAAAATTACTAAGTCCAAAAAAAAATTTTTTTCAACTTTTTTCAATTTTAACCCCGTGGGATATATATTCTACCCACACACATTTGGAACTCTCCTGGGGTACCCTCACACATATTATTCCCTCATTTAGTGGATATTTTCACAAAAAAGTGAAATTTTCAAAAATCCAGAAAATTGGCTGAAAACGACTAAATATCAAGGACTCATTGGGCGAATCGCTCTGGAACTGAAATCGGAAAGCTCACTGACCTTTCCCCTATCTGAAAGTCTGATAAACGCCGGAAAAATTACTAAGACCAAAAAAAAATTTTTTTAAACTTTTTTCAATTTTAACCCTGTGGGATATATATTCTACCCACACACATTTGGCACTCTCCTGGGGTACCCTCACACATATTATTCCCTCATTTAGTGGATATTTTCACAAAAAAGTGAAATTTTCAAAAATCCAGAAAATTGGCTGAAAACGACTAAATATCAAAGACTCATTGGGCGAATCGCTCTGGAACTGAAATCGGAAAGCTCACTGACATTTCCCCTATCTGAAAGTCTGATAAACGCCGGAAAAATGACTAAGTCAAAAAAAATTTTTTTTTCAACTTTTTTCAATTTTAACCCTGTGGGATATATATTCTACCCACACACATTTGGAACTCTCCTGGGGTACCCTCACACATATTATTCCCTCATTTAGTGGATATTTTCACAAAAAAGTGAAATTTTCAAGAATCCAGAAAATTGGCTGAAAACGACTAAATATGAAGGACTGATTGGGCGAATCGCTCTGGAACTGAAATCGGAATGCTCACTGACATTTCCCCTATCTGAAAGTCTGATAAAAGCTGGAAAAATTACTAAATCCAAAAAAAAATTTTTAAACTTTTTTCAATTTTACCCCCGTGGGATATATATTCTACCCACACACATTTGGAACTCTCCTGGGGTACCCTCACACATATTATTCCCTCATTTAGTGGATATTTTCACAAAAAAGTGAAATTTTCAAAAATCCAGAAAATTGGCTGAAGACGACTAAATATCAAGGACTCATTGAGCGAATCGCTCTGGAACTGAAATCGGAACGCTCACTGACATTTCCCCTATCTGAAAGTCTGATAAACGCCGGAAAAATGACTAAGTCCAAAAAAAATTTTTTTCAACTTTTTTCAATTTTAACCCTGTGGGATATATATTCTACCCACACACATTTGGAACTCT